>NC_072496.1:15929014-17302467 GCF_027574615.1 Eptesicus fuscus
GCTTCTCCTCCTCCTATGAGGACTCCGAGGAGGACATCTCCAGCGACCCTGAGCGCTGCCTGGACCCCAGCGCCGCCTTCCTGCACACCCTGGACCAGCAGAAGCCCAGAGTGGTAAGTCTTGCCCTGAGATTTTTCTAGAACTTGAGTTGCTTGCATGCCCCCTGCTTTGTCTGACTTTCTACTGAGTCATGGAGACTGGCCCGGCTCCTGGGGCAGTCACAAGGTATTATTCTCTCCGGGTGTCTGCTGGGCCGGTGCTTGCGCACTGACCGTGCATTTGGTCGCTATTTCCACGAACACCTTCACGAACAACCGTTTCTATGTAGGTCGCCAGGCACTTCTTAGGAAGACGGTACTCATGAATGTCACCAAAATCTTCCCGGTTAATCCCCAGGGAGAGGGAGCAGAGCTGCTGTCTGACCCGGTGGACCACTTAATGCTGCGATCCTTTTAGGCAGCGGGGAACTGACAGGGACGGCATGGAACTGACTCGGCCTCTGTGCCGAGCGGCCAGGACAGTGGGTGATGCGACTCTGTGACAGGGCCTGAGACGCGGAGAGGCGGTGGCCGCGGGCCTGATGGGCGACGAGCCGCTCAGCCTCAGTGAGTTAGGCCAGGACATTGCCGTATCCACGGGGCCGGTGTAACTTAAGATACCGTTTTGACGTATCGGTTAAAATAAAAAAAACCATGCTTGGCGTGTCTTCAGCCACAGAACGCTCCGCACGTTAGGTCAGACTGCCCGCCGGGGCGGGCCCGGGTGGTGGCTCGAGGTGGGCACCGCCTGATGGGCGTGCTTGTTGACGGCCTCTGCCTCGGTCCAGCGTCCCGACATCGTGTGTATTTCTGTGGTGGCTGATCTCAGTCCGCGGCTGCTCTCGCTCTGAGGAGGATCAGAGCGTCGCACGGAAGACAGGCGTTGAAGGCAGCGCTGCTGAAAGGGCCTGGACTTTCTCTCCGCGTCCCCGGCGGCGTCTGGGGAATTTCCTGGCGCGGCCTGCGGGGCTGCCGCGCCGCCTGGGGAAAGTCTGCGCGCCCGTGTCGTGGGCAGCCTTCCGATTTCATCTTGAACACCCAGCGCCGCTGGTTGTACCTCTGTGACTTAGCCCCCGGCGACCGAGGGCTTTTCTGTTTCTGCTCCCCATCCTCGTCTGAGGTGTTGGGACCTCAAGCCATGTTTGCCCCTCACCCCCACTTCCGGAGTCGCAGTCTGGATGTCTGTTCGGGAAACACGCCGCGTTCTGTGGATGATCGGGAGGCAGCATGTGGCCCCAGTCAGCCTGGCGTTCCGTGGCCGGGACGGGGGTCAGGCCTGGCACACCCCCCAGAGGAGGGCTGGCCCACCGGGGAGGGGAGGCGGGGCAGGACCGGTGGAAAGTGCTGCTCCCTGAAGGTGGCCGGCGTGCTCTGCCTCGTGCCCACAGTTACAGGCAAGAGGGACACGGCCCTCTGTCCACGCCGCCCATTTGCGTTTTAAACCCCGCGGCGGCGCTGGCCAGCCCGGGCGCTTTAACTCGTTCTCCGACTTTCCTTTCGCCCTGGCTGGCGGCTCCTATCGGCTGGTTCTCTAGACAGTTAGCGCGTCTCATGTTTGAAAAGGGCTCTGCCTGGGGGAGAGGGAGGGGAGAGGAATAGTGACAGGTGATCCGTGTGTGTGTGTGTGTGTGTGTGTGTGTGTGTGTGTATATGTGTGTGTGTGCACGCGCTCTGTCAGGTGCCCGGGGGACGCTGACTGACCCCGGAGGGCGGGGTGTTTTCACAGTAGCTGCCAGGTGCCGAGGAGCAGTGAGGCCTGCCCTGTCCACCGCCTTCCCACCTGAAACAGGTGTCCAGACACCCGCAGAGCAGGGCCGCCCTGCTCGCTGCCCCCCACGAGGCGGATGGAGAATGTGTGTGGGGGGAGGGGGGTCACCAGCTGGAAACGGTGGGGTCCCAGGGACATCGGAGCTTTTGGCCGAGTGTGTGCGTGAGGAGCGACGTTTTCTCGTTCTTGTGCAGACGGTTGTGGTGGAGCCGCCCTTGACACCGTAACCCCTGCCCGTTGGCTCGGAGCCCCTGGCCGGCCAGGTCCTGCTGCTCTGTCCGCAGCAGCCAGACATCTTGATGGCTGGGCTCTCCGTGTTGTGCAGACAAACCTGAGCCGCTCTGTCCGAGGCGCTGCCACACCAACTGCCCTCTCCTCCGGCTTTGCTGCTTGTTTCCATACTGCACTCCAGGTGCTCACCCTCACACGTGCTCACACTCACACCCTCACGTGCTCACACTCACACACCCACACGTGCTCACACTCACACCCTCACAGTGCTCACACTCACACCCTCACAGTGCTCACACCCACACACGTGCTCACACTCACACTCACAGTGCTCACACCCTCACACGTGCTCACACTCACACACCCTCACGTGCTCACACTCACACCCTCACACGTGCTCACACTCACACCCTCACACGTGCTCACACTCACACACCCTCACGTGCTCACACTCACACC
Organism: Eptesicus fuscus; assembly: GCF_027574615.1. NCBI lineage: Eukaryota > Metazoa > Chordata > Mammalia > Chiroptera > Vespertilionidae > Eptesicus > Eptesicus fuscus. The sequence continues at coordinate 15,931,511 of NC_072496.1, forward strand.
CTCACGTGCTCACACTCACATACCCTCACGTGCTCACACTCACACCCTCACACGTGCTCATACACACACTCACGTGCTCACTCACACACCCTCACACGTGCTCACACACTCACACGTGCTCACACACACACCCTCACGTGCTCACACTCACACACCCTCACACGTGCTCACTCTCACACCCTCACACGTGCTCACACTCACACCCTCACACGTGCTCATACACACACTCACGTGCTCACTCACACACCCTCACACGTGCTCACACTCACACCCTCACACATGCTCACACTCACACCCTCACGTGCTCACACTCACACACCCTCACTCGTGCTCACACTCACACACCCTCACGTGCTCACACTCACACCCTCACGTGCTCACACACCCTCACACGTGCTCACATTCACACCCTCACACGTGCTCACACCCTCACACGTGCTCACACACACACCCTCACGTGCTCACACACACACACTCACGTGCTCACTCTCACACCCTCACACGTGCTCACACACCCCCCCACACGTGCTCACACTCACCCTCACGTGCTCACACTCACACACCCTCACGTGGTCACTCACATACCCTCACACGTGCTCACACTCACACACACTCACACGTGCTCACACTCACACACCCTCACACGTGCTCACTCTCACTCACACATCTCACACTTGTTCATCCTCACAGATGTTCACATTCACTCACCTTCACACTCACCATTCATCCTCACACATACACATACATTCACTCATACAAATTCACACACACCCTCACACGTGCTCACACACACTTGCACACTGTCACACACTCAAACACCCTCACCCCCACCCTCACCCATGCTCATACACACCCTCACCCTCACACATGCTCACACACACTCACACACACACACACACTCACACTCAAACACACAGGTTTGAAACTGCATGTTCAACCCTCCCCCCGTGGCCCTGGGGTTTGAGCTGCTGTGCCCCTCCGCTGAGAGACAGGCTTCGAAGTGACTGAGGCTGTGCAGGCGGAGGGGCGCCCGGAAGCCTGAAGCTGGCTGCTTTGTGGGCTCAGCTCTGCTGGGAGCCCCAGGGCCGGTGCCCGGGGAATGCAGAGGGCCCCCCTGTAGTTAACAGCACAGGGAAAGCGAGGCCTTTGGAAATGCACCCTGAAAGTGACTTCTCCATTTAGACTATGCAAATTAGCAGAGGCCTTCTTACTGGAAGGGAATGCGGTGAGAAGGCCACTCGCCTCGCCTCGTTTGCCCCCGTGGGAAGGCTGGAGAGGGCCCCGGGGATCCCGCGTCTCCTGATGAGCCTGACAGCGGCCTCTGTCCCTGAAGTGGAACGCTCCGCGTTGTCGCATCTGATGTCTGCTTATGAAAGATCGGACTTGAAACGTGTTCGCAGGAAATTGTGTTACGTGCCTTGTGCTCAGTGGCTTAGATTCGGGCATCTGAATAGAGGCGAACTTCTCTGAGCAAGGAAGGTGTTCTCTCTTCTGTTCTTTAAAATCACTCAGAACTAACCAGCAGTGCTTTACTTTCCTCTGTTTTCCATTCAGTAGTATCTGAGCCATTGAAACACCAGGCTTAACGTACCGTACCAAAATATGTGTGCCTGTTGCTTTAAAAAAGTAGGTTTTATTGACTTGCTCCAATATTGTACTATTAATTATGGGTACAAAAACAAAACACACGCTCACGCCCTGACCGGTTTGGCTCAGTGGATCGAGCGTCGGCCTGTGGACTCAAGGGTCCCAGGTTCGATTCCGGTCAAGGGCATGTCCCTGGGTTGCGGGCACATCCCCAGTAGGGGGTGTGCAGGAGGCAGCTGGTCGATGTTTCTCTCTCATCGATGTTTCTAACTCTCTATCCCTCTCCCTTCCTCTCTGTAAAAAGTCAATAAAATATATTAAAGCACACACACACACACACACACACACACACACAGTGCTGGCTGGGCTGTCTGTGGGGGTCAGAGGTTATATGAAGAAGTACAGTACAACATGTTTTGGTTTTCATGTGCTTATTACTGCTTGTTAAGGACTGTTGGAGTTTTGTTTCTTTTGCTCTTTTGGTACTGACTAGTTCTGTTGTGTTGGTTTTCCCCCCCCCAATTACAGTTGACATGCAGTATTACAGTGTGTTTAGGGGTGCAGCACGGCGATGAGACATTTATACAACTTAGGAAGTGATCACCCCGAGAATGTAGTGCCCGTCCTTGTCTTGTTTGTGAAAAACTCACACATGTACTAAAAAAATCAGTTTATAAGGGTTCTATGTGGTTTTGAAAAGTATAAAGTTTTTATTTGTGGGCAAACCAAATTAAGATTGAAAGGCCTTAGAGGATTACTTAAAAAAAAAAAAGAATGTAGTGGTAAGTACTTTTAAGTAGGAAATTCTTTTCTGGATGAGGATGTTGAAGGCCCCGATCTGGCGGGGGAGAGGGAGGAATCGGAGTCGGGTTGAATACGCAGGTCTCTCGAGATGGGCCTCCTCCTTCTTTGTCCGGTTCGCGGGTGGGATCTTTCCGGCGAGGCCTCCGCACCTCCCAGGTCGGGGCGCACCCCGAGTCATTCACGTGAGGTTCTGGGTGTTGCTCTGATCTGTTTGGGGACAAAGAAACCCAGACTCGGCGAGACCGAGGGCCCCAAGGACACACTCCTGGGCTCCACAATCCGGCTCCGTGTCCTCCTTTCACAATGTCTCCATCGCACGAGGATGGCGTCATGGGGGTCTGTCTCGTTCTGACGGCCTGTGACTACGTAACTCTAGACATCTGACTTAAAACCTGGTGTAGGTGACACTTGGGGGCGTCCGGAAGTGTGACGAGGTTCCTTTGGTGTAGACCTTGGGCACAGAGGCCAAACACCGCGCACCTTTCATTTTGTGCTTTTACTTAAGACCCATTCATTGACCTGTCCGTCATCTCTCTCTCCCCTGGAAGACTGGTTCTTTGTCATTTCATGTTGAAAAAAGCATCAGAATAAGTCATCAGTAGGATCCCAAGATTCTCTTTAGTCAATTAGACTGGTATTAGAAGCTGTCCTGGTCGGATGCCAGGACCTGAACCGGAGAGTGAAAAACGCTGCTATCTGAGGGCTTTGGCCTCCTCACATATTTCTGTTTGGAAAGGGAGGCTTTGCCTGCAGACAGCCAAAAGCATCACTTCAAACGTCTTTTGTTTTTTTTTTTTAACAAAGATGAAAGTAGTTCGGCCAGCTGAAAATTCTTTCAAGTAAAGGTGGAAGGTACAGAGAAAAAGAGAGGCTGGTGGGTAGGCATTGCACACACACAGCTCAGGATTCACCTAAGCCTTTAGGTTCTGTAAGAAAAGCACATGAAACCAGCCCATCGCTGCTTCGAGAAAAACGCATTTCAGGTGTAAGAGAAATCGCTTTCAGAACGTTCGTTTTTAAGTGCGGAATTGCTGTGGAGTCACGTTTGTGATTTGGCTGGCACACACCTGTTACCTGCAGTTACTGATAAGATTAGTTTATGTATATTCCTAGGAGCCTGGATAACATTGTTTAGGCTTACTTTTTTATTTTGTCAGGTTTGATTTTGTTATCTAAAGATAGAATTTAAAAATATTGAATGAAGAGAATTTATACCTGGATAGAAAAAACTTTGTCGACTTTAGGTAATCGGCAGGAACCTGAATGAATTCAGAAACGCTTCTGGGTCCTGCTGTGGTTATACGTTCGTTCGATGTGGAAGGTTCTATGGGTTTTGATAGGAGAGGAGACCTCGATGTAGGTCATGTACCTTGTGCCCTGGAATCCGTGACCAGCATGCCTGGCAATGATGGTTTTCCTGACGGGGTAGAATTGGCACAGATGTAATTTTCACGAACCAGGGAGCTCACTTGTTTATGAAATCGTACCAAGCCCAACTGTGAATTCTTTAAGGATAGGGGCAGCCCTTTATTTAGTTTGCCAAGTACCAGTTTATTACCCGGATGTTGGGGATTTTGCGTGCCCAGTTCCTCCAAGCACGGCGGTGGTGTGAGCGTTCCCAGCAGCACGGAGCACAAACACCCGCATTGCAGCTGCTTTCGCGCTGCCCGGTGGGTCCAGCCTGCCTGCGTGTGGAGGCCAGTCTTGAGGTCTGGAAGGGCCCACCAACCTCGTCACGTGATCCTACAGTCAAACTGGTCTTGCTGTAGTTCTTCCACCAACCTCGATCTCATGGTGGTCCTTCCAGTCACCTGGCCACTCCTTTTTCCCGGGGTGGATTGTTACTTTCAAGACGATTCAAGACTCCTTGGCTGAAAGATGCCATAAACGTACATGACTTTGTTAGTCAGTTAGGCCTCTGTTTTTGCTATTAAGAAGAATAACAGAAACTTTCCTGTAGCTTATATAATTAACATAATGTAAATTTGGGTTTGGGAAAGGCTTGAGAGCTCATTTCTTCCAATATCCCCATTTTACAGATGAGGAGAGCAAGTCCAGAAAGTATTCAGTATAGTTAAGGACCCACATTTGCATTCTCCTTTTCACTTAACAAAACTTCGCTAGGGGATAAACTCCTTACTCACCTTGGGAGAAATATCTTGGCTCTAAAGGCAGTACATTTTTAAAAAGCATTGTTATAGGAATGGGTGAATGAATGGAGCAATAGATGGGAGACGATATCTCATTATCTGTCCATAAAAGAAATGTTAAACCATCTGGGAGATGAAGAACAAAGAATGGGGGACAAGAACAATTAAGGCAAGCTCATTGCTTGTTCCTGTGTCCTGGACCCAGAGGAGTAAGGGTGACAGACTGGGGTTTAAGAGACTTGAGGTGAAACCTCAGTCTGCAAGCCCTCGGAAACATGGGGAGAGTGGGCGTGACCTCCTGGGGTCAGAGGTCAGTGATGCAGTGTGTGTATATAAGTACCTGGCAAGCACTGGCACATACTAGAGGCTCCAGAAATGCTGGTCGAGATGGAGTTGGGGGACATCCTGCGTGCTGGCGAGGCCATGTCTGTCTGAGCATGCCCTGGGCCCTTCGGAGGAGACGCTCTGCAGCATCTCCAGGGGTTTGTTCAGGTCCCGCTCCTCCCGTACAACCCTGGGAAGTGATTCTGCCGCCGCCAAAGCGTCTGGGATGAAATTAAATTCCTCCAAGGCTGGTCCACACAGTCCCGTGCAGTGTCGCACGGAGTGCTGAGGACGAGGCCGGCTTACCTTCCAGAAGTCTGGGCTGTGTCCTGGTGTCGTTGCCTTTTGCTCAGTTGCTGGGTTGGGGGTATTTTAAGGCTGGAAATGAAGAGACAGATGGGCTTGCAGCGGAAGTGCACCCTGCACAGGCCTCGAGGAGCAAGGTCAGCGAGGACTCCTTTCTGCAGAGTTTTTACAGGGAAGACCACTCCCAGGTTCCCTACTCGAAGGCAGGGCCTTCCAAGCTTTCTCTGATGGGAAATGACTTGTAATCACCATCACCATAATCACCATCATCACCATAATCACCACCATCACCATCACCATCACCATCACCATCACCATCACCATCACCATCATCACCATCACCATCACCATCACCATCACCACCATCACCATAATCATCACCATCATCACCATCATCACCATCATACCCATCACCATCATCACCATCCCCATCACCATCATCATCATCACCATCATCACCATCACCATCACCATCACCATCACCATCATCACCATCACCATCATCATCATCACCACCACCACCATCATCATCATTATCATCACCATCACCATCATCACCATCACCATCATCATCATCACCATCACCATCATCACCATCACCATCACCATCACCATCATCATCATCATCACCACCATCATCATTATCATCACCATCACCATCACCATCACCACCATCACCATGATCACCATCACCATCACCATCACCATCACCATCACCATCACCATCATCATCATCATCATCACCACCATCACCATCACCATCATCACCATCACCATCACATCATCATCATCATCACCATCATCACCATCACCATCATCACCATCACCATCATCATCATCATCATCATCATCATCATTTTGCTGGTAAGCAACTTGCTTTGCTGGTAGACCAACTTGTCTGGCGAGTTGTTCAGCAATCTCATTAAGAAGTCACTATTGCCCTGGCCGGTTTGACTCAGTGGATAGAGCCTCAGCTTGTGGACTGAAGGGTCTCAGGTTTGATTCCGGTCAAGGGCACATGCCCGGGTTGCGGGCTCGATCCCCATTAGGGGGTGTGCAGGAGGCAGCCGATCAGTGGTTCTCTCTCATCATTGATGTTTCTCTCTCTCTCTTCCTCTCCCTTTCTCTCTGAAATCAATAAAAAAGTATTTTTAAAAAGTCACTATTAGAAAACCCGATCTTTCCCCTCCATTGAGCTGTATTTTATTGACTGGATATCACTTAATGGAAATACATTCAACAGAAGGCTACTCGTCAATATGTACTACATTTTTTTTTTTTATTTCCTGAAGTTTTTACTTCTGTTTTGCTCCCAACCAGCTCATAACCTTCCCAAGGAACCAAAAAGCAGGAGCCGCAGACAGTCAGCAGAAGAACGAACCCCTACAATTCGTTTTCGTGTACTGAGTTCTAGTTCGGGGGGAGGCATGGTTTTATCTCCCCGTCTCAGATCATGTAGAAGAACGTTGCTCTCAGCCAGGGGTGGTGGTGGTTAATTTTCGACTGCAGGGAAGCTCACTGTTATCCGGTTCATCTAGCGTTTGACTTTTGTGGTGAGATTCTGGGTGGAAAGGGAAAATCAAGTGTCACAGCATCTCCGACGAAGACATTGAGATTATTTCCGTTGACCTGGTGGCTCAGATTAGGGACTGTCTGACCCCAGCAGTGATCCTCTGCATTAGCGAGGCGGGGTCTGGTCCCATCCTGGCCGAGGGAACTCTTCCAAAGGGAGGGCCATGTGCTCACGTTCATAGAGTTGGCCTTTATGCATCAGAGGGCCAAAGTGAGGTACTTTTGCCCTTGAATTTGGGGGCATTGCCAATATTTTTTTCCTTTGCCCTTCTTATGGGATTCTCTGTATTCTGCACCTCCCCCGCCCCCAATCCATTTAATCGGAGTGAATACACTGATTGTACTGCTCACCAGGAAGAAGTTGTGATACATTTTATGTTACCGGCACTTACCGGTTTCAGTTGCTCCGGGGTCTGCAGCCTGCCGCAGGCCGGAGGATTTGGCTCCCTGGTGACTGGCCATCCACCAGCCCCATCTGCGGTCTCTCTCGGTGCGCCGGGGCCGGTAGGCCTGGGCAGTGACACGAGAGGTCCCTGGACCCCCAGGCAGTTCCCAGCAAGTGTTTTCCCCGTTTCCCTGACATTCTTTCCAGGCTCAGCTCCGTTTGTTTTTTCCTTCTCTATGGCAATGGATGACTGAGCCGTCGCGTTAATTCCGCAGGATCTCCTGTGAAGTGCTGCTCCCACAGTGGCGGGGAGCTGGCGTGGGCCCCATCCTCCGCGCTGCGTGGCTGGGCGCGGGTTTCCCTGTGCCCGTTCGCTCTCTGAAGAGTGGATTTAATCACGTCCCCCCCCCCCCCCAGAGCTGTGCAGAAAGGAGCTGGGCTGGGGGTCTGGAGAGCACCTCGGGAGTCCCACTTCTGTACCCCTTATCTGACCGGAATCTATTAGCAGGAAACCGAAAGGGCCTGTGTCTGATTGTGAGATAAACAGCTTAATCTCTGAACAATGTCAAGTGGAAAATCCAACCGCAGCCAATAGCTGGAGACATAAATGGCTGGGAGGTTTTGTTGGGACAGCAAATCCCGAGACCCAGACTGCTGAGACGAGGGTCGGAAAACGGGCGGCTGCGTGTGAACGCTGGGAGGTTAGGAGGACGGGGTTCAGGTTTGAGAAACTCCTGCAAAATCCTCACCAGTAACAAAATGGGCTGATGGAGGGGAGGTTCCGAACGCGTTGTAATTGATGGTTTAGTTTAGTCTGTGTGAGACCGCTGAGATCCTTTCCTCCTCTTTGCCGCCATCATTATGGTCATCAGCGTGGTAGGCACCCGGGGTGTGGAGCATCTGAGCAATTCCAGGTGATTCCGGAGACGCGGGGCCTCCTCCGGAGCTTGGCTGGGCGTACCCGAGGGGTGCAGTGAGCTGGGAAGGCCAGCGATGCTCAGATTTGGCCTCGATGGGCTTTGGCCTCTTCCTCTGTGAAATGGGGGTAGTGCTGAAGTCTCCTCCTTCATGTGGTCGCGTGAGCCTCAACGAGACAAGTCTTTGAGGAGTCGTTTTGAGAGAGTGCGTTCTTTCCTGCCCAAGTTAGCTTTAATGACGAGCGCTCTGATGTCCCCAAAGGAGACAGACAAGGTAGTGTCTCCCCCCCCCGCCCCCCGCATTGTGGAAAGAGAGCTCGGTAAGAACTGTGTCCAAAACCACCTGACGGACGTGGCAGTGGGTGGGAAGCGGGTGAGCAGGCAGACGCTCTGGGTCCCGTCCTGGCTCCACTCCCGCGGCTGGCCTGGCCGCCTCCGGCCGGAGTGACCACCTTGGCCGGCGGGGATGTGGCGGCAGCTTCCTGCCCTGCGGTTTGCTGACCCGAAGGTGGGAAGGCAGCTGGCGGACCAGAGGGAAGAGGGGAGTGAGCGAGGAGGGCGTCGCCAAGCAGGAGTCGGATGTTTCTGGAACGGGGCGCTCAGCTCCTGAATAGGGGAGAGGACTCTGCACCCCACCTGAGCTTGAGGCCACCTGACGGGAGCCCGGAGTTTTCCAGCAGCAGGTGGTGCTTTTCTCGCCTGCGTCCTGCGAAGTGAAAGAATGGAATCCAGCGAAGTCTTGAGCTTTTTTTTTTTTTAAAAAAAAAAAACAAACATATTTCTTTATTGATTTTAGAGAGGAAGGGAGAAGGAGAGAGAGAGAGAGAAACATCAATGATGAGAGAGAATCATCGATCAGCTGCCTCCTGCACACCCCCTACTGGGGACCGAGCCCGCAACCCAGGCATGTGCCCTTGGCCGGAATCGAACCTGAGACCCTTCAGTCCGCAGGCTGACGCTCTATCCGCTGAGCCACGCCGGCTAGGGCGAAGTCTTGAGCTTTTAAAGCAAACCTGAGCTCTGGCCGGTTTGGGTCAGTGGCTAGAGCATCAGCCCATGGACTGAAGGGTCTCGGGTTCGATTCCGGTCAAGGGCATGTACCTCGGGGGCATATGCGGGAGGCAACCCATGTGTCTCGCTCACCTAGATGTTTCTCTTTCCGTCTCTCCCCACCTCCTTTCCACTCTCTCTAAAAATCAACGGGAAAAATAGAACAAAACAAACAAATAAATAAAGCAGACAAGACATGCAGCAAATGTATACGGGGCGCCTTCTAAGTGTGGCGGGTGCCGGGCTGGATCCGGAACCTCTGAGCAGAGCTGGGCCTCCGTTCTGGTGGCCGCCGTGTGGCAGCGTGGACCTGCCCCGGGGGGCTGCCCCACAGCAGGCGTCTGCCTGCCACCCCTGTCTGCAGGCCCCGTGCCGAAGAGAAGGCTTCTGGGTGCTGTCCCTGCCTTGGGACCTGCCCTCTAAGCAGAGCTGATGCCGACAGACAGACACCTCGGAGCTGGACAGCCATTGAGCGCGCACTTCCATTAACCACGAGCTGCGAACGGGGCTGGGGTAGGCCCGTGGCACGCAGGGACCTCGGTGCGTGTCGTGGGACAGGGAAGAGGGGTTAAACTTGGGTACCAGCCACTGGGGGAGGAGTCTGGGCAGAGGCTGGGGGCGGGGTCTGCTGTCTGTCGGAAGTGGCCACGCAGCGGGACTGTTCTGGATCCAAAGACTCCGGGAGGTTGCGCTGAACTCCACACAGACGGACGCTCAGCGGACAGAAGGCTCAGGGCGTGGGCAGCTGCACGTCACATGGAGGCCGCCACCCCCGCCCCAACTGACCAGAGCGATGCCGTCAGGAGCGCCGGACAGGAACTGGTGCTCGGTGCGTGTTCGCTGAGCGTGCACCCGGGGAAGGGAGGGGGCGGGGGCGGGGGGGGGCGGGTAGAGAGCCCTGGAGTGGTCAGGACAGTCCTGGGTTTGAGTCCGAACTCCACCCCTCCCTGACTGTGTGACCCTGGAGAAATGTCTTACCTCCCCGCCCCTCAGTGTCACCATCTGTAAAATGGGCTGATGACACCCGTGTTCCGGCGGGGAGCCTCCAGGGAGGGAATGTGCGGGAGCCTAGCACGGTGTCTGGACACCCTAAAGCTCAGTGAACAGGAACTAAACGACGTGGACTTCGGAGGCAGCCGTGCTGTCAGCGGCAGGCTGAGCCCACGATTTCCCCCTTTCTCCCTGTCCCGGGGGCAGGGAGGGTGATCGCTGAGGAACGGGGATGTCGCTGCTTCCCAGCCAGGAACAAGCAGGGTCTAGGGGCTCCTCGGAGCTGAGGTCTGGAGGGGTTTGTGCAGGGGAGGATTGTTCTGATGCGCAAAGGGAGACGGTCTGTCCGCTGCAGGGGAGTGGGGGCGGGGCGGCCAGACCTGAATCCACGCCCCCCTCCCTGGGTCCCAGGCCTGGGCGGGGTGCGCCTCTCTGGGCTGCGTGTCCTCGGCTCTAACGTGAAGAAAAGGACCCTCTCTCACGGGCTATTGGGAACATGACGTGAGATCAGGCGGCACTCGGACCTGGCACAGGCCGGCGGGAGGGAGGGAGCCCTGTCCCACCGCCTCCAGGCTGAGTCCTCGCCCAGGTGGCTCCTCCCCTGTCCCTCCCGGTGATGACAGCGATGATGACGGCAGATGATGACAGCGATGATGACAGCAGCGGGGTTTACTTTCCAGGGAGGGCTCTCAGTTGCGAGAGAGGCCTCACCTGTTCCCAGGGCTCAGAACTTGAGGTTAAAAACAATGGGCTGCATTCAGCTGGGTGAGGGGTGTCAGGTTACCCCCCCCCCCCCCAGCCTCTGTTCTTTTTGGAGGTGGAAACTGGCTGAGGTCATCCAGGCACAGAAGTCCCAGCTTTGGGGGCCATGCACGGCTCCCCCCCCCCTGATTCCGCGGCTTTCTTTCTTTCTGGCCAATCCTCACCCCAGGATATTTGTCCATTGATTTTTAGAGAGCGTGGAAGGGAAGGGCAGAGACAGAGAGAGAGAGAAACATCCTTGTGAGAGAGACACATCGATTGGTTGCCTCCTGCACGCACCCTGACCAGGGTCGGGGATCGAGCCTGCAACTGGGGTACGTGCCCTTGAGCAGAATCGAACCCGGGACCTTCAGTCCATGGGCGGACGTTCTGTTCACGGAGCCACACCGGCGAGGGCTCCCTGCTTTCTTGGGGCCTCTCTTAGAGCCCCGTGGCTCATAAGGGAGAGCCGGGACGCCCATGTACCCCACCGCTCGGCACGCCGTGGCTCTGCCAGCGGGACTCGGAGCACGTGTGACCGAGCGGCCTGCGTCGCTTCCGTGCTGTGCCGGGTGCCAGCGGGCACGTGTTTGTCAAAACGGCTCTTTGTCAGGTTACAGCGAGGCTTCCCTTCCCTGCGGCCTGGAGGGCCGGGCTGGGCGGGGTCTCTGGGCCCTCTGTGCCCCCCCCACCTCCTCTCTCAGGTGGGCAGAGGAGAGCCTGCCCAGCACCTCCCGCGTCACAAGGCCGCTCTCCGCCATCGTCCTGGTGAGGTGCGGGGAGCCCAGGCGACTTGGCCTTCTGGACTGTTCCTCAGGGCGGGGTGGTGGGTGGAGGTGTGGAGGGACAAGCCGGCCAGGTGGCTGGGCCCAGCTGGATGGACCCCAAACATAACAGCTCACTTTGGAGTCCCAGCCAGGCCCGGGGGCCCTGCGGTATGACAGGAGGTGGGGCTGGGTGGTGACGGACATCACCCCAGCCTTGGGGGGGGGGGGCGTGTTAACCCTTGGGGTTCGCATCTTTCCGCCTGCCTCGCCGTCCGGTGCCCCACGGTGGCCGTTAGGTGGCCAGGCACCCAGCAGAGGGCTCCTTCGCGGGACGGTTTGGGGCCCGGCGCCCTTCTGGAGCTCGGGGTCTCGGGCCTGGCCTGCGCCGACGTCGCCCCCGTCGTCAGCCTCCCCCCGGCCTTTGCGAGGATGGAGGGGCTGACCTCTGGGAGGAAGGAAACCACCGAAGGAGCTTGTCAGCATGTGGCAGCCTTGACCTCGGGCGGTGCACGGGGAGCTCTGGGGACAGTGACTCGCTTATCGCCCAGCCCGAGGCACAGACGGACCTCACGAGTTTCCATCATTAGTGTCGATCGGGCTAAACCGTAGGGAGCTGCGCAGGTTCACCGTGCGGTGCCACACGGTTCCTTAAACCAGCTCGCTCCCCCCCCGCCCCGCCCCCCCCCCCCCTCCCCCGCCTGGCTGCAGGCCGCTGGGCCGCACGGGAAGCCGAGCGTCCTGCAGGCCCAGGGCTTCTTCCCGCATCCTGACCTTGGCATTCGGACTGGCCTAGACTTCCTGCCTGTCCCCCTGGCCTCACACACCGCATCCCCAGGGGCAGGCCGAGAGGCTCCCGGGAGCAGGCCCGCGGGTGGATGTGGCCAGCCGGGAGAAAGGGCCTGGGAGTCCCCGGTGGCCGTGGCTGGGGATGATGGCCTGGCGCTGACGGGCGTGCGGACATGTGAACGGACCGTGGAAAGGAGGCTCCAGGAACCTCAGGAAATAGTTCAGTGTGACCCCGGGCCCAGGCTTTGTAGAGAGAAGGGAGTCCTGAGTCGAGGTTTAAAAGGTCCGTTGCTGCCAAAACCGGTTTGGCTCAATGGATAGAGCATCGGTCTGCGGACTGAAAGGTCCCAGGTTCGATTCCGGTCAAGGGCATGTACATTGGCTGCGGGCACATCCCTGGTAGGGGGCGTGCAGGAGGCAGCTGGTCGATGATTCTCTCTCATCGATGTTTCTAGCTCTCTATCCCTCTCCCTTCCTCTCTGTAAAAAATCAATAAAAATATAAAAAAAAAATTAAAAGGTCCGTTGCCCACAGGACGGGGAGGAGGGGGCCTGGCTCACCCGTGTTTCTCAGGACGCTCCCGGGGAGCTGCGCCGTCACCGGAAACGCAGCGTGCACAGCGGCGGGGCAGCTGCTACACGGCCCAGTGTCTCCGGCTGCACGAGCAGTAACACAACAGCGTGTGGTTTCTGAAGTGTCTGGGATGTGCCAGGCATGTGCCATGAATGACCTGGTTTCGTGTCTGCCAGGTGTATCTCATTTTCCTCCTTTTACCCCGAGCAGATGAGGGTGCCGGGCCCAGGGCACAGCTGCTCCGTGGCCAGGCTGGACTCCTGCCCCTTCCTCTCTGCCACCACCACCTGTCACCTGGGGAGCTCCGAGCAGCTCCGGGCTCCTGCTGGAGGGGGATGGGGGCCGAGGAGGGGGCTGACCATGGCCGCTGGGGTGGTTGAGGGAGTTAGGGGGCCTGTTGCCTTGGACGTAGAGTAAAGGGAATTGTCTTTACGTGGCTGCCCGGGAGTAAGTAGCGTTTCGGTCAAGATCAGTTTTCTATTTGCAGAACGAGGAGAGGATTCTTTGCCTCCTGAATGAATGGGCCTTTGTACGGAGACCGGACCCCTGGGGGCTGCCTGGCGGCCTGGCCTGCTGGGGAGGAAAGCCTCGCTCCTAACCGGAGGGCAGTGACTTACAGCTCCTCGGGGCTCCCTGACCATGGAGAGCGAGGGACCCAGCCCTCTGTCCCGCAGGCCAGGCCTGGGAACAACGCCTCCTCCTGCAGGGAGGGAGGGGCGCTCAGAGCTGCCCGCGGCTGCAGCCGGGTCTCAGCAGGCAGAGAGCACTGGTCTGCACCTGCCCAGTGTCCTCAGGCTGCCGAGCAGCTCATTTCTTGGGGCTCAGTGGGCAGGTTATTTTGCGCAGCCCCGAGGCATTCTGGACCCTCGTGAATGCCACAGGGAAAGGCCTGCGGTGGATGTCTGTGTCCAACGTAACATCAGCACCTGAGTTGGAACCGAGTGCATCCAATTGCGCCACCGCCTTTGACGTCAGTAACTTAGAGACGCTCAGTGAGCAGAGGGAGCGGGTTATTCCGGGGGCAGGTGGACGGGGCCCGGCTCTCGACAGGTGGTTGTCTCGGGCTCCTTCCCTACAAGATCAGAGCTTCGCAGAGCAGAGCTGAGCCTGAGGGTGTGAGCGCTGGGAATGCCCCGGGGCCTCCTCGCGGGGAGCACAGCAGGCCCCCACCGACGGTCCTCCGGGGAGTGCCACGGACGTGCCACGGGGACAGTGAGCGGCCCACCGCGGGGCCAGACCGTTCACAGGCGGAGCGACCGCCGCCCTCGCGGGTTCCTCGCCGCCTTGAAGTCGGATTCCTCAGCCTTGGCCTCGTCCTGAGGTCCTGACTAAGCCGTCGCTGTAGGAGGGGGAGCTGTGCCGTCGGCCGAGCTCGGCTGCTGCTGAGCATTCACGTCCGGCTTTCATTTCCTGGTGCCGAATGGCCGGGAGTGCCACGGCCGGGTCCCGGGGCCGTGGCGTGTGTCTGTGTTTTATTCAGAAGCCGCGTCCAGAGTGCTGCCCGTGTGCATCCCTGGGCAGTGCCCGGGCGATGGGCTCCTCTGCGCCCGCCGCGGGGTGGGTTACGACTCCTCCAGCCACGCTGAGAGCTACAGGGCGTCGCGTTGGGGTTTCAGTGTGTCTTCCCCTAATGGCGTTGGGCGTCTTGTTGTGTGCTCATTCGCCATCGTCGATGAAATATCCACCTCAGTGAAATGATCTGGCTTAAAGAACAATCCCACAGAGGTGCTGTGGGAACACGGATGGGAGAACACGGCTGGGAGAACACGGCTGAGAGAACACGGAGGCAACAAACCCTTGGGCGTGAACCCTCCCCCTGCACCCCCCCCCCCCCCACCCCCCCCACCTCTCAATGCTTCGGGTGAGGGTGCTTGGTCATCTCCAGGTCCCTTCCTGCCCCAACCCCTCTGACTCCTAAATAGTTGTGACCCAGAGCACCCCCCGCCCCCCCAGGCTGGGCTCCCCACACACACATCACCCCCCACCCCTGCAGCTCTGTCTCCACAGGGTCCCACCAAAGCTGACTCGCAGGGGCTGTTGCTTAAGGAGAGTTGTCTGTGGATGGTTGGGCCTGGACATGAACCGGAAAACAAAGGAACCGATGTCGAGTGTCTCCCTGCCCCCTCCTGGCCTCCCTCTGGGCCTCCCTCGAAGGCTGTGGCTGGGACCAGCCCCCTCTCCTTCCCCCCCCCCTCCCCCCCCCCCCCCCCGCCCCCGGGTCTCTAGCTGGGCCTGTGCTTCGGCTTTAGTTTTGCAACATGGGCATATTTGAAGGCCCCAGAAAACACTTCTCTTCTGGTGCCAACAAAAATAAAAATAAAGAGAAAGTAGGTATATAATGTGAAGCTGCTGAGAGCAGTGTTGACTGAAGTAGTTTTTCTCTTTAAAACAGAATCGCACCCTTCCGCCCTAGACGGCTTGGCAGTGTTGTCGGTTTTTGATTTTTGCCTCTTGCCTGCTGGGATTGCCCGAGTTTCAGGGGTCCCCCGGGAAGCAGGGTCCCCCGGGAAGCCGGGTCCCCTGCTTACGCGTGGATGCATTTCTGTGTTTCTGCCCCGGTCACGTGCACGGGACTTCGCCGTGTGTGAAGTGAGCGTCCTTGGTCTGCAGTTCCGTGAGTCACCGGCGGTGAAAAGGCCTGCTTGTTGCTGCCGTGGTATAACGAAGTGTAATATTTGCGGAATCTCCTCGGGTGCGTTTGCACAGACGGTCTGCACAAAGGAGGAATTGTTTGCCGTGTGGGCTGGCGGGGGCGGGAAACGGGCCGAGGGGTTTCACACGTGCCCCTGAGCCCGGGGAGCGGAGAGCGGCGGCCACAGGCTCTCCACACCGACCCCGGGGGCCGTTAGAACATTCCAGGACTTTGAACGGCCCTTTGATTGGGCCCGAGACCGAAGATGTAGCTGAATCGCAGGATGGGTTGGTTCAGAAGAGTTTCCTGCTTTGGTAACTTTTTGAAAACCCAGGTTTGGTTCTGGTTTGGACTTGTTCAGTGGAGTTAAAAGCAAGCAAGAAAAAAAAAACAAAAACCCACTTCTTGTTACATTCCTGGTTCCAGTTAAAATGTCCTATTAAATGTCCAGTTAAAAACCCCACTTCTTGTTACATTCCTGGTTCCAGTTAAAATGTCCTCCGTTCTTATTCTGGAACCGCTTCCCGTTAAAACGCTTGGTCTGAGGTTGGATAAATAAAACACATTCGGGCTCTTGGTGAGCAGTTCCTTTCGATTCAAGTCTCTGCTCCAGGTGGCGTCACCGCTAGGAAACGTGTTTGCCATGAACTTGCGTCCTCCCGGGGCGGTGTGTGTGTTCTCTTCAGCGCTCTGGTCGGCTCAGAGCCGCTCCACTCGTGTTTGCGATGATTGGGAAGCAGCGCGTGACCCAGAAACCAGCAGAGGTTCTGCTCGATGCACAGCCCCGACCTTTCGGGACCAGGAGGCTTTACCCGCTGTTTGTAAGAGGCCAGCGATCGGGAGGGCGAGCTCCCTCTCCTGCTGGGCACAGGCTGTCGCCGGCGCGGATGCATCGAGTGAGGCTGGGAGGCGGGCATCTGCGGATGGTAAAGCTTTGTCCTCACCTTCTGGGAAGTTTCACTTCGTAGAGGAGCCAAGTATACACATTCACTGTGTGGTAGGCATTGAATGAGGAGGGAGGTGAGTGAAATGGAGGAGTGAAATGTACACATCACTGTGTGGTAGGCATTGAATGAGGAGGGAGGTGAGTGAAATGGAGGAGTGACGTGTACACAGTCACTGTGTGGTAGGCATTGAATGAGGAGGGAGGTGAGTGAAATGGAGGAGTGACGTGTACACATTCACTGTGTGGTAGGCATTGAATGAGGAGGGAGGTGAGTGACATGGAGGAGTGAAATGTACACAGTCACTGTGTGGTAGGCATTGAATGAGGAGGGGGGTGAGTGAAATGGAGGAGTGAAATGTACACCCTCACTGTGTGGTAGGCATTGAGTGAGGAGGGAGGTGAGTGACATAGAGGAGTGACGTGTACACAGTCACTGTGTGGTAGGCATTGAGTGAGGAGGGAGGTGAGTGACATAGAGGAGTGACGTGTACACAGTCACTGTGTGGTAGGCATTGAATGAGGAGGGAGGTGAGTGAAATGGAGGAGTGAAATGTACACATTCACTGTGTGGTAGGCATTGAATGAGGAGGGAGGTGAGTGAAATAGGGGAGTGAAGTGTACACATTCACTGTGTGGTAGGCATTGAATGAGGAGGGAGGTGAGTGAGATAATGGATGAAATATACACATTTACTCTTTGGTAGGCATTGAATGAGGAGGGAGGTGAGTGAAATAGGGGAGTGAAGTATACACATTACTGTGTGGTAGGCATTGAATGAGGAGGGAGGTGAGTGAAATGGAGGAGTGAAATGTACACAGTCACTGTGTGGTAGGCATTGAATGAGGAGGGGGGTGAGTGAAATGGAGGAGTGACGTGTACACAGTCACTGTGTGGTAGGCATTGAATGAGGAGGGAGGTGAGTGAAATGGAGGAGTGAAATGTACACATTCACTGTGTGGTAGGCATTGAATGAGGAGGGAGGGGACAGGCCTGAAATACCAGCAATAGCGGACTCGGGATGTGAACCCAGGCATTCTTGCTCGTCCTCACTGGAGGGTATTTTTTGAAGACTGTAGGGGGTTTGGGGGTTTGGAGGGGGGGGGCCAGGGGGCAGGGGAGAGAAGGAGGAAAACATCGATGGGAGAGAGCCACGTCCATGGGTTGCCTCTCGCCAGGGCGGGGAACCTGCAACCCAGGGACGTGCCCTTGACCCCCCCAAGACCCCAAGCATTGAACCCAAGACCCTCCGGTTCACAGGCCAACGCTCTAACCACTGAGCCACCGGCCAGGGCCAATCCAGGCGTTCTTCTTCTGGAACTGCGAGCGTTTCTCAGTGTGGCCACTCTTGGCACTTTGGACTAGTTTATTTTGGGGGGCGGGGCGGAGGGGGGGGGGCTGTCTTGTACACTGTAGTATGTTAGCAGCATCCCTGACCGTAGCGCCTCCCCGTGGCTGTAACCAGCAAAGGACAACCAACAGTGTCTGCAGACGTGGCCCGACGTCCCCGAGGGCACGTCGCCCTGGCTGAAACCGCTGTGTCCGGAGCAGGTCCCGTAACCACTGCGCACCCTGCCTTCCCGGGGGGTCCGTGTGTGGCACACACCTGTGCGAGGATGGCGAGACCTGGGACTGTTTGGGGGGCCACACCCACGGCTCCCGCAGACGTCACAGGCCCCTCGCTGGGACGTGCCCGCGTGGCACGCGCCGTGTCTTGGAGGGCCTCCTAGGTTGGCCTTAAAGAGTGGCCTAAGGCCAGACTCAGCGAGAACTTTTGCAAAAAGAGAAAAAGAGACTTTCGACGTTTTTAAATATTTGAATCTTCCCAGTAAGTCCTGGAGGTCCTCATTGGTGAGGACCAAGTCACAGGCCCTCGTTTTCAGAGTTAGGACGTGGGAATGGGAGTGGGAGACCCCGATGACGCGAGGCCCCGGGGCCTGGGTGCGGGGGCTGGTTTCAGCCGGTGAGGGGAGCCGTCCAGGGCAGGGCAGTTCTCTGAACACCAGGTGCCTTCTCTGGCGGGTTCTGCAGTCAGCGGCCCGGCTTGCAAGCCGGAGCAAGTGCCCTGAAGCAAGCCGGCCCTGTGACCCGCACGGTGATGGGGCTGCCCTGAGGTAGAAGGGAGTGCGAGATGCGAGCAGAAGCCCCGGGAACATTCGAGGTGGTTTTAGAAAGTCTAAGCCAGTGCCTCACGAACCCGATCAGACCGCAGCCCTGTCCCGGCCCTGGGGCGAGGAGATAGAGACGGAGCCTGGTTGCCGTGGGTCTAAAACGGGATAAGACCGGAAACCTGTGGGGAGGATGCAGTCCTTGTCACCCCTTGACAGAGGGGACACAGAGGCCTTAGGAAAATAGAAATAAAAATAGCAGCCCCTGGCCACTTCCCTCCCCGACGAAGGGCTCTTTCCAGATCTGGTTTCCACTGTCTTTCTGACCGTTTCTCACCACGATGTGTGAGAGCTGGGGCAACGAGGTGGACAGAAACGGGGGGGGGGGGGGGTGTTGGGAGGGCACAGGCATCGACTCCAAGGGAGATAGAATCAGTAAGTCTGGGGCCTCGGAGGTCGGGCATGAACCGATGAGCAGAACCTGCAGCAGCTGCCAGCTCCACACCTCACCTCCGGGTCTTGCTGGAACACGCGTGCACAAGCACATATGTGTGCCCTCGCACGCGTGTACACGTGTGTGTGTGCATGTGGGTGTAGGGGTACGTGTGCATGCCTGTGCCCCCGAAAGGGAGGCTTCCGTGGAAGGCTGTGCAGATGGGCGGGCGCTACTGACCGTCCTGGGGTTTGCTGATAGCTGCCTCGACGGGGCTGTGTCCGCCCTCTGCCCGGCCCTCCAGGGCGCTCTGCGGCGCACCGCCCCCCACCCCCACCCCCCGGCCTGTCCTCTTCCTTTCCGAGGGCAGCAAGGCGGACGGAGGCCTTCTGGAAGCTTCAGCAGCCGTGCAGAACCAGATGGTGTAGGATGGAGTGAGCCTGGGAGCTCGGGGCCTGCACGGACAGACCTGGTCAGTGAGCTGGAGGCTCCGGGCTGCTGAGTGCAGGGCCAGGCCGGGCCAGCTCCCCTTCCTCCCCGCCGGGTGCTCCCTCCACCCCGGCCCCTGCTCCTTCCACACCTCGGTCTTCGCAGCTGGGCAGTGGGCCGTTGTGTTGAGCTGACAGGCAGTGTCTGCGGGGGCACCCGCGCCGGGAAGTTGTTTGGGACACGGAGGCCTGCGCTCGCCTCCCGTCAGGGACGCACGCACGTCGTGAGGAGAGGCTGTGGTCCCTGCCGCCCCCGCTCTTCCCCTGGGACTGGGATGGTGCCCACGTGCCCAGGAGGGCAGGGCACCAGACTGCGTGCACCTCACGAGGGCCCGGCCCCCAGCCAGAGGCTCCGTCCACTGGGGACAGGCAGGGTGGCGGCCGGGCTGGAGAAGGCTCCTTCCAGTGGGCCCGGCCCGCCCCCCCGGGGCAGGAAGGCGGCTAACCCCCTCCTCCCCGTGCCTTGAGGTCTCCGGGAGACACAGGCGCTACCTAAACCAGGACTATTATTTCGCTCTTGCTAAGTCTTTACCCCGTGGCTCACTGGACCCCGCCGCGGAGATTTCCGGAAGCCCGTCTCCAGACCGGGCGGCCGGGCCGGGGACACGTTCTGAGAAACGGAACGTGCCCCCCGGGAAGGCGTGTTGCAGGGCTGCTTGGGGGGGGGGGAGGGAACGAGGGGTGTCTGGAACAGCGGCCAGCCGCACACCGGGGAGCTCCCACGCACCGACCGGGGGGCCAGCACGGTCCCAGCTGGCCGCGAAAGGCCTCTGTCTCCCTCCTGGGCTGTCTGCGTGGGGCCTTTGGCTTAGGGATGGAGATGGTGCTGGGGCGGGGGGGCGATGCTGGGTAATGGCGGCCCCCCTCCCTCCCCAGCAGCTTCAGCTCCAACCTCAGAGAGACAGTGGGCAGCCCGGCTGGTGTGGCTCAGTGGTTGAGCATCGACCTAAGAACCAGGAGGTCAGGGTTTGATTCCCAGGTCAGGGCACAGGCCTGGGTTGCAGGCTTGATCCCGGTGTGGGGAGTGCAGGAGGCAGCCAATCCATGATTCCTTCTCATTGTTGTTTCTATCTCTCTCCCTCTCCCTTCCTCTCTGAAATCAATTAGAAAAAAAAAAAAAATCTTACCTTATAATAGACAAATATGCAAATTGACCGCACCTTCGCTACGCCCAAGCAATGCCCACCAACCACACCCACCAGGAAACCGTTGCAGGGACACTGGGGTGCGGCTGAGCCCAAGGCCCGGAAAGCCGCCCGGGGCTTTCCGGGCCTTGGGCGCCAGCCGGGTGCCTGCTCCGATCGAAGGAGCGAGTCGACCTGGGGGGTCGGCTCGCTCCTGAGATGGGGTAGCAGGGACGCTGGGTGCAGCCGAGCCCAAGGCCACCGCCCAGGGCCAAGCCCGGACCCTGAAAGAAGGCAGAAGGCGGTGGCCACAGCCAAGGCCTGGGTCCCTGGTGCCGGCAGAAAACTGGTGCAGGCAGCCAGGTGAATGAAGGTCTATTGCACGAATCTTCGTGCAAACGGGCTACTAGACAACGGGCAATCCTCCTGAGGGGTTTCTGTTGGCGCTTGTTGCTTCCATAACAAATGAGAGGCGGCCCAGATGGGGAGGTGCCCACGGGCAGGTGTCTGGCACAGGCAGGTCGTGTTGCATCTCTGGCCCTTGGGCCCATCGGGGGGGGGGGGCAGTGTCCGTGCCCCAGTGTCACAGGCAGGCACAGTGCCATCCCCACCGCAGGGGACAGGGCCACCGAGGGGCAGCTCGGCGGGCATGAGCCTTATGGGCACTCGATCTGGGCACCACGTCCCTAGACCCACACCCATGCGAGGTGGCAGTCCCTCTGCGTGCCCGCATCCCCGGGCAGGCCGGCGGCGAGAGAAGACCTCCCTGCCCTTGACGGGGCAGCGGGCGGGAGGGAGCGCGCAGCCAGAGCCACGGGGCGGTAAGGAGCACAGAAGCCACGCAGTCCCAGCCCCAGACGCTGCGGGCGCGGGAGGCGCTGCCTGGTTACCCCTTCCACGGCCCGTTCCTGCTGCTGGAACAGGGGTGCTGCGTCTTCGCTTCGCCCCGGGGCCCTGCTCACCTCCTCCTTACCTGCAGGCCCCAGGGTTTCCTCCCCGTTTCCAGAAGGAAAGACAGACAACTGGTTCCGAGGAACGACTGTGCCGCGCCTGCTGCCAGGCCGCTGGGAGGCAGCACCGGGGACCGAGAGGCGAGGGGCAGGGGCCTGCCCGTGGCCGGGAGCTGACGGCAGTTTTCGGCCACTCGGGGCTGCACCTTCCTTAGTCAGAGCTGCTTCCTCGCAGGCACCTGCGCTGGGCCCGTCCCGGGCAGGGCCCAGGGGACCCGGCAGGACCCGGCCGGCGAGGTTCCAGGAAACGAGGCCCCGCTCCCAGCGGCCGATGTCACTGAGGGGCTGTGTGTGAGCAGGTCGGCAGCACGGCACAGAGCGAATCGGACACCTGTCCTTGGCCCGGGGACCGGAGGACATGCCTGCTGGGGAGAGACCGTCAGCCCCGGTGACCACAGACGGGGAGCCCCCGGGCAGGGGACAGGCCAGGGCCGCCTGCCTGCTGCCGCTCCGCCGCTGGTGGACAGAGTCGTGAGGGCCATACTGAAACGAGGTAGGCCAGGACGCAGCGTCTCTTCTGCTTCAGCTGAGAAGTTCCTGGGGGTGGGGGGGGGGGGGGGACTGGCTGTGCTCCCTCCTCCCAGCTCCTCCCACAGTGGGCGCATAGTTTCCAGCCTCCAGGGCCGCAGGCACGCCCGCCCCGCCCCGCCCCTGCACTGTCGTGTCCGCCACCTCTTGTCTGTTACTATAAAATACACATCAGACCTTCCCAGACTCATCGGAGACACTGGCCATCCTCCTCCTCTGGGCCAGACACACCGGGTGGCCTGGCGGACACAGGAGGCGGGGAGTGGGGGGCAGGGAGACCGCCCCCGTTCCCGGCGTGGCCGCAGGGAGGCCTGTGTCGTCTGGTGCCTGGCGGAGAGGGGAGACAGCTGGGGCGGGGCTCGGGCCTCACGCAGGGGACGCACTCACACTGAAAAGTACCTGTTGTTCATCTGGAATTCAGGCCCGGCTGCGTGTCCGCACGGACCCCTGCTGCAGGGGGCGGCTCTGCCACGGCTTGCGCGTGTGTGAGCCCAGAAACGGAGGCCTCTGGAGGGGCCTGTCGGGGGCCAGACGCCTGGCCTCTGCTGCTCGTGCTGTCACCTGCCTGCTGTGCCACCTGAGCTGTCCTTAGGCCTGGGAGGGCTCTTTTGTACATGGAGATGGAACTGCCAGGTGCCTTTCTTAAAAAAAAAAAAAAATTGTTTAAAAATATATATACACACACACACACAAATAAATTGATTTCAGAGAGGGAGAGAGACAGAAACATCAATGATGAGAATCATGGGTCGGCTGCCTCCTGCACGCCCCACACTGGGGATCGAGCCCGCAGCCCGGGCATGTGCCCTGACCAGGTGTGGAACCGTGATCGCCTGCTTCATAGGTTGACCCTCCACCACGGAGCCTCACTGGCCGGCTCAGATCCTGTTCTTCCACCTCCCCTAGGCTGTCTCCCAGGATGGGCTTCGAGGAGGAGTCCTGGCAGAGTCACGAGGCCCAGGGCGCGCCAGGCTCCATCGGAGCTGCTCAGGCTCCTTCCTCGTTAGTTAAGATGCCCTCAGCTGCAAGAAATAGAGGTGCCACTGCGGGGCTGAACAGGGAGGATGTATTTCATCGTCACTGATCAGTCCCAGAAGAGGCAGCTCGGTGTGGGGGGGCGGTCAGTAGGGCGGCAGCGTCGCTCCAGGGCCTGTTTTTGCATCAACCTGCCCCGTCCCCACAGCGTGTGGGCTCGTCTCTCCTCGGGGGCACCGGACGGCAGGTCCAGGTGTCCTGTGTGGACACGGTGGTGTCCCGTGGAGGAAAAGGAGGGGCGGGTCTTCTCGTGTCTAAGGCATCTTTCTCTGACGACACCCAGCAGACACCCCGTCTCATTGGTTAGGATGTGTCACGTGCTCGTGCCTCGGTCAGCCTCCGGCGTGAGAGCGATAACACAATTAGCACTTTCTCCGGGAATAGCTCTCACGAGGCATGCATTTTGCTGAGTTCCTTCCGAGGCAACGTAGATGCCCATACAAAGTCAGGTCCCCGCTCTGCTCCCGACCTCACCCTGCAGAGGAGCTGGGGCAGTGCTGGTTTTTTATTTGTTCTCCTGGCTTTTTAACATGCCCTTAACCATCACAGAGGAGGAACGTGAGGAGAACCAGGACTCTCTCTCAGATAAGCTGCCTCCTGCTGTTTCACACAGTTGTCATCCGACGATGCTCGTTTTCTCTTTTGACTTGATCATGTTCATGTCATCTCACTCGTTTTCATGCATTGACGTGGGTCATCCGCTTGTCATTTTAAGTTGGATGTATAATAGTAATAGCACCTAATTTTTATCAATTACTTATCATGGACCAGGCACTGTTCTCAGAGTTTTGAATGCATTTAAAAAAAAAAAATCCTTATTGTTTAAAGTATTACATATAGTGTTACATCTGCCTCCCTTTTCCCCCCATTGACCTCTCCCCGGCCACCCCCACGCCCCATGCATGGGTGACGTCACTTACATTCTCATAGCACTCCATGTCCAGAGGAGGAAACTGAGGCACGGAGGATCCAGGAACTGACGGCGGTCTGATTTCTGAGCCCACAGTTGTCACCGCGTGCAGCAGTGAGCGTTTTCGTAAGAACTGCCCCTCTCCCCTCCCGTTAGCCCCGGCCTTGGGGGGCGCTCCGCTCAGTGGTGCCGCCCTCAGAGCCCAAGAACGCACCGCTGTCACCTCCCCGCTTCCTCCCGGGAGGACACCCACCGACAGCGACGTCCGGCCTAAATGCCCCCGCTTCTCCACCGCCGTTGGGTTTTCCTTGCTCTTGTCTCCTCGTCCCTTAAAGTTTAAGTCTGTCATCCTTCAGTTCCCGAGTGGGATTCCTCCTGTTTCCTGTGTAAAGTGCCTGCTTAGCCCCGCGGAGCGGCCGTGGAGTTGAATGTAATGACAGTGCCCGTTGGTCGCGTTGTTACAGAGGAAGCTATCCGTTGTTAACTTACAAGCATTTTTCTTTCTGTGGCTTTCTCTTAAAAATGGTACTTTATTTTGCAACCGTGTTCTCACTCCAACGTACTAACAGATCCTTTTTATTTCTCTTGTGAAATTGTTCTTAACTGCCCTGGCCTGGACTTGGGGACCATCTGGTACTTGAGGGCAATGGTGTTTATATATATATATATGTATATTTTTTATTGATTTTTTACAGAGAGGAAGGGAGAGGGATAGAGAGTTAGGAACATCGATGATAGAGAAACATCGATCTGCTGCCTCCTGCACACCCCCTACTGGGGATGTGCCCGCAACCAATGTACATGCCCTTGACCGGAATCGAACCTGGGACCTTTCAGTCCGCAGGCCGACGCTCTATCCACTGAGCCAAACCGGTTTTGGCGAGGGCAATGGTTTTGACTGATGTTTCTTCATGCAACCGACCCTCAGGCGAGGCTAGAACTGTGCCTCCCCCTGTGAAGACGGGGTTTTTTGAAACCCCTTTCTGAATGCCCAGGACGCCGTGTGGCTCCGAGCTGGTGCCTGGGTGCTGACTAGCTGGCCACCGGCCAGAGAGGCCAGTCCCGGTCCCTGGCCGTCTACCCACCTTGACAGCAGTGCTGACCAACACCCCAGGCCCAGGAAGCCAGACAGAGTGGCGGCCGGGACTTCACGGAACCCGTATAATTAGACGGGAAAAGGCCTGTTGCTCATGTGGTGTCTTCCTCCTCCCACGGGCCCCAAGCAGCTCTAAACGGTGACATATAATTTGCTCTGTCACCTGAGGTCCTCGTTGCGTTTTCTGGGGCTTCTGTGCAGAACCCAGGAGCCGGCCAGGGCAGTGGTTTTTAACCCCTTGGCGGCCTCGTGCCGTCTCCTGGGGGAACGCCCTTTTCACACGCGGTTTGAGGGCCCTTTCAGGACGTGTATGGCCAGAAGCCCACCTCGACGCCAGTCTAGAGTCTGCAGGGTTTAGAACCCAACAACTTGCTGACCTCCGAGGTCCCTTTCAGCCCCGAAAGCAGCCCCAGTTCTAGGAAGTTTCCGGTCAAGGAACCTAGGGATGCGGTGGGGGGGAGCAGCCGTCAGGGGGTTTTGGTTTTTATTTTGTTATTTTTTCAGGGCTGAGTTCAGCCTTGGGATACCATGTTCTTTCCCGTCATCTTACTCTTGAAAACTGTTGTGCTGCCTCTGACTGAAACGAGTATCATCTTTCTGGCTTCTTGGGGGCGCTGGGGCGGGGGGGGAGGGGGGATGGGTTCTGGTTATGTTTTTGACCTTCACGTCACAGCTGCCAGCAGCTTCCAGCCTGTGCCTGCTGACCCCTTCGCCTGAGCAGCTTGGCACGAGAGGACGGGCTGGCGGAGTTGATGCTTTTGTGAGCAAAGGGGTGCTGGGGAGCCGGGAGAGAGGAAGAGCGTCCCCCGGTTACCCAGAGTGCTTTTCCTGCAGCCCAGGCTGACTTGGGGAGAGGCTTTGCTCCAGCTCCCAGGGACTTTCCTAATTCCTCCAATGACCTGCCTGAGAGGGAGCTGGCAGGCGTGACTCTTGGACCTCCAACATCCATTCTCCCAGGTCAGGAAAAAGTCCCCAGTGCCATTTGACGTTAGCTGGAGGGGAGAGGCCCACAGCCCCCGGTGGTGGGGGCCGGCGCTGACCCCCCGAGGGGGCGGAGGCGGCCGCAGATACAAGTCTTCCTGGGGGACGTGGAAGGTATGTGTGCGCACCTGTGTTCCCAGGCGCTTCCGAGTCTTTGGTTTGGCCCAGAAAGCTGACGTGGCTGGAGCCGGAGGGAGAGACGAGGATCGTCACCCCCCAGTGTGACGTTCCTGGGGGACCTTTCCCCTCCCTCTGGCCACCGGAACGTCTCTGGGAATGTGGAGAAAGGGATACAGGAGTTCGCTCCTAGATGTTTTGCGGAATTTTAGGATGAATTTGCTGGCTCTACCCCAGGTACAGGGGCTGGTCCTGTTCCCTTCCTATTCTGGAACTCACCTCTGAACGTTTAGAACACTTTTGACCAAGCAAGCGCTGTCCTTTTTAAAAGCACACGACACAATTTGGCCAGTAGTTCTCTCCCCCAGCCCTACGTTTTGTGAGGAGTTGGTTTCATAATGCCAAGGGAGCTACCGCTTTAAGAGAGTTCATTCCGGTTCAAGATGTCAGATGAAGTGGAGGCCGTGTGAAGTCACAGGTTTCCCCGTCTGAGCTGTGGAGGCGAAAGCCTCTTACGGCCGGACCAGGCCCTGCCGTGTGGGCCGCCCACCGCTTGTTTAAGTAGCTGGTGATCTCCGCAAAAAGCCTGGCGGTGCAGCTGCCAAAACGAGGCGCTGCTTTGTTTCAAGCCCCTGAGCCAGGTGAACGGCCCTTCCCCACGTCATTCCCGTCATTCCCATCTCCAGAGCTTGTTCCTCCAGAGGGAGGGGGGGTGGCGTTCCCCAGAGTCTCCCAGAAAGACAGTGCCCCTGGCTGCCTGACCCAGGAAAGAAACCAGCCGTGTTTCCCCGGCCTCATCCGTCCCCATCGGCACACACAGAAGTTTTGTACAGGAAACGTGACCCGTGGTGGTGGGTGTTGTGGCGTGGCTAGTCTAGATTACACAATAATTTTTAAAAGGGTAAGTTGTTGTGTTACTTTCTTGGTCATGTACAATTACATTGGATTTAATGTCCTAAGAATTAATAATGTGTGATTGATGTTTTACGACGTGCTTGTCCTGTTTATTTATTTATTATTTATTTATTATTATTATTTTTTTATGAAATGCTTGTCCTGTTCATGTGTGTTTGCTCATTGGTGCAAAGCAGGTTGGAGTCAGCCCAAGGCTGAATGCTCAGGAGTTCTCTGGTCTGAGCAGAGGGTGTTAGAGCCTGGCCCTCTCTCCGTCTGAGGTCTAAGTAAATACAAGCTGAGTTCTGACGGTCCGGTCCGGACAGACGGCGCCTTCCCAGCCTCCGAGGCCTGCGGCACATTGTTGGCTGAGAAAAGGAATGAAGTCTGTTTGGCGGGGGTGGGGGATGCGCATCAGTCCTTGCATAAAGTGAACTAAAGTTGGGACCCGAAGTCGTAGTTGCTTGCGCGACAGGGATGGGGCTGATCCTGTGGTCCTTCCGTCGGGCTGATGGGCGTGAGAAGGGGCTGCTGAGCCTGTCAGTATGCACACCACTGTGCACACACCTTAGAGACCGGGTCAGTATGCACACCGCTGTGCACACACCTTAGAGACCGGGTCAGTATGCACACCGCTGTGCACACACCTTAGAGAGAGCGGGTCAGTATGCACACCGCTGTGCACACAGAGACCGGGTCAGTATGCACACCGCTGTGCACACACCTTAGAGACCGGGTCAGTATGCACACCGCTGTGCACACACCTTAGAGAGAGCGGGACAGTATGCACACCGCTGTGCACACAGAGACCGGGTCAGTATGCACACCGCTGTGCACACACCTTAGAGAGACCAGGTCAGTATGCACACCGCTGTGCACACAGAGACCGGGTCAGTATGCACACCGCTGTGCACACACCTTAGAGAGACCGGGACAGTATGCACACCGCTGTGCACACACCTTAGAGAGAGCGGGTCAGTATGCAAACCGCTGTGCACACACCTTAGAGAGAGCGGGTCAGTATGCACACCGCTGTGCACACACCTTAGAGAGAGCGGGTCAGTATGCACACCGCTGTGCACACACCTTAGAGAGAGCGGGTCAGTATGCACACCGCTGTGCACACACCTTAGAGAGAGCGGGTCAGTATGCACACCGCTGTGCACACACCTTAGAGAGAGCGGGTCAGTATGCACACCGCTGTGCACACACCTTAGAGACCGGGTCAGTATGCACACCGCTGTGCACACACCTTAGAGAGAGCGGGTCAGTATGCACACCGCTGTGCACACAGAGACCGGGTCAGTATGCACACCGCTGTGCACACACCTTAGAGAGAGCGGGTCTGCACGCCTGGAGTCCCAGCGACCAGCCACTGTGTAGGAGCAAGTGAGGTCTGCAAGCCCAGGCCGCCCCTTTTCAGGTCTCACCCCCCCCCCCCAAAGGCAGTTCCCCGCTTCACACGTGTCTGTGTTCTACCGCGTTTACAAGAGGAGGCTGGTCAGATCCGTCCCCCCCCTGGCCGCGGGCCGCGGGCCGCGGGGCTGGCGAGCAGCCGGACTCCTTTGCAGCGAGAGGCTGCGGGGTTCCCACTGTCCGGGCGCGAGCCAGCGCCTCGCGGTGCAGCCCCCGCCCCCGCCCCGTCACGTGGCCGCGCGGGGCATGCCGGGAGGCGGCGCCCCTCCCCGCCGCGGGCTTCCGCGCGTGGGCGGCGGGCGCGGGAGGCCTCGCTGGGCCCGGGCCGGGGAGGAACCGCGGGGAGGAAGGGCCCCCTCCCCGGGCGGCTCCCCCGACCCTCGGGGCCCCGCCCGGCCGGCCGTCTCGCCCCGGAGCCGCGGGCTGAGGGCGGGGCGGAAGGACGCGCCGGTCTGGGCTTGTAAACAACTCCGCGGGCCCGGCTCCCCGCAGCCCGAGCAGGGCGGGGCTCAGCCCTTCTCCCTGGGGTGTTGTAGGGTGCTCGCCCCCGTGCCCCCCCCCCCCGCTCGGGCGGCGGGGCCGGGGTGCAGTCCTCCTCTAGCCCCACCCGCGCCGCTGTCCCTGCCCTGCCGGGCGCGCCCCACGACCGCGCTCTCCCCCCCCCCCCCTCGGCCCTGCGCGGCCTGGGGGCTCGGCCTGGGGGACCCCCGCGTGCGGGGCCGGCCTGTTGTCGGAGATGCTTTCTGTGGTGGAAATAAACCTGCAGTCTCACCAGCTCACTTCTCCTCGGCGGGGTCCGTGTGCATGACCTGGTGGCGGGAAGGTGTTCACTTAGAAAGGAGTGGACCGGTGCCAACTCCCGTTCCCTAAGTCGGGGAAGCTGGGCCCGGGGTACCTGCTGATGGGGTGCAGGCACCGATGGGGTGCAGGGACCCCAGGGCCGAGAAGCCGCTGTTGGAACGCGGTACCCCGTGGCTCCTGGGGGTCGGCTTTCCTTAGATGGACTTTCTTGTTCTCAGCACCCCCAGGCCTCCCCGCTCTCCCCACTCCAGTCCTGGGGGGTTCCAGACCGGCGGGCGAGGTGGGGAGGGCACCCTGTTCCTTGATCTTCACCCCACCGAGCTGTGCTTCGTGGGTGTCTGGGCGCCTGATGGCTGGTGGGGGCTGTGCTCTCAGGTGCATGTGTGGGTGACCAGCTCCCCTCTCTCGGGCCAGAGGGCCAGCTGCTCCTGCCTCTCTGACCCAGTGCGGCCCCAAGGACATGGGCGGCCCCGCAGAAGGCAGTTCTTCCTGGGAACCTCACCACGAAGAAGCGGGGAGCAGCCAAGTGGATCTGGGGAAACAGCTGTCCTCTCCGCACATTTCTGATGTCGTTTTCTTGTCTCTTTCCGTTCCCTGGGGTTTTCTCTGGTCTCAGGCAAGCGGTGCTGCCTCCTCTGGCCCTGTGTGTGTGTGTGTGTGTGTGTGTGTGTGTGTATGTGTGTGTGTGTGTGTGTGCACGGGTGTTAGCGGAGGAAGGAGGAGGACAGTTTCTGATAAAGGACCCATTGGGGAGCAGGAAGTGGCTTTGGGACTGGTGCTGCAGAGTTGGGGGGTGTTGGTGGCGCTCTTGCTGTGAGGTCAGTCAGGAGGAGTCCGTTGGTGGTGACATTGAGCCCTGCCTGTCATCACCAGGAGGAGGGTCCTGGGTGCCCGTCCGCAGCGGGCGGGGAGAAGACCCCCCTCCTACGCCTGCCTCGCTGACAGCTTTCTGAGCGGGTCTCTGTGTCCCTGTGCAGCTTAGGACCCGAGGTCCTTGGAGAAAACGGGGAAACTCACGTTTTTGAAGCAGGGCTGTGGTTAGCAGATGGTAGAGTCGCCGAGTATTGCGGGAATACCTTTGGGGTTGTGCTTCCCGTTCCGCAGCAGGGACCCTGCCTCCAGAGGCAGGAGTGCTGGCTTCTGGGAGCCAGGAAAAGACAGGCTACAAGCCCCTGAGCATCTCCCGCGTCCCAGCATCTCTTCTTGGTCCTGTCCCTCTGTCCCTGGGCATCTGTCCGGGCTCCTGCCCTCTGGCTCTGCACCGGGGCGATGGTGTCGGGCGGTCGGGCAGGGTAGCCCGTGGAAGAAGGTGGGCTGTGGAGTCAGAGGTGGGGTTTCCGTCCCAGCGTGGCCAGTTACGAACACCGTTTTAGGCAAAGACACTGTATTTATCTTCGGTGAAAACCCTTCCCGCACTGTGTTAGGAGCGCACGAGGCCCAAAGTGGGAAGGGGTTATAAATTAACTAGGTCATCTGGGGACCAGATGGGCTGAGCCCCCAAATGGCGCCAGCACCCAGGGGTGGGGAGGCAGAGGTTTTACAGGACTCCAGGCGGGCTTTTCGGCGGAGAACTCTCTGGGCGGGTCCGGATCCTGGGAAAGTCAGGAGGGGAAAGATAAAGGTCTGAGCGGTGGAATGTGGTCTAAGGAAAGGGAATGTGGGTGGTGAGGTGGTTCTAAGGGTCAGTTCCCAGGGGAGGGGCGTGGATTAATGATTTGTTCAGACCTAACACACGGGGTCTGCACGGGGATGGGCTGATGGGAGTCACGTGGTTTGCCTGCATGGTCAGTGGTACCGATGCTTTTGATTTTAAGGTAACGAGGCTGTGCTGGGCCCTCTGCACTGGGCGCCATGGAGAGTCCGTGGCGGACGGCTCACTGTGGAGGGCTTACTCTGCCAGGCAGTGCTCCCCACGCTGCAGTATTTGGGCTCATTGGCCCCTCGTCGCCGGCCTGGGGGTGCTGCCTTAGTATGTCTGTTGTGCGATGAGGGCACTGAGACCCAGAGGTCAGTTAGGGTCTCCAGGTCAGAGAAGATTCCAGATGTGAGCTGGGAACACAGCGGCTGGTCTGGAGTCTGGGCTCTTCGCTGCTCTCGCGACCCTGCCCCTCGGTGCCTGCGCTTAGGTCAGGGAGTCAGCGCTGTCAGCAGCCTGTGGGGGGGTGGGGGGGAGGCTCCTGAGACCTGGGGGGCAGCCGGGGTCCTGCCCCTGCACCGTGGCTCACTGTCACAGCGCCACTGCGGCCAGGGGGCTCTGCATTCCGCTTTCCTCCGGAACAAACGGCCCTCTGAGTCCTTTCCCTCCCTCTCGGCCTGATAGGCCCTTATTATCAACACGTTAGAAAGCCAAGGCTGTTCCTCGTGGGAGCTGGCGGGGGTGCGAGGAGGCCGGAGGGCCATGGAGAGTTCACGGAGCCGGAGGAGAACTCCAGGCATTGTTCTCGCCCAGCAGCTCGGCCCTGGGTCCTTCCCAGAGACACTGGGGGGACTCTGGCTTCGGCTCTTCCCTGGCCTCTTGAACTCTCAGTGTGTGAGCGCAGCAGGTGGGAGAGGGCCCGGCGGAGACCTGAGCAGAGACGAGGAGCGGACGCTGGCTGGAGCCCTGCAGCCCATGTGTGAGTACCCGGTCACCGGGCGGGAGAGAGGCCAGCCAGGGGCCGCTCGCCCAGGGGCTGCTCGCCCAGGGACCGGCCCGGAGGGTTGCCCCAGCCGGAAGGGTAGCAGCTTCCTGTCCCTCCTGGGGATGCTGCGTCTCCTCTACCTCCTCGCACCTGGACCTTGGTCAGCAGCTCCCTGGCTCTGGGATTGGCCACGGAGGAGGGGTCTTCCTTTTCTGTCCTCCTCCAGCTTTCGGGGCGCTAGCTGTGACCCACCCACTCACGTGTGGGTGCGCAGTGCCTGTCCCCGGGGCCTCTCCGAGCAGTTTAGCTGGGCCCTGCTCTGAGCCTGCGCAGACACGGGATGGAATGGAAACGCACATGCTTACCACCTGTGCTCCTGGAAGGTCACTGCTCCTCCTGTGATTGGTTCAGAGCATCCACACTCACGTTAGAGAGGTTTCCGGTCACCCTAACACCAGCCCCCACCCGGCCCTGCCCCTCGGTCCTGAGGGCAGCTGTGTCCGGTGCAGACCTGAGCGGGAACTGCCCTTGAGGGGCCTCCAGGAGTCTGAGGCCTCTCTCACCTTCGGCAGCAGATTTCCTGAGCGTCCCGGCTGTGCCAGGCCTCGTGCTGGGTGCCCGCAGGGAACTGCTCGGTGCGGTCATTCCCTCGGCCCCTTGGCAGTTACACCCAGACGTTTAGGGACAGAAAACAAGATGTGGTCGGTCGGTCGGGCAGAAAAAGCCAAGCTCCTTTCCGCGGCAGCGCTGGTCCGCCGGGGGCGGGGGCAGCTGTCTGTCCGCACAGCGCAGGGCGCCTGCCTCTGGGTCTGGGCTGTGCCCCGGGCTGCCCCGGAGGCGCTCGGCTCCTCTCTGGGCCCCTGGGGTCTCGATGGAAAGGCCGGCTGTTCTCGCTCAGCCGGTGGGACCCTCCCCTGGAAGGACCTACTTGGGGACTGTGTAGCGGGGACGGCTGCACCGCCAGATCCTGCCTTCCCTTCGGCGCTTGGTTTTGGCAGTTCCTTTCCCCTGAGCGCTCGGCTCGGCTCGGGGAAGCAAGGCCCCGGAGCCTGATGCCCTCTGTCCTAAGCCTCGGACCTGCACCCACCCCGGGGAGGCCTCCCAGGAGACGCCAACCAACCCTAGCTGGGTTCTGTGCCGAGGAACCTGGAGCGCGCTCTCTCTCTCCCTCTCTCCCTCGCTACCCGCCCCCCAACACTGCCCTAGGCAGGTCATCAGCATCTTCAGGCACAGAGCCCTCCCGGCCTCCTGGGCAGGGGGTGGGGGGGTTGGGGGGCTGACAGGAAGAGGGAAGATCCCCACGCCGGGCTGTGCCTGCTTTGCAAGCGCTCGCTGGCTAACGGGGGAAATCCTGTTTCTCATGTTTTCTGCTCCGTGTATTTGTGGTTTCAGATTTGCTTATCGGTGGAGAAAAGGGAAAGACACTTAACATGTGTTGAGCGTTCGCCAACCATGGCCCATGCCCTCTGCATCCCGCCTCCATCACGCCTCGGGTCGGGTCTTTCCATCGCCTTTCAGACGAGGACGCGGATGAGGAAGGTTAACCAGGCTGCCGCAGGCACGAAGCCTGAATCGGTGGGTTTCTCCTGGGCTCACCGTTAGTCAGTGTGTGCGATGTTTTCTGGGTCGGGATTGTCGTACAGCACTCACATCACAGCCCCTCCACGTTCACGGGAACCCGCTGGTTTCGGTGTGATTTGTGTCCTCTTCTTAATTAGGGACACGGCATCGTCCTTCCTGGGGGCAGCTGGCATCGTGGAGTGTGACCCACGCCGGGGATGCCTCCTGGTTGTGGGGACAGGTGATGGGAACGTCCCTGGCCCCCAGGAGGCGTGGCCAGTCCCCTCTGCAGCGGCTCAGCTCTGAGCTGCTGTGGCCGGAGTGCGTGTGATCAGCCTGGGAACCACGCACAGCCCTGGCCGCGTGGCCAGGGACCACACTTCTCAGTGTTCACGCCAGCAGCGACCTCTCCGTGGTCACCGGTCTCCACAGGGACCCTGAGTCACGGGAGCAGCTCGTGCTCCCACCAGGACATGTGTCCTCGGGAACAGGAGGGCGTCGGCCCGGCCTGCGCGCGTCCTCTAGGCCGCGGCCGCGTCGGAGGGGGGGCTGGCTCTCGGGCACGTAGGAGGCGGTTACCCTCCGATGGGGTTGGTTCAGGTGGTCACGAGCAGCACTTGAATGAAATCGAATAGAATTCCCTAGAATAGGAACATTAGAGTGCATCGCAGAAGGCAGTAGTAAGTACTGTTTTGTGAAACTGCTGTCTCAGGTTTGTGTGTGTGTGAGAAGATACGAGGCCAGTGGTCGGCAAACTCATCAGTCCGCAGAGCCACATATCAACAGTACAACGATTGAAATTTCTTTTGAGAGCCAAATTTTTTAAACTTAAACTTCTTCTAACGCCACTTCTTCAAAATAGACTCGCCCAGGCCGTGGTATTTTGTGGAAGAGCCACACTCAAGGGGCCAAAGAGCCCCACGTGGCTCGCGAGCCACAGTTTGCCGACCACTGGACTAGGGCATGCTAGCAGTCAGCTTGCTTACAGTGAGTCACAGTTACAAAGGCGGTGGTCTCCACAGACCCACACGGAAGTGGCTCTGAAGTCTGGGTGCTACGTTCTAAAGCAGGGGCTCCTAGGGGTTCCCTGATGTCTGTGAGGAAGAGGCTCTCGCCTCCCCTGACCATCCAGGGTAGACCAGGACAAGGCGGGGTGGGCGTGATGGGGGGCCCGACTGCTCCCTGAGCCCCGCAGGCTTAGCGCCGCGCCTCCCACACTCTGCCTTCTGGCTCCCGGCCTCCCCGTTGCCATCGGTAACTGTCGGCTTCTGGGACAGCAGGGCTCTGTGCTGTCTGCCGGAGACGTTGTCCAGAAGGGCTGGTGTGACTGCCGCCTGGAGGCTCCCTCGTCCCGGGACGACCATGGTGCCCGGACCTAAGGCTGCCCTGTCCCCGACCAGCGAGCTCCCTGGCAGCCAGGCCTGAGGCAGCGGTCAGGGCTTCGGCTCAGCAAAGAGCCCCCTGGGTCCAGGAGAAGGCGAAGCCGTGGACGTGGGAGCCAGACGTTGAGACTTGGTTGTCTGCTCGATGTTGGTGCTTGTCAGGAAAAGGGGAAGAGGAGAAACGAGAGTGTTTACACAGAGCAGAGTTGTCTCTTTAAATTTTCCATTTAAAAAAATATTTTTATTGATTTCAGCAAAGCAGGGAGGAGAGAGAGAGAAAGAGAGACATCAATGATAAGAGAGAATCATTGATTGGCTGCCTCCTGCACGCCCCCTACTGGGGATCAAGCCCACAACCCGGGCATGTGCCCTTGACCGGGAATCTAACCGTGACCTCTGGTTCATAGGTCGACGTCTAACCACTGAGCCACACTGGCTGGGCTGACATTTTTATTGATTGATTTGAGAGAGAGAGGACCTTGGATGTGTTTTCCCGCTTACTTATGCATGTGCTGGTTGGTTCTTGGATGTGCCCTGCAACCTTGAACCTGCAACCTTGGTGTGTCGGGATGAGGCTCCAGCCAGCTGAACTCCCAGTGAGGGCAAGGCATGTGGTTCCATGAAGAGTTTTCTCTCCTTCCCCCTTACCTTTGTCTCCCGTCCTTCCTTGGTCTTCCTTCCTTCCTTTGTCTTCCGTTTCTTTCTTTTTCTCCCCTCCCTCCCTCCCTCCCTTCCACATTGGCATGTTTCTCGAACCTGGATACTGATATATTTTGGGAAATTCTACATTTAAGGATAAAGCTCTTGAACTTGAACGACAGGCTCCCTCCGGCCGGTGGTTCCCTGTGATGGCTGGCTCAGAAATAGCCAGCACGCCTATTGCCCAGACCCCGGCTCTGGAGGAGGAGGGAGGGTTTGGAGGCCAAGTTGAGCTCAGCAGCTCTGTGGCTGGTGGGGGGTGGGGGTGGGGAGAGGCCGGGCTGGTGGATGTTGAGGATCCCGGGGCTGCAGTGCTTTCTTTAGACGCTTACCCCTTGAAAAATGATTTCCACTCTCCGATTTATTTAAAGAGTTAGCTTTTGAAGTGATGTTTACGAAATACTTTCCCGCCGTTTCACGTGACCTGGGACATAAGCAGCTGGGATGATGTTCTTTTTGCCCAAATGGAAAGTTGGGCTGGGCGGGGGCCTTGGGAAACCTTGGAGACGTTAAGAAGCCAGGCAGGCAGGGTTTTCAGAGTTAAGTCGTCCTGAGAGGCAGCCCAGGGGACTGGAGCCAGGTGGCAGGGCTGAATTCCAGCTCTGCTCCGGGGCACATTGCCGAGTTCTGGTCCTTTACAAGCCTGCCCATCACAGGGTGCGAAGGCTCCGTGAAAGCTGGAGACAGTGCCCTGTGCGTAGTAGGCCCTTGAGAAGGGCCGATTCGCCCGGCCTGTTGTCCTTGTCTTCCCAGGACGCTTATTTGTGGTCACAGGCCATCAGCCAGCAGACCGTCCATTGGGGCTCCCGCAGGGACCTGGGGGCCCAGAACAGAGAGCGCTTGGACCCCGGGTGGGCCCTGCGGGCCGCCAGAACCCACTGAGGACTGCCCAGGATCAGGGCTGATGCGATCGAGCGCGGCCCACAGCTCTTCCGTGTTTGTTCTCGGTTTGGGGTCATTAACCCTTTGCACTCGCTTGCTTTTTTTCTCGATTCCTTTATTCTGCTCGGGATTTAATTTTTTAAATACCCCAGATTTTACAAGCGCGGCAGTAGAATAAAAAACTGGAGTTTCTTTTCATACAAACTTAATTATTTGGATTTTTTTCACATTTCAAATTATTGATACGTTCAAAGAGTAATTTTAATCTCGACATCCGAGTGCAAAAGGTTAAAACGGAATCCACAAGGACGCAGCGGGGAGAATGGAGGCCCCGCACACGGGACAGAGCTCGCCGCTGTTGAGATGCGTGACGGGCAGCGTGGCGTCCCCGCGTTGTCGTCTCCGGGGAACGGGGAGCTCGGTGGGAACAGCTTCCTGGGAGACCTCAGTTTGGGATCCGCAGTCTCCGATCGCTGTCCCTCCGCTGGCGTGACCCGCTCTGCTCTCCGTGGGGCCAGAGCGCCGGCCAGAACCCCATTGCACGTTGGTGGGAGGGGACACCTGCTCTTCTAGGCCCGCCCCTTCCTGCTGTGGATTCAGGCCCCGCTGAGGCGTTCACACACATTTGGGGGGTTTTCGGGGGATTTTAGAACGCCTGCCTGCTCGGCCACCGCCTGCCTCCTGCCGATGAGCCACAAGCCTTATGCTCTGAGGCTGGGGGAGAGTAGAAGGAGCTGACCGCACAGACATGTCTGAAGTCAGTTTGAGGAGGAGAAGATGCATCCTGACCCCCACAGAGAAGGACTAGGTTTTCAGGAGGCGTGCGTGGTCAGACACGCCGTGGGAACCTCTGTGAGCGTACAGGTCAGTGGCGTTAAGCACATTCACTCTGTGGCCCCTGATGCTCACCGTCACCTCCAGAACTTCTTCATCTTCCCAACTGGACGGCTGACCCCCGTCCACATGGGCGCCCCTCCTGCTGCCCCAGCCCTGGCAGCCGCGTTCTGCCTCCCTCTGTCTCTGTGTGCTGGGCTGCTCCGGGGCCGCCTGTCAGTGGAATCACACAGGATCATCCCCGTTTGTGACCGACCGATGGTGCACATGTGTCAGGATTTCCTTTCGAAGGCGGCAGGACACTCCGTGGTGTGGATCTGGCACACTGTGCCTTGTCGGTGAACTTGGGCTGCCGCCGCCTTTTGGCTGTTGTAGGACACGCCTTCTCCGCCTCCTGTGAGGTAGGCAGGTGACAGACGGTGCTGCGTGGAGCGGGGGGCGGGGAGGGCTGTGCGGAGTGTCCGCGCCCTCTGCCGTCTCCGGGTGTGTGAACGGGGTAAAAGCCCTGCTTTGTACCGAGAGAAACGCCCTGTCCACCCAGCTGGTCCAGAGCTCCTGGCGGGAAGGTGCACAGGAGGAGGCGCGTGTGAGGCCGGCACCGGCTGGGGGGGCAGGTGGCAGCTCCTCCGGTCCCGGCGGCAGGTGTCACAGCTCAGCAGCCTCCCTCCCCCCGCCTGTGCCTCTCCCTGTGCCTCCTCACCCGGCAGGCCTGTTCCTGCAGGCCCAGCGGCCGTGGGGGCGGGGGAGGTCCATCCTGTGCCTGGCAGTCCTGGGCCAGAACCAGTCCTGCAGTTTCCTGGGTGTGTGACGCTGGCTCCGTCACTTAACTTCTCGTAAGCTCGGTCTTTGCATCTAAGGGGATGTGTGTGTGTGTGTGTGTGTGTGTGTGTGTGTGAGAGAGAGAGAGAGAGAGAGAGAGAATGCAACACAGCATACCGAAAGCTGTTAGCCCAGCACCTGGCTTATGGGATACATTTTTAAAAAAGACTTTAGCCCTGGCTGGTGGCTCAGTGGTTAGAGCAGGTTCTATTCCTGGTCAAGGGCATGTACTTGGGTTGCAGACTCACTCCCCACCCTTGGTCGGGTGCATGTGGGAGGCAAGCAGTTAACGTGTCTCTTGCACATCGATGTTTCCCTCCCTCCCTCTCTTTCTCTGGAAAGCAATGGAGAAAATATCCTCGGGTGAGGATTAACAGAAAAATAAATTTAAAAAACCTTTATGCCTTTAGTCTTCCCTCTCCACCCGACGGTGAGCTCGTTGCCAGGAGAGACCTGTGTTTCAGTCCGGTGGCTCCCAGGCCTGAACGCTGCGGACGGCAGCGGCCGCGGGTGAAGGCTCGTCAGCATTACGTTGAACGTCAGACGTAATGGCTTTTCCGCAGTGGCCTGAGCCAGCAGGACGCGGGGGGGGCGGGGGGGGGGGCAGGACACAGGCTAAAAGGGAGCGTTACTGAGTTGGGTGGGGAAGTTCTGACTTATTTGAAACACAAGAACCCGACACCGGCCGCATTGCTTTTTCCGTCATCACCTTGTCTGTACGTGGCGTGCTTGTCACAGATGATCCGCGGGAACTTTAAAAACAGGCCCCTTGTCAGACGTCTTGGCAAGAAAGCCCCTCCGGCGGCTGCAGGAGTTTTCAGAGCGCGAAGGGCCTCTCCTTGGAGAGCTGTTTGGATCCCGAGCCGCTGAGCCCCGAGCGGGTGGGAGAACTCACGCAGCCCCATGCTGATGCGGGGTCAGACACCAGTGAGGTGGGGGGACCGTGTGCGGGGGAAACGGAATGGTTGGTGATGGGAACACAGAGCGTTGAAATCATTCTTTCTGGACCCCCTCCCCTCCCCCACCCTCCCCCAAGGACACCCGTCTGGTTTGGCCAGTGGGTCACACCGGCCTCCGTGGGTAGTTGGTGGCGTTGTTGGTGGGGTCCCGAAGGCCAGGTGGAAGGCGGGGAGAAGGTTCTAGCACCAGAGCTCTGCGTGGACGGGACAGGCGCTCCGCACGCGGCCGGTGGCGGCAGCTCCGTGGCCCCGAGCAGCCGCCGAGCGTGATGGGCTCCTGCCGCCGTCGGGGCCGCGTGGGCCTGAGCCCTCCTCCCTCCCCCCTCCTCGCGGCCTGTGTCGCCCAGCAGAGGGGGGCTTTCTCTCTCACCTGGGCCCCACACAGACGGGGCCGTCCTGGGGGAGCTGGGGTGCCCCCGGGTCAGCGGGAGCAGCTCCGGAAGCAGCGCCGTCCCCCACGGGCTGCAGTTAAAAGGGGGGCGCTCTTCCCGGGGACCCCACGCGGACGTCACTCTCCTCAGCTCATTTCCGAGGGACTGGGACCGTCGCTCGGCCTGTCAGGAGGACGGGGACGTTCAGGGGGGTCAGCGGTGCTCCCGCCTGGGGCGTTGCCTTCACGGGGCCTGTCCATCCTCAGGAAACGGGCAGGTTGGGGGCTTCCTCCCGTGTCAGTGAAAATTCGCAAGAAACGGGAGGGTTGCTGGGAAACCCCCTCGGCGGGTCCTGCAGACCCTGGTTCGGGGGGGGGGGGATCCTCGGAGGTGCGGGGTGGTGCCCTTTGACCTCGGTCTTTGTTGTCTTGGCCACAGGCTGCACTTAGCGGCCCTTCAGGGTGAGTGCGACCCGGGTGCCGCCGGGCTGGGGGGCCTGGGCACCGGCCTCTGGGTGCCGCCGGGCTGGGGGGCCTGGGCCCCGGCCTCTGGGTGCCACCGGGCTGGGGGGCCTGGGCACCGGCCTCTGGGTGCCACCGGGCTGGGGGGCCTGGGCACCGGCCTCTGGGTGCCGCCCGGCTGGGGGGCCTGGGCACCGGCCTCTGGGGGGCCCTGTCTCCACCAAGCAGGGTCTCGGGAGGCGGAGGTGGGGTCTCCAGGTCAGTGGGGCTGGTGGGACTGGGCCTTGGGCCTCCGCGGCGGTGCTGGCCTCCAGTGGCGGGGTCAGAGCAGATTGGGTGTCTGAGCTCACTCGCCTGCCTTTTCCGTGGGCACCCGTGGTCCGTGGGGCCCCCGTGGTCCGTGGGGCACCGTGGTCCGTGGGGCCCCCGTGGTCCGTGGGGCACCGTGGTCCGTGGGGCCCCCGTGGTCCGTGGGGCACCGTGGTCCGTGGGGCCCCCGTGGTCCGTGGGGCACCGTGGTCCATGGGGCACCGTGGTCCGTGGGGCCCCCGTGGTCCGTGGGGCACCCGTGGTCCGTGGGGGCCCCGTGGTCCGTGGGGCCCCCGTGGTCCGTGGGGCCCCCGTGGTCCGTGGGGCATCCATGGTCCGTGGGGCCCCGTGGTCCGTGGGGCACCGTGGTCCGTGGGGCCCCAGGGTCCGTGGGGCACCGTGGTCCGTGGGGCCCCGTGGTCCGTGGGCCCCCGTGGTCCGTGGGGCACCGTGGTCCGTGGGCCCCCGTGGTCCGTGGGGAAAGCTGCTCCCGGCGGGAGGCGGAGTGGGGCCAGGCTGGCCCCGCGCCGGAGGGCAGAGACGGCCGGTGCCCGTGGGCCCGCGGCAGATGGCACAGAGGACCCCAGTCCCGACTGGCCCCTGTCTAGGCCCTGTTGGTGGCCCAGTAGGTAGCGGGGGAGGTTTCTGTTTGCCTCCGAGGAGGAGCCGTGGACTCACGATGCTCAAAGACGTCGCGTCACGAACAATGCGCGGCCCGTATCTCGTGGTCCCGATGTCCGGCCGCGTTCACGTGTCTTCCTTCTCGCCGTGACCGGAGCTGGTTCTGCTCCTCTCCGCTCGGGGCGGATCCCACCGAGTGTGAGCGATGCGGTGAGAAGACACTGTTCGCCCTGGGTGGGCTCAGTGGTTAGAGCGTTGGCCCACAGACCAAAGGGTTGGGGGTTCGATTCCCAATTAAGAGCACATACCTCAGCTGCACGTGTTTGATCCCCGTCCCTGGTCGGGGCGTGTTCAGGAGGCAACCAATGGATGTGTCTCTCCCACATCCATGTTTCTATGTCTCTCTCCCCGCCCCCTCCTCTCTCCCTTCCACTCTCTAAAAATCAATGGAAAAAAACATCCTCTGGTGAGGAATGAATGAATGAATGAATGAATGAGAAGGTTCCACTTTTAGGGGTTCCTTCTGCACAGATTCGATGCTGGAGACCCGAGGCAGCAGCGACTGGCGCCACATCCGTGGGGCGGGAGCGCTCCGAGGTTTGCGCTCGGCCTGGGGCCCAGCCGCTGCGCGGTCACTCTCCTTCCCTCTGGCCCCGCTGCGCCGCCCTCTGCTCAGCCTTCCCTTTGCCACTGAAGCAGCCACAGGGGCCCCCAGGGCGTGGTGGCAAGGTCACACTTTCCACGGAGGACAACCCTTAGGGAGGTGGACACACCCCCCAGCCCTCCGCGACGTCTTTTCCCAACATCACGCACAGCTCCGTACGCCATCTCCCTGAGCAGGTGGTTAGGCCGGAGGCACGGTCAGAGTGGAGAGGAGAGGACGCTGCGAGGGGTCTGGTGTCTGTGCTGGGGAGAGGGGCGTCACAGGGCAGCCTGAGGGGGTTCGGGCCTCTCAGAGGGTGGGGGGCGCTGCAGGAGCTTCCTGTCTCCCTCCCCCCCACCCCCCCCACCCCCAGCTTAAGGAAACATGAATGGGCTGATCCTTTTGAATCCTCCCCATTTCCCCCAGGCCCGCGCCTCCTCGGCCTGTGAAATACTCCGACCCAGGCCTGTCACGCTGTCCTGTGAGCCCAGGGGAGTTTTCCCACTTCCTTTGGTGGAAACCAAGACCTCCTTTTCAATCAACACCAGACATGCCAGAAGTGAGACCCGGGCCCTGGGTGTCGGGGGGATGGAGACGTTTCTCAGCAGCCAGAGCCTCAAGGTCAGGTGCTTCTGTGCCTGCCCCCTGCCCACCCGCCTCCAGCACCTCCTTACAGCAGACAGAACCGGCCGGGAAGCCTGCTCGCCCGCATGGCTTTCTCCCGGGTTCCCCTGGCGTCCCCCGCGTGCGCGTGGGCTTATCTGCCGCGCTGGAGGGCCGCTCTGTGCTGCAGCAGCTTGTCCGGCTCCTCTGGGGCCGGATCGTCACCCTCCCCCGCTCCTCGCCCTGTGGCACCACCATTAGCGTCTGGGCTGCTCCCCGCTCGTCTGCCCAGGGACAGCCTCTTCCTAAAACTCCCCACCAGCCCGTGCCGCAGAAGCAAGCTGCCTCATCCCCCAGATCTCGAGCCTCCTGACCGAGAATGGGGATTTTTCTAATGATTTTACGTGTCAGGGCTTTTCATTCGTCCTAAACCCTGAGCGAAGCGCGTGTGACATGCTCACCATTCCAGCCGAGCGAGGCGCGGTGCCTGCCCGGGTGGAGCAGCTGGAGGTGTAGCCGGCCGCGGAGATAGATGTGCAATCATCCCCGCGCCAGGTGTGCAGGGACGGGGCGGGGCCTGCCAGGCAGCGGTGACTTCTGCCCCGGGGCATGCTGGGAAGCCCCAGGCGAGAGCTAGCTCCCCGACGGTTCCAGACCCAGGAGTCAGCCAGGTCTCCGCTGTTGAGTGGACTTCAGTGGCTGGACAGGGAGGAAGTCAGATTCCAGGCTGAAAGAGCCACCAGCCAGGGGACCTGAGTGGATGTGGCGGGACCGGGAAATGGTGAGTGGCTGGTGGCCCGGGACCCGGGCCTGATGGGGACGCGCCGGGGCACGTGTGCCGAGGAGCTGGAGCCCGAGCTGAATCTTGAAGGGCCGCACTTTGAGGAAATCAGAACACCCCGTGGGTGGCGAGAGGACGTGGCCACTCGTTAAAGGGGCCCCGTCAGCCTGGGCCACAGGGGGAGCCTGATGGCAGGGGGTTGGGGGGCCGCTCTTAGCGTGTTGTCCCGTGGAAGGGACTGCTCCCTGCCTGGTGCGTGGAAGGCTGCCTCCGTCCTCCCCACCGTGGCTTCAGGGTCGCTCGGGCCCTAAAGGGACGCAGCAGCCGGTAGTTTTTCCTGCCCTCATTCTCCTGCCCGTGTAGGCCCCGCCAAGCATCCTGCTTCTGAGTTCCGTGGCTCAGGAATGTGGACCCGTGGGCGTGAATGGTGGCGGGGGGCGGGGAGGCTGCTCTGATGGACAGAGCAGCACCGCGGCCTCGGTGCCTGGGCCTCTGCGCCCACCTGTGGCCTCGGGGACGCCGTCGGGCCGCTGTGCCTGTGTGATCTGTCGCTGCTGATGGTCTTGTGAGCTGCCTGCCCCCTGGAGTCTCTGTGACAGGCGAGGCATTGCTGACGGGAGCATCATTTGAAGAGCCTGAGGCCTGAGAACCCCGCAGGCATGGGTTCGGATCCCTCCCCCCGGCCTTCCCGGCTGCTCCACCGGGTCCTCGTGGAGAGGACGCTGCCCGAGAAGGGCCCGTGGAGAGCCCGGTTCTGGGACGAGGGTGGGCTGCGCCTGTGCGTGCCCCTCCACACGGGGGCATTCCGGGCAGGCTCCTGGGAGAGGGTGGGGGGGTGGTCTACAGGCTGGCTGCCCCTCTCCTTCTGGAAGCCTGGCCAGGCAGCTGGCCGGAGAGGGCCAGGCCGCAGGTGAGCCAGCTTCCTCCGGCGGAGTTCTGGGGGGGTCTGCACCTGCAGCACGGGATGATGCTGTGGGGTGCTGTCTGGCTGCGTTTCATCCCCGTGGTTCTGCTCCTAACGGCCCCACACCGGTACTCAGTGCCCCGTCAGTGCTTCGTGCCAAGGGCAGGAGAGTCTCTGTTGGTGAGAACTGGGTTCCGTGAAGGGGCTATCTTTCTAGTAGTTCAAGTTCACTTACTCTTTCTATTGGAAATCTCCCCGAGACCCAGAAAGCCAGGTGGTGGTCCGTGTGGGGCCTGCCCCCGGTATTGGCAGGGCGTCCGTGCCTTCTTTGTACCGGCGACTTACAAACTCTTCACATAAAGCCTTGTGCTGTCCTCAGTTCTGTAATTGTTTTTTCACTATGAAATTTTGG
This sequence comes from Eptesicus fuscus, assembly GCF_027574615.1. Classification (NCBI taxonomy): domain Eukaryota; kingdom Metazoa; phylum Chordata; class Mammalia; order Chiroptera; family Vespertilionidae; genus Eptesicus; species Eptesicus fuscus. The sequence continues at coordinate 15,975,840 of NC_072496.1, forward strand.
GAAGGTGAAAGCTTATACTCTGGGGCTTAGACCTCGTAAGGTGCTTGGTGGTTGGGGTTTTAGTTCTTCACCTTGGCCTGGGGCAGTCGCTGTGCCATTTCTCCAATGAGACGGGAGAGAGGCACAGAAGAGAGGGCGTGGCGTGCTCTCCAGACCAGTTTTAGAATCGAGAGCCGAACCAGCCGCCTCCCACTCCGTCGCCCCATTTTGCCATCGGCTTTAGGGGACCAGGGGGCAGAGCGGGTGGAGAGAAATGGGTTCTGGTGCACAGACATGGATTCAGGTCCCGGTTCTGCCTCTGATGAGTTCCTGTGACCATGAGCAAGTCACTGCGTTCTTCCTGGGGAATCGGGGTGATCTTAGTCTCTGCCATCCCCTGCCTCAGGGCTGAGCATCATAACAAATGATGTGTGGAAGCTCCATCAGCTTCACCGACGTTCAAGGACAGAGGAGGAGGAGGAGAGAGAAGCACGTTGAAAGGAGGTTCCTTATGCCGGGCTCTCGGAGCGTGAACCCCCGTCTCCTGGGCCTGGGTCCCTGCCTCAGATCCCCGAGGTCTGTGGGACCTGTGGCAGTGACGCATTTGTACAGAGCAGGAGGCAGACCCGGAGCTGGCTGCCCTCGGGGTTCTGGCTCCCCTCGGAGCGTCGTGGCTCAAAGTAGGCGTAGAGGGTAGGCGCGGACTCTTGGGAGGACAGACCTGTCTTGGGCAGAGCTGCTTGGGGTGACACAATCCAGGGTGACACAATCCAGTCTGCTCGCCACCCACCATGGGAGGCAGAGCCGTGGCCGAATGCATCTGGACCCTCCCTCTAAACACACACTTCTCTCGAGGCTGAGCTTGGACGTGGCAAAGGGCCCGGAGGTGGGCACCAAAGCCGGGGTGTCCTGGCTCCGGGGCTGCTGCCCCGCCTGCCTCCCACGCCACTTCAGCTTGTTGACCTCCCCCAGCGCCTCCCCAAGGAGGTACGGATCTCGCTCTGCCAGAGCCCGAGGAAAAGGGGACTTTTCTTCAGAACCCGTACAGGCTGATCCCGTTTGCAGCTGTTTGTTAGCCGTCACAGGCATCGTCTGCTGAGGACCTGCAAGCCAGGCAGTGCCCTGGCACCGCTGGTCTCAGCACAGCCCCGTGCGGGGAAGCGTTATCACCATCCCCCTTTAACAGGCGAGGAAACTAAGGCCCAGAGCCACTGGGTGGCTGGGCCTGTGTCACACGGGCAAAGGGCTGGAGCTGGGATTCAAATTCCTGTTGGCTGGGCTCCATACCTTTGCTCCCTCTGCCACCTCACCTCTCTCTGCCCGTCAGCAGACGTCCCTTGGGCTGTGCCTGTTCTGCAGAGCCCTGGCCAGCTTGCTGGATATACTCATGTTTCTCTAGCTCTCGGGCTAATGGACCGAATACCGGCCCGGTGGTTCTCAGCTAGGCTGCACGTGAGATGACCCAGCCAGTCTCCATGCCAGACTGCAGTCCAAACCAAGTCGGTCAGAACCGGGGACCTGGGCCTGGGCAGCAATGGCAAAGCTCCCAGGTGATGCTGATTGTTGGCCAGAATTAGGCCCACGGCACCGCCTGGCCTCCGAGTTACGGAGGGGAGGCGGTGGCCACGGAACCCTTCAGCCAGTCCTTTAGGGGGCCCGCTCCCCGTGGCCACAGTTTCCAGATCGCTCTGTGAAGGCCCTTTGATTTCATGGCGTCCTTCGGCCTGTGGGCTTATAAGCAGCACCGAACTCCCAGCGTGGGCTCCTCGGAGCTGGGTGTGGTCTGCAGGGTTACCAAGAAGATGGCCAGCGAGACCTGGGTGCGCGTCCGTTGTTAGTGCTCAGCTTGGGGCATTTACATGTTGCAGGTGGGGAAGGATAAAGCACAGATCCAACTCTGCATAATGCAAAAACATGAAAATTGGGTTTTAAAATAAAAGACTCCTAATTTTTAAATCAAATCTTTTACCTCGAATAGGTGTTCCTTGATTGCCCCAGGCAACCGCAGGCAGGCGGCCTGACCTCTGGCAGGCCTGGTTGGATCCGGGCGCTGGATTTATCAAAGTTCCAGCACTTGCCAACTCGGTGCCCTGGCCAGGGTGCCTGTGGAGACGAAAGGGAATGGATTCAGCCTCTCACGCAGTGCCAGGCAGAGTGGGTGCCCAGCCTCTCACGCAGTGCCAGGCAGAGTGGGTGCCCAGCCTCTCACGCAGTGCCAGGCAGAGTGGGTGCCCAGCACCTGCAAATGCTCTTCCCGTCCTCCCTGCCCCGGGTTGGTGACGGGTGCCCGTCCTGCCCCCCAGTAGTAAATGGTAAAACCCCTAAGAACAGAAGGGCTGGTCTAGGCAGGAGCGTGACCCACAGGCCGGGAATAAAGGAACCACCTGGCTTCTCCCTGGGAACCCGCCCCAGCCCCGGGGCTGCGGAGTGCCGGGTCTGGGATCTCACTGGACCTGATGGGAGAGGGTGCCGGCGTTTCTGACCACGGAAGGAAGAGCGCCCGGGCGCAGGAGTGGCTTTGCCGCCCGCGGTGAGTGTGGTTCAGAGGGCAGGGCCCCTCGGGTGCGATGACCACCTCACAGGCTGGCCATGTCCTGTTTGGGATTGTTTCTTCGCGACACAGAGGACACACCCCTTCACTCACTGACAAGGATGTGTGTGGGGGGGAGGTCTTGCATTCTCTCTGCTTTTCCTAGGGACGGGCTAGCTCCCTGGCTTCAAGGCAGGAGGGCAGCGTCAGCCCTTCTGGTGAGAGAGGCATTTAAAATGTTTCTCTGGCTCGCTTTCCTTGGTCTGACTTTCCTTTGGTTCACGTGGCATCCCAACCAAGCTGCCTGTTCTCCAGAAGTTCGTGTCACCGATGTCATTCTCTTTGCAAATGTCCTTGCTGTCTGTCCCCTTTTTCTCCCCAAACGGTGAGGTGTTGCTCTCCTCTTAAATAAGAATCGCCAGTAACTTAATACAATTCGTCGTGGTAAAGTGGACTCTCCAGTGACTCCTTCAGCACATGTTCCTGGACAAGGACCTGAAGACATTCCGCGTGTATCTCTTTAGGGGAAGAGTTTCTGATCTTCCTGCCGGTGCCAGGCTGCCCTCCAGCTTTCCCACATGCCACCTGTGCCCAACGGGGTTTAGAGCCTCGATGCGCCCGTCAAATATAAAAGAACGCGAATTAAACTTCAAGAAGCGGGGCGCTCTTTGGGGATCGCGCTGATGTGGGCCATTGGGTGCTCACTCTGCCCGGCCCGCGCCGAGCCCCGCCCTCCCGCGCTCAGCCCCGCCCACCCTCGTTTAGCCCCGCCCGCGCTCAGCCCCGCCCTCCCGCGCTCAGCCCCGCCCTCCCGCGCTCAGCCCCGCCCACCCGCGTTTAGCCCTGACCTACCCGCGCTCAGCCCCGCCCACCCTCGTTTAGCCTCGACCTACCCGCGCTCAGCCCCGCCCCTCCCGCGTTTAGCCCCGCCCTACCCGCGCTCAGCCCCGCCCCTCCCGCGTTTAGCCCCGCCCTACCCGCGCTCAGCCCCGCCCCTCCCGCGTTTAGCCCCGCCCTACCCGCGCAGCGAGGCCCAACCTCCGCTTTTCTGGTTGAAAATTCAGTCTGAAGCTCAGCCCGAGGCTGGCGAGGTGAGCGCACGTCCCCCAGCAGCCGGCGTTGGCCACGAGGTGGTCGGACTCCCTGCGCCGGACCAGAGGCGCCGCCGCTGGCGGAGGGGTCGGTAGCAGCAGGAAAACGACAATTTCTCGGGGCTTTTCGCATTTCCCTTTCTCCCCCTCCGGCTGTGGCTTTATTCTCCCCGTTGGAGAGCAGTTAACATCGGACAAAGGGGTTAAGGAGTCAGACTCTTCCTTAACCCTCTCCCAGCAAAATGCAGTTTAAAACAATAACTTTCAAGTTCATCCAAAACATGCTATACATCCATTGCAGATAATTGGATAAATCTAGAAAACTATACAGAAGTGAAAATCACCTGTCCTCACCCGGTTGGATTTTTTTTTTTCTAAGCATTTAAAAAAAAATTGCTATCATACGGTCAGAAGGCTATTCCAGTATCCTCCTTCGGGTCGCTCTGATAAAGAACATTTCCATTCTCTTCTCCGCCCTCTCCCTTAAAAACCACTTCAAAAGGGAAGTGGAATATTAACGCGGGTCAGTCCCCACAGTTCGGCTTTCTTTGCGATTATCCCAAGACCACGGAATTTCAGAGTCGGGTGTTATTTTTGAGCTTCTGTGGTTACTCCTTCCGTTTTGTGGACTGAGACCCAGAGTGCCAGGCCTCGCTAGGGGTTGCTCAGTAGCCCAAGGCCTGGACTCGGCTCCCCCCGAGCCAGGAGCACTGAATAGGACCCTTATTTGCAGGCGGGAAATGTCAAATCAAGGCAGGGAAGGGGAGAGGGAAACATCGGAACGGGACATTTTCTTTAGAATTCTGGCACATTCTGACGTCTTTTTACAGAAGAAAACTGTGCCGTTTCCTAAAGCTCTGGGTAGATGCTGTCCCTGTTGGAAGAACACACCAGCGTGAGGAGCCTCGGAGGCCTGGCTCCGTCCTGGCGGCCCTGTTCTTGGGGACGTGTGACCAGTCCTGAGAAGTGGGCCCCGGAGTCCTGCCAGCTGTGTGCCCTCCCGGGCCGGCCACGTTCTCTCTCCTCCGTCAGTAGCATTTCTGCTGGGCCTGCCCCGGCCCTCCGCTCGGCCTGCCCTGCTTCACCCGCTCCGAGAATTAACTGACACCTGTGTCCCTTCCCCGCAGCGTCACTCGTCACCCGGGAGAAGTCCTCCCTTTGAGCAGTTTGGAGTAAGGTTATGGTGAGGGTGGATGTCAAGACCAAGTGAAGAACCTGACCAGAGCCGTGGCCCAGGCTGGCCTCCGACTGGGACCGACAATGGTTATGACAATGAGCACCTGGACAGAGTTCCGTGCCGTCTCCGCGTCCCAGCCCGTGGGAGAGGACGGGCACAGACCCGCTCGCCCGCAGTCACGGCTGGCAGACGGCCGAGCCAGAATCCCACTCAGCCCGGCCCCGGGGACCCCGTTTCTGACACCAGCCTCGGCCGGTGGGCTGCCCACAGGGCTGAGCCTCTCTGAGTGGCAGGCTGGAGGCTGTCCGCACGGCGTGTCCCGTTCCGCCCTCTGGGGTGAGTCTGGGGTCTTGCACACTAGCCAGTGGCCTTCCTTTGACACCTTCCCGATATTCACGTCGTGCTGTGCGAGCTGGACACAGCAGGCGAAATGATACAACCCATGGAATGCCTGTAAGAGGGAGTAATGCATGACACCATGTCTAAAGGTGAAGGGTCACCTGCGCCTCACCCTGGTCCCCGCCGTCAGTGTTCCCGCGTGTCCCCCCCCCCCCCCCCCAAGCCCCTCTCCACGCTGGCGGACTGAGGAGGATGCGCGGAGAGGGTGCTCTTTGTCTTATTTTTTGAGCAGGCGCTCTTTAAATCGTAGCTGTTCAGTGGAGGGGACACGTGTGTGTTAGGGCTGCGGGGAGTTGCCCGTTGCCATGGAAGGAAGGGTTCTCCAACTTCCCCCATCACTTTCTCTGGCTCCAACATCTTACCGCCCCTGGCACAGCCCGGCGCCCCGGGGGGGTCCGCCGGTGTGACTCCCAGCAGGCCTAGAAGGTTCCGTGGGAGCCCGCCTCCCCTACCTGGAGCCACAGCCAGAATGGGTCTGAGTCCCAGGCCTTGTGATCCTGGGGCTGGGCTTGTCTGAGGTTCAGATGAGGTTAGAGAATTAGGAGGAAGGAGACGACCTTAAAGCCACCCCTCCCCTCCCCTCTCTCTGAAGGAAACCTCAACAGCTCCTTCTGCTTGTCCCCCTCCCCCTCACCCCCCCCCCCACACACACACACCTCTTCCTGCTTTCTCGGCCTGACACAAAGGCCTCTCCCCGCCCCGTGGCACCGCGCCTGGGCGCTAAGAATAGCGAGGGCAGGTCTGCCAAGCAGTGAATCAGGAGCCTGTGCCCTGCCCTGCGATCCTGGCAGCCTCGGGCCTGGCAGCCTCTGGCGGGCGACTTGGTAAAAACCCTTTTGTGAGCAGAAGGAGGCTTTGTGCGGCCTGGGAACTCCTCTGTCCCTCCCTGAGGGCAGCACCCCCTGGGAGGAGGATGGGGGCGCCTTTGGCCTGCACCCTCTTAGGAAAACACCGGTTTCAAATAGCTCTGGGCCTCCACCCCGCGGGGGGCCAGGAGGAGGGGGGGCCTGGTTGGCCTGGGACCTGCCCAGGTGGATTGGGGAAGAAGTGGGGATGGAGAGGAAGAGAGGGTGAGTGTGAGTCACCTCCATTTAGTGCTGCTTGAAAGGCGACCCAGGACACTCACCCGGGTCCTTTTCAAAATAAGAGAAAAGAAAAGTGAAACGTCTTTCAAACAAAACCCAAAAGCCCCTACCGCCCAGTTGGGCGGGCTGTTGTGGAGCCTGCGTGGATACACGTAGGAATGGTTGGAGAATGTCTCTGGGCAGCTACCTGAGGCTCTCGTCCCGTCCGGATGGGACGTACATCTATGAAGGCATTAAAGCAGAACACGGCCCGGTGTGGGGGTTGCTTTCAAGGCCCTTTGGCCGGAGGAGAGCTCGCGCTGGGGCCTGCTGTGTGGTTGACAAAGCACTTTCACACGTGTTTTCCCACTGGGGTTGTCGCAATGACCTTGGGAGCCGGGCAGGGCCCGGCTGGCGGTTCTCCCTGTTTCTCCCACGGGGACGCCAGGGCGTTGGAATGTGGAGGGGTCTGTTCAGGGTTGCGCGGGGGCGGAGAGAGCGTCTGAGCTCCGTCTCTCCTTAGCTGCCCTGGTTCCCACCGGGGGCGGAGAGAGCGTCTGAGCTCCGTCTCTCCTTAGCTGCCCTGGTTCCCACCGAGACCAACCAGGCCCCGGGCGCCGAAGTGAACTCACAAGCTCTCTCTGCGGCCTGCGGACTTGCCGGCTCTCGCGTTTCTGAACGGCTTTCCCTTCTCCTTTAGAGTTTGCGTGCCAGATCGAAGCCGGGACGGGCCGTTTGCACGGTGCCCCCCTCGCCTGCGTCTGCTCGGGCCGTGGTGGGGTGGGTCGGCCGGGGGTGTCCGTGACCGTGCTCTCGGCATTGCGTTCAGCACCGGAAGCACCCTGCAGGTAACCGGGAGTGGAGAGGCTGTGCCCAAAAGCCCCCCGGCGGCGGCCAGATGTTCATTTTAATAAATGGAAAATATGACTCAGAACTGGAGCCAATCTGGCCCTCCAGGCAGGCAAATGAAGCCGTGCAGGGTGACGTCTCTGTCTCTGGATTGCGGAGAATGTGGGAGCCGGGGCCCGGGCTCGGCCACTTTCATTTCTTTCTTCTCACTTCTTCCGTTCAGTCTTGTTTATGCCCCTCTGCCCGGGCTGCGTTACACATTCTACCCAGACTCTGCAGAGATGGGGACAGGATTCCAGTGAGGCGCAGGAGGCTGAGCTGGGGAAGTTCTCAAATGGAAATGTGCCCGGGGGGGGGGGGGGGGGATGCGTGTGAGAAGCCAAAGTCCAAGAAAGCTCCGGAAAGACGCTGGTCTTGTTGTTAACCACAGCCTGCATCGGGGGAGCCCACGGGTTTCCAGAAAACCTGTGTCGATCCCTGTGCCGCATTCCACACGGGTCTCTCAGCAGCCAGAGATGTGAGCGGGCAGCTCGCAGTCTGCCCGCCGCACAGAGGAAGTGGGAGCCGAGCAGCCGGAGGTTGAGTAATTTGCCCAGAGTTCCACGCTAGTGCATGGCGGAGCCGCGTCCTTTCCAGCCGCCTTCCAGCCGCCCCACCGCTCCCCTCCCCCCTCCGCCCCTCCCCCACGCTCCGGGGGGCTCCTGGCCATTCATCCCCTTTGCTTAGAGCCATGCCCACCTCAGCATCTCCAACATCCTGATGCCCCCCAATGACGTAATTCTCATTATTCAAAAAGGGAGCTCCTGTTCCCGTGGAGGAAGCCTAAAAGGCCATGAACTTGGTCTAAACCAGCTTCCACAGAACATGGCATCCATGAAAGAGAAAAGTGAAAGAATGCAAGGACAGTTGAAGTCCTCAGGAAGAAATCACTAAGAAATGGTTTAAAAACAATAATAATGTGAAGGGATATGGAAGAAAATAGCATACAAAGTTTCAAAACATACAATAGAGAACTGAAATGCATAAATGTCACAATATGTACTTATATGCTGTGGATGAGGCCCCTAGAACCATAAGAAATGCAGAAAGGTCACTGTTGGTAACTCGTTCTCGAATTGCCCCCCTTGAACATCAAATCGCCCCCCTGGGGGGCGTGCGCCCCTCGCTGGGAGCCGCTGCTGAGAGGTCAGGGCTGGGGTCGTGGGGATGTGCCCGTGCTTGAGCTGTGGCCGGGCAGTGGCCCGTGTGTCTGCCCGCTCTGAGCTGCAGGTTTGGGGTGAGGGGGCCCCGGAGCGTGCTCGTGCAGGCGTTCCCCGGTGTGGCGGCTGCTCGCCGCTGCTAGTGGAAAGTAGTCAGGGTTCCATTTTCCTGTTTCAAGCGAGCATTTCCCCCTTGGGGTTAGAGTAACCACTTCCTCCTCAGCACCCAGTGGAACGTGGTAAACACCGTTACTGCCGCGTATTCCCTTCTGAGAGCCGCGGTGGGGTCCTTTTTCCCCTCTTGCGCGTGCGGGGACACACTCACACGCACACACACACACGCACACGCATATGCACACACACACACACACACACACACACACACACACACACACGGGGTTCTTAAGGACAGGCCTCCTTCCCCTCCGGGTGCCGTTCGCAGAGCCCCCTGCGTGGCCGTGGAGGCAGAAGCCCACACGGTCAGATGCGGTCTGAGGTCCTGTCCTCCTGCCGCATTTCAGAGGGACCCCGGCCGGAGTGGACGGAGGGGGGTGGGGGGCCGCTCCCTGTGGAGGGAGGCGTGGGGCGCACAGCGTGGGCAGCCTCGGGCCATTAGGATGATCAGGAACAGACAGTGGCCGGGGAGCCGGGCAGGACTTGGTGGTTAGGTGATGGGGGACCGGGAAGCAAACAGGGGTTCCGCAGAGGCCGAAAGGAGTGGGGGATGTAGGTAAGGGGTCAGTAAAACATTTAAAGAGAGGCCTTCATTTTAGATATTTTTTAAAAATGCCCGGCTGGCGTGGCTCCGTGCTTGGGCATCAGCCTGTGAACCGGGAGGCCCCGGCTCCATTCCCGGTCAGGGCACAGGCCTGGGTTGTGGGCTTGACCACCAGCAGGGGGCGCGCAGGAGGCAGCCGATCAATGGCTCTCTTGTTGTTGATGTTTCTATCTCTCCCTCTCCCTTCCTCTCTGAAATCAATAAAAGTCTGTTTTTTAAGTACCTCAGTACTTCTTTCGTCATTGCTGGTTGGGTTACAAGAACTTCTCCTGAGCCCCCTCCCCCCAGTGTTTCTTAGAGCCGTGAGACCATGGCATTGGTCAGCAGAGAGTTCCTCTGATGTGGGGCTGGTGGCCCGGCCCTCGGGGTGGCCGCTGAGACCAGGGAGAAGGGGAGGGCTTGGAGGCTATAGAACCTCTCGGCTCCCTGCTCGGCCGCGCCTGACGGAGCCAGAGGGGAGAAGCACAGCCGCTCTGTGTGTGTGTGTGTGTGTGTGTGTCTGTGTGTCTGTGCCTAACATGTGTGCGCTATGAAGCAGGGCGGTACCGAGCAGGCCTTGGAGCCGGTCTGGCAGGGCGCTCTGGGCAGCAACGCAGGAGCTTCCTGCAACTCGGGCAGATTTGCAAGACGGTCCAGATGCGGACACTTTTATTGCAGCCGGGCCTGCCGTGTCTCCTACGTTGTGCAGATGGGCGAGAACGCTGAAAATCCAAGAAATCGAAATAAGTCACGCATCTGATGCGTGTGATGTGTATGTAGTATGCATTGATCTGTGCCCGCAGGCCCCAGAGGGCCTGTCAGAGCCGTGCGTCTAAGAATGTAGGAGAACGGGGAGGTGGCTGCACGGGGCGGGGGGGAGTGGGGGCTGGCTGCACCTCGGGCAGGTTCTCACAGGCCTTCCTCCAGTCACCCCCCTCGCAGGCCGGACGGCACCTCCATGTCCACAGCGTGTCCGATGCATCCCTATTTTATTTCATTATTTTATTTTTAAAATTAATTTAAGAGGGAGCATGGGAGAGGGAGAGAGAAACATCCATGTTGAGAGAGAATCATTGACTGGCTGCCTCCTGCACGCCCCCCACTGGGGTTTGAGCCTGAAACCCGGCATGTGCCCTGACCGGGAATCGAACTGTGACCTCAGGGTTGATCCTCAGCCACCGAGCCACACGGCCGGGCGGCTGCCTCCCCGTGTGAAAGGGGGACACCTGGAAGACCGTCCTTGCTGCACGCTTGGCGCTGTGAAAGCATGATCTCCCGTCAGACGGGGTGCCGGTTGGGATGGGCATCGTTCTGAGCGGCAGGTTCTCTCATGCCTAGAACCAGGGAACGGAAACCAGTGCAGGCTGTTTCTGGAACCTTCCTCCTGTCCATCTGCCCAAGTCCACACCTCGCGGAGGAGCTCCTGCTCATGCCTGGAATTCCTTCCAGGACCCCACCTCCCCCCGAGGCGCACCTGAGGCCGCTCCCCTCCCTCCCCCCGCCCAGGCCCATAGGCCGGCTCTTCGTCTCCAGCACCAGATCCCCCCACCTCCCGCTGTCAGGCGCTCGGAAGGCACCTTCTTCCAGGGGTCATGCCTCCAGGTGCCAGTGGACATTGGGAGGCAGCCAAAGGACAGACATGGTCTGAAGCAGAGAGGTTTTTTAATCCCTCTTCCTCTCACCTGGTCCATGCCAGTGGCCTCAACCGTGATCCTTGTTGGTTTTGCCTTTTCTCATGTGCTTTCTGTTCCCCGGAGCTGCTCTACACACAGACCGAGTGACCCTTTTAAAACATAAGCCAGCCGGCTGGTGTGGCTCAGTGGTTGAGCGTCGACGTAGGAACCAGGAGGTCACAGTTTGATTCCCGGTCAAGGGCACATGCCTGGGTTTCAGGCTCGATCCTCAGTGGGGGGCGTGCAGGAGGCAGCCCATCAGTGATTCTCTCTCATCATTGATGTTTCTCTTTCTCCCTCTCCCTTCCTGTCTGATATCAATTATATACATACATATATGTATATGTATATATGTGTGTGTGTGTATGTATGTATATATATATTTTTATATTTTTTTTTTTTTTTTAAAGCATAAGCCAGATCATGACACTCTCCCTCAAAACCCTCCAGTGCCCTCCCCTGGCGGACATAAAGCCCTAAGCCCTCAGTGGGCCTGAGGACCTCTGCGAGGGAGGTGCTTCATTCCAGCTCCCCTTGCTCCCTGGGCTCCAGCCTCCTTGTTGGCCTTTCTCCTGCCCAGACGCTGCCTGGGGCCTCGCTCCTGGCTGTTCCCAGGAGGGTGCTGGGCTCAGCTCCCACTTCCTGCAGAATGGGCCACTCCTTTCTCCCCACCTTGCTGCATTTTTCTTCAAAACACTTGCTGCTGCCTGATGTCGTCCATGTTTGTTTATTCACTAGAGGCCCGGTGCATGAAATTCATGCACGGGCAGGGTCCCTAGGCCTGGCTGGCCGGGGCCTTCCTTCGTTCCGCGCCGCCCCCTGGTGGCCAATGTATGTCATAGCAAGCAGTGGAACTCCCAGTGGAACTCCCGAGGGGACACTTTGCCTATCAGCCTTTTATGCATATAGATTGTCTGTCTCCTTCCACTGAGAACCTACCCCCTTCCAGGGCAGGGACATGGCTATGCTCACCCCAACATCCCCACACCCAGGGCGGGCACGTGGCAGGTACTCTCACATCTGCCCTATGAACGAGCAGACGAATCCATCGCAGCAGCCTGGACTGAGCTGTTGCCGAGCATCGAGTTGGTAGCAAGGCTGCGAAGGCGGTTTTCAAGGCCCCTCTCCTGAGGAGCTGGGGTGTTTTTTTTTTTTTTTGTTTTGTTTTTAAATATATTTTATTGATTTTTACAGAGAGGAAGGGAGAGGGATAGAGAGCCAGAAACATCGATGAGAGAGAAACATCGACCAGCTGCCTCCTGCGCACCCCCTACTGGGGATGTGCCCGCATCCAAGGTACATGCCCTTGACCGGAATCGAACCTGGGACCCCCCCAGTCCGCAGGCCGACGCTCTATCCACTGAGCCAAACCGGTTTCGGTGAGCTGGGGTTTTTTATCTCTTCTCTGGAAGGTTCCCACGCTGTCTTCCCCACTCCTGCCCCTGGCGTCCGCTCGGGACAGGGCCCCTCGCGGCGGCTGGAACCTGCACGGAGAAGGAAGCCGTGCGTCTCGTCGGACGAAGGGGCTCCCTGGAGGGCGCCGTGTCCTCAGATCGGTGCAGGAGAAGCACTGACGTGTTGGGGGCGACAGCGGTGGCTTCTTCATGGAGCCTGCTGGTGTGGGGGTCACACGTTTTAAACTGTAAAAGCCAACCAGCTACATTACAGACATCTCGAAAACAGGGTGATGACCTGTACCACCCAGCCCTCCCCTTACAGCTGAACATACGGATCCTGTTGATGACCAGTTACCTGGTTAATTTCCATTTTATCTTCACAAAGGACTTGAGGATGCTTACAAACGTGCATGCAGTGCCTTAGAATACAACAAACGGCTGATCTGTCCGAGCACAGGGTCACGTCGTCTTATGGAAATCGGTATAAACTTAAAACACAGAAACGCACGCCCGATACAACTGTTCTTATCAACTGGTCTCCTTCCTCCCGGCCTTTGGAAGGATGTACATTTTTATAGCCCATCATCCCCCCCCCTCCCCCTCCCCGCCACATGCTGAAAAGTGTCCACTCCTTGCTCTTATTGTTCGGGGCTGGAATGATCCGTGGTCGTGAGGATGTGCCCCTAATTTACTTAGCCGTTCCTCCATTGTTGGACGTGGGGTTATTTTCAATGCTATTGTTAAATAAACAATGGCATCATTAGCATCTCTGTGCTTGTAACTTTTTCCATATTTCAGAGTGTTTCCTTAAGTGGATTTCCAGAGGTGGAAGGGTTTGGAAAGGCTCAGATATTTGTGTGGCCTTTGCAACATATTCCTGGGCGGCTGTCCCCGAGGGGGGGGTGTCGCAGCCAGCACTGGGCGTGAGTTAGGGGCACGTCCGTGGATTACTTCTCTGTGTGCTGTCACTCAATAAGGAAAGAGTATGTTGCTATCTCCGTTACGTGTCTGGTAAATTGTGTGTGTGTGTGTTGCTAACGCTCAGCGTCTTAGCTCACCTGTGTGTGTGAGTTTTTGATGTACCAAAATGGGTTGACCCTCCCACTATAATATATTTTGTAAACCATTTTCTTTAGCTTGTTTGACTTCTACTTTAACTTGGGGTTGTTGTGGTTTTTTGCCTTTGTCGCTTAAAATTTTTATACGTTTTGTATAGTCAGAGCTCTTGGTAATGTCCTCTGTCCTTTCTCACCGTTTGCCTCGAGACTCACCAGCCTGCAGTCAAGGCCATGGCGGTGTCGGCTCAGTTCTCCTTCCCCGGAGGCTCACTGTCCCCTCGAAACTGTGTCAGGAGCTCACGCCAGCCAAGTGTCCAGCACACGCAGCACTGCGCATGGATGACGTGTTTTTTTAACAGTCTCCTCTTCGGCGTGACGAAAATTATTTTTCGTAACCATCAAGAAATAAATCATGAAAGTGGCCGGAAAAGAATTGCAGACAGTGAAACTTTTTTTAAAAATACGTCTTTGTGGATGCTTTTCAGAGAGGGAGGAAGGGTGAGGGATGGAGAGACAGAAACAGGGATGAGAGAGAGAGACATTGATAGGCCGTCTCCGGCACGCCTCCCACTGGGGATCGAGCCCTGGCCAGGCATCGAACAGGGGACCTCTTGGTTTATGGGTCGACGCTCGACCACTGGGCCACAGCGGCCGGGTGCAGACAGTGATCTGTTTCTATTGGATGTTGTAGACATGATCACACCAAGGGTGGGGGCGTCGGGAGGGGTCTAGCAATACCTGTTAAGTGCATTAAGGCGTGTTTTGGAGAAAGGGGAGATTGGCGTTCCATGTTGTCTGTCGCTGTAACGAAGAATAACATCGCTCCTCTTTTTGATGTTGTATGAGCTCGTCAGGCTTCGTGAGAATCCATCTCCATCGCGTGCCCGTGTCCGGTGGACAGGGACGGGTGTGTCTGTCCTCCCTTTAGTGGGCTGCAGAGCGCTTGCCGTTAGTTTTAACTCTGAGACGTTTCTTCCAGCTGAAGCAGCAGATACGAGAAGGTCCTTAAACATAAAGATCACGTTGTCCCCGGTTTCCCGTCGACAGTGAACCAGCAAGTGGTGCCCCCTGCCCTGCGCGGTGTGTGTGTGGGATCGAGTCCATGTCTCCGCCGCTGAAAACCCTCAAACAGACAGAAGCTCCGAGTGATCGCAGAGAATGACAGGATGGAAGGAGCCAGGCCTGTGTTGTGTCTCTGTCTTCTCGCCGGCGGCCATTGTTTACTTCCGGCCCGGAGTTCATTCCTGGTCTGCTCTGGACGTTCGGGAACGTGCAGTGCCGCGGGGTCTGGGGACCACGGACCGTGCCCCGCCGCGGGCTGGAACGCGAACTTGCTCTTGAAACGTGGATCTGCGTCTGTGTGAGGGGCTGACTTGATAGCGGAGAGTTCTCTGAACTGACTTCCATGTGGGATACGATATTTACTCAAGGTAAACAAGAGGCGTGAGTTGGAAGCTCACGTGTGCTCCTGAAATGGAACAGCAGTGCAGCACCTGTTTGGAATGAGGCAGGAGGTGTGGGGAGCCGGTGGGAGGCAGGCGTTCAGTCCGAGTCGAAGCGAGCGGCTTTGTCACTGTTGTGCGTTCCCCCAGACATCCCGCCCTCCGTCGGTGCGTGTGCATTCCCCCCAGACACCCCGCCCTCCGTCGGTGCGTGTCCATTCCCCCCAGACACCCCGCCCTCCGTCGGTGCGTGTGCATTCCCCCCAGAGACCCCGCCCTCCGTCGGTGCGTGTACATTCCCCCCAGACACCCCGCCCTCCGTCGGTGCGTGTGCATTCCCCCCAGACACCCCGCCCTCCCTCGGTGCGTGTGCATTCCCCCAGACACCCCGCCCTCCGTCGGTGCGTGTGCATTCCCCCAGACACCCCGCCCTCCGCCGGGTGCGTGTGCGTTCCCCCAGACACCCTGCCCTCCGTCGGTGCGTGTGCGTTCCCCGCAGACACCCCGCCCTCCGTCGGTGCGTGTGCATTCCCCGCAGACACCCCGCCCTCCGTCGGTGCGTGTGCATTCCCCGCAGACACCCCGCCCTCCGTCGGTGCGTGTGCATTCCCCGCAGACACCCCGCCCTTCGTCGGTGCGTGTGCATTCCCCCCAGACACCCCGCCCTCCGTCGGTGCGTGTGCATTCCCCGCAGACACCCCGCCCTCCGTCGGTGCGTGTGCATTCCCCCCAGACACCCCGCCCTCCCTCGGTGCGTGTGCATTCCCCCCAGACACCCCGCCCTCCGCCGGGTGCGTGTGCATTCCCCCAGACACCCCGCCCTCCGTCGGTGCGTGTGCATTCCCCGCAGACACCCCGCCCTCCGTCGGTGCGTGTGCATTCCCCCCAGACACCCCGCCCTCCGCCGGGTGCGTGTGCATTCCCCCCAGACACCCCGCCCTCCGTCGGTGCGTGTGCATTCCCCCCAGACACCCCGCCCTCCGCCGGTGCGTGTGCATTCCCCGCAGACACCCCGCCCTCCGTCGGTGCGTGTGCATTCCCCCCAGACACCCCGCCCTCCGTCGGTGCGTGTGCATTCCCCCCAGACACCCCGCCCTCCGTCGGGTGCGTGTGCACCACGTTGCTGGCCTCTCAGGCAAACTGCGCTCACTGCCCAGCCCTTGGTGCCAAGGTGAGCTCAGCTGTTGGTGCTTTTTCTGTTTCTCTGCGTTTGCTCATGTTCTTTCCAGACCTGAAACCCTACCCCCAGTTTACACACACACACATACACAGTGGCACACACACACACACACACGCACGCACACGCACACACACGCACACACACACCCTCTGCCACCTCTTCCATGACGCTTCCATGACGCTTCCTCTGTTTCCCAAGGAAACAAACTTCCTGTCGCCCCGTGTCTGTGCCTCTGTAAGGCCCCGACATCTCTCCCCTCGGTGGTGGTGGTTCAGCCCGGCCGTGGCTGTGGGCCCCCGGGACTCCGCGCCGTGGCTGTGGGCCCCCGGGACTCAGCGCCGTGGCTGTGGGCCCCCGGGACTCCGCGCCGTGGCTGTGGGCCCCCGGGACTCCGCGCCGTGGCTGTGGGCCCCCGGGACTCCGCGCCGAGCCCAGTCCGCAGTGTCTGGCACGTGTTGTGGGTCTGGAATGGGAACAGGTTATTCTAGGGGGTGGTGTGCAGGCCGTGGGGGATGAGGCTGGAGGCCCCGAGTGTGGGTTTCATAGACAGGAGAGGGGGAGCTGGCCCGGAGCCTGGGGAGAGCGGGGACTGGTTAGCTCTCAGCAGGAGGAGGCTGAGGGAAGGTGAGCTGTTTGTGGAGCCGCTGGCCTGGGTGTGAGAAGACTGGATGCTTCCCTGCTGAGCTGTGCGGGGTGAGGCCCTCTCCGCCGGCCTTGTCTGCCTGCAGAGCCTGGACGGCTCTGAACGCACCAGGTGCCTCTGGGGCCCTGCCTCTCGTGTGCCGAGCCCGCCAGCCCTCCCCCTCCTCGGGGACGGGGACGCAGACCCAGGGTTGTGTGCAGCCAGGACAGCGTGGAAGGCAGAGGTGTGGGGGCCTGACTCTGGGAGGAGGCCAATGAGCCCCCCACGGAGAACCCCGGTTCCCAGCTCTCCTCGCTGCCTCTGGCCTCCGGCCTGAGGGGATGGCTGCGGGGGAGGGGGGGGCCTCGCTGGGTCGTGACCCCTGGAGGTGGGGGAGGCTCCAGGAACCCAGCCTTAAGCCAGACCCCACCGATAGGGCTGAGGGTTCTGAGCACGTTGCCTTCCCAGCCAGGCCTGTCTTAGGGGCGGGGGCTCCCGGCTGCTGAGTTGAACAGGGATTTCTTGATTCCCGACCCTGGGAAAGGAATGTGCTGGGGCCAGGGGCTCAGCCATGAGGTTAGCGTGTGCTGCCCTCCAGGGACGCTCACTCCGGGTGACACGTGCGGTGCCACCAGATCACTCGACGGGGTGAGCGATGTGCGAGGCACGGGGAACGCCACCGCACGTAGCAAGCGGCCCGCGTGTTCCGTGCCGTCGGAGAGGAGGTGCTGATGGCAGGGCGGTTTAAAGAACGGAGGCGCGTCCTGGGGTGGGGGTGGGGGGTCAGGGGCGGGTAGGCAGCCGGAGGGAAGGGCACTCTCGGCTCGGAGCACGAAGGACCGTGTGTCCTGGCAAATAGGCGCCTTGCCTCGGCGCAGGGGTGAGGGGTGTGGCCGGCAGGAGCCTGGCGAGCCCGTGGGAGGGAGTTTGGTCTTTGTCCGCAGGCTCGGGAACGCTGTGGGAGGGCGAAGCAGGGAGGGCCTGCTGGCATGATGAGATGTGTGTTCTAGAAAGATCTCCCAGGCGAGGGGAGAGGGGCTGCGGGGGGCGGGGGGGCGGGGCAGGCCTGGAGACGGGGATGGCTGTCCTAACCCAGGGGGGCAAGAGCGATGGTGATGGCGATGGGGACGAGGGCGTGGCCAGGGTGTGGGATCGCACGACTTTGGTGGGCTGCTGAATGTTCTGGAAACACTGTGCTGCAGTCCCCTGAGCCGCTGAGAGGGGATCTCGGGGTCTCCCCCAAAGTTTGTGATCTTGGTTCGTTCAGCTCGGTCCCGGCAGACCCGCTGGGCAGGGGTCCCAGGCCTGGGTGCCCTCGAGCCCCTCGCCGCCAGGAGACCGCCGCTGGGGGTGGTGACGGGCGCGGGGGAGCGCCTGCGGCCTGTGATGCTCGCTCGGGAGCTGGTGAGCAGAAAGACGCCCTCCGGCCCGGGAGCGTGAGCACTGGCCACCACCCCCACCTTCCGAGCGGGGCGGGCCTGAGGGAGGCAGCTGGTTGGGTGCCTGTCCTGGCCGCCCCCCACCCCGGCCACAGACGCCAGATCCCCGCAGGTCACCTGCTGGCTCCCTAGCCTTCCCGCAGAAAGCCCAGCCCTCGGACACTGCCTTTGGGGAAACGTGGGGGCAGGTGGGAGACGAAGACGTGTACCGCGTGACCCTCTCCCGGGCTGCAGAAGCCGCTGGTAGCTCGCCCTCCGCAGTCATTCCTGACCTTTCGCGCCCTTTTTGGTGGGTGTGGGGGGGAGAGGATGGCCAAGGGCCTGTGGGGCGGATGCCACTCAGCACCCAACGTTCCGCAGGAGTCTGCACTGAGCTACCCAGTGTGCCCTCTGCCGCTGTGCCCGCTGCTCCTCCCCCCCCCGCCCCCCGGCGTGCTCACAGGGTGCTGTGCTCTGCAGCCAGGACGTGCCGGCTTCCTCCAGCTCAGACGCCATCTGGGTGTCTCCCGGCCCAGGCTCGGCCAGCAGCCCCAAAGGCAAGGCGCCCCCCCATTCTAAATTCTGCTCCGTTCAGCCATGACTGAGGGACACCCCACTTCTCTGATGAGCAGGGCATGGGTCAGGCAGGCAGGGGGCCGGCAGGGGGGGTCTATGTCAGCCCCTCTAGGTACGTGGCCCCTGAGCCACCTCCCCTGCTCTGTCCCCCACTCCTGCCTCCCCAGCTGCTAAGCTAGTCAGAGGCCAGCTTTCCGGGCGTCGTGTGTGACCCTGTGGACCCGAACGGCCATGTCTTGCTGGATGTATGCTGTGATCGGGGGTTCAGAGCACTCCCCTGCTCCCCTGCGTGCCCCCTCCCCCCGCCCGTGCCTTGTCTCCTGTTTGCAGATGGAGACACGGACGCTCAGAGAAACGGGCTTGTCCACGTGTACGTGGCCCTGGGCGGGCTGCTGAGGACCAGGCCACGGCTGCCCTGGCTCTGTCCTCTGCCTCTGACCCCGGGGGCTCCGCCCGGACGCCGTGCAGGCCAGGCTCTGAGGGCGCTCAGGCTCGCTGACCGCGGGGAGGCCCCTCCCAGGTGCGCTGGCCGGCTCAGCCCCGGGGGTGCCACCCAGGAACGCCAGCCCCGTATGTCAAAAGGAAGTTGGCTTTTGTGCGTGAAATGTCCTGATCTTTAAACGTTGGCAACGAATTCAGAGAAGGAAAAGATAATCGTAGCCAAAGAAAATAAATCGGCTGCCCCTGGCTGGACTCTCTGCCTACATCATCAGGTCACTTGTCACCAACCGGCTCTCCCCTGGGTCTGATTCCGGGTTGGCGGGGCGTGGCGGGGAGGGGGGGTTCCCACTGACTTTGGGGAAAGGGAAGAGGAAACGGTTTGAGAAGCGGCCGGGCCATTGGCGGTCCGGCCAGCACGACGCGAGGCCCAGCCCCCGCCTTTGCAGCAGACACGGGCCATGTCCTCCCGGGCCAGCCCGCACTGCGGGGCTCCGGGCAGCGCCTCGCCTGCCTCCTCTCCCAAAGCGGACACGAGGCCGCTTGTATTTCTTCATCCGGGCTTTTCCCCGGTGCCCTCCCTCCGACAGGTGGGCCCGGAGATTAGCGTGAAAGCGAAGGGGAAGAACCAGCCGCTGGCTCTGTTCCCTGGAAGTCAGGATGGCCCAGCTCCCCCGTGTGGGGCGTCCCCAGAGGCCTCTGGGGGGCGGGCCCGCGAGGGCTGTGGCCACGGAGCCCCGAGCCCCTCTCTGGGACCGGCTCTCGGCAGCTCTCTGTTCACCCCCGTGCAGCCAGCAGCCTCTCTCCACAGACTGGAGACAAAAGCCCCCAGCACCTGCCGTTCCCCTGTGCCCACAGCCTGGGCCTTGGTGAGACCTGAACCCCACCCGCGTGAGCATTCCCGCCCCCCCCCCCCCCTGCCCCCGGCCCTCGAGTTCCTTTGCTTCAGGGCCAGGGGCTGGAAGGACTCTCCGAGGGCGCTGGCCCCTCCTCGGCCTCTCATTCCAGGACACATTCTTCAGATAAGCCCCTGGCATCTCGCAGTGACGTTCCATTTCCCCTCGCTCGGTGGGAAGGGCCGAGAGGGTCTGTCTAACAGAACTGCTGGGAGGGTTGGGGGGGGGGCTGTGAGATAGCCCGCCTGGCTGCTGCGCACGCGTCCATGGCGTGTTGGTGGGTCAGCTCCTCCGTGACTCTGGGGGCGAACACGGGAGGGACTGGGTCCCATGCAGTTTGGTGAAAACCCATCCTGTGTGGAAGTAGCCCAAGAGCTGCGGTAAAACCCTCAGCACGAAACAGGTTCCTTCATGTCGCCTAACGCAAACAGTGAAGGAAACAGACATGGGGGGGGGGGGGGTCCCCGCTTCCAGGGGAGGGAGACAGCCCCACCCCCACTGCAGCTGGATGGGCAGGACCCCAGGTCTGTGCCCGAGGAGGACGCTGCCAGGGTGAGCCCCGCTGTCCCTGTCCCCTCGGGAGGCCGGGAGGCTCAGTGCGTGGGGAAGTGCTAGGTAAGCACGCGGCCCCAGGTGACGGCGAGGGGGGGGGAGGGCGGGGAGTCAGGAAGTCACACAGACGTCAAGATGAACCCGGGGGACAGCTGCGTGCTGAGAGCTGACGCGTCTTGGGGGTTCACTGGTGTGTCTCTTTGGCAGCCGTTTCCTGTGAACGGGGGTGCTCCACGCGTGAACAGAGGCGTGGCTGCTGAGCGGAGAGCTGGGGCGGGGGCGGGGGGGGGGCTCAGCGGAGCGCCGGCAGCCTGCAGAGGCTCCCGGGACGCGGCTCGTGTGCTGGGCGCCACCCGCCACAGGCCAGTCCGTGCCGCCTGTCCGGAGTGTGGATCGCACCGACGTATCTTGCTCGGAAATGTTTTCTAAATATAGTGAGACATTTGCTGTTGCTCGTGAGTTGGCCTGTGGTTCCCAGGCTCTTCCAGGAGATGCCTTGAGAGACATTCCTGACGGGGGATGCGCAGGAACCCGGCTTTGGAGTTGATCCAGGGCAACCCCTTCCCAGATCTCTTCCCAGCGCGCCCCGGGTTCGCAGAAGCGACCGGAAGGCGGTGTCCGGCCTGTCCATGCTCTGGGCCTGGAGACGTAGAGACCCCAGCCAGCTGAGGAGGAAATCTTGTCCCCCCTGCTCTGTGCGGGCGTGCCCTTCGCTTCTTCACTTAGAACCCGAGGTTTCCAGCCGAGCGAGACCTGCAGAAACACAGGGCGGACCACAGAGTGCGGGCGCAGGAGAGGTGTGCTTGAGGGCTGAGGCGTGAGCTGCAGGGAGAGGAGGGTTAGTTTTGTTCTGACAATATGTTTTTATTGATTTCAGAGAGGGGAAGGGAGAGGGAGATAGAAACATCCGTGATGAGGGAATCATGGATCGGCTGCCTCCTGCACGCCCCACACTGGGGATCGAGCCCGCAGCCCGGGCCTGTGCCCTGACTGGGAATCGAACCGTGACCTCCTGGTTGCTAGGTCGATGCTCAGCCCCCGAGCCGCACTGGTTGGGCAAAGATGACATTTTATTTTATTTTTTTTATTTTTTTATATATTTTATTGATTTTTTACAGAGAGGAAGAGAGAGGGATAGAGAGTTAGAAACATCGATGAGAGAGAAACATCGATCAGCTGCCTCTTGCACACCTCCTACTGGGGATGTGCCCGCAACCAAGGTACATGCCCTTGACCGGAATCGAACCTGGGACCCTTGAGTCCGCAGGCCGACGCTCTATCCACTGAGCCACACCGGTTTCGGCCAAAGGTGACATTTTAGATTCTTCATCGCTTTGCAGGAAACGTCCTTTCAGATTCTTGGCTTTTCACCTGCCGTCGTCCAGCACGGAGATAAAGAAGTGTGTTCCCACGTGGCCGCGGGCCGCGCTGCCTGGCGGGGTCTCCTGGGAAACAGGCGGGGGGACTTCTTTCTGGCCCCAGGCCCCGGGGACGAGGGGCAGGGGAGGGCGGCAGGGAAGGTCTGCAGGAAACAGAAGAGCCGCCCGCCACCGGCCGGTGGCTTCTGCTCGAGGCTCCCTCACCCGCCGTCTCTCCGCTTTTAAACGGCTCCTGGTGCCTGGACTTCCAGAAAGATCTGCTCAGGCGAGTCCACGCTCCTCCAGGGTCCATTTCGCGGCCAGACGCCGGACGGCTGTTGGAGGCGCACTTCCTGTGGCCGGGCCTCACCTCCGCCCTCCTGGACAGGTGGGCGTGAAGGCCGGGCTGGCGGCAGGGGAGTGGGGAGCCTGCTGCTAACTCTGCGGAGCCAGCACGGAGCCCCTCCCGGGTGTCCCCCACATCCAGGCTCCCGCCTCGGGGGCTGGGACAGGACGCGGAGAGTATGCGGCGCTCACCCTCCCCCAGGCTTCTGTCTGTGCGGCAGGCGCTGCACGTGCGGAATTTAACCCTGAAGACACGGGGTGGGCAGTCGCCCCCTTTTGTGGATAAGGAGGGAACTGGAGCTCAGAGAGGTGTGGGAACTCGCCTTACACCACCAGCCAGGACCTAATCAGGATCTGAATCTGGGCTTACCTGGCCATAAGGTGGTTACAGGTTACAAATAAAAAGAAACCAGGCAGCCAGGCCGGCGTGGCTCAGGGGTCGAGCGTCGACCTATGAACCAGGAGGTCACGGTTCGATTCCCGGTCAGGGCACATGCCCGGGTGGCAGGCGCGACCCCCAGGGTGGGGCGAGCAGGAGGCAGCCGGTCCGTGATTCTCTCTGTCACTGATGTTTCCGTCTCTCTCTCTCCCTCTCCCTTCCTCTCTGAAATCAATGAAAACATACTTTTTAAAAAAAGAAAGAAAGAAACCGGGCAGCCTAGAGAGTGATGAAGAGCTTGGACCGGAGCCAGGCTGCCTGGGTTCGAATCCTGGCCGCGGGCAGGTGTCCGGACTCTGTGCCTCAGTGTCCCGAATGCAGAACGGATGAGCGCCTGAGCACACATAATCCTGACCAATCCTTAGCCCTGCACCTGTCCCGTGGGCACTCAGTATGTGTCAGCCGCTGGTTTCCGGTCCCAGGAAGACAGGCCACTTGCTGCCCCTCTGGCCTTACCCTGTCGTCTCGAGAGCCGAGAAGGAGGGCATGAACGCCTCCAGCCCCAAACCCGGGGAGCTGGGGGCGGTGGGGGCGGGGTGGGGGCGGGGTGGGCCCAGCTCAGGAACTGGCCTGCGAGGGGCGCGGGGTGCTCGGTAGTCCCAGACCGTCGGTGCCAGTGTCGCTGACCGGCGTGGGCCTCCAGTACATTTCCACGCTCCCAAGCTCGGCTTTGTCTTTTTGCATTTACCAAAGTAGAAATATAGCCTCTGGGGAGGGCAGGGCCTGGGGAGGGCAGGGGCCTGGTGTGTGGCAGGGGGCCCCCCAGCTGGGCGGAGCCCCGGACGCCCTTCCCCAGAGGAAACTGGGCCTCTGTCCTGTGAGCGCGTCCCGTAGGAAGCCGGCTCGGGCGGGAGGCGGCCCGGCTCCCAGGCTCTTCCCCGCCGCCGCTCCCCGTTTCCTGCTATTGTTGGTCCCGGTTCTGGTCCCAGCAGCCTTTGAGGCCGGCGGCTCGTGGTGTGAGAGGCTCTGGGGCCTCTGTGCACCAGAGCATTTCCTATGCCTCCCGCTGCTTCCTCTCTGCCTCTGGCCCCCAGGCTCCAGTATTTTTAGTTCTGAAGAGGATGGAATCGGGGGTTGGGGGGGCGAGCGGGGGGAGCTTCCAGGGCAGAGCGGGGGCCCTCGGAGCTTCCTGGTGGGGAGTGTTGTGGCATTTCCATTTTGGGCGAAGGGCACCTCTCTTCTGGGGTACCCAACACAAGGCTCATTGGCACGAGGGGGCCCCTGGGAAGCCAGCTCCTGGGAAGCTGGGAGGGACGGGGGTGGGTCTGGGGCAGTCACGGGGGGCCCTCCACACCCTCACGGGCATCAGAGACCCCTGGGCCATCCAGGCTGCCACCGTCCTGGGGCCTTGGGGCGCGGAGAGGGGGACGCCCAGGCAGGTTGAACAGGGAGTTCCCACGGGTTTGCCCTCCTGCTCCCTGGGGGCGTCTCTGGAGAAGTCCAGGCTCGCGCAGGCGCGCATGAGGGGGTGTCAGTGGTTCCAGGGGCCGGGTGTGGCACTCCCGGCCTAAGTCCCAGTTCTCTAGAAGCTTCCCTCTGCTCGGAGACACAAAGCACCCAAACCCCGTCCCCCTAGGGGGAGGGTCCCGGGAATGGCGTGTGGCCGGGACAGCCTGAGAAGTTTCACGGGGGAGGCGGGCTCATCACAGATCCAGCGGGTCAGCTGGAGGGACCGGTGGGGTGCCTTCCGGGAGGGACGGGGGAGAACACTGCAGGGCGGCAGGAGGGGGCCGGCCCTGCTGGGCCACAGAGGCACCTGGGAGAGTGAGTGTGGGGAGTGGGGACAGAGGGGGGCTTGGGCTGGTGTGTTCCTGGTGGGGTCCCCCCCGCCTCCTGTGGGTTGGGGAGCCCTCGGTGGGCCCTGGGCAGCCTGGCCTGGCAGGCCTTGTGTCTGAGGGCGGCGAGGGAGAGTGGCCATGATGGGACCGCTGGGTGCAGCCTGGGTGCTGCCCTGGTCCAGACACGGGGCCTCCAGATGCCGCAGGAGGAAGGCGGCTCGTCAGGAGAGGACGCTGGGCAGTCGCTCAGGGTCTTCCCGGCTTTGGCCAGGAATGCTGCCGGAGCTGACTGGCCAAGGCGGCTCCCTCAGGACCAGCCCGCCAGGTGCCAATTTACAACAGCAGCGGCCGGTCCGCCCAGGTCCTACGGGTCCACCCAGGTCCTGCGGGTCCGCCCAGGTCCTACGGGTCCACCCAGGTCCTGCGGGTCCACCCAGGTCCTGCGGGTCCACCCAGGTCCTGCGGGTCCACCCAGGTCCTGCGGGTCCACCCAGGTCCTGCGGGTCCACCCAGGCCCTACGGGTCCGTCCAGGTCCTATGGGTCCACCCGGGTCCTGCGGGTCCACCCAGGTCCTACGGGTCCGCCCAGGCCCTACGGGTCCGTCCAGGTCCTATGGGTCCACCCGGGTCCTACGGGTCCACCCAGGTCCTACGGGTCCGCCCAGGCCCTACGGGTCCGTCCAGGTCCTATGGGTCCACCCGGGTCCTACGGGTCCACCCAGGTCCTGCGGGTCCGCCCAGGTCCTGCACGCCCAGGCCCTTTGTTCCCATCAGGAGTGGAGAGGACACAGCTCTCACCTGAGAAACCAGCAAGCTTCTCATGCCCGCCCACCCCCTCCTCCCCCAGGTGGCCAGGGTGCCTAGGAGGGTGGGCGTCCTTCTGCCCCAGACCTGCTGAGGATGCTGAGGGCGCGCTCTCCCCCCTCCCCCCTCCACTGGGTTCTCGGGAAGACGGGTGGGAGAAGCTGGTGCCCAGCCGTGAACTCTGCCCCAGGTGCCCTGCACCCCCCGCTGGCGGAGCATCACGGGCCGCGGCTGGGCGGTGGAACTGGACGTCGCTCCGGCCTTTTTCAGAAAGCGTTTCTGCGTTTGGTTTTCAGGGGAGTCTTGTTGTTTGTGGAAGGGGCAGATGGCTCGCCTTCAAAGCCAGACTTATTTTTAGCCGGAGCGCCCGCCCTGCCAAGTCCTGGGGCTTCGTCGTTCCGATCCCGGGAGTCGTGGCTCGGAAAGGCCTCCCCTCCTCCGCCCGCAGCCCGCTCTCTGGCCGCGCAGGTTTCGCGTCTGGGCCGGGCCCACCTGCCGGGGCCTGCTCCGCGGCGTCCATCGGGGCCCTGCGCCCGCACAATGGACAAAGCTGGAAGGAGGCCGCGCCCGCGCAGGGAGGAGCCGTCGCCAGGGAAACCCTCCTGTGTTTTAGAACGACTGAAAGGAGAAGAAGGGGGAGAAACGGCGTTCTCTCCAAACATGGGCACCTCGCGCTTTCGCTCGGACGTTGAGAGAGCAGGACAGAGTCTCTGCTGCGCGGGACCCTTCCCTGGGCTGGGCCTCCCGCCCTCCCGTGCGTTGTTGAAGGCGCCTTCCCTGAGTGTGTCAGCCAGGCCTCGGGGAGCCGGCGTGAAGGAGGGCAGGGCAGGGCAGGGCTTAGCTCAGGCCTCCCCATCCCAAAGGCCGCTCTTTGGACAGAGCACCGGCTGCTTTGTAACTCGGGGAGAGAAGGGTGGGCCCGTTATTTCGTTGGCTGAAACCAAACCACGTCCTCCAATGAAGCGGTGAGAACCAGGAAGCTGTGTGACCTCGGGCCACTCACTCAGCCTCTCTGAGCGTGTTTGAGCACTTGCAGAATGGAGGTAACCGGTTCGGTGTTGTGAGTGAGCACGGCCCGAGATGTCCGCAGTCCAATGCCCGGTAATAAATACGTTAGATGCTTACGGTGTGGTTTCTTTGCCCCCCTCCCCCACAAGCCGGGTTCCCACCATTCACAGGCACGCGTGTGTGGCGAAGCCAGGAGTTCTGGCAACGTTGTTTAGGAGGCTCTCAGAGCCCAGAGGTGGTTCCCTTCTCTGACATTTTAGAGATTTCTCCTCCTCGCTTTCACTCTGAGGAATAACGGAGGCTTTTTATGATGATTTAGACACGGAAGTGAGCCACGTGATCACACAGCTTCGATAACAGGGACGTGCTGGAGGGAAAGGTAGCAAATTGGGGGGCACCTCGGCGGGAAGGAGGTGGGGGGTATGTAAACCCCGTTATTGAACGACACGTGTTCAGCAATCTCACTGTTTGCCCCCAAAATGCCGCTCCTCGCTGCGCCTCACGGAGTCCCACAGAGCAGACGGTTCTCCGAGACACGCCTCTCCGTCCGGCAGCTTAGCTGACCTCTGACCCAGAAACGGTGACAACATCTGGGCTCCGGCCGACTCGCCCTCTCCGAGTTACAGGTGCCGCCGGGGGGCTCCCCGGCCCTGGCCCCCGCGGGGACGCTCTGTGCGCGGTTCCCCACGCGGCGAGCTCGCTGCCACGCGCAGTGCCCTGAGCCTCGGAAGTGCCCGGTGGAGGCCTGCCCATCTGTGGTGGCGTGGAGGGGAAACGATTCCCATTTTTTTAAAAAACAGCAGCCCTGGCCAGTGTGGCTCAGTGGGTTGAGCGTCATCCTGGTTCGGTTGCTGGTCAGGGCACGTAGCTAAAAAATAAATAAATAATTTTTTAAAAATATTTTTAAAAAAACACATAGAGAAGACCAGTGGTCATGGACTAGAAGCTGGCCTGCCCGTGGCAGTGCCCAGAGCCGCTGTGTGGATGTATCATTGCCTCACCGGTTCGCACTGTGATCCCGCGGGGTGGGCAGGGCATTGCCATGTTATCGTGCCCAGTTTCCAGGTGGGAACACTGAGGGGGGGAAGCTCGCCCGGGGCTGCTCCACGTCGTGGCTCTGGAAACAGACTCCCACGCTGCAGGCTGCCCCCCAGCTCAGAGGCAGGGGGTGTTAGACAGAACCCAGATGGAGAGGGAGGGGTGTTAGACAGAACCCAGGCGGAGAGGGAGGGGTGTTAGACAGAACCCAGGCGGAGAGGGAGGGGTGTTAGACAGAACCCAGACGGAGAGGGAGGGGTGTTAGACAGAACCCAGGCGGAGAGGGAGGGGTGTTAGACAGAACCCAGGCGGAGGGGGGGGGGGGTGTTAGACAGAACCCAGACGGAGAGGGAGGGGTGTTAGACAGAACCCAGGCGGAGAGGGAGGGGTGTTAGAACCCAGGCGGAGAGGGAGGGGTGTTAGACAGAACCCAGGCGGAGAGGGGGGGTGTTAGACAGAACCCAGACGGAGAGGGAGGGGTGTTAGACAGAACCCAGGCGGAGAGGGAGGGGTGTTAGACAGAACCCAGGCGGAGAGGGAGGGGTGTTAGACAGAACCCAGGCGGAGAGGGAGGGGGTGTTAGAACCCAGGCGGAGAGGGAGGGGTGTTAGAACCCAGGCGGCGAGGGAGGGGTGTTAGACAGAACCCAGGCGGAGAGGGGGGGTGTTAGACAGAACCCAGACGGAGAGGGAGGGGTGTTAGACAGAACCCAGGCGGAGAGGGAGGGGTGTTAGACAGAACCCAGGCGGAGAGGGAGGGGTGTTAGACAGAACCCAGGCGGCGAGGGAGGGGTGTTAGACAGAACCCAGGCGGAGAGGGAGGGGTGTTAGACAGAACCCAGGCGGCGAGGGAGGGGTGTTAGACAGAACCCAGGCGGAGAGGGAGGGGTGTGTTGCTTCAGCCTTCAACGTAGGGGCCGTGACACGGGGCCGCTGTCGGGGGACGTGGGCCTGGGCCGCTGTCTTCGGGAGGCCCGCTTCGGCGAGGCCGTCCAGGCACCGCCGTGGCTGACGGAACAGGCGTGGGGGGCCCCCAGGAGACACGGAGCGAGCCCCGCCTGCCTGGAACTTGCCTCGGGGGCTCTGACCAGGCGCCCGGTGGGCAGACCAGGCCCTGCGCACCTGACACGTGCCGGGGGCTGACTGTGGCGGCGTCTCGGGGACACCCAGCCAGGTGGGCCGGGGGCGGGGCGCTGGCGCTGGGAGCTGACAAGCTCCCAGATGAGAAGTGGGTGCGGGTGTAGCCAGGGCACTTTGGGGGGGGGGGGTACCCGGGGCAGAGGAAGGCGCTGGGGGAGGGGCCTGAGCTGAGCCCTGTGCCTCTGGCTGTTCTCGTGGGAGTCCCTGTGGAGGCTCCCGCCTGCCCAGGGTCACACGGCCCGCGCGTGTGCGGGGTCTCGCGGCCCACGGGTGTGCGGGGTCTCACGGCCCGCCCGTGTGCGGGGTCTCGGCCCGCGCGTGTGCGGGGTCTCGGCCCGCGCGTGTGCGGGGTCTCGCGGCCCACGGGTGTGCGGGGTCTCACGGCCCGCCCGTGTGCGGGAGCTGCAGACACTTGGCGTGGTGATGGTCCTGTGGTGGGTGAGGCAGTCCTCACAGCAGGGGTCTGTCCCCCGTGTCCCTCCGTGCTTCCCGCCTCACCCGGACTACGTGGGCGAACACGCGTGTGGCTGGGAGGGGCAGGCGGTGGCTGAATGAGGAGGAGATGGCGCTGGGCCTGGGTGGCTCACCGTCCCGGTCCCGGTGGGGGGGGGGAGGCGGGGCTGCACCGGCTCAGACCCCCGGCGCGGCTCCCCACCCCCTCCCAGACGAGAAGGAAGGCCCGAGGGAGGAGGGAGAAGGCCAGACCCTGAAGGACGTGCGGAGGTGAAGGAGGGGAGGGCTAAAGGCGGGGGACCTTGACCCTCCTGCCCGCCTTCTCGGAGGGCTGCTGGGGACCCCCTGGGCCCTCCCCTGCCCCCAGCTCTGAGCACAGCGGGGAGGCCGTGGCCATCGGCAGAGACAGGCCCAGGTCCCCTGTCTCCACCAGACAGCAGGGCCCGTTCCCACCGGGCAGCTGGGCCGGAGTCCTGGGGGCGAGAGCTGGGGGTCACCACGGGCGTCCCCCGAGGGGCTGCTGCTCTGCCGTCCCGCCTGGGTGTTCTCACCGGGTGTTGGACACGGGCACGCATTCCCACTCGATGCCACGCAGGGTCCTGACCGTCTAGAGCCCCTGTGAGTGGGTGGCCAGAGGCCCTCAGCCCGGCAGCCCTCCCCCTCCCCCCTCCCCGTCCTCTGGGCCTGTTTGATAGAAGACAAAGGCCGCACCGGAGGTCACTGTCCCAGGCCCTTTCGCCCTTTAAGGCAGCCTCCCCGCAGCCTGAGGGTGGGTGTCCCCGGGAGCCATGAGCGGAGGAGGCCCGGAATCTGGTTAAACAAACAGGCAGCACCAGAGACGCTGCCCAGGGGCCTCCCGGGTCTGGGCCGCTTCTGCCCCAGCCTCCCACGGGGCCGGTCCTCCCGGCAGGACACCGGGCCTGCGGGCGTGCGACAGGCTGGCCTCGGAGGCTGGAGACCCGTCCGGTGTCTGGCACGCACCTTCCCTGTGACTCTGTCACCTCCGCGTGCGGAGGGCTGGTTTCCTTGCTGCAGGATTTCCTCCCACGAGACGCCTCCGTCCACATCCTCTGAATGGGTGGCACCTGTCGAATCAGGTGCAAGGCGGGGAGTGTCCCGAGCAGCGTCAGAACCCCAGGCACCTCCAGGCCGCCTGGTCCTCGAGGACACCCCGCCGCCCCCCCCCCCCCCAGGCCTGGCTGTTTGCCGGTTCTTCCCTCCTAACCTGCTGGAGGGAGGTGTGCGGCGAGGACCCCCCTCTGACAGCTGGAGCACCGCCCTGCCCTCGGGGGGAGGCAGCAAAGCCAGGACCCGTGCTTATTCACCCCGCGTGCGGCCACCGAGGACGGTAGCTGGGCCCCTCCAAGCCCGTGAACCTGAGGGGCTACCCCGACCCTCGCTCAGGTCCTTGGGGGGCTCACCCAGCGCAGCGTGCAGGCGCACACGCGTGTCCAGCACCACCCCGCCCCCCGTGGCCCACCTGCTGGCAGGTGACCCGTCGCTGTCCCTTCCCTGGACGTGCCCTCAAGCGCGTCTCAGGAGCAGGATTCCCGCCGCGGTCCCGGCGCGTTTAGCGGGTCCCGCGAGCCCTGTGTTAGCCGTCGCGAAGCCGGGAGGGCCCTGCCCAGCCCCAGATGGGCTGAACCGGGTCCTGGCTGGCCAGCTGTGGAGCACCGCAAAGGCCAGGCGCCTCCTCACCGGGAGCCGTGCCGGCTGACCGGCTCGGCCGCCGCTGAACTGGTGTGAGTTCCCGTGTGAGCTCTGCACCGACGGGCCAGGGCGAGAACGGGACGGCTGTGGGGAAGCAGCTCCGCTTGCTGGCCTTGGGTCCTGTGCATGGCAGAGAAGATACTTCTTGTTTTGGTTGTGAAGAGGGGAGGGGAGGCCATAAAGTGCCGGCCGGCGCCTGTCCCCTAGTGAGAGGCCACGGGGACAGACGAGAGCCCTGGACGCACGCACCAGGCCCGGGCTGGCCGGCGGCCGGCCTCCGTGCAGCTCCCGGCGAGGGGCCCGCGGGGACCTGTCAGGCCTGTGGAGCGTTGGGGACATCCCAGGAGGGGTCAGCAGAGGTGACCAGATGCCCCTGGTGACCGGGAGGTGAGGAAGGACCGGGCCCCGGAAGTCGGCGGGCGGCCAGCACTGCCCGGGGAGGGACAGCGCCCTTTGCCCGCCGGCTCAAGGCACCCGGGGCTGCGTTAGTGCTTTGAGAGCCGAGCCCGGTGGGGGTGCAGGGGGGGGGGAGGCGGGGAGGTTGGAGGCCCGGGAAGGTGGCCCGGTTTCAGAGGAGAGGCTGAGGCCGGAGAGGGAAGGGGAGCCAGAGCTGCAGGGGGGGCTCTTCTGCGGGGGACCCTTGTGGCTGTGGGGCTGCCTCGTCACCTGTCACCTCGTCACCTGTCACCTCGTCACCTGTGGGGGTGGGGGGGCTGGCATCTCTTTCTCAGAGTGGCTTCCTCCAGCGGGGGCCGTGGAGGGAGCCGTGTGCCCAGCCGCCCTCACCCACCGCCCGGCAAGCAGCTCCCACTGCGAGGGGTTTGGTGCCTGAGCGGGACCCTGGGCCCTCAGAGAGGAGCTGACCCCTGAGCTCGCCTCTGCCCGCCACGTGTCCGCGCCGCGGCCGGGCGTGGGGCGAGAGGCCACCTGCAGGCGCCGCTCCGGGCCCGGGCCTGGGCCTGGAAGTGCCTCCCTGTAACGTTGGCAGCAGCGAGGCACGGCCGGTGCTGCTGTTTAAAAGCCCGGAAAACCTCCTGCTTCCCGCGGGCACGCCGCCCGCGTGGACTGTTCCGCAGCCTCCCGCGCAGGGCGGCGTGGATGGAGGCTCTGGCGGCCTGGCCATCGGGGCCCCTCTCCGTGGGGCAGAAACGCTTCCTCGTGGAGGAGGTGGGAGTGGGGAAATGTCCCGTTTGCTCGGAGCTCAGTGATGTTGGAGGGTCGTGGGTCCCGGGAACCTTCAGAAGGGCCCCCGGCCCCCCTCCTTGCTGCTGGGCCCTGGTCTGGAGCCTCTGAAGAGAGGCCAGCTGGAGGCCTCACCGCTCCCAGGGCCTGTTTTCTCCTGCCGCCCGGCCGCGCCCGGGCTGCATGCTCAGCGTGTCCCCGGGTCCCTGGCGAGCTGCGTCCCCACAGGGTGGCCGGCCCCAGCCCAGGCTGCGTGCTCTTTGCTCCTCAGTAACGACGGCAGCTCCTCCGCTCAGCTCCCGCCGGACAGCGCCCGGGATGGCTTCCGAGAGCCCGCCCTGAACCCAGCGCTGAGACCCCCCCAGACGCCCATCCTCTGCTGACGGCATTCCCTCCTGCTATTGAGGGGGGGGTTGGGGGGGTCTGTTGTGCCCATTTTACAGGTAGGATAATAGTGCCTCAAGGCGGGTCAGGAACTGTGCAAGGTCAGTCAGTGAGGAGGGGGCGGAGCCAGGGCCCGGACCAGGTGGGCCTGCTGCCCGCACACCAGGTCACCCGCTCAGCCTCACCGGCCGGTGCTCCCAGCTCCCGTTCTCAGCAGATCTGGTCCCAGCCACGCCGATCCGTGTCCCAGGCCCCCGTTCCCACGAGCCCCCCGCCCCCCAATGCCCTCTTTCCTTCCCGAGCCCTTCCCCCATGCCTGTGCCGAGAGCCAGCCCGGGCCTGCCTTCCCACATCCGTCTGTGCTGGCCCCGCCCTGGCCTGGGACGCAGCTTCCCTGGTCCTCTGCTGCCACCGAGTCTACAAATGAAGCGTGGGTGACACGGCAGCAGGTGACGGTGGTCTCGCTGACCGTCCTCTGAGCAGCTTGGCTGGTGGGATGGCAGGTCATTTCCCAGAGTCCTAGAGTCCGTCGGCCCAAGGAGTCGGGTGGACCAGCAGTGCCTCCTCACTAGACAGGCGAGGAAACCGAGGCATGAAGAAAGGCCGGGCGGGGGACGGGGGGGGGGGGGGGGACTGGGGGGTGGTGGGGGGGGTCAGGCCGGGGTTGAAAGCACTCTGCCCTCCCCCCACCCACCCCGGCCTGTCAGACCCGTCCCCTCCGAGCTGGTCTGCAGGGAGGTGACCAGCAGCTGGCGGCCGAGCGCTCTCCCTCTGGGCCAGCCTTCATGTCTTCCCCAGGCGTCCAGGGCTGGCTCCTCTGGTAATTAGGTTTTCCACTGTGGCCTCCCCATTGTCTGCCCTGATTGTTTACGCGGCCTTCTGGGCGCTGAGATAAGAAACGCCTCGCCTTCTTTGGTGATCTCCGCCGGGAGGACCTGGAAAAGCCGAGTCAGAGCAGGCGCAGCCCTGCGTCCCGTGGCCTGGCCTCAGATGGACGGGGCCTCGGCTCTGGGATGGGCGGGAAGACTCCTCTTCTGAAACGTGGTGACAGACGTGGTGTCTCGGCAAAGAGGGAAAAAGGAGACCGGGTTTAACCTTCATTTAACCTTGGGCTCCAGCCTCCACAGCCGGAGTCCGACCAGTCTCGGCGCTGCTGGCCGAAGGGGGGCCGGAGTGAGGCCGCCTCGCCCTCCAGCAGGACCCCGCTCCCTTCTCCCCAGCGGAGCCTCGTGGTTTGGACTCGGGGTGTGGCTGGGGCGGGGTCCGCTCTCTCAGGAAATCCTTCCCAGTTCAGATTCTCGTCGCCCCTTCGGGGGCTCATGTGTTTGGGGCCACGTAGTCTTTTTTAGCGCGATGGCCTGTTTTTACTAACGTTAACCCAGGGCGGTTTTCCTAGAGAGACGCTATTGCTGGGGGGAAGGGGATATTTAACAAGTAGTCATGTTACCCGGCCGGTGTGGCTCAGTGATTGAGCGTCGACCTATGAACCAGGAGGTCACGGTTCGATTCCCGGTCAGGGCACACGCATGCCCGGATTGCGGGCCCCACCCCCAGTGTGGGGTGTGTAGCCGGCAGCTGATCCATGCTTCTCTCTCATCGTTGATGTTTCTATTTCCCTCTCCCTTCCTCTCTGAAATCAGTAAAATTATATGTATTTTTAAAAAGTAGTTGTAGCCGAAACCGGTTTGGCTCAGTGGATAGAGCGTCGGCCTGCGGACTCAAGGGTCCCAGGTTCGATCCCGGTCAAGGGCATGTACCTTGGTTGCGGGCACATCCCCAGTGGGGGGTGTGCAGGAGGCAGCTGATCGATGTTTCTCTCTCATCGATATTTCTAACTCTCTATCCCTCTCTCTTCCTCTCTGTAAAAAATCAATAAAATATATATTAAAAAAAAAAAAAAAAGTAGTTGTATAGGTGAGGGTTTAAATGCCCGTTTCACCGCTTGCTTCTCTGTGGCTCGGGTTCTACAAATGACCATAATGCTTGTTGGGAAAGAAGGTGCTTGATGAATGTTAGTTCTCCTTTCCACCCGAGGAGCCGCTCCTACACATGCACACACACACACACACACACATGCATGCTCACACATGCACACACGTGCACATGCATGTACACACATGCACGTACATATACATGTGTGAGCACCCGGCCTGAAAAGGAGCAGCACTGATGGGGAGAGACCCACAGGCCTGCTCGCCGCATGTGCCGGGAGCTCCCTTTAAAACCGCTCTTCGAACCACTCGCAGGCGAGCGGCGCCTGTTGTTGCTGCGCCCACAGTGACATGTGAGCGGACAGAGGAGCGGGCGACAGTGGCCTCTCGGGTCTCCCCCTGAGTGGCCGTGGCTGTTGGGCTCCAGGCGTCATTTTCAGAGTCCCCGTGTCCGTCAGGCCGAGGGGCCTGGGGACCAGCCGTCCTCCCTCCCGAGCGTGACGAAGAGACAGGCCGCAGAAGGTGGGAAGGGGGCAGTGTGAGTCCAGATGTTCCCTGACGGGGTGGCACGGGATGGGGGTCAGCCCTGGATGGAGACCGCCCTTCCCCCCTCCTCGCACCCCGAAACCTCCTCCGTGGAGGTCCCCTTGCTTCTGGGCCGTGGCAAAGCCCCTCTGACGGGTGAGGCCCCACGCGGCCCGTGCTGTGGGCGCCGTGGGCGCTGTGGGCGCGGCCCTCTCGCCGGCCACGGCGCTCGCCCTGCTCTGAGCGCACCCTAACCAGGAGGCCGTTCCTGTTCTAACGCCCGGCTTCTCGTTGGCTTGTTTGCAGAGCAAATCATGGAGGAAGATAAAGAACATGGTGCATTGGTCCCCCTTCGTCATGTCCTTCAAGA
Organism: Eptesicus fuscus; assembly: GCF_027574615.1. Classification (NCBI taxonomy): domain Eukaryota; kingdom Metazoa; phylum Chordata; class Mammalia; order Chiroptera; family Vespertilionidae; genus Eptesicus; species Eptesicus fuscus. The sequence goes on from NC_072496.1 coordinate 16,010,601, forward strand.
AGAAGTACCCCTGGATCCAGCTGGCGGGACACGCAGGTGGGGTCTCCGGGCTTTCCCTGGGCTCGCCCCGCTCGTGGGGGGGTGCTTGGGAGTTGGGGTGAAAGTGACCCATCGGGTTCTCCGAGGCTCGCAGTGGCAGCTGCAGCCGTGCTCCCGAGATGTGGCCCTTACGCGGCTAGCAGGTGCACAGGGCCGCGGCCACCCCCTCCCAAACCCGCACCCCGGTCTTGGGTCTTTAGTCTCTTAGCTCAGTAACAGGTGAAGCTGTAGGCCCGCCATGTGTCATCCGGGACAGGGAGGCGACGTCTACGCCTTCATTGAGCGTCGGCTGTGCCCCCATTGCCAGGGCCGCGACGTCAGTGAACGCGCGGTACCGGCCCGGAAAGAGGCCGTAGGTGGGAGACGGGCGGCATGCTGGGTGCGGTGCCGGGGCGCCGGGCAGCCACGTGGCTCCGGTTTGCTTCTCGGTGACGGGGAGGAGCTGCCCCGGCCACACGGGGCCCTTGGGTGGCGCTGTCCTCGGGGCGGTCAGTGCTGTCCGTGGCCTGGCCTTCGTCCTCAGCCAGCACAGGGCCTGACGTGGCTCTCCTGCCCCAAGCACGTGGGCTCGGCCCCGGCTCGGGGAGGGACGCACCGCCTAGAGGCCCCCGGAGGGCGTGCTCAGCAGGAGCGTGGCCGGGGGGCGGGGGGGGCGCGAGCGTGGCCCCGGCTCTCCGCCAGGCTGCTGTCCTGGCACTGAGCCAGGCCAGGCGGGGCTGCTCCTGAGACCAGAGACGCCTTCGGTGCCCGAGAAGCAGGGGTGATGATGGGGTGGGAGGGACGGCAATGGAAAGAGAGAGAGAGAGGAAGTCTGGCGCTGACCTGCCACTGGCCCTGCGCCCTCCAGCAGGGAGCACCGGGCCCTCCGTCTCAGGTGAAGCCTGGGGTCAGGGTTGCCGTCAGTGTCGGGGTCTGGGGCTTGCACCCACTCCTCTCCACGTGCCCCGTCCACAGTGGAGACCCGCCCACCCCCAGCCCTGCACTTATTAGCAAGCCCTGGAGACCCCGAGGGGCAGGGGCCGGGGCCCGGGGGCCAGCGGGGAGGCCCTGCACTTAGCAAGCCCCGGAGACCCCGAGGGGCAGGGGCCGGTGGGGAGGCCCCGCGCTGAGGACCTCGCTCCGCAGGGAGTTTCAAGGCGGCCGCCAACGGCCGGATCCTGAAGAAGCACTGTGAGTCGGAGCAGCGCTGCCTGGACCGGCTGATGGCCGACGTGCTGAAGCCCTACGTGCCGGCCTACCACGGGGACGTGGTGAAGGACGGGGAGCGCTACAACCAGATGGACGACCTGCTGGCCGACTTCGACTCGCCGTGCGTGATGGACTGCAAGATGGGCGTCAGGTGAGCCGGGCTCCTCCGCGCACACGCCTCGCGCCGCGCCGGGCCCCGTGGCGATACCGGGCGGGCATCCGGGCTCCAGGGGCCGGGCGTCCGGGCCGCCCCTGAGGCCTCGTCGGGGCCTGGGCGGGCCTGGGGGTCTGGTTGCACCCCATCCCCACCCCAGCCATGTCCCACGACGTGCAGCGGGGACCGGGACCCTGGCTTTGACCCCGATGGCTCTCCCGCTCGGGGGGGGGGCAGGAGCACTGGCTGGTGAGGCCAGGCTTGGTGCTGCGTGTCCCCAGGGAGGGGCAGAGGCAAGTGCCCGCCTGGTCCGGGGGCTGCTGGGGTAGCAGGGTGGCTTCCCCTTATGTGAGCTTCGAGGGGAGCTCTTCCCATCCCCCCCCCACACCCACCCTGTGCCAATGAGGGGGGGCGCGGCTGGTGAGCAGTCGGTTTGGCCAAAGAGACCTGTGCCTGCAGAGGGCGATGGAGGACGGAGCGCCGCTGACGGGCTGAGCGGCCCCCCTGGGCCCAGGGTGCCCCAGGCCCTGGTCCCAGCACGTTGGCCTAGAGCAGTGGTTGTCAACCTTCCTGATGCCGCGACCCTTTCATACAGCTCCTCGTGTTGTGGTGACCCCCAACCATAACATTATGTTCGTTGCTACTTCATAACTGTTAATGAATTTGCTACTGTTAATGAATCGTAACGTAAAGATCTGTGTTTTCCGATGGTCTTAGGCAGGGTCGCGACCCACAGGTTGAGAGCCGCTGCTGTAGAGCCGCCTGCTGCAGGGGCCGGGCAGGCAGGCCGGACGCTGGCCCTCCGCTCGCCGGGCAGGCCAGGCTGCGAGCAGCAGCACTCGGAGCGGGGCGTGTTTGCTTTGGACGGTTGAAGCGGTTTTACTTCTCATAAAAGGAAGCGGAGAAGGATGGGGGAGAGGGAGAGACACAGAGAGACGCCAGGAGGCCACGCACGCCAGCTCCCCTTCTCCTCACTCCCCCGGCGCGGAGTCCTGAGGTCCGACCCGCCGGCCGCCGCGCGGACGCTGTGCTGGCTCCGTGGTGGGGACCAGGGCAGGGCCGGTGGGAAGTGCAGGTCCCACTCTGCTGTCACACTGTCCCTGTCTCCCGCTCTCTCCGGCCCTCGCCAGCTGCCGCCCACAGGGAGGAGACAGACGTCGTCCCTCCGTCCCTCCGGCCACCACTGGCCACTGCCCTTCCCCGGGGGCATTTCTGTCCCAGGAGCGCCCCTCCCGTCCAGGGGCACCAGGACGCGCCTGCTCACGGGGAAACATAGATAATCTGGCTGGTGTTCATTCAGACCCGGCAGATAGCACGCACCTGGGGGAGACGGCGTGGCCAGGTGGTTCTGAAAGGGCTGCACCTCTCGCCCCCCGCACGGCCGCTGGGGACGCGGGCCCCTCTGCCCAGGGCTGCCCTGCCCCCGTCTCCGTGCTTCTGCCCGCTGCACCCAAGGGCTCTCAGAAGGGCCCAGAGTGGACAGCGAGGCTGCCCCACCCAGCGCCACCTTCCCTGCCTTTGGATGGGCCCTCTGTGCTCCCGGGTGCTGTGCTGGGTGCCCCTGGGTGCTGTGCTGGGTGCCCCTGGGTGCTGTGCTGGGTGCTCCCGGGTGCTGTGCTGGGTGCTCCTGGGTGCTGTGCTGGGTGCTCCCGGGTGCTGTGCTGGGTGCCCCTGGGTGCTGTGCTGGGTGCTCCCAGGGCCTGCCTGGGTCTGAGCTTTGACACGGGAGGTGAAGGGACCCTCAGGGCCACACAGCCCTATTTGCCTGGCCTCCACCTGCGGATCCAGCCCGGCCTCCTCCTGTGTCCACGCCGGGACTCTGCCCTTTTCCCCGCGATGGTGCGGAGCCCTGGGCCTCCCGCCCCCCCTGAGGCCAGCAGGCCCCGGCCCCGGCCCCGGAGCGTGGCTGTCCTTGGCAGAGGCGGGAGGCGAGGGCCCGGCGTCTCCCCGGGCACGGGGTGAGACTTGTCACCGAGCGGCGGTGGAAGGCAGAGCACGGAGCACAGTGGGCGCCTGCAGTGCCCTAGGCTAGAGGCGCCCAGAGGACCGGTCCCACGTGGACCCACACTCACATTGCTCTGGGGACTTCGCATAGACTCCACCCTGTATGTCGGTCACGTGACCTGCCACTCAAAGTCAGAGAGTCTTCCTGGCGTAGGGCAGGGTCTGGGTGGAGGCCAGCACCGTCTCCTGCACCTCTGCCCTGCGGGGAGCTGTAGGTGGCTTTGGGGTCACCTGTTGGCTCTCCACCGCCCCCCCCACCCGCCATATGAGATGGAGGTATGACCTTCCCGGCAGGGCGAGGCGGCTCAGGAGGGCAGCGTGGGACGCTCCCCTCTGGCCCCACAGCCCCTGTCCAGCGGGTGCCTCCTGTGGGCCTCTCTGCCCACCCCTCTCCTCCCGGAGGGGGAGCAGCTCTGCCAGACAGAGGTGGTCCTTTTGGGAAAAGCCTGCGTGGAGGGGCGTTCACAGCGCGGCTGCTTCCTGTCTGAGGAGCTCCTGAGGGCTCTTTGCAGAGTGGGGCCGCCCACCACCCGCAGGCCCCTGCAGTGCGTCAGGGACATTTGGGGGCGCACCCCCGCCTGTCCGCTCCGCACACACAGCCCGCACCCCCGCCTGTCCGCTCCGCACACACAGCCCTCACCCCCGCCTGTCCACTCTGCACACACAGCCCGCACCCCCGCCTGTCCACTCCGCACACACAGCCCGCACCCCCGCCTGTCCACTCTGCACACACAGCCCGCACCCCCGCCTGTCCGCTCCGCACACACAGCCCGCACCCCCGCCTGTCCGCTCCGCACACACAGCCCGCACCCCCGCCTGTCCGCTCCGCACACACAGCCCGCACCCCCGCCTGTCCGCTCCGCACACACAGCCCGCACCCCCGCCTGTCCGCTCTGCACACACAGCCCGCACCCCCGCCTGTCCACTCTGCACACACAGCCAGCACCCCACTCCGCACACACAGCCCGCACCCCCGCCTGTCCACTCCGCACACACAGGCCGCGCCCCCGCCTGTCCACTCCGCACACACAGCCCGCACCCCCGCCTGTCCGCTCCGCACACACAGCCCGCACCCCCGCCTGTCCGCTCCGCACACACAGCCCGCACCCCCGCCTGTCCACTCTGCACACACAGCCCGCACCCCCGCCTGTCCACTCTGCACACACAGCCAGCACCCCACTCCGCACACACAGCCCGCACCCCCGCCTGTCCGCTCCGCACACACAGGCCGCGCCCCCCGCCTGTCCACTCCGCACACACAGCCCGCACCCCCGCCTGTCCACTCCGCGCACACAGCCCGCACCCCCGCCTGTCCGCTCCGCGCACACAGCCCGCACCCCCGCCTGTCCACTCCTCACACACAGCCCGCACCCCCGCCTGTCCACTCCGCACACACAGCCCGCACCCCCGCCTGTCCACTCCGCACACACAGCCCGCACCCCCGCCTGTCCACTCCGCACACACAGCCCGCACCCCCGCCTGTCCACTCCGCACACACAGGCCGCGCCCCCGCCTGTCCACTCCGCACACACAGCCCGCACCCCCGCCTGTCCACTCTGCACACACAGCCCGCACCCCCGCCTGTCCACTCTGCACACACAACCTGCACCCCCGCCTGTCCACTCTGCACACACAGCCCGCACCCCCGTCTAGCCCCTCTGCACACACAGCCCGCACCCCCGCCTGTCCACTCTGCACACACAGCCCGCACCCCCGCCTGTCCACTCTGCACACACAGCCCGCACCCCCGCCTGTCCACTCCGCACACACAGCCCGCACCCCCGCCTGTCCGCTCCGCACACACAGCCCGCACCCCCGCCTGTCCGCTCCGCACACACAGCCCGCACCCCCGCCTGTCCACTCTGCACACACAGCCCGCACCCCCGCCTGTCCACTCTGCACACACAGCCCGCACACAGGGCTCCGTGCAAACGCAGCCGCCTTGCCTCGCAGCTCCCGTCACCGGCTGGCTCGGCACGCACCGAGTGTGAGCACGTGTGGGCGTGGGTGCGGGTGCGGGTGCACGTCTCAGCCAAGGCCGGCTCCTCACGCCCTCATCGCCTCCTGGAAGGTCACATGACCAGGCCCAAGGTCACACCCAGGGATCTGGGTTTTTCTTAAGCAGCTGATACAGGAGTTTCTGGGAAAGTGTCTTTAAAAGGCATCATGTGATTGATCCTCAGTCTTCTGGGCCCTGACCCGCAGCTTGAGAGTGTGTGTGTGTGGGGGGGAGCGGAGAGTATGGAGTGAGGCCCCAGGACAGATGGAGCGAGTGGGAGCCGCCACAGGCTTCGTGTGGGCAGCTCCCGGGACAAAACTCCCTCTCCTGCAGGTCACGCCGCACATTTCTGTCCTGTGCGGGGCCAATGTGTGAGGGGGGGAGGGAGTGTCAGTGGGCAGGGAAGGGGTTCAGCCTCGGGCTGCTGGTCCCACTGTCCCAGCTGCTGTGTCCCCCCAGTGTCCAGGGGACCCCACGCCCAGGTCAGCCGCGGGCCCCGCCTGCCTGTGCGGAGGGCGGGACACTGAGCTGGTCATTTGGACACATTTTCTCTGGCTCTGCGGGCCGGGGGCTCAGGCTGGGCTGAGGCCTGGTGGCCACGGGGCAGGATGGGCCACGGAGCCGGCTCTCCTGTCCTGGCGTCTCCCTCCAGGCCTGTGCCTTGGGAAGCCCCTCCTGGCCTGACCGTCACTCTGGAGGGAGCCAGAGTCACCTAAGGCAGCGGTCGCTGACCGGTGGTCCCTGAGTCCGAAAGGTTGGCGACCGCTGGTCTGAGGGCCTGCCCAGCCCCTCAGGCTGCCCGAGAGCTGGGAGCCGGAGCCGGAGCCGGAGCCGGAGCCGGAGCTGGGGGGGCGGGCGCAGCGGGCTCTCGGACCCACAGACGCGGGCGTCAGAAGCGTGCTTTGGGGAGGGTCCCTGGCGGCTGGGCCGGGGCGCGGGGCCCTGACGGAGGCTCTGACCGCGGCCTCGGCGCTGCCCGCAGGACCTACCTGGAGGAGGAGCTCACCAAGGCCCGGAAGAAGCCCAGCCTCCGCAAGGACATGTACCAGAAGATGGTCGAGGTGGACCCCGAGGCCCCGACCGCCGAGGAGCACGCCCAGCGCGCCGTGACCAAGCCCCGGTACATGCAGTGGAGGGAGACCATCAGCTCCACGGCCACCCTGGGCTTCAGGATCGAAGGCATCAAGGTGAGGCCGCCCAGCTCCCGGGCAGAGAGGGAGGGGCTGTGCCCGCCCCCGCCCCCCTGGGTCTCAGGACCCTGCCCGGGCCCCGCTCCTCCGCACAGACCCGGGGTGGGCAGCCCGGGGCGGGCCTTTGGACAAATTGTCTGGTCCTCAGGCCGGGGACCGGGGCCGGGGGGCGGGGGGGGCGGTGATGGCCGTGAAGGGGGCTGGGCTGGGAGCAGCTGTGGCTCTAGTTCTGCCCAGAGTGAGTCCCACTGAGGACTCTGCCCTGGGCCCTGACCATCCTGTGCCCTGAGAACCCACCAGGAGGCAGGTTACAGGATGCGGGGGGGTGGGGGAGGGGAGGGTTGAAGTTGGCCCAGCCCCGGAATCGGGGGCCTGGAGTGAGATGCGGGCCCGGGAGGAGCACACGCCGCCTCCGACATCCAGCCGGGAGCCGCTACGCCCCGGCCACAGGACAGCGCTGCCCTCCGTGTCCCCGGGAGCTCTCCGGGGACTGCCGGAGCCCCAACGTCCGGGCCGCCCCTTCTCTCTCCAGTCTCCCCGGAGGGTCTCTGAGGCTCTCCCTATGCCCCCCCTCCCCCCACCACCACAGAGCAGGGCTGTGAGACGCCAGCCCCCCGGGCGGAGGGGGTCCCTGCAGGGTTCCTGGTGTCTGTGTCTGTTCACGCCTCCCTCTGTCATCTCACCTGCTGGGGCGGCGGGCACGGAGGTGGCGGGCAGGGTGATTGCGGGGTGGCGGGGGGGTGCTTCCGGACCCCACAGTAAAGGCTCGGAAATCCAGGAGGAACGGAGGGCTTGGAGGCGGGAGCGCCGCTCTCCTGTCTGGGGAGGGGGCGCCTCTGGACAGCAGGGACCTCCCAGGCCGGACGGGAAGCCGAGGCCTGTCCATCTCCCTCAGCCCCTGCTGCTCCCACAGCCTCACCCCGACATTCTCGGCCCACGTGGCCCCCCTCCTCTGAGCCTCCTGATGTCCTTCACTCTCCCTGGGGCGCTGGGCCACCCTCCAGGGCCCAGGACAGGCCGCCCTGCTCTGCCGCCCGGGGACCACCCTGTGCCAGGTTGTGGGGCGCCAGCCCCAGGTGGACCCCTCGCGGCTTTCTCAGACCCGGGTGCCTGCCCCGGGCCCCGCTGACCCTCCTGGTCCTCCTCCGCAGAAAGAAGACGGCTCTGTGAACCGGGACTTCAAGAAGACCAAGACGCGGGAGCAGGTCACCGAGGCCTTCAGGGAGTTCACGAAGGGGAACCCTAACGTCCTGGTGAGTCGGGCGCCGGGAGGGCGCGGCGGGGGCTCGGCCGGCTGCGGCGCCCAGTCTGCAGGGACGGCGCCCACGCAGCCCTGGCCACGCTGCTGCTGGGGAGGCGAGGGAGGCCAGGCGGGTGCCAGCCCGTTCTGCGGGCAGATGGGGAAGCTGGTGACGCTCGCTCACTCCCCTCGCTCACCTCGCGGCTCCCAGCCGCGTTCTCCGTCCTTTAAGGGCGATCCTCCCCGGCACGGGCGCTCCTTAGCAGCCGCTGCCGCCAAGCACTGCCCGGCCTCATCCGCCCTCACGGCGGCCCCTGGTGGATGTTCCTGTCCCCATTCCACAGATGAGGAAACAGAGGTCAGGGTCACACAGCTAGGACAGGGCGGAGCCGGGATTCGCTCGAGGGGCTGGCAGCCTGCTGGCCCTGCACCCGGTCTCCCAGGCTGTGAGGCTGAGGGAGGAAAGTGGCGGGGGGGGCGGGGGGGGGGGGCGGGTCACAGCCGCTCCCCGGGAAGAGCCTGCCGGCGTCTCGGAGCCTGGAGGTGCAGGTGACAGAAGCTCATGACACAGTGACTGCCCTGACCGGTGCTCTGACCACGGGGATCAGGACCCCGACCCTCCCATCCAAAGCAGGGTGCCATGCCTCTGCACCCCGGGGCTGGGAGCCTGTGACAGTCGGACACGCAGGCACACGGGCTGGGTTCCCTGTGACAGTTGGACACGCAGGCACACGGGCTGGGAGCCTGTGACAGTCGGACACGCAGGCACACGGGCTGGAACCTGTGACAGTCGGACACGCAGGCACACGGGCTGGGAGCCTGTGACAGTCGGACACGCAGGCACACGGGCTGGGAGCCTGTGACAGTCGGACACGCAGGCACACGGGCTGGGAGCCTGTGACAGTCGGACACGCAGGCACACGGGCTGGGAGCCTGTGACAGTCGGACACGCAGGCACACGGGCTGGGAACCTGTGACAGTCGGACACGCAGGCACACGGGCTGGGATCCCCGTGACAGTCGGACACGCAGGCACACGGGCTGGGAGCCCCGTGACAGTCCGACACGCAGGTACACGGGCTGGGAGCCTGTGACAGTTGGACACTCAGGCACACGGGCTGGATGCCCTGTGACAGTCCGACACACGGGCACACGGGCTGGGTGCCTGTGACAGTCGGACACGCAGGCACACGGGCTGGGAACCCCGTGACAGTCGGACACGCAGGCACACGGGCTGGGAGCCCCGTGACAGTCCGATACGCAGGTACACGGGCTGGGTTCCCTGTGACAGTCGGACACGCAGGCACACGGGCTGGATTCCCTGTGACAGTCGGACACGCAGGCACACGGGCTGGGTTCCCTGTGATAGTCGGACACGCAGGCACACGGGCTGGGAGCCTGTGACAGTCGGACACGCAGGCACACGGGCTGGGAGCCTGTGACAGTCGGACACGCAGGCACACGGGCTGGGAGCCTGTGACAGTCGGACACGCAGGCACACGGGCTGGGTTCCCTGTGATAGTCGGACACGCAGGCACACGGGCTGGGAGCCTGTGACAGTCGGACACGCAGGCACACGGGCTGGGAGCCTGTGACAGTCGGACACGCAGGCACACGGGCTGGGAGCCTGTGACAGTCGGACACGCAGGCACACGGGCTGGGAGCCCCGTGACAGTCGGACACGCAGGCACACGGGCTGGGAACCTGTGACAGTCGGACACGCAGGCACATGGGCTGGGAGCCCTGTGATAGTCCGACACGCAGGCACACGGGCTGGGAGCCTGTGACAGTCAGACACGCAGGTACACGGGCTGGGTTCCCTGTGACAGTCGGACACGCAGGCACACGGGCTGGGTTCCCTGTGACAGTCGGACACGCAGGCACACGGGCTGGGTTCCCTGTGACAGTCGGACACGCAGGCACACGGGCTGGGTTCCCTGTGACAGTCGGACACGCAGGCACACGGGCTGGATTCCCTGTGACAGTCGGACACGCAGGCACACGGGCTGGGTTCCCTGTGATAGTCGGACACGCAGGCACACGGGCTGGATTCCCTGTGACAGTCGGACACGCAGGCACACGGGCTGGGTTCCCTGTGATAGTCGGACACGCAGGCACACGGGCTGGGAGCCTGTGACAGTCGGACACGCAGGCACACGGGCTGGGAGCCTGTGACAGTCGGACACGCAGGCACACGGGCTGGGATCCTGTGACAGTCGGACACGCAGGCACACGGGCTGGGTTCCCTGTGACAGTCGGACACGCAGGCACACGGGCTGGGAGCCTGTGACAGTCGGACACGCAGGCACACGGGCTGGGAGCCTGTGACAGTCGGACACGCAGGCACACGGGCTGGGAGCCTGTGACAGTCGGACACGCAGGCACACGGGCTGGGAGCCCCGTGACAGTCGGACACGCAGGCACACGGGCTGGGAGCCTGTGACAGTCGGACACGCAGGCACACGGGCTGGGAGCCTGTGACAGTCGGACACGCAGGGCTGCAGAGCAGGGAGGGTGGGGGTGACACCTTTTCTCCAAGGAGACTCAGCGCCGGCTGGAACGGGGACGCTGCCTCCCTTCCCTGCCACCGGGGAGACTTCCCTCGACCACTGTGGGTGCCCAGGCTTCCGCCAGGGGGCACGCCCCGCCCTCCAGGTGCTGGGTCACCGGCTCCTCAGCAGAGCAGCTCAGAGGCCGCTTCCTGTGCCCCGAGGGCGGGGCCGTGCTGGGACCGAGCTGGGCGCCTGGGCGGCCTGGCTTCCCCCACGTCCCCGGGGAGGCGGCACCCCCAGGGCCGCACGGTCGGCCTGTTTGTCGGGCTCCTCGGAGAGGCCCCTGGAGAGAGACGGGTGGCTCTCCCGCCCGCTCTGCCCTTTCAGAAGTCAGGGCACTGACGTCTGTGTCAGGGAGACGCCATGGCAACGGGCTCCCAGGATGCTGCCCGCCTCTGCACTGCCTCCCAGAGTCCCCTCAACCCCGTGGGAGTGCCCGGCCGCGGCCTCGGGCTGTGCTCCCGCCGCGGCCCACGGCGCCGTGCGGCCTGGAAAGCACGGCCAGGAGCCCCCCTCCCCCCCCCCCCCCCCCCCGTCTGCTCTGGCCTCAGTTGCTTACTCTACCTGCGTGTCCCTCCCCCTCACATGCAGGGACCCTAATGGGGCTTAACCCTACCAGACCTGAGGCCCTGAACCTAACTGTCCCCTATACCTGGGCTCCTGAGCATTAAAGAGAAAAAACCAACATGCTATAGAAAAATGTTAGTTACATGCAAACAAGTGGTTAGAATAAGATGGAGCTTGGAGACATTGTAGGAAATAGGTCTACCGAAAATTAGGTTCAGCGGTATAGCGGCAGATTCGGAAATTACCGAAACCCAGCCCAGCCCCAAGTGTTCAAAACCCCGTCGCCTTTCTCTTCCCAGACCGCCTACCGGGACCGGCTGAAGGACATCCGGGCCACCCTGGAGGTGTCCCCTTTCTTCAGGGGCCACGAGGTGGGTACGGGCCGTTGCCGTCCTGGGCAGGGCTGCGCCCCCGTGGCCGCCCATGACCCGGGCCTGGGTGAGAGCCCGCCTCTCTCACCAACAGATCTGCCTGCTCCACAAGCCGAGGGCGTTTTCGGGGTGACAGAGGCCCCCCGGCGGCCCGGCTCACGCAGGCACCGCGTCCCCCGCTCTGCCAGGAGCCGGGTGACCCCTCGGGACTGCCCTGCCTGAGGTCGGGCCGTGCCCTTCCTTCTCCCTCCCGCCACGCCGGGTGCTGTGGCAGGACTTCCGCCCCACACGCCCGAGGGTCTCGGCAGAAGCTCTCTGAGCTGCTCGACAGCCGAGGAACCCGTCACCCCGAGTCCCACGGGACCACCTGCCCCCGCCTCCGTCCGCAGGGCAGCAGGCGGGAAGCGGGACACCCGAGAGAGAGGGTTTGGAACTTGTCAGCAGGTTCCCGCTGCGGGAGGGCCTATAAGGGCGTCCAGGGCCCCAGCCCCTCGTGTGCGCGCACAGGGGCAAACCCGTGCACACACAGCTGCACACGCACACGTGTGCACACACAGCTGCAGCCTCTTGGTGTGCCTGCCACTCCCCAGGAATGGTTAGGTTCTCGGGTGCCTTCCCTCCCCGCGGCCTCGCTGGAGCCCAGCTGTCCCGGGTCCTCGGCTGCTCCCGGGCCTCTGTCTTCCCAGCTGGATGCCAGGTCTTTGCTCAGCGCTGAGCCTCCCTCGCTCCGTCCTGCCTGCTCCTCCGGGGACAGGGCCCCGGAGGCCTCGGAGCCGCCGGTGACCCCTCGGCGGCCCAGGCTCTGTCTCCCCCACTTTGCTCTTTGCTCTCAGCACCTGTGCGTTATTCCTTGAAGTTTATTCCTCTGCTCTTGGCGAGTCTCCCTGGGAAACAGAACCTGAGGTTCTGTTGTTTCTCACCAGGAAGAAGCCCTTCCTCTGGGCTCGGCATTTCCGGGGTCTGCCCTGCCCTGCCCAGAGCCCCGGCCCTCCCTGCGCCCCGAGCTCCCGGCCCCGCGTGGGTGACGCAGATGAGGGTTTGTGGCTGTTTCTGTCTGGGAACGCACTTCCCCGTGCCGTTGCTCTGACCTGCCCAGAGCAGGGGGCCCTTTGGTGCCACTGCCCCTGCCATTGGCGAAACCACGGGCAGGGCCCAGCTTCAGACACCCCGCGGCCTCTGCCCAGGACGTGCAGGGGTTCCTGCTGGGATGGGGGCGATCCGGCCTCACTGCCGGCCCTCCTGGGGCTGTGGGTGCATTTGGAGGGTCTCAGGGCAGAAGCTCTCTGAGCTGCTAGAACAGCCGAGTAACCCCTGTCACCCCGGGACCCCCCAATGCAGAGTGTGGCATCTCCTATGTTGGGGGTCAAGGTCTAGGAGGGGAAGGGTGAGCCCCAAGTCTTAGCTGTGGTCTGAAATAGTGGAAAGGGTGCAGGCTGGAGCTGGGGTGGGGGCGGGGGACGGGGAGAGCATCCTCCATCGGGACTTCTCCTGCCACTGCCCACACGGGGTGGCTGCTGCTCTGGAATCCGACGTCCTCTCCCCCTCACGGCCTCTCCGCGGGCTCTGCGGCCTGGGCCAGACCACGGGCAGAGTTGCCGGCTCTGGGCCTCACCTGAGCGGCCTCTCCAGTCCCATCCGGTGTCCGGGTCCCCAGGAGCCAGGGTGCAGCGGGAGGGGCGGGCGGGCGGGCGGGCGGGCTCTGCGCCCCCTCACCGCCCTGCTCCCTGCAGGTCATCGGCAGCTCGCTCCTCTTCATTCACGACAAGAAGGAACAGGCCAAGGTGTGGATGATCGACTTCGGGAAGACCACGCCCCTGCCCGAGGGCCAGACCCTGCGGCACGACGTGCCCTGGCAGGAGGGCAACCGCGAGGACGGCTACCTCTCGGGCCTCAACAACCTCATCGACATCCTGACCGAGATGTGCCCGGGCCCCAGCGCCCCCGTGGCCTGAGGCCGCCCGGCCGCCTCCCCCGCTCCTGGCCGCCTCCTCCCCCTCCTCCCGGCTCCTCCTGAGTTTCCTCTCACGTCCACTGGGTGCCCGCCAGACCGACCCTCCCACCTGCACTACAGGACACTTTGTAGAAGAGGGGACGAAGCTTTCTCGTTCTTTTCCTAACTGCGGGGCTTTGGCCTGGGCCCCCCGTTTCTCTCCGTGAGCAGGATCTCCTTCTAGAAGAGCAGTGCCCGCGCCAGGCCCCGCTGCCCGCTGCCCGCAGGGAGGTCAGCTGGGCTTCCATCTCGCTGGAGGCTCAGGGCGGGCGACCTGTGGGCGCTTGCTGCCCCCTGGTGGCCAGTGCCATTCGTGCCGCTGCTCAGCCTAGCCCGTCTCTGCCCCGTCCTCCCGGCCCCGCAGGGGCTGTCAGAGCCCCGTTTCAGCGGGTGCCTGGTCCCCGCTTCCTTGTTGTTGGGGCACAGAACCACTGGGGACGCATGTCGGCCCCGAGGAGAGCACCCTCCGATGAGCAGCCGGGGGTCCAGGACGTGTGGGGCCTTCATGGTCCCTGCGGTCTGTGAGGCCCGGGAACCGGGAGCAGGCTGTACCCTCTGGTGTTGCACCCCCAGTTCTTCCATCTGCGAGTCCCGCCCATGAGTTCAGAGCTGCCAGGCCGCCCACCCAGAGCCGCGTGTGCCTCCCACCGCCCCCTCGGCCTGTGTGACAGCGCCAGGGCCCGGCAACCCCCCCCCCCCCCCCCCCGGGAGGGACAGACCTGCATAGGACACGCCTCGCCCTCCCTGCTCCCGCCTCCTGGGGGCGCTCGGTGGCCCTGCCTGCAACGCCGGGCTTCTTCTGTGAGGCCCCGAGCCCCCGCAGTCCGGGCAGGGCTTCAGGCCGGCCCCGGGCAGGCGGAAGCAGCAGGAAGCCGGCTCCTGCATCTGTTTTCCCCCTGAAACAAGTCCTACGTCCTGAAGGGCTGAGCCCTGTCCTTCCCGTGTGCGGGCAGCTTCCGGGGCACTGGCGCCGGGGGTGCCCGCCTCCCTTCCTGGGGTCCCGGGCGCTGAAGGCTGGTGGGGACCCAGTTGTGGGCCTTATCCTAAGTGTAAGGCGAGTGAGTTGATGTCACCGAGAAGGACGTAAAGCGTGCGTGACTTTGGAAGGTAGCCCCCCGGCTGAGGCCTGTAGAGTGGTGCCCCCGGGTCCCCCCCCCCCTTGTTGGAGGAGAGTTGGGGACCAGGCCAGCAGCCACGGGGGCCAGCTCCTCCACGGAGCGCTGCTCGGGGACACGTGGAGACCGTGCGCGCCCGGGTGTGTGTACCTGGAGGGACCAGTCCGGAGGAGGGCTCCCCGTCCCCCGGGGACTGTCCGCTCGCCCACAGGGCACGGCTCCCCGTTCACCTGGCTTAGTGACGGCTGACGGGGGCGGAGGGTGGGACGCGAGGACCTAGGCGTTCAGATTTTAAAAAAGGAAATCGCTTTTCAGCTTCCTGGCTCTTGTTCAGAACAGGGGTGAACTCCGGTGTGGGCCGACCTGCTCAAGGTCACACCCCCCGCCCCCCCCCCGCCCCGCCCCCCCGCCCCACAGCCTGTGACGGCACGTGACCCGGAGGCTGAGTCCCGCCGGCTTCCCGGGGGCTGGGGGCCTGGCCCGGGGGCTCCTGGGGGGAGGGGCCTCCCCGAGGGCGTCTCCGGGGCTCCGGCTGTGAGCTGGCGGCCGTGGCCTCCTGTCCGTGACGAGTTTGCTGTAAAGCAGACCCACGCTCTGAACAAGCACCCGGGACCGCTCCCGCCTCCCGGCAACAAGCGAGCACTTTAGCGCAGCAGCTGCCGCAGCCGCATCTTCTTAGGGCTCTTCCTTCACTGTGCCAGCTCCCTTCTCACGCCCTTTCCCCTTTGACCCCCCACCTCCTTACACGGACCCTGGAGTGAATTTCCCAGCAGCACCCCCCGGGCTGTCTGAAGGGCCTTCCCCGCCCAGGCCGGGCTCCGGGGCCTGGCCACGCAGGTGCGGGGGGGGGGGGGGGGGGGTGAGCATCCTCCCTGCCCGTCCCGCCCCCGCCCCCGCATTATTGGGGTTCCGTACTGCTTGGCCTTCAGGGAAGGTTTTCTCAACTGCTCGGCCCGGACTTGCCTTGAGAGTCATGTAAGAAGTTGTAAGTTATATTTATTTTGTTGTTGTTGTTAATTGCACAAAACACTAAGACTGAGAGGCTGGATTCTGTGTCTCTAAGCTCTGCCTTCTTCCTGAACCCCCTTTCCTGCCGGGGGAGCCCGGCGGCAGCCCCCCCGCCCCCACGCTCGCCTCATTAGCTGTATTTAGCTTTGAGTCCTCTGCATCCACCGGTCAGCCCTGTGTACACATAACCCAGCCCTTCCCCGGAAGGAGCAGATGCCACCCCGAGCCAGTGCCTTTTCCCTGGAGGGGAGGGCGCCCCGAGGGGTCCCCTGCCCTCCGCACCCCGCTCCCCGCATCACCGTGGAGAAAACTGACCGGTTACACCCGCACGTGCCTGTCAGACAGGCCGCAGCCGCTCTGTACCTTCCTAATAAAGACCTGGAGCCACGAGGCCGTCTGCAGTGTGTCCTCCCCCAGCCCTGGATCGGGGGGTGGGGGGTGGGGTGGGGGTTCGGGGGGCCTGGGAACGGGAGGATGGAGGCGGGCTGTGATGACCCCGAGGAAGAGGGGTCTGATTGAAGAACGTGTTAATCTGCAAAGGACTTAAAACACGCCTCCGAGCCAGTCTTTCTGCCTCTTCCACAGAACCTGCCGCGTGGCTCGGGGCCCCTGACCGGCCACAGCAGTGCTTCCCCGGCATTGCTCCAGGCGGGGGGGCCCCTGCAGCCTTGGGGGGCTCACATCTGTGGTCTCCTTTTAAAAAAATACGTTTTTATTGATTTCAGAGAGAGAGGAGAGGGGGAGAGAGACAGAAACATCAATGATGAGAGAATCACTGATCGGCTGCCTCCTGCACGCCCCCTGCTGGAGATGGAGCCCGCAACCTGGGCCTGTGCCCTGACCGGGAATTGAACCCTGACCTCCTGAGTCATGGGCCAATGGCCGACCACTGAGCCACGTTGGTCGGGCTATGGTCCCTTTTTATCCCCATATCAACTCCATGAAGATGGCTGTGTCGTCTCCATTTTACAGATGGGGAAACTGAGGCTTCAACAGATCGAATACCTTGACCTGGGGAGTAAGTGGGAAGCGGGGATTCGGATCCAGAAATTGCCTGGTTTCTACACCGATTCTGTCTTCCTGCCTGGGAGTGGGGGGGTGGGGGGGAGGGAGACACAGGGCTTGTGTTCTCTTGGCCCAGGTCCCGGGGGGAGGGGGCCGAGCTCTGGCCGCCCAGACCCTCAGTCAGCCCGGGAGTGTGTGTGGGGGGCCCTGAACCGGGAGCCCTCGGGCACTGGGTGTCCCGGGCTCCCTGTGACCTGCAGGGAAGCACAGCCCTCTGTCCCCTCAACCCCGGGACAAGACTCCAGTCACTACCGCCCCTTCCCCACCCCCGCCACCCGCCGAGGCAGCCGCAGAGCCAAGGAAAACCCGTGTGCGGGACTCACGGCAGACCCTGAGCGACGGCGAATGATGAGGCACACGGTCTGTGACAGAGGCTAAGGGACTGCCTGGCTATAGCCACCGAGCGGCCCCGTGCGCCTGCCTCCTCAGGCCTTATTGTCACCGCGGCCTGAACTAAAATTAGCCCCTGGACACCTTCAGCAGGTGAGCATCCCTGAGAAAGCACCTGGCCCTGCCGCGTCTTTCCAACAAGGACGTCCTGAAGTCTAAACAGAGATTCCAGTAAAACCCCCGGGGCTCGGACTTGTTTGGGAAAGTCAAGGCCGGGGCTGCCGCCTTCGGCAAGGTCCCCCTAAGGGGCCCCGGCCTTTCGGAGATCCCTCCTGACCTTCCAACCGAGTCCCGAGCTGCCCCCACACCAGCACATCCCAGTTCCCGCAGACACCCGGGGACAGCGGGCGTGTCTCCTGCGTGGCCGGCCTGCTCCTGGCCCTCGGTGGCCCCTGCTCAGCCTGAGGGGCGCCTTCCGCAGAGACGAGCGGAGGGGACAGATGGCCCATGGAGGGCGGGGGTCACAGCAGATGGCCCGTGGGGGGCGGGTCAGAGCAGATGTGAGGGGGGGCAGGGTTTTCGTAAAAGCAAAAAATAAAGCGTCTGATAGCACGCTGACGACAAGAAGAACAAAAAGGGAGGTGCCTCCCTGAGTGGGTGCCAGTCTCAGCTGGCGTGGGTGCCCTGAAGACGCCCCTGACCTGGCGGCTGGACACAGACGTGCGTCTCTCCTCCCGGCGCCTGGAGGCCAAGGTCAAGCTCTGCAGGGTCTGGCCTCTGGGGAGCCCCTCTTCCGGCTGGCAGGTGGCCACCTTCTCAGTGTGTGTGTGTGTGTCTGTGTGTGTGTGTGTGTGTCTATGAGTGTGTGTGTGTGTCCTTGTGTGTGTCTGTGTGTGTGTCAGTGTGTGTGTGTGTCTATGTGTGTTTGTGTGTGTGTCTGTGAGTGTGTCTCTGTGTGAGTGTGTCTATGTGTGTGTGTGTGTGTGAGTGTGTGTGTGTCTGTGTGTGTGTGTGTGTCTATGTGTGTGTGTCTATGAGTGTGTGTGTGTGTGTCTGTGAGTGTGTCTCTGTGTGAGTGTGTGTGTGAGTGTCTGTGTGTGTGTCAGTGTGTGTGTGTGTGTGTCTGTGTCAGTGTCTGTGTGTGTGTGTCTGTGTGAGTGTGTGTGTGTGTGTGTGTGTATGACAGGGGGGGTTGCGGGGGGACTCTGACTCTCTTCCTCACTAGGGCCCCATCGTTATGGCCTCACTTGACCTTTCTGGGGTCCTCAGAGGCCCCTTCTCCAAACACAGCGCATGGGGGTAGGGATTAAGGGGGGTGTGGGGGGCACAGGCGTTCAGCCACAGCAGTGCCCCCCTTGCTAACTACATGCACAGTCTCCAACTCCACCTTCCGCCTGTACCTCCCACACTCGTGAGTGAAGCAGGTGGGGGGAGGGGGAGGGGGTGCCATGCTCATCTCTGGTTTTCAATGTATTTGGGTCGTTTTAAAAATAGTCTCTGCAAACCATGGACAGACCTTACCAGGCTGAGAGTGTGTGCTCGCCAGCAGCCCTGCGTTATTTCAGGGGCGAAACGCCCAGTTTTAGTCCTGCTTCTGCGAACACGTGTGGAGAGAGCGAGAGAGGGTCCCCGTCGGGGAGGCCGCCCCCTTCTGGACAGCCATGTGCATTACAAGGCACCTGAGGCAGGAAGGTGGGAGTCCTCCACCTCACAGGTCTGGAAGCCCATTGCCCAGGGAGCCTCCCCCTCCCTCGTCCCGTCCCTGATGCCCGGGGGAGACCGCCCGTCCTCTCGTCCCGGCCCAGCCACACCGTGGCCTGACAGCTGCTGAGACGGTGAGTGGCACGGACCAGTGTTCAGGTCTGAGACCAGTCACACCCCCGGCTCGGATGCCGAGGGGCCCCGGCTTGGTCCTGGCTCTACAGCGCGTGTCTGACAGATCGCGCACAGGACTGTGCATAGAGCCACAAAGGGGTGACATTTAACATGAAAAGGTTCCTCAGAAAACCTAACCACAAAGGTAATTGCCCTTCACCGTGGAGTGAAGAGCCTGGCACACAAGGAGGACGGCGCCCTGGGCACTGCCGTGTCTGGGGCGATCCTCCGCGCTCCGCTCTCCCGCGTCACCGCCGTTCACGCTTCGGCCGCACCGGCTCTCGGAGGCGTGTGCGTGGCATCCTTACTGCTCCACACGGTTACTGTCTGCAGAACCCAGGTGTGTGGCGCTGGGAGGGCGTCTGCAGGTGGATCACAGGCCCCTCCCGGGCTGGGCCTCGGCCAGGGCAGCAGGAGAGGCCAGGGCAGCAGGAGAGGCCTGCGCGCTGCGCTCACCGCTCCGCACCCCGGGCCTCCGCGCACACGGCGTTTCCCATCTACGATGACCTGGGGCCCCACACCCCGGGCTGCCGAGGGGCCCCCTCGAACAGGGCCTCGTGGGTCTCACAACCAAGAACAAGGCCCGGGCCCTGGCCGGCGGCTCGGTGGTGAGAGCGCCACCCCCAGGCGCCCAGGTGGCGGGTGTGCGCCCAGTCAGGGCGCGTGCAGGCATCCGCCCGTGAGCACGGAGAAGTGGGCCGGCCGTCCTGTCCCCTCCTCTGAACATCAGTCTGCTACAGCCTGAACGCCAGATGCTCGCGCTGGAGCTGCGAGTTGCTTTGGAAACCCTGGCCCGGCCACCAGGACCCACTGGCGGCTCATCGCCTCCCAAGTGTGCGCTCTCTTCCTCTCTGCCCGGCGCTCGCGGCCCGAGGGGGAGTCTCGGGGCTCCCAGGCCTGCTGGCCTGTGCTTGTTCGCCCCGCCAGGTCCCCAGCCCTTCGGAGAGGAAGGAAGCCCGTGGGATCAGCCCGCCTCTGTCCTGAGAGGGGTCTGCATCACATGTTTCCAAGGGAGGGGGGGGAGAAGGGAGGGGGAGGGGCCAGGTGCAGGGGCACTGCCTATCGGTGCGCAACCTGCTTCTAACTGCTCCTCCTGGGCAGGTGCAGCGAGCTCCTGGGGCAGCTGGGGGTGAGGGGGCAGGAGGAGAACAGAAACCTCCCCGGAGGCGGCTGGGGGCTCCGTGTCTGAGGAACCTGGCTCCTGAGGAGGGCCGGACATAGGTCTGGCTTGTGGGATCTTTGCAGGCTGGACGGACAGCAGGCCCCAGGCTGAGGGCCGAGAAGCCGAGAATTCCCGTGGCTTCGGAACGCCAAGCTCAGGTTCCGTTTTCCCCGAGGGCTGGAAGGGAGCGATGTGAACGAAGGGATTGAGGCTCCAGGCTCCGGACCCCGGGGCCCCCAGGAGCCAGCTAAGCCGGCCAGCGGCACAGCATCCCCCCGCCCACCCCCCACTCTCCCTCACCTCTCGGTCGGGTGACGGGAAAAGATGGGGGCGTGCTGTTAGCCTCCACTGGGACTTTAACACTTTAAACTGAAATCACTGTGCATGTGGCAGCCACACTTTTCAACGCTGCCCCCCAATACCCTGTGTCACAGGAGAGGTCAGGGGGGCGGGGAGGTGGGAGGACGGGGCTGGAAGGAATAAAATCTTGTCACATGTAAGCGCCACATCCATCACTCGTCCCACGTGGAAGACAGTCACACGTGTGCCCCGGCCTGGCGTGCGCGCATGTGCGCGTGTGCACACGGGTCACGGACGAGAGCCCCGGGGCGGGTCTCACTGTGGACTCGGTGGGTGGGAAGACGGTGGAGACCGAGGGAGTCAGAGGAGGCTTTGGGGCAGATATTCAGTTGGGACTTTTGCTGTTGTTGTTAGTGAGAGAAGCTCATCCTGAACGAGTTTATGGGAGGGAGGGAGGGAGGGAGGGAGGGAGGGAGGGAGGGAGGGAGGGAGGGAGACAGGGACGGAGGGAGGGCCACAGGTGGCTTGTGCCCTGCAGCCGGGCGGGCGAGGCCAGCGTGGCCGTGGGGTCAGGGGTGACTCGCTCCACCGCTCCTCTCCGCGGTGTCGTGTCCGTGTCTTGCAGCCTCCCGTCGCCGCGAGGTGGACCTCGGTCCGGGGCAGCGCAGGCCTCCCCCCTGCAGCCTCCGGCCAGGGAGCAAGCAGCCCCCTGACTGCAGCTGGAACGCTCTCAGCAGAGACCCGCCCCTGCGGTTACTCTGCGGAGGGCCCTGCGACTGGCCTGGCTGGGGGGGCGGGGGGGGGGGCCTATGATGGGCAGGCACCCCCAGAATCAGGGGTGAAGCAGGGGAGGAGCTGGCCCTGGGACCGGGTGGGAGCAGAGCAAACAAGGTCAGGGTGCTGTCTGACCCTGGACTTGAGCGGGGCCAGGGCTCACATGAGGCAACAGTGAGGGGCGGGCCTTCCCTGGGGTGTGAGAGTGCCCCCCCCCCCACCCGCCGCGCCCGGCCCAGACGGCGCCCTGGGTGAGGAGCAGCGGGCGCCCCCTCCACGCAGCCATCAGCTCTAGTTACTAGACTCCACCTGGGAGAGGCCTCTGCCCGGCAGCGCGTGGTGAACTCTGGTTGGTTCTAACGGACTTGGTCCCCTTCATCCACCAGTGTGATGAGCTGTCTGGTCTCCGCCAGTTACTAAAGGAGATGTTGGCTGGCCCGGCCGGCGCGGCTCAGTGGTTGAGGGTCGACCTATGAACCAGGAGGTCACGGGTAGGTTCTGGGTCAGGGCACATGCCGGGGTTGCGGGCTCCATCCCCAGTGTGGGGCGTGCAGGAGGCAGCCGATCCATGATTCTCTCTCATCATGGATGTTTCTCTCTCTCTCTCCCTCTCCCTTCCCCTCAGAACTCAATGAAAATACATTTTTAAAAGAAGACGGAGATGTTGGCTGGGCCGTGGACTGTGTCCTGCCAATTCCCTCCAAGGCAGCACCCGGCCAGCCAGCCCCTGGTTGTCGCTGGACATCTAGCTCTGAGTTCTAATCACTCTCGCCTTGCTTCTTATTGATGGAGGACAGTGGTCGGCAAACCGCGGCTCGCGAGCCACATGCGGCTCTTTGGCCCCTTGAGTGTGGCTCTTCCACAAAATACCACGGCCTGGGCGAGTCTGTTATGAAGAAGTGGCGTTAGAAGAAGTTTAAGTTTAAAACATTCGGCTCTCAGAAGAAATGTCCATCGTTGTGCTGTTGATGTTTGGCTCTGTGGACTCATGAGCTCGCCGACCGCTGGTGTAGGAGACTGACATGCGCGCGTCGCACACGTGCGCCTCACCAGCCCCTCGCACAGCCAAGACAAGGACGTGCGTTTCATCTGTGCACGTCTTCTTGGTAGACCCCGGCTGGGTCCCAAAGACCAATTTAATGTGTCAACTTCCGGCTGCAAAGGGATCAGATTATCAAAGATACGGCCCCTGGAGGAGGAATGGCACGAGCCTCCCAGGAGGAGAGGAATGTGGGTGAGAAGGTCTGACGAAGGCGGGCCGCCCTGGGGAAGGGCGACCTTCGGGACGGAAAGGCCGTGAGAGAGGGAGGAGCCGCGGGGAGCCAGTCGGCAATCTGTTCGGTTACGAACAAAAGCGCACGCAGATGGGAGAAGCCACCAGGCCGGTCACGTGGATGTTTATTACATAGAAAAGAGGGAGAGGGAGAAAAGGTCTCCAAAGCCGTTTTCCGGGATTTAAGGAAACCACGAACTTGGACTACTAGGCGTGTCCCGCTTTACATACTAATAACAGGAATGCGTGTGTATATATACGTATGTACATGGAGATATGTACAAAGGCTTGGCTGTCATACATGGTGTTTTCATTACATGTACAGCAATGGCGCTCGAGTTATGAATTTCGAAGCTGGCAGGACGCTGAGGGAATTGGAGCCCCGCGGGGCGCCGCGGAGACGCAGCCGCGGGGGCAGGTCTGTGGGGCTGGTCCCGAGGCCCCGGAGAGCGAGGCCGGGCGCAGGCGGCCCCGGCTGCGCGGTTGGGCCCAGGGCGCGTGGCAAGCTTCCCTCCATCCCTGACATTAGAGTTCCTTTCTCTCTTGGAACCAAAGAGGCGCCGGTCATTGGGGTGCTGGAACCCCCTGGCTGGTTGGCCCCCGGGAAGCTGGTGGGGCCGCCCCCCGGGGTCTGGGTGGAAGTGAGTCGAGGAAGCCTGGGAGATCAGCGAGCAGGTGTTGTCAGAAAACAAGAGAATCGCACAGACTGATGTCACAGAGAAAAGGCCCACGCCAGTCACGGTGTCAAACACTGCAGTTACAACACAATATCCATCCGTGTGCACAGAGCCAGGCGTGTGGTTGTGTGTGTGCACAGAGCCAGGCGTGTGGTTGTGTGTGTGCACAGAGCCAGGCGTGTGGTTGTGTGTGTGCACAGAGCCAGGCGTGTGGTTGTGTGTGTGCACAGAGCCAGGCGTGTGGTTGTGTGTGTGCACAGAGCCAGGCGTGTGGTTGTGTGTGTGCACAGAGCCAGGCGTGTGGTTGTGTGTGTGCACAGAGCCAGGCGTGTGGTTGTGTGTGTGCGCAGAGCCAGGCGTGTGGTTGTGTGTGTGCACAGAGCCAGGCGTGTGGTTGTGTGTGTGCACAGAGCCAGGCGTGTGGTTTGTGTGTGCACAGAGCCAGGCGTGTGGTTGTGTGTGCGCACAGAGCCAGGCGTGTGGTTGTGTGTGTGCACAGAGCCAGGCGTGTGGTTGTGTGTGTGCACAGAGCCAGGCGTGTGGTTGTGTGTGTGCACAGAGCCAGGCGTGTGGTTGTGTGTGTGCTTACAATTAAAAGAAGGAAATGGCGGCACCATGTACAGCAGCACGGACTTAGCCTGTGAGAGGGTGCCCGGCCCGTCACAGCCGCCACCCCTCTCCCTGCCGGTCACGGACCCAGCACTAACGGAACGTGGGGTGGCCGTGACCTGTCCTCCTTCTCTCCTTACTGCTCCCCATACGGGGCAGATGCGGGGAGGGGGTGTGGGAGCAGAAAAGGCCTCAGAGGAGAGCTGTCTGCAGCTCAGGGCGAGCCCCGCCTCCCGCAGAGCCATGCGGTGGGGGGAGGGGGGACGGAGCCCTGGCCCTGGGGAGGAGAGAGCCCAGCCCAGGTGCCTGGAGAGAGGAGACTGCACATCCGGGCCCGGGGCGGGGGGGGGGGGGGGGCGCTGACAGGGCATAAAGTGCCACGGGCCACCGCCCAGGCTGGAAGGAGGGGCTCCTGGACGAGGCGAGGCCCCTTGGAGACGGAAACCCCCAACCCGAGCCTCCAGCGGCCCCGTCCTGCCATCTCCCAGCACGCAGAGGGGCTGAGTGTGCACGTGTGTGTGCCCATGCGTGTGTGTGTGCAGTGCACGTTTGTGCATGTGTGTCTGTGCTGCAGCCCACTGAAGGGTGGGCGTGGCGTGGGGATACTGGGGAGTCCGGGCCCGCCGGGGTGGCTGGCATTTTGGCAAATCCAGGCAGGAGAGAGGGGGGCGCTGGGGACAGATTCCACAGCTAAATCAAAGCGAGAAACAACTTGTACCAGAAACTTGGACACATCCAAGGGGGACCAAGGGGGACGGTCAGGAAGGGAGAGTGGAACCGGGGCGGTGTTTCTGTTTTACTGGAAAGAGGCCCCGCGGCAGGGTCCAGCCTCAGTCCAGGAGGCCAGGCCTGTGCAGGAGAGGACCCTCCCGTCTCCCTGTCCCTGCTCCTTCCCCTCCCCCTGTCCCTGCTCCTCCCCCTCCCCCTGTCCCTATCCCTCTCCCTGTCCCTCCCCCTGCCCCGTCCCTCCCCCTCATCTCGGCCCCTCCCAGCCCTTTGCCCTGACAGAAATGGGGAAAATAATGGCTGCCCAGGCCCTCCTTGTTCCCAGTCTACAGATGGCTAAACTGAGGCCGGGAGCAGTGGGAGGCAGGAACTCACACCCAGCGGGGAGGGCATTCAGGTGCTTCCTGTCTCACGGGATGTTTAGGGCGGATTCCTGAGCGTCTGACAAGGAGCTTCCACACCCCTGGGACCCCACCCCTGGGACCACACCCCTGGGACCCCGCTGCTGGGACCCGTGAACACCTGAAGCTCTAAGGACCTAACAGGAAAAAATCTGATAAAAATCCAGGACCCCAGGCGATGCCCACTCTCGGGCTGACCCCAGCCCCCTTCCCGACGCCTGGCCCCTCGTCTCTGCAGGGAGGGTCCAGCCCGTCCTGGGGTCTCCACTCCTCCCTCTGCTCAGTGTGCGGTCCACCTGGGAGGCGGGACTGGGGTGCTCTCCAGGAAGGTGGCATCTTTGACCTGCTTCTCCGAGGCCGTGCAGGACCTGCTGGCCCACCCAGTGCCCTCTGCGTGCTGGCTGGATGCCCAATGCTAACCCGAGGCACAGGTGTGAGGCCAGCCTCAGGGCCCTCTCTCCCCGCTCTGGAAGGGGGCGTGGCCAGCAGAGGGTCAGCATCCTCTCCCAGCTGCTCCCCATGCCTGACGCCCCCACCCCTTCAAGGTCATGGTCTCTGGGGAGGGGCCATGCAGCTAACGGGCTTTGGCAGCGCTCCTCCAGCCCGGCTGGCGGGCTCAGTGCTCGAGCAACAACCTATGAACCAGGAGGTCAGAGTTCGGTTCCTGTCAGGGCTCATTTCTGGGTTGTGGGCTTGATCCCCATGGGGGGGGGGGGGGGCCTGTGCTGCAGGAGGCAGCCGATCTGTGATTCTCTCACCACCCTCCCTCTCCCTTCCTCTCTGACATCAATCATATATACAAATGCACATTCACATGCTCACATGCTCCTCCTCCGCCGCCAGCCCCTCTGGGGAAAGCCTCCATAACCCCCCCGTCCGCGGTCACGGACTCCCCCGCAGGGACCCTGGCCTCGGCCTAAGTCCCCGCAGCAGTCTCCATCCACACCCACAGACGGCCCGCAGGTCTCATTCCCTCGATGGGTCCCACAACTAGCATCACAACTAGGTCCCGGGAGCATCTCACTCATGACAGAGCTCTCTGCACCCCGGTGACCCCCGAACACACCCAAGGCCAGGGGTGTCCGGGGGCTCTGACTGATGGCAGGCCCAACCCGAAGGAGCCCGGTGAGTGCTGGGCCGTCAGCCGAGCCTGCCTTCCAGCCGGCCCAGGGCTGTGTGTCCATCCGGCACGCAGCGCGAGAACCCGGCCGGCCGTCCACTGGCCGGTGTGTCACGTGAGCTCCGGCCCCTGGACAGCCTGCGGCCGGCTCAGACCGCGGGGGAGCGGCCACCGCTCCTTCTCTAACGGGCCGCAAACATGGGAGCGCCCAAGAGGACTGGGTTGGCGTCAGGAGAAAGGAGGGAGGAGACAGAGACGCGGCCAGGGGTTCAGAAGGCAACCCCGTCGTCCCAGGCAGCCCTGGCGAGGCGCTCCTCAAAACTACGGCATGGGGGGTGGGCGGAGATCAAGCCAGGAGCAGAGAACTGGGGGGAGCCTGGGGGGAGGAGGGGGGTGGCTGGAGGGGTGCCAGGGAGCTGTCCAGGCCACGGGGACCTGATGCCCGCTTCCCAGCAGGACTGTCATTGGAAAGCCCAGGGGATGGGGTGGGGGCACTGCCCCAGGTGGGGGGTGAAGAGCAGAGACTATGCAAACACCGGCCCCCAAAGCGGCTCACGGAGGAGCCAGGGGCCTGAGCGGCTGTGGCCCAGGCATCCCATGCAGACAGGTCACTGCTCCGGTCCCGGCTGGATTCTGGCTGCGCCCCTGACAACAGGAAAAGCCCCCGGGAGGGGGACACCCAGCGGCACAAAGGCCGGCGGGGCCGGCGCGCACCTCGGCGATTCCTGTGTTGGACGGACAGTGACACAGACACGTGAGTGTCCGCCTCCTCACTAGCATCTCGGAGCGTCTTCCTCCTCGTTTCAGCGGATCCGTGACCCCGGGAGCCTGGACAGCTTCTGCGGGCGTCTGCCTCCCGCGGGATCTGCTCCATCAGCGGCGCCTCCCAGGGCCTGGCGGCCCCTTGGCCCCCAGAGGACCCGGGTCACGAGTGTGGTGCAGGAGAGCTGTTCCAGGCCGCGGGCTGTTGGGACATGTAGGTTACACGTCTCCTGTTCTCCCAGCATTCCTGAATCCAGAGACCCAGCCCTTCCAGGGATCTCAGGGAAAGGAAACGGTGTTAAGTGAAAAGGGGAAGGTGCAGGCTATGTGCACGCAAACCCGGGGTGGCAATTCTGTGGGTGAACATCTGACCCAGCAGTTCGCCCGGGCGTGGGCCCACTGCCCTCCTTCTCAGGGAAACACGCAGGCCCGGAGGTTCCAGTGGCAAAGAGCGGGGGTGCAATCCGGAAGGCAGGGCCAGGTCACACCTGGGGGATCCGTGTGTCCCCTGCCACCCAAGCTGAGAGCACAGCAGCCTTGCACGCCGGCTGGAGTCCGTCCCTTCTCACTCTGCCCGGTGCTGCTCCCGGAGGCCACTGGGCAGGCGCGGGGGACCGAGGGGAAGCGTCCAGCACAGTCCGCCCGTGCAGCCCCTGCTCGCCCGGACGGGCCCTGCTGCCTGGCGGGGTGCCCTCGCGGTGGGCGAGGCGAGGCGGGTGGGTGTGGGGGCACATTCCAGCCTCTGTCCGCATCCTTGTCTCTACCCCCCATCCCCCGGGGGGCTCTGGGTGCCGTGCCTACAGGGCTTTCGGAGCGGGGAGGGGCTGGCAGCCCTCAGAGCTGCGGAGAAGAGCAGATGCATTTCCAAAATAAATAACAGCTTTACATCCTCCCTTTCCTCCAAACCAGGAAGCAGCAGAGACAGCCTGGGAGGTCCTGGTGCTGCGGAGCGGCCCTCACGGGGCCACCCCGGACTCTCGGGGTTCCCGGGCTCACAGCTGCTGCGGGATGCCCTGCTCCTTGTAGCCTGCGAGGAAGAAGCAGAGGAGACGGTTTGATACCCACTTCCTTCAGGATTTCTCCCGGAGGCGCCCGCCTAGGGTCTGCTCCTGAGGCCTTAGTCACACGGCTCCACAGGGTCCAACTTTCCCCAAGGGGGTTGGCTTTTTCACGGGAATCAAGAGGGTGAATGGAAACGGTGGGGCTTGGGGTTCACTGGGGATATGGGAGGAGGGATCTGTGGCGGGGGCTGGGAGGTTATCCACGCCCCCTGAGCCCACACCCCTGCACACAAGCAGCCCCACCAGGCTGGCCTGGCGTGACTTCCCAATCAGAGCCCGGGAGAAGGCCAGACAGGCTCCACCAGGTGATGGGCATCTGGTACGTGTGGGCGGAAGGAGGAGGGAAGACAGCTCACAGGAGGGAGGGAGCCTGCGTGTCTTCAACCAGCTGGACGCTGGGGACACAGGCGAAGGTGCCCGAGGGTTTGGAGCCTCTAAAACGTTTGGTGATAATTATGAGGCCGTGGGAAACATTGACCATATCGATATTAGAGAACTGCTGCCTGTTTCTGTGGATATAAAAGGGTACTGTGGTTATGTTTTTTAAAAGGATACCTACTGAAATATCCTATCTAATAATAGACAAATATGCAAATTGACCGCACCTTCGCTACACCCAAGCCACGCCCACCAGCCAAGCCATGCCCACCGACCAATCAGGACGAGTATGCAAATTACCCCACAAAGATGGCGGCTAATTTGCATATCAAGACAGCGTCGAAAGAAGCCAAGAGCTGCAGAAGGGAGTAAAGCTTCGAAGAAGCAAGCAAGCCGGGGGGAGGAGAAGGGAGGAGCGAAGGCAGGGCCAGGGGCAAAGGGAAACGTGGGCGGGCTGGAGGAGAAGGCAAGGTGGGCGGCAAGGGCGGAGCGGAGGCGGGGCCGGGGGCAAAGGGAAAAGCAGGCGGGTTGGCAGAGAAGGCGGGGCGGGCGACAAGGGCGGAGCGGAGGCGGGGCCGGGGGCGAAGGGAAAAGCAGGCGGGCTGGCGGAGAAGGCGGGGCAGGCGACAAGGGAGGAGCAGAGGCGGGGTAGAGTGCAGCAGAAAATCCTATTGCAGGATTTTTCCTGCAACGGGAACGCTAGTTTAAGGATAAAATTGTGAGTCTTGAATTTTGGTGGTTACCCCCTACTAGCTGGTGACTCGGCCCTCTTTGGGCCCTCAGTGGACTTAACTTTTATTCCTCTTTATTTATCTGTTTATTCATCTATTTGGGGGAGTTCATCTGTTCTGAGAAACCCAGGCTGGGCTGGGGGAGCTGTGGGAGTAATTGATGAACAAGAGCAGCTGTGAGCTGACAGATGTTGGGCCTTCAGGGACTCACTGGACGAGGCCCTTTGTGTTTGTTTATGTTTCAACATTTTCCAAACTAAAAAGCTAAAAATAGAAGCCAGTTGACTAACTGGAAGAGGGGACGAGTGGGGCATTTGTGTGTGTGTGTGGGTGGGGGGGGCAGGCAGCCCAGGCCCGAGGCTGGCACCCCCCAACAGACTCACCTTGGGAAACTTGGAGAACACAGGATGTGAGGCAGCATGAGGAAGAAAAGGAAAAGAGAAAGGAGTCTGAGAACAGGGCAGAGAGGGGCTGCCTGAAACATAAGACGGGAGGATGCTCGGGGCTGGCGATGGAGCGGGGTGGGCTCACGGTGGCCAGTGGCCAGCCATGCCACCCGCGGTGGCCCCGTTAGGCTGTGGGCACCGCAAGGGCTCCCCCTCCCCAGGAGTCCTGCCCTGTGAGGCACTGCCAAGAAGCCCTCTCCGGGACCCTCCTTCCCTCCACAGCTCAGCCACATCCCCCCTGCTGCTCACCTCCTGCCCCTCGCTCTTTTTTACCCCAACACCTGTCTGCCTGGAGGTGGATCCTGGATGGATCTGAGCAGGGTCAGCTGCAGAACAAGTTTGACCACCAGAATCCAAAGGTACTGAAGTGCCACGTGTGGCCCGGCTCAGTCTGAGCCATGTGGGTCGCCCTTGTGTGAACAGGAGCCACACGTAAAATCTAATGCTGGGGAAGATCCAGGCCCGGGAGGCAAGCAAATTTTATCTCGCAAACATCTTGGATCAATTGGTAGTGACTGCCTGATGCCCCCATCGTGAGATCGGTCAGCAGAAAGTGTAGCAATTGATTGGTAATGTCTGCCAAGGGCAAGGCAGTAGAAAGAAGTGAATGTAAAATTACCAAATATTTATTGACCCGTGACCAAGACAGGCTGTGGTTCCCTGTTATTTGCTTATTGTTAATATAAGTAGAGTAGAGTCCTAGCTTGCTTGGCTCAGTGAATAGGGGGTTGGTCTGAGGACTGAAAGGTTCCAGGTTCGATTCGATTCTGATCAAGAGCACATGCCTGGGTTGCAGGAGGCAGCCAATCCATGATTCTCTCTCATCATGGATGTTTCTATCTCTATTTCTCCCTTCCTCTCTGAAATCAATAATATATATAATAGAGCAGTGTGCTTGTAAGTTCCCCAATTTAACTTCTACTTTGTTTGACCTATGTTTCTCTGATTCCCCTCTGAGGAGTTTGTTGTTGTTTTATGGTGTGGTGTGGCATGCCATGTGAAGGATCTTCCTGTGCGGTTACAACTGAAAAGTTTCCTCCATTCTTATCGGAAGGGGCTGGAGGGACAGAAAGGGCAGCCTCTGTCCAGCTGTCGGCCAGGAGTGAAGTCAGTTGTGGTTATTCCCTTCAAACTCGCCATCCTGGGACACACTCTGCATTGTTGCTTGGGGCCACCCAGGCCTGTGGCACCATCTCAAGAGTGGCAACTCTTCATCCTTTGAGGTGGGTTTATTTTTTGGAAAAAGTGCAAAGACAGGTTGTGCTGAGATGGGTGAGCACGTGTGGGGCCAGGGCGGGAAGTGGGCAGCCGTGAAGTCTGGCGGGTTTTCTTGTGCAGGCCCCACGCCATCCCCAAACGGTGCTCTGGAACGTCTGACATGAAGACAGCACCCGGGAGCAGTGTACAGACATCCAGGGAGCGGCTCTGACCCCAGGGAAGGCTCAGGGTTGGGGAGCAGTAGGAGGGGTGGGGTGGGGTTCTGGCATTTGATGATCCTGCAGCCCCGTTATGGCCCCCACACCCCCACACCAGCCATAGAGGACCGGGCTCTGGCTGAGTCGACAGCCTGAGGTGATGGGAAGTGAGGCAGCGACGGGGTTCTGTCTGTCCTTCTGGGCCTTCTATGTCCTCATCCAGGGCGAGGTGAGAGGGGCTCTAGGTGATCGCTGAGACCCAGGCCCCGTGGTCCTGGGTATGGAGTTGGTGTGACATGGTTGGTGAGGGGCCACGCAATCCCAGTGAGGAAGTAAGGCTTTCGAGTGGAGCGACAAAGAGCTGAGTTTAAAGGAGGAATTACGCTGCTCTGCCTGTGAAACGCAGTCACAGGGTGTCCGTGGGCAAACGCACCAAGTGGCCTCTCCCTTCTCTCTGGAAAGTGCATGACGGAGGCGCGGGGCGCGGTAGGCACAGGGACCCAAGCTCCCTTGGCCACAGCCCTGCCACCCGGTGCTGTCAGAGCTGGAGAGGGGCTCCCGCCCTCTCGCTCCTGCTCCCTGGCTTAGTCTCTGCCTGTCCGCGCCCAGGAGTCCCTGTAGGCGTGGGGCTGGGCGTGCAGGGAGGCCCCTCTGCCAGGCCGCACGGACCCCGACACCCGTGAGGAGGACAGAGGTGAGCCCTCGGGGAAGGAGCAGGCTCAGCACATCTCCTGGCCACGCGCCCACGCCCTGAGGGTCACGGGCACCCAGACTACAGATGGTCAGCCTGCTCCTCCTCCAGCCCCGCCCTCACCCGGCCCGCCCCGCCCACAAGGAGGCGTGTCCCGTGGCTGCTCCTCCTCCAGCCCCGCCCTCACCCTGCCCGCCCCGCCCACAATGAGGCGTGGCCCGTGACTGCTCCTCCTCCAGCCCCACCCTCACCCTGCTAAGCCCCGCCCACAAGGAGGCGTGGACCGTGGCTACTCCTCCTCCAATCGCCACCCTCACCCTGCCCGCCCCGCCCACAAGGAGGCGTGGCCCGTGGCTACTCACTGGCCAGGATGACCATGTCCATGCCCCAGAAGATGCTCATGATCCAGCCCACCATGACGATGGCCGTGAGGATCTGGATGAGGGCGGCCGCGATGTTCAGCCAGAAGACGCAGCACACGTGCCTGTCGGGGAGGTCGGTGCGGGCCCCGCACAGCACAGCGAAGGCCGAGACGAACGTCCCTGTGAAGCCGAGGGGACAGCGAGTTAGGGTGCTGGAGGCGCTGCGCATGCTCCGCCCCGCCCGGACGCTGCCCGCCCTGCGGGGGCCTGGAGAGAAACAGCCTGTGTGCATCCCCTTCCCGCTCAGACCGGGCGCTCCCCCCTCCCCACCCGGAGAGGCCAGTGTAGCCCCCGGAGGAGGCCCAGCATGGGGCTGCCGCGGGCCTTGGGGGACAGAGGGCACGGCAAGTCCCTGCCATTAGGAGCAGGAGTGGTGGCATGGTGGGGGGGGGTGGGGCTGCTCAGGGCACCCGTGGGGGCTCTGAATGCCTGGAGGGGGGCTTGCCTCAGTCTGTCGGGAGCTGCTCTCTGACCGTTTGGAGCAGGAGTGACACCCTGGGAGCAGGGACCTAAGAAAGCTAACCTGTCGGCAGTGTTGGCGGATTGAAGTGTCTGGGAAAGATGGACTCAGAGAAGGCGCAGCTGGAAAGGCTGGGGCGGGCACGGCGGGCTCATGGAGGACGGGACACAGGGCCATGGGCTCAGGGGGAGTGTATGCCACACCCTCGGCCGCGGCCAGGCACCACGCAGGTGGGCTGTGAGCTGAACACGCGCTGACACCATTAAAACAGAGAACACTGCCCTCCGGCGTGGCTCCGGCTGAGCACTGACCCATGAACCCTGAGGTCCCTGGTTTCATTCCCCGCGGGCACAGGCCTGGGTGCGGGCTGATCCCAGCAGGGGGCGGGCAGGAGGCAGCTGACAGATGATGTTTCTCTCTACCTCTCTCACTGCCCCTCTCTCTAAAGATCGATTGTAAAAGAGTTTCTTAAAGAGAACACTACCAAAGCAGAAGGGGGCATGAGAGGAGCAAGAGCATGTGGGGGTCTCGAGTGCAAAATCATAGCCGCCGCTACCCGCTCAGCTACAGGGCCCTGCCCTCAGCCAGTGTCCCCTGGACTCTCCCACCCCTGGAGGCGGCCATTGGCACCCCCATTCTACAGATGGGAAGCCAGTTCTACCCCTGGAGGTGGTCATTAGCACCCCATTCTACAGATGGAAAGCCAGTTCCACCCCTGGAGGCGGTCATTAGCACCCCCATTCTACAGATGGGGACCAATTCCACCCCTGGAGGCGGTCATTAGCACCCCCATTCTACAGATGGAAAGCCAATTCCACCCCTGGAGGCGGTCATTAGCACCCCCATTCTACAGATGGGGACCAATTCCACCCCTGGAGGCGGTCATTGGCACCCCCATTCTACAGATGGGGACCAATTCCACCCCTGGAGGCGGTCATTGGCACCCCCATTCTACAGATGGGGGACCAATTCCACCCCTGGAGGTGGTCATTAGCACCCCCATTCTACAGATGGGGACCAATTCCACCCCTGGAGGTGGTCATTGGCACCTCCATTCTACAGATGGGGACCAATTCCACCCCTGGAGGCGGTCATTAGCACCCCATTCTACAGATGGAAAGCCAATTCCACCCCTGGAGGCGGTCATTAGCACTCCCATTCTACAGATGGGGACCAATTCCACCCCTGGAGGTGGTCATTAGCACCCCCATTCTACAGATGGGGGACCAATTCCACCCCTGGAGGCGGTCATTGGCACCCCCATTCTACAGATGGGGGACCAATTCCACCCCTGGAGGCGGTCATTAGCACCCCCATTCTACACATGGGGGACCAAGCCCGGAGAGGCTGAATGCCTTGCCCACACAGCACAGCCCCGAATCAGACCCAGACCTGCCTGGTGCAGCGCCTGCACTCTCCTCGGTCAGGGTGCTGCCTCCGTACATTGAAAACCAGGGAAGCTGGGATGGTTGCCCTGGGAAACAGGAGGGCGGGTCCTCGAAAAATTAAAACTAAATATATTCCCAAGGAACTGAAAACAGTCTCACAGAGCATCTGTACACCCTTGTTCACCGCGTGTTATTCCCAACAGCTACAACATGGAGGCGGCCCCGTCGTCCATAGATGGATGGGTGAATAAGTAAATGTGGTAGATCCATCCACGGAATAGTATTCAGCCTTAAAAAGGAAGGAAATTCTGTCACACGCTACCACAGGGAATGAGCCTTGAGGATATCGGCTGAGTTAAATAAGCCAGTCAGAAAGACAAAGACTGTGGGTTCCACGTATACGAGGTACTTAGAGGAGTCAAATTCGTTGATAGGAAATAGAACAGTGGAGGCCGCCAGGGGCAGAGAGGAGGGGCAGATGGGAAGTTAGGGTTCAACGGGAGCAGAGTTTCTGTTTACAAGATAGAAACGGTCTGCGAAGGACAGCGGCGAGGCTGCACGGTAGTATGGATGTACCGAACACCGAGCTGTGCACTGAAGGACGGCCGAGAAGGTGAGTTTCGTGTTGTGTGTACTTTGCCACAACAGAAAGAATTTGGGGGGGAGAGAAGCTTGTGTACAAGAGGGGACAACCTCAGGCCGGTGGTGTGGGAGGGACTTCTGGTCACCACTCTCTCTGCTACCACACTGACGCACTCGTGGTAACGGTGACGCCTATAAAAAGACAAGCACAGTGTGTACAACTGACTTGTACGATATGTACCTATGTCATAGCTGCAGTTGCACTAATTTAGATACATTATTATTAACGAACTCATTAATGATAATTTGGATAAATAATTTCACTAAGAAACAACAGTAATAGGTCCCTTTTGTCATATAAATTAACATATGCCACAGAAGGATTAAGTGTGTGGATTTATAGTATAAAAACATCATTTTAATCAATTCAGCAGGAAATTTAGAAAATAATTTTAAGGAGGAAACAAGGTAAACACCTGTACTTGCTGCCTCTCACAACCACATCAAAATTACAACTAAAAGACAGAACAACGATCATCTAGAACCACGGGAAAGCTGGCTGAGTGGAAGTTCCACAACTTGAGAGGTGAAGAAAGTGCAGTGAGACTGGTAAGAGGTACGAAGGCACTGAAAGTGCTGGCACCTGGATGTGCTGCTCTTTTAATCGAGAGGGAGATACAAGCTCCTGCTTGCTCTGAACTCCAGTTCCGAGTGAGACTCAGGGGGACCCAGACACATACAGGGAGAAACTAGAGTGTCTGGCATCGGGGCAGGAAGGAGAGGGTGGCTTTCTTTCAGACAGAGGTACTCACAGTGGTCATTATTTCTGCACTGGGACCCCTCTGGTGCAGGGCTGACTGGCAGCCATTGCTGTTTGCTGTGCCCTGGTGATTCCCTGAGACCCTGCCCCACCCAATTTACAACCCCACTCCAGCTATGCACAGTGGCTTTTGCATATGAATGGCCTGTCCTTTCTCAGCCTAAAACCTGTCAAACAGGCAGCAGCTGGGTCAGGGAGATCCAAAGCAATCAACCCAGCAGCAGCACCCGGCCTTGCTACACAGTTGGGCCTCGTCTGGGCACTTCCAAACCCCAACCTGATACAAAGAGGAGGAATCTGCAGATCTCTCTGTAGCTCCTGCTGGGTAGCCCCAGGCAGTGGCTGACTTTGCACCTCCTTGGAGATCCAAAAGCCAGTGTACCCAGTGGTCAGTGTGAGACCATACTGGATTACAACTCTTCACATCCATAAGAGACACACTCAAGGAGCAGACTCAGTGAGCACCAAAGCCCCACTGAAGCAAGTCCTGCTCCATAAGGGTGTCTCCTGCACAGCAGCTCTTCCACTGTAGACACAGCTGGTACCCACAGCCAATTGACCTGGAGGTCAATTCCTCCCAGTGACACCAACAGCAATCAAGGCTTAACTACAACAAGACTGTGCACACAGCCCACAAAGGGGTGCACCTAGCGTGTCCACCTCAGGGGATTGGGGAGGCTGAGCCACTGGGCCCTATAGGACACCTACTACACAAAGCCACTCTATCAACTCAAGGAAACATAGCAGCTATCCAGTACATAGAAACAAACACGGGGAAGCAGCCAAAATGCGGAGACAAAGAAACATGTCATAAATGAAAGAAATGGATGAAAGCAAAAGACTGGATATAGAGTTCAAAACCACAGTTATAAGGTTACTCAAGAACCTTCTAGAAACCTCCAAAGAACTTAGTTAGACTTTCAAGGATCTTAGTGAGAATGCCAAAAAAATGGAAAAAGACCAGTAAGAAATTAAGCACACACTGACTGAAATAAAGAATAATATACAGAGATTCAACAGTAGACTAGAGGATCCCAAGAATCAAGTCAAAGATTTGAAATATGAGGAAGCAAAAAAACACCCAACTGGAAGATCAAAAAGAAAAAAGAATCCAAAAATATGAAGATAGTGTAAGTAGCCTCTGGGACAACTTCAAGCGTACCAACATCAGAATTATGGGGGTGCCAGTAGAAGAGAGAGAGCAAGATACTGAAAACCTATTTGAAGAAATAATGACAGAAAACTTCCCCCACCTGGTGAAAGAAATAGACTTACAAGTCCAGGAAGCACACAGAATCCCAAACAAAAGGAATCCAAAGAGGACCACACCAAGACACATCATAATTAAAATACCAAGAGCAAAAGACAAAGAGAGAATATTAAAAGCAGCAAGAGAAAAACAGTTAGTTACCTACAAGGGAGCACCCGTACTTCTGTCAGCACCGCCACACGGACGTGTGTGGCTCCGTGTCGTCACACCAGGAGCAGGGTTTGCATGTTACCCCCCTTTACGTCCCAGGACCTGGGCATGGCCTGGAATATGCAGGCCTCAGGGAGGTTTAACACGGACAGATGGCCACGGACACACCCGCAAGGCGCCCACGGGACAAGCCTGTCTGTGGGCTCGTGCTCTCTGCCCTCCTGTCCTCGGCTCAGGTGTGACGTGGTTGACCTTGAGGGGACCGTGTGCCCTTGGGGACAAGCCCGGGCGGTTGGCTTCCTTTGTAGGCACGTCTCCACCAGGTCCCCACAGTCCCCCGCCCTCGCTCGCCCTCCCGGGCTGCACACAGCAGCACAGAAGCGCGGCCCACGAGGACCCTCTTTGCTGAGAAGCTGGTTCCACAAGCCAAGGGGGTGGGCTCCCCTGCCTGGTCCCTGCAGAGGAGGCGCAGCTGAGCCCCCCGAGACGGCAGCCTGCACACCCGGCTGCTTCGGAAAGGCGGCCGGGCACAGGTACGGGGCGCCACGCCCTGGCTTCCAGCCCTACTGGGTGCCGCAGCCACCGCCCCCTCGGGGCGCCCACTCGGGAATGGCTCTTGTTCACGTTGTGTGATTGGCACCCGGCAGAACGCAGTCCGGGATGCTGGGGCTGGGCAGCCCTCTGCTGTCGGAAGTGAGCTGACCGGCTCCTGGGAGGCTGTGCGATCCAGGAAGTCGCTTCCCACCCGTCTGGGTCTGGAAGGGGACCGGAAGGGGACAGCCCTCAGGACACAGTCTGACAAGGGGAGCTGTGTGAGCAGCATGAGCACTCCATGTCCCAGACTACCCCCCGCCCAAAGTGGACACAAACAGAACACAGACCAGGGAAAAGCTCCCCAAAGGGTTTGGGGACAAGATCCCATCCCCTTCCCCACAGGAAAGTGTCAGACACGTTTCAGACGTGTGAGCAATTGGTCCACACAGACAGCACCTCAAAGTGCACGCCATTCCTGCCTGAAATGCCGACTGTTTTCCGCACCCACATCAGCACATGAGCCACCCTCCCCCCCCCCCCGACGCTGTCAGCACGTGAGCCTGCAGGAGCCCCCCCCACGCTGTCAGCACATGAGCCTGCAGGACCCCCCCACACTGTCAGCACGTGAGCCTGCAGGACCCCCCCACACTGTCAGCACGTGAGCCTGCAGGAGCCCCCCCACGCTGTCAGCACGTGAGCCTGCAGGGCCCCCCCACGCTGTCAGCACGTGAGCCCCCCCCCCCCACGCTGTCAGCACGTGAGCCTGCAGGACCCCCCCACGCTGTCAGCACGTGAGCCTGCAGGACCCCCCCACGCTGTCAGCACGTGAGCCTGCAGGACCCCCCCACGCTGTCAGCACATGAGCCTGCAGGACCCCCCCACACTGTCAGCACATGAGCCTGCAGGACCCCCCCACGCTGTCAGCACGTGAGCCTGCAGAACCCCCCCCACGCTGTCAGCACGTGAGCCTGCAGGGCCCCCCCCACACTGTCAGCCCCCCCCCCACGCTGTCAGCACGTGAGCCTGCAGGACCTCCCCACGCTGTCAGCACGTGAGCCTGCAGGACCTCCCACCCCCACGCTGTCAGCACGTGAGCCTGCAGGACCCCCCCCCCACCCCCACGCTGTCAGCATGTGAGCCTGCAGGAGCCCCCCACCCCCCAGGGCCCCCCACACGCTGTCAGCACATGAGCTTGCAGGACCCCCCCCCCCACACTGTCAGCACGTGAGCCTGCAGGGCCCCCCCACACTGTCAGCATGTGAGCCTGCAGGACCCCCCCACACTGTCAGCACGTGAGCCTGAGGGAGCCCCCCCCACGCTGTCAGCATGTGAGCCTGCAGGAGCCCCCCCCCCCACGCTGTCAGCATGTGAGCCTGCAGGACCCCCCCACACTGTCAGCACGTGAGCCTGCAGGACCCCCCACCCCCACGCTGTCAGCATGTGAGCCTGCAGGAGCCCCCCCCCACCCCCCCGCTGTCAGCACGTGAGCCTGCAGGAGCCCCCACGCTGTCAGCACTTGAGCCTGCAGGAGCCCCCCACGCTGTCAGCACGTGAGCCTGCAGGACCCCCCCATGCTGTCAGCACGTGAGCCTGCAGGACCCACCCCCACGCTGTCAGCACGTGAGCCTGCAGGACCCCCCCACGCTGTCAGCACGTGAGCCTGCAGGACCCCCCCATGCTGTCAGCACGTGAGCCTGCGGGAGCCCCCCACCCCCACGCTGTCAGCACCTGAGCCTGCAGAAGCCACTCTCCCCACACGCACACACACACACATATGCACGTCAGGACTCAAACTCATGGGTTTGGTCACAGTTCATCCCTGACTTCACAGGAGTCAGAATGCTCAGCTTGGTCACCCACTCCCTTCACCTCTCTTGGCTGCAAATCACCTATTTCCAGAAATGAATGTCACCCCTTATGGTGAGGCTTCTGGAAATGATTTAAAATTTTCAAAAGAGAAACCAAGCTGGCGGCATAGGTAAACACCTGAACTTGCTGCCTCGCACAACCACTTCAAAACTACATACAACTAAAAGACAAAACGGACATCATCCAGAACCACAGGGAGGCTGGCTGAGTGGAAATTCTACAACTAGAAGGAAAGAGGAAAGCACACTGAGACTCAGAGGAGCTGCAGAAGGCAGAGGTAGGGAGGCGCACATGTGGAAAGGGCTGGCAAGTGAGTATGCAGCTGGCTTTCTCAACCAGGAGGGAGACACAAGCTCCCGACTGCTCTGAACTCCAGTTCCGGGCGAGACTCTGGGGACCCAGACTCATACGGGGAGAAACTGGACTGTCTGGCAGCAGGCGGAACTTGAGGGCGGCTTTCTCTCAAAGGTGCTTGCAGTGATTACCAAGGGACACTGAGACCCAGGCCTCTTAGGGCAGGGCTGACAGGAAGCCATTGCTGTTTGCTCCTCCCTGAGACTCCGCCCTACCCCAGCTGTGCGCAGAGGCTTTTGCATATGAATGGCCTGGTCCTTTGAAATCTAAACTTACCTTACAAACTGCAGCTGGGTCAGAGAAACCCAGAACATCCAAAAGAAGGCCCAAGGCCCTGCAGCAGCTTGCACTGCTTCACAGCTGGGCCTCATCTGGGCACCTCCAAAACTCAAACAAAGAAGAGGAATCTGCAGATCTCTCCATAGCTCCTGCTGGGTGGCCTCAGGCAGAGGCTAAATTAGCACCTCCTTGGAGATCCAAGAGTCAGTGTACCCAGGGGTCAGAGTGGGACCATCCAGATTACAACTCCTCAGATCCATAAGGGACACACTCAGGGGGCAGACTCAGTGAGCACCAAAGCCCCACTGAAGCAAGTCTTGTCTCATAAGGGTGTCTCCAGCACAGAAGTTCTCCCATTGTAGACACAGCTGATCCTCACAGCCAATTGGCCTGGAGGTCAATTCCTCCCAGTGATACCAACAACAATCAAGGTTTAACTACAACAAGACTGTGCACACAACCCACAAAAGGGTGCATCAAGAGTGTCCACCTCAGGTAACTGGGGAAGCTGAGCCACTGGGCCCTATAGGACACCTAGCACACAGAGCCATTCTATCAACTCAGGGAAGCAGCCAAAATGCAGAGACTAAGAAACAGGTCACAAATAAAAGAAATGGAGGAAAGCAAACGACTGGATATAGAGTTCAAAACCACGTTTATAAGGATTTTCAAGAATTTCCTAGAAAAGGTCAATAAATTTAGTGAGACCCTCAAGGATATGAAAAAGGATCAACTAGAAATTAAGCATACACTGACTGAAATAAAGAATAATATACAGAGATCCAACAGCAGACTAGAGGAACGCAAGAATCATGTCAAAGATTTGAAATACAAAGAAGCAAAAAACACCCAACTGGAAAAGCAAAAAGAAAAAAGAGTCCAAAAATATGAAGATAGTTTAAGGAGCCTCTGGGACAACTTCAAGCATACCAACATCCGAATTACGAGGGTGCCAGAAGAAGAGAGAGAACAAGATACTGAAAACCTATTTAAAGAAATAATGACAGAAAACTTTCCCCACCTGGTGAAAGAAATAGACTTACAAGTCCAGGAAGTGCAGAGAACCCCAAACAAAAGGAATCCAAAGAGGACCACACCAAGACACATCATAATTAAAATGCCAAGAGCAAAAGACAAAGAGAGAATCTTAAAAGCAGCAAGAGAAAAACAGTTAGTTACCCACAAGGGAGCACCCATACTACTGTCAGCTGATTTCTCAACAGAAACTATGCAGGCCAGACGGGAGTG
The DNA here is from genome assembly GCF_027574615.1 of Eptesicus fuscus. Lineage (NCBI taxonomy): Eukaryota > Metazoa > Chordata > Mammalia > Chiroptera > Vespertilionidae > Eptesicus > Eptesicus fuscus. Next base: position 16,051,189 of record NC_072496.1, read on the forward strand.
GCAAGAAATATTCAAAGTGATGAATAGCAAGAACCTACAACCAAGATTACTCTACCCAGCAAAGCTATCATTCAGAATTGAAGATCAGATAAAGAGCTTCACAGATAAGAAAAAGCTAAAGGAGTTCATCACCACCAAACCAGTATTATATGAAATGCTGAAGGGTATTCTTTAAGAAGAGGAAGAAGAAGAAAAAGGTAAAAATTATGAACAACAAACACATACCTATCAAGTGAATCTAAAAATCAAGTGAATAAAAAATCTGATAAACAGAATAAACTGGTGAATGTGATATAATCAGGGGCATAGAAAGGGAGTGGACTGACAATTCTCGGGGGGAAAGGGGTGTGGGTGTGCGGGAAGAGATTGGACAAAAATCGTACACCTATGGATGAGGACAGTGAGGGGGAGGGGGGTAAGGGAATGGGTTGGGGTGGAAACCGGGTGGAGGGGAGCTACGGGAGGGGGGGAGAGGAACAACTGTAATAATCTGAACAATAAAGATTAAAAAAATTAAAAAATAATAAATAAAAATTTCAAAAGAGCCGGGCAGGTGTGGCTCAGTGGTTGAGTGTCAACCTATGACCAGGAGGTTCAATTCCCAGTCAGGGCACATGCTGGGCTCAATCCCCAGTGTGGGGCGTGCAGGAGGCAGCCAATCAATGATTCTTTCTCATTGTTGATGTTTTTGTCTCTCTCCTCTCCCTTCCTCTCTGAAATCAATAAAAATACGTTTTTTTTAAAAAAAGAGCCGAAGCCGGTTTGGCTCAGTGGATAGAGCGTTGGTCTGCGGACTGAAGGGTTCCAGGTTCGATTCCGGTTAAGGGCATGTACCTTGGTTGCGGGCACATCCCCAGTGGGGGGTGTGCAGGAGGCAGCTGGTTGATGTTTCTCTCTCATCGATGTTTCTAGCTCTCTATCCTTCTCCCTTCCTCTCTGTAAAAAATCAATAAAATATATTTTAAAGAAAGAAAGAAAAAGAAAAAAGACTGTGCTGCCACCCTGAGAGCAGATCCTGGTGGGGGGGAGGGGGTCCCCACAGTCTTGGCTTGTCCCGAGCCACGCAGCCCTGCTGGGACCAATGGCACTCAGGACAGATGGTACCCATGACAGTGCGCCTTGTAGAGTGAGCTTCCCTGAAATGCTGTGGCTTTTCCGCACACGGAGTCAGGCCTCCCCTGCAGGTCTCGACTCAGCACATCCCCTGCCGGAGTGCCAGGCCACCTCCACAGGCTCCGAGGAGCGGGCGCCACAGAGAGGCATGTGCCGTGTGTGCCGTGCCCCCTGATGGAACGCCAGCACGCTCAGGCCCCGGGCCGTCAGCGTGCAAACGCAGCGTAGCCAGCTGATGCACCAGCCACCGCTGGCTATGGGTTACCTTACACGGATATTTACAGTTAATGCAGGCCCCTGTCCTTCCCGAGGCTGGTAAGTTACCCGTGTCTACGCTCCTGGAGGGTCCAGCCACTCATAGCTGATGACTCTTAGGATGCTTTGAGCTGGAAATGACACAAAACCAACTCAAACCAGCTGAAGTGATAGCATTTGTCATCTCAAATGACAGGAGGTTCAGAGGTTGGATAGCTAAGAAGTTCGATTGTGCCACCAAGGGCCGGGCTCCCTTTTTTTTGGTGGGGGGAGGGCGGGTAATCCTCACCTGAGGATATTTTTCCATTGATTTTTAGGGAGAGTGGAAGAGAGAGGGAAAGACAGAGAGAAACATGGATGTGAGAGAAACACGTCGATAGGTTGCCTCCTGCACACACTCTGACCAGGCCTCAGATCGGGGAGGAGCCTGCAACCGAGGTACGTGCCCTTGACCGGAATCGAACCCGGGACCCTTTGGTCCGCAGGCCGATGCTCTGTCCACTGAGCTAAACTGGCTAGGATGGGCTGGGCTCATTGCCACTCTGCACTGACACGCTGGGTGCTGGCTTCAGCCATAGCCTGATGCCAGGCGGCTCAGCAGCTCCAGAGAGCTCAGTCTTGGCAATTCCCCAACCAATGATCGTTGGGTCACCTGCCATTTCTGAACCAGTCACCCACCCGAGTATGAAGTTCCAGGACTGGCTTACACCTGCCATCTGAGCGCAAAGGATGCTGGGAGCCAACCTCACTGCCCACCACACACAGCCCTTCCCAGGAAGCCGTGCCCCCTCTTCTTCACCTCCAGGCACCCGCCTCCCAGGCAACCAGATAGAGCTCTGAGTCACCCCTCGAGACCACATGAGCCGTCAGAGCTGGACACCAGGGCCCTTAGAGCAGCACTGCGTCTTTAAACGCCCTGCCCACGTGTCCGTCAACAGAGGACGGACACACAGCGTGCGGTGTGTCCCCCACGGAATGTTACTCAGCCTGGAACACGGAAATGGTGACACACGCTGCAGCACGGGGAGCCCTGGAGAACAGTGTGCTCGGGTTGCATAAGCCGTCATAAAAGAACAAGTACTGTCTGATCCCACAGAGACAGAGGGAGGATGAGGTTACCGGGAGAGCGGGAGGGACTGGGAGCTCAGGGGCACAGAGGTTCGGTCTGGGATGAAGAGAAAGTTCCGGAGAGGGTGGGCGCGGCGCATCGTGAATACACTTAAGGCCCGGAGTTGTGCACATACATCGCTAACATGGTCACATTTTATGTCGTGAAAACGTTACCACGATAAGAAAGATGACCTCTGACGTCTGCTAACTCACTAGTCATCGGCAACCTCAGTGAGAGTGTCCTTACTGGGACCTGCCCCTCCAGGCACTGCGTGGGGAGCCCCGATCCGGGTAATCTCCCCTCCACTGATGTAACCTCGCCCCGGCTTTGAAGTGGGAGAAGAACCCTTCCTTCTCCTCTGACTTGAATGCCAGGCGGATTAAGGAGGTCCGGCCCATGGGGAGGTGGAGTGTGAATGTCAATCAGGGCTCCGGGCCCCTTGGGGGCACTCCGAGCTGGGTCCCCAGCACACACAGCGGCCATCCCTGACCCAGGGCCCTCTGTCCCTCCGACAGCACCCCACAGCGACCTGACTGCTGTCACCCCCCCCTAAGGAGACCCGAGCCGAGCCAGACCATCACCCCACCTGGCGGGGGCGGCTGGGCGAGGCGCTGTGAGCCTTTCCCGGGAGGCTCGGCTGAGGGCGCCCAGAGGGGAAGCCGGGTCAGACAGAGGCTTCTGCCGCTGGTGGATCTCGGGAAGCGGAACTCGCTGGGGAGGAGGCCTATCGGGCTCTGCAGCCTCGGGGAGTGCACTGCGTTCCCCAGGCTAAGCAGGCAGGAGCACGGCAGGGGGGGCGCGCGGGGAGGGCGGCGGGGGCCAGGCCGGGCGCCAGGGCAGGCTCTGGGGAGACAAAGCACCAGACATTTCCTATTAGGGCAGGAGACTGCGGGGTGAGGGCTGGGTTTGTGCTGGAAGTGCCGCCCTGGGCCCTGGTGGCCTGCAAGGGCCTGGAAGGGGTGACAGGAAGGCGTGCAGCTCCGTGGGAAGTGGGTTCTCTCCTTCCTCTCGGAAGTGGGGGGCAGGCCCGGGGCCTGCTCTCACCCACCTGCCCCAGCGTCTCCATTGCCCTCAGCCATCCCACTCAGCTCCGCAAGGCCAGGGGCCAGCCAGGCCTCGCTGCCGAGCTCAGGGCCCTGGCTCGCCTCCATCCTGCTCCCTCCCACACCTCCCACCTGGGTGCCCCGCTGGCGTGGGGTCCAGAGAGCGGCCTGTTGGACAGCCAGGCGGACCAATCTGCTTCTCCGGGACCCTCAGCTCCCAGGTGGGGGCGGCTCCTGGCTCTGCCCCTTCCCTGAGTCTGCCCCTCCTACGTGAGCCTGGGGCAGGGCAGTTGGGCCCTTTGCGCCTCAGGCTCTCCTTCGGCCCAATGTTAAGAGCGCCCGCTGCCCGGCTCAGGCAGCCCGGCTGCCACGCACAGCACCTGGACGGGGCGGCCCACCCACACTGAGTCCTCACGGCGTGGAGGCTGCGCGGTCTGAGGTCAGTGCTTGCCGGTGATCCCCAGCTCACTTCTCACGGGGCAGAGAGACAGCGTGAAAGCCTCCGGCGCCTCTTCTTCTCAAGGCGCTCACGCCATCCGGGCCCCACCCTGATGGCCTGGTTTAAACCTTAATGACCCCCAAAGGGCCCATCTCCAAATACAGACACATGCAGGGCGAGGGCTCCGGCTTACAGATTTGGGGGGGCACAATTCCGTCCACAGCCACAGGCGGGACGTGATGGGGCGCTGGGCTGCGGGGCCGGGGAAGGCGGGGGGCCGTTTAGTGATGGTCCCTCTTGGTCGAGACCAAGCATGTCAAGGTCAAAGGCGAACACGGCCGAATAGACGCGGCGTGCGGCCCTCGCCGCGCGTGTGACGTGCTTGGTAGGTCAACAGCTCCAGCCTCTGCTGAGGGCCCGAGGTTCCCGCCTGCCGGAGGCGCTAGTTCAGATGGTCTCTCCTCCTCGCAGACCTCACTGTGTTTTATTTTTTTTTTTAAAATATATTGTATTGATTTTTTACAGAGAGGAAGGGGGATAGAGAGTTAGAAACATCAATGAGAGAGAAACATCGATCAGCTGCCTCCTGCACGCCCCCTACTGGGGATGTGCCCGCAACCAAGGTACATGCCCTTGACCGGAATCGAACCTGGGACCCTTCAGTCCGCAGGCCGACGCTCTAGCCACTGAGCCACACCGGTCAGGGCTCTCACTGTGTTTTATATGGTGCTCGTGGGCATCGCTGGATGCTGACAGCGCCGTGTGCTTTGGATGGGCCTGTTGCTAAGAGACAAATCCCAGAAGTTTCTTTAAACGCCCGGCTCCGTAAAAGCACATCCTCCTCACTCACTGCAGCCTCCCTGGGCCCCCGCGGCCGCACCCGCCGCTGGTCTCTGGGCCGCATGCGAGCCTCCAGCGAAGACAGCAGACAGCGACCTGCTCCAGTGACCCCAAGGGAGGAGCCACTCGGAGCTGGGGGGTGGCGTGGGCAGAACGAGGCCCGGCCCGGCTGAGGATGCCTGCGGCTCCGGCCCGGCTCCTGAGGCGGCCTCCGGGGAGGGGCCCGCTCGGCTGAGGGGAGAGGAGGGGCCCTGACCTGTGCTGACCCCCCGAGGACCAGCAGGCTGTGGGCCTGTCCTGGGGCCTCCTTTCAGGATTTCTGTTCTCTGTAGAGAGGCCCCGAGTTAAACATGCTTCAGACCAAACCCAGCCACGACCCCTGGCCCGGGGGCGGCTGCGTAGCCCTGGCTTCTGGGCCACAGAGCGCCACCCAGCGAGGCTCTCAAGAGTTTCTCTCCAATGGGGTTCTTTCTAGAAAATGCAGGTTCCCCGGCCCCGCCCCGCCCCTCCTAATGCCCAGGGAGACTGTGAGGGTGGAACCTGGGACGTGACAGCTGGCAAGCGTCCAGGGTTCTCAGGCTGGCGGAGGGTCAGGACGCACCTCCCCGTGTTCCCGGCTGCTGTTCCGTCCGGTGACTGCGCCCCCGTGGCGAGCGGGCGGGGGCCGGCCTGGGGGGCAGCTGCGGGCCAGTCCTGCCCACGGGCCACGGCCTGCGCCCGCGGGCTCACCCCGCATGGCACCTCTCAGACCTAGCTTGGGAGGGCCGGCTTCACCCCAATCCCCGTTCCAAGGATGACGATAATGACATTTAACTTTAAAAAAATTAAAAAATGAGCCCTAGCCAGTTTGGCTCAGGGGTTAGGACGTCGGCTCACAGACCAAAGGGTCGTGGGTTTGATTCCTGGTCAAGGGCACACGCCTGGGTTGCAGGCTTGATCCCTGAACTGGTTGCGTGCGGGAGGCAACCGATTGATATGTCTCTCTTACATCGATGTTTTTCGCTCTTTCTCTCTCCTTCTCTCTCTCTTTTTAGAAAATGCAAGTTTCCTCCCTCCCTCTCCTCCTTCCCTCCCACGCTCTCTAAAAAACCAATGGAAAAATCCCCTCAGGTGAGGATTAACACAAAAATGAGCGGAGGAGCTGAACAGACATTTCTCTGCACGCAGACGGGACAAGGCCATGAGAAGAAGCTCAGCATCGCTCATGGCAGGGGATGCGAGTCAGAACCACAAGGAGATGTCACCTCACCCCGGTCAGATGGCGGCAGCAGAAAGACAGGCAGTGACGCGTGGTGGTCAGGATGGCAGAGAAGGAATCTCGGGAGCACTGTAGGTGGGGGTGTCAATTGGTGCAGCCGTTATGCAGAGCGAGTTCCCCCAAAATTAAACACAGAACTACCAGCTGACCCATGACCCCACTTCTGGGATGCACCTAAAGGAAACAAAGTCTGCCTGGAAGAGGTACCTGCTCTCCCTCGTTCACCGCAGCGTTATGGACTGGACATGGGCTCTGACCGGTGTGGCTCAGTGGATAGAGCGTCGGCCTGAGGACTGAAGGGTCCCAGGTTCGATTCCGGTCAAGGGCATGTACCTTGGATGTGGGCACATCCCCGGTGGGGGGTGTGCAGGAGGCAGCTGATCGATGTTTCTCTCTCATTGATGTTCCTAACTCTCTATCCCTCTCCCTTCCTCTCTGTAAAAAAAATCAATAAGATATATTTTTAAAAAAATAAAAAAAATAAAGTCGCGACACGGAAGCAGCCTAAATGAATGAAAGGACTTTACAAGATGAGGTGTCCATAGCTGTGTAATTCCGCCTTTAAAAAGAGGAAAACCCTGGCATTGGTGACAACGTGGGTGAAACGTGAGGCTATAAGGCTGAGTGAAACAAGACACAAAGGGAAATAATCTCACTTACAGGTGGAATCTTTGAAGAAGAAAAAAAGCCGAACTCCTAGTTACCAGAAGCTGGGGCGTGGGGGGAGGGGAGCTTTAAATATAGATACCCCTCAGAACTCGGGAATAAATCGTAATACTATGTTCCAAGCACTATTCAGGCACTTTACGTGTAATTGCTCATTTCACCTTTAAAGGAATCCTGCGAGGTGGGTACTATTATTATCCCCATTTTGCCAATGAAGAAACGGAGGCACAGAGAGGGCAGTTAACTGGCTCAAGGTCACACAGTTCTCCAGTAGCAGAGTGGGATCTAGACCCTCAGCAAAGTAAGGAAGTCATACCCAGAAAAAGGCCCCCCGCGTTTAGGGAAGCACCCCGGAAATAAAGAAATGAAGTCTGGGTCCCTGACTCCACATCACCAAAGGCCCTTTCTCCCTCCCAGGCCCGCTCTGGGCAGGCGGCAGGCGGTTCTGCTGCTACTTGCTCCCTCCCAGACAACGAAATCTTCTCGCTCCTGGCAGGGGGGCAAGGGCCGGCCTGGCCTTCCTGGCCCTGGAGTGGGGGGGGGAGCGTCTCGGGGGCACAGCTCCCCCAGGCCCCAGCGCAGAGCCCCTGTGGAAGGACAAGCGCTCCCTGCTGCCCGCCCCGCCGCCCGCCCCGGGCTTTTCCAGTTTTAAGTGGGATGTGTGCGAGGGAAGAGGCCGGCAGGCTGCAGGCACCGGGGTTCCCACTGGGGGCGGGGCGGTGAGCCCCTCTGGCAGCTTTCCACGTCACACTCCTCGGGACATTTCAGGCCAAAGTCCGTGCCGGGCCGCCCTCCAGGCAGCTGGGAGGCGTCCCTGAGGCTGGCGCCTGTCCTGGACGGCTCCCTCCCGGGGCTGACGCGTCACATCCGTCAGGCCAGGGGAGCCCCGCGGCAGAGCTGCCGCCTCCCCCCCCCGCATCCTCGGCCTCAGCCTGCTCGCCCTGGAATGAGCCTCACCCGGAGCCTCATGACGCGAAGCACAAAATGTCCTGCAACGTCCCTCGTTCGTCACCCTCTGGTTTTCAGTAAACACGGGTAAATCACAGGCGGCAGCGGCGGCCGCTGTCGTCGCCAGAGCCTGCAGCCTGGACAGGCCCCTGGCCTTTCCCGCCGTGAGGGCGAGGCCGTCCGCGTGGGCCGGTGCTCTCGCCTTCAGACGTGTGCGAACCTCTGAACGAACCCTGGTCCTGTGCACATCTGGGGCACTGCCTGTGCAGGCTCACACATGTATGCACATGTATATGCAGGCTCATGTGTGTACACACAATGGGTGTACACGTTCACACATGAGTATGCAGATTCACATGTACATGCATGCACTAGACATGCAGGCTCACATGGGTGCGCACATACAAGGCACCGGGTGTGCGGGTTCACACATGTATGCACATGTGTATGCAGGCTCATGTGTGTACACACAACAGACGTACACGTTCACATGTGCTTGTACACGTGAGTGTGCAGGTTCAGGTGTACATGTGCACACCAGGCATGCAGGCTCACACATGTGTGTGCGCACTGGTTGCAGGCTCACAGGGGCACACCCCAGGTGTGCACACACGGCCTCTCCGGGGCCTCGCAGCGTGGCGGTCAGGGAGCGGCGAGGAGCACCTCAGGCGGGGAGTCTGGCACGTCCTCCTGGGGGGGGGGCCCCGTTCACGTTGCCGGCGCTGCACGCGTGTGACAGTCCACACGATGGCTTTCTAGTAATTATTACTCCTGGTGACTCACGGTTCCGCACGATGCAAACCCCGCGGCTGCGCCCAGGTGCTCAGTGACACACCAGCGAGCCTCTGGGGTTCTCTCAGGCTGGCACCCGCCTTTAGCTCCTCTCACGGTCATTTCTTTTCCGAAGCGCTTCTCGTTATTAGAGAATTCTCTCTCCTGTTGGTTCTGCTTCTCCCGTGACCCCTCTGTGTGCTCCATTTGCTGGGAGATGAGGGGTAACAGTGAGCTCAGGGAAGCCCCGCGGAGCCCGCCCACCAGCATCGCTGACGGAAGGACGGCGGTGCCATCGGGCCGGCGGCCTCCCTTTCCAGTTAAAGCTGCCCTTGCTCGGCCACGGGCGTTCGAGACGGCTCTGCAGCTGTCCGTTTCTCACCCCTGGTTCCTTCCGGCGGATGTTGCTCTGCTTTCACCTCCTGTCAGTTTCCGTGGCGCGGGGTCAGCATTGCAGCCGTGTTACGCACGAAAGGGGGCCATTTCCTGACGAATGTGCACAGGGGAGAAAGGAGGCCTCGGGCCCTTGACAGCCTGGGGCAGCTCCAGGGTGTCTGGTCCTCGCCGGCTCCACGCAGCCGCGGTTTGGGGAGAGACTCAGGCCGCCCTGACGTGGGCAGGACCGCGGAGCCGCAGCGTGGGCGCCCGGGCCCAGACCCTGCGGCTTCGCCCGGGGAGCGGCCGGCCTCTCCCCCCGGGTCTGCCCAGCAGCCTCGCGTGCCCACTGTGCCGTCTGGAGCCGGGTCTCTCCATAAACACGCGCTCTCGGAACCAGATCTGCAGCCTGTGAGGGAGGCAGCAATGGGCCGGCTGCCAAATCCACCACCTACTTCCCCCCCAGACTCCGCGGATCAACCCCAGCCTTGGATGTGCAAAACTCCCCACAAATATCATGTTTATGGAAATCACATCACCATGGCAACTGTAAAGGTCTCACAAGTATTTTTAAAATAGCAAATTGCCAAAACCCACTTAGAAAAAAACCTGAAATCTGTTTCCTTGTGGGCATTAGTGAACACGCGGGCGGCAGCGAACACCAAGTGTGCTTCGCGGCGTGGCGGCCAAAGTCAGGAGCAGGGGCCCTGGCCCGGCTTCCCGGCACCGAGGGCCGCACCTGGGAAAGTAAAGTGTGACTGGGATTTCCTTTCCTAAAGAGAGGCTGCCCTTTCGATTCGTCCTGGAAAACGGCAGCCAGCCCCTCTGGGGAGCGGAAGGTGGTGAGAGACCGGCCTTGCTGATACCCTGCTCGCTTCCTCTCTGCCCCACATCCCCGACGCCGCTGCCTCCCACCCCGCAGACAAGCCCACCGCTAACCCGGACTTCAGCAGGGGCAGCAGCGCCTGCCGCGGGGACTTGGCCCCGCTGACTCCCGCCTTGTAAAACCCGGGTCTCAGAGGCTGCCCACCACCCACGCAGGAGGGGAGGCCGGATTCCGCACGTCCGGCTAGAACGTGTGTGCTTTCCAAAGTGTCACCGGATGGCACAGACGACGCACCGATCGTTGGTGTCTTTTGTAAAGACGGAACGCACTGGGCGGATTCTGATGACTCTTCTCACCTCAAGGAGTCATGGGGCTTTTCCAGCTCCAGCAGCGAGGGTCTTGTGCGAGTGGAAGAAGCAGATCGCACTGTGAACTGACCATTTTATTCTCTAGCTGGTCTCCATCTTCAAAGGGGGCGGGGAGGGCAGGACGAAATGAAGGACAAGAGGCAAAAGGATGGGTCCGAGGGCGTGGCAAGCCCTCGGGGACTGGGATGGGGATCTGCTTTCCGTGTCTTGCTCAGCGCAGGAAAGGCCAGGAGGACACAGGCCGGGCAGAGGCGGCAATCTCCCGAAATGATCGGGAAGACGGAACAATGGCCCGCAGTCGCGTGAGAATGGCGAGCCGGTTCTGGAAGCTCTGCCGGTCTGTGGACGCGCGTGAGGGGGAGGGGAGAGCCATGGGCAGGTAAGAAAAGACAGGGCTCCAGGGAGAAGGAGGGCAGTGGCTCCTGGGGCCACAGAGCTGCCAGGGACCTGGGCTTCCGGGAGGGAAGGGCGGAGCCTGGCTCTGGCCGGGGAGGGCGCGGGGCAGGCGGGCAGAGGAGAGGTCTCTGGGCCAAGCCCAGGGGCCAGAGCTGCCCAGGGAGGGGCCGAGGCTGGCGTCTGTGCTAAGCAAGAACATGGAAGCCCATCATGGAAAACCAGGAGGACGAGTGCTGGTTTGGGCCCTCGGAGCTCACGTGCCAGAGGCCCCCACCCCGCGCTCCCTGCCCCTCCCGGCCCCGTGGGAGTCGGCATCTCACGCGCAGAGAGCCATTTGGGAGCCGGGCGCCCACGCTCCGCAGCTCCTGTGCGGGCTGTTCCCGAGCTTCCAGAGGAAGGCGTTAGAAACCAACTTCTTTAGGAAAACTAGGGGTCTGGGGCGGGTGGGAGGCAACAGTGGTGCCAGGGGGTGGGTCAGGGTCCCACAGCCCCGTTAGGGTGCTAGAAACAAACATCCTGGGCCAGCGGGCGTCCCTGCAGGAACAGAGGCCTGAGCCTGGGGCCTGCTGAAGGGACAATTCACAGAGGCCCAGGAGGGGCCAGGGAGCCAGCCCACAGGAGAGGATGCTGAGGATGAGAAGCAGGGAGGCCACCCCTACCCCCGGGCCTGTGGGGGAAGGAAGGGGGAGGGTACACTGTCTTAGTCTGGAGAGGGCGGGGGTGGAGGACTGCAGAACAGAGGCCATGGTCGTGGTCAGGGCTGGAGGAGCCAACACCCAACCTCTCTCCTCCCTTCTTCCATCCCTGCCTGTGCCTCCCCTTGGTCAGCCCACGGGGCAGGTGAGGCAGGCTAGGGAGGGTGGAGAAGGGATGGGGAGGGTGGAGAAGGGATGGGGAGGGTGGGGAAGGGATGAGGAGGGTGCAGAAGGGATGGGGAGGGTGAAGAAGGGATGGGGAGGGTGGGGAAGGGATGGGGAGGGTGGAGAAGGGATGGGGAGGGTGGAGAAGGGATGGGGAGGGCGGGGAAGAAGGGATGGGGAGGGTGGAGAAGGGAGGGGGAGGGCGGGGAAGAAGGGATGGGGAGGGTGGAGAAGGGAGGGGGAGGGCGGGGAAGAAGGGAAGGGTAGGGTAGAGAAGGGATGCGGAGGGTGGGGAAGAAGGGATGGGGAGGGTAGAGAAGGGATGCGGAGGGTGGGGAAGAAGGGATGGGGAGGGCAGGGAAGAAGGGATGGGGAGGGTGGAGAAGGGATGGGGAGGGCAGGGAAGAAGGGATGGGGAGGGTGGAGAAGGGATGGGGAGGGCGGGAAAGAAGGGATGGGGAGGGTGGAGAAGGGATGGGGAGGGCAGGGAAGAAGGGATGGGGAGGGTGGAGAAGGGATGGGGAGGGCAGGGAAGAAGGGATGGGGAGGGTGGAGAAGGGATGGGGAGGGCAGGGAAGAAGGGATGGGGAGGGTGGAGAAGGGATGGGGAGGGCGGGGAAGAAGGGATGGGGAGGGTGGAGAAGGGATGGGGAGGGCGGGGAAGAAGGGAGGGGGAGGGTGGAGAAGGGATGGGGAGGGCAGGGAAGAAGGGATGGGGAGGGTGAAGAAGGGATGGGGAGGGCGGGGAAGAAGGGATGGGGAGGGCAGGGAAGAAGGGATGGGGAGGGTGGGGAAGAAGGGATGGGGAGGGCAGGGAAGAAGGGATGGGGAGGGTGGAGAAGGGATGGGGAGGGCGGGGAAGAAGGGATGGGGAGGATAGAGAAGGGATGCGGAGGGCGGGGAAGAAGGGAGGGGGAGGGAGGGGAAGAAGGGAGGGGGAAGGCCGGGAGCAATGGGGGAAAGCTTCCCCTCCCTCCGCCTCTGCGATGGCACCTCTCACCCCTTCAGACTGAGAGCAGGAGACCAGGCTGGAGCAGAGCTTCCAGGCACCTCCTGACGTAAAGGCACACGGCGCACAGAATCTTCCTTCCTTTACAACCTCCGCACCAACAGGAGGCGAGAATGAAACCACCCTTGCTTCAGATGGGTACCAAGTGGAGCTCGGACAGGGCCAGACAGCACCACTGAGCCAAGGGTGCTGTTAGGACCGCGCTGGCGTGAGGAGCCGGGGTCCTGGGCCGCAGCCCGGCAGAGCCAGCTGGCTCTCCTCCCCAGCGCACTCTCTCTCAGTCAGCAGTGTGCTGGGGTCCTGCTGCATGCTCCGCACTGGCCCACACACTAGGGGGAGACACGGAGAACGGAGAACGTGTCATTGAAGAGGTAAGACTAAGCCACATGATGAATGAAAACCCAACATTAGACTGGTAGGTAGACCAGATGGCCCAAAAGAGGAGACGCTTGATTTCAGTGCATTTTAATTTTATCATTGTACCCCTTACCCCCTAGCTCAGGGGTCCTCAAACTTTTTAAACAGGGGCCAGTTCACTGTCCCTCAGACCGTTGGAGGGCCGGACTATAGTTAAAAAAAAACTATGAACAAATTCCTATGCACACTGCACATATCTTATTTTGAAGTAAAAATACAAAACGGCAAGACACCCGCATGTGGCCCGCGGGCCGTAGTTTGAGGACGCCTGCCCTAGCTGGTAGTGTCTTCAGATTTGTGTTAAGAATCAAGTGTGGCCCTGACCGGTTTGGCTCAGTGGACAGAGCGTTGGCCTGGAGACTGAAGGGTCCCGGGTTCGATTGTGGTCCAGGGCATGTACTTTGGTTGTGGGCTTGATCCCCAGTGGGGGGGAGGGTGTGTGCGGGAGGCAGCTGATCCATGTTTCTTTCTCATAGATGTTTCTAACTCTCTATCCCTCTCCCTTCTTCTCTGTAAAATCAATAAAATATATTTTAAAAAATAAAAAGAATCAAGTGTGTTTCCCCTCATGATTGGTGGTTGTGCCAACCCCTGTCTGGGTGTGGTGGGTGGGGAACCCACGCAGAATGTGAAATGCTGTCTCTCCAAACAGCACTGGGGAGACATCAATGCTCCCCCCGCCCCCCGGACTGCCTTTAAGGAGTGCTTCGGTCGATGGCCAAGCATCCTGACACAGGGTAGACCCAGCTCCCGAGTCTTCAGGGAAACCTGCACCAGGAGATCGAGAACATTCTGCGACGTCGGCTGCATTGAGCTTAGGTGAGAAGCTAGTGGGGAAAATCAAACACACAGCAGAGTGGGCCCACGCAGTCAGGTACCTCGCCAAGGCCATGGCTTGGCTTGGCTTTCCGTTAGCCCAGATCAATGCCCAAGGCCCTCCTCTCAGGATGGATCAGACTCAGAGTCTGCCACGGCACGGAAGCCCAAGACCAGCCAAATCTTGTCAAGCCCAACCTGGATGGTTTAGTGCAGCCTCCACTGCCCCCCCCCCCTTTCTTTCTTCAGCCTGGCAACCCCACTTATTGGGCCTCAGAGGGCAATGTTTCTGTTTGTGCCCTTCGGAGTCAGGGCCACAGAAAGATTCCGGTTGTGTGTTCGGCTCACACGACCCCTCCGCGTAGCCAAGGCGAAGAGGCAGCTCGGCCGTGCCTTCCTGGGGTGGCGAGGTCATGGGTGGTTGGTTGGAGGTCCATGAATGCTTCTTGGACTCCATCCTGACAGGTCAAAAAAAGGAATGACCAAGAAAAGAACGGATTCTCCAAATAGCTCTGCAGCACTGGGATCTGGCCCAGCTCCGGCTGAAGCTTTTACATTCCTGGTCGGCCCCAAAGGACGGCCACCAGCACAGCCCGCTCAGTCCCAGCCGGCCCCTGCCAGGAGCCTGGTTGTGGGCACCGGCCCCAGCCTCCTGGGACACGCACTTTCGTGATAATCGGGCCTGCCCTGTGGGGCAGAGGGACAGCTGGCACTCCCAAAGGCTGCTGTGAGCTTTGGTGTGACCGCGGGCTTTTAACAGCAGGGATCCCTGGGAAACCTCTCTGGAGGGCCTGGGATCTGCGAGCCAACGCCACCTCGTACCTTAACTCCCTTCCTGTGGCTCCAGGTGGCCCCTGAGTGAGTAAGAGCTGGTAGACAGGCCTTCAGCGGTAAGAAAGGATGTGACTAACGTCAGGCATGGTCATTTGGATTTCGGTGCAATTGCTGTGAACTATGTATGTCTGGCTTCTAACCATATGATATTTTCACTTTTTGTTTTAAAATACTTTCAAACTTGCCGAAACCGGTTTGGCTCAGTGGATAGAGCGTCGGCCTGCAGAATGAAAGGTCCCAGGTTCGATTCCGGTCAAGGGCATGTACCTTGGTTGCGGGCACATCCCCAGTGGGGGGTGTGCAGGAGGCAGCTGATCGATGTTTCTCTCTCATCGATGTTTCTAACTCTCTATCCCTCTCTCTTCCTCTCTGGAAAAAATCAATAAAATATATTTTTAAAAAAATACTTTCAAACTTACAGGGAAGTTTCAGGAATAACACAGAGATCGCCCATCCTCCCTTTATCTAGGTTGCCAGTTTCGAACACTTCACATTTGTTTGTCATTCTCTCTCTCTCTTTCTTCATGTGATTATTTTTCTGAACCACTTGTGAATAGGCTGGATATATCATAGGCCTTTATTCCTTAATATTTCATTATGTTTGGCTTCTAACCATATGACATATTACCAAAGCACACAGGTATTCTCTTACATGTTCATATTATGGATATCAATTTTGGGAAATGTGATATGGATATATTTTAAAATACATTTTTATTGATTTCAGGGAGGAAGGGAGAGGGAGAAATAGGAGCATCAATGATGAGAGAATCATCTATCAGCTGCCTCCTGCACACCCCCCACTGGGGAATGAGCCCACAATCCAGGCATGTGCCCTGACCGGGAATTGACCCATGACCTCCTGGTTCTTAGGTCGACACTCAACCACTGAGCCACACCAGCCAGGCAAATATAATATTTTATCTAATCTACAGTTCATATTCCAATTTTTTCAACCATCTCAATAATGTCCTTATTGGTGTTCATTTTTCCTCTAGTGCCGGACATAATCCAAGATCACGCTTTGCATTTGGTTGTTGTGTTTTTCGTCTTTTTTCATCTTTTATGTGGGCTTGCCTGACATTTCCTCACCTATCAGTTCAGGATTTGCACTCCCAGCCAGGATACCACAGAAGTAACATGTGTCCCTCGCAGGATGTCACATCAGGGCATGTGCTGTCTGTCTGTCCCTCCTCACCGATGCTCATTTTTAACAGTTTTGAGATATAATTCACACAAGGTAACATCCACCCTTAATAGTTCAGTGGCTTTGGTGTAGTCAGTTATGTAACCATGACCATAATCAGCGTTAGATCATTTTCATCACTCCCATCAGCATCGCTCTCTCGTCCTCCGACCGCCCCCGTCCTCCCCCGACGATCAGGGCTGCCTCTACAGACGGGCCGTCGGGACATTTCCTGTCAGTGTGTCGTACACTCTGGGGACAGGCGGTCCTTTGCGACTGGCCGCGTCCACCTAGCACAGTGTCCCACGGTCCAGGTAAGGCTGCTGTTTTCCACCCGGTCAGGGCGCTAGCTGGCTTCCTCACAGAGTGGTTTTTCTCCTTGAAAGCCATCAGCGTTCTGCAGAGGGACACTTTAAGATCATGCTAATATCCTGCGCCTCATCAAAACCTCCCCCCAGATTTAATGTGACGGTTATTGAGCGCACCAATCTTTAGGAAAGCAGTTTGCTAAGACGGAACATTTCCGCCCCCCGCCTCTCTGTCATTAGCTGTGCAGCTCACAAAGACGGATGGGGCCTGGCTCTTCTCAGGGTGACGGTCCCCCACGAGCCCCCCAGAGAGCAGGCCTGTGCCTCTGTGATGGGGCAGCCAACATCCCTCCTCCGCCCATGTCCCTCCCCTGAGTGACCAGAGCACCAAGGACTCAGAGACACACAGGCTGTGTACAACCCCCACCTGCCTGCCGCCCTGAGAACTCCGTCCCTCCGTCCCCCTGAGCTAGGAATGCTGAGAGGTGACAGGAAAGCCGGGTCCCTCGGATAAGGGCTCACTAGGTTACAGGAGCCAGGCCCTGCTCTTGGCTCCACCAGCAGCAGGCGGGGTGCATACACCCACGGAAAGGTCCTCGGTGCTGGGGCGCAGAAGGTGAGGAAAGCACAACCCCCCCCCCCCCCCCGCCCAGGAGATGATTCAAGAATAAGAAGATTGAGACAATAGCAGAAGAGCCAGAATGTAAGGACCAGAGTGGAAGAAGAGCAAGAGACGAGTCCTATGCTGCTTGAGAGTCCCAGGAAGGAGGAGCTCGCCAGCCGGGAGTGATCAGGCCCGGCTTGGAGGGGCGCTGGCGAGGCGCCTGGACGGCTGTGGGCGTTGGACATGATGGGGGGGGGGGGCGGTCCAGGCAGGAGCAGAACCCCCTGCACAGCACCTGCTGAAAGGCAGCGGCCCAGCTCAGCTCCACAAAGGGAGGCAACGAGCAGGGAAGCTCACGGGGTCCTCGCGGGCCACGGGGGATGCACCGAGCTCCGGGACCAGGGCGAGCCACTGCAGGTTCCAGAGCAGAGGATTAAAACGGCGGGAGCTGAGACACACGAGCAGGATGTGCTGCATCTGCTAACCCAGAAATAAATGTATTCACGTGGCAAGGCCAGCGCCGCCTGAGCTGGGGCCCGGGACCCAGGTCCCTCTGATCTGTGGCTGGCGCCCCCTCTGCAGCGCGGCCTCAGGGCGACCTCCTCGGAACCAGGCAACGCCCCCGCCGGCCCGCGCCCATCTGTCTCCTCCTGGAAATGGCCCACGTCGCAGCTCTGCTCCTGGCGCCGTGCTCTCCGTTTTCACGGAGGAAGTTTGCCTTCTTGGTGAAATGCTTCTTTTCAAAACAAAACAGAAAATAAAATATGACAACCTCCCAAACAGTGTTTGTTCCGGGAGCCTCCGGGCTGCTGGTGTCTGGCCCATCTGCGGCACCGCCCGCCGTGGGGGGGCGAGGCTTCCTGCGCGGGCAGCGCTGCGAAGGCCACCCCCAGGCTCCCAGGCTCTCCGCCCACAGCACCCGCCTAAGGTGCTCTGTCACATCACCCAAAGCTTCTGAGGTTCAGAAAGAGGTCAAAGAGTGAGACTGGAAGGCAGGGCCGGGGAAAGGATTGGCGACACCTTCAAGAGCGACTTTGATGATATGAAAATGCATCTCAGAGAAGCTGTTAGCCGGGAAAAGGCTGGGCGGTGAGAAGGTGTCCGTCCGGTGATGGGGTCTGATGGGGTCATCCCCCGCAGCCCTCACCAGATCTTTGTTAAAGGCCAGTGCACTCACTCCACTCAACAAAGAGCAGTAAACCACCCAGCACCAGCCAGACGCTGTGGTGGCAGGAGGCCTGGGGCTGGGGCAAGTGATGGTGAAATGTAAGAGCCGTGGGTACCGGGGGAGGCCTCTCTTCTCTAAAAGGAACAGGTTGGAGAGGCCCTAAAGCTGTCCGGCCCTCGGGAAGGTGGGCCTTTTTTTAAAATTGATTTCAGAGAGCAAGGGAGAGGGAGGGAGAGATAGAAACATCAGTGACAAGAGAGCATCATTGATTGGCTATCTCCTGCATTGGGGATCAAGCCTGCAACCTGGGCATACGCCCTGACCGGAATCAAATCACGACCTCCTGGTTCACAGGTCGACACTCAACCACTGAGCCACCATGGCCGGGCTGGTGGACCATTTTCTTTGTGGAGGTTTTAAGGCAGGCTCTTCTCCACCAATACCGCATCGTTCTTGATCTCAGGGTCAAAATTCTCAGCTAACAAAGACCCAGGTCTACCGAGTGCTGAGCTCCCCAGGGGACCCTGGCCATGGCCCCCACACACTCCAGGTTCCAGCACAGCCTTGGTCTCATGTCATTTTACTAGAGGGCCGGTGCACGAATTCGTGCACAGGTGGGGTCTGGCTGCCCACCTCTGATGCAGCGGGGATGATTGGGGGGGTGTGTAGGGGGCGATTAGGGGTGTGGCTGGCAGGGGGAGGGGCCGCAGGCAGTTGGCTGGCCGGCCCTGCCCCGGATTGGGCTGGTTGGCCACCACAGTGCGCATCACAGCCACTGGTCATCACAGCCACTGGTCATCATAGCCACTGGTTCTTCTGGTCGTTCTGCCGTTGGGTCGCTTGGCTTTTATATATATAGGTTCCTTCAAGAAAAATGGCTTCTTCGATGCAATGGAAGACCTTACTTATTGGGAATGCATAATTTATTCCTGTGCTGTGCCTTTTGTTAGGCAGAGACTGTCCCTCGCTGCTGCCTCGGCTTTTCTCTAGAAGCGCCCTTCCTAAGGAACACGGCTCGGAGAACACGTGCTCAGCGGAGCCGTTGAGACCCACCCCCGGCTCTCACTGGGAAGCTCCACGCTAAGGACACTCCTGCCCACGACACACATCCTCCCAAGACCGGCCCACCTGCCCGGTGATGGGGCTTCAAGACTGTAAACCCCCAATTTGTGACAACTCTTCCCTGGGCTTGTGAGCCTGGGCTGTTCAAACATGAACCTGAGAACAGTCCTCTAACTTGCTCTCTCTCTCTCTCTCTCTCTCTCTCTCTCTATATATATCTATATATATATACACACACACACATATATATATGTATATGTTTATGTATATGTATATGTATGTTGTTATTGATTTCAGAGAGAGGAAGAGGGAGAGGGAAAGAAACATCAATGATGAGAGAGAATCATCAGTCAGCTGCCTCTTACACTCTGCACACTGAGGATTGTTCCCGCATCCCAGGCATGTGCCCTGACCAAAAATCAAACCGTGACCTCCCGGTTCATAGGTCTATACTCAACCACTGAACCATACCAGCCAGACAGTCCTCTAACTATCATAGTGAAATAACTAAGAGGTAAATCCTATAGGGACATTTGTGTGTGTGCATATACATGTGTACACATGTACACACACACACACACACACACACATACCCATACTCATTCACCAGTCTGACGCTCCCACAGCCTCCTACACAGGGACGGATGCCTCAGGCCCAGGGTTTTGGGGGTAGGATGGCAAACCTCCCACTGGGTGTGGTAAACCAAGTCCTGAGAGCCTGCTCACCCCCCTCACCCCCAGCATGCCAGGCATGTGAACTTTGGTCGGGCCCAGGAATGCCCGGTCTCAGCTCTGGGCATGGCCTGGGACCAGGATGCTGGAAAAGGCAGAAGTGCTTTTTGGTCTCCTGCCCAGCCCAGGTGCCACTCTGAGGAAAATCCCAGAAATGATCTCGGGACAAAGGAAATTTTGTGATGTTAATCGGCAGTGATAACCCTTCCCGACCACGGAGGGCATTGCCATGAACAGAACATAGTGTTCTTGAGAGGTGGCTGAGCAGGGATTACCGGTTCCATTTTGACTCGGAGAAGTTAAGTGACCTGCCCACGGTTCGATGCTACTGAAGAACCAAAACTAGCTCTGAGGTTCACCCCACTTCCTTTCTTTTCTTAAATATGATTTTATTGATTTTGAGAGAGAGAGGACGAGAGAGAGAGATAGAAGCGTCAATGAGAGAAAAAGACCAACATTGATTGGCTGCCTCCTTCACGCCCCCTGCTGGGGATCAAGCCACAACCTGGGCATGTGCCCTGACCGGGAATCAAACCTGCCACCTCTTGGTTCATGGGTCAATGCTCAACCACTGAGCCACGTTGGCCGGGCCTCCCTCCTTTCCATGACGAATGTAACACAGAACCGGAAATGTTACTTAGTTGGGCGCCCTCGGGGTCACTCTGGACAGCTTTGCTCATTCCCCCAGGAGCCCTGCTCTCTCCCCCATGAACCTGAGATGGGCCAGCGCCATGCTCTCCTTTCCTCCGTACAACACGCACCGCTGTCTGCACTTAGCACAACCCGCCTTCCCACAGGGGTCAGCTCTCTGAAGCGGGACCGTGTGAGGCGGGACCGTGTGAGGCCGGACTGTGCCTTCCGTGACGTTGTCTGAGCTGGAGCCAGGCCGGGGCCGCAGCAGGAGCAAGCGCATGTCTGTGAGGGACCTGCATGGAGGGTCCCTCACCCCGGGTGGCTGTATTTGGAGGGAGGTCTTTAAGGAGGTAAAGGAGTGTAATGCACAGGCCCTAACCCAGCGTGACTGTGTCCTCATAAGAACTGGCGACTAGGGCACAGACAAACACAGAGAGAAGACAGCCATCTACATGCCCAGGCGAGAGCCCTCAGGAGAGACCAGCCCTGCCAGCACGTAAGACAGAGTTTACCCTTGTATTATTATTTATTATTTACCTGTATTACAACTGTGAACCTACTTTTGCCCAACCCATATACTGTTAAAGTTCATTTCACCTGTTTCTTTTTATTTTATTTTTTTTTAATATATTTTATTGATTTTTTACAGAGAGGAAGAGAGAGAGATATAGAGTTAGAAACATCGATCAGCTGCCTCTTGCACACCCCCCCACTGGGGATGTGCCCGCAACCAAGGTACATGCCCTTGACCGGAATCGAACCCGGGACCGTTCAGTCCGCAGGCCGACGCTCTATCCACTGAGCCAAACCAGTTTCGGCTCTTTTTATTTTTTATACTATAAGTGATAGAAATGTTTAGATTCCTAGGACATCTGTGGCTCATGTTATATTTCTTCTGGAAAGTTCCGGCCTAGGGCCTTGTGGGTCATGCTGAGGACCTGAGCTTTTACTCTGAGGGACATGGACGCCCCTGGAGGGTTTCCAGCTCAAAGGCGACGTGACCCGACTCACTTGTGTGTTAAAAGATCACTCTGGTGTGGAGCTGAGAGGCCATTGCAGTCACTCCGGAGGCAGCAGGGGCTTAAGAAGTGGTCAGACACTGAGTAGATTTTGAAAGTAGAGCCAAGAGTATTTCCTGGCGATAGGGGATGAGGAACGGAGGCGTCAAGGATGAGTCCCAGAGTTTGGCCTGAGCTTCTGAAAGAGTGCCATTTGCTGTGATGGAGAAAGATGGGGGAGAAGCAAGTTCAGGGGAGAAAAGCAGGGGTTTGGTTGTGGATGAGTTAACGCCAAGGGGTCTTCTGGTTTCCAAGGGGAGCTGCTGAGAAGTCGGTTGAATATCACACTCTGGAGCTCAAGGGAGGGGTCCACGCTGCAGGTGTGACTTGGGAGTCCTCATCTACGGATGCAATTTCAAGCCAGGAGACCGGGCCTGAGCAACAAGGAGTGAGGTGAGTGTAGGCAGAGAAGAGAGTAAGATCAAAGTGAAGATCAAGATCAAGATCAAGTGCTCTGGGGGACTCCCAGGTGTAGAGGTTGATGAGATGAGCAAAGGAAACACGAGGTATAAGGAAAGCCAGGAGAGGGTGGTGTTTCAGAAGCCACGTGAAGGCAGCATTTCGAGGAGAAGGAAGCGAGAATGAGGTCCAATGCTACTGAGAGACCCAGGAAGGTGCAGACAGAGAACTGACCACTGGAGCAGCCCGCGGCCTAGACGTGCTTGGTGATCCTGATGTGCCATTTAGGTGAGAGGTGGAGGCAAACCGTGACTAGAACAGGTTCAAGGGACAATGAGAGGAGAGGAACTGGTGACAGCAAACCCAGGCCACTGGTTCAGGGCACTCAGCTGTAAAGGGGGGACGAGAGGGGCACCAGCCAGAGTGGGGTGCAGGATCAACAGAGGCTATTTCTAAAAGATGGGGGAGAAGTTCAGCATGGGTGTGTGATTCCGGGAATGAGCTATCAGACAGAGAAAATTGTATGAGGCATAAGAGTTAGCCTACTTACGTCACCTCCATCTTGGTTCCACTCTTCTCCCAACATTACCCCGGTACAGCGTTACTGTCCCTCTGTCCCAACATATCACTACTTCAGTTCATCTATTGATTACCTTGGTAATCTTTACTTCTTAACCTATTGATTACAGACAGTACCTCTTGGCCCCCACTTTATATGAGGAAGGGATTCACACCCCTCCTCTACCCTGTACATGCCAGTCAGCTTTGATGGGTGTGCGAGGACAGTAACCACACTGTAAACAACAACAAAAAAACCTTAGCAACCCAGGCTTACTGCTCAGTCACATGCCAGGCCAGGCCCTGCCTCTGATTTCCTCTTGATTCTGGGAACCAGGTTGAAGAGCGGCCCCCACCTGAGACCTGCCCTTCTCCTGAGAGAGGGAAAAGAGCGAAGGCAGACCTCACAGTGCCCCTGCAGGTGTCTGCTCAGACATAGGTTAAGTCATTTCCCCTTACATCCCATTGGCCAAAGCAAGTCACATGTCCAAGCCTGACACCAATGGGCAGGGGAGGAAGCATTCCCCTCCCACAGGAGGCGTGGCAAGCCAGGGGAGGACAGTGGATAATTGGGAGCAACAATTCACCCTCTCACAATTGCCCTTCCCTTGTCTTCCGTGTCTGCCGGCTCCAAGCTGTGCTTTTCATTTTACATCGTCAAGGTGGAAAGCCTTCCCGTCCTCCTTCCTAGCTATTTTAGTCTCCGGTGCTTTGTCTGTGTTTGGTTTTAGAACTGAAAACCACTGAGCAGCCTTTACATCATATGACGAAGCAAATGCTCTTTGCTGCCGAGTCCAGGAGAACTGAGACCCCTCTGTGCACCACTGAGCCAGGACAGGCCCCGCCGCGTACGGGAGCCGTTCTCACTCTCCACCGCGTGCTCAAAACCAGGCCACGTTTTTATCCGCTTCAGGTGGGAGCTCTGCCTCTCGTGACAATGTCTGGTTTTCCCAGAAGGCGTTGGCCACCTCTTCCCAGTTGGAAGAAGAAACCTGTGCCTTCTTCCCCGGGTCCCTAATCTCTTCCAAACCGTCCATTTGCTGTTTGGAATCTTTCTGTCCTTCTTCTTGAAGCCTGCTGACCCCCTGCTCTCACTGGGCCGGCGCCTTCATGTGGGGGGGGGGGGATCCTAATAGAAACATCCTTCAGCATAACTTCCTGTCCTTCCTGCAGTCACTCATCGCCTTGGGTTCCTTGCTTACTTCCTGGTGTGTGTGTTCTAACACATTAATCCCCTGCAGTATCCCCATTCCACTCTGTGGAAGCCCCCCCCCCCATCCCCCCAGAGACCGCTTTCCTGGTGCCTCCACCCTCCTACGCTAATAAGACAGACTGCTCGCCAGACCTGGGGACGATTTTATCCCGAGGTTGCCTTTCATGGCTGCCATGGATTGGATACGTTATTCCCTGGATCTCTTATCCTCTTTCTTTGGTTTACACTGCTGTTTTCTAAAATACATCCTCAAGTAACTTCCTTTAAAAGGCTGAGCCCTGGCTGGTGTGGCTAGGTGGTTAGGGCGTCGGTCTACACACGGAAGGGTCTCTGTTTGGATTCCCAATCAAGGGCAGGTACCTGGGTTGCAGGTTCACTCCCCGTCCCCGGTCAAGGCGCATGTGAGAGGCAACCAGTGGATGAGTCTCTCACACACTGATGTTTCTCTCTCTCTCTCCCCCCCCCTCCCTTTCACTCTCTCTAAAAAAGCAAAGGAAAAAATATCCTCATGAGGATTACCAAAACAAACAAAAAAAGGTCGAGTAGGATATAAACTTTCAGCTCCTGGCCTGCCTCGCCTCTATAAAATTAAGCTAATGCCTATTCCTGGAGTATAATTCTGGTTAATAAATATTCACACAAAAAACATGCTATATCAAGGAGAAATTTAAAATGGTTGCTTACATATGGACACAAGGAACGTACCTATGGACAAAGAATAAACTCCTGAAAGAGTAATAAAAAGTCAACAATACAAAAGATGCCTCGGGTAGAACCTAATAAATACCCATGAGAGCCTTCGGCCCAGAGAAGCGAGAGAGAAGCTGAACCAGCCAGTGATGCTCTGACAGGGGAAGCCAGACTTCAGTGGAGCTCAGAGAGCAGGCAACATGTTAGGGGTAGCCTAGGTATTTATGAATATTCAACAGGTGACTCGTGGCCAACATTAGTCTGACAGAATGGCTGACCGTCCACGGAAGCTCCGCTCTGTCCCACGCGCGGGGTTACCAACATTTTCATTTCACCAAGTCAATCCAGATATAATTTTAAAATAGGAAAGTGTAATTTACCCCGGCCAACAGACAAACTCTCTGGCTATTTAGGGCCGTAACAAGGAACGTGCCTCACGTGTATGAGGAATTGTGTATATCCTTAGAACTGCCCTGCTTGTTGGACTGTGAAGGTGCCGTCACTGGTCTTTATTAGTAGAGTGTCACTGAATAGGACTGGGCCACTCTCTTTACCATCCTTTTTCCTTGTAATCCTCAACAGAGGATATGTTTCCACTGAATTTTAGAGGTAAGAGGACAAGAAAGAGAAAGAGAGAGAGAGAAACATTGATTGGTTGCCTCCCTCACACGCCCAGCCGGCAACCTAGGTATGCGCCCTGCCCGGGAATAGAACCCGCAACTTTTTGGTGTACGGGATGACGGGCCAACCAACTGAACCACCTGGCCAGGGCTTCATCATCCATTTTTTAAATTTGTCTTTATTGTTCCAAGGGGGAGTCAGAAAGATCATCAATCACTTCTGCTCCCCATCTACTCCCAGGAGAGGAAACATCCCTCTTATTGGCCGGAGTGTGATCCCGACAGCACTATTGCTTGGATCAAGAAGTCACCAGGGTCCAGCCGGTGTGGCTCAGTGGTTGAGCACCGACTTACAGTTTGATTCCCGGTCAGGGCACATGCCCGGGTTGCGGGCTCGATCCCTATTAGGGGGTGTGCAGGAGGCAGCCGATCAATGATTCTCTCTCATCATTGATGTTTCTCTCTCTCTCTCCCTCTCCCTTCCTCTCTGAAATCAATAAAAATATATTTTTAAAAAATAAAAAATAATACTAAAGAAGTCACCAGGGAACTGAGAAGACGGCTTCTCCGTGGCAGGTCCTCCATGGACCCACAGCACCTGCATCGGCGAGAACACGTGCCTTCCTTCCTGCCAACGCTGGCACTCTTGTCCATCGTGCACATGAGGAGGCCGTGCAGGGAAGGAAACTTCCAGGAAGGAAAAGACCTTTGGGCCCAGGGTCTGCCCAGTTGTCAGAGAGTGGCGTGCAGTGAGGACTGAGGACGGGAGAGCTCGGGCGGGGAGGGGTCTCCTCGGCAGGGTCTGACCTAATGCTGCTCCCCCTGGGCGCCGTGAAAACGCTGCGGCTCTGCCCTCGGGACACTTAGCGAATTGCTCCGATGGTCTACCGTATCCTGGCTGGTTTATTCCCCATCACATCCCCAGTGCCTGGCCTGTGGCGGGTGCTCTGTGCTCGTGGAATGAATGAGTGAATGGGTTGAAATTAGCGGCATTTCCTCAAAGGCCAGAGCCAGACCTGACCATTCTGTTTGCACCGGGAGCTCAGCTAAGCCAGGACCTGGGGCAGTGGAGAGGGAGGCGCCTGCCTTTTGCCGGGGCTGCTTTGTCATGCAGGTCGAGGGGAGCAGAGAGATCAAATGCTCAGAAGAAAGGTCCAGAAAGGCACCCCCCCCCCCAACACACACACACCCCACGGAAGATGGAACCAGAGTCAGCTCTGCAGAAGGGCACAGAGCAAGAGGGGCCACCACCTCCGGAGCACCCCCACGCGCCAGACCCCTGAGCTCTAGGTAACCTCTGCCCTCCCAGCAACCCGGACGCACCCGATTCACAGATGAGAACCCTGCCAGGATCCCGGCCCTCCCGGTGGGGGAGGGGGATCAGGGGCTGTGCACCCAGTCGGCTCCACAGGGACGAAATGAAACACGCAAGCCGAAACCGGTTTGGCTCAGTGGATAGAGCGTCAGCCTGCGGACTGAAAGGTCCCGGGTTCGATTCCGGTCAAGGGCATGTACCTTGGTTTCGGGCACATCCCCAGTGGGGAGTGTGCAGGAGGCGGCTGATGGATGTTTCTAACTCTCTATCCCTCTCCCTTCCTCTCTGTAAAAAATCAATAAAATATATTTTAAAAAAACAAACAAACACGCAGGATTCCCTCACGGAAAATGCAGAAATCTGTCCGCCCAGGACTCACCTGTTCTACTGCTTCTGTGGTTCCCTTGTTTTCTCAGAAAGGTTTCTTACAAAAACCCCCACAGGATTCTGATCTAACACTGGGTCCCTAAGGTGGGGGAGTGGCAGCAAAGGGACCCGGCGAGGCGAGACCCAGGGGCGGGCACAGGTGGCAGCGGCTGCCCGGCGCGGGCGGCTCCCCGCTCAGCAGGGCCTGGCACAGCGCCTGGCACAGTTCCTTTGTTTCCTCAAAAGCCCGGCGGGTGGCATTTACTGAATTCACCACTTTTTTAAAAATTCATGGCATCAGGAGCAGCCCTGCCGGTGATGGCCACACCGCAGAGGGCCGGCAGTGCTCACACTCCAGCAGGTGGGTTCCTGACGCGCCTGCTGACCCCCCGCCCTGGCGCCGGACTGGCACCCCAAATGGCAAATGCGCACCGCGGAGGGGGCACCGCTGCCGACCACCTCACCTCCTGCTCGGGCAGAGGGCGGCCCCGCGGGCCGAGAGACCAGCAGAGGGACAGCGGGCCGTCCTGGTGGTGGTGGTGGTGGGGGTGTGACCCTCTCCAGGGCCCCCCCAAGCCGCCAAGCGCGAGGCGGAGGGAGAGGCCGGAGCAGAACAGAAGACACTTCGGCGGAACCGACCTCGCTTCTCGGGAACTCGGAGGAGCCGGAGCGGCCCTGACGAGGGCGGAGCGGCGCCCCCTGTCCCGCGGGAGGGGGGAGGGCGCCCCTGGCCGGAAGGGCAGCGAGAGCCCAGCAGGCAGCTGAGTGGGGGAGGGCGTGCAGACGGAGAGGGGGGGTGGGGGGGAAGAGGGGTCCCTCCCTGACGCACCCGCCGGCACCCTGTCTCTACGAAGGGCTCCGGTTTTAAAATTTGGAACACGGGTGGGGGGGGTGGGGGGGGGGACATCAGGGTCCCTCCAGACAGCCAGGCTGCAGCACAGAATTGCACGGGCGCGCTCTCCACGTTCAAGGGAACGGGAGGGTGGGAGTGAGGTGGGGTCACCTCCAGCCATGGGTGACCCCATCCCGCAGGTGTCCGCCCTGGCCCGTGTGGCTCAGTGGGTTGGGCTCGTCCTGGGCACCTGGAGGGTGCGGGTTGGGTTCCTGGTCCGAGGTCCCGGCACAGGCCCGGTTGCCGGTGGAGGGCTCAGTTCCGGGGGGCGGGGGGCGTGCAGGAAGCAGCCCGAAGATGTTACCATGTTTCTCTCTCCCCCTCCCTTTCTGTCTCTCTAAAAACCAAGTTTTAAAAATCTTTGAAAACACACAAACCCACAGGTATCCAAACTAACCACCCCGGTCCCCTCGGCGCCCCGCGGGGGTGCTTGGTGACCGGCGGGGCTGCTGGCGGGATCGCGTCCCCGAAAGCAGGGGAGGGGGCGTCTGGTAAAGGGCGCCCCGACACAGCCGGCCCCCGACTCCCCGGTTCCTCCGGCCTCCCGGGCTCCCACGCGTGGCCGCCAGCGCCCCTCCGGCGGGTCCCAGGCCCCGCGGAAAAAGGGATGCGCGGAGAGGAGGGGCAGGATTTCGGGGTGCCTGGACGGGGGGGGGGGGGAGGGTCGTGGCGCCGCCCGCGGGCTCCAACATCCCGGCAAAGTTTCCAGCTCTTCGGGCCGGACAGCCTCGTTCCCAGGCCGGGGAAGGTGAGCGGCGGGCCCGGAGCCCCGCGCCCTCCAGGCGCCGCTCCCCACCTGCCGGGGGCGCCCCCGCAGCCGCGCCCCCGCCCGCCCCGCGGCCCGGCTCCCCCAGCCCCGGCTCCCCCAGTCCCGGCTCCCCCGGCCCCGGCTCCCCCAGTCCTGGCTCCCCCGGCCCCGGCTCCCCCAGCCCCGGCTCCCCCAGTCCCGGCTCCCCCGGCCCCGGCTCCCCCAGCCCCGGCTCCCCCAGCCCGGCTCCCCCAGCCCCGGCTCCCCCAGTCCCGGCTCCCCCGGCCCCGGCGCCCCCCGCCCGGCTCCCCCCGCCCCGGCTCCCCCAGCCCCGGCTCCCCCCGCCCCGGCGCCCCCAGCCCCGGCGCCCCCAGCCCGGCGCCCCCGCCCCCAGCCCGGCCCCCCCAGCCCCGGCTCCCCCAGCCCCGGCTCCCCCAGCCCCGGCTTCCCCAGCCCCGGCTCACCCAGCCCCGGCTCACCCAGCCCCGGCTCCCCCAGCCCCGGCTCCCCCAGCCCCGGCTCCCCCAGCCCCGGCGCCCCCGGCCCCGGCTCCCCCAGCCCCGGCTCCCCCAGCCCGGCTCCCCCAGCCCGGCTCCCCCAGCCCGGCGCCCCCAGCCCGGCTCACCCAGCCCCGGCACGAAGGTGTTGAGGAAGAGGCAGAGGACGGCCACCGGGAAGGGCAGGTAGGGGATGGCGGCGCGCAGGGGGCCCTTCTTCTCGCGGACCTGCACCACCACCCCGCTGGACGCGGCCGCCCGGGGGTCCGCCGCCGCCGCCGTCTCGGCATCTTTGTGCGAAGGCTCCATGGCGGGCGCTCGGGCCGGGCTGTCGCCGCGGGGCTGCCGCCCGGCGCACGGGGGGCCGGGGCGCGGGCTCCGAGGGCGGCTCCGCGCCGAGCTCAGGCGGCCAGCGGCTCCGGCGCCCGCGGCTGGCAGGACCCGCACGCCGCTCCCCGCGCGCCGGCCTCTGCGCGCTCCGCGAGCTCCGGCTCCCCGGCCGAGGGCGGGCGGGCGGCGTGACTCCCGGCGACAGCGCTCCGACGCCCCGCCCCGCCGGCCCCTTCCCCGCCCTCCTCCCCGCCCCCGCCCCACCCCCAAAACGCCCCCTCCGGGTCGGGGCGAAGGGAGGAAAGTGGCAGGGAGCGGGTGTCCGGCGCGGGAGGACGGACAGACCTCGCCCTCCCCGGACAGGGGCTCGGGCGGGACCCTCCGCCGAGGGCGCGGAGAGCCGGCCGCGGGCTCCCGGGGCGGGGCGGGCGGGGCCGGGAGAGCTGAGTGGGAGTCCTTGGGTCTGGAGGCGGCGGCCTTGAACGTTAGGGAGACGGAGGCGAGGAACTCGGGGAGCCCGGTGCCTGGCAGGCCTTCGGGTCATCCTGTTTCAGCGGGTTTGTCTCGCGGGGTAAACGCGATCGTAGGCTGCGGGGCAGAGGGAGGCGGGAGGCAGCGCTCCGAGCCCGGCGGTCTCCGCGCTGATTGAAAGGGGCCCCTCTGCCCGCGGCTCCGGGGGCGCAGCGCCGTCCTGTGCGCCCAAGGGTGGCTGTTCGATCCCCAGTCCTGGCGAATACCTGGGCGGCGGGGTGGACCTGGGATGGGGAGCGCAGGGAAGGCCACCGACCTGTTTCTCAAACTCCCTGTCTCTGTCCCTCTCCCTTCTCTCTCTCTCTAAGCATGTCCTCGGTGAGGATTATTTTTAAAAAAAAGGGGGGGGGGAACCCCCACACACACACAAATACACACGCCAAAAGCGAAAAGAAATGCGCTTGCTGTGGGATGGGGGTGCTGGGTACCACCCCCTGAAGGGTCCTGGAGGAAAAGCAGGCCTGTGTGTGGGGGGGGGGGGGGGGGGGGGGGGGGGGGGGGGATGGCTAGGAAGCCAGCAAGGACAGGCGCCGTCTGGCGTTGTCCATGGGCAGTTGATAGAAGCAAGAGGAATAGCCATCTGTGTCCGCACCACCAGGAAAATCTGAATTAGATTTTCCGAATCATGCCGCCCTCACCGCCACACCTGGAAAAAGGGAACTCTCCGGATGAAAGCGACGCTGCTTACCTCCGGGGTCCAATGCATCAGAAGCATCCAGAAACTCAGCAAATCGCGGGGAGAACTGGAAGGGTGCAAATCCACTTCCCAGTAACCCTCCTCCTCCCGGAGTGAAGCAGCACCCCGGGGCTCAGAGCGAGGCGCCCAAAGACCGTGGGGGGTATGTTACTGCTATCTGATTAAAGTAATTTTAAAAGCAGATGGCCAGCAGGGGTTAGTGGTGATACTGGTGGACACACGCACACACACACACACACACACACACAGTAACCAGCTTAAGCCTGGCAGTCTGCAGAGAACAAGACTGAAAGTTTTAGTGTCCGTTCAGCCACTAAGATGTGGCTGTATCACTCAGAAGAACTCGCTAGCCTTTTCTGGGCTGGAGTTACTGGGATTGTAAAATCAAAGTAAGGCTCAATGTAATACACATTGATTGAGGGCCTAGTGTGACTTAGCTGTGGGTGGGGAGAAAGGCCTCTGCCTTGGAGGTTGTCATGGGGGGGGCCGAGTACTAACACCCCAAGGACAGAATGACAGACGGTGACCGGTGACCGGTGTAAGTGCAGGGGCTGAGGTGCTGAGAACATGAACCTGTCTGAAGCCAGCTCCAGTGGGGGAGGCAGCAGGGAGGCCTCCCAAAGAAGGTGATACTGAAGGAGACTTGAGCACTGACTAGAGTTAGCTACTTGCTGGAGATTTATTTTATTTTTACTTTTTTAAGACCAAGCTACTTTTATTAAAGACTAGAGGTCTGGTGCACGAAATTTGTGCACTGGGGAGAGGGGGGGTGCCTTCAGCCCATCCTGTGCCCTCTCGCAGTCCAGGATCCCTCGGGGGATTTCCGCCTGGATTTCCACGGGGATTGGGCCTAAGCTGACAGTCAGACATCCCTCTCACAGTCCGGGACCCCTCACTCCTTACCACTCAGCTTGCTGCTCCTTAGCGCTGCCACGGAGGTGGGGGAGGCTCCTGCCACCACCACTGCACTCACCAGCCGTGAGCCAGGCTTCTGGCTGAGTGGCACTCCCCCTGAGGGAGTGCACTGACCACCAGGGGGCAGCTCCTGAGTTGAGCCTCTGCCCCTGGTGGTCAGTGTATGTCATAGCGACTGGTCGTTTTGCAGTTCGGTCAATTTGCATATTAGCCTTTTATTATCTAGGATATTATATAGGATAGCGTGCCACACAGATTTAAGCAATTGTGTGTTTATGTGATCCTTTGCCTCTCTCCATAATTCTCTCTCTGGTTGGGTATTAATTTTTTTAATAATTGAGATTTATTTTCTTTTAAACAAACACTTCTTTATCCAAGCACTCCCTGCAGACACCATTCTAAGCACTTTACACATTTTAACTCATTTAATCCTGACCACAACTCTATGAAGTATTATATGTTACCCATTTCACAGATGGGGAAAATGGAGCACAGAGAAGTTAAGGAACTTGCACAAAGTCACCCAGTAGTAAGTGATAGAGCTGGGATCTGAATGCAGGCAGTCTGGCTCCAGATCCACATAACTGCTCAGAGACCTAGAATATAACTTTACATTTTAAAGTGTTCTTCCACAGAGAACCTGAACTGTTTTAGAGCCACGCAAACTCGGTGATTCCTGGAAGAAAGGGTTTCAGAGGAGGAAGTGGAGTTACATCCCCCAGTTTCCCAGATGATTCACTTAATAACGGGGGTCAGAGAGCGATCAGGGCAGAACATCGGCATGTACAAAGAAAGGCACGAAGGCCTAGAGGGTAGGAACACTCCAGGAACTGCAGTCTGGCTGGCCCAGGGCTCGTGTGGGTGGGGCAGGAGATGGGCAGGAACCTCGGAATGAAGGGCAAAGGAATTGGGACTTGATCCTGGTGGCGATGCAGAGTCACTGGGACATCTTAAGCAGGTGTGTGGCGTTAAGTGTCCCAGTTACTATTCTGGACGATGTAACAAACTACCCAACACTTACTGGCGTGGCTCAACCATTTTGTCATGATGACAAGTTGTGTGGGTCTGGAAAATGGACGGCGCAGCTGAGGCAGCTCTTGTTTGCTCCATTATGTCTGGAGGCTCAGCTGCGAAGGCTCAGTGGAGGCAGCTGGAACAGCTGGGCCGGAGCACTCACTTCCGAAGTGATTCTCAGGTCTGGTGCCTGGACTGGGATAACCCGAAAGCTGACTCCACTGGGACTGTTGGCTGGAGCACCTGCCCGTGACCTCTTCCCGTGACCTCTGCACATGGTCTCTGCACGTGGCCTCGGCACATGACCTCTGCACATGTCTCTGCATGTGATCTCTTCCCGTGGCCTCTGCACGTGACCTCTGCAAGTGGCCTCTGCATGTGGCCTCTGCACATGGCCGCTACACATGATCTCTGCACGTGGCCTCTGCACGTGACCTCTGCAAGTGGCCTCTGCACGTGGCCTCTGCACATGGCCACTACACATGATCTCTGCACGTGGCCTCTGCACGTGACCTCTGCACGTGGCCTCTGCACATGGCCACTACACATGATCTCTGCACGTGGCCTCTGCACGTGGCCTCTGCACATGACCTGGACTTTTCACAACATGGTGCTGAGTTCTGAGAGGAAATTCCTCCGAGGGGCCTGGCAGGACCAGTGGACGCTAACCTCAGAAGTCACCCAGTGTCACTTCTGTGACTTCTATTGGTTGAAGCAGTTGCAAACCTGCTTGGATTCAAATGGAGGACACCCCATCTCTCAATGGAGCAATGTCAAAGAATTTGAACCCTGGCTTTAAACTCACCATAATGGGTTATGGTTTTGGGAGAAAACCACTCAGGCAACAGTGCGGAGCATGGGCTAGAGAGGGGACCTACAGGGATTGAGAATGGGGCAGGGATAGTTCCCAAATGCAAACTGGATATTATTAGCGAAGAGGAGAAGTTGAGTTTGAGGGTCTGAGAGCACCCAAGGGGTGGCAAGCACTTGTTGACCAGCATAGACGATTGTCTAGACAAACGTTGGATAGTTAGCCCATCCAGAGCTTAGCAAAGCAATTTGGGCTGCAGATTTGGGTGCCATCAGCATACAAATGGTAGCTAAAGCCCCGTATACAAATGTGGACTAAAAAGAGAGCCCGGGAGACTCACTAGAGGGGACTGTAAATTCAGCACCAGGGAAGAGAAAGAAAGAGGTTTAAAAGGAGCCAGAAGAGGAAGATGTTGGGGAGGAGCAGACAGCAGAGTCAAATGCCACTGAGGAGCCGAGTCAGACCCCAAAAGTGCCCGATGGATTTGGCACTTAAGAGGTTTAGCTCACTGGAGTCCCAGCTCAAAAATCTCACCCACTTGTCCATTCCCAAGGAATTTGTCCATTTCATCAAAGCTGTAGAATCTGTTGGCATATAATTGTTCATAATATACTCTGATTATCATTTTAATACCTGTAAAATCTGTAATGGTGTCTCCTCTTTCAGTCCTCATGTTGTTCCTTTGGGCTTCCTCTCTTTTTCTGATCGCTCTCACTAGTAGTTCATACCCATCCATCTGACGTTGTGATCACGGCTGATGTCTGAAAGAGAGTTTAAGAACTAAGCTATTTCAGGCAGGAAGAAGCCTCCAAATGAAAGTTAAAACCTTAAAAAATAATCCCCCTCAAAATCAGACACCAACATGACGGGGGAAACAGATCAAACAGTTGGATGACATCAGCCAAATAACACATCGAGGCCAGGCATTGGGTCCTGAAGATAGAATCTGTTTCTTGGCCTTGTTCTGTCACCAGCTGAATAAAGTGCCTCAGCTTTGGACCTCTTTTAGCTGAAAAAATAATAATTTTGCTAAAGTCAGCTTCCAAACTGTACAAGTAATTCATACACCAGCAGGGATGGCTCCTTTTGGCAGACGGGCATTATGGCATTGTCAGTAGAAAGACAGATTTTGCTTAGAGCTCTGTGTCTTTGAATAATTTCTTTACTTCTCTGAGCCTCAGTCTCCAAAATCCTCTAATCTAATAATAGACAAATATGCAAATTGACCGCACCTTCACTACACCTAAGCCACACCCATCAGCCAAGCCACGCCCACCAACCAATCAGGACGAGTATGCAAATTACCCCAACAAAGATGGCGGCTAATTTGCATATCAAGACAGTGTCGAAAGAAGCCAAGAGCTGCAGAAGGGAGTAAAGCTTCGAAGAAGCAAGCAAGCCAGGGGGGCAGGGGGAGGAGAAGGGAGGAGCAAAGTCAGGGCCGGGGGCAAAGGGAAAAGCAGGTGGGCTGGAGAAGGCGGGGCGGGCGACAAGGGCGGAGCAGGAGGCGGGGCCAGGGGCGAAGGGAAACGCAGGCGGGCTGGAGGAGAAGGGGGGGCGGGTGACAAGGGTGGAGCGGAGGCGGGGTAGAGTGCAGCAGGAAATCCTATTGCAGGATTTTTCCTGCAACGGGAACGCTAGTATATAATAAAGTGGTAATATGCAAATTGACCATCACGCCCTCTCACAAGATGGCTACCCCCATGTGGTCACAAGATGGCTGCCCCCATGTGGTCATAAGATCGCTGCGACCGTGTCATCACAAGATGGCCACCACAAGATGGCTGGCAGGGGAGGGCAGGTGTGGACGATCAGGCCAGCAGGAGAGGGCAGTTGGGAGTGAACAGGCCAGCAGGGGAGGGTAGTTGGGGGTGGGGGACCAAGCCTGCTTGGGAGGACAGTTGGGGGTGACCAGGCCGGCAGGGGAGGGCAGTTAGGGGCAAACAGGCCAGCAGGGGAGGGAAGTTGGGGGCGACCAGGCCACAGGAGAAGGCAGTTGGGGGCAATTGGGCCAGCAGGAGAGCAGTTAGGCGTCAATCAGGCTGACAGGGGAATGGTTAGGGGTTGATCAGGCTGGCAGGCAGAAGCGGTTAGGGGCAATCAGGCAGGCAGGCAGGTGAGCAGTTGGGAGCCAGCAGTCCCAGATTGTGAGAGGGATCCCAGATTGGAGAGGGTGCAGGCTGGGCTGAGTGACACCCTCCCCCCCAGTGCACGAATTTCATGCACCAGGCCTCTAGTTGTAAATAATACCTAGCTCATTGATGTATGTGTGAGGAAGGATTAAGTGAAATATCATGTGTAAGGCGCTCAATAAATGGCAACTGAGTCAGGAGCCTTTTCATCCCAAGTGATAGAAACCCAACCCAAATTTAGCTTAAGGGGGGTAAGGGGGAGTTTATAGATGTGATGGCTTCTGACGTATCAACTTGTCAAGGCTGAATTGCAGTCCCCAGAATTCCCGTTCTCACCTGCTTTCATTTAGGGCGGGCTCGGGTGATACTCTCCCAAGAGCTGGAGGATGGAAGGGAGGCAGTGGCCATCTTATAGCCAACACGCTCCGTCTTGGAGGCATTTAACCAAAGACTAAGCCAGGTGCTTCATGAAGGAATTCTGCGGTTGTGATGAAGTCCCTGATCCGTTTGATTTAAGTTCATCCGCGGGCGCTTTCCGGGTGGGTCTGACTTAACCAGTTAGAGGCACTTTAACGCAGGCGTAGGCCTTCCCCAGGGAGACACGCCTCCAGGGAGGCCTTCTGCTGGGCTGACAAGTGCTCTCCCTCCCCTCTGGATCCTCCTCCCTGACTGCAACCTGTGACCACCCCGCTCAGCTCGCACCAGGGGTGTCCAGCTGCTTGTGACTACAACACGATGGAACCGCCCGCACCGCCGATGCCTGTGCCTCTGGCCTCCCCTGCTGGCCAGCCGCCACGCGCAGGGCCCGTCCTGGGCCTTGCCTTCATTCCCAGAGCTGCTCCTCTTCCAAAATCTCTACCACCAACCAGCGCTGCAGCTCCAGCTCCCAGGCTGCTGCCACACAGCCTGTCCTGTGCCGGACACCACGCATGTCACACTCACAGGCTGACACGGCCACATAAACACGGTGTACGTGTACGTGGGCCGCAGAAACACAACAGCTTCCATTTTCATACACACATACGTTTATTTCGATAGAGACATGCTGAATACAAAGGGCCGAACTAAATGAGTCATCGTTAACATAAAATAATAGGACATTTTAATAAAAACTAATATTTTGCCTTGAACATTAACTTACCAGACCGTGGATAACTGCACAAATTAATAAGCGTAACGCAAATAAACCCATTTTTCCTGTTCTCCGAAAGCAAAGCATTTCCTGTTGCGCACACCAAACAAGTCAGTCCAAGACTAATGACGTGGCCATCGGCCGCTAAAATATTCGCTGCTGGTATTAGTGGAGAGAAATGGTGCGCCAGCGCGTAAGGCGTGTAAGGGAAATGAATGCAACACGAATATAGTGATCAGTCATTAGCGAACGTTGTGATTCATTATTAATAACTATGTATAACAGGATATTGTAAAAATTAAGTTACGAAATTTTTATTAAAATTTTTATTAAAAATTAAGTTATTTAATTTTTATTAATTAAAATGTTAATTTTATTAAAAATTTAATAAATTTTTATTAAAATTTTCTTACATACCATTATATTAGCTAGGCCGCAAAAACATTTTTTTAAAAAAATATATTTTATTGATTTTTTACAGAGAGGAAGGGAGAGGGATAGAGAGTTAGAAACATCGATGATAGAGGAACATCGATCAGCTGCCTCTTGCACACCTCCTACTGGGGATGTGCCCGCAACCAAGGTACATGCCCTTGACCGGAATCGAACCTGGGACCTTTCAGTCCGAAGACTGACGCTCTATCCACTGAGCCAAACCGGTTTCGGCCGCAAAAACATTTGTTGTGGCCCGCCTGCGGCCCGCGGACTGTGAGTTTGGCATGCTTGCCCTACACAGTCTTCAATGACGAGGGAAGGGTTATTACTGCACTACATTGAGAGTTTTGGTGACCAGAGAAAAACATCTTACGACGGGCTCTAGAAGGCCAGGGAGGAGACGAGTGTCTCTTTAAGAGCCCTACAGCAGACACTCAGACTAGGGCGTTACCTTGGCAAGTCCCACTTCTTTCGCAAACAGCTGTACGTTTTCCTCAAGCTGGGAAGGCCGCTGCTGCCGACCAGGTGACCAGGAAACTGTGGATGCTGTTACGAGAGGGAGCAGGAAATTCCTGCCAGTAAAGGCCGGATCTAAAAGCAGCTGAA
The DNA here is from genome assembly GCF_027574615.1 of Eptesicus fuscus. Taxonomy (NCBI): domain Eukaryota; kingdom Metazoa; phylum Chordata; class Mammalia; order Chiroptera; family Vespertilionidae; genus Eptesicus; species Eptesicus fuscus. Next base: position 16,088,186 of record NC_072496.1, read on the forward strand.
ATCGAACAGATTTTCATTCTCTTAACAACCAAGGACTCCTCGCCCCCTGCCGAAGCACAGGCCCAATTCCAAACCGGAGGCCAGGAGGAGCCGGCCCCAGCAGCCTCCTCCCAGCAGGGAGAAGGAGCCGAAAGGGCAGAGGGGTCTCCGGAGAGGCCTGGGCCGCTGAGCACACCTGTGACCAGCAGCTATGATCTCAGTATGGCAGCCTTCAGCCACCTGTGGCTACTCGAAGTTTGTTAAAATTCAGCAAGACTTAAATGCGGTCCCTCGATTGCACTGGCCACATGCAGGTGCTCGATGGCCACGCGTGTCCAGGGGCTGCCACCCTGGGCGGTGCAGACGGGAACGTTCGCCTCCGGAAGTCTGGCCGGCAGCACCCTGTTGGGTATGATCGGCTGCACATTGAGAAGCTGTAGCATCGGAGTGGCCTAACGCCGTGGTCGGCAAACTGCAGCTCGCGAGCCACGTGCGGCTCTTTGGCCCCTTGAGTGTGGGCTCTTCCACAAAATACCACGGCCTGGGCGAGTCTATTTGGAAGAAGTGGCGTTAGGAGAAGTTTAAGTTTAAAAACTTTGGCTCTCAAAAGAAATTTCAGTCGTTGTCCTGTTGATGTTTGGCTCTGTGGACTAATGAGTTTGCCAACCACTGGCCTAAAGAGTTGTACTTCTCTTTCCTGCAAGTCCAGGGCAGTAGAGCCGCTCACTGAGGTCACCAGGACGAGTTATGTTCACCTGGTTCCTTCCATCACAACACTGCCATTCCTGGGCGATCCCTTGTCCACAGGGTCCCTGTAAATATTTCTCTCTTTTCCGCGTCCAGTGCGGCTAGAGAGCGGTCCAGTTCCTGAGTAGGGGCGGCTGGGGTTTGAGAAAATGAAAGAAAGAGACAGACACAGAGACAGAAGGAAAAAGCTGGGGCCTGGTGGGACCACTGTCCTCTGACATGGACAGGGACAGGAACAGTGACCCTGTTTATTTTTATTTTATAACAGAAAGTTTTCCTAAAAGTCAAGACAAAGGAGATTATGTGCATTCTTGGGTGGGCCCGAGTCGTATTCATTCCTGGTGCTTGGCTGGATTTAAATAGCAAGACCCACCCCCTGGCATCTGGGCTGAAGGTCAAGCTGACAACACTCCTGCCTTTTGGCAAAGCGTGTTTCCAGGATGTGGCTTTGCCGACGCCACTGGATTCAGCTGACAATAATTAAAGAAATGCCCATGTGCCTTCCCAGGCGCTCTCTACAGGTCCCTGGTCCCGGACGGTGCGCCAGCGGGGGAAGATGGAAGCAGAGAGCTACGCCTTTCCTTTAAAGGCCTCACCTCAACCTGCATCGCTGGCCAGCATTTGTCACGTGGCCTCACCTGACAGAAGGAGGCTGGGAAACGTTATTCTGGGCCAAAGTAAAAGTGGATGGCTGTGGACAGGAGAGTGGCCGTGGCGGGCATGTAGCGGTCTCTTCCACGGCAGTTGGGGCATCGCTGAATCCGTGTCTGCCGGCATTCTCTTTCTTGTGATCTTCTGTCCTCTCTCTCCTTCCACTTTCCTGTTTCTTCCCTCTTCCTTGGACCCCATTCCCCGCTGTGCCCCTTCTATGTAGCAGGGACCACGCTCAGCTCTTCCACACACACAATCTCATTTTACTTCCACAGCCACCCTGTGAGGAAGGTACGGATTCTGCCCATTTTACAGACTGTCGCTCAGAAGAGTTCAAAATGAGCTACACTAGATTGGTCCCAAAAGCTTTCTCCCCAAATTCACCCAATTCCACTTGCTTCTTCCTCTCTTCCTGGCCAGCCCGCCTCTGCTCTTGGGTTCTCGCCTCACATCTTAAACCCCCTTCCTTCCTCCCTCCCCTTGCTTCCTGGGTTTCGTTTTTCTTTTCTGTCTCCCAATGTAACAGGCCAGCCTCACTCACACAATTACTCATTGGTTCCACTCAGCTCCTAACACAGGAAATCTATTAAGTTGTAATCAATCTATACATCAGCTCTCCTGATTAAACCTGCTGGGATTAGGGTGCTGTTTCCCTGTAATTTCAGCTGAAAACCTGAGCGATAAATCAAATCGACTGACAGGACAAATGGGGTTATCTCCGAACACCTTGCCTCTTCCCTCCTGTGGCCCATCTGCCAGGCCCTGACCCCAGATGACCTCGCTCCTGCAGCCCCGAGGCAGCGCGTGTGGAGGTCAGAACAGACCTCTGATCTCAGGCTGGAGGTCAAGACCCTGACCTTCACAGAAGAAGGGATCGCCCAGGTGGACAGGAATCCCCAGAGCTCTCATCCCACTCACAAACGCCCCCCACCCCTTCCAGGTCGTAGGCAATAACTCTCCCTCCTTTGGTTTCTGGGGTCTCTCCCTCCACCTGGGTGCAGAAGTGAGAGGGCAGGGCTTCCTGAGAGGGGCGGCCCCCTCCCTGGTCTGGAACCACATTTGACTTGGACTGTTTCTCACCAGAACAGAGGGGACAGCCTGCAGGCACGGGGGCAGGACGGTGGAGACCGAGGAGGAGGAGGCTGGCTAAGCAGGACAGGTGGCGAAGGTGCCCGGGCAGCTGCAGACCCCTCTCCCTGGTCCTGCTCCCTCTCCAGGGACCTCAGGGGCGTTGGAGCAAGGGCATTGGGCGAGGCAGGGACGCCGACCACCCCTGCTCTGAGGATATTCCTCAGGGTCCAGCGTGGGCCTCCTCCCACCCCCAACCCCCAACTCTTCTTCCCTCTGCACCTGCCACCCCAGGCTGAGCGTGGGCGGGCGGGCCCTGCCTGGGTGTCTGATCAGTGTGCACTGAGTCCGCCGTTCCGTCAGGCAGCGGCCAGTCCCCCCAGCGGCCAGTCCCCCCAGCGGCCAGGCCCCACAGCGGCCAGGCCCCCCAGCGGCCAGGCCCCCCAGCGGCCAGTCCCCACAGCGGCCAGTCCCCCCAGCGGCCAGTCCCCACAGCAGCCAGTTCCCCCAGCGGTCAGTCCCTCCAGCGGCCAGGCCCCCCAGCGGCCAGTCCCCCCAGCGGCCAGGCCCCCCAGCGGCCAGGACCCCCAGCGGCCAGTCCCCCCAGCGGCCAGGACCCGCAGCGGCACGTGCAGTTTGTGTTGTTCCGCTGTCCCAGGCGCCCGCTCCCGCCCTTTTCGGAAGCAGAGGGAGTCCTAGAACTGATGACGCCAGAGGATGGGAGAAAAGAGGGGCGGGGGAGAGGAGAGGAGGAAGCGGAGAGGGAGAGACGGACAGGCGGGGACAGAGAGAGCTCGCCTCTTACCATAAAGGTGACCTGCACCGGGCACAGGGCTGGACCATGTGCCTTTACCCTCACGACTGGCATTGAGCTAAGAAAGGAGCAGACAGAAAACAAACCCCCGACAGCGACCATGAAGCCCGCCCAGCCTGGGAGGCAGGTGCCGTGGTCCCGCACCTCCTTGAATCTGGGGGGCGCGGGGGGGGGGCGGGGGGCCGGGGGGGGGGTGGTCAACGGCAGAGACCTTACCTGCTGCACGTCTTCCAACTGCACTCCCTCGGGCTCTGCAGCCGCAGCCCCACCCCCGGGGCAGCCCCACCCCCCGGGGGGCAGCCCTTGCACAGTTGCCTGGTCTCACGTGTCCTCTGACGTGCAGCTCGGTTACCCTGGCAGGCGCTACACACGGCTCTCTGGGCATTTAGTTCCTGGGGTAGGTTGGTTTGTTTCCTCTCAGCCACTCAGCGCTTACCCAGCATCTCAGAGGCTTCAGGGGGGCTGCCGTGCTGCAAAGGCCCCCCCCCTCCCCCAAGTCCTCAGGCCTATGCCCGAGGCCAGCTCCTCCTGCCCCGTGCCCATCCCCCACGCTCCAGAGCCCTGGGGCTGCCTCAGAGAGCCCCAGTGTGGCTGTGCCTGCCAGGTGGGCGGGGCCCACGCACGCCCCATCCCAGGGACAGGAGGTGCTAGGGCCCAAGAGAGGCACTGTCACCGGCGGCCAGGGAGGGGCAATCCTACTTCTGTCACTCACCAGCCACGTGACCTTGGGCGAGACACTTAGCCCCTCAGGGACTCGGTTTCCACACTGGAAACCAGGACACTGAGCGTCCCTGCTCTTCAAGCTGGCGTGAGGCCTGCACGGCCCGCGCGGCGTGGCGCTGGGCACGGAGTAAGTGCTCGGGACGTGGCGCGTGTGACCATTGTCATCGGTAACACTCTGGAGAGGAGACCGGGCAGTTCCCGATGCCAGGGTCCTCCCGTCGCCTCCTTTGCCAAACACAAGCACCCGAAGCACAGGTGACTGCCCAGGGGCCCTTGGGGTTGGTGTGAGGAAGGAGGAGTGACCCTAAAGCATGTGAGAAGGGCCCTGGAGAGGAACGAGGTAAGTGGTCAGCTCAGCAGAGTGACCCAGAGTGACCTTCCCAGCATCCCATCACTCACTACCCCGGATCCCTGTCACCACGGGTCACTGCTTTGGGGTGAGGTACAGTCCCCAGACAAAGATTGAGTCCCTTTGGGGGACTTATTTCTTTGATGTAAGTATTGCCACCTCATCAAACCCCTTGGGGGGCGGTGGCGGTGAGTAAGATGGAGAGCTGAGAAGAGCGGGTCTGGGGACTTGTTCCTGAGTGGGTCTGGGGTGGGAGGTCTTAGCAAGCAAGAGGGGGATTGGGGTGGTCCTGGGGCTGGAACCTAACAGCGAAGGGATTTTGCAGGTGTCATTAGGGTCCCAATGAGTTGATTGGGAGCTCGGGTGTGAACCTAACTTAATCAGGTGAGAGCCCCCAAAAGGGACTGGGCCCTGCCTGCCCCGAGAAGCTCTCCCTGCAGGCGGAGGGAGTCAGCAGCCACGCGGAGGAGGCCACGTGGCGGGGAGCTGGGGTCCTGGGCCTGAGAGCAGCCCCAAGACCAGCCCTCTCAGCAGCCTGAGCGCTCGGAGGCGGATTCTCTTGGTCTGACCCTCCCCAGGAGGCTTCGGCTGGCTGACACCTGGGCAGCAGCGTGAGACTTAACCCCAGGGCCCCTGAGGCCCACCCGGAGTCCTGACCCAGGAGCTCTGACGGGTCATGTGTGCTGTTTCACGTCACTGAACTTGATCGTGACAATGCAAAACTGGTGTACTGGAGAGAACGCGTCCTGGGCTGGAGGTAGGAGGCGCGGGAGACAGGCTCCCGCCGTGCACGCCAGCCTGCTTCCACTCAGCTGGGCCACAGAGTCACCCCTGACCCCCTGCCGGCCCCACGCTGCTTCTGCTCTTGAGGCAGATCGGGCTGTCTTTGTGGGACCAGCTACCCTAAAACCTCTCCCTAAAGCTGCTCTGAGGAGGGCAGCATCCCTGGGTCCCATGACCTCGAGGTCTCACGCTGGGGAGAGCCGAGGGCTCTACAGCAAAGCGCCCGGCTCCCAGGCTCCCCAGCGATGAGGCTGCAGGAGCTGAGGGAAAGTACAGGTTTCCACTCAGGTCCCGGCCAGGACCAGCACCCTTCCTCCCGCTCTGCTCCCAGGCAGTGGCCCCAGCATCCTGGCTCCGGCCCTGCAGGCCGCATGCCACCTGTAGGCAGCCCTGGGGCCAGCCCGGGTAAGGAGGCCGGACATCCCAGGACTGTTCCCTCCATCTCACTAGCAGGCGCAGACTGGTGCCTTGGTGTGGAGCTGACTCTGAACCCTGCCCATCACCCTGGAGTGCGCAGCTGCCTGCCCTGCCCGCCTCAGCCGGCCCCGGCCCTCAGTGGCAAAGCCTGTGGGCCCACTTCCCTTCCCTAGCACTGAGGGTGCCACCCTCTCCTTGTCCCACGTGCAGCAGGGCCCTGAGCCGACTGAATGGCTCTTATGGCTGGAATCTCTCTAGCTGATTTTAAAGCTTGCTTGCATTTATTTGTTTGTTTGTTTGTTTAAACCTTAGAACCCTTTCTTCAAACAACATTCAAACAAGAGCCCTAGCGGGTTTGGCTCAGTGGATAGAGCATCGGTCTGCAGACTGAAGGGTCCCAGGTTCGATTCCAGGTCAGGGCACATGCCCAGGTTGCAGGCTTGATCCCCAGTGGGGGGTCGTGCAGGAGGCAGCCGATCCATGGTTCTCTCATCATGGATGTTTCTCTCTCTCTCTCCCCTCTCCCTTCCTCTCTGAAATCAGTAAAAATATATATTTTTAAAAACCGAAGAAAACTCAGTCTGCAAGGCCACAGCCGTGGAGCTGCTCTGAGTCGGGGGAGCAGAGCCTGTCTGTCCTCTTCCCCGCTTCAGCCTCCCTTTTCCAGGAGCCCTCGAGGGGCTGTGTGGCCCCAAGTGCTCCTTAAAAGCTTATTTGGACACTCTGGCCCAGGGCCCTGTCCCGCCCTCCTGTTTATCTTCCTCAGGGTGCTCTGGACAGGAAGTCCCGCCCTCTCACTCCCAACGTAGCTGTCAATCAATGGAAGCATAAAACCTGTTCCCAGTCCACAGAGGCCGAGTCCCTAGACATTCAGCTACCGAGAGGATTTCCACCTGGAAGTCTGCGGCCTCCCTCTCACGTGCCCTGACATGTGACCTTGTGCCCTGACATGTGACCTTGCGATCTGGGAGACAGTGCTGCTCTTGGCCTTGCCGGAGAGCTGGAAATAGTCCGAGTGGAGAGAAAGCTTCTGGCACATCCCCTCTCTCAGGGACGTGAGGATGGGCCCTGTGACTTGCTCAGCTTGCCTCTCAGAATGTTCCTCCTGGGGAGCCAGCCGCGGCGCTGAAGGAAGCCAGTTAGGCCCCCGAATGATGGAGGCCACGCGGAGAGAAGCCCTGGAGGAGGAGGGGGCATTGTGGATGTTCCAGCCACAGACGGGCTCCCAGCTGAATGCAGCCATGAGAGCGACCTGACCCACACTCAGGGAGCAGAAGAACTGCCCCACTGAGCCCAGCCACCCTCAGAATCATGATCGATACTAAAATGCGACTTCAAGCCACGACATTTTGGAGTGGGTGGTTATGCAGTGACAGATAACTGAAAACCACCGATAGAACCAGGACAGCAGGGAGGGGACAAGTTTCTGGGATCGTATAGCCACGATTGTTCATCCCAGGTCAGCCAGGCATTTGCAAAGAGCATAGACCAAGCTGGCTCAGCTGAGAGATAGCAAACATTTACTGGGGATACTGGGAGCCCTGCCGCTTAGAATTAAATTAGAAGGAACCAGCGGCTGATGGGGAGGGGGGAGGAGCCTTGGGCTGGAGCAAGTCAGAGAGCCCTGGCTGGATGACAGACTGTGAGAACAGCTTGGCTTTTCTGCAGAAAATGGAATTATGCTTCAATTCAAATTCCTTGCCACTTACAAATTGCTTTTTATTTTATTACCCTGCACGCCGCCATGCAGACAGTCTCGAGGGCTGTTTTGGAGACGCCAACTGCTCTCCAAAGCGGCGAGGGGGAACCGTGTGCCATCCCCAGCGGCTGGGAGGAGAGGCTTTTTCTTTTGGGAAAAAAAAAGAGGTTTGGGGACATGTCAGAGGTGATGTCTTAGAAGCAAAAAAACAGCAGATGTCCTGGCTGGTGTGGCTCCCTGGTTAGAGCGTCAGCCCACGCACTGAAGGGTCTCGGGTTCAACGGCCGGTCAAGAGTACATACATGGGTTGCAGGTCCCACCCCCAGCTCCAGTTGGGCGAGTACAAGAGGCAACCAATCGATGTGTCTTTCCCACATCGATGCTCTCTCTCTCTCTCTCTCTCTCTCTCTCTCTCTCTCTCTCAAAATCAATGGAAAAAAACATCCTCAAGTGAGGATTAACAACAATAAAAAAAAAATAGCAAGATCAATTGGGAGTTATAGCAGCATCCCGGACAGGGAGAAGTGATGCCAAATGTTCTAGAACGGATGCTTCTATTCTAGAAGCTGTCCCAGCCTCCTTTCCAGGCCTTCACCCCAGAAGCATTAACTGAGCACCCACCGTGCCTGCTTTCCAGGAACTCACTGCTCAGGGGGAGAGACCGGCAGGTGAGCCAACCGTGCAGGCATTCCGCCGGCCACGTGGCCGGGTGACCGTGCAGGCATTCCGCCGGCCACGTGGCCGGGTGACCGTGCAGGCCACGTGGCCGGGTGACCGTGCAGGCATTCCGCCGGCCACGTGACGGGGGACCGTGCAGGCATTCCGCCGGCCACATGGCCAGGGGACCGTGGTGCGAGCAGCTCGAATCCCTCGGGGTCGGCCCGCCGTGGGACTCGGACTCCGCACACCTGTGTGACTTCGCAGCCCCTCACACCCAGGGAAGTGGCCCTCAGAAACCCAGGAGCCGCCCGGTGTGTACGGTGTGGGTTTGTGCGAAGCACCACAGGCTCCCAGGTTAGAAGGAAGTAGCTTGGCATCAAAGACGGCACAAGCTGTGGATTCCTGGGTGAGTGCACTATTGTTATTCTCAAGCAGAACTTTCTAGACCGGCTTCTGGCAGACAACCCCGTGTGAGCGCGTGTTTTAGCTGGCGCCACTCAGGGCCCGCCACCACCACCCGCACCCTGGGCTCCGCCTCCCCGCCCAGCGCTCGCTGGTGAGCCCACGGGCTCAGGAACCCCGCAGGGAGGGTCCAGCTGTGAAGTTCAAAAGCAGAAGGGCACCTGCACGGTGCCTCCAGCACCGCCCGCTCGCTGGCCCCGCTCCTTCCAGCTCAGACCTGAGCCCGTGGGCGGCCCAGTCCCCGAGGCCCCTCCTGGCTCCCTCACGGGAAGGCCTTCTGCGGCCGCCGCGCCAGGCTCTGCTTCGGGTTCGACACAGCGGCTCTCGCTCTACAAGGCCCAAGGGGCTCTGAGGGCTGGTCAGAGGGGCCATCAGGTATGGTGGCCGGTTACCTCCTTCCCCACCTGAAGAAAGGAAAGGCAGAGAGGGAACTGGGAAGGAGGAGAGGGAGGGAGGAAAGAAGAGAAGGAAGGAGGGAGGGGAGGGAGAAGGGGGAAAGAACCGCAAGCAAATAGACCCTCGTTGTTACACTTCTATTCAGCCAGCTGAGTGTGAGGACACTGAGCAGCTCCAGGGTGATGGGGGGGTGGAGGGGGTGCAGGAGGCAGCCAGGGGGGGCCCGCCATTCCCTGGGCTGGGGCCACACCGGCTGCTGCAAAGCCAGGGGCCTGCACACCCGTCGGAGGCCAGAGCTCCGCCTCACGCTGTTTGCACTTGATGAGCCCGAGTTCCCGCCGTGGGAGGGCCCCTGGGGCCTGGTTCCTTCCCGGTGCTCTTGATTGGTCCAACCAGGCTTCCTCTGATGAAGCAGTTGTTTCTTCTTCCCGTTAGGAAAGTACAAACTGCTCAGAGGATGCGCGGAGAGGCACAGAACGTTGTAAAAAGAGAGAAACTGCCTGCCGCCCGCTGCTCAGAGACGAGTGACATTCATGTTGTGGGGAACATTATGCCCCACTGGGCACCTTCTACTCTTTTCCAATGTAAGGAGATAAATATTTAAGTAAATCGGTGCTGAACATCATGGCGATCGTCACGACACAGAAGCATCTCAGGAAGAGAACTGCCTCCTTAACCCCCAGCAGGGTTTTCCCGAAAAATCACTCTCACCCATCACAGAGCGGGTGGGGGTCTCTCACTCTCTCTTCTTACGCTTTCTCTTTTCTAAAATGTATTTTTATTGATTTCAGAGAGGAAGGGAGAGGGAGAGAGAGAGAGAGAAACGTCAGTGATGAGAAGGAATCCTTGATTGGCCGCCTCCTGCACACCCCCTACTGGGGATCGAGCCCAAAACCTAGGCATGTACGCGCCCCTGGGTCCGGGTGAAGCTAGATCCCGGGTCCGGGTGAGGCCGTGTGCCCCTGGATCCGGGTGAGGCTGGGTCCCGGGCCCGGGTGAGGCCACGCGCCCCTGGGTCTGGGAGAGGCCACGCGCCCCTGGGTCCGGGTGAGGTCACGCGCCCCTGGATCCGGGTGAAGCTGGATCCCGGGTCCAGGTGAGGCTGTGTGCCCCTGGATCCGGGTGAGGCTGGGTCCCGGGCCCGGGTAAGGCCACACGCCCCTGGGTCTGGGTGAAGCTGGATCCCGGGTCCGGGTGAGGCCGTGTGCCCCTGGATCCGGGTGAGGCTGGGTCCCGGGTCCTGGTGAGGCCGTGTGCACCTGGGTCCGGGTGAGGCCACGCGCCCCTGGGTCCAGGTGAGGCCACGCGCCCCCTGGTTCTGGGTGAGGCCACGTGCCCCTGAGTCTGGGTGAAGCTGTGCCCCTGGGTCCGGCCGAGACCAAACCAGAGGAAGTCAGACCTGCATTACCACCATTTGTCCACCATCCAGAGCTGAGGGGTCAGTGCCGACATGTACACATAAGGAACTGGTGGACATTGATATTGGGTCTCAAAAGAACTGTTGGTCCAGAAAGAAACTCACTACAGACTGATTCATTTGCCTGTCAGCATAACTATTATTGCTCGTCTCACATTCAGTTCTTATAAGTATATCTCTAGTGACACATAATCTTGCTCATCTAGGGGAAATGATGAACAACATAGACTGATGAACAAGAACAGAACCAGTAACAAGGAGGCATCGATCGGACTGTCGGGCCTCAGAGGGAGGAGAGGGGAGGGTGGGGGGAGGGGGGAGAGATCAACCAAAGGACTTGTGTGCATGCATATGAGCCTAACCAATGATTAAGTTCAACAGGGGGTTGGGGCATCCGTGGAGAGGGGTGTGGGATGGGAATGGGGGGCATGAGGACAAATATGTGACACCTTAATCAATAAAGAAATTGAAAAAAAAAACCCAAAACCTAGGCATGTGCCCTTGACCAGAATCGAACCCGGGACCCTTCCGTCCACAGGCATCGCTCTATCCACTGAGCCAGATCAGCTGGGCTCTTCTTGTGCTTTCTAAATCAAGTCTTCATTATTTGAGTTCTCACCCATCACACCCATCACATTCACAGTCTCTCGACTTTGAGAGATGGCAAGTGTGTTCTCTGGCATCTCCAGTGGCCACACGAAGGGACCTTATGCGCACGCACAGCCCAAACCCAACGCAGCAGCCACAAATCCTCGTGTCCCCCAAGCCCCTGAGTTAAAGCCCTCGCGCCCCAGCACCTCAGCAGGTGACCGCTTTGGAGACGGGCACGTAACGGTGATCAAGTGAAAATGAGATCCCGAGGGTGGCCTGACCCCGTCCGACAGGCGGCCTGACCGGAGGAGGAACTCGGACAGAGAGACAGCAGGGACGCACACACGGAGGAAGGACCACGCAGGAAGGCGGCCGTCGGCCAGGCGAGGAGAGAGTCCTCGGAGGAAAGCAAACCCCTGACACCCCGGTCCCGGACGTGCAGCTGCTGGAACTGAGGGGACCAACCACTGCTGTGTAAGCCCCCGGCACAGTGTTTCCTTACGGCAGCCGAGCAGCCTGACACACCAGCTGTGCAGCCTCGGGCGCGTCGCTCAGTGTCTCTGGCCCGTGGCTCTCCACCTGCAACCCGGGTCGCCACCACGCGAAGAGCCAATGTGTGTGACACACAGTGACCCCCGCCGGCGTGGAGGGTTAGAGGAGGCACAGAGTGGCGGGCCTGGCCTGCCTCGCTCCGCACGAAAGGAGGTTTGGGTTCTGTACTCCTGCATAACGGGCCGTCCCAAACTCCGTGGTTTGAGCCTCAGTAAACAGGGATGCGCTCCATTGGGTCGTGGTGGGCTGAGCGGCTCTGCTGGCCTGCCTTAGGGTCTGCGGCGGCGGGGGCAGCGGGGGCGGGGCTGGCTGAGAGGCTCGGGCCCTCGGTCTCCACGCGGCCGGCGTGGGCTCTTTTCTTTGGCAGCTGGATCCTGAGTCCTGAGGGCGAGTGGGCGGTCCACGGAGGGAATGCAGCTGCTGTCCTCTCGGGCCTGACACCGGCGGAGCGTCCCGGCCCTGCCGTCTCGTGGGTGACGCAGTCACAGGGCTTTTTCACGGGACATGATGCATACAGACCCATCTGCCTTGTCCCAAATGGCAGCATTTCATCTTTCCTATGGCTGAGTAGTATTCCATTGTATGTACACACACACACACACACACGTGTACATACACACATATACATACATAGATGCACATACACATGTGTGCCTGTACAGGTATACCTATAGGCACACATACATATACACATGTGCACATGCATATACACACACGTGTGCCTATACAGGTATTCCTATAGGCACACATACATATATACATGTGTACATGCATATATACATACATAGATGCAAATACACATGTGTGTCTATCCAGGTATATATATGCACACATACATATACATATGTGCACATGCATACATAGATGCACATACACATGCGTGCCTATACATATATATCTATAGGCACAAATACATATACACATGTGTACATACACATATATATACATCTTCATCCAACCATCCAGGTTCAAGGGGAGGAGAAGGAAACCTCCTCTTGACAGGGAGCGTGAAAACAATCTGCTACAAAATGGGAGGGATAACGTGAATATACACGTATTTGTTTATGTTTTTAAAAATTGACTGAAGACAAGTAAAGATTACCTGTGTTAATAAAAAGTTACCTGTGCAGGGAGAGGGAACAGGGTGGAGGAGCTAGGGATGGAGGCCAGACTTCTCCACATATGTCTTGTTATGTAGTTTTGGCTTTGAATTCATAACAGTTTTTAAATCAAAAAGACCAAAAAAGGCAAGACAAAAATCAAAAACAAAAAGACAGGCGTCTAGCTGCATGCTGCATTGGTGGCATAACAACAGAGGGAATAATTACTTCAGATGAATTTAAAATACAGAACTTGATTGCACTCTCCTGGTGGGATCTATTGTCAGGGCAAAACAGACGGCAACGAAGTCTTATACTGGATCCAGTAACCTCACTGTTAGCGGCAAGATGCGCATAGCTATTGTGAAACTGTCATAGTTAAACTGTCAAACAGAGCAAGTAAGTGATTGTGCTGAAGTCTTTAAAATTCAAGCTTTTCAGGAAAGAGAAAAGAAATGAAAGTATAAACACAACCACGTCAAGTGAAAACCCTGTAATCTTACATTTGAATGGAAAGTATCGGTAGAACTCACGTTGTTTTTTTTTTTCCTTTTTAGAAGTCGGATGATTGTTCACTTTCCTGGCGGATGTGTTTGCTCCCGTGAAAAGCTTAATTTTAAGAAACTTCCCGAGCTCTGAGCACCGAAGAGTTCTGGAGGTGATGACGGCCCAGGAGCAGCAAGCTCTCCTGCACCGGGGGGCTCTCCAAGCGCCATGTCCTCCCCGCAGCCCGGCTCCTGGAGAGATGACTGAGCCTAGGTCCAGGGCAGGAGATGCCTAGGGCGTGGGGTACCTTGTTACAGAAAACAAGGGGGCTCTGAGGTCATGTCAAAGGACGAAGGAGCCAAGCCCACGGTGGGCCCACCAACCTCAGAATGTGATAACTGACCGGCACGAAGGAAGAAGAACTGCGGGCGATCCCGGAAGTCTGCGGAGCTGAGAGCAGAGGCCCAGCCCCGCTGCCGGCCCAGGTCAGAGCCAGTCAAGCGGGCGGACCCAGGAAACGGAAGACAATGTGACTGCACACAGGTGGTAGGTGACCCAGGCACGGGTGGCGTGGGTAGCTGAGGGCACATGCAGGCATCCCTGAGGGAGGGAGCTGGCCTCAAGGTCAAGGACACACCAGGGGCTGGGAGAGCCTGGCCAGCGGGTCCCAACACAGTGTTACCGCCAACTCGGGGTGGAGGGGCCTGAACTCAGGCAGAGGGTGGGTCCCAGGCTCTGCATTGGGGCTGGAGGCCCTGCTGCACGGGGCCCTGGGGGGGGGGAGGGGGGGCGAAGCTGTGGACTCCCCCACCCAGGACGTGGCCGACCACGCCCAGCGGGCAGGTGGGCGGGAGCCGGGAAGGGGACTGAGCAACCCGGTGTGGGAGGAAGAACTGAGCCACTCCTGGGCTGACATCAGGGAAAGAAGGGAAGAGCGAGCTGGCCACCTCCACGCGTCCCTCCGGTCCCTGTGGTGTGAGGCCCCGCTCCGCCTCCGCCTGCTGTGCCATCTGTGCCGGGCTGGCCGCCCCCTCGGCTGCGTTGACCGTTCTGTCCCCTGAGCATCGGGTGTCGTGTGGGTGTCTGAGCGCCTGGGGCGAGAGCGAAAGCCCACTGAGGGTCACACCCTGGTCTCTGTGCCCGCGCCCCGCTCACACCCAGCCGTCGGACTGGCCGCCGGCTCCTCTTCCCGGGGACAGACCACCCGCTCAGGCACCTCTGGGCAGCCCGCTCGGGATCTTCCCTGAGCCATGGGGGCGCTTTGATCCGTCCACGGCTGCGAAAGAGAGACCCAAGGTTCCCAGCTGGGACTAGGCCAGGGCTGCTTGGGGGCCTGGGGGTGAGTGGGGGTGGTGAGGGGGGGCCTGGGGTGGCGGGGGCGGAGGGCATCTTCAGTGAAGGCCGAGGAAAGGCTTGCGGATGGAAGGGTAGCCAGCAGGCAGCGGCGGTGCCAGCCAGGGCCTCGGCCTGCGGCACTCACACGCCTTCAGGCACGGCGCCTCCACCAGGGCCGGCCCTAGCTCAGCGGCCCCCGGGGATTCATGAACGGAGAAGCCAAGTCCTCCACCGCCTGAGCATGCACACCCAGCGCCACCTCCGCGGCCGCGTGCTGGGCCAGGCCCCTCCCTGCTGTGGGGGTGGCGGGGGGTGGGGGGGCGGGGGGCTGGCAGGCGCTCAGGGACGTCGCCCTTGGCCCACCTGCCCTGACTCCAGCCAGAACCACCCTCACCCTCCCGCTGCCCTTCCCTGGTTTTACTTTCCTTCACAGCACGGTTCCCTCCCAGGGATCATCGGATACGTGTTTCCTTCTGTCCCCCTCCCCATGGCAGGAACAGGTTCCCCGATGGCCCCGCACACAATAGGGCTCAACAAACACTGTGGGACCAGGGACACATGGGTGTGCTGCCCGCTTCGTGCCCACGGATTCCCTGCCGGCCCCGCCCAAGCTCTGCCCCTGGGAGTCCCCTCCCCCGCCTCCCCGGAGCAGCACCCACGCTCGGAGCCCCTGAGCCCCAATGCCTGCAGGGCCAGGGGTCATCTGGAGCCCCTGAGCCCCAACACCTGCAGGGTCAGGGGTCACCGTGGCGGCAGCATTGCTAGTTCACACGCGAGCTCAGGATGTCAGCCCAGGGCCCAAGGTCCAGACGTGGTGTTCGAGACAGAGAACACCCCACACCACGCAGGGGATTGGCACGAAGGAAACTGCTCCCTCTCGCGGCCTCCAGCCCACCGCACTCCACGTGTCCCTTCCGGGAACCACAGATGCTGGGTGACAGCTGAGATCCTCTTCCAGAAACAGGAACCGGGAGGTGTTTCTGGCCCAATTACGCGCTCCTGCCTGACACGTGGGCAATGCGGCCTCGCCTCCCCGCGCCCCTAATGTGAGAGGCTCTGGCCTCTGGGCGGGGTCCCCCTTCCTGCAGGTGCTTCCCACCAAGGCCACAGGTACAGGTGCGGCCAGGAGGGGGTCTCTCTAAAATGACGCGGTCACGTGGGCGTCAGCCTCAGGCAATGCCCGGATGTTGTTTGACAAACGATCAGGAGTGGCAACCGGCCGGTGCCTCCCTGCAGAGACGGGAGACGCCTCGGGGGCTCTCGGCGCCGCCTCCGGGGGTGACACAGCCGCCACAGTGGGGTCTGCCCGCAGGTGTGTCAGAGGGTGGTCTGCTCTGGCAGGACCAGAGCTGAGTCTGACCTCTGACTGAGCACGAGAGAGGTCGGTCGCTGGAAAGGCGGAGTAGATTAAGTGCACACGTTTGAAAAACTCTTCAGTAAAGCGTATCCGCTCCAATGTGCCCGCCCGTTTGAAAGGCCCGGCTGGGTGCAGGGAGAAGAAATCACAAGCCAACAGCCCGTCCTCAGGGCCAGAGCCTGCCCCTCCAGCCTCCTTCCCTGGCTGGGCCCCGCCCCGCCCTGATGGGGGCGGTGGTGGCCTGTCCTGGGCCTGTGGGTCTCCAGGTCTCTGGCTTAGGGAACCCTGCTGGTCCACCCGCAGCCTCCGCTGTGAAGAGCCCCGCCCTGAGGCCTGACGACCTTTGGGGGGGTCAGAGCCCCTTGCCCTTATGTGGGCACTGGCTGTGACAGGCGTGGGTCCTCCTCCCTCCTGGCCTCCCCGTGGGAATATAGGACAACGGACCGTGACATTCAGGGGCGTCTCCCTGCAGGAGAGGTGAGGGGCTGGGCGACGGGGAGCAGAGCAGGGGGTGACCTGCCCTGTTCAAGGCCGCATTTATTTTTATTTTATTTTATTTTTTTAAAACATTATTATAGTTTTGTTTTTTGTTTTTTTTAATATATTTTTTATTGATTTTCTACAGAGAGGAAGAGAGAGAGATAGAGAGTTAGAAACATCGATCAGCTGCCGCTTGCACACCCCCTACTGGGGATGTGCCCGCAACCAAGGTACATGCCCTTGACCGGAATCGAACCCGGGACCTTTGAGTCCGCAGGCTGATGCTCTATCCACTGAGCCAAACTGGTTTTGGCGTTCAACGCCGCACTTAGCAGAGAGTTGGTCGTGTTCGTTTCTGAAACCCGTGTCCCGCGGCGTGTGGCCCCTGGTAAGACCCCAGGAGCGGCGGGCTGGGTGTGGGCGTGGTCGGGTTGGAGAGGGGAAATCGCCAGCGTGGGCCGTCGGAGCCAAATCAATTACGTGACACTGGTTACCGCTGAGGAAGCACCTACCTCGGCCAGGTGCTTTGCAAGCGTTTAACGTACGGAACCCTTATGGGTCCCTCGTGAGAGAAGAGTCATTAGCCCCGGGTTTCAGATGAGGATGCCAAGGCTCAGAGGGGTTAAGCAACTTTCCCAAGGGCACACAGCCTGCCACAGAGCCAGTGGTGAAGTTCAGGGCCGTCTGACCTCAGAGCCCGAGTCCTTGACTGCTGTCTGTGCAAAGAGCAACCGGGCAGGACCAAGAGCATGTGGGCGCAGCCTGCTCCCCTGGGGAGCCCCGGCTCCAGTGCAGGCCTCGGGCCGGGGGCTGCTCACAGCGGAGGCCTGTCACTGAGCCTGTCTTTCTATCCAAGTCACTCGGCAGAACCAGCCGGACTCCCCGCCGGCTGGTGGCACCTCTGTGCCCGTTGGTACCATGTCGAGATGCGGCCACACAAGTCGGCAAGAGCTGTGGTCCTGACGTCTCCCCCCTAAGCCCCTCGCCCTGGCCGCGCAGGAGCCCCAGACTCACGGGTTAACGCCTGGCCCTGCACGGGGCCTCCTGGACCCCGCTCCAGGGGTGGCTGGCGCTTGGCCAGTGCTGGTCCCTTTTCTCGTTGTTTTGAAAGTCTCCTTTGGGACCCGCCCCCTAGGGGCACTGCTGGTCTAAAGGGCACCCCAGCCATCCTGAGCCTGGGATGAAGCGGTCCGCCTGCCCCGACCCAGCTGCACCTAGGGGTCGGCCTCGCGGCACGGAGGGTGTGTGGTGCCCACGGCAGGGGACAGCCAGGGCTTGTCAGAGGCCACATAACCAGCTGGGCAACACCCAAGGCTCCTGAACCCACTGTGGGGCCCTGGTGAGCCAGGCTGGCTGGAAGGATGGTCCAGGGAGGGGTCTATGGTGGCCTGCAGGGGCCAAAAGCGCAGGGAGTCAAAGCCAGACAACCGGCTCTGAGCTTGGGTCAGTGGGGTGGGCCAAGGCCCGGGAGGGAAATAAACCTCGAAGACGGCGCAGAAAACACAGGAAACCGTGCTTAGCGGCTTGGAAGGTGAGCACATCATTCCAGTCTAAAGACGGGGTGTCCTATGGGTGCCTGCGGCCGGGCCCATGTGGTGCTGCTCTGTGGCCTGCAGGCTCCGAGCCTGAGGGGGGGGGGGGGGACAGAGGGTGGGGGGCAGACAGGCCGCCCACAAAGCCACGCGGAAGGGAGCGGTGACCGGGAAAGGACAGCGTTTTGCTATCAGCCAGGCAGCACGGTCCTTGCTCCTGCCCCAAACCCCAGCTTTCTCTGAGTGTCTCCCGTCCGCATATCCTGACCTAAAACACGACGCGGTTGCCTTTGTGCCTGAGCACATAAAAATGACAAAGCCTTGTAGATGCCACGCCGCCCCCGGCCTGCCCCCGGCCTCTGCCAGCCTCGTATTGCGTTAGTGTGCAGTTCAATGGGTTTTTTATTACAGTTGGAATTAAATAACTGGGAGATGGATTCAGTGGGCTGAGGGAAAACAGGAGTTTAATCAAAGGAAATAACAGCGTCGATCTGGCTCTAGAATGGCAGGATGTACCCAAGCGCCCCGCGGGGCCTGCTGACGGCATCCCTCCCATGCTTTGCCTCTGCGCCTCCCGCCCCAGGTCTGCCCACAGGAGCTTAGAGGTGACTCACCCGCAGGTGGGGAGGCCGTGGCCGTCCACCGCTCTCAGAGCCCCCGGACGGGGTCGGGGAGGGCAAACCCGGGGTCTCCGGCCTCCTCATCAAAGCGCTGCTGAGGGGGCTCGTGCGTTAATCTCTCTCTTGCCCTGGGGTCCTGGGGCCACAAACCCCACTGACCATCGGATTGTAAATTAAGGCGTGGGGGCCTCTAGTCTTGGGTGTTGCCAGAACTTGTGTGGCAACAGGAAAGGGTATATGAGGAGGGGGGGATAACGCGTGAGACCTTGGGGCGCAGGTGGGCGTGGCCTGTAACTGGGGCAGTTCATTGAGTCATTCCTTAGGGTTTGGTGTTAGGGATTTTTGAGAAAAGGCAGAGCCGGTGTCAGGGAATGCGGGGAGGCCGCCTCCACGGGGAGGGGACAGAGACAGGCAGGGGGCTCCCAGGAGGCAGTGTTGCTGCAGTCCCAGGGCTGTGGAGCCTGCCGGGAGCCAGGAAGGCCCAAATCCCAGGGCTCCCCAGGCCGGGCCACTGCCCGTGAGGGGACTTGGGCCCCAGGACAAGGCGCAGGTCAGGTCTCCATCACGGTGTGACCGGGTGAGGCTCAACCTCCAGGAGCCCTGGTTTCTTGTCTGCAAAATGGGGGTGAAAATCCCACCTCACAAGGCTGCCCTGAGGACTCGATGGACTTGGTAAGCGCCTCCGCCGGGGCTGGCTGTGGTGCTGTCGCTGTCTCTTCATCGGCATCTGTCTCAGGAGCTGCGTTTATGCGTCCACATCCGCATCCATGCACCTGCGGCTATTTCTATTTCTACATCTAGACCGTGAACGCTCTGTCTTCATACCTGTCTCCCATCTGCCTCTGCCTCAGAGCCTGGGCGCTGAGCTCTGACACTCCGAGGTGCCCCGGCAGCAGCTGGAGGGGTCTGGGTCCGGGACTTCGGACACACATTAGCGGGACTGGCAGGACCAGGCCTTCCTGGGTGATGCAGATGCTTCAGCCCGGCTCGCAGATGCCCCAGATCCAATTAACTGGGCAGACAGGAGAGCTCAGAACAGCCTTGCATATTAAATCCTGTTCCTGGCTCCAAAGGCTCACTCCCCCCCCTCCCGCCCCAGGCTGAGTGCTGGGGAGAACAGACACAGGGCATCTGCTTAGCTGCTTCTGTCAGGCCAGGGTTTGGGGGTGAGCCACGCTATTTTTATTTTTTATTTTATTTCAGAGAGGGAGAGATAGGAACATCAATGATGAGAATCATTAATTGGCTGCCCCCTGCACGCCCCCTACTGGAGATTGAGCCCACAACCCAGGCATGTGCCCTGACCAGGAATTGATCGGTGACCTCCTGGTTCATAGGTGGATGCTCAA
The DNA here is from genome assembly GCF_027574615.1 of Eptesicus fuscus. Classification (NCBI taxonomy): domain Eukaryota; kingdom Metazoa; phylum Chordata; class Mammalia; order Chiroptera; family Vespertilionidae; genus Eptesicus; species Eptesicus fuscus. Next base: position 16,107,753 of record NC_072496.1, read on the forward strand.
CCACTGAGCCAGGCCGGCCAGGCACAAACGCGTTTTTGAAAGTATAAACCCAAAGACCAGGAGACTAAAGAGGAGACAATTATGGATAAGAGGTTTTGACGAAGCTCGGAAGACAGAAAGCAGATGGCGGAGGAAATGAGCAGAGGAGAGGTAAGCGGAAGCGCCTGCGGAGGAGGCTGCGCTGAGCCACGGCCGGGCAGCGGCTACAGAGTGTGGTCCCGTGTGGGCTGAGAGAGGGGGGTCTGGGTGTAAGTCTACACTGGGGGAGACCCCGATTCCCTCCTTTGCCCCACCCAGCTGGGCAGCTCACATCCTCCTCGCCCCTACCCAGGTGAACTTGGGGCTACCAAGCTAAGGGTTGGGGGCTGCAGTCTAAACACTCCAGAGTGGATTTCGGGGTCCCGTTTGCTGGTCCTGCTTCAGGCATCCTGCCCCCGGCAAGAGAAAACGATCACCAAACACTGACATCTGGCAACTTCCACGGTAAAAGCCCCACCTGTCCTCATGCTGCGCCCACACTGAGCTTCCGGTAAGATTTATGAGCCCGGCCGGCCTGGCTCAGGGGCTGAGCATCGACCTAGGAACCGGGAGGTCACAGTTCCATTCCCGGACAGGGCACATGCCCAGGTTGTGGGCTCCATCCCCGGTGGGGGGCGTGCAGGAGGCAGCCGATCAATGATTCTCTCTCATCATTGATGTTTCTGTCTCTTCCTCTCCCTTCCTCTCTAAAATAACTTTAAAAATATATTTTAAAAAAAAGATTTATAGAGTCTCTCGGAACCAGGGACAGATAGTCAGGGAGTAACAGATATTTCAGGAAAGACTCCAACATAAAAATGAAATCAAATCAAAGGCATAGCTGTGGGGTTGCAAGGCCCAGACGACATGTTCAGAAAGAATTCCAGTGCAAATTCTCAGAGAAATCAGAGAAGACTTTGCCCTTTGTGGGAAAGGAAATAATCAGAGAGCAAGAACAAATTCATGGCCTGGCTGGTGTAGCTCAGCGGATTGAGCGTTGTCCGATGGACCAAGAGGTCCCAGGTTCAGTTCCCGGTCAGGGCACATGCCCGGGGTTGCTGGCTCAATCCCCACAGGGAGCATGCGGGAGGCAGTCGGTCGATGTGTCTCTCTCATCGATGTTTCTATCTCTCTCCTTCTCCCTTTCTCTCTGAAATCAATAAAAACATATTTTAAAAAAGAATGAACTCATGGACATTCAAAACATATAATATAGAAATAGAAATTCAGTAAAGGAAACCCTGCCAGAAAAGAGAACTAACAAAGAGGACAAAAGGAAGATGAGTTCAGAAGATTAAAGAATTAAGGAGACAGCAAAGAAGATAGGTGGGAAGAAATAATTTTTTTTTTAATTTCTTTATTGATTAAGGTGTCACATATTTGTCCTCATGCCCCCATTCCCATCCCACACCCCTCCCCACGGATGCCCCAACCCCCTGTTGAACTTAACCATTGGTTAGGCTCATATGCATGCACACAAGTCCTTTGGTTGATCTCTCCCCCCTTCCCCCACCCTCCCCTATCCTCCCTCTGAGGCCCGACAGTCCGATCGATGCCTCCTTGTTTCTGGTTCTGTTCTTGTTCCTCAGTCTATGTTGTTCATCATTTCCCCTAGATGAGCGAGATCATGTGTTACTAGAAATATACTTATAAGAACTGAATGTGAGATGAGCAATAATAGTTATGCTGACAGGCAAATGAATCAGTCTGTAGTGAGTTTCTTTCTGGACCAACAGTTCTTTTGAGACTCAATTTCAATGTCCACCAGTTCCTTATGTGTACATGTCAGCACTGACCCCTCAGCTCTGGATGGTGGACAAATGGTGGTAACGGAGGTCCGACTCCCTCTGGTTTGGTCTCGGCCGGACCCAGGGGCACGGCTTTACCCGGACTCAGGGGCACGTGGCCTCACCCAGACTCAGGGGGCGCATGGCCTCACCCGGGCCCGGGACCCAGCCTCACCCGGATCCAGAGGCACAGGGCCTCACCCGGACCCGGGATCCAGCTTCACCCACACCCAGGGGCGCGAGGCCTCACCCGGACCCAGGGGCGCGTGGCTTCACCCGGACCTAGGTGCACGCGGCCTCACCCGGACCCGGGACCCAGCCTCACTCGGATCCAGGGGCACACGGCCTCACCTGGACCCGGGATCTAGCTTCACCCGGACCCAGGGGCGCGTGGCCTCACCCGGACCCAGGGTGGGAAGAAATAATTTTTAAAATATATACACACATATTCATGGAGTAGGAAGGCCTGAATTTCCCCACTGGAAGGGCCCATTGAGGGCTCATCATTACAAATGGGGGGAGGGGGAAGAGCTATACTAATTTTGAAATTTCAGAACACCAACGATGGAAGATCCGAAAGCTTCTAGAGCTAACGCAGGCACAACGAGAGAACCAGGGGCCCAAGTAGCTCTGACTTTTCTGCAGCCACACTAGAACCAGGAGACGCGGGAACCGTGCCGTCAGCATTTCTCGGGGGAGGAAGATTACTTTTCAACGCAGGATTCCATGTTCAGCCCCATCAGGAAAGGTTACCTGTGTTAAATGTAAAGGGACTCGGACAAATAGAGCTTCCATGATCCTGTCTTCAAACCACTGCTGAAGGATGTGCCCCACCGACATGGGCTGAGACCACTGAGAAGGTGCTGGCTGGGAAAGCAGAGCTACCAGGAAGACTGAGCGGAGCAGAGAGGCAGCCCTCCCAGTGACAGCTGGGCCGCAGGCCTGGAGAGAAGCAAACAGCTTGGAGAAGGAGGGAGAGCTGCTCAGGAGGCAGACGCCAGGGGAAATGCGATCGATATTTTAAATAATAGGTCTCATTGCTCAGAAACCATATTATTAGGCACTTGCAAGAGCTGAAGGAGCAGCTGGGAGGCCGGGGGGGGCGGGGAATACGGCCAGGCGCATAGAAAAGTAGGTAAATTTAAAATGAGCTAATTATTAGCTCCAAGATCAACACAGGAAGAAAGGAGACATAATCACTGCGTACGACTTGCTCCGCTATAAACAACACTTACACAGCTATAATAATTAAACACTGCCGACTGATAGTAATTAGAAATACTGAAGCCGTTATCCTGAGAGGGGAGGAGGGGGCCGGGGGTGGGGAGGAAACAAATCCTGCCTGCCATAACCGGACATCAGTCATTTCTAACTGCGGTAAATGGAGAAGAGCCACGTGAGCACGTCGCTTGGCGATATGGAGATAAACACCGGAAGACAGCTCCAGAGTGTGTTTGTTTTCCATCGCTGCGGAAAAACAGCCACACACTCAGCACCTCAGAACAACACGTGTTTATGACCTCGCAGTTGCCACAGGTGTGGAGTCTGGGCCTGGACCCTCCGCAGTGTCTCCCCAGTCGGTGTCAGCACACCCGAAGGCTGGACTAAGCTCATTCAGGTGGCTGGCAGAGTTCACTCCTTTTCATTACTAAATGATGTTCCATCTACACTAATAAAAGAGTAAGAGGCAAATTGACTGTGCCTTCGCGACACCCACCAGCCAATCAGGAGTGTGTATGCAAATTAACCCAACAAATATGGAGGGTTAATTTGCATACACAGGCTCCGAGCAGCCGGGGGTGGGGCGGGACGCTTGCATCGTCGCCATGGCAATGACGCAGGCGTTCCACACCGCCCTAGCAGCTCCGGGCCTCTGGGCAACATGGGAAGGCGGAAAGGCGGCTCCGGCCGGAGCAGAGGCGGGAGAGGCTCCCAGTACCGCCACTGCGTTCATCAGCCATGAGCTTCCTGTGGGAGAGCACTGAACATCAGGGGGCAGCTCCTGCCTTGAGTGTCTGCCCCCTGGTGGTCAGTGCACGTCATAGCGGCCAGTCGTTCCGCCATCAGGCTGAAACCGGCTCTCCAACATCCCCTGATGGGTCCCGGATTGTGAGAGGACGCAGACCAGGCTGAGGGACCCCACCAGTGCACGATTGGGGCTGGGGAGGGATGCGGGAGGTTGGCCAGCCAGGGAGGGACTGCAGAAGGGCTCCAGGGCATGTCCAGCCTGTCTCGCTCATTCACGATCGGCTGCTAGCAGCAAGCTAACTTACTGGTTGGAGCATCTGCCCCCTAGTGGTCAATGCACATCATAGTGAGCAAGTTGAGCAGCCTTAGCGTATCATTAGCATATTACACTTTGATTGGTTGAACAGATGACCAGACACTCAGCATATTAGGCTTTTATTATATAGGATGATGTTCCGTTATATAAATACTAGAGGCCCGGTGCACGAAATTCGTGCATGGGGGGGTGTCTCTCAGCCCAGCCTGCACCCTCTCCAATCTGGGACCCCTTGAGGGCAGTCAGACATCCCTCTCACAATCCAGGACTGCTGGCTCCTAACCGCTTGCCTGCCTGCCTGCCTGCTTGCCCCTAACTGCTTCTGCCTGCTAGCCTGATCACCCCCTAACCACTCCCCTGCCAGCCTGATCGACACCTATCTGCTCCCCTGCCAGCCTGATTGCCCCTAACTGCCCTCCCCTGCTGGCCTGGGTCCCCTCCAACTGTCCTCCCCTGCAGGCCTGGTCACCCCCAACTGCCCTCCCCTGCTGGCCTGATCTCCCACAATTGCCCTCCCCTGCAGGCCTGGTCCCCCTCCCAACTTCCCTCCCCTGCAGGCCTGGTCTCCCCCAACTGCCCTCCTCTGCCGGCCTGGTCCCTCCCAACTGCCCTCCCCTGCTGGCCTGATTGCCCACAACTGTCTTCCCCTGCAGGCCATCTTGTGGCGGCCATCTTGTGTCCACATGGGGGCGGCCATATTTGACCACATGGGAGTGGCCATCTTGTGTGTTGGAGTGATGGTCAACTCTTTTAATAGATAGAATAATTACTTTTTATTAAGTGCTTCCTATATGCCAGACCCTGTATCATTATCTCATATTCATTATTCTTAACCCTCACATCCATTCACAAAGGAGAACTGTGATCTCCACTCTGCCTGTGAGGCAGCACGGCTCAGAGAGGTTCAGTACCTTCCCAGACGCCGCCCAGCTCTCACTCCAGGACTTGAACTTCAGTCTCATGCCACTGGGTTTTGCTGCCATGTGCCTCTTTCCTTCTGAGAGCCTGGCCTTGTCCCAGGCTCTTCAGCCACCAGATGCCTTGACCTTCCCTGCCAGCCCCACTCCACAGGCCCTGGGGAACCATGGGAAAAGTCTGGCCACCTTCCCATCCCACGGGACTCCGCACACGGGACATGGAGGGGAAGGGGTCCAGGGAGGCTTGAACCCCATTGCCCTGCACCCCCACCCCACCCCCACTGTTTGCAGAAGAAGGTTTATTTATTTATTTTATTTTTTGCAGAAGAAGGTTTTAACAGACTCGCTTGGTTCTGTGCTGCGCTGGAACGTGCTCGCTGAGCCTATCAATAGGACGAGGCAGCGGGTGCGGGCGGCAGCTCGCAGGGTGGGTGGTGAGACTGCTGCTGCGGCACCGTGACTTCCCTCCCCTCCATCCCCTCTGCCCACGTGAGCGGAGCTTCTTCATTCACAACCTGCCGGTTCCCTGTTCCCCGAGGTCCTGCAAAGGCCTCTGGGAGTGAGGCTGCAGGGTGAGTGAGCAGGGGGTAGCCGTCCCCTTGGGCCTCGGGCGCCCACCTGGGAATTCTCGAGGGCAGGCCCCAGCTCAAGGGGACACCCCCCGCCCCCAGGGGCCTGCCTCGCAGGAATCACTGGGGCAGAGGCCACATGGGCAGGGCTCCCGCCCAGGCCACCTGCCCCTGGGAGCTGTGCAGCCCTCGGGCCTGGCATCTTCCACCCGCCCTCTCCCCTTGCTCCTTCTTTGGGAAACATTTCTTTTTTCCAAAACAAAGACTTCTTGATCTGCTTCCCCTCCACCCAGCCTCTTCTTTATTATCAGTCTCCCCCAGTTAAATCCTCAGCAGGCCTCCCTGCCCCCAGGAACTGTGTTAAACGCCCAGCTCCTCGCCCACAAGTCCCTTGGGGAGCGGGCATCCTATACATAATTCCCGGTCAGGAAAGCTTCAGGCCCATTAGGCCACCGGCCCCTCCTGCCCCCCTCTCCGCCCAGGGCCTAGCCCACCCTGTTCCTTGTGGTTCCCCAGCACCCAGTGCAGTGCGTGCATCCAACAGATGCTCAGTGAGTAACCGATTTCTCGAAATAAAGTTTTAAAACTTACAAATTAAACAATGTGTTATTTAGAGGTGCATATATTTAGTAAGCCATAAGGAAAAGCAAGAGAATTATACACTAAGAATCAGGATGGTGATCACACCCATTAGGATGGCTGTCGTAAAACAAAACAAACAGAAAATAGCACGCGTTGGTGTGGATGTGGAGACTGAGACCCTTGTGCATTGCTGGTGGGAATGTGACAGGTGTAGCCACTGTGGAAAAACAGACAGCCGGTCCTCACACTATCCTATCTAATAAAAGGGTAATATGCAAATTAACCATCACTCCATCACAAAGATGGCGGCACCCAGTCCTCTCAGCCCCGCCAGAGTCCCCCAGTCCCGGGCGGGGCGGGGAGGGCAGCTGCTGAGAGCAGGTAGCATGACCAGGCCGGGTGTGGAACGCTTGCGTCGTCGCCCTGGCGTGGATGGGCCTCTGGCCAGGCCGGGGTGTGCATGGGCCTCTGGGCCGTGGAGAGCCTCTGGGCAGCGGGTGAGGAGCAGCCAGGCCCTGCAGAGAGCTACTGGCTCACGGATTTGTGCACAGGGCTACTAGTTAAACATAGAATTACATCCGATTCAGCAATTCTGCTTCTGGCTACATACATAGAAGAATTGGAAACTGGAACTCAGTGTTCACAGCATCATTATTCACAACCACCAAAGGGTAGAAACAACCCGAATGTCTATCAGCAGACGAATGGATGAACCAAACGTGGTGCGTGCATACGATGAAACGGCACTGAGCCTTAAAGACGAAGGACATGCTGGCCATGCTACGACATGGATAAACCTGGGAGACATCATGCTGAGTGAAAAATAAGCCAGACACAAAAGAACAAATAGGATATGAATCCACTTACATGCGGCCCAGAGTAGTCAAGTTCATAGAGACAGGAAGTAGAATAGAGACTACCAGTGGCTGGGAGAGAGGAACGAAGAGCTATTATTCAACTCGGCTTATTTAGCTTCAGTTTGGGATAATAACAATGTGTTGGAGATGGATAGTGGTGATGGTGGCACAACAATGTGACTATACTTAATATAACTGAACTGTACTTAAAATGACGGCAGTGGTATATTTTATGTTACGCATAAAATATGAGGTATGTATTTGTAAGTAAAAATAGGAGGTAATTTTTTTTTAATTTTTAAATTGATTTTTAGAGAGAGGAAAGGGGGGAGAGAGAGACTGAGAAACACCAATCAGTTGCCTCCCACACGTGCCCAGATGAGAGGTTGAACCTGCAACCTGGGTATGTGGGAAATATAGAAACATCAATGATGAGAGAGAATCATTGATCAGCTGGTATGTGCCCTGACCAGGAATTGAACCCACCACCCTTTGGTGTATGGAATGATGTACCAACCAACTGAGCCCACACTGGCTGGAGCTGTTGTAATAAATGTTTAAACAGCAGCTTCGTTGATATTAACTCACACACAGGACAGTTGGAGAAGGCAGAAAGAGGAGATGAGAGACTGGGGCCAGTGCGTGCCGGCTGGTTCATCAGCCAGCTCTCCAGGGGAAATACCCTGGTTTGTACATCTGCCCATTTCTGTGGTGTAAATACTCCACCTTGAGAGATTTCAAACTACCAACTTGATGCTGAGGGGGAAGAGCAGTGTACAGTCGGCCCTCGGGAGCCAGCACGAGCCAGTTTCAATGCACTGGTGGCAGGAGAGGGAGGTCGGGGAAAGTCTCTCCCACGTCCTCCCACCCTCAGTCCGACGGGCTGCATCCGCCAGGAGAACAGCTCTCGCTCACAGATGTCCATCTACCATTTCCTCCTCCTCCCTCTTCCGGCTGGAAATAGCTTCTCGATGATGCTGGTCCCCACGTCCTCACTGTCCTCACTTAGTTTGCTTCCCCAGCTCCTGCATTCTGCATTAATACCCCTCAACGTCCCTGGGCAACGTACCTCCTGCTTCCCACGGGACCTGGGACTCATAAAGCGTGGTTTGCCTTCTTTTTGCAGAGTGCACAGGGACCCTTCCTGACACTGACGCTGAAGCAGAGAATGAGGGAGTGAGAAGGGCTGGTGTGTTGGCCTGTCCCCACCCCCAGGCCTGGTAACCGTCCTTCTCATGTTGGCGCACATCCAAAATTGTACAGGTCACGACCATCCATTGCTTTTCTTCTGCTCTCTAACAAGCGTTCTTTGTGCCTGTGAATTTCAGCCATGCTCTTTCATTCCTCATTTGAATCTCCCGCTGGGCCCATGCCCAGTGCACGGGGGCTAGCAGGAGCTGGGATAAAGTCCACCTACAGGAATTACAGTCCTAAAAACAAAAGAAGCAAAGACAAATAACAGTCCTCTCATGAAACTGCTGGATGTTGGACCAGAGTGGCTGATTTATATACATGTAGAAGAATCCAAAAGCCACTGAACCCTACCGTGTGCAACAGAAATCAGCACGATTTGTGCTTAAGCTCAAGGTGAAAGCCACAGCGGTGACGCCGCATTCTGAAGGTCCAGCGCCTTGCACCGTGAACGCCCGAGCGCCTGCAGCCTGCTGGGCGGGGCTGAGACCAGGACTTTCCTGCTGGGGTTCTGCCCCCACACCCCTCCCGCCCCCCCCCCCCCCCATCTGTTAGCCCCACTGTAGGCCGAGCTACGTGCCCACACTCACTCCAACAACCAAGGGGCCCCCTGGCGCCGGTCGCCAGCCCCCCTGCAGAGGGAACGTTGTCTTGGTGGAGAGAATGGGTTCCTTCTGGAGGAGATCGGGATGAAGGTCTGGGTTTGGGTTGAGGTTTATGGTGGCTAATCTTACGTGTCAACCTGGCTGGGCCACAGCGCCCAGCTATGTGGTCAAACATTCCTCTGAATGTGTTCCTGAGGGTGCTTTTGAATGATATTAACATTTCAGTCAGCGACTTGGGGTCAAAAAGGTTGTCCTCCTAATGTGGGCGGGCCTCACCCAATCAGTTGACAGTCTGAGTAGAACAAAGGACTGGCCTCCCCTGAGCAGGAGAAGTTCTCCAGTCGACAGCCCGCCCAGCCTCCACGAAGGTGAGCCAGTTCCTTAAAACACATCTCTCTGTGCACGCATCCAGTGGGTTCTGTTTCTCTGAAGAACCCGACCGTCACGGAGCTGTGATTGCGTTAAGGGTTAAGGTGACGGTTAGGGTTACGGCAGGGACTACATCAGGGTTGGGAATTAGGGGTAAGATTAGAGGAAGGGCAAGAGTTCGGGTTAGAATTGAGATTCGGGTTGTTATTGATGTTGAAGTTGAGGTCAGGGGGTAAGGCTAAGGTTTGGATTCAGGTTAGAGCCTGGGAGAGAATGAGGGTTGGGTTGAAGTGAGGGTTAGTGTTAAGGTTAGGGTTAGGGTTAGGGTTAGTATGAGGATAGGGAACAAGGGTTTTTAAGGTTAGGGTTAGGGTTAGTGTTAAAGTGGTGATTGGTGTTCGGGTTAGTGTTAGGGATGAGACACGTGTGTGTGTGTGTGTGTGTGTGTGTGTGTGTGTGTGTTACTCTGATCGTGGTTTGAGGCTAGATGAGGGAAAACAGTTTCTAAAGGGGAGTTAGAGGAGTATGTTAACAGTTGAAAGCCTTACTTTCTTCTCCTTTTCCTCTTCCTCCTCCCCTCCCCCTCCTCCTCCCCCTCTCCCTCCCCCTCCTCCTCCACCTCTTCCCCTCCTCTCCCTCCTCCCCCTCCCCCTCCCCTCCTTCTCCTCTTCCTCCTCCTCCTCCTCCACCCCTTCCCCCTCCTCCTCCTCCCCCCCTCTTTCTTCCCCTCCTTCTCCTCCTCCTCCTTACTCCTCCTCTTCCTCCTCCTCCTCTCCCTCCTCCTCCTCCTCCTCTCCCTCCTCCTCATCTTCCTCCTCCTCATCTTCCTCCTGCTTCTCCTCTTTCTCTTCATCCTTCCCCTGCCAAACAATCTCCCAGACATCTCTCTTTTGGCTTACAGCTTTGGACTGTAGGGTTTCTCTGTAAAATCACAGCGTTTAGTAGTGGAAACTTCATCTTCCTTGGAAAATGTACACAACTCCTGTGGCAAGATCTGCTAACTAACATCCACTCTCCCCATCTTCATAGTAATGGCATCCGGATTTTATTTTGAATTTCTAGCCATGCTCCCAGCTGAAAGCTCCATCGCCCGAGTCTCTCACAGCTGGGTGTGGCCTGTGGCTACGTCCCGGTCCCTGACACGTGTGGGAGGTGGTGGGGGGACTCCCAGCACGTCTTCTTTAAGAGGAAATCACGCACCGCTCTCCATCTCGTCCTCTTTCCTGCTGCCTTGGACTAGGGCCGTGGTCGGCAAACCGCGGCTCGCGAGCCACATGCGGCTCTTTGGCCCCTTGAGTGTGGCTCTTCCACAAAATACCACGGCCTGGGCAAGCCTATTTTGAAGAAGTGGCGTTAGAAGAAGTTTAAGTTTAAAAAATCTGGCTCTCAAAAGACATTTCAATCGTTGTACTGTTGATATTTGGCTCTGTGGACTAATGAGTTTGCCGACCACTGGACTCGGGTTTAATGAGGACAGGTGCATCCTGGCACCTGGGCTGCCTACCCCAGGCCTGCTTTTGCAAAAAGAGAGCATAAACCCTTCTGGGCCTCTGTTATTTGGGGTGTTATGCCAGACCCAGGCTAACACGGCCCCGGAATGGCATTAGCTACTTCCCCCACCCTGCGCCCCTGCTGTGCACACACTCAGCCCATGGTCCCGTGAGCACTTGTCCGTGTTTCCTGTCGGCATTCCTGCGTGACTCTGAGGCGCTGGACGGCAGGAACTCAGGTTCCCGGCACACGTGCATGCCTGGGCGAGTGCCCACCAAGGCCTCCGTGTCCTTCTCGTTGCTATTGAACACGAAACCCTGGCTTCCTTGGTCCCTAGTCTAGCTGTACTTTAACTCTGATTTTTTTAATATGAGCTTCCTAAAGCCAGGGAGCCCACGGGGGCTTTGTGTAGCAACACCTCCTGTCCGTCCCTCCTTTTCGCTTAGCACTTCACATTGACCAGAGGGCTTTGGTGCCCGCGAGCGCCTGCGCTGTCCATGCCGGTCAGTGGGGGAGAGGGGGGCGGGGGGGGGGGCTGCTGTGCAAAATGAAACAGACCAGGCAAAGTAAACATCAACACCAGCAGCAAGTCCACCCTGTCAGGCAGCTCCAGGCAGCTCCAGGGAGAGTTCTCAGAACCTCTCTCCTTGTCCTGCCTTCGGGGGTGTGGATCTGGGCTCAGTGAGACACAGGTAACGACGCTTCATCAAAGTAGCTATACAGATGGCAGAGGCACATGGGAAGATACTCCACGGCACATGTCACCAGGGAAGATGCAAATTCAGACAGGAACGCTCACTGCTGGTGGGAATGCAGCCACTTGGGATGATAGTCGGCTGGTTTCCTATAAAACGGAGAGCACGCTTACCGTGGGAGCAATCACGCTCCTTGGTATTTACCGAAAGGAGCGAAATGCATGTCCACACCAAAACCCATCACCAGGGCAGGAAGCTGCAGAGGGGACCAGGGCTCGAGCAAGTATCCCCAGAGAACCTGCTCCCGCTTTCTTGATCGCAGCCTGAATAAATGAGAGGGAAAAGCGTGCATGTCAGAGCGGAATGCTGTCTTCTGTTTGAGTTGTCACATCCCACGGGCCTCAGAGCGGATTTTGTAACATCAACTGTGCCTGACACCCCCACATCCCATCAAGAAAAGAAAAAATCGCTGGAGGGGGTTGATAGGAGGAAAAAGGGGACATATGTAATACTTTCAACAATAAAGATTTTTTAAAAAGAGGAAAAATCGACATGTAAACGGAACCATGCAGTTCAAACCCATGTTGTTCGAGGGTCGACTGTAATCCCATCTGTGGCGCAATCCACAGACCAGACCAAGCCCCGCATTGTGTAGGATACAAATCTGACCGAACACAGAATTCAGGAGAACGGCCTTGGACTAGGGCAGTGGTCAGCAGAGAGGACGACGGTGCGTCACAGAGATGAGCACAGAGCCTTTCAGTCGAGCTGGGAGTGATTCTGCTTCTTTTTTTCTTTTTCTTTTTTAAATATATTTTTAGCCGAAACTGGTTTGGCTCAGTGGATAGAGCGTCGGCCTGTGGACTCAAGGGTCCCAGGTTCGATTCCAGTCAAGGGCATGTACCTTGGTTGCGGGCACATCCCCAGTGGGGGGTGTGCAAGAGGCAGCTGATCGATGTTTCTAACTCTCTATCCCTCTCTCTTCCTCTCTGTCAAAAATTAATAAAATATATATTTTTTTAAATAATAAAAATAAATATATTTTTATTGATTTCAGAGAGGAAGGGAGAGGGAGAGAGAGAAAAAAATAGAAAGATCAATGATGAGAGAGAATCATTGATCGGCTGCCTCCTGCACGCCCCCTACTGGGGATTGAGCCTGCAACCTGGGCATGTGCCCTGACCAGGAATCGAACCTGGGACCTTTCAGTCCGCAGGCCGACGCTCTACCCACTGAGCCAAGCCGGCTAGGGCGTGATTCTGCTCCTTAAGCCAGGTGCTGGGCGCGGGTGCTTACCAACTCTGACCTCTTAACATTGCCGGCAGCGGTGATGATGTGGTTGTCGTTGCCTGAAAAATGCCCTAACGGATTTTTTTCGCTTATATTTTCTTCTTGATGCGTGCACAGAATGACACATGACAAAAATCTAAGTCTGAATGACCTCTTTCAACAAGTATGCATTTTAGAAATCCAAGTGACAAGAAGAATACAACATAGAGGGCCGATGAGGGCGCAAAGCCAGCTGGGCTGAGTGAGGAGAGGTCTGGGGGAGGTGATGAGCTGGAGTTCCAGAGAATGAGAGGGTCGGAATTAGGGGGGGCAGGAAAGGAGGGTCTAAAAGTACAGCTGGGAATTATAAATTGGATTTGCCCTTCAAGAGACTTGAGTCCAGGGTGCAATCACTCTTCAATTATTTACTCCCTGTTTCCCTAAGTGGTTCTTGAGGTGTGACCCCGCTCCAGGCCAGAGCTGTGGGGGTCGTGGCTTTTATTTAGTATTGATTAATTTATGTCTGCTCTTTGGAGTGGGGGAGAGGACCTGAGATGAAGCAAGTCCTAATCTCTCTGAATCTCATTTTCTTCATCCGACAAATTGGGCTCCTGATGTCAAATGGCCAGGTGGCCAGGTGGCCAGGTGGGGGGCAGTGAAGATGAAACAAGGCCCCAGGCAGAGCGCCAGCGCGCGCCTGGGACCCCCGCAAAGCTCTCGAGCTGCGGGTTCCCTTCCCCCCGTGAACACCGCCGTTGTTCGGTGGAATCATGGGACTATTTCAGTGAGATAACGGGTACACGGGCCCTAGAAGCAAAATCCCTCTGCAAGTGCGCGTGGTTGACGCTGTCTTCGTCATTACTTTAATGTGCTTTGCAGACACGACGTTGACAGAGGAAATAACGTGTAATAACAGCTTGTCCGGGAAATCTCAGGTATTTCACGCCTTCCCCAGAGCTCTAATGGCTGGGGAAGGAGAGGGGCAGGGAGGCGTTTCAGTCCCTGTCCTTTACAGAAGCTGTCAGGGCGAGGGAGGGATGACTCTGTTCTCTGCCTCTACCTGAGCCCCCCAGGCTCCGGGGGGTGGGGGTGGGGGGGCGGCTGGGTTCCCCGCTCCAAAGCGATGAGCCCACATACTTGGACTCCCGCGTGGGTGCTCTCTGCACCAACCAGCACGATCTGACACTCAGAGCCCTGAGCTGTCCCTACCCGGGTGCCCTGTCAATAACCAAATGCGCCCAGCACGGCCCACATGGCTCAGTGGTTGAGTGCTGACCTATGAACCAAGAGGTCAGGGTTTGATTCCCGGTCAGGTTGCGGCCCGATCCCCAGTCGGGGGCGTGCAGGAGGCAGCCGATCCATAATTCTCTCTCTTCGTTGATGTTTCTCTCCCTCTCCCTTCCTCTCTGACGTCAATAAAAATGCGTTTTTTAAAATAAAAGGAGCCTATTGCTTGTCTCATTTTCGGTTCTTATAAGTGTATTTCTAGTAGCACATGATCTCGCTCATCTAGGGGAAATGATGAACAACATAGACTGATGAACAAGAACAGACCCGGAGACAAGGAGGCATCGATCAGACTGTCAGGCCTCAGAGGGAGGGGAGGGGAGGGTGGGGACAAGGGAGATAGATCAACCAAAGGACTTGTGTGCATGCATATGAGCCTAACCAGTGGTTAAGGACAACAGGGGGGTGGGGGCATGCGTGGGGAGGGGTGTGGGATGGGAATGGGGGGATAAGGACAAATATGTGATACCTTAATCAATAAAGAAATTTAAAAATAAAATAAAATAAAATAAAAGGAGCCTGTGGTCAGGTGTGCCCGGGGCCTGCCTCTCCGCACAGAACCCGGGGTGGGGGCGCCCCTGACCCAGCGATGAAATCCCCTAGGGAAGCCTCTTAATCCAGCTGGCAGCCCCGCTGCAGCTCGTAGAGCCCCCAGAAAGACACAGAGGCCGCCACCCCTCAACCCCCTCCTTCCCCAGGGCGGAAGACGCATGGGAAATGGGTCTGATTTGATGTGACTGGCTATTCCTGCACAGCCTTTGAGAGGCGCTTCTGTGCCTCCCGCCTGCCCTGATCTTGCCCTTCCTCGTCCCGGGAAGAGCGTGCTTTCATCCCACGTGCCTGGCAGCCCCTTTGTGATTCCTGAGCACGAATTCCAACTGTCACCTGGGGCCAGCGCAGCCTCAGCTGAACCTGTCATCCCCCAGCCACCTACACTCACTGCTTTTAAAGAGGCACTTAAAGAATTCCTCCCTTTCTCCGTCGAGTTGCTCTGCTCCTTTAAATTGAACTTACAACGAACCTGGTGGGCCCCAAGTCAGGGCCTGGCCCAGGCCTTGCTCGCCAATATTCCCCTCGGCGCTTCTCCATCCACCAGGGTCCCTGTGCTGCCCAGGTCCTCGGTGGAGAGGGGCGGTGGGCAGGCAGGTGCGCAGGTGGGCAGCTCTGCCTGACCCCTCGCCCTCTCTTTCCCACCAGCCGCTGAGTCCTGTCTGAGACACGCCATCCTCACACGCTCACAGGCACCCAGCCCCCAGCCGGATAGCAGACACCGCCCACCTCCCCGGGGGAGTCAGGGCAGAAGAAGAAGATGCATCTTGGCTTGTTCCGTGTCATCAGCCGCCAGAGGGCCTGCCCTGGGCTGGAGATGACAGTTCCAGGAAAGATCGTGTCCCTGGCCAAGTACACATCGGCCCTCCCTCCCACCCCCCAGGTTCCGGGGCCTCACAGGCCGCAGGAGAGCTGGCTCCGGTGCCAGAGGGCCTCAGAGAGGATCCCGGGGGCTGCTAAAAGGAGGTGATGGAGAGAGGCCGCTGAAGGAAGCCCCTGGGGGTGGGGGGAGGGGGGAAGCGGCGGCGTTGGGGTTACTATTGCTATTATTAAGGCGGAATGCTCTGCAGGCTCAAAGCTCACAAGGGAGAAGCAAAAATAGCGGATCCAACGACCCTAAAGTGTGCGTTCCTCTTCCCTACGTCCTGATGCCGTCAAACAGAGAAGGCGGTTCCACAGCGCGGGCATCCATAGCCCTCCTGCCCGCTGCCATGGCTGTCTGCAGCTCCTCCTGTGTCAGGACGTGGGAGCCAATGGGGTCCAATGCAGAGAAGTGCTCGCATGGGCTCAGGCAGCACCCAGCTGGGCCCCTCTGCTGGATCAGGGCACGGCCAAGGCCAGAGGCTACCTTCTGCTTTTCAGAATCTTCCCTCGCTCCCAAGAGCCTCCTGCCAGAGGCTGCCTGCGGCCGATGGGATGTCTCTCTCCCTCCTCGGAGGAACTTGAACGGCTCAGTGATCCCGTTCAGCCACTGCCGCAGGCCTGATGGGGGAACCCTCAGTGCCTCCGATCCGAGATGACAGCCCCTCCACCCTCCTCCAAAGAGCCAAGGACAGGTGTTCCACCAGCTCCTCTGAGCAACGTCTGCAGCGCCACAGAGAAGCTGTTGGATTTACAGCCTGTCCTCGGCCGGCTGTGCAGGAGCAGGTGCGGGAGGGGGAGCACGGCCCTCAGCCCCTGGAAACCTGGAGGAGCGGCCCTGTCTTCCTGCCGCTGTGCCCCCCGGAGGAGAGCAAGGCCCCGCAGTGAGTGGGCTTTGTTCTCCGCAGGGCTGCTGACTGACTTCAGAGATCCTCCCCTTCACTCCCTCGCTCAGCAAAGTGGGTGTAATGTGGGGCCCCCACCGAGTCGCGCCAGTGGGGCCTGCTGAAGGTCAGCCTCCCGGAACCCTCCTTAGTCACCCCCTCGATGCAACTGGTGGAACCGGCCCAGAGGCAGACTTTTCAAATTACTTACCATTGTTATAAGATTGTTCACCACAAAAACAGGTTATCCAGTCCTACATTATCTAAACGAACTCTATTTATTTAAAACTAGAGGCCTGTTGCACAAAGATTCGTGCAATAGGCCCTCCTTCCCCTGGCTGCCGGCACCGGTTTTCCGGTTTTCCTCCGGCACCTGGGACCCAGGCCTTCGCTCTGGCCGCCGCCTTCCGCCTTTGCTCGCTGACTCCAGCTGAAGTCTGCAGGCTTCTCGCTGACTCCGGCCGGAGTCTGGGAGGCTTCGCTCTGGCCGGAGTCTTCACTTCGCTCCGGCTGGAGCACCACTCCTGTAGCTCCCTCCACCCCCCACCCTCCCCTTCATAGCAGGCATCCTGCCCCGCCCAGCCGTTTGGCGCCTGGAGCCCCTGGGGGATGGGGCCGCTGCCATCTTTGTCCTGCTAATTTGCATGTTCCCTTCTGATTGGCTGGTGGGTGTTGTGGAGGTACGGTCAATTTACATATCTCTCTTTTATTAGTGTAGACTAGAAGCCAGGTGCACGAAGTTCATGCACTGGGAGGGGAGGTCCCTCAGCCTGGCCTGCGCCCTCTCGCAGTCTGGGAGCGCTCAGGGGATGTCCAACTAGGCCAGCAGTTGGACATTCTTAGCGCTGCTGCGGAGGTGGGAGAGGCTCCCACCACCTCTGTTGCGCTCGCCAGCTGTGAGCCCAACTTCTGGCTGAGCAGCACTCCCCCTGTGGGAGTGCACTGACCACCAGGGGGCAGCTCCTGCATTGAGTGTCTGCCTCCTGGTGGTCAGTGCATGTCATAGCAACCGGTCATTCTGCCGTTAGTTCAATTTGCTTATTAGCCTTTTATTATATAGGATGCACACATTCCATATTAGCCTTTTATTATATAGGATGCACACATTCCATATTAGCCTTTTATTATATAGGATGCACACATTCCTTCAGAGTCGGGGTAAAAGGCCACTTATACCTTAATCTCTAGGTGGTTGTCTGGGGCAGGTCCTTAGTCACCTTGCAAAATGAATATTCTCTCCCCCGAGCAGCCACCCAGGCCAACGGATCATAATAATGTGGACTGGGTCCAGTGTGGAGACTTCCAAAATAGCAAAACAGCAACCCAGTTACAGTGATCCTAGATTTGATGGGTGGATTTGCTGGCTCTGTCACTCCCACCATCTGGTTGTAGTTTCGTGGACATGCAAATTAGCCAGCCAGACATGCTAATGCACACAGGATGAGGTGGCCTTATTAGGATGCAGACAGCCTCCTGGGTCGGTTCTGAGTCATAATTCAAACATTCTACACAAATGTGCTTAAAATCTCCCTCAGAACAGAATCAAAATTCCAAGGGCAGTCC
Source organism: Eptesicus fuscus (assembly GCF_027574615.1). Lineage (NCBI taxonomy): Eukaryota > Metazoa > Chordata > Mammalia > Chiroptera > Vespertilionidae > Eptesicus > Eptesicus fuscus. Next base: position 16,125,531 of record NC_072496.1, read on the forward strand.
TGTTCTCCTAGTTCTTCTCAAACTGCCACATCCCAATGAGCCCCTAGTGAGTGGGGAGTGGAACCTGACCCTCACCAGTGTCCCCCCAGCCAAAGGCAGAGCTTGGAAACACCTGGCGTTCAGGGACCATTTCCATCTGCTCCTACATCCCTAGCACAACGTCCCCTGCAAACACCCGCACTCAGGGCTGCAAAATGGTTTGGGACGATAATGGAAGCCCCTCTTCCACCAGAACCTATATGGGTAGACCTGGACCGGAATGGGCCAGTCATTGTACCTTAGCCTCCTGCCATCGTGATTGGTTGACAAAGGGACGTGTGACCTAATTGGGGCCAGACATAGGCTTCCTGGGATTCGCTGGGAGAGACTCTCCTTCATTGGGAGAGGCCCAGTCAGGAGGATGCGCATCCAGGGCCATCGGCAGCCCTGGCCCGCATGCAAACAGCACAAGCAGGGGTGAGGGAGGCCAGAGGGGAAGGGAGAGGCGCTGAGAACTTTGAGTGACAGCAACTCTGTTATACAAGCAGATTTTCTACTTACAAGGAAGTTTGGTTTTTCTGTTAAACCCAGAAGTTCTGATAATATGATGATTGCGTATTCATGCTATTACTTTCGTATCTCCTTATGGCATTCACAGAGGCAGTGATTGGTAAGTGTTCATTGACGTTCTGATTAAGGATGAAATATAGTAGCTAAGTCCTTCTGCAGCTCTGTTGCCCTCACAAGGTTTAAGCTCATTGCCATGGGGCAGTCCCCAGGACAGAGCTCCATGGGCTGCAGGCTACCCAGCTCCCACCTCACTCTTAGAATATGTCCAATGTCTCCTGGACAGTCTTAGTACCTGTTCACTTAGCTCTTTTTTTTAAAAAAATATATATATCCTACTGATTTTTTACAGAGAGAAAGGGAGAGGGATAGAGAGTTAGAAACATCGATGAGAGAGAAACATTGATCAGCTGCCTCCTGCACACCCCCTACTGGGGATATGCCCAAAACCAAGGTACATGCCCTTGCCTGGAATTGAACCTGGGACCTTTCAGTCCACAGGTCGACACTCTATCCACTGAGCCAAACCGGTTAGGGCTGTTCACTTATCTCTTGCCACTGTGGCCAACCACAATCATGCAATCAGATTGAAAAAAAGGAAATTGTTTTTTGAATGGACCACCCAGCTTATCACCCTGTTACCGTCACTTAGAACCTAACACCAACAGTCACAACCAGGATCAGAATAATGTGACACATTTACACTTATCTAGCTATTTTACTCAGTTCAGGAGGTCCAAGTATCCTTCATTCACCAGGGATGTTCAGGCCTCAGCAAATTGATTTAACTGAAATTCCAAAGAAATTATTGGAGAAACCAGAATGACTATTTATTAACTTAGAATGAGAAATATGGCATTTAATCTTTAATTGACAAGAAGATGACCAGAGAACTTATGTTGAACACTCTGAACATTGTCTGCTTGGTAAGAAAATCTACTTGAGAAATTGAATTTAAAAGGCCATTGGATAACTGAAAAAAGACAAATGGTCTTGGATAGTCATGTTGTTTGTATCGAGCTGGACTAACCAGATGCCTCCTGCTTGTCCAATGGTCAGATGGCCATTTCCACAGGTCAGAGCACTCCCTCCACCGGACTGAGCCACAGACTTCTTAAGAAATCCTCACATATTCAAACAGTGTCTTCCTCCACCTCCTTCTCTGTGTATTCACGTTGATCTCATTGTTCAAGGCGGAGCTGGAACCCAGCTCTGGTGGACACCAGCACCCGTTTCCACGCCCCCCCACAGGTCTCCAATTTAGTTCAGGGCTCGAGTTCACCCCTGCAGCCCATGGAGTAGGTCTGATTAGTCTCAAGTTACTCTCATATCCTTTGAAGTGATTGGTTCCCAAAAGGGCATGTGACCTAATTTAAGCCAATGAGATGCACGGCTTCTGCAAACATTATCCTACTTGACCATGACGCTGAATTCGGACTGCCAACTTGCACCAGCCTGAAGATGAAGCCAGCACCCAAAGGAGGGCTGAGTGAGAGAAACAGCCAGAGGCTCTGGACGGCACCCCCCGCACAGGCACCCCCCTAGGACTGAGTGCGGGACGGCAGCTATCTCTGTGGTGTGAGTGAGTCCAGCCGTGTGTTTTGTTAGTTGCAGCCACAGGCAGCCTGGCTGGAGCGTCCCCTGGTTTGAGGAGTGTTTGGAGAGACAGGCGTGTTTGTTTGGTATCCTAGGGCAGAGCAGACAAAGCTCATCTCCTTCCACAAAGTTATTTGATTAGACTCTGACCCAACGCAGGTGGGACCGGGGCTCTCGAAACCAAATGCTAATTAGCCAACTCATGAACTTCATTTCCTCCCGTTCATAAAGGCTCTTCAAACCCAAGAGGATGAGTAGAGGAGGAAAGGGGAGATCATAGGACTAGTGCTGGGGGCGTTTGAGAGTTTTACATAGAGAGCTTGGCCATGAGCTTCAGACTCTCCCACCAGCCTAACAGCAACTCAAATGACAGATTCAGAGCCGGCGGGGTGGCCCGAGGGGAGGGGGAAAGAGAGGAAGCTCGAGTTATATTATTCTGAAAAACTGGCCAAAGCCGGCCCCAAGGCACCCAGAGCTTCGTCTCTCTGTCTCTCTGTCTCTCTGTCTCCTAGGTTCTTGCCTCACGCTTCCCAGGTGAGACGGCTTCAACCTGCCTTTCTTTGAAGCGCAGACGCATAAGGTATTGATATTCCCCAAAGTATCTTTAAAATGCTGCGATGCCGAATAAAACTCGGAAACAGTGAAGCAAAGATGGCTCAACAGTGTGTGTGAGCCAATTCTGGGAAGAAATGTTTATTTCATTTCTTAAAAGCATTAAGTGAGAAACTTTCCATGGCATGTAGGCAGAGAGCTTCCCCTGATTCTACCACCACCTCTGGCCTGGGAAAGAGGGGACATCTGGGCTGGGAAAGTGAGCGGTGGCCTTGCAGACCAATGGCCGACGAGCTGTGTGCCCCAGAGGGCCAGGCCAGGCTACTCGCAAGCTGTCTTCCCACCGCCTCCTGCCCTCTCCCCCTCGGAACCACCCAACTCCCGGGCTGGGAAAACAGCATTGTTGTGATTGGTACTCAGCAGGCAGTTACTGGTTCACGCAGGGAGGCGTTGATAGCAAAAATGGATTCCAGAGCAAAGCCTGGTGCCTTCACCATCAAGGAGAGGAGTTTTGCTGAGCAAAGAGGAGGCTCTTAGAGAGAGAGAAAGAAAGGTCCCCTGGGCTAAGACATGGGAGAAGGAAGCATGGGGGACTCCCTTGGTAATCTTGGACAGAGTCTCTTCTAACAAAATCCAGGCGTCACAGGAGAAAATATTGGCAAATTCAAACATATAAAAATAAAACCCTTCTACATGGCAAAGAACAGCATAAGCTAAGTCAAAGGCCAGCAAGGGGCAGTGCTTGCAATTCCTATCTCAGAGGGCTAATCTCTCTAATGGATAGAGACCTCCTAGAAATCGATAGAACAAAGACACACCTCAGAAGAAGAGTGGGCAGCCCTGGCTGGTGTGGCTCAGTGGATAGAGTGTTGGCCTACGGACTGAAAGGTCCCTGGTTTGATTCTGGTCAAGGGCACATGCTCAGCTCAGGTTGCGGGCTCGATCCCCAGTGGGTGGCGTGCAGGAGGCAGCCGATCAATGATTCTCTCTCATCATTGATGTGTCTGTCTCTCTCTCTCCCTCTCCCTTCCTCTCTGAAATCAATAAAAATATTTTTAAAAAAGAAGAAGAGTGGGCAAAGAATATTACTAGACAGTCCACAGGAAAGGCTGGACAAATAGCTCCGAAGCAAGTGACAATGCCCAGCCTCATACATAACAGAAGGATGCAAATTAAACTCTCAGGGAGAAATACATGAAGAACTCTCATAACTCAATATTCAGAAGACAAGTAACTCAATAAAAAAATGGAAACGAGATTTGAAAAGACACTTTACAAAAGTTTACAAATGGCCAAGCACATGGAAAGATGCTCGACATCATTAATCATCAGGGAAATGCAAATTAAATTTATATTAGATACTGCTTACTGTATACCCACTAGCATGGCTAAAATTTAAAAGACAGTCCAAAGTGCTGATAAAAATGTAAAGCTATTTGTTTTGTTTTGTTTTCAATATATTTTATTGATTTTTTACAGAGAGGAAGGGCGAGGGAGAGAGAGTTAGAAACATCGATGAGAGAGAAACATCATCAGCTGCCTCCTGCACACCCCCTACTGGGGATGTGCCCGAAACCAAGGTACATGCCCTTGACCGGACTTCAACCTGGGACCCTTGAGCCCGCAGGCCGACGCTCTATCCACTGAGCCAAACTGTCCAGGGCAAGCTATTTGTTGATAGGAGTGTGAAATGATACACTTTCTTTGGGAAGCAACCGGCTAGTTTCTTACCAAGTTAAACATACATGCTTCATATTACTCAGCAATTCCACTTCTTCGTATTTACTGAAAAGAGATGAAAACACGTGAGCACGAAGAGATTTATTTGCACGTGAATGTTTACAGACGCTGTATTCAGGGAGAATTAAATGGGACTCGGAGAGCAGCATGTGTTCGGTGAATGCTGGCTTCACTTCCTTTTCCCTGAAGTCAGGGGCTCTGACCTCCTGGAGGGCGGGGTCTGGGCGAGACAAGACCGTGGCTCCGGTTCCCAGGGGCCCACTGCCCAGCCACAGCAGAGGGGAGACCCGGAGCAACAGCACAGATCAGTACCCAGAGCAGGAGGCGCGGCGCTGCCATCCCGCAGCTTCCGGGGCGCTGCCGGCCCGCAGACCCTGACTGTCTCCATCCCCGCCCAGACCTGGGCTGGGAAGGCTGGCCGCGGGGCCCTGGGGCAGGCGGGGTCTCCCGGCTGAGAACCCATCCTCCAGAGAGCATGCAAGCCCCATTAGACTGCCTTACAAAAGCGGAAATTCATCCAATTACTAAGAGGGCCCCACCCCAGGCCTCCTTAGTCAGAATTATGGGAGTGAGGCCTGGCACACCTCACACACCTCATCCTCAAGATTCTTCTAGAATCCAGAGATGAAGAACTGCCATGAGGCAGCGAGTGCAGAAAGCACGGGTGGGAGTGGCAGCCTCCTTCTGTGGGCCGTTCTCCGTGGACTTCACTTCCCTGCGCCCTTTCCCGCCGCTGGATGGACCACCTTCCACGCCGGGCCTGGGCAGGACCCTGTGAGACTGAGTCTGTGGACAGATCTCGCTCCTCTCGGGACTCTGCCTGCCGAGACCGTGGGACCTGGCCCCTCCGGCCACCCATCCTCTGAACCCGGCCCAAGTCCCCGGCTCCTCCGTCTCACAGCTCCACGGAGGAAGAGTGGTTTCCATCTGTGGTCCATGCTCCCCTTCCTTCCAGATCTCCTGGCCCAGAGCTGGCCACACTCAGCACGTCATGTTCCTGATGGTCACGGAGGCGGTGGCCAGGTGCTGGGGTGGGGTCATCCGCTGTAGGCCCGTCTTCCTCGCCTGTCAAGGCCTCTGCTCATCTCCACCGTCCGGGGGATCCGGGCAAAAGGGCAAAGGGCTGCTCCTGGCCCTTGGGCGGCCTGGGGTTAGCCCGAGGCTCTCCCGCTGGCCTCCATCCCCCCTCCCAGTCCTCTGAGCCGCCAGAGGAGAGGAAGCAGGAAGGAACCAGCTCCCAGAGCACACTTTGTTGCCGTTACGTTATTTTCCTCAGCTTCTCCCTGAGTTTTGTGCAAGCCTGTTTGCCTCTGATGGCAGAGGGCACAGCGCTCAGGACGGCTGGTCCCCCCTGGGCTGTGCCTCCCCTGGGCATGTGGGCGGCTTCCCAGGGGTCCCCCACGACTGCCCAGGAGCACGGGGATCCATGCGGTGTTTGCCTGGAGAGACTGGAGCTCCCAGCCCCGCCTTCCTCAGTTCTGTCTGCAGAGCCAGGGCCTGCGGCTTGGCGCCTGGGCTGCCCCCATCACTCTGAGGGGCCAGCCTTCCTAGTCCTGCTCTCCACCCCCCAGGCCCTGCCTCATGGACATGAGGGTAGAGATGCCCAGTGTCCTTCCGGCTCCGGGACCAGGGTTCCTCTCTGCTGTGAGCCTGAAATGACAGAACCCCAGCTCTGATCTCAGCCCCTGGTTCCCCCCTGAGGCTTAGCTCCAGGAGTGAGAGTCTCCCCCCCACCACAGCACCCTGGCCCCGCGGAGGGAAGCCACAGCCCCGCTGAAGCTGGATGGCCCTCTGGGGACAAGCTGACTTCACTTCCTCTCTGTTCAGCGCCGTCTCCAGCAGGGGCGGCCCTTCATTGTGGCGGTGGAGTCTGGAGCCCGCCGCTGCCTGCAAGGCCTCCAGCTAATTGGACCTGTTATGTTCCTCAGCTTCGCCCTGAGTTTTGTGCAAGCCTGTTTGCATCTGATGGCAGAGGGCACAGCACTCAGGACGGTGGGGCCTCCGGGGGAGGGATAAATGAGCTTTCCCAGCAGCCTGCGGGCCTCAGGTCCTCACCCTGGATACACACCTGCTCATCGGTCCAGCCACCCTCCTGACGGACACATCTCCTTCCTGCGGAGTCCAGATGCCCCACTCCCCCAGGCCCCACCGTCCCCCGATACGATTCCAGGACGTGCGAGGCAGCCTTCAGGTCTTAACAAGAGGACCCGGACTGCCTCTTCTTCATCGTCGGTGAATTCACCTTTTTATTCGCTTATTTCAACACACACAAAGCTTTCAACGGTGATTCAATCAGCGTAGTGATTCAATTTAACAATGAGCCGATCCAAACTCCGGCTTGTGCGCTGCAAAGTTTTGAAAGCCAAGCGTGGGCTAGCTGATCATGCGTGCGCCAAACGGCAGTCGGTTCAATTCCCAGTCAGGGCACATGCCCAAGTTGTGGGTCTGATCTCCATATGGGAGGCAACCAATCTCTCTCTCTCTCTCTCTCTCTCTCTCTCTCTCTCTCTCTCTCTCTCTTCATCTCTCTCAAATCAATAATAAAATTTACAAAACAATGACCGAGCGCTCCCAGGAGCCCCTGCCTGTAGAAGCCCCTGCCGTCAGGGCTGGGACACCCTGTCTTTGATCCTCAGGATGGAAACGTCTGGCTCAGGCCCTAAAGGGGGCCCTCAAACACCCCCTTTTATCTGACTAAGGGCTCGCTGCGCCTGGAGAGGCCTTTACACCCATCGGCCCAGCACCCACGTGGTAGCCCGTGGGTGACCTGCCTGTGACCTGCCTGTGACCTCCCTGCCGCCTGCAGCCTCCACACCGGATGAGTGTCTTCTGTCCCAGCCTCCCGGGAGGGGCTCTTCGCCTCGATGGCTCGGCTCCCTGTGGCTTCCTTCCTCTCCCTCTGCCCCAGGCTTCTCTCGGAGAGACGGCCTTCGCACGCTCCTGCTCCCCTCTCTTGATCTCTCCATCGCTCCCCGACCTGTCCCCTTCCCCCCACCCCTCACCCCGTCCCCCCACCTCTCTCTCCAGGGGCTGAGAGTCTCTGCTAGGCTCCTGCTGACTGACTGCGCGCTCGCTCTAATGTGTCTGCCAGGAGCTGTCTCCACAGCTCTGGCCTCAGAGCAGGGCCGCAGTCTGCGGGGTGTATGTTCCCTGTCGACAGGGCTCTGGGATGTGCTGTGGGCGATGGAGCTGCTGTGAAGGAGGCTGGGAGCAGATCGGAGCAGGCGGGCGGGGGGGGGGGGGGGGGGGGCGCAGGGGGGGGGGGGGGGGGGGGGACGCCAGGGGAGGCTGAGCCTTAGAATCACCGGAGGAGCTTTCAGAACGCACCCCCCCTGCGGCCCAGCCCAGGGAAATAAAGCATTGGGATTTTCAAAAAGCTTCCGTGGTAATTCCAAAGTTCACCCAGCGAGGAGATCGGCAGAGTCAGCCCCGGCTGCCGGGCCGGCAGAGAAAGGAGGGTGCCCCTGGGCCCAGGGGCCATCACACCCCTCCCTTTTAGGCCATGCAAATGCCCCACCCCAGAGGGCGGGGGTCAGCAAACGCACCTGGCTCTGCCGGTGGCCCCAAAGCTGGTGGTTCTGGAGGCGCCTGCTGCTCAGATTTCCCAGAGAGCCGCCGGGGAGAGGGGCCGTGAGCAGTCTGGCCACCTGCCTTTGTCCCCTTTCTTCCTGGTCACATCTCCCCTTTCCACGCACCCCCCCCCCCCCCCCCCCGCAAATCCTCCCAGTTCCCAGGGCGCCTCCTGTCCGTTCAGCAAGCACACACAGCGCACCTACTGTGCGCAGGGCCCAGGTGCCTGGAGTGGGAGGTGGAGGCTGGTTCCTGCCTGACGCTGCTCACAAGCGGGGGACCCTGGGCATCGAGGATCATGTGGGAAGGGCCACGGGGTCCTGGCAGCCCCCAGGCAGGGCTCTGCAATCAACCACGGTCTTCCCAAGGGGCATGCGGTGCCCTGGTCGATGCGACACGGGAGCCCAGTTTTGGGGCACTAGGGCTGCCTGGATGCCCTCTCGCCGCAGTTCCCGCCCCCTTTCCCTGTGACCACCGCAGCCGCGCCTTGTCTCTACCAGGTGTCGTGTAGCATGTTCACGTGGCTGCCTCTGCGAACAGAGGAGAGGGGGCTCGCTCACCGGGGGAAGCCCAGGGCCTGGTACGGGGCCTGGTGCCCAGCAGGTGCCCACGAACGGAGCAGCACAGCCAGGGCCTTCCAGGTGGCACATGCTCGGTCCTCCGTGGGCCCAGGCCTCAGCCTCCCTGCCGTCTGGACCCCTGTTCGCTCCCAGCACTGGCGGGGAGAAGACAGGGCAGCGGAGATGGGGCGGGGGAGGAGGCCCCAAGGGAGGCTTCTGAAGCGGGGCAGTCAAGGCCTGAAGAAAGCCGCCAGCAAGAAGGCATGAGGGTCAGACCAGCATTACCACCATTTGTCCACCATCCAGAACTGAATATCATTGCTGACATGTGCACATAAGGAACTGTGTGACATTGAAATTGGGTCTCAAAAGAACTGTTGGCCCAGAAAGAAACTCACTACAGACTGATTCATTTGCCTCTCAGCATAACCATTATTGCTTGTCTCATTTTCGGTGCTTATAAGTGTATTTCTAATAGCACATGATCTCACTCATCTAGGGGAAATAATGAACAACATAGACTGATGAACAAGAACGGAACCAGAAACAAGGAGGCATCGATCAGACTATCGGGCCTCAGAGGGAGATAGGGGAGGGTGGGGGGAGTGGGGAGAGATCAACCAAAGGACTTGTGTGCATGCATATGAGCCTAACCAATGGTTAAGTTCAACAGGGGGTTGGGGCATCCGTGGGGAGGGGTGTGGGCTGGGAATGGGGGGATGAGGACAAATATGTGACACCTTAATCAATAAAGAAATTTAAAAAAAAAAAAAAAGAAGGCATGAGGAGCCCGAGGCTCGGTGTGGGGTGAGGCGGAGCCGCCCCATAGGGTCAGGGGTCAGGAGCCTGCTGGGACAGCCTCTCCGGAGGGCACCTCAAGGGCAGGGCTTCTTGAATGAGGGGACCAGGGCCAACTCCACGGATGTGCTCCAGACCGGAGCACCGTTCACGGAAGGGAGGAGGGACAGGAGAGGGACGGGGCAGAGCCTGGGGTCTCGGTGAAGAAGAGAGAAAGGAGAAAAGAGCGTGCGTGGTGTGTGGCTGATGGGAGTGATGAGGTCAACGTGGAAGAGAAATGTGTGCGAGGCCACTGGGAAGGCTTGAGGGGCGGCGGGGGGGGCCCAGGCCCCACCCCCATCGCAGGACGAGCCTGCTGGGCTCAGTGCGCTCCCAGCAGGACGGGGAGTGCTGAGGGTCACCTGTGCTTTCTTCCAAAAACAGTGGCTCCAGCCCCTTCGTCCCAGAGGTGCTTTTTGTTGTTGTTGCGGGTTTTCTGTGTGTGTTTTCGGTAATCCTCACCCCGGGATGTTTTCCCATGGGCTTCTAGGGAGAGTGGAATAGAGAGAGAAAGACAGAGAGAAACATCAATGTGAGAGAAACAGGGCCCCGGCCGGGGAGGAGCCTGCAACCAAGGCACATGCCTTTGACCAGAACCGAACCCGGGACCCTTTGGTCCGAAGGCCGACACTCTATCCACTGAGCCACACCGGCCAGGACTGTCCCAGAGGTTTTGATCTGGGCAGGGAGGGGCCTGACATGTGTGTTGGGGTGGGAGGATAAAGGAAATTAGTATGTGTGAAGTGCTTAGAAGGGTCCATAAAGCACTCATTACATGTTAACTACTTATTTATTAACCAAAAAGTTCCCACTGAGTATCTGCTCTCTGCAGCCCTGGAAACACCAGCTGTAAAGGGAGAGCTGAAACTAGTGGATGCAAAGAGTGCTGTATCCCATCCGTCATCACGGCCTGTCTCTCCTGCCCCTGACCCACCCACTCACTGCCCGCGGCCCTGGTCCAGGCCAGCATCCCTCTGACCAGGAGGGCTCCCTGGTTTTCTCTGCCTCCACTCTTACAACAGTGCTACAGGCACATCCTCCTCCTCCTCCTCCTCTCACGCCCGTTCCCAAATGTCTCCCTGCGCACGCTGCCAGCAAGCAAATCAAGACAAGCAAGCGGGATGGATTGGATCCGGTGGCATTCTCTCAACATCACGCCTCGCTGTGCGTGTCCAGGGACGTGTGTGCAGGCTGCAGGCTAAGTGTGTGTGTGTGTGTGTGTGTGTGTGTGTGTGTGTGTGTGACACCATCTAGTGGACGGTAGGGCAACTCATTTCCAGGCTGTGGAGTAAAGTCCCCAAGCCCCAGGCAAGCTTCCTAACATCCCAGACTTAGGACGGAGCCAGGTTTTAAAAGCAAAGATTACTCTTGACCCCACAATTAGGTCAACAGAGCAAAGGCGGTTTATAGCTATAGCCACCCGCCTACCACTGTGCTGGGCAGAGAGTTTCCACAATGAGCCAAATCGCCTTTGTCCTCAAGGGTTCCCAGGTTAGAGGGAAACCGGCCCTGTGAGCTGATGACTATCAAGCAGGACTCGGCCTGTGGCTGAGGAGCGTCCCTGCGCTCAGCCGGGGCTCTGGGCCGCTGTGGGAGAAGGCTTCTCTGGTCGTGGTCCCAGGACACAGTTCCTGGCAGTGAAGAGGGGCCACGCCCCCGTGCCCCATCGGTGGCACATCCAGGTCAAGCATGGCTTGGGTACACCCGGCTCCCTGTGTCTGAGTCATCACAGCCCTGCCCACACCTCCATCTCACAGTTAGAGAACGCCTCTGCCCAGAGCACTAGCTCCTCCTGGGTCAGTGTGGGGAGGGCATGGCCCCTGCCCCACTCTGCCACTCCCTGGAAAACCTCATTACCTCCGGCCTCAGCTGGAAGTCCAGGAGACCAGACACAGCGCCCAGATCCCTCCCTGGTTAGACAGTTAGAGGTTATGCCTGGCCGGTGTGGCTCAGTGGTTGAGCATCGACCCACGCACCAGGAGGTCACTGATTCGATTCCCAGTCAGGGCACATGTCTGGGTGGAGGGCTCGATCCCCAGTAGGGGGCGTGCAGGAAGCAGTTGATCAATGTTTCTCATGAATGTTCCTATCTCTCAACCTCTTTCTCTGAAATCAATAAAAACATATCCTATATAATAAAGATGGCATATGCAAATTAACTCTCACGCCATCACAAGATGGCTGCGCCCACAGCAGAGGCAGGGTTCCCATAACAAGCGATCAGCAGGGACCTGAGGCTACATGGCACCTGGCTGGGGTGGGGCACCTGAGGGTGTGCCCCTCGCCTGGCAGGGCTTGATGGGGGTGGGGCCGGCAGGGTCTGAATCTCCCCACTGGAGGTGGGGCCAGCCGGGTCTGGGTCTCACACAATTTTGAGGCGCGTGCAGGTGGGCGGGGACTTGACTCTGGGTCTTGAGGTGAGCCCCACACTCTGACAGGAGGAAGATTTTCATATACGTTTTACTAATTTTCTTTCATCTCTGACACTTGTATTATAGAGAAAGGGCAAATAGTGATATTAAAATATTTCCTCTAATTAATTCCCATTTAATGAGCACGAATTTCAGGCACCGGGCCACTAGTATATGTATATTCTTTGTTATTGTTGTTAATCCTCACTCGAGGATATTTTTCCATTGATTTTCAGAGAGAGGGAAAGACAGAGAGAGAAACATCAATGTGAGAGAAACACATTGATTGGTTGCCTCCTGCACGTGCCCTGACCAGGGCCTGGGCCAGGGAGGAGTTTGCAAGCTAGGTATGTGCCCTCCTTGATAGGAATCGAACCCAGGACACTTTGGTCCGCAGGCCGATGCTCTATCCACTGAGCCAAACCGGGTAGGGCAATAAAAACGTAGATTTTTTTGAAAGTCTGGAAGTTTTGTTTCACGTTATTATATTCCAGGGAATGAAATTCGACTCCATTATTTTGCAATAAGTCAAATAACAAATCACATCACAGTAGGGTTCCACTGTCATTCAAAAAATCAAATCTGAAAACAATACGTTGTGCGCTTTTAGTTCTAATGAAATCTCCTGGCCTCTAAAATTGTAGAGAAGAGAAAACCACGGAATTTGGTGCTATTTTTTTTTTTTAAAGAAGAGTTATTGGGAAAGAAATCATAACAGTTGAGAAGTGCCTCTGTGGGAACATGGTTAGGAAGGCTGCACCCCGATAAATTACGTAACCACCTCCACCGCGGCCGTGTCAGTAACACTAAGAGGCAGCCGGGTCGGAGTGTCACTATGGCTCGGTGACACTGTTTCCCGCTGAACTGATGAGCTATCTGTGGCTTTATTTCCTTCCTTTCCTCCTTTATATGTTTTTTTTTTCTTTAAGAACAAAGGACTAGCCCTAGCTGGTTTGGTTCAGTGGATAGAGCATTGGCCTGTGGACTGAAGGGTCCCGGGTTCGATTCCGGTCAAGGGCATGTACCTTGGTTTCGGGCACATCCCCAGTAGGGGGCGTGCAGGAGGCAGCTGATGGATGTTTCTCTCATCGATGTTTCTAGCTCTCTATCCCTCTCCCTTCCTCTCTGTAAAAAATCAATAAAATATATATTTTGAACAAAGGACTAGCTCTAGCTGGTTTGGTTCAGTGGATAGAGCATTGGCCTGTGGACTGAAGGGTCCCGGGTTCGATTCCAATCAAAGGCACATGCCTGGGTTCCGGGCTGGATCCCCAGTAGGGGGCGTGCAGGAGGCAGCGGATCAATGATTCTCTCTCATCATTGATGTCTCTCTCTCTCTCTCCCTTCCTCTCTGAAATCAATTAAAAATATATATATTTTTTAAAAAGAACAAAGGACTGGCCCTGGCCGGGTAGCTCAGTGGGCTGGAGCTCCTCCCGATGCAGCAGGGCTGCGGTTCCTCCCTGGCTGGGGCCCGGCAGGAAACAACCAGTGAGTGCACGGAGGGCGGAGCAGCAGATCAATGTTTCTCTCTCTCAACCTCTCGCTCTCGCTCTCTCTTTCTTTCTCTCTCTCTGAAATCAATAAATAAAAATTTAAAATTTAAAAACATAAAAGGATAAATAAGATTGGCCCAGTCACTAGGAGAACAGGGCAAAGATCTTTAACTGGAAGCGAGGGATCACAAGCTCCGTTTCGGTGGCCGTGCTCTCCCTGGAGAAGTGACCCTGCGGCAAGCACCCGGGCGCCGTGCCGGCCTGGCCGTCCTTCCTAGAACGTCTCGCTCCATCACAACAGAGCCCCATTCTTTTTTTTTTTTTTTAATATATTTTATTGATTTTTACAGAGAGGAAGAGAGAGGGATAGAGAGCCAGAAACATCGATGAGAGAGAAACATCGATCAGCTGCCTCTTGCACACCCACTACTGGGGATGTGCCCGCAACCAAGGTACATGCCCTTGACCGGAATCGAACCTGGGACCCTTCAGTCCGCAGGCCGACGCTCTATCCACTGAGCCAAACCGGTTTCGGCCAGAGCCCCATTCTTGAATGAAGAGCAGCACCCAGGACAACTGTGGGGTGGGAGGGAGCCTCGCTTTCTGAGGCGATGGGGAGTTGCTGTATGCCGGCCTGTGTTTTAGAACACCCGGGCCTGTGTGCTCGGTGAGCAGTGCGCTCGGAGGAACGGGCTGTGTGGGCAGAGCGTGGGGCCGCAGCGCCCGCACAGGCTGTGCACGCAGCAGGGACTGACCTGCACCACTGACCTGAGCTAACAGCGGTGCAGCTAATGGGCTCCACTCTCTTTTAAAAAATTTTTTTTATTGATTTCAGAGAGGAAGAGAAAGAAACATTAATGATGAGAGAGAATCATCAATCAGCTGCCTCCGGCACGCCCCCCACCAGGATCGAGCCTGCACGTGCCCTGACTGGGAATCAAACCCCACTTCCAAGTACATAGGTCGACACTCAACCACTGAGCCACACCAGCCGGGCTGGGCTCCACCCTGCACCCTGGCTTTTTAAAAGGTAAGTGAAAACAATGTCTTATGCCCTGGCTGGTGTGGCTCAGTGACGGAGCTTCCGACTGTGGACTGGCGGGTCCCTGGTTCATTTCTGGTCAGGGGCACATGCCTATTAGTGGTCGGCAAACTGTGGCTCGCGAGCCACAGCTCTATTGACTAATGAGTTTGCCGACCACTGGCCTAGGTTGTGGGCTCAAATCCAGCTGGGGGTGTGCAGGAGGCAGCCAATCAGTGATTCTCTCTCCCTCTCCCTTCCTCTCTGAAATCAATAAAAATATATTAAAAAATAATATCAGTGGATAGAGCGTCGGCCTGCGGACTCAGGGGTCCTGGGTTCGATTCTGGTCAGGGGCATGTGCCTTGGTTGTGGGTACGTCCCTAGTGGGGGGTGTGCAGGAGGCGGCTGATCGGTGTTTCTCTCTCATCGATGTTTCTAGCTCTCTATCCCTCTCCCTTCCTCTCAGTAAAAAAATCAATAAAATATATTTTAAAAAAATAAAAAAGAAAAAGAAAAAAAATTTTATGTATTTTTATATATATTCAATCATATACTTATTCATTCATTCAACAGATGTTTACTAAGTGCCTACTATGTGCCAGGTATTAGGGGAAGGGTTAAGAATACAACAAAATTAATGTGTTAAAACTTTCCTATGTTGTCAGGTAGGAGGGCTGTGCTAACCACACGCTCGCTCGCTCACTCACTCACAGCGCACTCTCAAGGAGCAGTTCAGTCCTCCAAGAATGTACAGCACCATGGGCAATGCCATCGTCAGGGGCAGGCCATGGCAGGGGCACCTTCTGCTAATTTAGTATTTATTTACGATCTATGTGGACCGAGAACAAGAGGGGCTCTGTGGGAAGTAACCTCACAGGTGACCTGATCATGAATTCTTAAAGGGAAGGTGGTGGTGGGTGGTCACGCCCCCGGCCTACAACTTCTTTAGTGAATGTTGTTGTGTTTTAATCCTCATCCAAGAATATGTTTTCATTGACTTTTTTAGAGAGAGAGAGAGAGAAAGGAGAGAGAAACATCGACTGATTGGTTGTCTCCCATACACACCCTGCCCGAGGGCTAAACCTGCAACCTGGGTATGTGCCCTGACTGGGAATCAAACCCGCAACATTTTGGGGTATGGGACAAGGCCCCAACCAACTAAGCCACCGGCCAGGGCACGTGAGAGCTTGTATGCTGGCCCTGCCCATTGTTCTGTGCATCTAGGTTATCAGGCCATGGGAATGCCAGAAGGTACCCCTTGAAGAGGGTATTAGTCCTCAAGAGGGCACGTAGTCTTGTTGACTATCCTGTAATCCAGCCCCTGCGTGGCTTTCTCCAATCTTTATGTACTCGGCCTTAAATCCCTCCTTCATTTCAGACGCATAAAAGAAGCGGTAAGACTGTTATTATCCGGAATATTTGAGATCATGCTCCCCAGCATATGTCATCAATTTGTCTCAAATAAACTTAAAAAATTGTTTACATATTTGGACATTTTTTTAAAATACGTTTTATTGATTTTTTACAGAGAGGAGGGAGAGGGATAGAGAGTTAGAAATATCGATGAGAGAGAAACATCGATCAGCTGCCTCCCACACACCCCCTACTGGGGATGTGCCCGCAACCAAGGTACATGCCCTTGACCAGAATTGAACCTGGGGACCCTTCAGTCCACAGGCCGACTGCTCTATCCACTGAGCCACACCGGTTAGGGCTGGATTCTTATGTCAACATCTAGAGCAGCTGTTTTTGTTTTGGTTATTTCTTTAAATTGCCTGTCCCAGGTGTCCCTTTGGAATAATCTATATTCAAGTGTTGTCAATCACTTGAGAAGTGTGGAGTCCCTCGTTCCCCCCTTTTTATATACACTGAGTGGCCAGATTATTATGATCTCTGAATGCATAATAATCTGGCCATTCAGTGTGTGTGTGTGTGTGTGTGTGTGTGTGTGTGTGTGTGTGTGTGTGTATTTAGAGGCCCAGTGCATGAATTCGTGCATGGGTGGGGTCAGGCCAGCCTGGCCAGGGGGAGAGGACATGGGCAGTTGGCCAGCCTGCCTGCTGGTCGAACTCCTGGTCGAGGGGACAATTTGTATATTAGCCTTTTATTGTATAGGATATACACTGAGTGGCCAGATTATTATGATCTCTGAACGCATAATAATCTGGCCACTCAGTATTTTTATTGATTTCAGAGAGGAAGGGAGAGGAGAGAGAGAGAGAGAGAGAACCATCAATGATGAGAGAGAACCAATGATTAGCTGCCTCCTGTATGCCCCACACTGGGGATTGAGCCCATAACCGGGGCATGTGCCCTTGACTGGAATCAAACCCGGGACCCTTCAGTCCACAGGCCGATGCTCTATTCCACTGAGCCAAACCGGCTAGGGCCCATTACCCCTTTTTGAGGTAGCCTCAAAGGTGCCCTGCCCAGTACTCCTGGGCATGGAGAGCGGGTACTGGGATGTGTATGTTGGGTGGTGGGGGATACAAAACTGCCAGAGTGCCAAAGAGACTCTTGGGAGAAAAAGGCAGGACCCAGGCTGTCTGGTGTGGCACAGTGATTGAGTGTCAACCCATGAACCAAGAGGTCCCGATTCGATTCCCAGTCAAAGCATATGCCAGGTTGAAGGCTCAATCCCCAATAGGGGGTGTGCAGGAGGCTGCCGATCAATGTCTCTCTCTCTCTCTCTCTCTCTCTCTCTCTTTTTAATTTAAATTCTTTATTGTTTCAGGTATTACATAAGTCTCCTTTGTCCCCCATTGACCTCTCCCTGGCCGCCCCCACCCCCCAACACATGCCCTCACCCCCCTACTGTCTGTGTCCATTGGTTATGCCTGCATACAAGTCCTTTGGTTGATCTCTTACCCCCTAACCCCCTGCCTTCCCTCATAGGTTGGAAAGTCTGTTTGATGCTTCTCTGTCTCTGGATCTGTTTTTGTTCATCAGTTTATGTTGTTCATTATATTCCACAAATGAGTGAGATCATGTGATATTTATCTTTCTCTGACTGGCTTATTTCACATAATGCTCTCCAGGTCTATCCATGCTGCTGCAAATGGTAAGAATTCCTTCTTTTTTATAGCGGCATAATATTCCATTGTGTAGATGTACCACAGTTTTCTAATCCATTCACCTGCTGATGGGCACTTAGGCTGTTTCTAAATCTTAGCTATGGTAAATTGTGCTGCTATGAACATAGGGGTGCCTATATCCTTTCTGATTGGTGTTTCTGGATTCTTGGGATATATTCCTAGAAGTGGGATCACTGGGTCAAATGAGCTTGGAAGTGTACTGTCCTCTTGAATTTTTTGGAATAGTCTGAGGAGGATAGGTTTTAGTTCTTTGAATGTTTGGTAAAACTCCCCTGTGAAGCCATCTGGCCCTAGGCTTTTGTTTGCTGGAAGGTTTTTGATGATTGCTTCAATTTCCTCCTTAGTTATTGGCCTGTTGAGATTTTTTTATTCTTCTTGATTGAGTTTTGCAAGGTCGTATTTTTCTAGGAATATGTCCATTTCCTCTAGGTTGTTTAGTTTGTTGGAGTAGAGTTGTTCATTGTTTTTCTTTATAATCTTTTGTATTTCTGTGGGGTCTGTTGTTATTTCACATCTTTCATTTCTGATTTTGTTTATTTGGGTCCTCTCTCTTTGCTTCTTGGTGAATCTGGCTAGAGATTCATCAATCTTGTTTATCCTTTCAAAGAACCAGCTCTTGGTTTCATTGATCTTTTGTATTGTGTTTTTGGTCTCTATGTCATTTATTTCTGCTCTAATCTTTATTATCTTCCTCCTTTTGCTCTCTCTGGGCTTTTCTTGTTGCTCTCTTTCTAATTCTGAAGTTGTAGAGTTCGATAATTTATTACCAATTTTTCTTGTTTTTTTGAGGTAGGTCTGTAATGCTATGAACTTTCTTCTCAGGAATGCTTTCACTGTGTCCCATAGATTTTGTTGACTTTTTACAGAGAGGAAGAGAGAGGGATAGAGAGTTAGAAACATCGATGAGAGAGAAACATCGATCAGCTGCCTCTTGCACACCCCTTACTGGGGATGTGCCCACAACCAAGGTACATGCCCTTGATCGGAATCGAACCTGGGACCCTTGAGTCCGCAGGCTGACGCTCTATCCACTGAGCCAAACCGGTTTCGGCAACTGTGTCCCATAGATTTTGGATTGTTGTGTTTTCATTGTCATTCATTTCCAGGATGTTTTTAATTTTTTCTTTGATCTCTTTGGTAACCCAATCATTGTTTAATAGCATGCTATTCAGCCTCCAAGTGTTTGAATTTTTTTATTGTTTTTATTGTAGTTGCTTTCTAATATTATGCCATTGTGGTTTGAGAAGATGCTTGGTATGATTTCAATCCTCTTGAATTTGGAGAGACTTTGCCTGTAACCCAATATGTGGTCTATCTTTGAAAATGTCCCATGTGTACTTGAAAAGAATGTATATTCTGTGGGTGAAATGTTCTGAATATGCCAATTAAGTCCATCTAATCTAGTGAGTCATTTAGGATAGCTGTTTCTTTGCTGATTTTTAAAAAATATATTTTATTGATTTTTTACAGAGAGGAAGGGAGAGGGATAGAGAGTTAGAAACATCGATGAGAGATAAACATCAATCAGCTGCCTCCTGCACACCCCCTACTGGGGATGTGCCCACAACCAAGGTACATGCCCTTGACCGGAATCGAACCTGGGACCTTTCAGTCCGCAGGCCAATGTTCTATCCACTGAGCCAAATCAGTCAGGGCTCTTCGCTGATTTTTTGTCTAGAGGATTTATCCAGTAATGTCAGTGGGGTATTAAAGTCCCCTACTATGATCGTATTGCTGTCTATTTCTCCCTTGATATCTTCCAGAAGTTTCTTTATGTATTTGGGTGCTCCTGCATTGGGTGCATATATGTTTACCAGAGTTATATATTCTTGTTGTATTGATCCCTTTGGTATTATGAAGTGGCCTTCCTTATCTTTTGTTACGGCCTTCACTCTGACGTCTATTTTGTCAGGTGTAAGTATTGCTACCCCAGCTTTCTTTCTTTTTTCATTTCCATTTGCCTGAAAGACGTTTTTCCATCCCTTCACAGTCAGTCTGTGTGAGTCCCTTGTTCTGAGGTGGGTTTCTTGTAGACAGTATATATATGGGTCATGTTTTCTTATCCATTCAGCCACTTGATGTCTTTTGATTGGAGTATTTAGGCCATTGACATTTAAAGTTATTATTGACTAGAGGCCCGATGCATGAAATTCATGCAAGAGTAGGCCTTCCTTCCTCCAGCTGCTGGCACCAGCTTCCCTCTGGCACCCAGGACCCAGGCTTCTCTCTGGCCTCCAGCAAGCACTGGGGACCCGGGCTTCTCTTGCAGCCCCAGCTTCATCCGGAAGGTTGTCCGGAAGGACATCTGGTCTAATTAGCATATTATGCTTTTATTATTATAGATAATTACTTTTTTGTAGCCATTTTTATTTTTTGTGCCTGTGTTCCTTCTTCCCTTTCTATTTCTTCTTTTTACAACAGTCCCTTTAGCATTTCTTGCATTGTTGGCTTGGTAGTGATAAACTCGCTTAGCCTTTTTTGTCTATGAAGCTCCTGATTTCCCCTTCAATTTTGAATGATAGCTGGATAGAGTATTCTTGGATTCAGTCCCTTGCTTTGCATCACTTTGTATACTTCCTTCCATTCTTTTCTGGCCTGATGTGTTTTAGTTGAGAAATCATTTGATAATCTAATGGGAGATCCCTTGTAGGTAATTTTCTGTCTCTCTCTTGCAGCCTTTAAGATTCTCTCTTTATTGCTAACATTTGCCATAGTAATTATGACATGTCTTGGTGTGGGTTTTTGGGGTTCATCTTGTTTGGGACTCTCTGTGCTTGTGTGACCTTTTCTTCCCCAAATCAGGGAAGTTTACTGACATTATTTTTTTAATATATTTTTATTGATTTCAGAGAGGAAGGAAGAGGGAGAGAGAGATAGAAACAACCACAATGAGAGAGAATCATGGATTGGCTGCCTCCTGCAAGTCCCCCACTGGGGATCAAGCCCACAACCCCAGCATATGCCCTTGACTGGAATCAAACCTGGGACCCTTCAGTCCGCAGGCCAATGCTCTATCCACTGAGCCAAACTGGCTAGAGCTGACATTATTTCTTTAAATAGGTTTTCTAACCCTTGCTCCTCTTCTTGTCATTCTGGCACCCCTATTATACATATTTTGCTTCATTTCATGTTGTCCCAAAGCTCCCTCAGGCTCTCCTCCTGTCTTTTGACTTTTTTTCTCCAATTGCAGTTCAGATTGGATGTATTTTGCTTCTCTGTCTTCTAATTTGCTAATTCAGTCCTCTGCTTCTCCTAGTCTACTGTTGAAAGCTTCCATATTGTTTTTTATTGTAACTATATCACTCTTTATTTCCTCCTGATTCTTACATAGGTTGTTGATTTTCTCATCCATATGGTTTATGAACTATATGACCCTTATTCTGAATTCTTTTTCTGACATATTGTATGCCTCTGTTTCATTTAGTTCCTTTCCTGGTGATTCCTCCCTTTCTTTCCTTTGAGGGTTGTTATTCTGTCTCCCCATTTTTGCTCTCACCAAAGGATCTAGGTGTCGAGTCGCACAGGGCCTGTGGTTATAGCGGTGGGCTTGGTGGCGGGTTGCATGCTCATGGGTGTCAGCTGCTCCTCAGGTGATCTTGGGCAGCATCTGCTCCTCGGGTGGTCGCGGGTGGTGGCTGTTCCTCAGTCGTAGTGTAGCCACTCCTCATGCAGTCGTGGGGCAGTGGCTGCTCACGGACAGGGTGGCCGCTCCTCAGGTGGTTGCGAGGCCGCTGCTCCTTCATGAGGCATGGGGCAGCTGCTCCTCACACGGTCACGGGTGGCAGCTGCTCCCTGCGTGGTCACAGGCAGTGGCTGCTCCTGGGGGGTTGCAGGGCATCTGCTTCTCGTGTGATTGCAGGCAGTGGCTGCTCCTCGTGTAGTTGCAGGCAGTGGCTGCTCCTGGGGGGTTTCAGGGCGTCTGCTTCTCGTGTGATTGCAGGCAGTGGCTGCTCGCGTGGCTGCTGGAGTGGTCGTGGGGCCCGGAGCTGCTGGGTAAGGCTCAGCTGTTTGTGCTCGCGCAGTCTCAGAGTCCTGGGCTGCTGTGTAAGGCTCAGCTGTTTGCATGTGCAGTCTTGTTGCCTGGGGCTAAAGCCTCTGGCTGTGGGGAGGGAAGTGCCCTCGGAACTCACAGCAGCCCTCAGCTGGGAGGGCTTAAGTTCCAGTGTCCGTGGGTCAGCAGCCCAGGCAGCAGGTCTCTGGCCGAATGGCTGTAGGATCCCAGGTGATGTCTGAGAGCATCCTGGGTGGAGCTGAGGCTGGGCTCCCAGTCACAGCAGCTCTCTCCTTCAAGATGGCACAGCCTCTGTGGCAGAGCCGGCGCTCCGGGAGAGATCACAGCAGTAGCAGAGGCTGCCCGGCTATGCGAGCTCAGTCCGCCAGCCCCTGAAGGACCTCCAAGATCTAGCCGTCCCTCCCTCAGACACACACACACACACCACACGTCCACACGCTCCTCTTTCACTCCCTCACTCACTCACACCCTCTTCCTCACTGCCGTCCTGTCGGTTGCCATCTTGGAATCCTCTCAATGTCTCTCTCTCTCATCGATGTTTCTATCTCTCTACTCCTCTCTCTTCCTCTCTCTGAAGTCAATAAAAACATGTATTTTTTAATAAGCGGGACCCCTCTCCATCCACCCACCAGAACGTCTCTGATTGATTGAAATGGTTCCATCTGAGGTCCATGGGCAACAATGGTCATGAGGCCCCCAAAGGTGCCAGGGCTCAGACTGCTGGGGGAGGGGAGGCACTGGCTCCAGCACAACCATGGCCTTGGTTTTGAACTCAACAGCTAGAACCTCCTGGTCATTCATTCCCTGTCTCCCAGCCTGGCCCCCATGAGGCCTTCACGGCCAAGGTGCTCCTTCAGCGCAAACCACGCGTCTTCCTCTTGCAGGAGGCCTGGATGGTGGTCCTCCGAGTGAGGGAGAGCCATCGTCACTCAGGGGCCACATCCATGCGGACAGCCCTGCCTGCCGGCCGCCTGCTTCCCGGGAGCATCACCAAAATGTTGACAGAACAGAATTGCAGGCGTCTCACATTCTTCCTCATACTCAAAAGTAGTGTGTTGGGTTTTTTAAATGTTTTTACAGGCTGAAGGTATTATATAATCAGGGGGAGGGGAAAGAAGGCTGATGTTTATATTGTGGGGTGTTTTTTCCAAAGGAAAATGGAAAGGAGGGCTAGGTGAGTGGGTGGAGGCAGCCATGGAAACAGCCTTTCTGCCTCTCACCCTTGCACAGACCAGCTCGAACCGCCCACCACAGTCTCCCCTCAGGCACCCGCATGTTTCCTTGAGTCTCACTCTGTTAATAAACCAGGCAACATAATGCATGGTAAAGAGCATTTGGGAGTTAGGAGCAAACAGGGAAATAAAGTAAGACATGTTTACACCATTAAAAAAACAAACCTACAAAGCTTAAACATTGTGGGGAATCTTTTTAAATGGGCAAAAAGGTAGCACGGGAAATTAACAGAAGGAAAAATTAAAATCGCCAATGGAATATGCAAACAAACAAACCAAAGTACAACACGCATTCAAAATCTGAAGACTACAGCCAAGGCTTAACTCAGGATAAAGTACATAGCCTTAAATACACATTGGAAAAATAATAATAAATGACAACTCAGGGTGGGGGAGTGGAGGTAGGTGATGAAACAGAACTTTCATCTTTTGCTCTGTACATTTATGTCTTATCTAAGTGGGCTGTGCCCAAAAGAAACACAATGCAAGATACATAATTTTGAATTTTTACTAGTCATATTTAAAAAGTAAAAAGAAACAAAATCTGCCGAAACCGGTTTAGCTCAGTGGATAGAGCGTCGGCCTGCGGACTCAAGGGTCCCAGGTTCGATTCCGGTCAGGGGCATGTACCTTGGTTGCGGGCACATCCCCAGTAGGGGGTGTGCAAGAGGCAGCTGATCGATGTTTCTCTCTCATCGATGTTTCTAACTCTCTATCCCTCTCTCTTCCTCTCTGTAAAAAATCAATAAAATGTATTTTTTTAAAAAAAGAAACAAAATCTACATATATAAAAGGCTAAAATGCAAAGTGTCCCCTTGGGAGTTTGACCGGAAATTAAATCACTCACTATGACAGTGATGGCGAACCTATGACAGCGTGTCAGCACTGACACGCGTAGCCATTTCTGATGACACGCGGCCGCATGCCGAGGATGAAACATTTGCTGCTCCCGAGGATGAAACATTTGCAACTAGAGTCTTGGAGTTAGTTTTTTCCTTAAAGTGACACACTACCCGAGTTATGCTCAGTTTTTTGGCGAAGTTTGACACACCAAGCTCTAAAGGTTGCCCATCACTGCACTATGACATGCGCTGACCACCAGGGGGCAGCGCTGAACGAAGGGAGGCCCTGGCCAGCAGCCAGAAGGCGGGATTGGCCCTGATCACCCGCCAAGCCTAGGGAGCCTGCCGGTGCATTAATTTCGTGCACTGGGCCTCTAGTATTTTAATAATACATTTTATTTAACCCAATATTTAGCCAGTGTTTCCAAAATAGTATCATTTCAACATGTAACCAATGTAAAGAAATTACTAATGAGATATTTTACTTTACTTTTTTCATACAAAGTCTTCAAAGTTCAATGTAAATTTATACTTACAGCCCATCCCAAGTCAAACTTGTCCCTCAGAAGTGCTCAGTAGCCATGTTGCTAGTGGCTTCTGTATTGGACAGAACAGATCTCAATATTTTACAGAAATATGAAAACTCTATAAATGAACATAAATGACACTATCATCCCTTCAAACAAACCAACAAAGTATGGTTCATCTCTATTGTGAATTTGTATACAGCTGTTAAAAGGGTTCAAAGACCCCCTGTTTCTGACAGGAATAGATATCTCTGGGATATTAAAAAAATTAAGGTCAGATCTCAAACTCTGTGTGTGTGTGAGTGTCTGTGTGTGTGTGTGTGTGTGTGTAAAGTATCCCGCAAGATACAGGCCAAACTATAAACTGAGGAGTGATGGCCTCCGGGCTGTGTGACTAGGGAGGAAAAACTTTCACCCTTTATTCGATTTATGACTATGTTATTTAATTGTCTTGTTTGTGTTTGTTTACTTTTGTCCAGGAAACCACAATAAAATCCTTAAGCTCCTGACTCTGTCTCTCCCACACATCCTGTCCCCCAGCAAGACAACAGTATTGGGGCTCAGGGGTTCCTCAGGCATCTCTGAATGTCCCCAGATACGGGGAGCACAGGGGACATTTCCTTGCTCCTGCTCAGTCCCCCACCCCCAATTGAGGGACAATTGAGGCTATGCTTGAAAAACAGGAATTTGAATAAATGCATATGTTCTGAGGGCCAACTAAATGACAAGCATCAAGCAAGCACAGGGGGAAAAAGTTGAATAAAACAGAGTTTCTGCCAAGAACGGAAACCCAGTGAGGGGGCCAGCTGTGGACACAGCTGACTGTGATCGGCGTGCATTAGGGATGGCGGGGTTGTTAAGCCAGATGCTGAATGGTCATGGTCCTGCCTGACTTGGTTGCTCTCTCAGTGCTCTTATCCATGACATAATCCACTTATTCTATTTGTCCTCGGAATCCTAACTTAGGATGCTCGGCCCACCTCTCATACTCTGCTTGCCTCCTCGACATCTGCGTCTCTTAACGCACTAACCTTCTTCCTCTCTGTGCTCTGAACAGGTTTTATGCGTTTCGTTCCTCCTGCTTGTTTTCTTGTCTTCTATAACAGGGCTGAATTGTCTCCAACACGGCACACTGCGCTTTAAACAAACAGAATACACTGCATAGGGTTGAAAGAGAAATCAATTATATAAGAATGTAGTGCTATGAACTAAAAAAAATAATAATAATAAAATGTAGTTCTACATTAAATGGCAAGATCTAGCAGCAGCAGGTCTTAGCGCCCGCAACTTCAAGTCGTGACGAGCGTGACAGCCCTGAGCTGCCTCCAACACGTGCTCAGCGGCAGGAAAACATCTGCGATGACTTGCCGCCTAAGTCACAGGTGCTGTTCATACTCCGGGGGGTTGTACTCATGCATTTAAAGTCCATCATGAAGGCGATGCTGGACTTCGGTTAGTGTGCGTCCCCACGGTTTGCAGACCGCCGAGGGCCAGCCGGGTGGACCTGCCCTTGGCAGATCAACCACGTTCCCGAGCCGGGCCCGCGCCCTCCAGCCGGGCCGCCCTCGGGGGAGAGAGGACACGCGTGTTACGGGGAATGAAGGCGGATTAATCGGGAGAGCGTGCACGCCTTCCAGCAAAACGGGTCAAGGGGCGGTGCCGCTCCTCCCAGAGCTCCCGGCGCCCAGCAAACCTAAGCTCAGCCCGCAGCGCCGCCGCCCGCCCAGCTCGCGCCGCCGCAGGCGCCCGGGAGCTCCGCCCTCCGCGGCCGGCAGGGGGCGCGCGCGCCGAGGCCCCGCCCCTAGGACGCGTGCGCGGGGGCGTGCCCGCCGCCAGGCATCAGCAATCTATCCGCGAGCGGCGGGCGGTCGGCGCAACGTGCTGGGCGACGGTTCCGGGCGCTCGCGCTCCAGAGCGGAGCGGACTGACGGCCGGACGCACGCACGCGAGGGGCGGCGAGGCGGCGAGGCGGCGGGTGGCGGCTGTGTGTCCTCAGGCGGCGGCGGCGGGCTCCGGGACCGGCAGCGGCACGAGGGGAGGATGGCGGAGTCCTCGGACAAGCTCTACCGGGTCGAGTACGCCAAGAGCGGGCGCGCCTCCTGCAAGAAGTGCAGCGAGAGCATCCCCAAGGACTCGCTCCGCATGGCCATCATGGTGCAGGTGCGGGGAGGCCGCTTTGTGCGCGGCGGCTTCCGCGTCCGGGGGGGCGGGCTCGGCGGAGGGGCGGCCGGGCCTGGGCGCCGCGCGGGGCCGGGGGCGCCGCTGCTCGCGGCCGGCGTGGAGCCCGTCGGGGGCGCCCGCCGCCCGGCTGTGATCTTGCAGGAAAAGCCCGGGGAGTGGCCTGGAACTGGGTGCCTTTTTGCTTCGTAAAAAAGAAAAAGGAGGAACCGCCTCTGTCCCCATTCGCCCCGGGGGCGGGGGCGGGGGCGGGGGCGGGGCGTGTGCGGGTCTTTCGAGGCGGGTCCGACTCGGAGCGACCCGGTTCTGGCGGGTTTTGTCCTACTTCTGTGGCGGCGACTGGCACGAGGATTTCTGAAGCTATTTTGGGCTGTCATTTCAACACCCGCTCACCCTCGTTGTTTTTTTTTAATTATGCAAAGCTGTGCACGTTGGAGTCATTTCTGCACAGTGCGTTCACTTGGGCCTGATTTTTTTTTTTTTTTTACTGTAAAATGACATTTCCCCAAACTTTCCAGGTTCCTAGTGGCGTGCCCTTGATGCCGTGTGCAGCTGTCCGGTTTGAGTAAGAATGGCCTCGGGGTTCCTCCTGGGGACTTATGGACAGATGGGGGATCCCCCTGCCCGGGTTCCCTCGGGCTTCAGGGGCGCCCATGGGGTTGGAGGGCTCCGAGGTGGTGTCTGCAGGCCCTGCCCGGGGTTCCCGCCGCCTCCCGCTTCCATTTTGCTCCTGTGGTCTTGGGTCTCGCCTGCCGTCTCCCCACCTCCATCAAAGCTGCCCGGAGCCCCGGCGTGGAATTCAGGGTCCAGGGAACTGGATTTTCCCTCCCGGAGTGAGCCCTCGCTGGGACTTGTGTGCCCCCGGGGGCGGGGAGTGGGTATGAGTGGTGGGTTATCTCATCTCAGGACGGGGGTGCCCTGGGGGCTTCCCTAGCTGGTCCCTGACACCCAATCACTCAGCACTGGCCGAGCACCTGGTAGGTTCGAGGCCCTGCGCTGGGTCCCAGGGGCACCAGGAGCTTCAGTGGGGTTAAAAGGAAGGTGATGGGGCCCAGTGTCCGGGGGTGGGCGCCCTTGATGGCGCTGTGCCCCAGGCATGTGTGCCCAGGCGGAGCGTGGTCGGGGGTCCTGCTCCCAGAGGTGGGGGCAGCTGAGGGTGGAGCAGCAGACCTGCCATCTGAGGAGCGCACCCCCCCACACTACGCAGCTGAGCTTTATACCCTGAATGCACGGCGGCTGATCCTGAGAATTCTCTTCCCACGCTGGGGCTCCTGAGGGGCTGAGGTCTGTGAGTTTGGAGAGAACAGATTTGCATCTCCTCCTCCACCAGCCTCTAGAGCAGGCGTCCTCACACTACGGCCCGCGGGCCACATACGGGTTGTTATTGCCGTTTTGGTTTTTTATTTCAAGATAAGATATGTGCAGTGTGCATAGGAATTTGTTCATAGATGTTTTTTTTTAAACTATAGTCCGGCCCTCCAACGGTCTGAGGGACAGTGAACTGGCCCCGTTTAAAAAGTTTGAGGAGCCGAAGCCGGTTTGGCTTAGTGGATGGAGCGTCGGCCTGCGGACTGAGGGGTCCCGGGTTCGATTCCGGTCAAGGGCATGTACCTTGGTTGCGGGCACATCCCACATGTTTCTCATTGATGTTTCTCACTCTCTATCCCTCTCTCTCTTCCTCTCTAAAAAAATCAATAAAATATATTTTTAAAAAAATAAAAAGTTTGAGGACCCCTGCTCTAGATGGAGGTTTCACTTCCTCCAGTGAGGAGCGCGGCCACCGAGGCGTGTCAGCAGCGCTCTGTCACCGCTGGTAATGCCAGATATTTTCACCCCACCTCCGGTGGGCATTTCTCTGAGCACTGACGCTCATCACTGCCTCAAGGTGAGAGGAGTCATGTGCGTGGCGGCTCGTTCTTGTTACTTGGGGCCTTAAAGCCCACGGGTTACTGTAGTCCGTAAGCTTTTCCAGCGTCTTGGTGACTGTTTCCGTGCATTGGGTCCCACGTGTGAATCTGTCTCGTGTGCTGCGTTTGTAAGTGTTCTGAGAAGGGACACGAGGCTTCACCAGGCAGCGAGAGAGGACCCTGCCCGGTGGGTACAGACAGGAAGCCCGGTGCAGCCAGTGCGGGGCCAGCCCTGTGGGGGGGGGAGGGGGCGGCTGGGAACCTGAATGTGAAGGACGCTCTTTGTTATTAAAAGTCAGTGTGGTCATTCCTAATTGTGATGAGGGAGCAGAGTTTTAGTTCCGAATGTCTAGTTGGTCCTCTTGGCCGGCTGGGGGAGGGTGGGGGCCGGGAGAAAGAAGCCATTCTTCTGGCCCTGGTGCTTAAACGCCCTCTTTAGCATTTGTATGGGAGGCTGTCCTGGGAGTATCACGTACCTGATACTCCGCGGTGCCCGAGGCAGCGGGGAGGGGAGGGCGGGAGGAGGCTTTGTTATCTGTCCTGGGAGGGTCAGGGCCCACGTCTCCCTGGCTCTCTGGAGTGGGCGGGCCGTGGCCTGGCCGGAGGACCCTGGTGTGGGGTAGGGGCTCAGTGCACAGAGAGAGCGAGGCGGCTGCCCAGTGATAGCCACCGTCCAGTGACCTTGGCTTAGCTCCCTTCCCGCCATGTCATCCTCCGTCCTAAGGTCCGGGTGCAGCTTTCCTTTAGTCAGAGGTTCTTCCTCTGGACGGAGACGGCCCAGTCACCCATGCAGGGGCCACGGCACCCAGACCAAGGTCTAGGACAGGAGGAGGCCTGGCCGAGCCTGGAAGGTGGGGCGCAGTCACGTTCCACGTGGGGCAAAGCCACTGTGCCACGGGCCCTCCCTGCGTGAACGTCACAGAGGAGGGTAGACAAGGTGCCATGCTGGAGGGGGAGGTCACTGCGGGTGAGGCCATTGCGGATGTGTGCGGGGGCCACGGCGGGTGTGTACCAGGTGGCCTGATGCCGAGGACGGGTCTTTCTGGGTGAAAGTTTGAGAGCCAGAAGGCATGTCTCCTCTGGGGTGCCATTTGTTGTCTGGTTTAGGGGAACTCTTCCCCAGCAGGGACCCCCCTCCTTCCTTCCTCCTCCTCTCCGCACTCCCAGGGCGTCCCGCAGCACGAGGGCCCACAGGAGCAGCCTTTGCCTTTGGCGGCCGGAGGGACGTGGTGCCTTTCAGGGCGCATCCAGCCGCCCCGGGGGACGACCAGCCGACCAGCACCAGCGTGGGCAGCACAGGCGTTGATCAGCCCTCACCCACGGGATCGCCATTGGGTTTTCATTGATCCTCACCCGAGGATGTTTTTCCCGTTGATTGTTTTAGAGAGAATGGAAGGGAAGGAGGGAGGGAGGGAGAAACATCAATGTGAGAGACACATCAATTGATTGCCTCCCACAAACACCAGCTGGGGCTGGGGATCGAACCTGTACCCTTCAGTACGCAGGCCGATGCTCTAACCACTGAGAACACTGGCCAGAGCCAAATGGATCATCCTTAGCCGTGGGAAGGGTCATCTGGGAACCCCTGAAAGTGCCGGTCGGACCGGGCGAGTTCTGGGCTGAGGAAACAGCCGACATTGCTGTAAACCGGACTGCGATGTGAGGAGTCCTTGAGGTCCAGCCTCGGCCTCCGTTTTAATCCATTAGATCTAGAGAGGCCGCTCCTCCTCCTCCGTTAGATCTAGAGAGGCCGCTCCTCCTCCTCCATTAGATCTAGAGAGGCCGCTCCTCCTCCTCCTCCATTAGATCTAGAGAGGCCGCTCCTCCTCCTCCATTAGATCTAGAGAGGCCGCTCCTCCTCCTCCATTAGATCTAGAGAGGCCGCTCCTCCTCCTCCATTAGATCTAGAGAGGCCGCTCCTCCTCCTCCATTAGATCTAGAGAGGCCGCTCCTCCTCCTCCATTAGATCTAGAGAGGCCGCTCCTCCTCCTCCATGAGATCTAGAGAGGCCGCTCCTCCTCCTCCATTAGATCTAGAGAGGCCGCTCCTCCTCCTCCATTAGATCTAGAGAGGCCGCTCCTCCTCCTCCATTAGATCTAGAGAGGCCGCTCCTCCTCCTCCATTAGATCTAGAGAGGCCGCTCCTTCTCCTCCATTAGATCTAGAGAGGCCACTCCTCCTCCTCCATGAGATCTAGAGAGGCCGCTCCTCCTCCTCCATTAGATCTAGAGAGGCCGCTCCTCCTCCTCCATTAGATCTAGAGAGGCCACTCCTCCTCCTCCATTAGATCTAGAGAGGCCGCTCCTCCTCCTCCATTAGATCTAGAGAGGCCGCTCCTCCTCCTCCATTAGATCTAGAGAGGCCACTCCTCCTCCTCCATGAGATCTAGAGAGGCCGCTCCTCCTCCTCCATTAGATCTAGAGAGGCCGCTCCTCCTCCTCCATTAGATCTAGAGAGGCCGCTCCTCCTCCTCCATTAGATCTAGAGAGGCCGCTCCTCCTCCTCCATGAGATCTAGAGAGGCCGCTCCTCCTCCTCCATGAGATCTAGAGAGGCCGCTCCTCCTCCTCCATTAGATCTAGAGAGGCCGCTCCTCCTCCTCCATTAGATCTAGAGAGGCCGCTCCTCCTCCTCCATTAGATCTAGAGAGGCCGCTCCTCCTCCTCCATTAGATCTAGAGAGGCCGCTCCGTGGTGGGCGAGGGCTCGTTGGGAGACCCAATGTTTCCCCATCCCCGCAGCTCCATCCTGACAGTTCTGTGTGGCGTTTACTTTAAAGCTCTGCATCTTTTCATTTCACCTGCCGGACGTTTGGCTTTATGTTGGTGTGACAGTAGGTGCTGAGGTCTCCCGGCTCCAGTCAGCACCGCGGTGTGTCTTTAAGTAGCTCTTCCTACCCAGCATCGAAATGGAAAGAACCGCGGTGTCGGAGCTGCCTTTATGGGGCCCCCCTCCCCCTGGTGTCAGTGGGGGTGCTGGTTTCTACCCAGACGCAGTGGGGTGTGCCAGGGGCCAAGTAAATGCCAGGGTTTGTCACTGCTGGTCACTGTCGCCCGCTCTGAGGCCTGGGAGCGCCTGGCACTGACGGTACCAACCTGATGGTGAGGCTTCCCAGGAAGGACAGCCTGCCGTGAGGTGAACCCCCTTTCCCACGTGGCCCCACTTCCCAGTTCCCGAAGGTGGCGAGCAAGCTGGTGGCCTAGCCCGGGAGTTCTGTTGTCTGCCCTGGCTGGCCTCTGCTTCCCTGATCGTGTGTCCTCCCGTCGTCCCCGTCCGCCCCAACGTGGAAGTTAATTCGTTCCACTCACATCTCTGGCTGCCACGAGCCTGCCCCTTCGCTGACATCCTCTCTGCCTTGCTCTTTGCCTGGGACTAGCTCCTTGTCATTCTAACTGCAGAGGCTCATCCAGGGCCCTTTGGGGTGCACAGGCCCCCTGAGTCCGGCCTGACTCCTGGGCAGACCCTGCAGGGTCAGGACACGGGACAGGCGTCTTGTGTGCATTTACTGTGCTCAGAGGTGACGCGTGTCACTGGAACACAGTGGCGTGTGGTTGCAAAGGTACATGGCACAGTCCTGTCCAAAATGCCGCCGTTCCCACAGGGTCCCCTGTCCTGAGCGCGGGCCCAGCAGGCAGCTCTCAGCTGTGGGGGGAGAGCCTGGAGAGACATGGAGAATGTGCTGCTGCTGTTTCTCATGGTTTGCAGCTTCCCCGGGCCGTGTGGGGACAGGGCAAGGCTGCCTGGGTTCACTGATAAGAAGGCGAGGGCTGCCAAAACCGGTTTGGCTCAGTGGATAGAGCGTCAGCCTGCAGACTGAAAGGTCCCAGGTTGGATTCCGGTCAAGGGCATGTACCTTGGTTGCGGGCACATCCCCAGTGGGGGGCGTGCAGGAGGCAGCTGATCGATGTTTCTCTCTCATCGATGTTTCTGACTCTCCTCTCTCCCTTCCTCTCTGTAAAAAATCAATAAAAATAAGAAAAGAAAGCAAGGGCTGGCAGGTTCCGTTGCTGAGGGTTAGATGTCAGCTAACTGTCCCTTTACCTCCCTCTGTTCTCCTCCTTCCAGTCGCCCATGTTCGATGGCAAAGTCCCCCACTGGTACCACTTCTCCTGCTTCTGGAAGGTCGGCCACTCCATCTGGCAGCCTGACGTCGAGGTGGACGGGTTCTCGGAGCTCCGGTGGGACGACCAGCAGAAAGTGAAGAAGACGGCCGAGGCCGGCGGCGTGGCAGGTCCGAACACACCCTCACGGGGTGGACGGGGGGTTGGGGGGCCCCGCTGCCGTGACTCCCAACCCCGGAGCTTCCAGGGGACCTTTCCCGAGAGCACAGGAACGTTCTTAGGCTCCGCCCTCCGATGCTCACGTGCCCACAGGGACCGGCCCTGCTGCTCGGCTGCACCCGCGGACCGGCTCCGTCCGGCTGCAGGACATCTTTTTCCCGGCGCTTGAAACGTGGTCTTTAAAGTTGTTGTTTTAATAGACTTTGCTTTTTAGAGCAGTTTCGGTGGATAGCAAAATTAAACAGAAAATTAGAGAGTTCCCCTATTCCCCCTGACCCACAGAAGCCTGGCCTCCCCGTCGTCAGCGCCCGCCACTGGAGGAGCCCTTAGCTCCGACCCATGAACCGGCGTGGGCGCGTCTTCACCCAAGTCCATAGCGTGCGGTCGCGGTCACTCGTGGTGTGCGTTCTGTAGACAAGTGGACAAGGGCATGTATTTGTCATGACGGCCGAGTGTGTCTCACGCCTGGAACCCTCCACGCCTCGTCTGCTCATCGTTCCTTGCCCCCAGCCGCTGGCCAGCACTGACCTTTACACTGTCTCCGTGGTTCTGCCGTGTTCCGGAGGTCACGCATTGGACTCACACAGGAGCCTTTCCAGATTGGCTCATTCACATCCACATGCATTGAAGGTTCCTGCAGGCCTCTTCCGGGTTGTTTTTAACCCTCACCTGAGTGTGTGCTGAGGGAGAGGAAGAGAGAGACATCGGAGTGAGAGAAACGGTGCTTCCGTGTGTGACTCAGCTGGGGCCACCACCCGGGTGTGTGCCCTGGCCCGGAATCGAACCGGCAGCCTTTTGTGCACAGGACAACGCGCACCTCACGGAGTCACTGGCCGGTCTCTCCTCGTGGTTTGATAGCTCGTTTCTTTCTTTTTTTTAGCTCATTTCTGTTTAATGCTGAATAATATTCTATTGTCTAGATGTAATTTATTCGTACTGGTAACTAGTTCATTTATACTGAAGGACATCTTCGTTGCTTCCAAGTTTGGGCAGTTATTAACAAGTATAAACATGTAGGTATTTTTATTGTTGGTTTTTGAATTTTTATGAGTTTGCACCCTCATATGTAGGTTTTTATGTGGACCTAAGTTTTTCAACT
Source organism: Eptesicus fuscus (assembly GCF_027574615.1). Classification (NCBI taxonomy): domain Eukaryota; kingdom Metazoa; phylum Chordata; class Mammalia; order Chiroptera; family Vespertilionidae; genus Eptesicus; species Eptesicus fuscus. The sequence continues at coordinate 16,159,032 of NC_072496.1, forward strand.
CATTTGGGTAAATACCAAGTAAGGTGATGGCTAGGTTGTATGTTTAGTTTTGTATGAAGCTGCCAATCTCTTTCAGATGGCCGTAGCGTTTTTTGAATTTCCATCGGCAATGCATGAGTATTTCTGTTGCTCCACATCTCTGCCAGCATTTGGTGGTGTCGGCGTTTTGTATTTTGACCGTTCGAATAGGTGTGTAGTGGTGTCTTGTTTTAATTTGTAGTAAGAAAGCTGTTCAGATATTTTCCCCATTTTTTAATGTTTGTTTTGAGTTTTAAGAGCTCTTTGCATATTTTAAATAACTGTGCTTGAAAATGCATTTTCCCAGTCTGTAGCTTGTCTTTCTCATTCTCTTGACAATGTCTTTCACAGAGCAGACATTTTCAGTGTTAGTGAAATTTAGCTCATCAATTATTTCTTTCATGGATCGTGTCTGTTAATGTGTCTAAAAGGCCATCATCATACCCAAGCTCAACTAGAGTTCCTCCTTTGTGTCAGGAGGAGTTTTATGGTTTTGGGTTACACATGACATCTGAGTCTGGTCCGTTTTGAGCTCATTTCTGCAGCGGGTGTGAGTCTGTCTCACTCCTGGTTCTGCATGTGGATGTCCCGTTCCCAGCACCATTGGTGAAACGGTGTCTGTTTTCCGTTGTATTGCCCTTTGCTCCTTTGAAACGTCAGTTGGACCATATTTGTGTGGGTGCATTGCTGGGCTCTTACTCTAGTCTGTAGATCAGTTTGTGTATTTTGCCAACACCATGCTGTCTCGGTGACTGTCGCTTTATAGTAAGTGTTAAAGGCAGTCCTCTGACTCTGTTCTTCAGTATTGTCTTGGCTATTCTGGATCTTTTGACTCTGTCGATATCTACAAACTTAACGTGCTAGGATGCCTTTAAATTTTGAATAGGCAATTTTATTTTATTTTTTTTAGCAGATTTTGAAGGAGATCCTCTGAGACCACATTCTCCGTTTTCTGTCTTCCTAAACTGAGCCGGTTTAACCTGTTCTATGATCAAGCTGTGCCCGGGCTAAACTATTTTCTCTATCTTCCTATCTTTTTTACAACTGTTGTCAGAGGATTTGTTTCCAGTTGCTTCTGATGTGCTGGAAACTATGGTCAGAAACACAGCTCAGAATGAATAAAAGTAACAGTAAATTTGTCAAAAAGGGTCTGGAGAGCGAGTATCGGTTGTAGCAGAAGGAGAGGAAGAAGAGGGAGACTTCCATCCACCAGCTGCCTCCCACAGCTGCTGCGGCCGGGGAGCCACCTTCTGGGGGACAGATGACACTCCTGCCGACGGTGCCACTGGCCAGGGCTGAATGAGTGCTGATTACATATAGCATGCTTCACTTCCTTTTTGTGGCACGTGTATTGCTGCCGTATAGAAATGTCTTTCTATTGACCTTGTGTTCTGCCAATCTGCTAAATTCACTTAATCGAACTGGTAGCTTTTTTGTAGATTCCTAAGGTATCCCACGTATACCATCATGTCATCTACAAATAGAGATGGCTTTCCTTGTTCGTTTCTAAACTTGCACCTTTTCTTTCTTTTTCTTGCCCTAATGCACTTAACTAGAATCTCAAATACAATGTCAAGTAAGTGGTGAGAGGAGACAGCTTTGTCTCATTCCTGATCATAGGAAAACACTCAGCCTTGGAGCTTTATTTTTATATCAGAAAAGAACCTGGCTTTTGTCCCAGATGCTTGGCTGTTTATCCCCAAGACTCTTCTGAATGATTCAGCCTTTTCCCACTAATGAGAAATGCCCCCTCTACCGTATGCTACCTTACATAGACTTGTGTCTGTCCCAGGATACTCCCTTTAGTTCAGCATCTAACTTTCACCAGTATAAGTGCTTTCCACAGTGAGGGGGGTGCCAGAGGAAATGGAGAGGTGGAGGTGAGACAGCCACCAGCGGACATTGAGCTGTTTCCAGCAGCCTGTCTGGGGAAGGTTTTGTTTTGTTGCCAGAAGAGACGCTGTGTTCAGCACCCACAGCGGTTAGAAATGGCACAGAGGAAACGGACCAACCGCAGCCACCCAGAACAAGTGTCCTGGGAGAACCCCAGGGGCGTGCGGGGCGGCCGGGACACGCTGTGAGTTGACATTGCTGTGTCTGATTCTCCAGGCAAAGGCCAAGGCGGAGCTGGCAGTAAGACAGAGAAGACCCTGGGCGACTTCGCGGCCGAGTATGCCAAGTCCAACAGGAGCACCTGCAAGGGCTGCCTGGAGAAGATAGACAAGGTGAGGGTTGGGGCTCAGACACCGGACTCGGGGTTTCTTCCACTGGGTGTCCCCAACTTCGTTAACCACCCTTTCCTGCCAGTTGTCCCTGAAGAAGGACAGCCGACTGGGAACGCTACCTGGACGATTGTGGAAGCACAGGGGTGCAAGGACGGGCTGTGCTCTGCCTGTCACCCTGCCCTAATCTGATGCAGATACTCCATTTGATTCCTGTGCTAGGAATTTGGAGATGGGCAGTGGGATTTAGAAAGGAAAATCATGACATTATTAAAAGATCTCCAGCTACCTTTAATCACTACAAAATGTGAGGCAAAGGTTTAAGTTCTGAGAGGAATGTCAGAAGGCGTGGGCTGTTGAGGGATGCTTGCCCTGAAATCGAGTTCTGCGTAGTGTCAGCACCCCTCATGCTGCGTTGCCCGGGTCTGGAGCTCACAGTCATGGAACTCTCCTAGGAATGTCAGGCCTGGAATTGTGAAGCTGGGCAGGATGGAAGGGACTGGGTTCAACAGATGGAAGAAAGGGGGGCTGTGGGGGGGGCAGCAGAAAGTCCCTGCTGGGACTGGAGGCCTGCCTCAGGCTCTGGGCCTGGAGTGTAGCTTCCCAGGTGCAGTGCAGGTCCTCAGCTCTGCCCAGTCTGCTGTACAGGAACCTCCAGTTTGGGGTGCGGTGAAGAAGGAAGCTTCAGTCAGTGCAGATAGCTTCCATGGTGGTGACAGAGCACAGCTGTGAAACACACTGGGGAAATGCAGTCCCATCTTCGGGGTCTCCTAGCCACAGGGGAGCTGGCTTATGTGGACAGAATTCCCCGCCATCCTCATGCAAATAAGGACTCCAGATTCTCTGATTGGTCCAGAAGGCACTGTCCTGATGGGTCAAAATAGAGCCACTCTGATTGGTCAGAGCCGTGCAGCTCGGGATGGGGAAAGCCTCAGTCCTGGTGGTTGAAGTGAGATTCCAGGAACTCCGTTATCAGGGCTGACTCCGGAGGCAGAGACGCAGTGCAGGCCTCTCCCTGAAGGGCAGTTGGCGCGGGGGGCCTTCTGTAGACACCCTGCTGGGGGCTGTTTTGTTTTAATTTGAGCCTCGCTAGCCACCTCTTTCTCAAGGTTCAGTTTCCACTTCCTTAACTTGCCCAGGCACATACATAACTAGTGAAAGTTGAGTCCATTGAAAATGGGGTGCAGGGGCTTGAGGGTAACACACACTCCCTGGTGGCATAAAAGTGCCAAAACCTCCCCGCCGTCCTCACGTCGCCCTTGAGGTGGGCCTGAGGCCTCGCTGGCTGAGCACGGGCCGGCTTGGTCACCCCCGGCCCTGATGTCTCCCATCCTTCCTTGTCTCTCAGTACCACGTGTGGTTTTTCCTGTAGGGCCAGGTGCGCCTGTCCAAGAAGATGCTGGACCCGGAGAAGCCCCAGCTGGGCATGATTGACCGCTGGTACCACCCAGAATGCTTTGTTGAGAACAGGGCGGAGCTGGGTTTCCGGCCCGAATACAGTGCGAGCCAGCTCAAGGGCTTCAGCCTGCTTGCTCCGGAGGATAAGGACGCCCTGGAGAAGCAGCTCCCGGGAGTCCAGAGCGAAGTGTGGGTGGAGGGCCAGCGGGAGGGTTGGGGGTTCAATGAGGGGCTTGGTGGAGGCCCAGAGAACCCACAGGTTCCATACCAGTCCTGTGTCCCCTTGCTAACTTTGAGAAAGCCAGGGTGCAGACTGAGGGAGGGCGGCAGGGAAGGGCTGTAGGCTGCTCCTGGTGTCTGATCCTGTGGGCCCTGCATGACCCACTTTCCTGGCCCCATGGCCGCCTCCTGTGGACGTTCCTTTGTGTCTGGGTGTCTCTGAGAAATGGTGCTGGGAGGATCATCACGGGTTTTTCATGAGTTGGGAGGGGAGCAGTTCCCTGGCTGAAGATTTAGAAGGGCGTGGGTTTCATATGGTGCTACCATTGGGGTGGGAGGACCCACCAGTGACTTCTATACTGGGTTGGCCCAAGGCTCTGGAGCAACCCCAAATCTCTCCTTGGCAACAGAGTATGTTCTGAAGGGGATGGCGTCCGCGCAAACTCCGGCAAGCGGGGCCTGCAGAGAGTTGAAATAACAAGGGACGTGGCGCCCACGTCGTTGAATGTCCGAGTTTTCGTGGCTCTGGTTCTCTTATGTTCTGTGTCTCTTTCAGAAAGAGGAAAGGCGACGAGGTAGATGGACTAGACCAAGTGCCCAAGAAGAAACCTAAGAAAGAGAAAGACAAGGACGCCAAGCTTGAAAAGGCTCTCAAGGTGAGTGCTGAGCTGTGTCCTTCGCCATTCTGCCTCAGTTCTTCCCTCGTTCTGGGAAGAAGGCTCAAGGAGGTGTGTGTCCCATTTACCAAGACCTGTAGGAATTCCCAGGTTGATGGCTGCTGTTAAAAAGCATGGTTTCCCCCACGTGGCTTTCTTCCTTCCCCCCAAAGAAACGGTTCTTGTTTGAAGGAGAACTCCCTTTGGGCTCCAGGTGCCAGACCAGCACCCAGGCTCAGGCAGGAGCTGAGAGTCAGGCCCCCGCACCAGCCTCACTGAGCTGGTAGGTTCCTGCTTCAGCCACACCGTACGTCACTGCATCCTGGACCTGTAGGGTCGCTGGTGAGCATGCAAACTGAAGAGGAATTTAAAAAATGCCAAACGTTCTTACCTTAGTCCAGGGGTGGGGGAACCTCGGGCCGGGGTTGTACAAAGCCCATGAAATCATGGTCTGGCCCTGGCTAGACGTTAGGGGTGAGTTAATGCAATGTTTGACCAAATATAGAAGGCTAATTTTTAAGTTGATAATTTTATATGGCCCACAAATGATGTTATAAATAGCCAAATGGCCCTGGGCAGAAAGAAGGTTCCACACCCCTGCCTTAGACAAGTGCCTTGAAGAGAGAAAGTTGTTACTGCTGTTGGTTGGTTGGTTTTTGTTCTTTTGTTTTTAATGAAGCTCTTGTTTAAAAGAAAAAGGAATAGAAGTCAACATAGTGAAAAGAAGACTCCCATTAAATCAGTAGTCATTGGCCAGAGATTCATCACTGTTGATAACACATGCACTGAAGCAAAGTACAAATTGTTAATCAGAAAATGCTAGCTGTTTGGGGATCTGAGGGAGAACATGCTGTCTCTCTTAGAAACTTGTTTCCACGAGGCATCTGCTTGGCTGTCTTACATAAGTATTCGGTTTTTACTAGTGGTGTGAACATTAGAAGCGATTTCTGATCTTGTTCCAGTTGTTTGATAAGAAGGACAATCTGGTGTGGTTGCCCTTTGTAAAAAACGTTGTTGGGGTCCACCTCTGGCTGCAGTAGAGGCGTGCTATTTCGCACTGAGGAAATAGGTGTGGGACACCCCCTCCCCCATGCACTCCCAGATTGGGGAGAGCAGCCACGCCCACCTCCCTAGTACCGGATGTGGGGCTGATGACCCAGGAGCTTCCAGGCTCCTTCCTGAGTCTCCGGGCATTTGTTTGTGAGGGGTTGACTCCAGGGACCCTGGTTCCTGGGCAGCAGCCTTCCCATGTCCCTCCGTGGTCTGCCCACCTTCCACCCTGGTGGTGAGCGGCTGCGCCCTGGGCTTACCTTGGCATCCACAGGAGTGGGGCTGGGCGCACACTTCCCTGTTGATGAGGCTGACGTTGGAGAGCAGCTCAGTTAAGGATGAGGTTGGAGACGAGCAAGGCCAATGGGATCTCCCCCGGTGGTGGGTTTCTCTCTCTGAAGAGAGCTGGTCGCTCAGCGGCTGGGTCTTGTCCACAGGCCCAGAACGACCTGATCTGGAACACCAAGGATGAGCTCAAGAAAGCGTGCTCGACGAATGACCTGAAAGAGCTGCTCATCTTCAACAAGCAGCAAGTGCCCTCCGGGGAGTCGGCGGTGAGCGGCCTTTGTGCTGCGGGAGCCGAGGGAGGCGGCCAGGCCGCTGTGGAGGGACTGTCCTCTGGGGTGTGGAGGCCCTCGGCTGAGCACCTGCCGGCTCTCATTGGGAGGAGTGGCAGTTCCGTGGTGTGTTGCACGGGCAGCCTCATCGTGGCCCCATTCCCAGGGGCAGGAAGGGCGGGCTCTCCCAGGCCCCTCCGGCACCTTCCCCAAGGTAGCCCTTGGCTTAGGGTTTTGGTGAGGACTGAAGGGGCCTTCTCTTGTCCTTGTATATTCACGCCACACGGCCTGAGGAGCTCTCTGCTGCCTCTGCCCACGCTGCCCCAGGGCGGTGAGGTCTGGAGGGAGGAGGACCCCCTCGTGAGACCAGCTTCCCCAGCAGGCCTGTCCTGCCGGCTCTGGGGAGAGGGTGGCACTGTTCTCGTGCAGAAGCAGTGGGTGCTCTGGCTCTCCCTTGACTTCTCAATCCCCGAGGGCAGTGGGAACTGCAGGAACGTGCGTGGACTTAGAAGTACAAAAATCTAAGCTCTGCTTGTCAACCAGCCGGCCAGGGGTGGGCAGTTAGCAAGCCTGGGGCGAGCCGTCTCTTCTGTGGTGGTGCATGCACTTTGCAGGTTCTTCATCCCACGTGGGTAACGGCACTGTGGCCCCTCTTGTCTCTGTCACGCTTTGTCTCTGACACGCTTCTCCACTGGCAGATCTTGGACCGTGTGGCTGACGGCATCGTGTTCGGTGCCCTCCTCCCCTGCGAGGAGTGCTCAGGCCAGCTGGTCTTCAAGAGTGACGCCTACTACTGCACGGGGGACATCACTGCCTGGACCAAGTGTATGGTTAAGACGCAGACGCCCAACCGGAAGGAATGGGTGATTCCAAAGGTTAGTGGGGGCTCCTGGGGTCTGTAGACTGAAAAATATGGTCCCCTCCCTCCAAGCAGCCACGACGGCAGGGCAGCATTCTTCAGGCTTCTTTACATCTGGCCCCTCCTCACAGTTAGAATGTAAAGTTACGTTATTGGCTCCATGGTTTAAACACTTCACAGATGTCGAACCAAAGCACTTCGTACTGGAGTGCAGGCTTGTCCGGTTGGAGTGAAGCCCTCCTGCGGGCCAAGAATGTGGGTCGTTTCTGTTGCTGCTCAGCAAGAGCTTCCTCTGTGCCAGGCACTGTTCTGAGCACAGGGGACAGATGCTGAGTAAGTGGACCATTCCTGCCTTTATGTTAGGAGAGCTTTTCTTAACAATACTTCTTTGCTTTTAAGCTAAAGGGGGAGCTGGTTCCAGAGTTCAGTTATCTTCTATTTTGATCTCTTTTATAATGGAACTACAAGTTGAATTCTCAGGTGCAAAATCTCAGTTGAGGAACCTCATTTGGAATTGTGGGCAGGGTGGGGAGTTGGGGACTTGTCTGCTGGAAGGACTCCACCTGTGTCCTCGAACTCAGCTTGAGCGGGCACCCAGCTGCCTGGAGCAGAGTTGGGACTGCCACTAACTAGGATTCGGGATTTGATCATCTGGTTCTCTCTCCCTGTGCATACTTCTGATGGGCGAGCATTTGGAAGGGTGCCATGTAGTAAGCACTTGGTCATTGGTACTTGAGTGTCCCATTGGCACTGCTAACCCAGCATCTGGAACAGAACTCCATGGTTCCGCCGGCCCTCCTGCCCGAGCTCATTCGTTTCCTGCCTCCTCTGTCCACTACCATAATTTACTCCTCCCTCTCAGTCCTTCTTCTTGAGTGCTCATTCAGCAAATCTGGCCTTGTTGCTTCCCACACCCTTAATATCTTACAGTGATTCCTCAGTTCCTATAGAAATACTAGTATTTTCAGTTTTTCTGAATATACAGATTTAACAGGCCCTTTTGTGGTATTTATATTCCTTCTATCTTTGAGAAAATTAGAAAGTAAATGATGTGAACTATTTTGTGCTTTATATATCAACAAGAGGCCGGGTGCATGGATTTGTGCAGTGAAAGTAAATTAGAAGGTGGCCAGCGGGGCAGGACTCAGCAAGATTGGCCAGACACGCCCTGGAGCCGGCCTCCCATGGTCCCTCCCTGGCTGGCCGCATCTGGGGCAGCGCCTGGGCTTGAAGGGCATCTGCAGAGTGAGCAGGGTCCCTTGGGCAGGTGGGGTCCCTTGGACTGGCCTGTGGGGATCAGCCGAAACCAGCAGTCCAACATTCCTCAAGCCCCAGAATGCAAGAGGGCACTCTGCAAAGCTGCTGTCGCTCCACAGCTCCTGCGTTGAGCGTCTGCCCCCTGGTGCTCATTGAGTGTCATAGCTACCAGTCAAACGGTTGCTTAGATTGATTGATACGGTTGCACAGTATCTATCTACACTAATCAAAGAGAAACATGCAAATTAACCACCACTCCATTACACCCACCAGCCAATCAGGAGCAAGTATGCAAATTAACCCAACAAAGATAGTGGCGGCCACGGAGCTGGAGAGAGCAGGAGGCTTGGGTTTCCCCCAGTGATGGAGGAAGCCAAGGTTCCCACCCTCCCTGGCCAACCCTGGCCTCCACTCAAAGCTACAAAGTTTCAATTATAGAAGATAAATCCCAGATACCTGCGTCCAGCCGGCCCTGGCCTCCGCTCAAGGAGGCACTGAAAAAAAAAGGAAAAAAAGAGGGGCTGGGAGCCATCAGCCCCTCACCCAGGCTGGCCACACCCCTATGGGGTGAGGGTCTCCGCTGGGCGGGGGGGGGGGCCTTGGCCAGCCTGCAAACAGCCATCAGCCCCTTACCCAGGCTGGCCAGGCACCCCAGCGGGGACCTCCACCCCATGGGGGCGTGGCCGGCCTGCAGTTGCCCCCCCCTCCCCCACCAGGTCTCTATACTAATAAAAGAGTAATATGCTAATTAGACTGGGAGACCTTCCAGATGTTCTGGACAAAGCCATGGTGGCGGGGTTGAGGTAGAGGCTGTTAGAGGCCAAGAGGGGAGGGCAGTTGTGGGTGATCAGGCTGGTGAGGGGTGGGGCCGATGGGGGTAAGCAGACCAGCAGCGGGGCCAGTTGGGGGCGAGCAGGCTGTCAGTGGGGGGTCAGTTGTGGGTGATCAGGACCCCGGGGGCGGGGGATAGTTGGGGATGATCAGGCCGGCGCGGGGGGGGGGGGGGGGGGGGGCGGGGGGGAGCGGCATTGGGCGTGCAGGACAGCAGTGGGGGCGGGGCAGTTGGGGGCGAGCAGGCCGGCAGGCAGAGTGGTTAGGCGCAATCAGGCAGGCAGGCAGGTGAGGGGTTAGGAGCCATCAGTCCCGGATTGCGAGAGGGATGTCCAACTGCCGGTTTAGGCCCAATCCCTGTAAACCAGCAGTAAGACATCCTTCGAGGGGTCCCAGATTGGAGAGGGTGCAGGCCAAGCTGAGGGACACGGACACACACACACACACACACACACACACACACACACACACCTGTGCATGAATTTCGTGCACCGGGCCTCTACTGTATATGTATGTATATGTGTGTGTGTGTGTGTGTGTGTGTGTGTGTGTGTGTATGAATACATGCTTTTTTCCCCAATGATATGTTTATTGATATTTTTAGAGTGAGGAGTGGGGGAGGGAGAGAAACATCCATCAGTTGCTTCCTATTTATGCCCTGACCAGGAATCAAGCCCACAACCTTTTAACGTACTGGACAGCACTCCATCCAAGCCACCAGCCAGGACTAGCATCTACCTATATTTTTAAAGGGGTATTTTAAAAGGGTATCTGCAGCCCTGGCCAGTGTGGCTCAATTGGTTGAGCATCACCCCATGCACTAAGAGGTCCCCAGTTTGATTCCCAGTCAGGGCACATGCCCGGGTTGCGGGCTCGATCCCTGTGGGAGGCATGCGGGAGGCAGTCAGTCGATGTTTCTTTCTCCCTTCCTCTAAAATCAAAGGTGTCTGCATGTGTGAGGCATTTTCTCAGGTCCACGGCTTGCTTGTTGCCCATGCAAGTTCATGGGTGTGTAGACTCGGTGCAGTACCTCTGCTGTCCCCAGGGTCTCGGCCCACAGAGTCAAGGTCAGCTCCTTAGCTTGGATACCGAAGCCCTTCATGATCTGGCTGTTGGCCTTCTGTGGCCCTTCTCCTCCTCACATACACTCTCACCGCCCTGTGAACACAAGCCTCTAGTTCTTTGTACTTCCAGCAGCAGGGAGCTGACGGCCTGCGGCTCCCAGCAGACCACGGTCGGTCCGTCGCACACCTCTGCTTAGCCTGTTAGAGGCTGCTGAGCGGTCACTGCTGAGGAGCCCTTCCCGCGTTCCCCGTCTTGCAGCCCTGGAGCACGCCTCTGGGTTAGAACTCAGCTCCTAGGTTAACGCTTGCCTTGCTGGAACTTTCTTAAGTAGGGGGCGAGCAGGAGGCAGCCAGTCGATGATTTGCTGTCATCATTGATGTTTCTATCTTTCTCTCCCTCCCTTTCTCTCTGAAATCAATAAATAATATATATATATATATTTATAATAATATATATATATATATTTAAAAAGGCAGCTAAGTGGGGGACCCACTGTATTTGATGTTAATCCAGTGACCACTGAGCACAGCCCGTTGCAGATCACATGGGATGGAGAGAGCTGTGCTGATCCTGGGATTTGCACGGAACGTTGACCACGACTGGGCTCTGCTGTGTGTTTTTCCTAAGATTTCCCTCTGCAGAATCTCCCAGTGTGAGCAGTCGGTGGGCCTGTAGTCATGGGACGGGCATGGGAACCCAGAGAGGTTGACTGGAGGGGAACAACTTGAGAAGGAGGCCTGGAGGTGGTAGTCCGGGTCAGCAGTGGTTCGCAGATGGCAAACTTGCTCTCTAAAGCTTTTTTACCGCATCCACAGCACACACTCTAACATACATGTAGGAGTGCTAGAATTAAGCTCCATATCTGTAATAATTCATACTAGGAACCTCACGTTTTCTTAATGTTATTCTTTTTTTTAAATATATTTTTGCCCTGACTGGTTTGGCTCGGTGGATAGAGCGTCGGCTTGCATACTGAAGGGTCCCAGGTTCGATTCTGGTCAAGGGCATGTACCTTGGTTGCGGACACATCCCCAGTGGGGGGTGTGCAGGAAGCAGCTGATCAATGTTTCTTTCTCATCGATGTTTCTAACTCTCTATCCCTCTCCCTTCCTCTCTGTAAAAAATCAATAAAATATATTTTAAAAACATATATATATATATTTTTTTATTGATTTCAGTGAGGAAGGGGGAGGAGAGAGAGAGAGAAACATCCATGATGAGAGAGAATCATTGGTCGGTTGCTTCCTGCATGCCCCCTATTGGGATCAAGCCCGCATCCCAGGCGTGTGCTCTTGAGTGGAATAGAACCTGGCACCCTTCAGTCTGCAGGCCGATGCTCTATCCACTGAGCAAAACCAGCCAGGGCCTTAATGTTATTCTTTATTATAAAAAGAAGAAAGAGTGTGCCGTGCCAGCGCAGGCAAGGGTTCGGCAAGCCTGAGGGAGGGCGGCGAAGGATGTAGAAAAGACAGAGAATAAGCTGGGTCTAGGTGGATCTTCCTGTGCCTGGCTGAGGCCACAGAGAGAGATCCAGACAACAAGCTGAGCCTTTATTTTATAGCCAGAGGTAAACAAGGTAGTGGTCACCATAGTTACAATGTTCTTGTGAGTTTCACTTGTTTTGGAAGCACTTGCTGCACCTCCCACAGCCCATTAGCTACCCAGGAAGGATCTAGGGAGCTCACAAGATCAAGCTTGATGTTAAGAGGGCTGTGCCCTCTAAGCTGGGACTTGTTTGCGGCTTTGCCAACAGGTCAGCCCGAGGCTTAACCCTATAGCCACTCCCTACAAAAGAGATTTTTAATTTGGACAACAGAAATTATCTTTGCTCTATCAGGTGATTATTTCAAGGGAGAACTGGTTTCTTAACTGAAACTTAAATTCTTCAGGAATTCCGAGAAATCCCTTACCTCAAGAAACTGAAGGTCAAAAAGCAGGACCGGATATTCCCCCCCGAGACCAGTGCCCCCGTGGCAGCAGCACCGCCGCCTCCCACAGCCTCGGCGCCCACCACCACGAACTCTTCTGCCCCACCAGGTAGCGCTCCGGGCAAGGGGGGGGGGGGCGGGGGCGTGCAGGGGGGGAGCTGAGGTCCTGTGTTTTGGGGGGGACAGGCTGTCTGTCTTTCTCTGGTCACTGTTGCTGATCCTGTGAGGAAGCCCTGTCTTGGTCCCCCTCCCGTGCCGCCCGCCCCCCGCCCCCCCCCCCCCCCCCCAGCAGGAGCAGGGAGGCCAGGTAGATGGCCGGACCTGGAATGGCCTGCAGGGTGTCTGCCCAGTTACTGCAGAGCATCTCCGGGTCTTGCTGTCCTGCCCCCGGGAGCCCTGCTCCCACCGGCATCCAGAGCCTGCGGAGCGCCGGCCTCCTCTGCGTGCAGAGGCCTCTGTACTGGGCAGCATTAGTGAGAAGGCTCCGCGCCAGCAGAGCAGCGGGGTCTGTCTGTTTCTCTCAGGAGAAAGCCCACTGCCTTTGTGTCCGCGGGGGGCGGGGGGCGGGGGGGCGGGCTGGCAGGACTTTTCCCTGCGGCACCTCCTGTCGCAGGATGCCACCAGCACTGCATTCCCATCAGTCGCAAACATGGCGCCCTGTCCAGGCCGTCGAGCGGGGTTGAGTGCAGGCTCTTCCTTCTCCCTGGAATCGGTTGTCTCCCGTCATTGTTGTGGGAGCTTTGCGTTGTCAAGGACGTGTCCGATTTTCAATGGGTTGATTACTAAGTACTGCGTAAGAAGTGGCAGTTTGCTTTTAAATGGGAGGAGGAGAAGAAAAGTGATTGGGCGTTCACGTGACCTACCTCTCTGCTTCCTTCCCATCCTCTGCCGGCTTCCTGTCCCTGGTCCCCAGGCTCCAGCTACAGCCTTTCTGTGCCCAGGGATGAGTGCAGCTCTCCGATGGCACTGGCTGGCTGGCCTCTGCTTTCCCAGTAGCCTTTGCTTCTGTTTTCATATTCTTCCCGCGGGAGAAGCTGACGAAAGAGGGGTGCTGAGGCTGTCCAGGGGCCCTGCAGCCTGTTCCGGCTTTTTCCTGAGAGCTTGCTGCCTGGTTTTCTAGCCCCTCCCCTCCCCCCCGCCCTGCCTCACGATTCTCCTCTCCCATCCCAGATAAGCCGCTGTCCAACATGAAGATCCTGACTCTTGGGAAACTCGCCCGGAGCAAGGATGAAGTGAAGGCCACCGTGGAGAAACTCGGGGGGAAGCTGACTGGGACGGCCAACAAGGCGTCCCTGTGCATCAGCACTAAAAGTGAGTGCGCCTCCCTGGCACCCGAGGTCACGCTCTCTCCTCTCGCGATCGTGGTGAGGATTGGAGGAGGTGAGGCTGAGGTCACGCAGCGTGTCGCACGGACAGCGTGGTTGCTCTGCTCTGGGGGAAGGGCGGCGGCTGGTGTGCCTGGTGCCGCCGCTCTGGACGGAGCGGGTCCGGTCCTTCTGCTCCCGCCAAAGGCTGAGGCTGCTGCTCCTCTCCCCGCCTGGCGCTCTGCCACAGGGGTCCGCAGGTTTGCTGCCAAGACAAAAGTTTGCAGCTTCAGTACATTTGGGAAATGCAGCTAAACAGCGGTGAATGGGTTTCTTGGCCGCATTATTATACCGACGACCATCGTAATATCTCTGAGACCAGAGAAACAGCATTTTCCAAACATACTGACTTCCGGGCCCTCTTTCTGTGGATGCCTGTTAACTTCTCACTCTGTGGAATGGTCTAGAGGTGGCGGCGCTGGCTCATCGTGCCGGAGAGGAAGGGAATGTCGCTGGCAAAGGCCGTTGTGGAAATAGCCCAAGAGCACGAGGCTGGAAGGAAAGAGCTGAGGGGATGAGGGCTTGGGAGTAAGTGTGACTAGTAGCTTGAGACTTAACATCCGTTTTAAACTTGTTTGTTCTTCTCTTTCCCGCCTGATTTGGACAGAGGAGGTGGAAAAGATGAGTAAGAAGATGGAGGAAGTAAAAGAGGGCAGCGTTCGAGTGGTGTCTGAGGATTTCCTCCAGGACGTCGCTGCCTCGACCAAGAGCTTCCAGGAGCTGGTCTCGGCCCACCTCCTGTCCCCCTGGGGGGCCGAGGTGAAGGAGGAGCCTGTCGAAGTCGTGGCCCCAAAAGGGAAGTCGGGGGCTGCAGTCTCCAAAAAGAGCAAGGCCCCCGTCAAAGAGGAAGGTGAGGCCCTGCGCTGCCATCTGGGGCAGAGCCGTGATGCCAGCGGCCCAGTGGGTCCTGGGCACTGTCCGTCCCGTCTGCGTGTGCCCCTGAAACGGCCTGGGTGTGGAAGGCGCTCGGGTCCCGTGGTAGCACCGGATACAAGTGGAAATGACCCACTTGTCTTGCTTCCCCCTTTGCATTTACTTTTAATTTAATGCTCACATTCCTCTCTCCCCTTCCCAGGAAACAACAAATCTGAAAAGACGGTGAAATTAACTCTTAAAGGAGGAGCTGCTGTTGATCCTGATTCTGGTGAGCAAGCAGGGGTGACGGGAGCAGAATGGGGCCCGCCTTCGCCCTCGGGCTCCCGCCACCACATCCTGTCCTGAGAGCACACCTGTGGGGAGCGTCCGGAGGTGGGGTGAGGGTGTTCCAGCAGGTGTGGACTCCGCCCGCAGACCCCTCCCCCAGCACCCTGGCCCCTCTTGGAGGAGGAGCTATGGAGCCCTGCCTCCGTGACAGGTCTGGAACGCTCTGCACACGTCCTGGAGAAAGGCGGGAAGGTCTTCAGCGCCACGCTGGGCCTGGTGGACATCGTTAAAGGAACCAACTCCTACTACAAGCTGCAGCTCCTGGAAGATGACAAAGGAAGCAGGTGTGTTCTGGGACGGGGCGTTCGGGGAGCTGTGCTCCAGGAGAGGGGGCCGCCTGGCTGTGCCGTCAGCCTCGGGAACCCGCCTTTCTCCGTGCCTGGGCCTCCTGCCCCCTCACAGGGAGCGAGGGGCGCAATGAGGCTTCGGTGGGAGAGGAAGGACGCCACGTCCCGACAGCCTGGCTCTCCTGCGTCCAGCGGGCCGTCTCCTTGGGGTGTGTCACGTAATCCCCCAGCTCTCCTTACGTTCCCTTGAAAATTCTAGAGTTTCTCACACCCTCACTCATGTTTCTCCACTTCTGGAGCAAGTCACGTTCGGCAAGAACTGAACTTCCAAATTTTCCTCCAGACTCTAGTTACTAAAGAGGTTTGGATTTGCCTTTTTTGTTGTTATTTTTTAAACCTGATAGAACGCGGCGAGGGCCAGTGCTGGGTGCTGAGGGGCTGGACTGCTTTCTCCGCCCGCACCCCTGGCTGACGTCCCCATTACAGCCGACGTGGAGTGGGCTGTGTGGGCGGAATGTTCGTGGAAGGAGCTCATTCTGATGGTGAAAATACTTTTAAAAAACTACTTTCACATGTTAAACTCTCTTAGCACACGGAAACCACTTACCATTGTGACTCCAGGAGACCCAAAAGGTTTCCTAGGGGGAAGGCAAACCCCGCGGTGGCAGCCCCGGCAGTGAAAAGCCAGCACTGAACCCTGCCAGCCTCCGTCTACGGGCTCACGTTCTCCCTGCCTCTTCATCTTCCACAAATGTTTCATTTGAAAAGGGGACGTCAGAGGCGACCATAAAGAATGCAAAGTATTTGGTTGGCTACTCAACATGTCTAAAGAAATACACCGCAACTGTCATTTAGTTCATTACCTCCTCTGGTCAGAGATTTGAAAGTCAGAAATGGTTTCTTGCTTGTAAAAATACACCTTCGGAAAGCTAGATGTACATTGTACCGCAGGAGAAGGGTTGGGCTTCTGTAGAAATGCAGGCGTGGTCAGTTAAATGACAGGCAGTGAGAGGAACGCTCCCCACCACCAGCCAGAAATCCTAATGGTGGTTGCGGATGTATGCGTTTTCCTGGGCCTGGGTTTGTGGGTTTTAGAGGGAAAGGGTTGTGTGGGTTATTAGGGCCAGAAAATGTTTTCAGGTAGGTCAGTGTGGTATCTTCCAAACATTTCCAGGCGAAAGAACCTAATAGAACAAATTTATATGCTTTTGGGCAACAGCCCAGGAAAACAGCAGGAAGCCCCAAATTTTCTTTCTTTTTAAAAAATGTGTTTTTATTGATTTCAGAGATGGAGGGAGAGGGAGAAAGACAAACATCAATGATGCGAGAGAATCACTGATCAACTGCCTCCTGCACGCCCCACTCTGGGGATGGAGCCTGCAACCCAGGCATGTGCCCTGACCGGGAATCGAACCGTGACCTCCTGGTTCATACGTTGACACTCAACCACTGAGCCACACTGCCCGAGCATTTGAACTCTGGCTTTACCTTAAAACGCATACAAGTTTTATATTTATACTTAACAGTGATGTAAGATTTAACTTACCCACTACTTCCACTAAGAAAAGAAAAATTAACTTAGCCAAAGCTAGGCAGCCCAGGAGCTAGAGAGTGCCATGAGGTGTGCCCTAAGTTGAGATGGAAACAATGGGAGCCTGTGTCTGAGGCTGCTGGCCCTGGGTGCCACTGTCCCACACCTGCCATTTCATCGCACCTCAGCTGAGCTGAACCACAAGTTCTGTGCTATCGTGAGGGTATGTTGTTAATGGCTGCATCTCTTGAAACGCATGACTTCTAAAGGATACTTGCTGCATTTCTTTGGGCACTTTTTATAGGCAGTTTGAAAGGCCATTGTTTAATTACTTTAAAGTTATTATAACCGTCAATTCAATAAAAGTAAAATAAATGTTCTTTATTGTAATACCAGCTCCCTTCGTTCCGCTGTCACTCGTCATTTTAGGCAATTGGCAGTTCTTTCTCACCCAAGTGGACTGTCCGGGAAGGGAACCTCCAGAAATGTGACAGCTGACCCACAGGTTGGTAATTGCTCCTCCTCTCCCTTGCTGCCCTCACAGGTACTGGATATTCCGGTCCTGGGGCCGCGTGGGCACGGTGATTGGCAGCAACAAACTGGAGCAGATGCCGTCCAAGGAGGATGCCGTCGAGCACTTCATGAAGTTATACGAAGAGAAAACCGGGAACGCCTGGCACTCCGAGAACTTCACAAAGTATCCCAAAAAGTTCTACCCCCTGGAGATCGACTATGGCCAGGTAATCACGGGATCCGCTTACACCATCTGGTGTCTGTAAAGGGAAGCATTACCCTATGCTTTTAAAGACATCCCAAGAATCAGATGGCATCCCTGGTGAATGCTACCCCTGTTTAAAGAATTAGTACAAGTCCTTCACAAACTTCCAAAAACAGAATGGGAGGGAACACTCCCAACTCATTATCGGAGGCCAGTGTCAGCCCGATACCAAAGCCAGATAAAGACATCGTAGGAAAACTGAAGACCAATTCACTGTGAGTCTAGATGCAAAACCCTCAGCAAAACACTAGCAGTCTGGCAGCACAGGAGGCATTTATCCGAGGAAGGCAAGGTTGGTTCGCCATACGAAAATCAGTGTAATAAAACATGAATGGAATAAAGGTTAAAGGCCACATGATCTTCATAATAGACCAGGAAAAAGCATTCAATAAAATCCAGTACCCTTCATGAATGGGGTCCGCACCATGAGTGTGAGGTGGAGAGGTTTTAACTTCTTTTCTTTGAAATCTGGTGTATTTTTAACGCTTACTGTACATCTCAGTTTAGACTGGCCGCATTTCAAAACTAGTGACTACTGTATTGAACTGATCTAGAGAATCATTTCTTAAGGCTCTATAGAATTCCATCCTGTGGGCAGCCATAATTCATAATTTACCCAAGCAATATAATGTGCCTCCCCCGATAGGGGTTTAGATTAGTCGCAGGTATTAGTTATAGCAGTGCTGATAAACATAAAATACCTATACCTCTGATTATTCATAGAGGTGGAGTTCCTGAGTTGCAGAGTATGTGTATTTATTTATTTATTTTTAATATATTTTTATTGATTTCAGCAAGGAATGGGGAAGGGATAGAGGGAGAGAGAGAGAAACATCAAAGAAGACAGAAAATCACTGATTGGCTGCCTCCTGCACAACCCCGACTGGGATTGGCCCGCAACCCGGTCACACGCCCTTGACTAGAATCGAACCTGGGACCCTTCAGTCCACAGGCCGACATTCTATCCACTGAGCCAAACCAGCTAGGGCCAGAGTATGTGCATTTAAATAAGGCTTTTTGGCCCGTTAAGAGTTTGTTCCTCGGTGAGGTTAGAGCTAGAAGCTGAGTGTTTCCGTGTTAAGAGTACATTAAAAAAAAAAAAGTTCACCCACAACAGCCATGAGCACGGCACGGCACAGGTCTCTGCATCAGGGCAGCCCCGCGGGTCCCAGGAGCAGCGCCCAGTGCCCGCTCCCTGCCCTCGAAGCACATGTGTCTGCGGACACTGATGGGCAGCATCGCCCTGCCCCACGGGGCTCAGAAGTGAGACGTTGAGGCATCTCCGGAACAGTGTGCTCTTGGCATAGGCTGGGCTGCAGGCGGTGGGGGTCGAGCCTCCTGCTCTTAGTGTATCAGGAGGGGTGAGGGTTTGGGGGTGGGGTTGGCCTAGTTGGATGCACTGAACATGGTCAGGCTGCCTGGCTTGAGGCTTTGGGGCTGTGGAGAAGGCTGTGTAGACTTAGTCCTTCATGCAGTTGGCCTCGGGGGGAGGCGGTGCAAGAGAAGGGGGAGACTCTGTCCCCTGTTCCCTCGACCCAGGGTTTGCCCTCCTAGCTGCCAAGCACTTCTGGGTTGGGCACGAGTGGGCACTAAACACGCTCCCATGCAGGACACCAGCAGCCCGAGGGCAGGAGACAAGGAGCAGGAAGGGGTGAGGGTGTGGGGGGTGTGAGTGGTGGCAGTGCAGCTGCAGTAAGAACAGGGGGCAGTCAGAGGACTGGGGGGGCCTGGAAGTGCCTGATCCCTCTGCAAACGCGCACACTCTGGTAGCTGCCGCCCAAACCCTGTTGATTGGTGCCTAGCCTTTTGCTGGTGGCACTCCATCCTGGGTGCTCTACCTGCAGCCCAAACACCACTGCCACTTTGGGTTGTTCAATGGGGTCTCTTACTGACTTTCTTTTCCTCCGTAACTTACCTTTTCCCCCAAAGGATGAAGAGGCGGTGAAGAAACTGACAGTAAGCCCTGGAACCAAGTCCAAGCTCCCCAAGCCGGTCCAGAACCTCATTAAGATGATCTTCGACGTGGAGAGTATGAAGAAGGCCATGGTGGAGTATGAGGTGCGTGCAACGGTGGTCCTGTCTGAGCCTGTGCTGGCCAGTGGGCGCTCAGCAGCTCTTCTGGATTTGGCATCTTGGCCTGCTCCGAAGCCAGAGGTGGATGAGGTGTGCTGAGGCCGGGGTGCTTGCAGAGGTGTGCTGGAGAGTGTCCCCTGGGTTCCTGGTCCCCCTGCCCTTTGCTCCCCCTGGTTGCCATGGCAGGGTCTGTAGCGTCTTCTCTGCGGCCCCACAAGCAGGCAGTCCGGGGCGCAGCCCACTCCAGTAGAAGTGTGACCGCCGTCGACAGCAGTGCAGGGAACTCCTGACACCTGCTTCACAGATGGAATTCGTTCCCGCTGTTTGAGGGAGAGGTTGGGCCCCAGGCTGAGTGAGGGGGGCGGTTTGAGCCCCTCTCTCCTGCCCCACATGTCATTCCCAGCTTCCTGTACTGTGGTTTTTCTGTGATTTACAGAAATCCTCACCTAAAGGGCTGGGCCCTGCCCGGAAGCAGGCTAGGGCAGCCGTGAGAGGGGGGAGGAGGGTGCCCGCTCCTCGCCTGGCGGGTGTCCCGTGGGGCCGGGTCACCGGGCGGATGGTAAACATGGTGGCCCTGGGGGCTTTATGCCCGGGGGGGGGCACCTGGTGCTCCCTGCGAGGAGGTGACGTCTGAGCCCAGAGCGAGTGTGCCAGGGGAGGGAGGACGCTCCGCCCAGAGCCTGGTGACTCCAGGGAAGCCTCCCTGTGCTGCGGGGCGGCTCTGGGCTCGGCCTCGCCCGCTCTCAGGTCCTCCGGGAGCCGGGAGCCAAGCCGCTGGAGCCGAGCCGCTGGAGCTGCTGCCCAGCCGGCCGCAGGGCTGTGCCTCCAGTCTGTTTGCCGAGCGAGGGGGCGGCTTGTGTTGCCTCAGCCCCGTGTTCCTGGCCTGTGTGTGTGTTGAGGGTGCAGATTAGAGACCAGTCTTGTTAAATAAACGTGAACACGTACCGCGTGGGGAACACGCTCCCCTCACAGTGCCTGCTCGCCGCTCTGCTCGCGCTGCCCTGGGTCGGGACGTCTTCCGGAGTTCCTCCTCTGGCTCTGCTTTCAGAACCACTCTGTAGTCCAGACGACAGGTCGGCCTTTATTACAGCTCCTCGGTTCAAAAGAGATCGTCCACCTTCTCCCCCAGAGTTAGCTCCAGCTGTTTAACTCCCGGAAGCCCGCCTCCCTCAATCAGGATCGGCAGCACTGAGGGTGCAGCGACACGTGGGTGCCATGGCCGAGGAAGCGTTAGACGCTGGCCCCGCTCTGCCTGGTGAACTGAGCACGTCCGTGGCTGTTTCATTTTCTCCCCACGTGGTTCCGTGTCTCAGGTGCTTGTTCGGCTCCATCTGTGTCCCGGGCACTGCAGGTCCCGGGGAGGCAGAGGGGGGTGAGGGGGTCTGGGCCCCGGAACAGAGGACCCATTGGGAATAGCCCCAGAGGCAGTGTCTCAGGATACAGCGCGGGGTCCCCGCGCACGGATGTGAGAGGGCCGGGGGAGCAGTCCGGGCAGGTCCCTCACAGAGGACGTGGGCCCCCGATTACAGATAGGAGCCCAGGGCGGAGAAGTGGGTGCACAGCGAGGAGCTGGTGACCAGGCCTTCTGGCTGCAGATCTGTTCTCCATGGCAGCGTCTCTCCTGGTGGGGGTTCCGAGGGTGCGGGGGGGGGGGGCAGTAGCAGTACTGTCAGCGCGAACGTTTGGCCGTGTGGTGGCTGATGTGAACACACTGGTGACTTTCTACAAACGTGTGTGTCCAGGAGCGCGCTCTTTCAAAGTCACTTATGGTGGTTTCCTTCCGGGACGGCCTTGGCTCACCGCGTCCTCGCTTGGGAATGAGTGGGGAATGCGCTGCGTGCGCCTCCCGGAAGTGCGTGGCTATTTCACGTGGAACGCGGGGCTGGAGAGCCTGGCGGGCTTCTCCCTGACACTCATGACAGCAAGAATCTCCTCACAGACTCTCGGCCCTGAGTGGGGGTCGGACTGCACAGTCTGCGGAGCTGGGTGACTGCATCTCCCCAGGAAGAGGGGGCAGCTCCGGATGCTTCCATCAGGGCCCCGGGAGGCCTGAGAAGGTGACCCACCCACCCCGCCCGGCGCCTGCTGCACAGAGCCTGCCTTTCAGGGGATCCCCTGTCTCCGCAGATTGACCTTCAGAAGATGCCCTTGGGGAAGCTGAGCAAAAGGCAGATCCAGGCCGCATACTCGATCCTCAGTGAGGTCCAGCAGGTAAGCGAGGGCGGCCCTGCTCCGTCCCGGCTGCCAGGGGCTCTCCGGGGCCAGCCCCGGTCTCGGGTGCAGCAGTACGTTTGCTCAAGGTCAGGGATGTACTGGCCCCAGTCCGTGATGACTGAGATGTTTTCAGTTGGACAAGTGCTGCCGGGAGAGAGGATCCCAGTGAATTTGCAGTGTTTCCCTGATGAGACAGGCAGTAAACTTCCTGTGAGCTTGATGAGGAATTCGTTTCTCCTGCCTCATAAAAAACTTCAGGTTTATTTGTGTGTCCTTTGAATTAGGCTGAATTTATTACGCAGTTGCTGGGAAGTTACCGAGTAGGAAGCTAAATAATGTCTCACCCTCATTCATAGTCCCCCTCCACAGAGCCTTCCAGCCGTGCCCTGGAGGGTTCCACTTGGGGGGGTGGGTGCGGGTGCGGGTCGGGGCAGGCTCGGCTTGTGAAAGAAGAAAAGCACACAGAGGGCAGTTGGGCCGGGGAGATGCTTTCTGGCGGGAGCTGGAGTAGAGCCCCTGACACGGAGCCGTTAACACGTAGAGCTGGGCTCAGGCAGTGTCCCCACCAGCTGGGACCGTGTCCCCACCATCGCACAGAGCGGGAGACGGCCGCAGGCCCAAGTTGTACGACTCAGAGACGCCGATGTCCTGTGAGAAGCAGACTCGCGGCCTCGGGCCTGCAGGATGCCCGCTTGCTGCCCCTGTGCCATCCTGGGTCCGAGGCTGCTGCCCAGCATGCAGTGTCCCTGGTCCAGCTCCTCCCTCTGTGCGTTCATTGACACCTTTGCATCTCGAGCACTGATGTCATCGTGGCAGAAAGGGGGACTTGGCCCTTCTGAGCCCGCCACCTGGACCTCCTGAAAGGAATCCCGGTCGTAAAGGTGAAGTTCAGTGGATGAAGGAGGCCAGACTGGATTTTATAGCAAAGGGTTTTTCCCCTTTTATTTCATTATGAAAAGTTTTCAAAGCATACGAAAAGCGGAAATAATTTTACAGCAACTCCCATGAGCCACCACCTAGACACGCAGTTCACCCTGCGCGGCGGCTCTAACGCCACAGCTCCCGTGCCAGTGAGACTCGATGGGCAGCGGGCTGTGCGCGGAGCCTCACAGTTTGAGGACGGAGGTCCTGCCGCTGCGGGGGGTGGGGCACCAACAGGAAGGCGGTCGTCCTGGAAAGATGTGCAGGAAGGCTCTGCACTCACGGAGCGCCGGATCCGCCGAAGCCCAGCCACGCGCTGGGCCTCGCGCTGCCTCAGCCTGTGTCCGTCTGTCCCTCCCCTCAAGGCCTTGTCCCAGGGCAGCAGCGACTCCCAGATCCTGGATCTCTCCAACCGCTTCTACACCCTGATCCCCCACGACTTCGGGATGAAGAAGCCTCCGCTCCTGAGCAACGCGGACAGCGTGCAGGTAGCGCCTCTGGGTCTGCGGGGCCGCGCTGCTGCTCCCGTGTTGCCCCGCGACTCCCTCCACGTCGTGGTCCCTAAGGGCAGGGCCAGCCCGGGCAAGGCCCCTCCGGTGTCATTGTGAAGTGGGGTTCTGCCCACGATGGTGGGGACAGACCACGGGCAGAGCAATGTGGTGCTCCCCCCGCTTCCCCTCCTCGGTGGGGAAGCCGGGAGTGGGAGAGCCTCCCTGCCTCTCCAGGCAGCCGGTGTAAGTGCCACCTGTCACCAGTGGGGGCGAGAGGCAAGACGGCCTTCCCACAGCCTCACGGCTTCCGCCGCCCGCCACAGGGACACGCCATGGTGTGCACTGGACGGCGACAGGCTGCGCGGTCAGCTGGGGTCCCCCCCCCTCACTGTGCGTTTAGGCCGTCATCTGCATTAGGTTTTCTGTTCCAGAACTGGCGAGTCTTTCTCCCTCACGTGGCCCCTCGCTCAAGGGTTTCTCTGTCCCTCCAGGCCAAGGTGGAAATGCTGGACAACCTGCTGGACATCGAGGTGGCCTACAGTTTGCTCCGGGGAGGGTCTGAGGACAGCAGCAAGGACCCCATCGATGTCAACTACGAGAAGCTCAAAACCGACATTAAGGTAACAGGCCCACCCTTTCTGATGCATCCTCAGCGCTCACCCCAGTGCGTGGTCCCCAAACCTCCGTGTGTGCCGGGTCTCCCGGAGCGCTCCCGCACCGGTGGCTGGGCCACACGCCGGCCTGGCCGCCGCGTCCCAGGCGCTGACCTTGGAGAGCCGCGGGCCGTTTCCCCTACAGCTGAGCACCTGGTGCAAGGCAGGCCTCCAGCCAAGGCCTCGGCTTGGTTTTGAGGGGCCTGGCCGATGGTCTCTTCCTTATGCAGGGGGGCTGTTTTTGGAGACTGTGGTCGGAGCCCTAAATGAGTTACGGTGTCCATTTCAGAAGTAGACGTGCCTGATGGCACCTCATAACGACAGTGCTGGTCCCTGCCCTCCCGGTGACGCCCGGAGTCCTTGGACTTCTGCCCGGAGGCTGGCCTGAGAGGGGTGTTAGCCTCGGCTCCGGCTCCCCTGGCCTGGAGCTGGTCTCGGCTCCCAGGCGCCTCTGCTCAGCCCTGTGTCCTCCCTGCAGAGTCACAGGGTCCGGGTTCCCTGGAGGCTGCTGAGCCCGGGAGGGCGGGTCTGTATCACTACAGAGAGCCCTTGCTCCTCGCTTAGGACGAAGCACAGGACTGGGTCCGAGCAGGGAGCATCCCGTGTCACGTGTGGTGCCCGGGGCGCCTTCGTGATGGGAGGCTGGGGTCCGAGCAGGGAGCATCCCGTGTCACGTGTGGTGCCCGGGGCGCCTTCGTGATGGGAGGCTGTGGGTCCGAGCAGGGAGCATCCCGTGTCGTGTGTGGTGCCCGGGGCGCCTTCATGATAGGAGGCTGGGGTCGGTTCTTGGTGAAGGCGTTGTTGTGCTAAGCCTGGAAGGACAGCAGGATTCCTGTTTTCTGAACACGGTACGAACGTGAAATAGGACCAGCATTTCTCCTAACGCTCACGGGAGGGAGTGGGTGGTGCCTGAGCCGTGGTGTGCGTGGCCCTGAGGAGTCCAGAGCCCCGCCCTCCAGTGCCACGTGGTTGGCAGCATCCTTGCCGCTTTGGATTGCAAGTCATGGCTTTGGGGTGCCCCTCCTGGCCCACGTGTCTTACCTCCATGAACTGGACTGGAGCTGGCTCCTTGTTCTAAAGGCTCTGTTGACAGAGCCCAGGTTTCTAGTTTTTTCGTAGCACAAAGAAGGCATGTCCAAGGAAGTGGGACCCTGGCCGGGGCCTCCCCAGCTGTGGGGCCGCTGGCCTGGGCTCTCAGTCCCATCGGGCTTTCCTGAAGGCCATGGCCATGTGACCTGTGCACCTGAGCTTGTGCTGTTCCTCCCACTGTGTGCTCTGATACCCAGACGCCCTCTCCTAGGTGGTGGACAAGGATTCCGAGGAAGCCAAGGTCATCAGGAAGTACGTGAAGAACACTCACGCGACCACACACAATGCCTATGACTTGAAAGTCCTCGAGGTAGGGCTCTCCGCCCCCTGCCGGCTCCTCCTGCTCCTTCTTCCAACCTGGGCCTGGGTAGAGAAAAGCAGTTAACTTTGCTTGAAATAACCAGGGGAAATTTCCTTTATTGAGCTGAAAAAAACAGTAGTCTCCTGGTTTGGGGGTGGGTTTATTCTGTTTTTAAGGACGTTTCCTAGCCTAAAACCTGGTTTTAGAATCGGGAAATATTATCAGAGATCTAAGATGAAGTGCCTTGCCCTGGCCGATTTGGCTTGTGGTTAGAGCGTCGGCCCGCAGACAGAAGGGTGTTGGTCCGAGTCCCAGTCAGTTGCAGTTTCGATCCCCAGCCCCAGTCGGGGCACCTGAGGGAGGCAACCAATTGATGTGCTCTCTCTTTTCTTCCTCCCCTCCTCCCCCTCCTCCCTTCCACTCTGTCTAAAAGTCAATGGGAAAAATGTCCTCAGGTGAGGGTTTTATTTAATGAAGTGCCTTCGTTGTACATCTCCTGCACTGTGACTCGCTTTCGTAGCTGGTCTCTGCTAGCTGGGACGTTGGCTAGTCGGGTCGCTCTCTCCCAGCCTGACTGGAACAGCTCACTTACTTCAGGACCCGTCAGGGTTCCCGCTCAGTTCTCCTGGATCTGGCCAGGCCCTTGGGTTAACCGGAGTAACGTGGTTTCTCTCCCCTCTCTCCTTGACTGACGACTCAAACAAGATCTTCAAGATCGAGCGTGAAGGGGAACACCAGCGCTACAAGCCATTCAAGCAGCTGCACAACCGGAGGCTGCTGTGGCACGGGTCTAGGACCACCAACTTCGCTGGCATTCTGTCCCAGGGGCTCCGGATCGCCCCCCCTGAAGCGCCCGTGGTACGTGCCTGGCCTGGAGAGTGGGTGGGCAGTGCCTGTCTCCGCAGCTGGCCCCAGAGAGAGCTTCCATCGATACTTGGGTGCGACATGCACGTGCCCAGTGCATAGGGGCCTGGTGGGAAGATGGAGGTTTGGGCTCGGCTGTGGCTGACAGGTGGCCGTTGCCAGGCCCTTAGCACAGCCCCTGAGTAGGGCCTTCGCCCTCCTTCTCCTGACCCGAACTCTGTCGCTGGTGTGACTGCGCGTGTGGGAAGTGTCCAGGCCCGGCTGTGAGCGCTGATTGGGGTGTTGACATGCGGAGAACAGACTTTGGCCGTGAGCCAAGCTGAGTCCCCACCTGCTGTACCCCTCCCAGCTGGGTGACCTCCACGGAGCTCCCTGTCTTCCTCGGGGATGCGGTGATGCGTGAGGAAAGCCCTGCCCCGACCAGGGTGGCTGTGTCACCCACTTGATGGCAGAAGGGAGCAGCTGGACAGGGACTTAGCGGTGGTCTTCCAAGCCTCTCGTTTTAGGGCTGTAAAAGGGGGGCCGGGGGGAGAGTTTTAAAGACTCGATTGTGCTGTGCCACAGCACGTGACTTGGGCACGTGACCTGACCTTTTTGAACCTCGTGTGTCACTCGCAAAGGGAATAAAAGAATAGGCAGCATTTACTGGGAGTTCACATGTGCTAGGCTCTGGGGGAGCATTGATTGACTCATGTAATGCTCACAGCAGCCCCGTGCGGGTCTTGCCTCCGTTCAGAGGAAAAGGACGTGGGTCCGGAGGTGAAGCACTTGCTGAGGCCGCTCAGAACCGGCAGACCCGGGTCGGGGCAGCTGCGGGAGCTCGGGCTCGGTGCCTTGCGAGGGGCGTGGGGGAGGGGAAGTGGTGCTGCGGCACTCGGCTCGGCACGGCTCGCGGGCACCCGTAGCGGGGGGTGCTGCTGGCTGTGCCCGTCAGAAGCTCAGCTGTCCTTCCCCCTGCAGACGGGCTACATGTTCGGCAAAGGGATCTATTTCGCCGACATGGTCTCCAAGAGCGCCAACTACTGCCACACGTCCCAGGGAGACCCGGTGGGCTTGATCCTCTTGGGAGAGGTTGCCCTTGGGAACATGTGAGTGTGCCTGGCGTTGGGGCTGTGGCCCTTGGTGGGGAGGGCGGGTGGGCTCCAGGAAGAGAGTCCCCTGGGCTGGGGGTGACCCTGGACTTTCCCTCCACAATTATAGGCCCCCCTGGGGGTGGGGGTGGGGGGGGAGGTGGAGGAAGGCCTCACCAGCCCAGGGCGGGAGCTGCGAGCAGAGAGGGGCACCCGTTGCCCCTCGCACTGCTGTTCAGAGACGGCGTGGACGAAAGGGGCATCAGGCCCGGTTCTGATGCCTGCAGAGAAAACCTGTGGGTCCAGGGATGGGGCTGAACAAACCCCGCGTGGCTGCCGCGGCTCCCTCTGCACAGGACCGTCCTGTGCACAGGGCTGCAGAGCTGGGATCGCCGGCACAAGCTGTGCAGAGAGCTTCCCTGTCGGAAGCCGGAGGGAGGGAGCCCCCAGAGGCCGCGGCTGGGGTGCCAAGGGCGTGCCTTCACGGAACCCCAGGGCGATGGGCTAGGTTCTCGGGCTCATCTTCCTCCCTTGACCTCGTCTGCGAGTCAGAGCCTTGTCCCCGGAGCCCTCTGAGACGGTCCTCTCTCACAGGTACGAGCTGAAGCACGCTTTGCACGTCAGCAAGCTGCCCAAGGGCAAGCACAGCGTCAAAGGTAAGTGTCGCCAGCGCTGCGGCTCTGTCCCCGGCACCTGGCTCCCAGGAAGCGGCGGGCCTGGGGCTCGGCCGTGACACAGCCAGAGGCTCGGTTCAGAAGCTGCCCTCGCTGCCAGCCCCGGTGCCATAACTGCCGCGGGGAGTCTGAGCACCGGCAGCGAGGTGCGTGGGCGCTGCGATTCACCCCGACTCCTCGCTCCAGCGCCGAGGGCCCCTCGGGAGCCAGTGGCACCTGAGGAGCCGGAGCCCCCGCTGCCTGGGGAAGGGACTGCTTTGGAATTCTGCTCAAAGCGTAGTTGGGGGCGGGTGCCGCATGCACCTTCTCATCAGAATCCCGAGGCTGGTGCCCTGGGAACGCGATTGTAGCCTCCAGGGCCCCGTCGGGAAGCAATGGAGGAGGAAGTTTGTCTTTAACATGATCACAGATCTGACACGAGTGGACTCCCCGCCTGGCCCATTCTCGGTCGGCTCACAGTGGTCTCACGCGTGCCTTCTGTTTCGCAGGTTTGGGCAAGACGACCCCTGACCCTTCCGCCAGTATCACGCTGGATGGGGTGGAGGTTCCTCTCGGGACGGGGGTGTCGTCTGGTGTCGACGACACCTCCCTGCTGTACAACGAGTATCCTTCACGCGTAGTTCCGTGTGCAGCCAGCGGGCTGGGGAGGCTGCCCTGGGGCGGCCTCCGGGTGATCCTGCCCGCCCTGGTCTCCCTGCACCAGTGAGCCTGGCCCCGCCCGAGCAGCCCAGTGTACGGGGCGCCCCGCCGAGCCTCCTGCCCGATTGGGGCGCACACTCTCCGCTCGGAAACCTTTGCCTCCTTGACACACTCCCCTCCAGGTACATTGTCTACGACACGGCTCAGGTGAACCTCAAGTACCTGCTGAAGCTCAAGTTCAACTTTAAGACGTCCCTGTGGTGAGCGGGCGGAGCCCGAGGCGCAGCCCAGCCGACGGCAGGCAGAGGCCGTGGCTGGGGTGCCAAGGGCATGCCTTCACGGAACCCCTCGGAGAGATTTGAACACCGGGTCACATGTTCAACGATTTTTCCAGACTTTTCAGATCCATTGTTCAGGGGGCTGGGGGTGGGTTTCCCTGCACCATAGCCCTGTGGGTAACTGACAGTGGAGAGAGGGAGGGGCAGGGTTTTGTCTAGAATAGTCCTCAGGAGAGACCAGGCCACGTGAGTCCTGGTCCCCGGGGAAGGAAAACCTAATCTTCCACCTCACACTTAAGTGTTCTTTTTTAGTTTTGGAAAATGTTAAGCATTTATTTTGAGGTAAAAATAAAAACTAATTTCATAATAATTAGGTTTTCCTTTGGCGTTTATTGTCACCCTTTTAGCTTTGGGGTGTTGGCTGGTGGAGGGGGTGAGGAGACGGATAACATTTCTCCTCAGAAACGGAAGGAGCCTCCTTTTCTGCAGCCGCTGACCGCGGCCTTCTCAGGGCGTGTGGTGGAGCACAGGGAAAGTGGCGTTTGAAACTTGACTTCCCTGTGAGCAACTTTGTCTTCCCGCCTAAATTACATCACTGGCATTTCCGGGGCCGATGCTAATTCTCCGTTAATGTGAACGTGGCTGCGGTGTTTGTGTGTGTTGGTCTCACCCTCACCAGAGGCCACGTCCACAGAGACGACAGGGAGGCTGGCCGGTGTCCGTGAACCCCCCGAGTGTGCTGGGGGGCAGGCGCACTGCCCCTTCCAAACACCAGACCCTGGAAAGCGCTGCGCCAGCCAGTCCGGTGCGCTGGTGACAGACCACGTCAGTGCACGGTTCTGTGGGGGCTGCTTTACACGCGTGCACAGGTGGCCTCATGCTACGACTGTACATCTGACAACAGCACTTAAAAATGAAAGCCTGGGTGTACCTGTGGCACTTGGGACCTTTTAGAGGAAGAGGAGGGAGTGTGGGCCTAAGGGCGGAGTCACAGGCTGAGAAGGCAGCAGGTGCGCCGTGGTCTCGAACCCCAAACTGCCCTGGACTTGTTGGCAAGGGAGACAAGGACATTCTGTTCCAGACAGGGAGGAAGAGAAGCAGTCCCGCTTCCTCTGAGCTGAGCTTTATGTGCTAGCGAGTGAGGACAACAGCGGCCGTTTCTGAACTGGGGCTCGGGAGCTGAGTCTGGCCACGTGCAGTTTGTACGAAGGCCATGCACACCGGGTGAGGTGCTCGGTCTCAGCTGCAAACACAGCCATCAACTTGAACACAGTGGAGTTCTTACGTTCTCGGCGTCCTCGGTGTTTAAGGACCCTTAGCACCTCTGACCTGAGACCCACCCCCCAAATCAGCCATTCAGCAAGGCTCTCAGGCTCCCTGAATCCCGAATATTCTGTATCCTTTTCCCTTTTTATCAGCACAGAGAAGCAGTTGCCCTCACAGCACCCGATTAAACAGCCCTTAGGGTGGAGTGATCACTTAACCCTACCAGACCTGAGGCCCTGAACCTAACTGTCCCCCATACCTGGGCTCCTGAGCATTAAAGAGAAAAAATCAACATGATATAGAAAAATGTTAGTTACATGCAAACAAGTGGTTAGAATAAGATGGAGCTTGGAGACATTGTAGAAAATAGGTCTACCTTTTATCTAGCGCCAATATTCCACCTTTGTGTGCCAATCCACCCAGTAGGATGAGCCTTGTTTCACACAGAGGTACTTCTTGCAAAGTGAGCACCAGATGTTGCTCTTCACCTTCTTGCATGGATTGTCTTTGTAAGACACTCCAGGATTTTGCTAGTTGTACCTGGAGTGCTTTTCCATGCACACAGCACAGATATGATTGGACGATGTCCCAGGGAATCTCTGGAAAATGATTGCCTGGGGTCATCCGTTGAGGGCAGGGTTCCTTTTGTGGGTGGCGGTGGGCTGATGTCCTGTATCCACCAATAAGTTGCAGGCACAGTTTCTGAATATATCTGGTGAAATAAACTGGCTTTTTTGAAGAAGCTTGCTGCTTTGAAGCATAAAAGATATAAGAATTATAACTGGCCCACATAAAACATTTTATGAAAAGCCGCTGTGGCCAGCGGTAATGATGACAAGACTGGTGAAGGCGGATCATCTGGTCATTTTTGTCACAGCCACCCATATATTTATTATAGTCCTTCACCAGCTATGGCATCTGTATTTCTTGCACACTGCCATCTTTATTTCTTCTGTTTATTACTACATTTTGGGCTGGATCGTGGTAGTTCAAAATAAATGTGATGGGCTTTCTATCCTGCCACACTAAACATGTTACACTTTCTTGACATAGATAGCGACTGTCACCCCTAGCAAGTTTTTTTACACTTTTCAGCGACTTAGGAAGCTGCTTCCTGTTTTGCTGCAGGGTTCCCACAATTCCTGTGTGTAATTCTGACTCCTCAGAGTCTGAATCAACCAAAGTATCGATCCCCTGTTGGACTGTGATAAGCCTAGACCTACCTCGCTTTCCTGTTGAAGTGCTTGGTTCATCAGCCGCTCGTTTCATTGGGAAGGCCAGCGGCAGCCGGGCCCCAGGTTAGCACAGGGTGTTCACGTGTGTGAACGAGCTCTGAGACGTGTTCACACTGAAAGCCTACGCTGCACTGGCCGTTGTTTTTGTTTGTTTGTTATTGATTTTAGAGAGAGGAAGGGGGGCAGAGAGAAACATTGATCAGTGTGGGAGGCTCCCCAACCAGGGCTCGAACTGCAACCTTTTGGTGTACGGGCAGCACTCCAGCCACCACCGGCCAGGGCGTGCACCGGCTGTGTATCCTCCCACTGGAGGTCTGAGTATCTGGAATGGTTTATCTCCGACCTGTGGGGCGGGCTTTTCTTGTTTCTTTGTTTTTGTTTTATAAATTTATTTATTCTTAATCCTCACCTACGAATATTTTTCCATTGATTTTTAGGGGGAGTGGGAGAGAGAGGGAAAGATAGAGGCATGTATGTGAGAGAAACATAGATTGGTTGCCTCCTGCATGAGCCCTGATCAGGGCCCAGGCCAGGGAAGAGCCTGCAATCAAGGTATGTGCCCTTGACCGGAATTGAACCCGGGACCCTTTGGTTGCCATGCCGACACTCTATCCACATGGCCAAACTGGCTAGGGCTGGCTGGTTTTATTTCACGCCAATATTCCCCACATGTTAAGGATTTCACATTTCCCAAAGTGGTGTCCCTTCCTTTCCCTTAAATTCTGTGTTTCAGTTCCCAGAAGATTGGGATTGGTTTATTTACTAGAGGCCTGGTGCATGAATTCATGCACAGGTGGGGTCCCTCGGCCTGGCTGGCCATCAGGGCTGGTGGGGGCGGGGGGTAGGGGAGGACAGACAGCCGACTGGGGGAGGGACTGCGGGAGGTTGGCCAGCTGTAGGAGCACTCTGACCACCAGGGGTCAGCTCCTGCATTGAGCATCTGACCCCTGGTGGTCAGTGCGTGTCATAGCAACCTGTCGACCACTCACTCGGTCGCTCAGGCTTTTATATAGAGAGATTCTTCTCATTTTAAGGAACGGTGTCTTCGCCCTTCTGCCGAGGGCCCTTCACGCTGTGCCTCGTTTGGGGCTAAAGCTGGTTCAGGGGTCTGGTGCAGGGATAGCACCCGCTGCCTCCTGGCTTCTGCCGGTGACTCTGCCTGGAAGATGAGACAGCAGCCTGTTTGTCCCTTTTCTGGCTTCCGAGAGCAGGGCCAGCTCTCTCCGTTTCCTAGTCTCTCAGTGGTCTAGGTTATAACGGGCACTCTAGGGGGTGCTGCTGCCTGCCTCCACTCCCCAGCCCTCCAGAGCCAGTTAGGGGCTCAGCTGGTAGGCAGAGGCCGGGCCCCTATAAGCCTGTGTTCCCGGTCGCCTGAGCCAGGGCCCCCGCCCTCACACCGTTCAGCCAAGCCTCTCTGTCTGCGGGAAGACGAACCAAGCCATTGGGAGTCCCTGACACCCTGGGTGCCCGCCTACCTCTGCACGTGGAGGATGAGTGCTGATCCCGTCAAGTTCTTCGCGCTGTTCCTGGCCTCAGTGGCCCCTCAGTAGTTTCAGCCATCGTTGCTAAGCCCCGGGGGGGTGTTGATAGTGTAGGAGTCTCCAGGTGAAAATGGAGGGACCAGGGACCAGGACAAGGAAGAGCCCAACCTGGCTCAGCGAGAGATCTGCCCCCTTTAATTTCCTGGGAAACGGCAGGGACACTGGCCTCCCTCAGCGCGGCTTCCTCCCCGCCGTCACCCATGTTGACGGAAGGGACCAAACCCTCCACACTGTCCCCGGCCCAGCCCACTTGCTGGCAGGCCTGCGGGGGCTCAGACAGCTGCTGCGGCAGGTGCCCGGCTAACTTT
Organism: Eptesicus fuscus; assembly: GCF_027574615.1. Classification (NCBI taxonomy): domain Eukaryota; kingdom Metazoa; phylum Chordata; class Mammalia; order Chiroptera; family Vespertilionidae; genus Eptesicus; species Eptesicus fuscus. The sequence goes on from NC_072496.1 coordinate 16,191,872, forward strand.
AGCCGCGCCGTCCTCGCCGGCCAGGCCGGGCTGCTTGGGTTTGAAGGAGCCGTGTGCAGCGCTGATCAGGAGCCAGGGACGGCTGCGTTGGGATCTGTCTGCCTAGGACTTCCAGGCATTCCAGAAATACCGTGTTTAAAGAATGTTGTTTCTGTGAATCCACAAGAGCCCAAACTAGGGAGCCAGCAGGCAGCCAGGCCGTGGGTGCTGAGGACGCCAGAGCAGCGCTGGTGGAGGCCGGGGAAGCAGATGGCGACCCCAGCTCCCGCCTGGCCCTCGCCCATAGCGGGCAGGCGGCCGTCCTCGTGTCCTGGGCGCTGACCTCTCGTTGCTCTTCAGCGACACAAAGGAAGAGAGCCAGCCAGAGCTCCGGTCCGGCCTCGGAGCCACTCCCGGAGGAGCGGCTGGTCTCAGCTGTGATCAGGAAGACACTGAGCACAGATGCCAGTCAGGACCTCCTGGCCCTTCTGTGGAGCCGGCAGATGTGGCCACAGGCTCAGGGGAGACTGTCCAGGTCCCCGCACAGGCTGCGACGGAGCAGGTTAAGAACCCGTATTTCCTAGAATGATGTCCGTGCCCTGTCACCCCCAGACAGGAAATTCCCCCCGAAAGACAGCCCCTGGGCCCGGGAGATCTGCTCCAGCCGCCTGTGCCGGCTCCACGCCGATGACTAGTCCCTGAAGGAAGCTGAGGACGGAGAAGACGAGTAGAAAGAGGAGACCAAACGGGTCCGCCTCCTAAGCTGGGCGTGAACACACAGATGCTCGGTGGTCACTGGGGAATCTCAGCCACGAGAAGGAAAACCCGACGACAGCAGCTCCAGCAGGAAGGACACACGTGCCCCCTTGCCAGGAAGTGGACGGTGGCAGGATTGGCTCATCAGCTGGTTTTCCTCGTGGTCCTCCCTCCGCAGTTGCCAGATGGCACCTGGACTCCTGGCATCAGCATCCAAAGCAGGAGAGGGGGAGGGAGCTACAAGCTCATCCTGCCATTTGTCCCGCAGACCCAGCTCGGTGAGGGGGGCACAGGCCAGTGGCCCGGCTGCAAGGGCGCTTGGGCGTGGAATGCCTGGTATTTCAGCCTGTTCGGGGGGAGGTGGGCTCTGCCATTAGGACCCAGAGGGTCAGGGAAGGCTGAGTGCATGACTTCCTGGAGGTGAGGGCAGCTTCCCACAGGCACATGCTTTGGGCGCTGGGTCCACAGCCCTCAGGTCCTCGGTGGCTGAGTGCGAGGACTTGCAGAAACGCCGTGGAGTCCCTCCCTCCTGGAGAAAGATGGACATCACCCCAGGAATAGGCACAGTCGCCCAGAATAGCCTGCGTGGCGGTGCCGAGTGCTGACCTCAGACGGGGTTCAGCGACGCCCTGCGGCCGGCCGGGCACCCCGGGACAGGCCGCCAGTCTTTGCTCCTCAGCGGGTTTGTTGTGAGCCCGTGTCCTGCTCCGCTTGCCTGGAGTCGAAAGCCTTTGCCTGCTTCCATTCCTTGGGTTGGCGCCCAGAACACCGGGAAGCGGCGCCAACTGGCTGTGCCCGCTCAGGTCTCCCAGGGCCGCAGCCAGGTCGTGGGCACCTCCCGCAGCCTCCCCAGGGCAGGCCCTGGCTCGTGACAGCAACGGAGGAGACCTCGAACGCCCCTGCCAACTAACGGGAACCTGACAAAACACGTCCTCCCTCCACTGTGTTGAACAGGCACAGCTTGGGGGTCAGAACCATTGATTTTCCTCCCGCTGCCCTTTACAGATTGCTCAGCGAGACCCCCGGCACCGGTGAAAGCTCAGGCCCTGCCACTTCCCCTCTGTGGCTCCCAGATTCAAACAGTTTCAGCTCCGTACCCGGAACGCCCGGGGCAGGATCACAGTCCTGTCTGAGCTTGTGGCCTCACCATGACCTCCTCCCTCGGCTCCTGGGACCTGCTTCAGGCTGGAGGTCGGCCGCGGGAAAGGGAGGCGGTTGCTCTCTATTTCTCAGCCTCTCGACTTCCTGTCCGAGTTCCTAGCCCCTTTCAGGGCCCCGGGGAAGTGGGGGTGGGGGGGCGGCAAAGGCTGGGGAATAGGAGAGGTCTCCCCTCCCTGGTACCTGGAGCCTGGCCCTGGCAGGCACGTGATACTGGCTCTTGGGGAGCTCTCATCAGCGTTTCAGGGGTCCCCACTGGGCTCCTCGAACCTGGCAGGTGTGTGTCTGGCTTCATGCTGCCAGCCCCCTCCCGCCCCAGCCCCCCACATCCCTTGCCCGTGTCTAGGAGCGGGGCCAGTCCGCGTCCTGGAACTCCTCGGAGCCCTTGCAGCACACACTGCGTTTTGAAGTCTCCGTCAGCTTTCCCCTTGGCAGACCTGGGCGCGCTCACCCAGCACAGGCCCGGCCAGGCCGGGCACCAGGCGGCTTCCTCTGCGGCCCCTCCCGCACCCAGCCAGGCCGGCCGCCACCTCCCAGCCGCTGGGCCTTCCCTTCCAGAACCGGAGACACGGGGCTGCCCTGGAGACAGGGGCACTCACACAGGACGGCCTGCCTTTCTGGCTGGGAAGTTGGGTTTTAAGAGAAAAAGGTGGACCCCAAGGGGAGGGAATCTGTGCGCCGTCGGGTTGGTTAAGGGGAAGAGGGAAGCGGGGGACAGGTCCCCACTGGGAGACCAGAGTGAGGTTCTGGAGCCTCGGACGTCTCCACGTTGGCCCCACCTGCTGCCATGTCTGATCCCACCGTGAGGAGCAGGAAGACTTGAAATGCAAAGGGGCTGATGTCTTTAACAGCAGGAAAGAGGAAGCCAGGGAGTCGGCCCCACTCCCAGCCCCCCAGGGGGTGGAGGAGGCGGGGCCACTCCAAGGCCCTCGGAGCAGAAGCTGCTGGGGGCCTGCCGGCTGGGCTGCGCAGTGGGAAGTGGGAAGTATGGTAGCAATCATCTCAGGTAGAAACAGCTGTTTGGGGTCTGTACTTACTTGTTTGCTAAAACAATAGAAAGTTATTTTGACTTTCTGAACTTACGTATGCTATCCCAATACTCCATTGATGATGGTTTGAATGTCCCATTGATTGTGATCTCACTGGTTACTGAAGCACTTTCTTCTGGGAACCAGGACAGCTCAATTATCCCAATTTGTCTCAGTAGCTACAGATAACGAGTTTCCGTGGACTCAGTGGTCCCGGAATCTGGACAGCACAATTACTCTAAATGGCCCCGGTGGTCCCAGATAATGTGTTTCTGTCGATTCAGTGATTCGTAGATACTTTAGGTAACTAACTTGCTCAGTTTTGCCTCTGTAAAAATGCTTTTCTCGAAAGAGGTTCCTCACTCCAGACCCAAAGATGTAATCGATACCTTTGTGATATTCTGCCAGTCTAAGCCAGATGTGGCAAGCTGTTCGGGGCTGCGAGGTCTGGAGCGCTTTAGCCCCTCGTATGCCGCCGGCCTTTAATAAATGACTCCATAGTTCGACTTCTTGAGGCGTCCTTTGTAAGATGGGGGTACCTTACAACAAGTGCAGGATGGAGTTCCCAGCGAAACGCCCTTTCGCTTAAATCCGTGGACTCGGCGCCCCCAGACGGCTGTTAGCACCGAGGGTCTCTCCCCGTGTGCTCTTCCTGTGCCGGTGGCCGGTGGTGGCGTGCCCGTGCCAGGAGCGGTGGCCGGTGGTGGCGTGCCCGTGCCAGGAGCGGAGGGTGAGCCCGCTGTGAGGAGCTGGGCTTCCTGGTGGGAGAGCAGCGGGCGGTGGTGGTATCTGCCTCCCAAAGCTCCGCTCACGGTCCGTTCTCCGCGGTGTCTTCACCCGCAGACGGTCCGCTCCCGTCCAGGGCCCATGAGGGAGGCCCCCACGGACAGATCCACTTGCCAGCACCTTCGGGGCCTGAGTCCCCGTCACAGCCCTGCTGGTTCCAAGGGTGACAAGAAGGAAAACCAGCGTTTCCGGGTCAGGAATACACCTGGACCCTGGACCCTGCACCCTGGACCCTGGGCCGAAAGCCCCTCGCTCTGTTGGATTTTTGCCTCCAGTGCTCAGCTGAGGAGCAAGCCCAGCGCCACAGGGTTTCCATCAAGCGCGGGAGTGAGAGCCATTCACACCCAGAGCTTCAAATGCTTCCCTCTCCGGTTCGAAAACAAAACCATCACGAAGAAATGACTTTGGAGAAAATCTTGAGAACCAAGTAAAAAAATTAAATCGCTTTTTTCTTATTCCAAGGAACCCTCTTGGAACTGCCGTTATAGAAATGATTCCTATTTAATGGAAAGCAAGCAAGTCAATGGGCAAGTGCCCTAAGGTGTCGGGGACTCAGGAACCGAATCTGAGCACCGCCTTCCCGGCTGCCCTTCGTTTCTCTGCCGACACAGCAGGAACGGCCTGTGCTTGCAGCATCAACAGTCCCCGGGCATTGTGGCCCGCGGCGAGAGGGGTCTTGAACCCTCAGCCAACCTTCCTCTTGAAATGGGGTCTCAACTCCCCAATCTGTAAATGTCAGGGGCTCAACACCTCTGCTCCCCTTTAGAAGGAAATACATGACCAAGTGAGTTGCCAAGACCGTGGATGGAAAACCCAGGAGGAGGAATGGAGAGAGACAATGTGAATCAAGGGCTTGAACGTGGCGTCTTCAGGTCGTCGTTGCCTGGCCAGTGTTCCCTGTCCTTGCATTTGTCCTCATCGTGGGTTATCGGGGTGTAGCTCTTGTAGCTGGAAGCAACGTGGGGGCATTTAACTTAGGGGTTCCACAAAGGGGCTCTGGAATCTGTGAAACCTCAACTTTGTTTTAATCCTCACCCCAGGGTCTTTTTTCGATTGATTTTTAGAGATAGTGGAAGGGAGGGAGAGGAAGAGAGAGAAGATCATCAATGTGAGAGAGACACATTGTATGGTTACCTCCCCCACGCACCCTGTCAGGAGCCAGGGATCGAACCTGCAGCCCAGGTACGTGACCTTGACCGGTAATCGAACCTGAGACCCTTCAGTGCACGGATCAACACTAACCACTGAGCACATGGCCAGGGCGTGAAGGACTTAAAAGATTTCCTCAGTGGGAAGTTCAGTGACTCTGGGTGTGTTTTCCCGTCAAAGGGATCGCAGCAACCTGTGCGGAGCAAGTGCAACAGAACCGGAGGATGGAGGAGGGCGGAGGAGGGCGGAGGAGGGCCGGGGCCTAAAGAGCCACGGGCTGAAGTTGGACCGAACTTCATACACGTCGTGTGGGAGGGCATTATGCTGTAGGAGAGGAATTAGAATGCCCAGGAGGAAATTAAGTAAGAGAAGGTGCTAAGTCACTGAGAAGGTAAAACTGCTAATGATTAGTGAGATGTAGTGTAATCTCCTGAGCACAAAGGCCCAAGGAAGGGTTAGAATGAGAGAACCAAGGTAGCAGGAGACCAGACACGGGCCAGCGCGGGAGTGCGAGCAGGAAACGCTCAGACGGTTAAATGCCTGCTGTGTCCGCTCGTGCAGGCGGCAGGATGAATCCAAGCACACTTGCGACCAGGGTCCAGGGCTTGCTTTCCAAGGCCGTTGGCGAGCGCTCCGTCCTGCAGAGGATGCACGTGAAGGTTGGCTGAATCAACTAGCAAACTGGTTGATCGAGAAGCAGATTGTGGGGCCAGGACTGTGGGGCCTGGAGGGTGGAGACGGGGAGCCGGCACCGTGGTCCTGACAGTCACAGAGCATTTATCTGGTCACAGGAAGTGGGAGAGACACGGACCTGGTGGGTGAATCCTCCGTGAGAGGAGCCGGGCAGTGGCTTCAGGCCGTCATTCCTATTGTTGTGCTCCAAAGACAAGTACATGACTGACGCAGTGGAATCTGGTGTGTGACTAAGTGTTTAATTTGAAAAATGCAAAATATTCCATTCACACAGAGAAGTATGTGCGCTTGAGAGTGACTAATACTAGTGTAATCCCTGCGCCATTCATTTCGATGTTAGCAGGGTTTGTTTTTTGCCTCCTTTTCCCCTGATTGACACCCACCCCCCAGTGAGCGGTTTTTATATTTTTTAAATTAGTGAATGGGCACCATCTAGAAGCCTAACTGAAGGCCTCTGTAGCTTGGTGCTCTGGCTGTTGAGAAGTCAGAGCTGTCAATAATTACCAAATAATAATCTAATAATCAGAGCTGGCTACTAGTAATATTTTGACATGTTTCTTTCCAGTCTCATCCTATATAATAAAAGGCTAATATGCAAATTGACCAAACTGGAATGACCGGTCGCTATGACACACACTGACCACCAGGGGGCAGACGCTCAACGCAGGAACTTCCCCCTGGTGGTCAGTGCGCTCCCACAGAGGGAGCACTGCTCAGCCAGAAGCCGGGCTCACAGCTGGTGAGGGCAGTAGCAGGAACCTCTCCAGCCTCCGCAGCAGTCGGGCATCGCCCGAGGGCTCCCGGATTGTGAGAGGGCGCAGGCTGGGCTGAGGGACACCCCCTCCTCCAGTGCACGAATTTTGTGCACTGGGCCTCTAGTTTTTATATAAAATGCTTAGGCTGTAACCTTACTGTATGTATAGTTCTTCAATTTACTTTTCTAGAAGGAGTTTTTAAACATCCACCACCTCCCATTCACTCTACAGGAGACTGTGAGGTCTGTCCAGGTTCAGTCTTCTGAGCTTTCTTGTTGCTCACACTTTGGTTCTGTGGAGCTGCCCGTGCTGTGGGGGCTCTGAAGGGTCAGCACTAATGCTCTTTGTTCTGCGATTCACGATGGCCGCGCGCGCCACCTGACTCAACTGTGCACTCTTAGCTCCAAACAAGCAAATGACATCAGGGCAGCACCGAGGAAATACCGGCTGAACAGATGAATGAATGGATGAGTAGCTGGGTTAACAGGGATGTTGATTGCTTGAGGCTCACTCAGGAGACCATTTTAAGGTCAGCCGGCTTTGTTCAAAATTAGATAGTCTTTCTCTCCCCCCCTCCCCTCTCCCTGCCCCTCCCTCTCTCTTATTGTGTGTGTGTGTGTGTGTGTGTGTATATATATATATATATATATATATATATATATATATATTATTGATTTTTTTACAGAGAGGAAGAGAGAGGGATAGAGAGTTAGAAACATCGATGATAGAGAAACATCAATCAGCTGCCTCTTGCACACCCCCTACTGGGGATGTGCCCGAAACGAAGGTACATGCCCTTGACCGGAATCGAACCTGGGACCTTTTAGTCCACAGGCCGACGCTCTATCCACTGAGCCAAACCGGTTTCGGCTCTCTTATTGTTATGCACACGTGGACAAACAGAATCCATCTACATGATGACACTCATTTTTACATGACCTTGACTCTTCTCTCAAAAATGGCCTTTCTGGATGCTCACCTCCTGGGAACCAGAAGGCCTGACGGGGATCCCAGGCCCGCACTTAGGAGCCTCTTTCCCTGGGCCTGGGTGCACTTCCCTCTGCACGGACGAGCTGAGTCCTCCGGTAAGACTCAGCTCCAGCATCGGCCCTGCCGGAGGGCCTCCTGACCCCGATGCAGCCTGCAGCCTGCCCTGCGCAGTGCGTCCTGGGCGCGTCCCATGCTGCCCGTTGGCTTGGGCCGCCCTCACTGCCTGGACCCGCTGGCTGCAGGGGCTTCGTCCTCCATGCCTCGTACTTCGGAGACGCCCGTAAATGTTCCGTGGATGAAAACGGAGGTGATCCTGGGCCCGTCACTAACCTTCTGCGCCTCGGTCTCCTCCGCTGTGAAATGCTGGTGACAGCGAGGTGACGAGGTGGGTGGAATGAACGTAGAATACGAAGCGGCTGGTGAAGCTGAGCGCCGAAGGGCTGCCTCCCGCCAAGGCAGGCGTGTCAGGAGGCTGCCTGACAGGGGAGACCACAGAGGAGACTTGGGTGTTGAGGGCTATCACCAGCCGCCTAGGACACGGGTGCAAGGCGGGCATGAGTGAGGTGCCTCATGCATCTGATTCTCCTGCTCTCGTTACATGCTGATAACGTGGGTTCAGTTATAATCACGCTTCCGCCCGAGGAAACAGGCACGTAGTGGTAAAGTCACCGTCGAGGTCACCCTGTGGTCCGTTGTGTCGCTGCCCCGTGCGCCACCCCTCCCAGTGGGCCTGCTCCTTCATCTCGCATTAATGGCTGGGGCTCACTTTACCCAGAGGATGTGGCAGAGGGAGCGCTGGGCCTGCCCAGGCCTGAGCTCGAGGCCGGGGAGCTGCTGCCTCTTGCTCTTGGAAGCCCTGAGGCACCACATACGGGATCTGGCTGCTCTGAGGCGCGGCGGAGACCCCAGGCCTGCGTGGAGAGAGAGAAGGGGGCTCACGATTTGATCATCGGATGCATTACAATGTAGTTGTGTTTCTTTTTAATAGAAACGTCCACTGAAGAGCCTCGTTCTGAACCACAAAGAAACACAGATGGGAGGCCGTCGTTTTACCGCGTCAACCAGCAGCTGAGCCTGCTCACTGGAAGCAGGAGTACCTGCTCACCTTGCGACAGCCAATAACCCACATGGACAGCTGCTGATTCCAAGATGAATCTGATTGCCCCAAAGGGAAACAGATGGACACGTTTTGGAAGGCAATCTCCAAGGAAACAAGTAGTGTCCACTTGCGTTGTCTCTTTTGTTCTGTTCACTCATCGAGCATTAAAAAGAGCCGAAGGAAGGAGGCGGCATCAACGGGGCATGTTAGTGCATGAGATGTCCACGATCTTAATTACTGAGGGGACTTCTGTTTCCTGTCATGACAGGGACCATGCATGCTCTCCAGCTATAAGGCAACTGAGCAACACAGAAGAAACAAATGTTCTTCCTCATCGTACAGTAACCCGTATCCTTGAGAAGGAAAAGGAATGGAACGAGCCCCGGGCCCCTGAGGCTTTCTGCCTGGAGACCGCTCCCCGATGGCTGTGGTGCAGGAAGAGAGGAGCAGGCAGCTTCCATCGTGGCAGCTTCACCAAAAGGACGGAGCCTGCGTCCAGGAGGCTGGAAGCGAATGTGCGAGGCAGAGCAGCGGAGAAAGGAGGTGGAGAAGGGCCCAGGAGTCTGCACTGGGAACCTTTGTGTCTTGTGCTGTGTATCTAACATGAAACCCTGCAGAGCCAGGCAAAGCCAATATGGGGAGATGTTGGACAGTTCCCAGAGCTCACACCGTCCTGAGAGAGATGTGAGTTCTATCGTAGGATGTCCCTGCTGCTCTAACAAACACCACAGACCGGGGGCTCACAGACAACGGAGGTTTGGTCTTCACAGTCCTGGAAGCTGACAAGGCCAGTATCGAGGTGTCAAGATGTGGTGTCCGGCCAGGGCCTGTCTTCTCTGAGTTCACATGGCAGGAGGGGCAGAGGGGCGCTCCAGGGTTTCCTCTCTGGGGCACCAGTGCCGTTCACAGGACTCCACCGCCAAATGCCTTCTCACGGAGGACCCAGCATCGACATCGGGATTGTGGCGAGTTACAACCATTTCGTCAATGGCAAGTTCCAACCAATCAGAGAAAAGGAAATAACAAAGAGGTATCCTACCTAATAATAGACAAATTGACCACACCTTCGCTACGCCCAAGCCACGCCCACCAACCAATCAGGACGAGTATGCAAATTACCCCAACCAAGATGGAAGTTAATTTGCATATCAAGACAGTGTAGAAAGAAGCCAAGAGCTGCAGAAGGGAGCAAAGCTGCGGAGAAGCAAGCAAGCTGCGGGGGAGGAGAAGGGAGGAGCGGAGGCAGGGCGGGGTAGAGTGCAGCAGGAAACCCTATTGCAGGATTCTTCCTGCAACGGGAACGCTAGTAGTTAATAAGTCAATAGAGAAGAAAAAATATGGAATCATAAAAAATAAAAGAAAGCAACAAAAACTAAAAAACAAAGAACAGATGAGACATACAGAAAAACAATCAAATGGCAAACTAAAATTCAACCATATGATAATTACCCTATATAATAAAAGGCTAATATGCAAATTGTCCCCTTGGGAGTTCAACCAGGAGACCAGGAGTTCGATCGCTTGCTATGACATGTGCTGACCACCGGGGGCAGCGTGGAACATGGCGGGCAACCAGTGGCGGCGATGGGGCACAGAGGGAGCAAGGGAAGGAGGAGGTGGGGAGGCCAGGGGGCGGGGAACCTGATCGGTCCTGATCGCTGGCCAGGCCTAGGGACCCTACCCGTGCATGAATTTCATGCTCCAGGCCTCTAGTGTTAAATATAAATGATCTAAACATTTCAACTGAAGTCAGAGATTGTCAGGCTGATTAAGAGAGCAAGACCAGACTATGCACTAAGGAAGTGTACTTTGAATACAGACACAGAGTTTCATCCATTTAAAAAGATAAACAGTAGTGTTGCTTCCCACAGTTTCAGTGACCAGTGGTCAACTGCAGTCTGAACATATTACATGGAAAATTCCAGAAATAATTCAAAAGTTTTACATTGCCCACTGTTTTGAGCAGCATGATGAATCTCGAGCCATCCAGCTCTGACTTGCCTGGGAGGCGAATCATCCCTTTGTCCAGCCTGCCCCGCCCAGTGGTCACGTAGCAGCCACCTCAGCTACCAGGTCAGCTGTGGAGGACACAGTGCTGGTTTCCAGTAACCGTATTTCACTCAGTAATGCCCTAAAGTGCAAGAGGAGTGATCTGGAAATTTGGAATGCCAAAGAGAAGCCATAAAATACTTTGAGTGGAAAGGTATGTAAGTGAAGGGAAAAATAAAGCATCGTATATGTAGAATTGATACTCTCTGCACTTCCAGGCATCCACTGAGGGGGTCTTGAAATATATTCCCTGCAGATAAGGGGGGACTGCTGTACTATGCAGACACTCATCATAAGCAATCTAAGTTAATACCAGATAAGGTAAACTTAAGAAATACTACCAGAGATTTTAAAAAATATATATTTTATTGATATTTTTACAGAGAGGAAGAGAGATGGATAGAGAGTTAGAAACATCGATGAGAGAGAAACATCGATCAGCTGCCTCTTGCACACCCCCTACTGGGGATGTGCCCGCAACCAAGGTACATGCCCTTGACCAGAATCGAACCTGGGACCCTTGAGTCCGCAGGCCGACGCTCTATCCACTGAGCCAAACCAGTTTCGGCTACCAGAGATTTTTAAAAAATAATTTTATAATGACAGAAGGGGCCATTCACCAAGAAGATAAGAGCCCTAAACATGTATTTTCTGATAACAGAAGTTCAAATTATAGGCAGCAAAAACTGGCAGAACCGAAAGGAGAAATAGACAAACTCACCATTACAGATGCATATTTCAACAATCACCTCTCAGTAATTGATAGAACAAGCAGAGAGAAAATCGATAGGCCAAGATTTGAACGTGATCCATCAACTTGACCAAACTGATTGCAAAATACACATTCATTTCAAGTGCAAAGGTAACATTCACCAAGATGGTCCATATCCTGGGCATAAAATAAGTCTCACATTTAAAAGGACAGAAACAGCCCTGGCCGGTTTGGCTCAGTAGATAGAGCATTGGCCTGTGGACCAAAGGGTCCCGGGTTCAATTTCGGTCAAGGGCACGTACCTCAGTTGCAGGCTCCTCCCCCGCCCAGGTTCTGGTCAGGGCGCGTGCAGGGGGCAACCAATCGATGTGTTTCTCTCACATTGATGTTTCTCTCTGTCTTTCCCTCTCTCTTCCACTCTCTCTGAAAATCAATGGGAAAATATCCTCGGGTGAGGATTAAAAATAAATAAATAAATAAATAAATGGACAGAAACAATATAGAGTATGTTCTTTGGCCACAAAGGAATCTAGAACTATCACTACACATCTGTCAGAATGGCAAACAGACAAAAAATGATAGTACTACATGCTGACAAAGATACAGAGCCACTGGAGCTCTCGGACATTGCGGACGGGAGCTGCAAAAGGCACGCTCCCTTTGGAAAACTATTCGGTAGGTTCTGATAAAGTTAAACGTACACCGACCATATGACCTAGACATCTCACTCCTAGGCTTTTAACCAAGTGAAATGAAAACACATAATCACAAAAAGACTTGTACACACATGTTATTCCTGGCAGCGTTCTTCAGAATGCACCAACACTGACACAATCCTCACGTGCACCTGCCGGCAAGTCCCTAACCAGACTGTGGTATGTCCACGCAGGGGAACACTAGTCAGCAAGGAAAAGGGTTAAACTGGTACCGGTGACTAAATGGGTAAATTTCAAAGATATAGTGCTGAGCTAAAGCATCAAGATCCCCAAAGGAAAGAAAGCAGATCAGTCCACCCGGCCTGGCTCAGTGGTTGAGTGTCGACCTATGAACCAGGAGGTCACAGTTCAATTCCTGGTTGGGGCACATGCCCAGGTTGTGGGCTGGATCCCCAGTGTGGGCGTGCAGGAGGCAGCTGATTGATGGTTCTCTCTCATCAGTGATGTTTCTGTTTCTCTCCTTTCCGCTCTGAAATCAATAAAAATATTTTTTAAAAAAGAAAAAAGAGCCGAAACCGGTTTGGCTCAGTGGATAGAGCGCCTGGCCTTCGAACTGAAAGGTCCCAGGTTCGATTCCGGTCAAGGGCATGTACCTTGGTTGCGGGCACATCCCCAGTAGGGGATGTGCAGGAGGCAGCTGATCGATGTTTCTCTCTCATCAGATGTTTCTAACTCTCTATCCCTCTCCCTTCCTCTCTGAAAAAATAAAAATATATTTTAAAAAAGAAAAAAGAAAGAAAGCAGCTCAGTGGCTGTCCAGCACTAGGAGGGTTGGGATTGATTGCAGAGGAGAATGAGGGAAACATTTTTGGTGATGGAAATGTATGTACCTTATGGTGATGAATACATACTAGTAGGTGTCAAAATTCACCAAACTACACTTAAAAGGTGCACATTTTATAACTATAACTTTTACCTCAATAAAGTTGGTTTTGTTGTTTTGTTTTGTTTTATTTCAGAGAGGAAATGAGAGGGAGAGAGAATTAGAAACATCAATGTTGAGAGAGAATCACTGACCAGCTGCCTCGTGCACGCCCCAATCAGGGACAGAGCCCACAACTGAGCATGTGCCATGACTGGGATTTGAACCATGACCTCCTGGTTCATAGGTCGACGCTCAACCACTGAGCTACACCAGCTGGGCAAGTTGATTTTTTCAAAATTGCCAGGATTTTATATATTTAAGACTTGTACACGTTACTAACTATATGTTATGCTTCAATTTAAACATTCTTAAAATTGATTGTGGTACAAACTATTTGTATAAATAAATAAGACCAACATTCACCCACAATCCCACCTCCTAAGTAAACTGAGCTGTTCTAACCTTCCTTCCTGGCCCCCCACCCTTTGCACCTGTGCAGGTTAGTTGAACCACAGCACAGAAATACAGGTTAGGGAGGCCTCGGGCTCCAAGTAGCCCGGGCAGCCAGGCCCCAGGGAGGCGGGGAGTGGAACCAGGCGGGAGCCCTGCGGGCGGGCGGCGCTCCTCCTCTCCCAGCACCCCTCCCCTGCGAGGCCACCCCTTGCTTTTCCTTGTGGACTGGCTTCTTCCACTTTTTCTAGCCCCAGAGCAGAAAACATGGGAAGAGGAAAGGACAATTTCTGCCTTATTTTGTAGCTGCCTGGAAAGTGATCCCATCCTACAGTCCCTACGGGAGAGGCGTGGTGGCATGGGCCCTCTCCTGCACCGTCATCGGTAGCCGAGTGTGAGGAAGGAAATGCGGGGCGGCCCCAGGAGAGGCTTTGTAAGCCCGAAGCATGGGCTGGGTGCTTGCTGTCTGACGGCCATGCGACCCTCCGCTGCAGCCAGATCGTGGGCCTTTAGGACACAACAGACTCGAGTTAACGTTTCTGAAATAACTGCTGTCAAGTTTGATGTGCAACAGGTTTCTATCTCTCTCTCCCTCTCCCTTCCTCTCTGAAATCAATAAAAATATATTTTAATAAAAAGATACATCAGTGATGAGAGAGAATCACTTATCGGCTGCCTCCTGCATGCCCCCTACTGGGGATCGAGTTGCAACCCCAGGCTCGTGCCCTGACCAAATGGAACCGTGACCACCTGGTTCATAGGTCGATGCTCAACCACTGAGCCATATCAGCCAGGCACAACATCCTTTAATGATGGCACTAATCTTTACTATCCCCACTCCCAGGATTTGACTTTGTTGTTTATTTAATACTCGAGGCCCATTACATAAAGATTCGTGCAATAGGCCTTCCTTCCCCTGGCTGCTGGCACCGGTTTTCCTCCGGCACCCAGGACCTAGGCCTTCGCTCGGGCTGCAGCGGAAAAGCCAAGCTTCTTCAGTCTTCAGTCTTCAGTCTTCAGTCTTCGTGCCTGTGTATGCAAATTAACCCTCCATCTTTGCTGGGTTAATTTGCATACCCACTCCTGATTGGCTGGTGGTTGTTGAGGAGGCACGGTCAATTTTGCATATTTCTCTTTTATTAGTATAGACTAGTGGCCTGGTGCATGAAATTCGTGCAAGGGAGGTCCCTCAGCCTGGCCTGCACGCTCTCCAATCTGGGATCCCTATCGCAATCCAGAACCACTGGCTCCTAAGTGCTCACCTGCCTGCCTGATGCCCCTAACTGCTCCCCTGCTGGCCTGATGGCCCTAACTGCTCTCCCCTCTTTGTCTGATCCCCCTAACTGCATATCTGCTCTCCCCTCCTGGCCTAAACCCCCTAACTGCCTATGTGCTCTCCCTTCCTCTCCGTGCCTTCAGACCCTGGAGCAGGAGTGCTGAGAGCTCTCTGCCGAGGCCCCACCCCCATCCTGATGCCCCTCCCTCCAGCCTCATGTCCAGGTGGCGCAAGTCCCCGCCCCTGTCCTCGCCCACCAGCTCCTGTGTGTGCACCTTTGACCAGTTGTGACTGGGACACCGTTAGGACCAATTAGCATATTACCTCTTTATATATATATATAGATTTTATGGGGAAGGCAGAATGGAGTTTCAGAGTTTCCACTTATCCTTTTACCTTTCCCCATTACAGTAGTTCTTACCCCACAGTTCAAGGACTCAATGAGGGGGCTTACTCCAAATGCCAGGTTCTAGTCTCAGAGCCTGGAGAAATGACCACCAAGTGTGTCCCACAGACCCCTGGACCGCCTAAGCCAGACTTCAATCAGGACTCCACTGGTTACCTCCTGTCTCCACCCCATCTTTAAAGGGGGGATTTGATGACGAGGCGGGCGGCTATCAATGTCAACTCAGACTCTGTGTTCAGTCCTTCACATGTCTGGGCCTTACCTTCCCTCTGTCAGGCACCGAAGAAACAGGTCCCTGGAAGGATGCGGGATCATCGCAGTGCACTGGCCTGGGACCTGGGACCCGCTGGCTCTTCACGCCATGCCTGCCGGAGCGGCACACAATCCACGAACCTGCACTGACTCGTCATGATCACCCAAAGCCCAGAACTTACGTTAGGGTCCACTCAGCACAGAACAGCTTTTCACAGGCCAAGGGTTCAGTACTCACAGCAGGAGAAGTGGTGCAGCCGCAGGGCTGGGGTCTCGGGCGCAGGCTTCTGTGTCCTCCCACAGTGGGCCACGCAGGATGCTTTTGTCTCCAGCTCTCAAACCATCACTGGCACGCGTACAGGAAGTCCAGACGGACGTGGGGTGGGGCTCCCTTAGCATGCCTCATTGTTGAAATCCCCAAGGCTCCACTGAAAGCAACAATCACTCAACAATGCTGACAAGCTGGTCGGTCCTGATCTGCAGAGAATCACAGGTCAGACGGTCACAGAACCTCATCTCATGTTTCCTACAGCCTGGCCGAGGGTCGTCATCGCACTCCAGCATGCAGGACCCCAGGGCAAAGAGTGCCTGTTACAGGAGCCCCGCGCTGAGTGGGAGCGGCCTGGGAGAGCAGCTTTGCCACGCGCAGCCAGTGCCCAGGAGCAGCCCGGGAGAGTTGGCATTGGCACGAACCTGTGTCAGATCTTAGGGCGCAGCAGCTGGAGCTGTCAGCCAACTACACTCCTCACAGCGGGAGGTCTGAGCCATACCTCCAGAGCTACCAGAACCCACTTCAGGAAAAGTTTTTTGTTTTGTTTTTTTTTTTTTTTTTAAAAAATATATTTTATTGATTTTTTTTACAGAGAGGAAGGGAGAGGGATAGAGAGCTAGAAACATCGATGAGAGAGAAACATCGACCAGCTGCCTCCTGCACACCCCCCACCGGGGATGTGCCCGCAACCAAGGTACATGCCCTTGACCGGAATCGAACCTGGGACCCTTCAGTCCGCAGACCGACGCTCTATCCACTGAGCCAAACCGGTTTCGGCAGGAAAAGTTTTAAAAGCTCCCCCAACTTGTGTGTGGCCCTGTTTATCTCTCTAGGCTTCCCTCTTGCCATATCTTAAACTCTCCAGCCGTCTTGAACTACTTAACGTTCATGGAATAGGAGTCATGTTCTTTCTCACCTTGGGCTTTTGCCTGTCACCCTCCGCCAATAATATTACTTTCTTCTCCCAGTTCCTTTTCCTAACTTCTCCTCAGTCTCAGGTCTCAGTCAGAGACCATAAGTCCCTGAGAAACCTTCTTGCTCCCTCCACTCACTCTGCTCCTACAGTATCCTGTCCTCAACCCTATGATAGCACTCCTCACATTAACTGTAATCCTATGTAATAAAAGGCTAATATGCAAATAGACTGAATGGCTGAATGACCGGTTGCTATGACGTGCACTGACCACCAGGGGGCAGATGCTCAATGCAGGAGTTGCCCCCTGGTGGTCAGTGCACTCCCACAGGGGAAGCACCACTCAGCCAGAAGCTGGGCTCATGGCTGGCGAGCGCAGCAGCAGTGGCGGGAGCTCTCTGGCCTCCATGGCAGCACTAAGGATGTCTGACTGCTGGTTTCGGGCCTAAGCCGTCAGTTGGACATCCCCCAAGAGTTCCCGGACTGCAAGAGGGTGCAGGCTGGGCTGAGGGACCCACCCCCTTCCCCAGTGTACGAATTTCATGCACCAGGCCTCTAGTTACTTATAGAAGTTGTGTCTTCTATTAGATGATGAAATCACAATGTCGCATTGAATTTTACCTAGCCCCTGCCATAGACTAGGTGAATATTTGCTGACCAACTACTGGGTAATTCTACCCTATTAACCTTTTGCACTCGGATGTCGAGTGTGACTCGACACGGTTAGCATCGGTAGCAGCTCGTATGTCGAATTGTACCGAATGTATCAATAATTTGAAATGTAAAAAAAATCCAAATAAATAAGTTTGTATGAAAAGAAACTCCAGTTTTTTATTCTACTGCCACGCTTTGTAAAATCTGGGGTATTTAAAAAATTAAATCCCGAGTAGAATAAAGGAATCGAGAAAAAAGCAAGCGAGTGCAAAGGGTTAAATTGCTTAGAATACTGGGGGTTAATAAGAGAAAGCAAAGTCAATTGTCATCTGGCTGCTAATGTTTGCTTACATCCCATTGGCACATGCATGTCCAGAAGGAACAATCTTTCTGTTCTCAAAGATTATTGGCATGTGTACCAAGAAGTCCAAAACGGACTTGGGTGGGGCTCTCTTAGCGTGAGCTGATCATGTAGGCATATTCCAGCTCTTTCTGGGTTAGAATCCACAGATCCACTGTGTGGAGCCATCTGCTCTTTCTGGTTTGGGCAGCTCTGATGACAAGGCTCTTTGGGGAGCCTGTTCGCATGTGCTCCCTAGTTGATGTTCCCCATTCATTTAGAGAATTCTGGACAGTGGTTGAGTATGTTCCTGTATGGGGAAATATGTCTCTCTACTTCCCTTCTGTGGGATAACCATAACTTTTTCATATTTTATTTTATTATTTTTAAAAAATATATTTTATTGATTTTTTACAGAGTGGAAGGGAGAGGGGATAGAGAGCTAGAAACATCGATGAGAGAGAAACATCGATCAGCTGCCTCCTGCACACTCCCCACTGGGGATGTGCCCACAACCAAGGTACATGCCCTTGACCAGAATCGAACCTGGGACCTTTCAGTCCACAGGCCGATGCTCCATCCACTGAGCCAAACCAGCCAGGGCTACTGTTTCATATTTTATTACACAAGGCATCTGATGAAAGAGGTTGCTATTATTCCCTAACAGAGGTGGCGGTCTTCCTTAACGCTGGCTCCATTTTACAGATTGAAAAACAAAGACCTTGCCAAAACCGGTTTGGCTCTGTGGATAGAGCATCGGTCTGCGGACTGAAAGGTCCCAGGTTCGATTCTGGTCAAGGGCATGTACATTGGTTGCGGGCACATCCCCAGTAGGGGGCGTGCAGGAGGCAGCTGGTTGATGTTTCTCTCTCATCGATGTTTCTAGCTTTCTATCCCTCTCCCTTCCTCTCTGTAAAAAATCAATCAAAAACAAACAAACAAACAAAAAAGAGACCTCCACAAGTAACCTGAGATGCACCAGTAAGTTTTGCCAAGCATAGTATCTTTATTTTATTATCTATCTATCTATCTATCTATCTATCTATCTATCTATCTATCATCTATCATCTATCTATTTATATTTCAGAGAGGAAAGGAGGAGAGATAGAAACATCAATGATGAGAGAGAATCATCGATCAGCTGCCTCCTGCATGCTCCACACTGGGGATCGAGCCTGAAACCCTGGCATGTGCCCTGACCGTGACCTCCTGGTTCATAGGTCTACGCTCAACCACTGAGTCTCGCTGACTGGGCCTAAGCATAGTATCTTTAAAGGCTGTGTCTTAGAAATACAATTAACAACATTGAGTTAATGAGTACCATTTAGGGAAATGGAATATAGGAAAGAGTGGCAGGGAGCTGGTGTTTATGTGTATGTGTGTTTTTTTTAGGGGGGGGGAATCTGGGTCAAGTATTTTACATAAGTGATCTCATTTAATTCTCACTACCATCTTAGGAAATAGGTCTAAGGATCCCTCCTCTGTTTTTTTTCTTCAGATCAAATGATGCTTTTACCTGGGTTCGAGGAGAAACAGGTATTTGATGCCCCTCCTAGGGGTTGGACTATTCTAAAGAAACAGGATCTCTTGCCCTGGCCTCTGTGGCGAGGTTGGTTGTGTGGCAGTCAATCAATGTTTAGCTCCCACACTGATGTTTCTCTTTCTCTCTCTCCTCTCCCTTCCTCTCTCTCTAAAAATCAATTTTTAAAGAAGAAAGAAACAGGATCTCCCAAGAATGCAATTTGCATCTTGGGCCCACAGGAAGAGCGGCGGCTCTTTCTAGCATAGTTTGCAGAATAGTAAGTAGAATGTTTAGCAGAAAAGACAGAATAGGAAGGAAAGCAGCTTGACATTGTTTGTGGCTATTGTTTAAAGCGGCCCAGCAAAGTGTCTCTGACTTTGCATCTTCATTACATGCCTTAGAAAAGTGCTTACCAAAAGTTATAGATAAAAACAAGTCCCATTTTCATGTTTTATTATAAGATTTTTCTTTTTTTTAATAATATATTTTATTGATTTTTTACAGAGAGGAAGAGAGAGGGATAGAAAGTTAGAAACATCGATGACAGAGAAACATCGACCAGCTGCCTCTTGCACACCCCCTACTGGGGATGTGCCCGCAACCAAGGTACATGCCCTTGACTGGAATCGAACCTGGGACCCTTGAGTCCACAGGCCGACGCTCTATCCACTGAGCCAAACTGGTTTCGGCATAAGATTTTTCTTGTAACAGCTTTATTGAGATACTAGAGGCCGAATGCATGAAATTCATGCAAGAATAGGCCTTCCTTCCCCCGGCTGCCGGCACCGGCTTTCTTCCGGGACAGAGACCGGGACTTCCCTCACAGCCCTGGCTTTGTTCAGAAGGACGTCAATCTAATTAGCATATTACACTTTTATTATTATAGATAATTGACATACCACACAATTCACCTATTTAAAATGTATAATTCAATGGTTTTTAGTATATGTAGAGTTGTGCAGCCACTAATCTACCTTCTATTTCTATGGATTTGCCTATTCTGGACATTTCATTTGCCTATTCTGGAAATCAGACAATATGTGGTGTTTTGTGACTTCTTTCACTTAGTGTAATGTGTTCTTCAATGTCCACCTATGTTGTACTATGTATTAGTACTTCATCTCTTTTTATTTTTAAATAGATCTTTATTGTTCAGATTATTTCAGTTGTTCCTCTTTTTTCCCCCCATATCTCCCCTCCACCCAGTTCCCACCCCACCCCATGCCCTTACCGCCCCCTCACTGTCCTCATCCATAGGTGTGCAATTTTTGTCCAGTCTCTTCCTGTACCCCCAACACCCCTTTCCCCCTGAGAATTGTCAGTCCACTCCCTTTCTATGCCCCTGATTCTATTATATTCACCAGTTTATTCTGTTCATCAGATTTTTCACTCACTTGAATTTTAGATTCACTTGTTGATAGATATGTATTTGTTGTTCATAATTTTTATCTTTACCTTTTTGTTCTTCCTCCTCTTCTTAAAGAATACCCTTCAGCATTTCATATAATACTGGTTTGGTGGTGATGAACTCCTTTAGCTTTTTCTTATCTGTGAAGCCCTTTATCTGACCTTCAATTCTAAATGATAGCTTTGCTGGGTAGGTTCTTGCTATTCATCACTTTGAATATTTCTTGCCACTCCCATCTGGCCTGAAGAGTTTCTGTTGAGAAATCAGCTGAGAATCGTATGGGGCTCCCTTGTAGGTAACTGTTTTTCTCTTGCTGCTTTTAATATTCTCTCTTTGTCTTTTGCTCTTGGCATTTTAATTATGATGTGTCTTGGTGTGGTCCTCTTTGGATTCCTTTTGTTTGGAGCTCTGTTGCTTTCTGGACTTGTAAGTCTATTTCTTACACCGGATGGGGGAAGTTTTCTGTCATTATTTCTTCAAATAGGTTTTCAGTGTCTTGCTCTCTCTCTTCTTCTAGCACCCCCATAATTCGGATGTTGGTACGCTTGAAGTTGTCCCAGAGGCTCCTTACACTATCTTCATATTTTTGGATTATTTTTTTCTTTTTGCTTTTCCGGTTGGGTGTTTTTTGCTTCTTTGTATTTCAAATCTTTGACTTGATTCTTGCAATCCTGTAGTCTGCTGTTGGATCTCTGTATATTATTCTTTATTTCAGTCAGTGTATGCTTAATTTCTAGTTGGTGCTTTTTCATATCCTCAAGGGTCTCACTAAATTTATTGACCTTTTCTAGGAAATTCTTGAAAAACCTTATAAACGTAGTTTTGAACTATATCCTCCATTTCTTTTCTTTGTGATCTGTTTCTTTGTCTCTGCATTTTGGCTGCTTCCCTGTGTTGATAGAGTGGCTTTGTGTGCTAGGTGTCCTATAGGGCCTAGTGGCTCAGCCTCCCTAGTTACCTGAGGTGGACACTCTTGGTGCACCCCTTTGTGGGCTGCGTGCCCATTCTTGTTGTAGTTAAGCCTTGATTGTTGTTGGTATCACCGGGAGGAATTGACCTCCAGGCCAATTGGCTGTGAGGATCAGCTGTGTCTATGATGGGAGAACTTCTGTGCTGGAGACACCCTTATGAGGCAAGACTTATTTCAGTGGGGCTTTGATGCTCACTGAGTCTGCCCCCTGAATGTGTCCCTTATGGAACTGAGGAGTTGTAATCTGGATGGTCCCACTCTGATCACTGGGTACACTGACTCTTGGATCTCCAAGGAGGTGCTAATTTAGCCTCTGCCTGAGGTCACCCAGCAGGAGCTACAGAGAGATCTGCAGATTCCTCTTCTTTGTTTGGGTTTTGGAGGTGTCCAGATGAAGCCCAGCTGTGAAGCAATGTAAGCTGCTGTGGGGCCATGGCCCTTCTTTTGGATGTTCTGGGTCTCTCTGACTCAGCTGCAGTTTGTTAGGTAATTTTAGACTTCAAAGGACCAGGCCATTCACATGCAAAAGCCTCTGCACACACTTGGGTGGGGCGGGGACTCAGGGAGGAGCAAGCAGCAATGGCTTCCCGTCAGCCCTGCCCTAAGAGGCCCCCGGGTCTCAGTGTCCCTTGGTAATTGCTGCAGGCACCTCTGAGAGAAAGCCGCCCTCGAGTTCCGCCCGCTGCCAGACAGTCCAGTTTCTCCCCGTATGAGTCTGGGTCCCCAGAGTCTCGCCCAGAACTAGAGTTCAGAGCAGGAGTCAGGAGCTTGTGTCTCCCTCCGGACTGAAAAATCCAGCTGCGTACTCAGTTGCCAGCCCTTTCCGCACGCGCACCTCCGTACCTCTGCACTTTACTTCCGCAGCTCCTCTGAGTCTCAGTGTGCTTTTCTCTTTCCTTCTAGTTGTAGAATTCCCACTCAGCCAGCCTTCCTGTGGTTCTGGATGATGTCTGTTTTGTCTTTTAGTTGTATGTAGTTTTGAAGTGGTTGTGCGAGGCAGCAAGTTCAGGTGTTTACCTATGCCGCCATCTTGGTTTCTCTCCCCATCTCTTCTTATGGCCCAATAATATTCCATCATATGAATGTACACTTTTTCAATAGGTGCTTTTATTATAAAAGTAGTAAGATGTTACTGTAGAAAAGCGATAAATACAGATATAAAGAAAATAAAACTACCCATAATCCTATCACCCAGGGCTAGCCACAACTGGCTATCTTTCCTTCTGGATTTTTAAAATGTTTTTATTGATTTTATAGAGGAAGGGAGAGGGAGAAACATCACTTGCTCAGCTGCCTCCTGGACGCCTCCTACTAGGGATACAGCCTGCGAACCAAGCACTGGCCTGACCAGGAATGGAACTGGGACCTCTTGGTGCATGGCAGGATGCTCAGCCAACTGAGCCACACTGGCCAGGGCTCATTCTGGACTTTAATCATAGGTGTATATTTATAACTGGGGTCATATTGTAAGTACTGCCTGTGCAAAAGAGAATTTATTGTGATAAAATATACATAAAATTTTAACCATTTTTACGTGTACAGTTCAGCTGCATTATGTATATTCATGTGGCTATGCAACCACAACCACCTCCCATCTCCAGAACTTTTCCATCTTCCTGAACTGAAACTCCATACCACTAAAGAGTAATTCCCCACTTCACCCTCCCCTCCTCCAGTTACCTGAGGTGGACACTCTTGGTGCTTCCCTTTGTGGGCTGTGTGCGGCCCAGGTAACCACGTCTTCTTCCTGCCTCTGTGATGTTGACCACTCAGTGCGCCTCATGTAAGTGGAATCATGGAGTATTGGTCTTCTGATGGCTGCCTTATCTCACTTAGTATAATACCCTCAAGGTTCATCCATGTTGTAGCATGTTCAGTTTCCTTAAGGCTGAATAATATTCCATTGTATGTCTATCCGCATTTCCTTTATCCATTCAACCATTGAGGGGCACTTGAATTACTTCCACCTATTGACTGCTGTGAATAATGCTATGAACAAGGGTGTTCAAGTATCTCACGACCATGCATTCAATTCTGTTGGTATATACAGGCATAACTCGTTTTATTGTGCTTCGCAGATGTGGCTTCTTCTTTTTTTTTTTTATT
The DNA here is from genome assembly GCF_027574615.1 of Eptesicus fuscus. Classification (NCBI taxonomy): domain Eukaryota; kingdom Metazoa; phylum Chordata; class Mammalia; order Chiroptera; family Vespertilionidae; genus Eptesicus; species Eptesicus fuscus. The sequence continues at coordinate 16,215,175 of NC_072496.1, forward strand.
GTACTAATTGAAGACCAGTTCCTCCAAGCAGAAAGATGGCCTGGAACTGAACCCACAATATCACCAACATATGTCCATATTCAGAAGTGAGATTACTAGATCATATGGTAATTCTATGTTTAATTTTTTGAGGAACTACTACAGTGGCTGCATCATTTTACATTCCTCCAAGCTGTGGACAAGTTTCAATTTCTCCACAACTTTGCCAATACTTGTTACTGTCTCTCTGATTATAGCCACCTCAGTGGGTGTGAAGTGCTATCTCATTGTGGTTTAGATTTGTCCTTCCCTAATGACTAATGATTTTGAGCATCTTTTCATGTGCATATTGGTTTATTGTATCTTCTTTGGAGCCTTTCCCCATTTTTGAATTGGATTATTTTGGATATAATTCCCTTATATATTTTATGTATACTAGTAAGTCCCTTATGAGATATATGATTTGCAAGTATTTCCTCCCATTCTGAAAGTTGTCTCTTCGAATTCTTTTTTTTAAAAAATATTTTATTGATTTTTTTTAGAGATGAAGGGAGAGGGATAGAGTTAGAAACATCCATGAAAGAGAAACATCAATCAGCTGCCTCCTGCACACCCCCCACTGGAGATGTGCTCGAAACCAAGGTACATGCCCTTGACTGGAATGGAACCTGGGACCCTTCAGTCCGCAGACCGACGCTCTATCCACTGAGCCAAATCAATCAGGGCTCTCTTTGCATTCTTGATAGTGTCCTTTGGGGCACACAAGTTTACAAAGAAATAACTCAAGATTTGCTAAATGGGCCACAGGACAGGAAATGATCAAACCTGCCTAAAAATGTAGCTGCTTATTTTTATTTATTTATTTATTTAAAATTTCTTTATTGATTAAGGTGTCACATACTTGTCCTCATCCCCCCATTCCCATCCCCCACCCCTCCCCACGGATGCCCCAAACCCCCTGTTGTCCTCAACCATTGGCTAGGCTTGTATGCATGCACACAAGTCCTTTGGTTGATCTCTCCCCTCTACCCCCACCCTCTCCCACCCTCCCTCTGAGGCCCGACAGTCCGATTGATGCCTCCTTGTTTCTGGGTCTATTCTTGTTCATCAATCTATGTTGTTCATCATTTCCCCTAGATGAGTAAGATCATGTGTTACTAGAAATATACTTATAAGAACCAAATGTGAGACGAGCAATAATAGCCACGCTGACAGGCAAATGAATCAGTCTGTAGTAAGTTCCTTTCTGGACCAACAGTTCTTTTGAGACCCAATTTCAATGTCCACCAGTTCCTTATGTGTACATGTCGGCACTGACTTTTCAGCTGTGGATGGTGGACAAATGGTGGTAATGCAGGTCCGACTCCCTCTGGTTTGGTCTCGCCCTGACACAGGGGCGTAGCTTCACCCGGACTCAGGGGCGCGCGGCCTCACCCAGACCTGGGACCCAGCATCACCCAGGCCCCGGGGCGCGTGGCCTCACCCGGACCCAGGTGTGCGCGGCCTCACACGGTCCCGGGATCCAGCCTCTCCTGGACCCAGGGGCATGGCCTTCCCCAGACCCGGGACCCAGGGGTGCACGGCCTCACCCGGACCTGGGATCCAGCTTCACCTGGACCCAGGACCCAGCCTCACCCGGATCCAGGGGCGCACGGCCTCACCCGGACCCGGGATCCAGCTTCACCCGGACCCAGGGGCGCACAGCCTCACCCGGACCCGGGATCCAGCTTCACCCGGGGGCGTGCGGCCTCACCTGGACCCGGGACCCAGCGGGGCTTCGTCTTCTTGATCCCAATTCCTGTCGGTCAATTCCCTCTCAGCAATTCCTTCGGCCATTTTCTCAAAGCTCCGGTGCGGCTGCCGCGGAACTCGCTGGGCGGCGGGCTCGGCGAAGCTCCAGTGCGCCCGGTGCGCGGCGGCGGGCTGGTCCAAGGTCGCTGCGGCAGCACTCGGGTCTGCAGCGGCGACCAGTCACCAGGCGAGCACACCTGGATCCGGGACCCAGCGGGGCCTCGTCTTCCCGATCCCAACTCCCATCGGTCAATTCCTTCTCAGCAATTCCTCCGGTCATTGTTCTGGATGGTGTCTGCTCTGTTTTCCAGTTGTAGTTTCAAAATTGTTGTGGTAGGCAACAATCAGGCGTCTGCCCTATGCCGCCATCTTGGTCCTCCAGAAGATTCTTAAGTAACCTTATAAATGTGGTTCTGAACACTGTGTCGTCCATTAGTTTACTTTCCTTCATCCCTTCTATTCGTGACCTGCTTCGGTGTCTTCACCTTTTAGCTGCCTCCCTATAGCTCAGCTTCCCCAATCTCCCTAGGTGGTCGCTCTTGATACCCCCCTTTGTGGGCTGGGTGCAAAGTCTTGGTGTTGTTAAGCCTTGATTGCTGTTGGTACACTGGGAGGATTTGACCTCCAGTCCAATTGGCTGTGAGGATCAGCTGTGTCTATGCCGGGAGACAGCCTTATTCAACTAGACTTGCAAAATTGTAAAAGCCTCTGTGCTCAGCTTGGATGGGGCGGAGTTTCAGGGTGGAGCCTACAGCCTTGGCTTCCCATCAGCCCTGCCCTATGAGGTTCCTGTGTCTCAGTGTCCCTCTGTACTCCCTGCAAACACCTCTGAAAGAAAAGCGCCCTGGAGTTTCGCCCGCTGCCAAACAGTCTAGTCTCTCTCCCAATGAATCTGGACTCCCAGATTCTCGCCCGGAACTGGGTTTCAGTGTAGTCGGAACTGGGGCTCAGCGCAGTCTGGCGCTTTTGTCTCCTTCCCACCAGGGCAATTCAGCGGCACAGTCAACAGACCATCCTCTGCGCGCATTCCCGTGCACACCTCCGGAGCTCTGCCTTTCGCCGCTCCTCTGCATTTCTGCCTTACAGCCCAGATTCCCCCAGTATGAGCCTGGCTTTCCAGGGTCTTGCCTGGAACTGGGGTTCAGTGCAGTCGGAACTGGGGTTCAGCACAGTCTGGCGCTTTTGTCTCCTTCCCACCAGGACAATTCAGCGGCAGTCAACAGACCATCCTCTGCGCGCATTCCTGTGCGCGCCTCTGGAGCTCTGCCTTTCACCGCTCCTCTGTGCCTCTGCCCCACAGCCCAGATTCCCCCAGCATGAGCCTGGCTTCCCAGGGTTTCACCGGGAACTGGGGTTCAGCGCAATCTGGAGCTTATATCTCCTTCCCGCTAGAGAACGCCGGCCAGGCTGTCAGCCGCCCCTTCCTCTCTGGCTCTGTCCTCCCCGCACGCGCGCGTGCTCGTGTCTCCGCCCGTGTCTCCATACCTCAGGCTTTTACGGCTCCTCTGATTTTCCTTGTGGTTTTCTCTTTCCTTCTAGTTGTGGGCATTTCAGTCAGCCAGCTTTCCTGTGGTTCTGGATGATGTCTGTTTTGACTTTTAGTTGTATTTTTGAAATTGTTGTGCCAGGCTGTAGGTTAGGTGTTTAACCTATGCCGCCATCTTGGTTTCTCCGCTGCTTATTTCTTTATGGTGTATTTTTATCTAGATTTTTCATGGCTTAGTGTCCTCGTCCAGTTTTTTTTTTTTTTTTCTTAAGCAATGACACTTATGCAGACATGTCATTGGAAACTGGAATACAAAACTTAATCTTTAACAGCCCTGTGATGGATGTTATCCTAACATCACAGAGGGAGAAAATGAAGCGAGGAAAGTGGGCCAGATTCCTGAGTCTATCACCTGGTGGATGTTGTTCTTGAACAAGTAACCAGGTTTTGGGGAGAATCAAGTAAGGCGATGATTTTAAAACCCCTCTCATAAATACCCAATAAAGAACCTCTTTGAGAATAATAGCTAAGGGCCTTGTTGCAGTCGCACAGGTAGTAAGTGGTAGGCCTGCTGTTGGGATATAACTTCAGGCCTGAGTGTGAAAACCCATTTAGGAGGGTGTTTGTCTAAAATACAGATTACCGGGAGCGGCCTGAAAATACTTTATAGACAGCAGACCTGCTATTGTGTGTGAAACCCGCCTTAGGATTTGCCTTGGGTTAATGATACCTCGCCCATGGGTACATTCAAACTTTTACTTCCACTCCCCTGACTTTGCTTTTGTTTCCATTTTTTTTCATTTTCAGAGGGTTGACCTTTTCTTGTCTTCATCTCCAATTGATAGTATCCTACTTCCTCCCCACCTCACCCCCAACCGCCAACCCCAACCCCAACCCAGGGGCTGACAATAGGGGTCAATGGTTTTTTATATTCTTAGAAAGGAGATCAGAATGTGTTGGGTAACATTTAATTTTTAAACCTCTGCTCACATCCTGCCTCCCCGCCAGCAGCACCCAGTTACCCAAGGCACAAAGTCGGCATCACTAACAACACCACCCCCTATTCGGAAGCGGGTAGCAATAGCTCACATTTGAGCCAGAATGCCTGCTAGAAACTACTATATAAGGTTTTTTTCACCCATCAACTCGTTTAATCCTGAAGACAACCCTGTTATTGTCTGCATTTCACACACGAGAAACTGAGGAATTAAATTAAAGAAACAAACCTGAGGTTACACAACCAGCAGCCAGCATCCCAGCCAGGCCTCGGACCCAGAGCCCGCCTGCCCCCCACACCTCCTCCTGGAGGCCTCCAGGCTCTCCTCTCGTCTCGCCCCGACCCCATCGCCCACGGTTCCGTTCTACACGCGGGTGGGCACGGGCACCGCCTTCCAAAAACCCGGCCCCTGGTCTCGGGCTCCGAGCAAGCGCCCTCCCTGTGCCCCGCAGCCCCGCCTCAGGCCCCGAACCCGGGACGCCAGCCCTCGGTACCCCCCCGGCGGCACCCCGTCCCCACCCCGCAGACTCCCGGGGAGAAGGGGGCTCAGCAACCACGACGGCGGGAGTCGTGGGGAGGCGGCAGGGCCCATTTCCCGACAGCGGGGCCGAGGGTCGGGACGTCTCTCCGGCTTCTGCCGACCGGGCTGGGCCCCGCGCGGCCACCCACAGCCCGTGTCCTCCCCGCGGGCCCTCCGCGCCGGCCAGGCCCCGGCTCCGCACGCGCTTCCCGCGCCCCGACGCGAGTGGACGGCAGGCTGAGCGAGGCGGCCCCCTCGCCGGCGGAGCCGCGACCTCCCGGGTCTCCCTTCCAGGCGCGGGTCCCACCTGGGAAGGGGGTGTCCCGACCGGAACTCCGAGTCCCGGACGGACCCGCGGCGGGCTAAGGCCTGCGCCCTCCCCCGGCTTTCCCGAGAAAGGGGGGCGGCGACGCCGGGGGAGCGTGCGTTTGGGGACCCGCGGACACCGACTCCGAGCGGCTTTCCCTCGGGTGCCGCCCCGGCTCCAGGGGCTCCCCGCCGCCGGCCCACAGGTGCCGCCCCGCCCCGCCCCGCGCCCCCTCCCACCGGCGCGCCCTCCCCCTCGGAGCAAACAGCCCGCAGCTCCCGCAGCTGCAGCGCCCGCCGCGAACGGCGCGCCGGGAGCGAGCCCGGGGCGGGGGGGAGGCGGGAGCTCGCGCGGCGCCCCCCGCGCTCCAGCTCCCGGCCTCTCGGCGCGGCCTCCCCTCCGGCCGGGCCGGGCGCACGGGCGAGGCTGCCCCACCCGCGGCGCCCCCTCCGCAGCGGCGGGGCCCGGCCCTCAGCGGCCTCGGCCGGCGCGGCGGGAGCGGGGAGCGGCGGGCGGCGGGCGGCGCGGCGGCCGCGCTCGCATTCGAACCTCCCTCGCAGCAGCCTCCGCCCCACAATGCACCGCGGCGGGCAGCCTTTGAAAAAGCGGCGCGGCTCGTTCAAGATGGCGGAGCTCGACCAGTTGCCGGACGAGAGTGAGTAGCACCGCAGAGCACCCCCTCCTCCCGCCGGCCGCCTGCCCGCGGGCGGCCCCGGCCGCCACGGGCGCCCGTGCCCTCCGCCCGGCAGGTGGGCGGCCCCCAGCCCCGCCGCGGCCCCCCCGTCCTCCCCCCGGCGGCCGCCGCGTCGCCGCCTTTGTTATGGTGCCTGTGTGTGGGTTTCTGGGGTTGCGGGAGCGCCAGGGCCGGAAACCGAGAGCCCGGGGCCCAGCCCGTGCGGGGCGGAGGCGGGGGCTGCCCGGCCCGGGGGCGGGCGGAGGCGGGAAGGGGGCCCCCGGCCGGGGACTGTGCTCCCGCCGGCCCCTCGCCCGGCGCGGAGGGACGCGGCGGGTTATGTAACTCGCTGTCCCGGGCGGAGGGCTCGGCGGAGGGTCCCGGCCCCCGCGCCGCCGCCGCGCGCCTGTCACATCCCGCCCCCCAGGCCCCGCGGTGCCCGGTGTCCGCCGGGAAGTGTTTCCGTGTCAGAGGCTGCCGCCCCGGGACCACAGGTGGCCGCCCTCCCCGGGGCCCTGGGCCCGGCGGCCCCTCCCCGCGGCCCGCCCCGCCGGCTGCTCCGGGCGGCGGCGGCGGCTTCAGAGTCGCGGGGCCCTTTCCCCACGGACGTGGCCCGCGCGCGGGGGCGCCCCCCGACCCCACCCGCCGCGCGGCGCCCACCTGCCCGGACCTGCGCGCTCGCCCGCTCGCGTCGAGCGAGTAAACAAGGCGAAGCCCCGCGCGCGGGGGACTCGGTGGTGCGTGGAAGGCGCGTGCTGTGTGCGGCGTGGGAAGGGCAGGTCCTCACCGGGAGGTCCTGCCCCCGCACTGCCCGTTGTGGGCCATGTCACCCCGAGAGGTGGCGGGAAGGGGCCAGGCATGCTCGGGCTTACCTGTGCCGGAGGCCGGTGACACCGAGGACCGGAGCCACGCTGCTTCCGGGCGATGTGCGCCCACCTGCTCCCAGGTTACAGGTCGGGGCCCGGCGTGTGCTCGGACCCGGGCTGAGCCGCAGGACGGACCTGTTCCCTGTTCCCGTGGCCAGGGCGGCTGTGGAGCCCCTCAGACGTGGCTGGAGTGACCGGAGCTGACTTTGCCATTTTACATCATTTTCGTTCTGTTGAATTCCAGATAGTCCCATGTGGCTAGCGGCCACTGGGCCGGGCAGGGCGAGCTGCGGGCACCCCGGAGCTTTACGGTCCACGGTTGGTGGCGATGTAGGACGCTCCCCAGTACGGAGGGGCCCCGCGAGCGCCGTGGGCTGTCACCTAAAGCCCTCGCCATCTTGGCCATAAAGATCCTCTCTCACCTCTTAGAAGTCCGGACCACGAGAGCCGTTATCTTGGTGACTGTAGTCAGTCTGTTCACACGAGAGGGGTTTTAAGTGGTTTCCTTACAGCTGTCATTGGGACATGGGCGCCTCCGCGGTGTCCACACGCCAGCCCCGCTCTCCAGCTGCGGAACATCGCTGTTGCTTTGTGACATCGGGACGGGCCGGGGCCCGGCTGGGACCGGGCCGGGGCCTGGGCCGGGGCGGCCGAGCTCGTTCAGCCAGCCCGCAGCTTGTGGGAAGCAGGGAGGGCCTGACCTGGCTTGTCACTCAGTGCCACACACCAGTCCACAGAAACACTTCACTTAAACGGAGTTGGCTGTAGGGAAAGATAATTATTAGTAAAACGGGAGCTGAGGCCTGAGAAGGGACACGGGGAATAGTGACAGGTCCCTTGGCCAGTTTTAGTCCAGGGGACGAGCTAACACACTGGCCAGCAGCTGGTCTGGCGTCATCAGTGCTAAAGGCTCCCATCTGTTGAGCACTTAGGATAAACCAGCTGCTGGGTGACACGCATTTGCTCAGTTCACCCTCCTTTGATTTGCGGTAAGTACTCGTCCTCGTTTGATTTTATGTTTGAGGAAACTGAGGCTATCTTCAGCCCAGGTCTTCCCTCGGCAGCTCCTGTTCTTGATACCTTGTGCCTGTTTCACATCTCCTCTTAGATGCCTGAGGCCCCTCAAACTTCACGGGTTCGAGATCCACCTCATAATCCCATCCCAGGAGAGAGACCCTTCCAGTGGTTCCTGTCTTAATGAATGGCTTCACTGTGCGTTCAGCTGAAACCTAGAGGTTATATTTGGAACTTCCCCCTTTTTTACTTTCCCTATTTAAGCCTTTACTACGTCTTGTAACTTTTGCCTTAAAAAAAAATTCTCCCTACTTCTCACCACACCCCAGTCCACGCTGTCAGCATCCATTCCTTGCACTAATGACTTCAGCCTCTCACAATCTTCAGACCCACCCCTGCCATCCCACCTCCACCTGCACACATGAGAGTGACGGAATGGGTATATGCCACCCCGCTGCCTACAACCCCTCCATGACCTGCCCCCCGGCCTTATTTGATAGCACTGTTCCTCTCGTTCTGACCTTTTTCATTCCCTGCACTCACCAGGCAGGGCCTTTGCGCCTGTTCTCCCTTCCCGGCACTTCCGGTTAACTGCTGCTGATCCTTCAGGCCCCTTTGTACGTGTCTTCAGACGCTTTCCCTCTCCTCCCTGACAAAGATGACATCTTCTTATCAAATCTTTTCGTACCGCGGTGTCACTTCTGAGTGGGGCTGTCACAGTTGCGGCTTTACATGTGTCAGTGTGGTGGTTAACTCTGGTTAGAAGTTGCACTAGAGAAGGTAGTCCCATGCACAGCACCTGCTGGCTTCTCAGACTTTTTTTCATACCATGCCCCTTGCTAACTACTCCTCTAGCTTGGGGCCTCCCTCCCTCCCTCCCTTGAATATGCTCAACTTTCTACCTCAGGTTTTTTTTGTTTTGTTTTGTTTTGTTTACCTACTGTTCTACCAAACTCTGGTTTGACTTCCTGCTCTTGCATGATTGATCCCTTTCAGATCTTCCCTCCTCGGAGAACCTTCCCTGACTGCCCTGTGTAAAGTCACTCCCCACACTCTGCTCACCTCGTTGGTTTCCTTTGTAACAGCTGCCCAAGTGTGATTGTCATTCTGTGTGCTGGCCTACTGTGTGTCTCCTCCCACTGTGTGCTTGCCTACTATGTGTGCACGCTCCTGAGAGCAGAGGCGTTGCTTATCTTTCCTTCCTGGAACCCCGCCCTTAGAATAGTGCTGTCACTCAGTGAGTATTTGTTGAATGAATGAATGAACATATCCAGTTAGAGCAGGATTCTAACTTAAATTCACATGCCTATAAAATCTATGTTCTTAACCTAATAGTTGTAGGGTTTTTTTTTATTGACAAAAGTCATACTAACAGCATGATATAAGAATTAGCCATGTACTATGTGCATTGTTCTCTAAGCACTTTTCCATGTATTAACTCATGTAATCCCCATTTTACAAATGATGAATCAGCTGCACAGAGAGGTTAAGTGACTTGCTTAAGGTAACATAGCAAGAATGTGGAAGAGCCAAGATTCAAATACAGCTAGTCTCAATCTGCTCTCAGCCACTCTGCAACGCTTTCTCTCAAAAAAGGTGAAAGCCGAAACCGGTTTGGCTCAGTGGATAGAGCATCGGCCTGTGGACTGAAGGGTCCCAGGTTCGATTCCGGTCAAGGGCATGTACCTTGGTTGCGGGCACCTCCCCGGTAGGGGGTGTGCAGGAGGCAGCTGGTCAATGTTTCTCTCTCATCGATGTTTCTAGCTCTCTATCCCTCTCCATTCCTCTCTGTAAAAAATCACTAAAATATATTAAAAAAAAAAAAGGTGAAAGGTGAAAGGAGATAGGTCAGAACCCCCAGATAGAGTTCCTGCCTTCATGGAGCTGGAATGGCTATCCTTGCTGCTCACACCTCTCCTTCAGATCTCTGCTCAAATATCACTTTTAGAGAAGCTAATCATGAGCATTTTATAGGAAAATAGTCTCCCCTCCCCGCCCACTCCACATTCCCTGTTCTTGTCGTCCTGCATTATTTTGTTCAGGTGGCGTGTGCTTGTCTCCGCTCACTAGAATGTAAATTCTATGAGAGCTGGGACTCCACCTGCTTTGCATGCTTTACTGTCCCATGTTCCTGTAGCAGGGACGGATGCAGTTGGCAGTCTATACATACTCCCTCCCAAATGAGTGCAAGACCACTCCTTTCTCTCAAATGAACCCTATTTCTCATGGCAGCCACGCTGAGTGGGTGTGTCCTGCCCACCACCACTGTTTCTGTTGTGTTGTGCTGTTTGAGGTTTCTTAGCAAGACTTGATAGCATTTCTCCCCAACTTCTCCCCCACAGCTTCACTGCCTTTGGTCGTTAACTTCAGTTTGCCACACAGAAGCTGTGAAGTTGTCCTGTTAACCATTCTCCACATCTGGGCAAGAGGGTAGAGTGAAAGCAACAGTGGCTTGGATGTTGATGGGTTGTCTGTTCTACTGCCCAGTGGAGGAAAAGTCAGTTGAGGTTTAAGGATCTGAGATGCATCAAAATGTTTCATAGCCAGAACGGCAATACTGTATCTGTTGCTTCTCAGTTAAGGTCTGTTTGTTTATATGAGTCGTAACTCACGGCTACTTTTGTTAAATACCGAGAATCTTTCTTCACCGATTTCTGTACTAAGTTCATGTTCTTTCTTTATCCCCTGAGATTATCTTTTATTTATCAGTGTTTATATGTGTAGTGGCTTCTTAAAGATGTTTACACGCATTTTGAATATGCCATTTAAAAAATTGTCTTTTCTCAGTGCAAATCACTGACCACATTTCAAATGACTTCACTCCTGTCTAACTTAGGTTGTAGTCTTACAAATATAAATGGATGTCACGGTAACTGAGATGAGAAAGTAGCTGGTTATGAAATAAAACAAAGTTGAAAACTAGGAATGATGAATAATTTGACTAGTAAAAGAAAATAATAGGTGTTCTAAACAGAAGAAGATTTGTTCATCTACACTGAGTGGCCAGATTATTATGATCTCTGAATGCATAATAATCTGGCCACTCAGTGTGTGTGTGTGTGTGTATTTTAGAGGCCTGGTGCATGAATTCACGCATGGGTGGGGTCTGGCCAGCCTGGTCAGGGGGAGGGGACATGGGTGGTTGGCCAGCCTGCCTGCTGGTCGAACTTCTGGTTGAGGGGGAAATTTGCATATTAGCCTTTTATTATATAGGATATACACTGAGTGGCCAGATTATTATGCGTCCAGAGATCATAATAATCTGGCCACTCAGTGTATAATCCTACCTAATAAAAGAGTAATATGCAAATTGACCATACCTCTGCTACACCCACAAGCCACGCCCACTAGCCAATCAGAGCGAGTATGCAAATAAACCCAACCAAGATGGCTACAGCCACAGAGAGCAGAATGGAGGCTTGGGTTTCCCAGGCAATGAAGGAAGCCAAGCTTTCCGCCTGCCCTTGCTGGCCTAAGCCTCCACTCAAGGCTACAAAGTTTCAATTATAGAAGGTAAACAAATCCAAACAGAAATGGCAGCAGCCATGGAGCGAGCAGGAGGCTTGGCTCTGCTCCAGGCTACAAAGTTTAAATTGTAGAAGGTAAATAAATTCCAGATACCAGGGCCTCAGCTTGGGTCACCAGGGGGCGTGGCTGGCCTGCAAACAACCACAGGCCCCTCGCTCAGGCCACCCCACGCCCCAAGGGAACCCCCACCCTGATCCGGGACACCCTTCAGGGCAAACCAGCTGGCCCCCACCCGTGCACCAGGCCTCTATCCTATCTAATAAAAGAGTAATATGCAGATTGACCATCACTCCAACACACAATATGTCTGCCCCCATGTGGTCAAAGATCCTGCCCCTATGTGGACACAAGATGACCATCACAAGATGGCCAGCAGGGGAGGGCAGTTGGGAGACACTAGGCCTGCAAGGGAGGGCAGTTGTGGGTGATCAGGCAAGCAGGGGAGGGCAGTTGGGAGAAATCAGGCCTGCAAGGGAGGGCAGTTGGAGGCGATCAACCCTGCAGGGGAGGGCAGTTAGGGGTGACCAGGCCAGTAGAGGAGGGAAGTTGGGGGCAAACAGGCTGGCAGGGGAGCAGTTAGGCATCAATCAGGCTGGCAGGGGAGTTGTTAGGGGTTGATCAGGCTGGCAGGCAGAAGTGGTTAGGGCCAATCAAGAAGGCAGGCAGGCGAGCAGTTGGGAACCAGCAGTCCTGGATTGTGAGAGGGATGTCCGACTGCCCGTTTAGGCCCGATCCCACCGGGATTTGGCCTAAACGGGCAGTCAGCCATCCCTCGAGGGGTCCCAGATTGGAGAGGGTGCAGGCTAGGCTGAGGGACACCCCCTGCCCCCCGTGCATGAATTTTGTGCACCGGGAATCTAATATATATATATATATATATATATATATATATATATATATACACACACACACACACACACACACACACACACACACACATATATATATACACATACACACACACACACACATATATATATATTACACACACACACACACACACACACACACACACACACTAGAGGCCTGATGCATGAAATTTGTGCAAGGGGTTTGGCCCCACCGCTGCTGCGGTGACTGCCTCTGCCTTGGCCCCTGTCTCGGCCTCGGCTCTGCCACGGCAACTTCTTCCAGAAGGACTTCCAGTCTAATTAGCATATTATGCTTTTATTATTATAGATATACTAGAGGCCTGGTGCACAAAATTTGTGCACAGGGCATGGGGTGGGGTGGACGGGAGTCCCCTCAGCCCAGCCTGCACCCTCTCCAATCTGGGACCCTTTGGGGGTTGTCTGACTGCCAGTTTAGGCTCGATCTCGGGGATTGGGCCTAAACTGGCTCTCACAATCCTGGACCACTGGCTCCTAATTGCTCACCTGCCTGCCTGCCTGGTCACCCCTTACTGCCCCCCTTGCCAGCCTGGTCACCCCCAACTGCCCCTCTCTGCCGGCCTTGTTGCCCCTAACTGTCCCCCCCAACTGCCCCCCTCTGCCAGCCTAATTGCCCCTAACTGCCCTCCCCGCCAGCCTGGTCGCTCCCAACTGCCCCAGCCCCCCGCCAGCCTGGTCATGCCCCCCCCCCCCACTGGCCTGATTGCCCCTCACGGTCCCCCTGCTGGCCTGGTCGCCCCACGCAGCCTGCTGTTCAGTCATTTGGTTGTCCTTCACTAACCCCCCTGCCGGCCTGGTCACCCCACGCAGCCTGCTGTTCAGTCATTTGGTCATCCCTCACTAACCCCCTGCCGGCCTGGTCGTAGGCAGCCATCTTGTGAGGGTGTGAGGGTCAATTTGCATATTACCTCTTTATTATATAGGAGGATATATAGAGCAAAAATTATTACCACAATAAGCCTTGCTAACACCCATTTCTACCCATTGTTACAAGTTTTTTCCTTGTGATGAGAACTTTTAAGATCTGTTCTAGCAACTTTCAGATGTAGAACCTAGTATTGTTCACTAGAGTCCCCGTGCTGTACATCACATCCCCAGGATGTATTTGTCTCACAACCGATTTCCCCCACCCTGGCAGCATCAGTCTCTTCTCTGTTCCTGTCTGAGCTTGTTGGTTTGTTTGCTGCCACATGTAAGTGACAGAGATCACCCTTTATTATTTTTCAGATGACTTAGACTTCTTTGCAGCTCACATATTCAATTCAGAGATTTTCAATTTAGTGCCCTCCCTTTTTCATAGAAATCCTATCCTCGATTCACAGCAGTAGCTCAGCGTTTCTCAGTGGGCCTGTGGTTACCTGCACCAGAATCCCCTAGCGACCTTTATTATCGCACAGATTCTTCGTGTTGGAGGAGCGTCCTGATTATTCCAACAGGCACTAAAGTTTGTGCTAGCCAGTGAGCCCTCCAACTCGAAGCTGGTCCCCCTGGTCTTTCCTGAACCCCTTTTGCAGCCTGGATCTTGAAGCGTGGCACATCCCAGCCTCTGCACGTCCAAGGGGCTTGCTGCCTGCTGCGACGGTGCCGGGTCGTTTCGGTTTTCCCCGCGGTATTGCCACTCTGATCTTGGCCTCGGTAAATGTCGCTTCCTTCTCTGTTCCTTCTCCAACACCAGCACACTTCCTGTGTCTGTCCTTAAGTCGTCTCCGTTCCCTCTTTCTACATTTTTTCCCCTGGGAAAGGTCTCCACTTCTCACAACTTCAGTAAGACTCCCAGATGTCTCTCCAGTGCTTCCTTACCTTCTGAGTTCAGGTCTATAGCTTGAATTGTCCACTAGTTATTTCTAATTGCACACCCACCATCACTTCAGACTCAACTTCGCTAAAACTAAATGGATTGCCTTTACCCCCAAATCAAGTTCTTTTTCTCTCACTTTGATTATGAAATAATAGTGATTTGTTTTAATTGCAGGCTCTTCAGCAAAAGCCCTTGTCAGTTTAAAAGGTAAGGGTCCCACCATGATTCTGTAGGTATGGCATAAGCTAGAGCTTTAATTCATTGAATGAGTGTGGGTTAGTGTTTCTTCTGAGTTATGATTCATTATCGCTTTTCAATACTGGTTTTCACTGGTGACAATTTTACAGTCATATGCCGTTACAAATTGGTCCTTGGATGTTAGAAATTACTAAGAATTTCCCCCCCTAGAATTATTGATTAAAGAATTTTATTATTAGATTTAAAACATTTATTTTTTTAAACATTCATTAAACAATTATGCTAAGCTGTATTTTCGCATAATAGCTTATTTTTTAAGAATCTTGCCTTTAAGTAATAATGCAAATCTCTTAAAAATAAAAGAACAATAATAATTTCCTTTTCTGAGAAAAAAGATAATGTTCCTTGGTCTTGCTATTTCTTTCTGTAAGTAGTACATTAGACCAACCCTCTTAATATAGCTCATTTTGAAGTTTTACCTTTTGAGCAAGATTCTACTAGGTAAGTACATTTGTAACTAAGCTAGATATTCTAAGGTTCATCAGTCCTTTTAATATTTAAAACTACTGTGTTGTGCTTTGAATTGGTGATTTACCAAAGTAAATCTGGCTTGAGAACTTATCTTCCAGAGTTACCCTAATTTATTTGCCTACAAAGATCTACCCCATCCTACCTTTTTTCTTTTGTACTTATTAAAAAAGTTTTTCATTATTATGATATATTTAGTACTTAATAAAAGTATTTCATATTCTTCCTCAATATTAACATCACTTTTCTTTTAAAAATACATATATTCATATATATATTTGTGTGTGTATATATACACACACACACGTGATAAAGTTTCTTATAGAAAAAAATTAGAAAATGCTGATGAGCAGCTGGAAGGAAATGAAGCTAACTGCATTTGGTACATCCATCCCAGGGTTCTGTGTTTCTCTCTGTGTGAAGAGATCCTTCTTATAAAAGTTAAACTCCTCCTTCTTCTCATAGTATGTCTAATCAGCCACTTGATTGAATCTCTCTGGTTGCATACAACTCAAGACACTTCTTAGAATTAAGGAAAACAGAAACACCACACATTTCCTTTTTTGAATATCAAGGGTTCATATATTGAAGTAGAAAACATTTAGAAATATGCTCTAGATTCAAGGTTAGAAGAAGTTTTTTTCTTTGCCTGCTTTCGATTAGATTCCATTTATGAGATAGTTCTTGGAAAATTAGAATAGAGGAATTACTAAAAACCAAGAAGAAAGAAGCCACACATATTTTAATAAGAAAATTTAATATTTTCAAGATGCATTGCCTTGCCAAGTTACTTAGAGTTTGACAAAAACAACAACACAACAATAAAAAAACAGACGAGACCTTTCATTTGTAATAAACTACAGTTGTTATGATCAGTGTATTTTTTTTCATCTTGGTAAATATTTCAGTTATATTGCTATTATTAAAAAGGCAATGTTCATAGTATGAAATCCTTTGAACTAAACTTAAATCTTATTAGTAATAATTATTTATTACAGAGGGAAGCTTATCTAACACATGGAATGAAAAGTTCAGTTCTTTACAAAAAACACCTGTTTGGAAAGGCAGGAATACAGGCTCTGCTGTGGAAATGGTAAGGAATTAGTTTTTAGAATATGATGGCTAAATTGTTTGTATTATTGTCATGTGCAAGTTCTTACAGCACAGTAAAAATTTTCCAAGGTTTTCCCCCACCTTTAAGCATTTGAGGTTTTTTTTGTTTTGTTTTGTTTTTAAATTTACTGATTTGAGAGAGAGAGAGAGAAACATCAGTTTGTTGTTGCACTAATTTATGCATTCATTAGTTGCTTCTTGTATGTTCCCTAACCCGGGGCGGGGATCGAACCCACAATCTTAGCATATCAGGAAGGCGCTCTAACCAACTGAACTCCCCCACCAGGGCAAGCATTTGAGTCTAAGTGCCATTGAGCAGTATATGATCATACATATGTAAATAATCTGTAGTCTGTGATAATCTGGTCATTAGTAAGCATTTGTCAAGTAATTGTAGTCTTTTTTAAATAGGCAAAAACAAAAAAACTCCAACAACCCAAACTCGTGCTTTTATTAGATAGTAAAATTTGCATGGCTCTGGTCCCTACAAAAAGATATATAAATACATGATAAAATATTAACATCTTTTGTAGGTCAAGGGTAATTGCGTTTAGGGGTGGCAATTAGAGGGGAGCATATAGTTGGCATGACTCATGATTTGGGGGACCTCTGCTCCTCCCCTGCCCAGGAGGCTTTTAGGGATCAGTCCTGAAACAAGCCCGGAGCTGGGATACACGGCAGTGGTCACACCACCTGGACAGTTGACCACAGTGGATGTGCAGGACTTTCTACACTCCCGTCAGTTCTGTCACCATCGTCCTCTTCCTCCTCTTGGGAGGGAGCGGGGAGAAGGGCTTCCAGTCAGGGCTGTGGAGTGTTGAGACTCTCAGTGGATTTAATTTCAAGACCCTAACCTCCAACCTTGACCCGATTGGATGCTGCCCATATGTTGCTAGCTCTCTGTACTCCCTCCCTTCTAAATAGGCGTGAAGCTCTGTCTTGAATAGTGGAAGAAGGATTTGAAAAAGGATGCAGGTACTATGGGATATTATTTCTGTTCTTTTACTGAGACCTCTGAACCTAGAATGGACTGTAAACTTTTTCATATTATACACCCTTAAGTATATGATGTACTTCGGGCACTTAAGTTTTTTTTTAGTTCTACAGGCATTTATCAGGTATCTGTTATAGGTATCTTATATTTTTAATCTATAAATGGAAATTCAGTTAACAGTTTTTTTTTCCAGTTAACAGTTTTTGACCTCAGATCTAGTATATTATGTACATTTAGATTTACCCTCTGGAGTGGCCTGGTAACTGCCCTAGCCCAGCCCTGTGCAGCAGACATATGTGATACACCTGGCTGGAGTTAACCCAGACACCAGCAGAATAAGAACTGGAATTTCCAGAATTTATCTTCCGGTCTTCACTTAGAGCTGCTAGTGTGCTAATGAGATTTGGTTCTAGTTTAATCATCAGCTAGGTGTTTTATTTGTAAACATTTTGCATAAATATGTATCTTACTGTTTTCTAAATCTGAGATCATTTGTACTTTGTATTACCTATACTTTATCCTTCTGTACTGCTTGCTGATAATCTAGAGTTAGCTGTACTTTCCAATATAGAAATATATTTTGGAACAAAAATGGGAATTGTTCAGTCTTTTCATGAAATAAAATAATTTATATCATAGCCTTTCAGAAATTCAAAACGAAGTCGATTCTTTTCTGATGAAGATGACAGACAAATAAATACAAGATCACCTAAAAGAAACCAGAGGGTTGCAATGGTTCCACAGGTATGTGTGTGCTAAAATTTTGTTTCATGTGATAGGAAGTGAGCAATTGCTCAGCGTAATAAGTTTATATTTATAGTGACATTTTGAGTAACAAGTTCTTTTCTTTAAATCAGTGCTTCAACTCAGCTATTGTAGTTACCTAGAAAATGCCATTATTTTGAAACCAGACTAGAAAGCCAGACTTGAAACCAGAGTAGAAAGCCAGTCCTCAGTCTTACAAATACACACTTTCTTATAAGAATGGAGATAGTGGCTCTAACCGGTTTGGCTCAGTGAATAGAGCGTCAGCCTGCAGACTGGGGGGGTCCCAGGTTTGATTCCGGTCAAGGGCATGTACCTTGGTTGCGGGCACATCCCCAGTGGGGAGTGTGCAGGAGGCAGCTGATCGATGTTTCTAACTCTCTCTATCCCTCTCTCTTCCTCTCTGTAAAAAATCAATAAAATATATTTTTTAAAAAAAGAAAAAAAAAGAATGGAGATAGTGGACATTAATTAAGCAAATGGATTTGGCAATATGGAATCAGTTTGGAATTTGGCATGGAGATGAGAGAGAATTTTACTTTATCGCAGAGGGAAGCATGTTGAAGACTTCCTTTATCCAAAAGAGGAACATATATACCATGAAATAATATCTTCTTTTCATTTTTGGCATTTTTTTATTTTTTAAATTATTATTTAAAAAATATTGATTTCAGAGAGGAAGGGAGAGGGAGAGAGAGAGAGAAACATCAATGATGAGAGAAAATCATTGATCAGCTGCCTCCTGCAGGCCCCCCACCCCCACTGGGGAGCGAGCCCACAACCCGGGCATGTGCCCTTGACCGGAATTGAACCTGGGACCTTTCAGTCCACAGGCCAATGCGTATCCACTGAGCCAGACGGCTAGGGCTGGCATCTTTTAAAAAGTCATGGTGGACATGTAAGAATCAAAGCCATGAATGAAAATTGGGTGAGGAAATATTAACTTCAAGAATAATGTGGCTCAAGCCAGTTTGGCTCGGTGGATAGAGCGTCAGCCTACGGACTGAAGGATCCCAGGATCGATTCCAGTCAAGAGCACATGTCCAGTTGTGGGCTTGATCCCCAATACGGGGCATGCAGGAGGCAGCCAATCAATGATTCTCTCTCATCATAGATCTTTCTATCTCTCTCCCTTCCTCTCTGAAATCAATAAAAATATATTTAAAAAAGAGAATAATGTGATTTTCCCCCCTCTCAAATTTTTAATTTTTGAAAGTCATTCCCTACTTCCCTGTCATTTTTGTTTGTTTGTTTTGTTAATCCTCACCAAGGATATTTTGCCATTGATTTTAGATAGAGTGGAAGGGACAGAGGGAAGGAGAATGGGAGGAGGGAAGGGAGGGAGAGAGGGAGAGAGAGAGAGAAGGAGAGAGAGAGGGAGAGAGAGAGAGAGAGAGAGAAGAACATCAATGTGAGAGAGACATATCAGTTGGTTGCCTCCTGCACGAGCCCCTACTGGGTGGGTA
The DNA here is from genome assembly GCF_027574615.1 of Eptesicus fuscus. Classification (NCBI taxonomy): domain Eukaryota; kingdom Metazoa; phylum Chordata; class Mammalia; order Chiroptera; family Vespertilionidae; genus Eptesicus; species Eptesicus fuscus. The sequence continues at coordinate 16,234,088 of NC_072496.1, forward strand.
TCAAACCTGCCACCCAGTTATGTGCCCGTGACTGGGAATCGAACCACTGAATGAACAACACGGGCCAGGGCTCATTTCCCCCCAAAAGTGTTAAAGACTTCAGTGTGGTGGGTCATAGTAGAGGTGATTTTTCTCAACCAGGGATTGGGCATCGAAGGAATTAAAGGAGTGAACAGCAATATGCCCTACCAAACACATAAAACATCTTCCATGCCTTTATGATCATCTCAAATAGTAAAAATGTTTATGTTCTGTAAAATGAACAAAAAGGGATTTTGAAAAATGTTTAATGACAATAACAAATGTACATAAGCATTTAAAATTCAGTTTAAAAAACGAAAATAATACAAAATGTGCATAGTTTGACTCAGTAGGTGTTGGATACAAGGTTGAATGAATATAAGAAATAGTTAAATAACTTTTCCTTGTATTGACTTCAGGAGAGGTGTGTTATTAGGATAATTTGAATAACAACTCTCTAAATGTGGATTATTTTAAAACTTCTGCTTTTCCTGTAGCTATTTCTTAGGAAAATTTCCAAGCATTCAGAAAACTTGAGTCTTTGCGACTATAAAGCCATCCTGCTCAGCTCATCCTCTGCCTTCCTCCGCAGACACATCATTCCTTCTAGGACTATCTACAGAGGCCTTTGTGCCTCTGAGCATGAGACTTCTGAGTTTGTCGTTTCTTGCCTTAACTTGCCTTAACTTGCCTAGTTCTTTCAAGTTTTATTTACGTGACATGACTTGTTCCCTTATCCTCCTCTAAATTCTTGTATTCTGTCTGTGTGTTGTTGTTTTTTTTTTGTTGTTGTTAATCCTCATTTGAGGATAGTTTTTCCATTGATTTTTGAGAGAGTGGAAGGGAGAAGGGAGGAGAAGAGAGAGAAAGAAAACATTGATGTGAGAGAGCCACATCAAGTGGTTGCCTCCCACACACACCCCAACCAGGGCGGGGAACAGGCAACCTAGGGACCTGCCCTTGACCAGAGAGCCCTCCACCCTTGGGTTCTCTGGCTGACACTCTAACCACTGAGCACACTGGCTGGGGCATATCCCTTTGTTTTTTATTTTTATTATTCATTTTTAAAAAATATATTTTATTGCAGAGAGGAAGGGAGAGGGATAGAGAGTTAGAAACATCGATGAGAGAGAAACATCGATCAGCTGCCTCCTGCATACCTCCCACTGGGGATGTGCCCGCAACCAAGGCACATGCCCTTGACCGGAACCGAACCTGGGACCCTTCAGTCCGAAGGCCCACGCTCTATCCACTGAGCCAAACCAGTTAGGGCCCTTTATTTGTTTTTTAAATTTACCTTTATTATTGAAAGTATTACAGATGCGTGCCGCCCCCCCCCCCCCCCGCCCCATTGCCCTTCTCCTCCCACTCCTACCCCTCCCCAGCATGTGTATTATGTTGATTCGATCTTTAGCAGTCCTGATGAGTAGGTTACTATTATATCATCTCCCATTTTTCAGATGAGAAAACGGACACAGAAGCATCTTGCTCAGGGCCACAAGCTAGGAAGTGAAGGCTGCTACTAAAGTGGCAGACATCCTGTCTCCACAGCCCTGCTGTTTTATGTTTCAGCAGTTTTATTGAGATATAATTCCCATATCACACCACTCACCTATTTAAAGTGACACGCAATGGTTTTAATATAAGCACAATTGAGCAAGCATTACGACCAGTTTTAGAATGTTTTCTCATCACCCCAAAGAAACCCTGTACCCTGCACAGTCACCTCATTTTCCATGTGTTGAATAAAAGAGGTGTAATTGCTATTACAAGGGTATTAACATTTAAGCTTTAGAAGATAGTGCCAAAAAAGTCATTTCATAAAAGTTGGAATAATTTCTATTGCCACTAATAGTTTGAATATATTTCCCCATACTCAACAAGGGATCTTTAATACAGTTTTACTATATCCAATGAGCCATTTAAAAATCTGGGTCAGTAACTCAAAGGAAAGAAAAATAACACTTTTTCTGATAATAATTTATAGTAAATTGGTTATTATTTATGCTTAACAACTCCCAAATAGAGAGATAGAAACATCAGTGATGAGAGAGAATCATTGATTGGCTGCCTCCTGCACACGCCCAACTGGGGATTGAGTTTGCAACCTGGGCATGTGCCCTGACTGGGAATCGAACTGGTGACCTCTGGGTCGATGCTCAACTGCTGAGCCACACCCAGCTGGGCGGTTATTTTCTTATAAGTTTGTAAGAATTTTGTATGTATTAAGAATATTAGCCTTTGGGCTGTTTATATTGGCTGTATTTTTCTTCAGAGTTTGTAGGATTATTTTTTTCTAGTTTTTTTTTCCCCCCCACTTTGTTTCTGTATTTTTCACCATGCAGGAATGAATAAAAATTTTAGAGTCAAATATAACTATCTTTCCTTTTTATGATTTATTGAGTTTATGCTCAGAAAGACCTTCCCTAGTCTAAAATTTATAGTTCTAGAATTCTCTCAAATTTCTGTTTTTAATCTTTATAGTTGAAAGTATTACATATACCCCCCATATCCCCCCTTTGACCCCTTCTAGCCCACCCTCACCTCTCATATTTCTTATATCATTTTATTTTTTAAATGTTTAAATATTCAGTCCCTCTGGGATTTATTTTGGAGTAAGGAATGAGGTAAGACTGCACCTGATTTTTTCCCCAGAGGACTACTTGACCTGGTCACGTACTGAGTAACCCCCCATTTATACATTGATTTAGTATGCTGCCTACAACGCGAGGCAAACTTCTGTATGTATTGGGGATTATTTCTAGGCTTTCTCTCTCTATGGCTCCTATCTCTATGTGCTAGTATCAAATTGTTTTAATATTGCTTTATATTTTGGTTAAATGTCTATAAGGCATTATTACTTCTTCTTTTTTTAGATTTTCCTAAATATTCTTGTACATTTTTTTTCCATGTAAACTTTAGATTCAACCTGACTAGGAAAAAAATCTCAATGGAAGTTTTGTTGGTATTACACTAATATTATAAATTTATGGGTTTGATGTTACATTGAGAATGCCTATCCACAAACTGTTTGTAGTTCCACCTATTTAAAAGCCTTAATGTCCCTAGTAGACTTCAAATTTTTTTTCCATGTCAATCTTGCACATTTCTTAAGTGTATTCCTAGGTATTTAATACTTTCGTTCTTGTCATTTTTGCTGTCATAAATAGGATATTTCTTCTGTTTTATTATCTAACCAGTTCTCATTTATATATTGAAAAGATAGTGACTTTTTAAAGATATTTTTATATCAACTTGTATTCACCCACATTATTAAATCATCTTATTTTTAACAGTTATAGTTGATTTTCTTGAGTTTTCTGGGTTAGTCATATTATCTACAAATAATGGTAGTTTTGTCTTCTCTTTACAATTTTCTTATCTAATTGGCTAATTCCATCAAAACAAAGTTAACATCTTTGACATATTTCTCATTTTAATGAGAATGCTTTTAATATTTAAACATTGAATACTGACCTTTGTATTGGAATGGAGAGAAATGTGTTGTATAGGTTAAGAAAGTATCTGTTTTTATTTTCTTGGTCAGTCTAGGTAAAGGTTTGTCAATTTTTTTTTTCTTTAATTCTCACCTGAGGATATGCTTTCATTGATTTCAAGAGAGAGTGGGAAAGAGGGAGGGAGAGAGACAGAGAGAGAAAGAGAGAAAGGGAAACATCGATGCATAGCAACCTGACCTGGGTATGTGCCCTGACTGGGAATGGAACCTGTGACCCTTGGGTGCATGGAACAATGCTCCATCCAACCAAGCCACACTGGCCAGGCTGTCAGTTCATTTTATGTTATTGATTTGAGAGAGGGAAACAGGGATTTGTTGTTCCACTTATTGATGCATTCATTGGTTGCTTCTTGTATGTGCCCTGACTGGGGATCAAACTCTCAACCTCAGTGTAGGAGAATGCTCTGATCAGCTGAGCTACCTAACCAGGATAAGGTTTGTCAATTTTGTTGATCTTTTCAAAGAACTTTTGGTTTCATCAAAATTTTTTTCTCTTGTTTTTCTGTTTTTTATTTCATTTATTTCAGTTCTAATCTTGATTATTTTTTTCTTCTGCTTGCTTTGGGTATTATTTGTTCTTTTCTAGTTTCTTAAAGTGGAAAGGTAGGTTGTATATTTGAGATCTTTCTTCTTTTCTAATATAGGCATTTACCCTATAGATTTTCCTCCAAGCATTACTTTAGGTGTATCATTTAACTTTTAGCTTATTGTATTTTTTCAGTGGTTTCCTCTATTTCTATTCTATTAAGAATTATTTTAATGGATATTGAATTTTGTCAATGTCTTTAACATCAGTGAAGGTGATCATAAGAGTGTTATTGTTTTGATTTATTAATAATGGCAAGTTATATTAACAGTTTTTTAATACTGGACTCTCCTTGCATTTTGTTTTGTGTGTTTATTTATAATCCTTGCATTTTTGATATAAATTTTAGTTGGTTGTGCTGTATTCTTTTGATGTTCTGATGGTGTTTATCTGGTAATATTCTTTTTTTAAAGCTTTTTAAAAATTGAGATACAATGACATAAATATTATATTACTTTCAGGTGTACAATATAATGATTGATATTTGTATATATTGCAAAATCATCACCATAATAAGTCTGGTTAACATTTGTCACCACAGTAACAAATATTTTTTCTTATTATGAGACCTTTTAAAATCTCTTAGCAACTTTTAAACATGCAATACTGTATTAACGATAGTCATCATACTTTGTGTCCCATCCCTGTGACTAATTTTGTAACTGGAAGTTTCTACCTTTTGACCTATTTGGCCCGTTTCCCACTTCCTACCTGTGGCAACCAATCTGTTCTCTGTATCTATGAATTTGGACTTGTTTTTGTTTGTTTGGTTTAGATTATACATATAAGTGAGATCATATGGTATTTGTCTTTCTCTGTCTAATATATTTCACTTAACATAATACTCTTAAAGTCCATCCATGCTGCCACAAATAGCAAGAGTTTGTTCTTTTTTATAGCTGAATAATATTCTGTGTGTGTGTGTGTGTGTGTGTGTGTGTGTGTATCTGTGTATCACATTTTCTTTATTCTTTTATCCATTGATGGACACTTAGGTTGCTTCCTTGTCTTGGCTATTGTAAATAATACTACAGTGAACATGGGGGTATATCTTTTCTTTTTATTATTAAATTTATTGGGGTGACATTGGTTAATAAAAAGGGGGTATATATCTTTTCAAGTAGTGTTTCATTTTCGTCTGATAAGTGGCCAGCAGTGGAATTGCTAGGTCATACAGTAGTTCTGTTACTATTTGAGGAACCTCCATATTGTTTTCCATGATGGCTGCACCAATTTACGTTCCCACCAATGGCGCACAGTGGTTCCCTTTTCTCCATATCCTCACCAACACTTGTTATTTCTTTAACAATAACCGTTCTAACAGGTGTAAGGTGAGATTTCATTGTGCTTTATTTTACATATATATATTTTTATTGATTTCAGAGAGGAAGGGAGAGATAGAAACATCAATGATGAGAGAGAATCATCGATTAGCTGCCTCCTGCACACTCCCTACTGGGATAGAGCCCGCAACCTGGGCATGTGCCCTTGACTGGAATTGAACCCGGGACCGACCCTTCAGTCGAAGGCCGATGCTCTATCCACTGAGCCAAACCAGCTGGGCTCATTGTGCTTTTGGTTTGTATTTCCCTGATGGTTAGTGATGTGGAGCATCTTTTCGGGTACCTGTCAGCCATCCGTATGTCTTTGGAAAAATGTCTATGTAGATCCTGTGCTCATTTAAAAAAAAAAAAAAAAAATATATATATATATTTTATTGATTTTTTACAGAGAGAAAGGGAGAGGGCTAGAGAGTTAGAAACATCGATGAGAGAGAAACATTGATCAGCTGCCTCCTGCACACTCCCTACTGGGTATGTGCCCACAGCCAAGGTACATGCCCTTGCCTGGAATCGAATCTGAGACCCTTGAGTCCGCAGGCCGATGCTCTATCCACAGAGCCAAACCTGTTAGGGCCTGTGCCCATTTTTTAATTGATTGCTAGTTTTTTTGCTGTTGAGTTTTAGAAGTTCTTTTTTTTTTTTTTTTTAATTTAAATATGCTTTTATTGATTTCAGAGAGTAAGGGAGTGGGAAAGAGATAGAAACATCAATGATGAGAGAGAATCGTTGATCGGTGGCCTCCTGCACACATCCTACTGGGGATGGAGCCTGCAACCTGGGCATGTGCCCTGACTGGGAATTGAATGATGACCTGATTCATGGGACTTCGCTCAACCAACTGAGCCATACCGGCTGGGCTCAATGCCTTTGCTTTTGATTTCAAACCCAAAAAGTCATCACTTAGACCAGTGGTTCTCAACCTTTCTAATGCCGCAACCCTTTAATACAGTTCCTCATGTAGTGGTGACCCCCAACCATAAAGTTATTTTTGTTGCTACTTCATAACTGTGATTTTGCTACTGTTATGAATTGTAATGTAAATATCTGTGTTTTCCGATGGTCTTAGGCGACCCTGCTAGCGGTTCTCAACCTGTGGGTCGTGAACCCACAGGTTGAGAACCGCTGCTGTAGAGCCTAAGACCATCGGAAAACACAGATATTTACATTATGATTCATTAACAGCAAAATCACAGTTATGAAGTAGCAACAAAAATAACTTTATGGTTGGGGGTCACCACTACATGAGGAACTGTATTAAAGGGTCGCGACATTAGAAAGGTTGAGAACCACTGACTTAGACCAATGTCAAGGCACTTGCTGCGTATGTTTTCTTCTAGGAAGAATTTCAAGTTTTACATTCAGTTTTTAAATACATTTTGAGTTAGTTTTATGTGTGCGTAAGATAGTAATTCAGTTTCATTCTTTTGCATGTATTTTTCCAGTTTTCCCAACACCGTTTTTGGAAGGGCCTGTCCTTTCCCCATTAAATATTCTTGGCTCCTTTGAATTAATTTAGCATATGTATGCGTTTATATCTGGGCTTTCTACTCCATTCCATTGATCTATGTGTCTTTTTTTTTTTTTTTTCCAATATCATACCCTTTTGATTACTGTAGGTTTGTAATATAGTTTGAAATCAGGGGGCATGATGCCTCCAGCTTTGTTCTTCTTTCTCAAGATTGCTTTGGAGATTTGTGGTCTTTGTGGTTCCATACAAATTTTAGGATTGCTTGTTCTACTTCTGTGAAAAATGCCATTGGAATTTTAATAGGTATTGTATTGAATCGCTAGATTGTTTGGGTAATATGGACATTTTAATAATACAGGGTGGGACAAAAGTAGGTTTACAGTTGTGTGTACATGAAACAATTTATTCTTCGTATGCAAAACAGTTTATTCTTGTATTATTTATTAATTATTGTATTATTTTCCAGACGAACAACTGTAAACCTACTTTGCCCCACTCTGTATTAATTTTTGCAGCCTATGAACACAGAATATCTTTCCAAGCATTTTTAAATTACACAGAAATAAGGAATGTTTTCTGAGGTTTACTTTTATTATACGTGGGCAGATTTTATTATCTATGTACGTTGTCTTTATTTTTTTCTTCTTCAGTGATTTGAAACAATTGAATAGCATTGGAGCCCTGGTTTAATAAGAATTCACTGGAAACGATCTGGGCCTCGTGCTTGCTTGTATGTTTTCTCTCTGACTCTCAAGAGTGGCAAAGTTCTCTTACTGGGCTTTTCTGGCCCGAGAACTCTAGGAATATTGCTCACCAGCGTCTTTTTCCTGCTTGCCTTAATTGAAATTGTACTGCAGTGCAAACATATTGGGGACACATAGTTCACCTTCTTTGTCAGAATGTTATGAAATCAGTGGCTTTAATTAACTTCGTTAGAATTAATTAGAATGCTTATTAAATAATAACAAAAATTTCATGTTGGATATTGTTGAGTCTTTTTGAGTACTTAACTACAATCTACCTTTTTACAAATGTATTCAATGTTATAGATGCTCATTTTTACTTAATGGAAATGTAATTGATCTCTGTTTCTTGATTGTATAGAAATTTACAGCAACAATGTCAACGCCAGATAAGAAAGCCTCACAAAAGATTGGTTTTCGATTACGTAACCTACTCAAGCTTCCCAAAGCACACAAATGGTGCATATACGAGTGGTTCTACTCAAATATAGATAAGTGAGTATCATGAACTAGATCCTGAGTATTACTGGGACCAAAAGTTTAAGTGTTTCAAACGTTATAAGCTATGACCTTTTCTGTAGGTCCATTTTGATCCTATTTTGTCCTGAATTCCTTTTTCTATTCTTTATTCTGGTTTGATTCGTTTCCATTTCTCATAGTTTTCATCCCCTTTTTCTCTTTTGAGGAAGAAGTATAAATGTATTTATACATTTTAGTGTAAAATAAAATGAAAGTATAATTTTTATATTATAATTTATAAAGACTGACACAAAGAACCATTATTTGCAATGAATGGGACTTGTTTTATAAATCCTCAGATTTTAAGTGCTAGTATAATAGTAGAGAAATAGTTGATTCAATAAGATTTTTAAATATACAGTCTTTCTTATTTGGCAGTACTTGTGCACTTTAGTTACACATAAATGTTTAAGTAAAACATTAAGAAATTTGGGTGCAATCTGTTTAATAACAGAATTTACTGATGTTTCTCACCTTCACATCCTGTTCCCTGCCAGTTACTGGTGGTGCTTTGCTGGCTGCCTACCTTTACTTCTGCTTTCCGAGCCAGCTGCCTACTCTGCATCTGGTGACTCTCATGAATGTTCGTATTTAAGCCCAAGACCTTTTTAAAAATATATATATTTTTATTGATTTTTAGAGAGAGAGGAAGGAAGAGGGCGAGAGAAAAAGAAACATTGATGTGAGGAGAACCATCAGTTAGCTGCCTCCTGCATGCCACCTACTGGGGATCAGGCCCGCAAACCCAGGCATGTGCCCAGACTGGGAATCGAACTAGCAACCTTTTGGTGCACAGTACAACACCCAACCAACTGAGCCACACCGGCCAGGGCCCAAGACCTTCACATACCATTGGTTCTTGATTGCCCAAACCCATGAATAGAATTATTTTTGTCCACAGATTTTCCATAGTTATATAAGCAGGCTCTGAGGGTGTCGGAGTGTGATCTGAGTTCTTGAATTCCATTCTAACTTTCTGGAGTGCTCCAGTTTTCTGAAACTGATTTATTCTCCTTGATGATGTGTTACTTTTGGGACAGACACTTTGTAGCTAACATTGCTTATCCTCGCCAGGTGCAATGCCAGAGCCAGGATAGCCTCGAGGATATATCCTGTAGGACATTTCACAACATCAGTGTCTCCTGGGCCTCTGAGCACATTATTTGTTCCACAAAAGTAAAAAACTTAATGTAGTTTTAGCCCTTTGAATGTGTATCTGATGTGTATATATTTTGTGTAAAAGTTTGCATTTTGTGATTAGTTTGATGTTGAAAATTGAAATGCATATTTAAATTTTTGTCTCTTAAGTAATACATTGTGTGTGTATTAACCATTAAAATACCATTTCTATTTTGTAGACCGCTCTTTGAAGGTGATAATGATTTCTGTGTATGTCTAAAGGAATCTTTTCCTAATTTGAAAACAAGAAAGTTAACAAGAGTGGAATGGGGAAAAATCAGACGGCTAATGGGAAAACCACGGAGGTAATAATGTTTTGTTTAAAATAAAATCAATATGTTGGGAGTGTCATTACTGCATTGATTTAGGTTTACAACAAAATTGAGAGGAAGGTGTAGAGATTTCCCATATACCCCCTTGTCTCTGCACAGGCATAGCCTTCACAGTGATCAACATCCTCCAACACAGGGGTACATGTATGACAATTGGTGAACCTACATCAACACATCATAACCATCCAAAGTCCATAGTTTACATTAGGGTTCATTCTTGGTGGTGTACATTCTGTGGGTTTTGAGGAATATATAAGGACATATACCCACCATTATCATCATACAGAGTAGAGTCACTGCCCTAAAAATCCTCTGCTGCACCTGTCCGTCCCTCCCCTCCATCCAGCTCCTGGCGGCCACTGACCTTCTTATCATCGCCCTAGTTTTGCATTTTCAGAATGTCATGTATGGGGATCGTAGAGTATGTAGCCTTTTCAGACTGGCTTCTTTCACTTAGAAACTCATGGCTTGGTAGCACATTCTTTTTGGCCGTGAATAGTGTTTCGTTATCTAGGTGTATACCATTCACTGCTGAAGGGCACCTCATTGCTCCAAGTTTTGATGACTAGGAAAAAAGCTGCTGTAACCATCCATGTGCAGATTTTAGTGTGGACCTAAGTTTTCAGCTCATTTGTGTAAATACCAGGCACTGTGGTTGCTGGATCCTATGGTCAGAGTATGTTTAGTTTAAAAGAAACAAATGAATTGTCTTCCCAAGTGGCTGCCCCGTTTTGCTTGCCCACCAGCAGTGAGTGAGAGTCGTGCTGCTCCGTAGCCTGGCCAGCACTGGTGTCAGTGTGTGCACTTGGGCGTTCTGATAGGTGCATTTCCCTGATGACATATGATGTGGAACATCTTTTCATATGTTTATTTGCCATCTATATTTCTTCTTTGGTGTTATTTGTTTTCTTAAAAGTTTAAACATACACTGGCCATGTAACCCAACCATTTCACTCTTACGTATTCACATAAGAGAAATGAAAGTATATGATTATATACAAAAACCTATACACAAATGTTTGATTCAACTTTGTTGTAATCGCCCCAAACTGGAAACAGCCCAAACATGCACCAACAGGTGAATAGATAAACAAATTGTGATGCGTCCATAGAATAGAGGACTGTTTTCCAGTAGAAAGGAATGAACCACTCATACATGACAACGTGGATGAATCTTAGAATAACTATGCTAAGTGAAACAAGTCTGACAGAAGAGTACATACTAGATGATTCCATTTATGTAAAACTTTAGAAGATAGAAATGATCATGATGGAAAGCACTCAGTGATTGCTTGGGAAGTGGGGGTATGGAAGTAGGAGGAGTGCACAATAAGGATAATGAAGTGGCACAAGGAAGCTTAATGGTAACCACTGCCTTCATACTGTATTATCTTGACTGTGCTGATGGGCTTATGGATATATATTTTGTGGCATGAAATCTATGTTTAAATACCTTTGGTTCTTCATAGAATTTGAAAATATAAGTAAGACAGGCCCTAAAGATAAGAGTAAATTTAGTATTCATACTTCAAGGCAGGAAGAATGAGTAAAGGTTTACACGGGCACGTCTAATTTTTAATTCCTGTATTAGTAGGCTCACTGGGTGACAGGGAAAATGTCATGCTCTTCTTAATAGAATATTAAAATTGAACTTTTTCCTTAAGAGAAGACCTGGGATCCAGGTACAGTTTTGTCAAAGTATGTGAACAAATTCTTCTGCTTTGTAGGAAGGAATAATCTAGAGTTACTTATATATCTTTGAGTCTTGCAAGGCCCTGTTTTTAATAGGATGTTTGAAAAGAAATTATTACTTCTATGAACCCATTTTAAATACAGTACTCAAGAATGAGGGTAAGGAAGAGAACAATGAGATGGATGGCCTGGTTTAAGCTTTTGTGTAGGGTAGCTGTTTTATATTATTTTTGTAATTTATTCTAGATGTTCTTCTGCATTTTTTGAGGAAGAAAGATCAGCATTAAAACAGAAACGGCAGAAGATCCGGCTCTTGCAACAAAGGAAAGTTGCGGACCTTTCCCAATTCAAAGATCTCCCAGATGAGATTCCTCTGCCCCTGGTTATTGGCACCAAAGTTACAGGTTAGTCAAGACAAGCTTACTAATATTTTGACTTTTAATTTTTCTCCAAAATAAACTCCATTAGAGAAATGACTTTTAAATTTAGAAAGCTTAAACTATAGTTCTAAAGCAATATACTATAGAGATGACTGTTTCTTCATCTGTGAATTGTTTAAATTTCAAAATTAAAAATTGTTTTTTTCCTTTTTTAAAGCAGTCTTTTCTGTGTAGTCTACAAACACCATTGTTCTTATGATCCTTGGGTCTAGATATAGTCCATTTCTAATCTATAATGAGAAAAGCGTAATATGCTAATTAGACTGGACAGCCGGATGTCCTTCTGGACGACCTTTTGGACCACCCGGCTGTGACACCCACTGGCACCAGGCCAGCCAAGGCAGGTGCGATGCAATTGGTCGAGGGCCCGGCCATTGCCCCATGATCACCCTGCAGAGGGAGGCGCAGGTGGGCGGGGCCTCCCTTTGTGGGGTGCAGTTTGAATGCATGATCACCCTGCAGAGGGAGACCCAGGCCACCGGCCGGCGGGGCAATCAGTCAATTGGGGGGCTCCACAATCACCCCAAAGAGGGAGACCCAGGCCACCGGCCGGCGGGGCAATAGGTCAATTGGGGGGCTCCACAATCACCCCAAAGAGGGAGACCCAGGCCACCGGCAGGCGGGCTGTGGCTGGTGGGCGGGGCCTCCCTCTGCGATCAATTGCCCAAGGAGGGAGGCCCAGGCTACCCCACTGCAGCACAACAGTGGGTGGGTGGGGGAGCTCCGGCCAGGTGGGCAAGGGCCTACCTCTTTGGGGCAATCGATCAATCGATCGCGGGGCTCCCAAAGAGGGAGACCCAGGTCACCTACTGGTGGGCTGCGGCAGGGGGGTGGGGTCTCCCTCTGTGGGGGCAATCCATCACAGAGCCCTGGCTGGGTGGGCAGGGCCTACCTTTTTGGGGTGATCAATCGAGGGGCTCCCGGACTGTGAGAAGGCACAGGCTGGGCTGAGGGACGCCCCCCCCCCCCCGCATGAATTTCATGCAACAGGCCTCTAGTGATTTAATTAAACTAAATTATTCACTATGTAGTTTGCTCAAAATTTTGTAAGGGTATAAATTTTGTCAATTTATAGATGTGATTCTGTATATTCTTCAGTTATAACAGGGAGGGAAAGTACTGCCAAAACCAAGTCTAGATTAATCTTCAAGAATTTGGTAAACTAAAATCACAACTTATGTATGTAGTACAAGAAATAGCAAGGTGATAAGTGAGTGGGTGGGTTAGTAATTGAGGAATGTTTGGACTAATCAGGCGCTGTTTTCTGGGGGAAAGGAAGCCTAAGCTTTTACTTTCTGCTGGACTCTCTTAGGTATTCCCACCATCCACGTCGTTTTCCAGTTAGCCCAGGACTCACGGGAGCCTACTTCAGCCCTTCAGTGGCTCTCTCGTGTCCAGGATCTCTGTTAAATGTCTGGCTATCCTGCTGCTCATGTCAGCCAGGACTACCCATGGGCTTACAGAAGCTGTGGGTTTTCTTATTCCTTCCTGATTTAATTCATCACTTTTCACTGGCAGAGTCACAGGTTTTTACCTATGGTCCACATCGACTCGACTCCCTATGGCAGTGATTCCCACTGTCATATACTACCCTTTACCTCTTTGCACACAATATGCCACAATTGCCTAATCCTCACAGCTTCCAACTACACGGTAACATTTAGTCACCAGTGGTCGGCAAACTCAGTAGTTAACAGAGCGGCAGTTTGCCGACCACTGTCCTATGGGAACAGCACTGCTGGTTTCCATGAGCAGCCATCGCACGAGGAAAGCCATTTTCACCACCTGTTGGTGGGGGGTGGGATGTGCATAGCCTCCTGCACAAAGGCCACTGACTTCCAGACTTGACTGAAGCTGTTACCGTTTTCACACTGAACGTTTCCTCGTTGCTTTTGCATTTGACCCATTTCCACTTCACTGAAATGCTTGCGTGTACAGGTTTATGCTTGTTTTGTGGAGAAGAGTCATCAACCTCGTCATGCGTCATACTGGGAGTCCTTTTCTGTATTTATGCTTGCTTATTCAACTTTATTTATTACTCATATCTCCTAAATACATGTGCCTTTTCCCTTCATTGATCTGTCAAAGACTGCGACTAGTTTAGGCTCCTATAATTGTGTGTGTTTTTTTAAATCAGTCTATTCTTTTAAACAGTCTTACATTGAATATGTTCTGTTAAAATGATATTGTGTATTGTACTTTTTTGTCCATATGCAATATGTCACTATGTCTAGTTTTTAAAAATATATATTTTTATTAATTTCAGAGAGGAAGGGAGAGGGAGAGAGAGAGAGATAGAAACATCAATGATGAGAGAGAATCATTGATTGACTGCCTCCTGCACGTCCCCCACTGGGGATCGAGCTCACAACCTAGGCATGTGCCCCGATTGGGAATCGAACTCTGACCTCCTGGTTCATAGGTCGACGATCAACTACTGAGCCACGCTGGCCGGGCTCACTTTGCCTTACATGCCATTCTTCTATTTTTCACTCAAAAGAATATGAGTGAAAAATGGTTGTTTCCTTGGATTTTCCTGATGTCATTTCAGATTGGATTTAAATAATAGTGACACAAAAATGCATCTGTGTGAGGGGTCCCCGAGACTGCCCCCGAGCTGGTGATTCACTGGAAATAGTCAGAGAGCTCAGCACGCAGGGTCTGGGCTTATCGCAGAGAAGGGTACAAAGCAGAATTCGCGAAGGGGAAGGTGCATCGGGCAAGTCCAGAGGAAACGGGTGCCAGCTTCCAAGAGCCCCTTCCGTGGTGTCACCCAGGACCCGCCTAGTCCCTCCAACAACAGGTCGTAACGGCACGTGAGGCACTCGTTAGAGCCAGTGCCCAGGTTTGATGGGGGCTGGTCGGGTGGGTGCTCTTGCATAGCACACACTGGGATTCCAGACTCGCAAAGGAAAGCGAGTGTTCAGCACAAATCACACCGTGTTTACAGACGTCCTAGGCACAGGAAACCGCCTTGATTAGTAGAGGAACTCTTGAAATTCAAGTTCGTCCATGCCAATCTTGCAGACAGGCCTTTCCAAGGATAGCAGTCTCAGGCCTAGAATATTCATTCTTCACAGCATCCCTGTCTTTTTTTCTTTTTCTTTTTCTTTTTTTTAAAGTTGAACTCCACCTGTTGTTTCATTCATTAGTATAATAACCAAAGTTCTTTTGTTGACTTTTCTTTTTTCAATTCAGAGTTTAAAGCCGTGATTTTTAAAATCTTTTGTTTTTAGGTTGGTAGATATGTGATTTCATTCATATATCAAAATAGGGATCATCATTTATAGTTTATTGTTTCAAACATTTTTTTGTTGTTTCTTTAAAAAAAAAAAAAAAGCGTAAATTTTTTTGAAACTATAACAGACAACAATACTGTTCTTTCTACGTTTCAAATTACATGCTTGGAGCAGTTTTAGATTTGACAGTTCTTTGTATCTTCCAAACATAATGCCTTTTTTGGTTCTTTTCTCAGCGCGATTACGTGGTGTTCATGATGGTCTGTTCACTGGGCAAATAGATGCTGTGGATACTTGTAATGCTACTTACAGAGTAACGTTCGATAGGACAGGGCTGGGAACCCATACTATCCCTGACTATGAAGTTCTTGTGAGTATTTCATAATAGATTTGTATATTATGCATATTAAGTATGTTATGTAGAATTTTCTTAGAGATTGTGCTGTATGATATAACCAAGATTTCAGGTCACTGAGGAAAAGATCCTTAGGGTTCCAAGCCCAGCCTATGGGACCCCTGAGACAGAACTATACTTAAGCATTCCACATTATTGAGAATCTGCCATTTCTGTATTATACCTTAACCACATAGCACTTTAGTGTAACAGAACTCGTCACTTCTGACTAGAATAAGCTCTACAACACTTTTGTTTTCAGCTGTTTTGTTATAGTCCTCTTGCAAAATGATTTTTAAAGTCTGAGGTAACAATTTTCACTTTAAAATTTGTTCTCCTGTTTATCCCCAGCGTTATAGAGGGCAGGTGTTAGTTACTCCCACTTTGTACATGATTACACTGAGACATTAGTAACTACAAATCACTGTAAGTAATTTAGTCAAGGCTCTAGAGCTGGTTTCCTGATGGGCTGAGAGTAGAATTCAGATCTTTTGAGTTTCTGATACAGTCCACTAAACTACTGGGCCATTATTTCATGATCATACTTGATTTAATCATGTCATGAAAATGATACACCTTTCTATAAGTTAAAATAATTTTAACTAATAAATCTACAATCTAACAAAGCTTTTAAAAATGAATAATGAACTTTAAAAAAATTTTATTGATTGATTTGAGAAAGAGAGAAACAATTTGTTGTTCCATTTATTTATGCATTCATCGTTGGTTTCTTATATGTGCCCTGACTAGAGATTGAACCTGCAACCTTGGTGTATCAGGACAACACTCTAATCAACTGAGCTCTACTTGGCCAGGGCTCAATAATGAACTTTCTTTTTTTTAATCCTCACCCAAGGATGTGCTTTTATTGATTTTTAGAGGGGGGGGGGGCATCAGTTAGCTGCCTCCCCTATGCACCCCAACCAGGGATCGAACCTGCAACCTAGATATGTGCCCTGATCGGGACTCGAACCCATGCCCTTTTGGTATGTGGGACGATGCTCAACCAATTGAGCCACACCAGCCAGGGCAATAATGAACTTTTTATAACAAAACTGGTGCCCCAGTGCACAGATTTGTGCACATTGAAAGGAAATTAATTAGAAGGTGGCCGGCGGGGTGGGACTGGGCTAGTCAGGCTGGACACGCCCTGAGCCAACCTCCCGAGGTCCCTCCCGGGCCGGCTGCACCTGGGGCAACGCCGTGGCTCAAAGGGCAGCGCCTGTGGAGTGAGCGGGGTCCCTTGGGCAGGTGGGGTCCCTTGGCCTGGCCTGCGGGGATTGGGCTGAAACGGGCCCTCTGACATCCCCTGAGGGGTCCCGGTTTGCGACAGGGCATTTCTCCGGTAACGCACCCCAGAACTGGGCTCCCTCCTCACTGGTTCTGGGGTGCGTCACCTGAGAACTGCCACTGCCAAGTCACTGCAGCTTGTCAGCTCCTGCATTGAGCGTCTGCCCCCTGGTGGTCAGTGCGCATCAGACCTACTTGGCTGGTCGGACGGTTGCTTAGCCTTTTAATATATATAGATTGTTTGCCTCTAAGCATCTTGGAAATTAAATTGTTAGCCTTTAGCCTCCCTTTTAAAAAATTACTTTGTTTAATTTGACTTTTAAGGTTTATGAGCCTACAATTAAAAATCAAAATTTCTGCCCTAGCTAGTTTGGCTCTGTGGTTAGAGTATTGGCCTCTGGACTGAAGGGTTGTGGGTTCGATTCCAGTCAAGGGCATATACCTTAGTTGCAGGCTCGATCCCTGGCCCTTAGGCATGCACAGGATGTAACCTACCGATGTCTCTCTCTCACATCAATGTTTTTCTCTCTCACTCTCCCCCCCTCCCTTACACTTCTTTAAGAATCAATGGATAAAATACTCTCAGGTGAGGATTAACAACAAAAACATAATAAATAGCCCTAACCGGTTTGGCTCAGTGGATAGAACGCCGGCCTGCGGACTGAAAGGTCCCAGGTTCGATTCTGGTCAAGGGCATGTACCTTGGTTGCAGGCACATCCCCAGTAGGGGGTATGCAGAAGTCAGCTGATTGATGTTTCTCTCTCATCGATGTTTCTAACTCTCTATCCCTCTCCCTTCCTCTCTGTAAAAAAATCAATAAAATATATTTAAAAAAAAACAAACAAAATAAATAAAAATTTCTTTATCTCCTTAGCGCAAAAATAGAAGAATCTTCCTTTTCTGATATGTACTTTTTAAAAACTATGGCTATTTATTGTGAGGGTTTCCTTATCCAACATAATTTTTAGAGAGGACAAATAAGAGCGAATGAAAATTTGGACTAGCTATAGAGGAAAGTATACCAACCATAAGTTTTCTCATTGAAGGATGAAATCTTTCAACCTTCCTTTCCAATAAAGGAAAATTGTTTCTGCTTCATTAATGTAATTTCCTTTATGAGAACTACTTTTCTCTGGCCAGAGAGTTCACTTTAATTGCAGTAGGTAACATTTAGATGGTCTTTAACACACAGGCAGCATCTTTGATCCTCCGTTTTGGTCTTTTGGTCTTTTTCTTTTCTTAATTCTTCCTGTTTTGTGGGTTCACTGTCTTGGTAGCCAAGTAGTATTTTCATACTCTGACTTAAGTTCTAGCCCTTTGATCTTTGTAGGATAGTGTATTCTCTGAAAAACTTTATTTCTGCATGAGTGTATATCATGCAGAAATATAATGTGTATGAGGCTAAAATGATTGGCAGACTTCTACAAGTCTACGGACTTCTCTCTTTTCCCATAGAGTAATGAGCCTCACGAGACAATGCCCATTGCTGCCTTTGGACAAAAACAGCGGCCTTCCCGGTTTTTTATGACTCCACCACGGTTGCATTATCCTCCTCTTCTCCCAGCGCCCACTACGGTAACGTTTTTAAAATGTCATCAGTAATTTAAATGATTATTATCAATGTTTATGAAATATACATCTATTACAGCAACCTCAGGAGGGGCCCACATTATTTTGAGTTGTCAGATTTTAAATAAAATAAGTAAACAGTTGCTTCAACTGGAAATATTTTTTTGGACTTTTTTTTTTTTTTAAGATTTTTTAATACAATATTAAATATATGAGAATTTACTCTTTATCTAAATACTAGTGGCCTGGTGCATAAATTCGTGCATATTGAAATTAATTAGAAGAAATATTTTAATATTGCTATTCACCCTTTCTCTATAATAGAAGTGTCAACCAAATTCACGATTGACAATAACAGATCGAAACACACACGTGCGATTGGCATCAGCAAGAGCTTTATATGTATCATGCATATGCGAGTCAACTTAGCCTTTTATAGATATAGAACAAACTTGCTTAATTAGACCTGCTCTCTGATTTAGCTAAACTTTTTCCAGCCCAGTGAAGCACCCCAACTTCTCTTTCAGGTAATTGTCAGCAACACAGCAGTAAATATCAACACGAAGCAGATTATTATTGTAGATCACGCAGGGAGAACAAAGGGTAAAATATTTAACTGCAGCAGTGTTTGACTATATTCTGCGCAGTGAGAAAACCTGAAGTCATTTTCAAGGTCCACCATTTCTTACTTCTTTTCAGTCGGGTCAAGTTTCTAAGCTTTCTAAATCTCTGTTTTCTGGTTAATGAAAAGAAAATAGGATTCCACCGAGTCTCCTATCTACCTACTCCAGGACTTCTGTGAGGAACAAATGAGATAAGGCACGGGAAAACGCTTCACAGACATTTGGTTACAGTGTAGTGTGTTCCTGGAACTCCAAGGAGGCTAGTCGCTAGGGAGAGGAAGCCGGGTGTTGCTACATGACGTCATTACCCGGCACCCACAGCAACCGTTTGTGGGCTGGGCTGGGCTTTGGGCTGCATTTTGCGCCATGGGGTGTCAGCAGCATCAGCTGTGATTTGGTGGGCTTTTGCTCCAGGGTGGTGGCGGGGCCAGTGTTGCACTTGGGGGAAGCCGAGTCTGCGGTGCCGTTTCTCTGTGCATGTCACAGCAGCTCCTGCGTTGAGCATCTGCCCCCTGGTGGCCAGTGCACGTCATAGTGATCGGTCGGAAGGTGGGAAGGACACTTAGCATATTAGCCTTTTATATAGATAAAAGTGGTTAAATGATTCCTTTTTATTTCCGTAGGATAATGATCCTTTATTAGGACAGTCACCTTGGAGAAGTAAGATTTCAGGTTCTGATACTGAAACGTTGGGTGGTTTTCCAGTAGAATTCCTTATTCAAGTGGTAAGAATTTTTCTTAATATCTTGACTCTTTGTTAAAAAAACTCAGTGTCTTTTGTGTTATTGAAGTTGAAAGTTTTTCTAGGACCAAATATTTAAATTTTTTTATCATTGTATTGGTTTTAAGAACTTCATTATTTCCATCAAAGCTTAAAAATAAAAATTTATAACAGCCATAAAAGACTTAGAAGTCTTTTCGGGGTGGGGGGGGCGTTTTATTTGGTTTGGTTCTTATCATTTTGTTACGTTAAGGACTCTCCCATTCTCGCCTCTCCTCTGTGAAACTTTGAGTGATTAGCTGTTAATAATTTGGATAAGTATAAAGCTTTTATTTGGCTATCTCAATGCATCTTGCCAACTCAACAGTTATGATGTGTTGGCTAGCTTTTTGGTTAGGAAGAACTTTCTTTCTGAGACTAGAAATATTTATTCAACTAAGATCTAAGCCTAAATTGAAACAAGTATAGAGTTATTATATAGAACAGTTTTTTCAAATAGCCTCTTAAGAATGTAATGAGACGTTTGTTTTGAAAGTTAGGTTAAATACATTATTTCCTTTGAGTCATTATTTAATAATATTTGATTTGTTTCTTTTTTGCCTTTTTTCAAAAGAAAAACTACTTTGGCTTAGGATAGTCTTTATAAATAAAAAAATTTGTATATACTGTATGTATATTATGTTATAAAACAGTGTTACCTTAAAATTCAGTGTTACCTTTTGCAATTCATTGTTACCCTTAAATTACTGATGTTATTTCAAGGAAAAGTCTTGTCATTTGTGTGCATGTGTTTAGCATTTTGTATTCCTCAATCATATGCTATTAAATTTCCTAACAATATAGAATTTTATTATGCCTTTGGCTTCAAAGGTGGAGAATATATTTTTATACAAAAATTTTAAATTGTGAAAAGAGCCAAAGCTTATGCTTTTCACAAATAGGATACTGTTCTCCTCCCCCCCCCCCTTTTTTTTTAAAGACATGCTTTCTTTAAATAGTGATAAAGCTAATATGTCATATTTAGGGAGAGAGAAATATCAACCAGCAGAGGGAGCCAGAAACAGCACTGCTGCACTGCTTCTAAAGTATTGATACTTTCATTGTGCTTAGATGTTTGGTTTCAGTGCTTAATTTTTTTAACTTTAAAATCTATGTCTAAAACCTAGTTAAAACACTACTTTCATTAATATTTTAAGCTATCTGAGAGGTAAAAATAAGAGTCCTTTTATGGATTTGTCTTGTAATATGTTAGGTTTTATGAACTCAGGTTTACTCTTGTTAATATTAAATTTTGAAGTATATGCATATGTTTTTCTTTTATTTCTAATATTTTTTCCTATGGCAAAATAAACAAGATTAAAATTTTTTACAAGTTTCATAATTCATAGTATACAGTGAATGTTCTTTTTGAGGGAACTTTTTATTCTTGGGGTTTGGGATTTGGAGGAATCTAAAAAGACTGATCCACTTTTATTTATTTATTATTTAAGATTTTTTTGTTTTGTTCTGTTTTAGAGAGAAAGAGAGAGGAAGGGAGAGGGGGAAAGAGAAAGCATCTATGTGAGAGCAGAACATCGATCAGTTGCCTTCCGTATTTGCCCTGAATGGGGGTCAAACCCACAGCTCAGGAATATGCCCTGACCAGGAATCGAACTGGCAACCTTTTGGTTCACTGGATAACAACAAACTGAGATGCTCAGCCAACTGAGCCACTCTGGCTGGGCCTGATCTGCTTTCTTACAGAGAACTCAGTTTTGAAAAGCATTAAAAGGAAACAAAGTGATTTTCTATCAAGAACAAATAAGCAATACAAAACTGAAACAAACAAAAAAGGGGAGAGAGACTGTGCCTTCATCCCATTTTTAATGCTTCTAACTCCCTAAAATCACACACATTTCCATAGAAACTCAGCAACTTAGAGGTGAAGGCAGACCAGTCCAGAGCTCTGGACCCACTGAGCAGTAAATAAAGGTCTGTATGAACACGTGTCCCTCTGCCAGTGTTTAAGAATTTTTTATATCCAGCTCTGTCCCATGTGTCTCGGTTGGTTGGAGCATTGTCCCGTGCACCAAGGGTCATAGGTTTGATTCCTGGTCAGGGCACATGCCCAGGTTGTGGGTTCGATCCCTGGTTGGGGCGTACATGGGAGGTATTCAATCTATGTTTCTCTCACACTGATATTTCTCTCTCCCTCTCCCTCTCTCTCTAAAATAATTTTTATATAAAAAATTTAAAGCACATAAAACAGACAAAATTGTTTAATGTACTTCTTTGTACCCATCATTGGCTGTAACAGCTATCAACAACTCCTGGCTAATATCAATCAATACATTAAAAAACAAAAAAAACTCCTGACCCATACTGTTTCATCTTTACTCCCTTTTGTGTTATTTGGAAGCAAATACCAGATAGCATTTATCTGTAAATGTTTCATTATGTGTCTCTAAAAGGTAAGGGCTCTTTTTATAAAAAGAAACACAACTATAATATTGTTACATCTAAAAAGTTAAAATATCTTACGAGTATCAGATATCCAGTCAGCATTTAAATTTTTCAGTTGTCCCTTAAATGTTAGATGCTCTGTTTCCCCATTCAGTTTATTTGTCCATAGAGTCTCCCAGCGTCTGTTTTTATTTTTATTTTTATATCCTTCGAGGATACTTTTTTCATTCATTTTCCGAGAGTGGAAAGGAGGGGGAGAGAGAGAGAAACTTCAGTGTGAGAGGGGCACATTGACTGGTTGCCTCCCCCATGCACCCCGCAAGGATGGGACACGCAACCCTTCCGTACACAGGCCAGTGCTCTAACCACTGAGCAACGCCAGCACGGCTCCCACTGGATTTTGCTGGCTGAATCCTTGTGGTATCGTTCAACATGATCTGTCTTTTGCGTTTCCTGAAAATTGCTTATTGGATATAGAGTTTTGATTGGATTTGGGTTTTTTATTTGGTTGAATTACTTGTTTTATGTGACTGCTTCTGTAGGTAGTTACGTATTCTGATAGGAAACTCATACTATTTTATCTCTTTTTAAATATAATGTTAGCTGGTACTGTTTATCAATGCCCAGATCCACCATTCATTAGGATTGTAAAATGGTGCTATTCTCATTCCATTATTTCTTCTTCAGTTATTAGTTGAAAGAGTTCTATAAAGAAAAATTTCCCCTAAACTATTATTTGGTTACCTAATGGTATAGTTTACATAGGAAAGGCAGGATAAATGCTTGATTTTTCTCTTTTCCCCCATTTTATAAAATAATGTGTTTAGTCACTAGCATTCTTTAACAGTGGTTATTTTTTTAAAGTATTAATATGAACGCATGGATTTTAACACATTTGTGCTTTAATCCCTTGCAGTTATCATTCTTGGTGGTTCACCAATTGTCCCATTTTGGGTTAGTGAAAGCTTTTTCAGGTGGACTCTGTAGTCCTTTTGACATGTCCTACTTGCAGTGGATTTTAAATAATATTTTCCTGTCAGCCAATCAGATTTATAAAATAAAACTAGAGGCCCAGTGCATGAAATTCGTGCACGGGAGGGGGGCCCTCAGCCCGGCCTGTGTCCTCTTCCAATCCGGGACCCCTCGGGTAGGGTCCCTAGGGGCTTGGCCGGCAATCGGGGCCTATCGGGGCTTTCCTTCCCCGGCTGCCGGCAGCTGGCCCCACCCCTGCCGCTGCCACTGCTACTGCTAGCCATCTGTGCAGCGCTGCCTCCCCCCCACCCCACCCCCCCCCGCCCACTTCCCCGCCACCGGTCGCCTCCCTCTGCGGGCAATAGCTGTAAGGTGCGATCACTTGGCTGGCCTGGCCTCCCTCTGTGGGGCGATCGCTGGCTGGCCCTGCACACCCGCCACAGTGTCACTGGCTGGTGGCCTGGGCCTCCCTTTGCAGGGTGATCATGGGACAATGGCAGGGCCCCCTGACCAATTGCATGGCACCCTTCTTGGCTGGCCTGGCGCCAATACGTGTCATAGCGTGGTCGTCCAGAAGGTCATCCGGACAGTCGTTCTGCTGTTCAGTCGTTCGATCGATTTGCATATTATGCTTTTATTATTACAGACGCCTGTGCTATATTTATATTGAAGCACTGAAATCGCAAATATCTTAGTGAAAAATTGGAAATTTGATGTCTAACTGATGTACTTCAATGCCTTTATTTGATCCAAAACATCTCTTATTCCTCTGTAGACCAAATTATCAAAAATTCTCATGATTAAAAAGGAACATATCAAGAAATTAAGGGAAATGAACACCGAGGCAGAAAAATTGGTAAGGATGTTTTTCATTTTTCTTTGCTTGTCTACTTTTAAAATGGTGAGGGCTTCTATATCTAAGGATTTTTAAATATTTTATGGAAGAAAACTTTGAGATAAATGTTTATTTTATTTTTAAAAATACATTATTGGTTTCAGAGAGGAAGGGAAAGGGAGAGAGATAGAAACATCAATGATGAGAGAGAATCATTGATCAGCTGCCTCCTGCATGCGCCCCACTGGGGGTCGAGCCCACAACCCAGGCATGTGCCCTGACTGGGAATTCAACCTTGACTTCCTGGTTTATAGGTTGATGCTCAACCACTGAGCCACACTGGCAGGGCGAGATAAATGCTATGTTTAAATCTTCATTTGTTATCACTAAGAATTCCAAACTGGATAAAAAATAACTCTGTGATGTATAAAAGAGACACATTGAATATAAAAGGACTCTCAAAGGGTAAAAATGTAAATGTATGAAAAGATATACAATGCAAAGTTCTAAAATAACAACAGAAGATCTTATAGCTATACTAGAGGCCTGTTGCACGAAATTCGTGCACGTGGGGGTGTGTCCCTCAGCCCAGCCTTCACCCTCACCAATCTGGGACATCCCTCTCACAATCCAGGACTGCTGGCTCCCAACTGCTCGCCTGCCTGCCTTCCTGATTGCCCCTAACTGCTTCTGCCTGCCAGCCTGATCACTCCCTAACCACTCCCCTGCCAGCCTGATTGATGCCTACCTACTCTCCTGCCAGCCTGATTGCCCCTAACTGCCTTCCCCTGCAGGCCTTGTCACCCCTAACTGCCCTCCCCTGCAGGCCTGGTCACCCCTAACTGCCCTCCCCTGCAGGCCTGGTCACCCCTAACTGCCCTCCCCTGCAGGCCTGGTCCCCCACAACTGCTCTCCCCTGCAGGCCTGGGTACCCCCCAACCGCCCTCCCCTGCAGGCTTGATTGCCCCCAACTACCCTCCCTTGCAAGCCTGGTCCCTCCCAACTGCCCTCCCCTGCTGGCCTGATCATCCACAACTGCCCTCCCTTGCAGGCCTGTTCCCTCCCAACTGCCCTCCCCTGCTCTGACTGGTTATCGAATGGTGACCTCCTGGTTCAACCACTGAGCTATGCCAGAGGGCTTTATTGAGCTTTTTTATGTGGGGGGCATGTGTTATTTCATTTTATCTTTGCCGTAATCCCATCTAGCATATGTTCTTATTATCCCCATTTTGCAGATGAGGAGACGGAGCACAGAAAGATTAAGGAACTTGCTTAAGGTCACAGCTAGTAGGTGACTGACTTAGGTTTTGAACACATATACTCCAACTAGCATCCATGCTTAATCATTATGCTATATTGAATTGATTCCTGATGGAGAATCAATTAAGTTTAAATAACTAAAACCCTTTCAATGAGTACATACAATTTTTTTACCAACTTTTTATATTGAAAAATCACAAACTTAGAAAAAAGTTGAAAGACTAATATAAGGAACATTATATAGAATCAGCAGTTTTGCTTCATTTCGTTTATCTGTATAAGATTTCCTTTTTTAAAAAGTAAATAGCAAACATGATGCTCTTAAGAATAAAGACAGTCTTCTAAGTAACAGTACATAGTGTTGTTACGACACACAAGAAGTATGGCTTTGAGTATTGACAATTCTAATAACCTTTAGTTTGTATTGGATAAGTCAGATCTCTTATTAGATCATTGAAATTACACTGCTCAAAAAAATCCTTGTCAAAATCTGATTTTCTCCTTCTCAGAAATCATATTCCATGCCCATTGGCATTGACTTTCAGCGGAGATATGCAACAATCGTTCTAGAGCTTGAACAGCTGAACAAGGACCTAAACAAAGTTTTGCATAAAGTTCAGCAGTACTGCTACGAGGTAGGTAATTTACATGAATTTCCCTTGCGGATCTGTGCCCTCTATACTTTCCTTTGAAGCTTACACATTTTAGAAAATCCAAAGTAAGCCAATATCTTATTAAAACCCTTTAACAGAACCATATTTCATATGTATTTTTATTCCTTACAGTATCTGCCAAATAGTGCTTTGTATCTTATTTGGATTACAACTGATATAGGCCTCAAAATTTTTTAGAAAAATAATTACTCTTTTTAAAAAATTTTATTGATTGCTTTTAGAGAGAAAGAGGAAGGGGTATAGGGGAAGAGAGAGATTTGTTGTCTCACCTATTCAATGCATTCATTGGTTGATTCCTGTATGTGCCCTGACCAGGGGATCGAACCCATAACCTTGGCATATCAGGAGGATGTTCCAGCCAACTGAGTTACCTGGTCAGGGCAAAAATAATAACTTAATTCTACTATCCCAAAGACTGTATTTTGGTTTATTTCCCCTTAGTTTTTAAATATATATACTAGAGGCCCGGTGCATGAGAATTCATGCACTGGAGGGGGGATCCCTCAGCCTGGCCTGCCCCCTCTCACAGTCCGGGAGCCCTCAGGGGTGGGGGCAACCCGGCGATCAGGGGATGGTGATGCCACTGCCGGCAGCGCAAGCCTTGGCAGCCCTGGTTACCTGAGCCTTGGGTGGCCCTGGGCGGCTGGGCAGCCGCCATCCCAGGCTTGCCTGTGCCTCAGGCCAGCCCTGGGAGGCTGAAGGGCGGGTCTGGCTGCACAGCGCACCTGCCACCCCCTTGGTGGGGCTGAAAGGACTGAGGGGACTCCAGCGGGGCTGAGGGGACTGGGCACCGCCATCTTTTGTGGCTATGGGCGCCACCATTTTGTGATGGTGTGACAGTCAATTTGCATATTCCCTCTTTATTAGATAGAATGCTTGTTATCACTAAGTTATGATCATGCTGTGTATACAATTTTGTTTCTTCCTCCTATAAACTTTACATTAGAACTGTGGATTGTTGAACTTCAAACACATAAGTCATAGGGTTATTTGTGAATTACCATTATCATACACATAAAATTATATATATGGCCCTAGCTGGTTTAGCTTAGTGGGTAGAACGTCGGCCTGTGGACTGAAAGGTCCCCGGTTTGATTCCAGTCAAGGCTGCATGCCCAGGTTGCGGGCTTGATACCCAGTGCAGGAAGCAGCCAATCAATGATTCTGTTTCATCATTGATGTTTCTATCTCTCTCTCCTCTCCCTTCCTCTCTGAAATCAATAAATATATTTTTAAAAAATTATATATATGAATGTGGTTCAACCGTTCACCCAAAGTGTGAGTTAAATGATGGATATGCATTTAGCATGCTCTTGCATTTGCATTCTTAGAGGTTTTATGTTTCCAGTAAGCCACCTTTATTTGTGATATGAGATTCTTAAACCATTAGCTTTTTGGGATACCAGCCTCATAGATAAGTCCCAAAGATCTGCCATAGGTGGTACTGTCAATCCATTATACTTGAACTTAGGGAAGTGAACTGTGGTTACCAACTACTAAACTGTGAGTATATTTTACTCATTCCTCTGGCCGTTAATTGCCATTAACTTTTATTTCCCTGGTAGTTATCACTTACCTACAGAGCAAAATGTGTTGTCCTAGCAAATAGATTCTCTCTGGACTAGCAGCTGTCCACGAGAGGTGCCAACCAAGCAAATAATGATGGTACAAGCAGCCCGGCTGGTGTGCTCAGTGGTCAGAGCATCAGCCCATGCACTGAAGGGTCTCAGGTTTGATTCATGGTCAGAGGCATGTTCCTGGGTTGCAGGTTCGATCCCAGGCCCTTGTCGGGGTGTTTACAGGAAGCAACCAATCGATGTGTCTCTCTGACATCAATGTTTCTTTCTCTCTCCCCCTCCTTCCCTTCCTTCCACTCTCTCTAAAAATTAATGGAAAAAAATATACTTAGGTGAGGATCAACAACAACAACCAAAAGATGACACATAGCAAAGCTGATGATACATGCAGCAGTGGGCTGCCCATCAGTCTTTTTGTATAATTTCATTATGTACACAAGGCCATTTGTGATAGGCTCATTTTCTAATGAAGTAAAATTACTTAATTTTCAGAAAACTTTTGTGGAAGTATAATTTTGACTTTAATATAAGAACATATCAGAGGGAACACTTATGACTAAGAAGTTGTGCTCCTAAGTACATACTTAATATATATGTGAACAGATATTTACCAGAAGATGTACACTAGAATGTTCATAGCATCACTGTTCATTTTAGTCAAAAATTAGCAATCACCCAAATACCCATTAATATTAGAATAAATCAATAAACTGTCATAAAATTATACAATGGAATATTCTCAGCAATGAGAATGAATGAACTCAACTACATGCAACACATGGATGAACTCACAAATATAATATTGAACAGGTAAAATCAGACACAAAAGAATAT
Source organism: Eptesicus fuscus (assembly GCF_027574615.1). Lineage (NCBI taxonomy): Eukaryota > Metazoa > Chordata > Mammalia > Chiroptera > Vespertilionidae > Eptesicus > Eptesicus fuscus. The sequence goes on from NC_072496.1 coordinate 16,262,359, forward strand.
ATATAATGCATGATTCCATTTACCAGTATGTAAAGCTCAAAAGCTAGTCTGTGATGCTAGAAGTCAGGATGGTGGTTACCCTCAGAGCATTACACTGGAAGTTGGTGTTAGGAGGGCCTCTGAAGTAATGTTCTATTTTTTAATCTAGATGCTGATTTCTCAGGCGTTTGATTTGTGAAAATTCATTAGTCCATACACTTTATGATTTGTGAACTTTTATGTAGTGATTTATATTCTTCAATTAAAACCTTTTTTTAGAAAGTGTTAGAGGACTAGGCTACTCACTGCAGCATTATTGGTAATTGCAAATTATTAGATAGAACTTAAATGCCACCCGCAGGGGATTGGCTACGTAACATAAGGTGTAACCACACAGTGGAGTGCTCTGCTGCTGTGAGGACGAACCCAGAGGCCCTCTATTTGCTGATGTGGAGTGTTCCAGGATATAGTAAGTAAACAAAGTAAGGTACATAGAAGTACATACAGTAGGTTACCTTTGGAGTAAGCAGAAATACACAGAAATAAAATAGACATGCCTCTGCTTAGTTTTTCCAAAACACGCAGGAACGATAAACCAGAAAGTCATTTGGGAATGGAATAGGGATAGAGGAGTGAGGAAGAGTGACATTTCTTTCTGTGTTTGTTTCCTCAACAAATACAGGTAAACTCTAAAATGGAATGCAAACAAATGAGCCTAACTGTATTTCAAAGGAGTAGCGTGAACACATTGAAGGGCGCAAAGACGAATCCAAATGACTTTAACCCTACCAGACCTGAGGCCCTGAACCTAACTGTCTCCTATACCTGGGCTCCTGAGCATTAAAGAGAAAAAATCAACATGATATAGAAAAATGTTAGTTACATGCAAACAAATGGTTAGAATAAGATGGAACTTGGAGACATTGTAGGAAATAGGTCTACCGAAAATTAGGTACAGCGGTATAGCGGCAGATTCGGAAATTACCGAAAAATTGGTACAGTGGTCTGGTAGGGTTAACATAGTATTTTGACTATATAGCCTTAGTCTAAAGGTAAACCAAACGTTAAACAAATACTGAACTCTAGTTAATAGGGTTTCTCTCATAGTGGTAAAGGATTAGCAATTCTGAAACACTATCCTAGGATTAAGCAAATCCTAATATATAAAAACCCAGGGTCTGTAACATCCAAAATGACCGAAGGCTCGACCAACCAAAAGTCAGTGCTGGGTTGCCATGGCGACTCAAGCACTGACTGCCTGCTGATGCGGGCACCACAACTCATTGCCGAGGGGGCTGCGGACCAGGCCCGAAGATAGACCTGGAGAGAGAAGCAGGGTCTGATCCGTAGCCTCCGTGGCAGCTATTGATCAGCCTCTGCCTCTCTCTTTCTCTCAGGGCCTGGCCAGCAGCCGCGCCTCTCTTTCTCTTAGGTCTCTGCTGGGGCTGCTTATCAGCCCTGCCTCTCTGATCAGGCCCGTTGATATGCTGACTGGCATACAAACCAACCATTCAGAACCAAATCTGGGTGAACTGTGAAGGCAGAATCTAAGGTGGGGGCTGAGGAGGGGTTTTAAGGGCAACAGCTGTTTGGTGTAAGGTGTAAGAAAGCGGTTCAATTTTTTAATGACCCATTTGGCAGTATAGTGCCTATGGCTGGCTATCAGTCCAGATATAGGGATTATGTATTTTTGTTTGCCAAGAGCATCTCCTCCTGATGAAAAAGGCTCCCTCTCCCCCCCCCCCCCCCCCATTTAAGCAATCCTATCCTATATAATCTATCTATACTACTAAAAGGGTAATATGCTAATTAAACCAGGTCAACCGGCCAGCTTCCTGATGTCCGACTTCCTCCCAGACAAAGCCATGGTGGTGAGGGCCAAGGCAGAGGCTGTAAGGGGCAATCAGGCTGGCAGGGGAGGGCAGTTGGGGGCGAGATCAGGCTGGCAGGGGAGGGCAGTTGGGGGTGAGATCATGTCGGCAAGGGAGGGCAGTTAGGGGTGATCAGTCCGGCAGAAGCAGTTGGGGGCGAGATCAGGCCGGCAGGGGAGAGCAGTTAGGAGTGAGATCAGGCCAGCAGGGGAGGGCAGTTAGGGGTGATCAGGCAGGCAGGCAGAGGGGTTAGGGGCAATCAGGCAGGCAGGCAGAGGCAGTTAGGGGTGATCAGACAGGCAGGCAGAGGTTAGGGGCAATCAGGCAGGCAGGCTGAGGGGTTAGGGGCAATCAGGCAGGCAGAGGCAGTTAGGGGCGATCAGACAGGCAGGCAGGTGAGCAGTTAGGAGTCAGCGGTCCCAGATTGCTAGAGGGATGTCCAACTGCCAATTTAGGCCCCATCCCACACGGCCCGGGCCTAAACCGGCGGTTGGACATCCCCCAAGGGGTCCCCAATTGGAGAGGGTGCAGGCTGGGCTGAGGGAATCCCCCCTCCCCGTGCACAAATTTTGTGCACCAGGCCACTAGTGATTAAATAAGTATATGAGGATAATGGGAGCCAAGTCTCTCCCTATTGGAGAAAGGACTTATCAAGAAGGGGAAGACTAGAATGAACCCGTTGGTATGCGACTAGAATAGGAAGAATCATATGCATTCCTGGTTCATTTTATTTTTATTTTTAATTTTTATTATTTTTTTAAACTTTAATAAATCTTTATTGTTCAGATTATTACAATTGTTTCTCCTTTTTCCCCCCATATCTCCCCATCACCCAGTTCCCTCCCCCCCATTGTCCTTATCCATAGGTGTATGATTTTTGTCCAGTCTCTTCCCATCCCCCCCACACAGGCACCCCTTTCCCCCTGAGAATTATCAATCCACTCCCATTCTATGCCTCTGATTCTATTATGTTCACCAGTTTCTGTTCCTCAGATTTTTAATTCACTTGATTTTTAGAATCACTTGTTGATAGATATGTATTTGTTGTTTATAATTTTTATCTTTACTTTTTTCTTCTTTTTCCTCTTTTTAAAGAATACCTTTCAGCATTTCATATAATACTGGTTTGGTGGTGATGAACTCCTTTAGCTTTTTCTTATCTGTGAAGCTCTTTATCTGCTCTTCAATTCTGAATGATAACTTTGCTGGGTAGAGTAGTCTTGGTTGTAGGTTCTTGCTATTCATCACTTTGAATATTTCTTGCCATTCCTGTCTGGCCTGCATAGTTTCTGTTGAGAAATCAGCTGACAGTCGTATGGGTGCTCCCTTGTAGGTAACTGTTTTTCTCTTGCTGCTTGTAAGATTCTCTCTTTGTCTTTTGCCCTTAGCATTTTAATTATGATGTGTCTTGGTGTGGTCCTCTTTGGATTCCTCTTGTTTGGGGTTCTGTGCGCTTCCTGAACCTGTAAGTCTATTTCTTTCACCAGGTGGGGGAAGTTTTCGTTCATTATTTCTTCAAATAGGTTTTCAGTATCTTGCTCTCTCTCTTCTGGCACCCCAAAAATTCGGATATTGGTACGCTTAAAGCCATCCCGGAGGCTCCTTATGCTATCCTCACACTTTTGGATTCTTCTTTCTTTCCGCCTCTCTGGTTGGGTGTTTATTTTCTTCCTCATATTCCAGATCTTTGGTTTGACTCTTCGGGTGCGGTGGTCTACTCTGTATATTCTTTATTTCAGACAGTGTATGCATAATTTCTGAATGGTCCTTTTCTATTTTTTTGGTATTCTCATTTAGGTCCTTGAAGGTCTCTTCAAGTTTCTCAGCGGTTTTTAGAAGATTCTTGAGTAACCTTATAAATATGGTTCTGAACACTGTGTTGTCCATTAGTTTGCGTTCATCTATCTCTCCTACTTGTGACATACTTTGATGTCTCCACATTTTGGCTGCCTCCCTGTGTTGATGGAGTGGCTTTGTGTGGTCGGTGACCTATAGGGGCAGGTAGCTCAGCTTCCCCAATCACCCTAGGTGGTCGCTCTTGGTACTCCCCTTTGTGGGCTGAGTGGAAAGTCTTGGTGTAGTTAAAAGCCTTTATTGCTGTTGGTACACTGGGAGGAATTGACCTCCGGTCCAATTGGTTGTGAGGGCCTGCTGTGTCTATAACAGAAGAATTGCTGTGCTGGAGACACAGTAGGGCTTTGGTGCTCACTGAGTCTGCCTCTTGAATGTGTCCCTTATGAGAGTGGTTGAAATCTGGTGTCTTCCACACCGACAGAAAAGTCACTCTCACTCTCCGACTGGCCGAGAGTCCCGTAGGCATCTGGATCCCCCGCGTGTCCCCAGAAACTGGAGTTCAGAGTGGTTGGGATTGTTGGTATCACTGGCGGGAGTTGATCTCCAAGCCAGTTGGCTGTGAGGATCAGCAGTGTCTCCGCTGGGAGAGCTTCTGTAGCTTGGATGGGGCGGAGTCTCAGGGTGGCGCAGACAAGCTTTGGTTTCCCGTCTGCTCTGCCCTAAGAGGGGCGGTTTCTCCATGCCCGAATTAATGACTGCGCGCCTCTGAGAGAAGGCAGCTTTCGAGCCTCTCCCGCTGCCTAACAGACCAGTTTCTCCCCAGCTGGGGCTGGATTTCAGTGCAGACCGGAGGTTTTGTTTTTCTCCCGAACGAGAAATCCAGTCACTGGGAGGGCTGTGCTCAGCTTGGATGGGGTGGAGTCTCAGGGTGGCGCAGACAAACTTGGTTTCCGTCCGCGCCGCCCTAAGAGGGGCGGTTTCTCTGTGCCCTAATCAATGGCTGTGCACCTCTGAGAGAAGGCAGCTTTCGAGCCTCGCCCGCTGCCAAACAGCCCAGTTTCTCCCCGACCACAGCTGGATTTCAGTGCAGTCGGGAGGTTTTGTTTTTCTCCCAAACGAGAAAGCTCGCCACGCAGCGTCTGCTGCCCTCCCTCTCTGCGCGCTGCGAGCAAGCCTGCCGCGTATTCAGCCGCCCGCCCTCTCTGCGCTCACAGATCTCCGCACCTCCACAGCTCCTGAGGCTCAGCGTCCCCCTCTCTGTTTTTCTCTAGTTGTAGGTTTTCCACTCTGCCAGCTTTCCGGTGGTTCTGGACGGTGTGCGCTCTGTTTTCCAGTTGTAGTTTCAAAATTGTTGTGGCAGGCAACAATTAGGTGTTTACCTTATGCCGCCATCTTGGTTTCTCTCAATCACTAGAAATTTCATTTTATTTTTATAATATGGGTATAAGTAAGTGTGGATGTGTGCTGAGAGAACCTACAGCTATGACACCCTGATAGCACTGAGCATACCCAGCATCCAAATCTCAGTGACTATACACAGCTCTTCAATAAAAGGAAGCAGCACTCTGTGGAAAAGAGCCTGATCCCAGAGCTGGGGCAGAGAATGTGGGAGATGAGCCCAGACCATCTTATTGTGTCAGGGAAGTAAAACGTGCCCCCAGATTATGGGGACATAGCAAAAGGGACCATCTCAACAGGATCCCTGCTGGTCAAATCTGGGGCAATTTGAGCTTCAGCATAAGTAAATTATAGTAAGAAATTATAACCCACTGAATAAAGTAAGATCCATGAGTCCACTAATATTATTTCTTAAGGAAAAATTCTCAATAGTAAAATATCAATAAACGTAGAAGGAATGATAAGAATGAGAAAGACACCATTTGTCAACTATCATAGTACTATTTGGGAAAGATGAGAATCATCAATAGATGCTAAAACTAGTGGGTAAAAGTTTGATGAGGAACATAATCTTTACAAAGCCTCACAATATCTCTTCACAGATACTTATTAATTACTAAGGGGCAAATCCTTTACTTTGGGGAAATCTGCAGACACTTAACTACCTTAGCCAAGTGATCAGATAACATCACAGTAATGGGACAGGCCACCTTCCGGTGCCTCCCAGTCACGATTCTCAGAGAAGTAGCATCACGTTGTGGTATTCCTGCCCAAACTGCGTAACCTCAGTGTAGTCATGAGGAAACAGACAAACCACATTGAGGGATGTTATACAAAGTAATTGGCTGGTACTCTTCGGAAATATCAAGGTCATGATATAAAGGAATCTAAAGGGACATGATAACCAAATGCATTCAGGGGGAAAACAGCTATGTGTAAGACATCATTGAGTCAATTAAGAAATTTGAATATGGACTATTAGAAAATGGAATTATAAAAAAAAAAGAAAGAAAATGGAATTATATCAATGTTAAATTTCCTGGACTATTCTTTTTTAAAAAAGTATTTTTTATCGATTTCAGAGACGAAGGGTGAGGAGGAGAGAAAAACATCAATGATGAGAGGGAATCATTGATTGGTTGCCTTCTGCATGGCCCTCACTGGGGATTGAGCCTGCAGCCTGGGCATGTGCCCTTGACCGGAATCAAACCCAGGACCCTTCAGTCCACAGGCAGATGCTCTATCCACTGAACCAAACTGGCTAGGGCAACTGCACTATTCTTAAGTAAGAGAACATCCTTGTACTAAGGAAATAATGAGTATTTAGGGATAAAAAGTATAAGGGAAAAGAATTATATATACACAAACAGAGAGAGATCAAACATTAAGTCAAATGCAATAAGCCATAACCAATGAGTGAATCTGGGTAAAAGGTTATCTAGAGTTTTTGCTTTATTTTCTTTAGAGAACTGTTATAGGAGAAAAAGACTTCTTAGGTAAGAGTGCACGTGATTTTTGTCATAAATGCTAGTTTTGTAAAAATCCAAATCTGAAAACAGCACAAGGACACAAATGACATGGCTTTGTGAACGTGCATCTGACGTGTCATCCTCGTGTCCAGCTTGCTCCGGATCAGGGGCTGCAGCCTGCAGACCAGCCCACAGACATGAGACGGCGGTGTGAGGAGGAGGCGCAGGAAATCGTGCGGCATGCGAATTCCTCCGCAGGGCAGCCCTGTGTTGAAAATAAAAACCTGACCGACCTCATCTCCAGGCTTACAGCTATTTTATTACAAATTAAGGTAAATTTCGGAGAAAATGTTTCCTTAATATCGACACCTAAATGGACTATGCTAATTTGTTGCTAAAAAATTATAATACATAGATTAGATCGGGCATTTTTTTGTCTGTAGTTGAACTATAAATTAAACTTTGAAATATTTTTTCCTTTTAGTGTCTAGCAGAAGGAGGAGACCTGAATTCCTTTGAATTCAAATCACTTACAGATTCATTGAATGATATCAAGAGTACAATAGATGTTTCTAATATCAGGTAATTCATTAGATGTACCCTAATCATTTTTATATTAAATTCAGTGATTCCCAGTACTAGTTTGAAGAATTATGCGTATTTGTGAAGTACTTACATACTTTGTATTCTTTAAATAAATTGTAAAAGAGCTTTTCAGTTATATCCAGTCTATTGATAGAATAGAAACTTCACGTGGAATTTTTATATAAAGGAATTAGAAAACATATATTTCGGTTTTTTAAAAAATAGATTTTTATTGATTTATGAGGGGAAGAGAGAGGGGGAATTGGACCGCTGACCACCTGGATCATGGGTCCACGCTCAACCACTGAGCCACGCCGGCCAGGCTCGGTTTGGTTTAGCGTGGAGGCTCAGCAGAGAGGCAGGGAGAGCCTGGTCCACGGGGCTCGTGCTCTTGCCGTCACTCCTGGGCTTTCAGTTAGTGCTGACATAGAATTAGGGCTAATAATCCTTATCTTAGCTATTTCCTAATTTTCTTAGCAATTTTCCTTTTTAAAAAAATTGTTTTTAATATTATGAAATACAGCAGTTAACCATGTTTCTTCTTTCTTTAGTTGCTTTCAGAATAATGTAGAAATCCACGTTGCACATATTCAGAGCGGCCTGAGCCAGATGGGAAACTTACATGCCTTTGCAGAAAATAACACCAACAGAGACTGAGCAGATTTAATTATGCCAACTGCATAGGACATTGTTTTCGAGAAGTTCTTTTCCTTCATATAGGCTTCCAACACCAAATCACCTAGCTGCTGGGAAACAAGGGAAACTTATATCTCCAAATAAGGCATTTTAATATACTGTACTGCTTCTGAAACCAGCATTGCTGACCATCAGTATATTTATTTTTCTTTTATTATTCAGCTGCAGGAGCATTGCTTGTATTACATATGATTATTAGCAAGTAGTTTTTAAACTGGAAATGTCTGAACATACTTCCATGGAGGAATGCATTGGCCATTTTTTAATGTGCATGAATTCGCATTAATGTACACGTGCAGACAGCTGTAGCGGAGAACATGGAGAAGCGGTCTTGTGCACACGTGTGGCCATGTGGGAACTGCATCTGGAAAACGGCAACTCCAGTTCATTAGTCCGTCACCACCTCAGTCTTCAGAGAACATACGAGCTATGGGAAGCCTCGAGGGAAGGAAGCACTGGAAGATGGATGGGAAACAGACTGTGCTGGTATATCTAGTATATACTTGCAATGTGACATGGTTCTGTAGATCATTTTATAATAATAAATATTTTAATTTATCATAATTTATAAAAGAAACCTTTGTTGTTTGTCTGTTGAAAGAAAATGAAGGAGCAGGAAAAAAGCATTACTTGCAAAATGCTGAATCTCAGCAAGTGGATTTGGCATGTCATGTCTTTCCCCGTCAATTCAGGGCAAAAAGTGCTATTGTTATGAGATTTATTAAAAAAGAAAAGACTGATAACACACTATTTTCATATTTTTTGTTTATTTGCACAACTTTTAGACCAAATTACTGGTTAAAATCCACAATATACCATTTATAAAGTAAAAAGATTTTATAAGGAAAACAACACCCGCGCTGTGAAATACAGAGAAAAGGTTTGTATTTGGTTGTGGTTTTGTTTTTTTTGTTTTGTTTTTTTAAAGAAAATCCTAAAATATTAATCTTGTAAAAAGTGTATTTGGAATTCTCTGTTTTAATATAGAATATTATAAAGTCAAAATATAATAAATTGTTTTCAGATTTGGGATTTAAGATATAGCTGTAGAAGTGGCTTTAATTCTTTTAGATGTCTCATAAAATGAGGCTTTTATATATTAATGTATAAAAAAAAATGAATTATTTTCCATTTTAAATTTTTGTATAGTTTAAAAATGCTTCCATATTCTGTGCCACTGCAGAACTTTAGTGCAGAGTTTATATTTAGCTCAACTGTTATGTTAATTAAGAAAAGCATAAATCTTTTATTCTTAATATTTGTAATTCTAAATAAATTGATCTATGAAAATTAATATGTCTACATTTTCATCCTATCTATCTAATAAAAGGGTAATATGCAAATTACTGTCACTCCAACACACAAGATGGCCACCCCCATGTGGACACAATATGGCTGCCACAAGATGGCTGGCAGGAAAGGGCAGTTAGGGGTGACTGGGCTGGCAGAGGAGGGCAGTTGGGGGGAACCAGGCCTGCAAGGGAGGGCAGTTGGGGGCAATCAGGCCTACAGGGGAGGGCAGTTAGGGGTGACCGGACCTACAGGGGAGGACAGTTGGGGAGACACAGGCCTGTAGGGGAGGGCAGTTGGGGGGGACCAGGCCTGCAGGGGAGGGCAGTTGGGGGCAACTATGCCTGTAGGGGAGGGCAGTTGGGGGGGACCAGGCCAGCAGGGGAGAGCAATTGGGGGAAACCAGGCCTGGAGGGGAGGGCAATTAGGGGTGACTGGGCCAGCAGGGGAGGGCAGTTGGGAGTGACCAGACCTGCAAGGGAGGGCAGTTGGGGGCAACCAGGCCTGCAGGGGAGGGGAGTTAGGGGCGACCAGACTGGCAAGGGAGGGCAGTTGGGGGTGACCTGGTCGGCAGGGGAGGGCAGTTAGGAGCAATCGGGATGGCAGGGGAGCAGTTAGGCGTTGATCAGGCTGGCAGGGGAGTGGTTAGAGGGTGATCAAGCTGGCAGGCAGAAGCAGTTAGGGGCAATCAGGCAGGCAGGCAGGCGAGCGGTTGGGAGCCAGCAGTCCTGGATTGTGAGAGGGCAGTCAGGCATCCCTCGAAGGGTCCTAGATTGTAGACGGTGCAGGCTGGCTGAGGGACACCCCTCCACACCCACCCCCCCATGCACGAATTTTATGCACCGGGCCTCTAGTTTAATATAAGTTGATAAGTATTCCTTCTTTTTAAGAAGTTTTAAGGAATTATAATACCAAATTTTATTTTTAGGGGAAACAGTACAGATTAATTACTAACGTGTTCTGAATAATAAAACCATCCAATCCTACTTTAAGGAGGAGTTTTTCCCATTCCTGAGGAAATCACTGAGGAAAACACTAAGCAAGTAAGTCACTTGGCTCATATAGACCGAGTGAAATGTCACTTTAATGTATTCTGCCTAGCATAAGGTAAGGATTTTCTACATTAAAAATATTTTTATTGATTTTAGAGAGGAAGGGAGAGGGTGAGAGAAAAAACAATGATAAGAGAAAGTCATTGATTGGCTGCCTCCTGCACGCCCCACACTGGAGATGGAGCCCACAACCTGACCAGGAATCAAACCGGCGACCTCTTGGTTCTGGGGTCGATGGTCAAACAATGAGCCACAGCAGGCAGGCATACATTTTACACCTGACATTTCTGAAGGCTCACTGGTCACACTTCAAGTATACCTCATTTTGCACATAGTGAAGTGCTGTTGTCTTTCAGTGCCATCATGTGGACGGCAGGACCGGTGCTAAGAATGTATTTGAATTTTATTTCTGTTTAGGGAAGAGGAAATCCGTGTAATCCAAAGCAGTCATTTTGGGTCTCTGAGCATCACTTTGAATGATGCTGCCCCTGCCTAGCGCCTCTCTGGAGCTCTAAAGAAAGCTGTCACAGCCAGGGTGAGGGAAGAAGTAAGCATACCATGTGTTAGATTTGGTTCTTAATTACTTCGTTAGTTTAAAAATCAGAGTCACTTGCTACCATTCAGAATCTACCAAAAGATTTGCCTATTACATATTGTCCCTCGAATTCATGCACCGTTCTCCATATTCATTATCAGTACAACTCCCACCCCCGCTGTCCTCCCTAGCCTGGCACGCAGGTCAGTGTTCGCTCAGCCCTCCTCGAACGCAGCCACCGTTAAGTGATATTTGTAAAATGCGGAATTGGTCATGTCCCCATCTAAAGCCCTAGGGCTCTCAGGACAAATGCAGAATTCTTACAAGACCTGCAAAGCCGTGCATGACCTGGCCCGCCCTCCCCACTTGCCAGTCCTACACCTGACTCCCTAGGGCAGAGCGCATGCGGTGCCGGCTTCGATACTCTCTTCGTCACCTCGGTCACCTGTCACCCTACAGGTCTTACCTTCAGCATCACGTTCTCAAAAGCTTCCCTCGACTGCAACACATCCTCAGCCTTCAAGCACCTTTCCTCCAGCATGTTGGCCATTTCACATTGCTTTTATTTTTATTTATTTTTATTAATTTCTTTATTGATTAAGGTATCACATATGCTTTTTTTTTTTAATTGATTTTTTACAGAGAGGAAGGGAGAGGGGGAGAGAGCCAGAAACATCGATTAGAGAGAAACCTATATCAGCTGCTTCCTGCACTCCCCCTACTGGGGATGTGCCTGCAACCAGGTACATGCCCTTGACCGGAATCGAACCTGGGACCCTTCACTCTGCAGGCCCATGCTCCATCCACTGAGCCAAACTGGTCAGGGCCATTTCACATTGCTTTTGAGTCCATACTGCCTTTGCTCAGTGAGGGGAAGGACTCTGCTTTTCTCCTCATTTATTTCCAGGCCCTGGTAGAGCATCTGTTCATAGGCACCGAATATTTGTGAAATGAATGAACAAATAAGAGCTTCAAAAGAGCTCTGAGCAACGGGAGTGCCACCAGAATAAAAGTATGGTCTTTCATGATGATTGCGTTGAAAGTAATCAGATACAGAGATTCTGATGAGGGGTTCCCTTTAAACCTTTGATGTTATCACTAGTCTGGATTAAAAAGGCCAGGCCAGTAGGAGGCATTGTATGAGAGTGGATTAATGTGGACTGAGTCAGTTTTAGGTTCGAGTCCCAGCTGTCCTTTGTGGTTGTGAACCGTTACTTGAATTAAGTTTTTTGATCTTGAAAATAATAGTCCCGACCTTATTTGGCATTTGTGAGGACTAAACATATAATGCCTGTGACACATTTAACAGATAGGATCTCTTACGAGTTTGAAAGAGGTGCAGACTAGAAGATCCCACAATTTTTAAAGATTAAAAATGTAACAAAATTCTTTAAATCGTTTCCTGGAGAAAACAACATAACAACATAAATGCAATAATAATACAGTTAATAAGCTAATTACAATGTTTTTTTTTTTTTTGGTTTTATTTTTATTTTTCACACTGAAAGTGCTAGGATATATGTAAGAAAGTGGTTTAAACATTTAGAATTCTCATTTAAAGAGCTTAGAAGCCGAAACTGGTTTGGCTCAGTGGATAGAGCGTCGGCCTGCAGACTGAAAGGTCCCAGGTTTGATTCCGGTCGAGGGCACATACCTTGGTTGCGGGCACATCCCCAGTGGGGGGTGTGCAGGAGGCGGCTGATCTATGTTCCTCTCTCGCCGATGTTTCTAACTCTCTATCCCTCTCTCTTCCTCTCTGTAAAAAATCAATAAAATAAATTTTTTTAAAAAAAGAGCTTAGAAAACTATGAAAATCTATAAAACACTTGGAATTCATATTGACAGAGCTGGGAAATGTTTAGGAATGTGTTTGAAACACTTGGAATACATGTTTTGTTTTTTCTTTATTGATTAAGGTATTACATATGTGTCCTTATCGCCCAATTGCCCCCTCACCCCTCACTCATGCCCTCACCCCCTGCTGTCTGTGTCCATTGGTCAGGCTTATATGCATGCATACATATGTCCTTTGGTTGATCTCTCCCTCTTACCCCCACCCTCCCCTACCTTCCCTCTGAGGTTTGACGGACTGATTGATGCTTCTGTGTCTCTGGATCTGTTTTTGTTCATCAGTTTATGTTGTTCATTATAATCCATAAATGAGTGAGATGTGATATTTATCTTTCTCTGTCTGGCTTATTTCACTTAGCATAATGCTCTCCAGGTCCATCCATGCTGTTGCGAATGGTAAGAATTCCTTCCTTTTTACAGCAGCGTAGTACAAGTTTTTTAATCCACTCACCTGCTGATGGACACTTAGGCTGTTTCCAAATCTTAGCTATGGTGAATTGTGCTGCTATGAATATAGGGGTGCATATGTCCTTTCTGATTGGTGTTTCTAGTTTCTGGGGTTATAGTCCTAGAAGTGGGATCACTGGGTCAAATGGAAGTTCCATTTTTAGTTTTTTGAGGAAACTCCATGCTGTTCTCTACAGTGGCTGCCCCAGTCTGCAGCAAGGTTTACTTTCAGATGTGAGCCTTGGTGGACTGTAAGTTCAAAGTGCTATGTCTTTCAGTGAATGTGTCTCATTTGGCCATGTCACCATCTCCCAGTCACTGTGAAGGGAGCTCTCAGCTCTGGCTACCCCGCCAGGGCCCTGAGCACACGGCCTGGCACAGAGCCAGCGCTTAACATGATCATCGCCATGTGATCATCTCATTGTGGCTTCAGATAGTTTCTCGGTTCAGAAGTCACGTTTCTACTAAAGCCTGCACTATCTCCTTGTTGCTCTTGGCAGTGGATTTGGAACTCTGGGAAGTGCAAGCCACTTGAATAATACCTCTGTGAATATTAGGGCAGCGGCATGCAAATCTCTAGGACATGGCACCTAGCTCAGACGCTTCCAGTAGCCGCAATCACGAGTCCTGGCCCTGGCCTTGGAGCCCTGGCCCCGATTTCTCTCTAGCTTTCTCCAAAGCGCAGTCTACAAGGAAACCTCATCTCTGGTTCCCTCATTCAGTTTCCTTTGGCCCTCAGGAATTTGAAAACCCTCAAAATATTAAAACAATAATTTATCTCAGGCTAACTTAGAAACAGTCATTTACATACATTCTTAATATGTAAATTGGGAAAGAGAAATCTCCTGAAGCGAAAAACTCATGTGATTAAACTTTGAACAAGCCAAAGATATGTTTTTAAAAAATATATATTTTATTGATTTTTTTATAGAGAGGAAGGGAGAGGGATAGAAAGCTAGAAACATTGATCAGCTGCCTCCTGCACACCTCCCACTGGGGATGTGCCCGCAACCAATGTATGTGCCCTTGACGGAATTGAACCTGGGACCTTTCAGTCTGCAGGCCGACGCTCTATCCACTGAGCCAAACCAGTTTCGGCCAAAGGTATGTTTTTAACCAACTTAAACCTCTCAGCGCAGCGGCCTGCGGACACAAGATTCCCGGCTGAAACCGCATTTGCAGAGACTTTTCTCTTTTCGAAATGCTTTCCATGGTCACGTGATGTATACTGATCACCTGAGCAGCAAAACGCTGTCTAACGGCCAGAATGCATTTCAGTAGAATCACAGTGAAACGTTGTGGGAGACATTCACTAACCCAGGAAGGTGGCACAGCCGCAGTAACAAGTGCTGAGGGTGACTACTGTTGGAGCAATGGAAGTGACAGGATGAGATCGGATTACGGAAAGTTTCCGGCTTCAGAAAGAAGGGGTCTCCAGGGTTGGAAAGAGGTATTTGTTTGGTTCCAACAACAGAAGGGAGTGTCTGAGACGGCGGCATAACTGTGGGTGGGTGACCCTGAGATCTGCGCGACTGCGTGGTGGGTTATGGGGGGCAGTAGTCTGGGAGGGTAACGGGAGGTTTTTATAATTTGGTAGCAGTTTCTAGAGCGAGTACTTTTTTTTTTTACTTTTACACATGTCGTTTTATTATCTTTTGGGTGCGTGAGTTTAGTCAATTAACTTTTTTTTATAGTTATTTTAATTTGATTCTGAGAATGTTTAAATCTTATTCATTTTGCAGTAATTTTCTTTTTCTAAACAACTTTTAGCTTTACTTAAAAAAACCTATACATTGAGTTTTTACAATCAGAGATCTGTTTGTTAAATTGTGAAGTAGTTGACACTCGTCTTAACAATTTTAAAAACCACGCACAAAACTCTGTGTTTGATTCAGCAGTCCAAGGTGTACTCCCACTTTGCAGTTTACCCATCGCATCTAAAGAGGGTGGTTTTAGAAGCTGAGAACCTAGACTCAGGGAGCTCGGGGACAGCCTGGACAGAGTCCTGGGAGCTACCACTGCGTGCGGAGAGGCGGCCGGACAGGAAGCAGCGCGCCTGGGTGACAGGTGAGGCTGAGCCTGGGTGACAGGTGAGGCTGAGCCTGGGTGACAGGCGAGGCTGAACCTGGGTGACAGGTGAGGCTGAGCCTGGGTGACAGGGGGAGGCTGAGCCTGGGTGACAGGTGAGGCTGAGCCTGGGTGACGGGGAGGCTGAGCCTGGGTGACAGGTGAGGCTGAGCCTGGGTGACGGGGAGGCTGAGCCTGGGTGACAGGTGAGGCTGAGCCTGGGTGACAGGTGAGGCTGAGCCTGGGTGACAGGGTGAGGCTGAGCCTGGGTGACAGGTGAGGCTGAGCCTGGGTGACAGGTGAGGCTGAGCCTGGGTGACAGGGTGAGCCTGGGTGACAGGTGAGGCTGAGCCTGGGTGACAGGGTGAGCCTGGGTGACAGGTGAAGCTGAGCCTGGGTGACTGGGGGAGGCTGGGTGACAGGTGAGGCTGAGCCTGGGTGACAGGTGAGGCTGAGCCTGGTGACAGGGGGAGGCTGGGTGACAGGTGAGGCTGAGCCTGGGTGACAGGTGAGGCTGAGCCTGGGTGACAGGTGAGGCTGAGCCTGGGTGACAGGGGGAGGCTGAGCCTGGGTGACAGGGGGAGGCTGAGCCTGGGTGACAGGTGAGGCTGAGCCTGGGTGACAGGGGGAGGCTGGGTGACAGGTGAGGCTGAGCCTGGGTGACAGGGGGAGGCTGAGCCTGGGTGACAGGGGAGGCTGAGCCTGGGTGACAGGGGGAGGCTGGGTGACAGGTGAGGCTGGAGGAGGTGGAGTTTAAGGCATAAACCCTGGAGGAAGCAGGAGAGGAGGGCGGTTGTCAGGCAGAAAGGGACCGGAATCCGGCCGAGGCATCCTGCGAAGAAGAGACTGCGTTCTGAAAACCGATCTAAAGAACAGGCCTGGCGAGGAGTGAGCAGGGACGGAGACCGAAGTGGACGTGCCGATCTGGAGATAGATGTCCAGGTGGAGATGAAGCCAGAACTCGGGGGGAGGGGGAGAGGGGGGGGGCGGGGGGCCCAGAGAAAACCTGGGCCTGGGCGGAGCTTCGAGGCAAAGGGCGGAGCCGCCCAGGTGACAGATGACGGTCACCGAGATGAAGGTGGGTGTCCTCAACCTGAGGCCAGAGGCCAGGCCCGGTGTCTCCGGGCTGCCGGGCTGCCTGCTCCGGTGTGTCCTGGGTTCCAGGCTCCTCACGAGCTGCCGAAGGCGGAGAGCAGGTGCCCCTCCCAGGAGCCCAGCTCGGAGGCCATGTCCTCGGGGAGCGCGCAGGGTTCGCAGTTCGGGCCTCGGGAGCCGGGGTCCGAGGGCAGGCAGTTCACATCGACCTGGAGAGGCGGCTGCGGCTTCAAGCACGGCGCTCCGGTGCCGGTGCCGGTGCCGGTGCCGGTTCCGGGGGCCGCGGGGTGGGCGAGGAGCGCGGGCCGGGCTGCGGGCGGCAGGGACTTCCCGCTCTGGCGCCGCGACTTGGCGCGCCGGTTCTGGAACCACACCTGCGGGGCGAGGCGGTGAGCCCGGGGCCGGGGCCGGGGCGGTGAGCCCGGGGGCCGGGGCGGTGAGCCCGGGGGCCGGGGCGGTGAGTCCGGGGCCGGGGCCGGGGCGGTGAGCCCGGGGGGCGAGGCGGTGAGCCCGGGGGCCGGGGCGGTGAGCCCGGGGCCGGGGCGGTGAGCCCGGGGGCCAGGCGGTGAGCCCGGGCCGGGGTGGTGAGCCCGGGGCCGGGGCCGGGGCGGTGAGCCGGGGGCCGGGGGGGCGGTGAGCCCGGGGGCCGGGGCGGTGAGCCCGGGGGGCGGGGCGGTGAGCCCGGGGGGCGAGGCGGTGAGCCCGGGGGCCGGGGCGGTGAGTCCGGGCCCGACTGCCCCAGGGCTGGTCCCGCGTCCCGGCAGCGGCCGGCTCCTCCCCGCGGGGACCAAACAGAAGCCGCACGGAGTCTGGGAGGGAGACCTGCTGTGCGCAAAGGCGGCCGATGCTCAAATAACGCCGAACACCGGCTCTGAAGGTGCGTGTGCTCCTTGTCAGTGAGTCAGGGACGGGGTGCCCGGTGGGCGCCCCCCTGCTCTCCCGGCAGGTCCTGCGGGTGCGCCGCTTGGGGAGCCGGGGCGCCCCAGACACCCTCTCCCCCCGCCCTCCCCGCGGGGAGCGCTCCTGCCGGGGCCGGCGCCCAGGGGAGGCCGCAGCGCACGGGCCCCGGGACCCTCTCAGGGACCAGAATTCTCAACCTGTGACCAGCTCAGGGGCTCCCAGCGTTACCCCAAAACGCTCCGTCCTTGGCCCCCGGATTCCAGACGAGGCCCTGCGGGGCAGTGGCCAGGCCCGCGGTGACCTGTGGCTCAGCCCGCCCTCTGGCCTCTCCCCAGAGGGAGCCCCGCCTGTGCCATCGCCCTCTTTCCCGGGAAAAGTGCGGAGACGCCCCGCCGCCCGCCCGCGCCCAGGACGGCCCTTCTGTCTCAGGGGCGGCCGCCTCCTGGGGCCTCGCTGTCACATCCACACCCGGTCCCTCCGTTCCGGCCCCAAGGCCCGCCGCGGGGGCGCGGACAGGTCCCCGATGACACCGGGACGCGGGGGCCCGGGGGAGTCACTGCCGACAGCCCGGCAAGGGAGCGGCGCGGTGCTGCCCTGGGAACCCCGCTGCCAGCCCTCCGCCCCGCGCCCTCCGCCCCGCGCCCCCCACCTCCAGCCCCGCAGCCCCTGCCCTCCGTCCCCGCAGCCCCGTGCACCCAACCCTGCAGCCCCGCGGTCCCCGCCCCGCGCCCCGCTCTCTCCGCCCCCCACCTCCCGCCCCGCAGCCCCGCGGCCGCCGCCCGCTCACCTGGATCCTGGACTCGGGCAGCAGGGTGAGCGCGGCCAGGCGCTCGCGCAGGTGGATGTCGGGGTACGCGGTCCGGCGGAAGACCAGCTCCAGCAGCCGCAGCTGCTCCGGGCTGAACGCCGTGCGCTTGCGGCGCTGCGACGCCGACGGGGCGGCCGCGCCTTCGGGGGGCGCAGGCGGGCCCAGGCCGTCGGGGGCCGGCGCGGAGGGCCCGGGGCCCCGCCCCAGGAAGCCGGGGAAGGAGGCCGGGGCGCAGCGATCCGGGCCGGGCCCCGAGGGGCGCGCGGGGAGCAGGGCGGCGGCGGCGGGGCCCGGAGGCGGCGAGAGGGTCCCGCCGTGCGCGGGCCGGTACGCGGGGAACGCGGCGCTGGCCCCGAACCGGAGCGGGCGGGACCCCGCTGTGGCCATCGCCGCCGACCCCGGGTGCCCCGCGAGGGCCAGGGCCGCAGTTATACGGCCCCGGGGCCGGGGCGGGGCGGGCGCCGCGATCAAAGCGGGACGGAGGGAGGCCCGTGGCCCTCGGGGTGTGAGCCCGCCCTCGGCCCCGCCAGACACCGGGGGGAGGAACCACTTCCGCCGACCGTGGGGTGCGGGGGGAGGCGCGAACTTGGGCCCGGAGCCCCCGCCGGCCCCTCCGTCCATGCGCCCCGCCGGCCGGCACCGCAATCAACATCCCGGGAGGTTTGCTCCGGGAGGGGCGGCGGGGCCGGAGCGGCAGAGCGCCCCCCGGGGCCCGGTCCCCGCTCCCCGGGCCAGGCCGGCCTCTCTCTCCCGCCGCCCCGCGGGCCATCAAAGGCGTGTTTGCCCCCCGCCACGTGCCAGACCCGGACAGGCTGGTCAAACAGCCGGCCGACCGCCGCCTCCCCACATGCTGATCAGAGGAGGGGGGCAGACAGGGGCGCGAAGGGGCAGCGACGCCTGGGGAGGGGGCGCCCCTGCAGCCTGGGGCTCAGGTCCCGGGGGCGCAGGTGGAGAACGGGGTCGCGTTCACAAACGCAGGACGGGCCTTTCCGGGGCGCCAGGCGATGCTCCGGACGGTCCCGGGGAGGACGGTGCGGGCTCCGGGGATGTCCGGCCCCCGCCTCCGCCCTGGGCCTCCTGGGAGGGTCCCGTCGGTCCTGAGGTGCAGGATGGGGCGGTGTGTGCCTGCGTCCCCTCCCGGATTACAGGGCCCCCTTCTCCCCGGAGTCTGCGGAGCGTCTGCCCGGCGCCCCCCGCCCCCGCCCCGCTCAGTCCGCTGTCGCTGAACCCACTGCGGGGAGGAGAGGATCGCACACCCCGCTCCCGGCTCCCAGAACCTGAGCCGATCTCCCCGCACCCTCACTGCCCGTGACCCTCAGGCCTCTGTGGGGAGGGCCGTTCAGGGTCCCCGGCCTGCCGCCTTCGGTTCTAGAATGCTCCGAGGCAACCTCAGGAGGAGCTCGGATGCCCCCCGCCCCCGGGGGACATTCTTGGGGCTGCGGGAGGAGCTCCGCGCTGGACTCTCTCCTCCGGTGTGGTGTCCGGGACTGTGACCCAGAGCCCTGCGCAGCCCCCGGGCTCGAGGCTCGGAGAGGCAGCCGGACATTCAGCCTGCTGCTCCCCCCATCCTCCCCCCACGCCTCCCCCCCCCCCCCCCCCTCCCTTCTTCCTTATGCCTCCGCCTGGCCGTGGGGACATTCAGGCAGAAGGTGGATGGGATGGGGGGCGGTCATTCTTTCATCCACTCACAGGCTGTTTCCGAAGTGCCCCTGTGCTAGGCTGTGCTTGTGGGCGTTTCTATGAGTTAGGTATTGGTGCCCATTTTTTTTTTTTTTACAGTGAATTTATTTATTTACTAGTGGCCTGGTACACAAAATTTGTGCACTCGCGGGGGGGAGGGGGGCATGTCCCCCAGCCTGGCCTGTGCCTTCTCACAGTGCGGGAGCCCCGCAATCTATCGCCCCAATGAGGTAGGCCCTGCCCACCCATCCGGGGCTCCTCGGTGGATTGCCCCAAAGAGGTAGGCCAGAGCCCGGGATCCCACCTCCGGGAACCCCGCGGAAGCTGCGGGGAGCAGCTGCCGGGACCCGCCCCCCCCCAGGTCTCGCATGCAGCGTCAAGCCTCCCCCCGACCCTGGTGATGGATTGTGACAGTGTGACGGCGTCAGGGCATGATGACCACCTAGACTTTTATTAGTATAGATTTGTCAGTCCTCACTTGAGGAGACTTCCCATTGATTTGAAAAAAACATATATTTCTTTATTTCAGAGAGGAAGGGAGAGGGAGAGAGAGAGAGAAACATCAATGATGAGAGAGAATCCTTGATTGGCTGCCTCCTGCACACCCCCTACTGGGGAACGAGCCCCCAACGCAGGCGTGTGCCCTTGGCTGGAATTGAACCCGGGACCCTTCAGTCTGCAGGCGGACGCTCTGTCCACTGAGCCAAACCGGTTAGGGCTCCCATTGGTTTTTTAGAGAGAGTGGGAGTGTCTCAATGTTATAGACCAGGAAATAATCGACCATCTAGACAGGCCCAATGACTCCAAAGCCCCTGCTGAGTTCCCTGTCATGTCAGGTAGAAGGTGAAGGCCTGTCCCTCTCCAGTGTGTGTGTGTGTGAGGCTCATTAGGTTCCCAGTCACCTGCGGTGGTGGTGAGGGAGCCAGATCTAGGCAGACCTGAGTTCTGTTGCTATAGTGATGGGGACCAGGAAGCCAAGCCCCGCAGGAAGCCAGAGGTCTTGGCTGCTGGCTGCCAGCTGAGGTTTAACCACCAGGGATGGTCCAGCAACCCAGAAGCTCTGCCAAGGGTCAAGGGTCACGGGTTCTGCAGCCCGTGTGGGAATCCCCCAGGATCCCCGGCCAAGTCTCGCCCCTCCGCTGTGCTCACTGGGGCGCCCCGAAACTCGGACCTGCCGAGATGGTGAAGGCCTGGCCACACATGGGAACTGGAGATGGTTTGGCAAAAAACATCTAACCAAGTTTGAATGACAGTGTTTCTCTGTCTTTTAAACTGGTGATAAGAAATCCCAGCATTTCCTTTGTGGCATAATAATAATTATCCAAACGAACTAAACAAGCATGTTTTTATGGCTTTTCCTGGGAGTTTGTGTGGCATTATAATCTTCTACATTGAAACAGACCCCAGCCTTACTCCTCTCTCCTCCTTTTGCTGAAAATGAAGTTTTAATCGTGTGTCCCTGACAAATACCCTTGGTGAGGAAAGAGTGGAAACCCAGGGCTGGGATTCGAGTGAAGGGTTGAGAGAGACGCTTTATTTTATTCCCTTTGGTGCTCCTTTATTATTATTTTTAATCATATGTATGTATTAGTGTTATAAGTACATTTTTAAAACCTAGTTTTTTGATGACTAAATGCATGCAATGTGGGATTCAGAGTCAGATCTTTAAAAAACAAAAACGGATATTAGTGCCCGGCCGGCGTGGCTCAGGGGTTGAGCGTCGACCTATGAACCAGGAGGTCACGGTTTGATTCCTGGTCAGGGCACATGCCTGGGTTTCGGGCTCAATTCCCAGTGGGGTGTGCAGGAGGCAGCCGATCAATGATTCTCTCTCATCATTGATGTTTCTATCTCTCTCTCCCTCTCTCTTCCTCTCTGAAATCAATAAAAATATATTTCTTTTTAAAAAAGGACATTAGAGAGAAAACTGATGAAATCTGGATTAAAAAGAAACAATTTTTATTTTTATTATTTATTTTTAAAATATATTTTATTGATTTTTTTACAGAGAGGAAGGGAGAGGGACAGAGAGATAGAAACATCGATGAGAGAGAAACATCGATCAGCTGCCTCCTGCACACCTCCCACTGGGGATGTGCCCGCAACCAAGGTACATGCCCTTGACCGGAATCGAACCTGGGACCCTTCAGTCCGCAGGCCGATGCTCTATCCACTGAGCCAAACCGGTTAGGGCAGAAACAATTAATTTTTAAAAACAAGAGCAGAGGAGGCAATGTAATGAACCTGAGAAAAATGGATTTGCTTTGCCTTGGGCATGGCCTACCCAAAACGGATATTAGTGCCCGGCCGGCGTGGCTCAGGGGTTGAGCGTCAACATATGAACCAGGAGTCACGGTTTGAGTCCCGGTCAGGACACATGCCCGGGGGTCTGGCTCCATCCCCAGTGTGGGGTGTGCAGGAGGCAGCCCATCAGTGACTCTCCCTCATCATTGATGTTTCTACCTCTCTCTCCCTCTTCCTTCCTCTCTGAAATCAATAAAAAAAAAATATATATATATTTTAAAAAGGGACACTAGAGAGAAAACTGATGAAATCTGGATTAAAAAGAAACAATTTTTAACAACAGGAGCAGAGGAGGCAACGGAATGAACCTGAGGAAGAGGTTTGCTTCGCCTCGGGCATGGCTTTCTCAGTGCTCGTGGGACTTGTGCGCTGAGCAGTAGCTCGCCAGATGTGAGCCCGGCAGGTCCTCCACGGCTCGGATGCGTCCCCCCAAAACTCAGGTTAGTTCCACTCCTCGTGGGCGTGACAGGTGCCTGTGAAGTCGGGCGCTTTTCACTGAACGCCACGTCTAGGTTCCTTACTCAGTTTCCCTGCCGCACGCGTACAGCGAACAGCTTGTTGCTTCTTCTCTGCCTGTATCCCACGCTGGACAGCGGAAAGGGCCCGCCCAGCCCTTGGCAATATCTTAACAAGCAACGATCGCACGTTATTTTCCCCAAAGAGAGGCGCTGTGGGATTGAAGCGCATGTCCCAGAGGCTCGTGAGTGCTTTCTCCCACCGCAGTGAGCCGACTCCGGAAGAGCCCAGTGAGCCTCGCACGGCCCTCGCCCACCCCGGGCTCCCCGGCCCCCCAGGGGATTTGCTTTTGGCCAGAATTTATACTTGGTCACGCCTGTTGAAATAGATGCAGTGGGAGGATTGGTGAGATAGAAGGCAACCCTCAGAGCTGCTGTCTGTGAGGAGGGAAGGCCAGTCAATATAGGTCAAGATGCACGGGGAACGCAGCAGCTTGACACAGAAACGGTGTTGTCTGGAGCAGGCAGCCGAGGACGGAGCCACGCGGGCCGCCGGCCGCTTCTGCTCCTCATTCCCCACCGCCGTCCTGCCTCCCCGAGTCTCCGAGGCCCGCCTTTCCTCTCTAAGTGCTAAGTACCCTCTTCCCCAGGCCTCTTTGTTGTTCGGGGAGCCCCTGGGCGCGCCCCACAGCCTGGGCTGAGAGCCGGGTTGTTTATTGGAGAGAAAACCGGGAAGGCAGCCCGGGGAGCCGGTGAGACCCGCAGCTGTTCGCCCTTTGATCCCGGCCTCGCTTTGATTTCATCGCTCCTGCCTGGGCCGCCCCCGTCCCCACAGTTTATTTCAGATCCAGTGGTTACGAGGGATTGAGGGGCAGCACCCCGGAAGGAAGGCACTGATGTGCCAGGAAAGGGACCAGAAGCTCTCTTTGTTTAGTGAACCCCTATACGTTCGCATAACAAACTCAGAGTAGATTCTGAGCCCCACAGGCTGAGTTTCTTAAAATGACGGCTTTACTTTGTTCAGTTCTTTTTCTTTTTTTTTTTTCTACCCAAAGCCTCTGGGTGAGCCTTTCCCGACCCCGGTTCACACAGCAGGCCAATCCAGTTAAAGGAACCTTTCAGCTTTAGAGAAAGGAAGACATGGATTCTCCACGTTTGTGTCTCCACACGCGATAAAGAGCGGAGACAGCCGAAACCGGTTTGGCTCAGTGGATAGAGCGTCGGCCTGCGGACTCAAGGGTCCCAGGTTCGATTCCGGTCAAGGGCATGTACCCTGGTTGCGGGCACATCCCCAGTAGGGGGTGTGCAGGAGGCAGCTGATCGATGTTTCTCTCTCATCGATGTTTCTAACTCTCTATCCCTCTCTCTTCCTCTCTGTAAAAATCAATAAAATATATTAAAAAGAGCGGAGACAGCCGGCAGGGTGTCTGGTCATCACACCCGACGCTGTGGCCGCTTTCTGGAACGTGCCTGCTGAGCACAGATACGTTAAAACGTCATCCTGGACACGAGCATGGAAAACAAAGATTGGTCTCCCCCGGAGGGTTCTACGGAAGAAACCCTTGATTCCGGTCCCACGGAGAAGGAAGCGAGTGTTTGTGCTGCCGTTTCGATGACTGTGACTCAGGAAGCGCTCCCTGCAGAAGAGTAATGATGAACGAAGAAGGAACGCGGGCCAGCAGCCCAGGCGCGGACCCCTGCTGCCTTGCAGACACACACAGCACCTCCGAGCCCTTCTTGCCAAACGCAGAGCCAGAGTCGAGTCCAGCAAAGAATCCTTCACCCTGGAGGGCCTGTCTTCTCCCCACTGTCCCGTGCACGCTGCTGGGGGCTCTGGGGTGAGTTCTGGGGTACCTCCCAGAACCACCTTATCTGTTGTCAAGCCTCCCATTGACATGAAGGTGCTAGAAGTCATGTCAGCCCCGGTGGCAAAGAGACCTCCTTCGAGGGGCCTTTGGAACGGTTTCTTTGGAAGTCTGGGACAAGAGACTCCAAGCTGCAGCTCCGGGGCACACCCCCTGGGGCAGCCTCTCTGGGGCGGGGTGTGCTTCGGGGTGCAGGTGGCTGTGGGAGCCCACCCCTGGCCCTGTGCTTGGTCCTGGGCCCTGGGCAGGGGTGGGTGGGGGCGGCAGGGGTCCTCTCCCAGGGTGCAGAGCTGAGGCGCCCACCCAGGAGCCCCCTAGAGTAGAGAAGGCCGCCTCTGGGTCACAGCAGCCTGAGGACGAGGCCAGGTCTCCTGCTGCCTCCTGTCGGCCTGAGGGAGGACTCCCCGGCGGCTCAGCCCTCGGAGGCACTGAGGCGGCGGGCCTGGGCCTTCGCCGTGTGGCTTCACGGAGCCTTCCTTCCCGTGGCTCCGCGGGGTGAGGGGTGACTGGAGGAGGACATGAGCCCGGGAGGCCTGAGGTCATTGAAATCAGAGCCCTTTGACCAAATCCAGGGTTGGTGCTCCCCCTTCAGGCCATCTCTCCCTCCTCACCTCTCAAATCCCACCAGCCCACCACTGGGCCTGCTCAAGGGTAATGTGGTCCTCGTCCTGATTCGGGGTGCAAACCCCACCCACCTTGCAAAACTCAGTTTAAGTCCTCCTTCCCCTGCAAACAGATTTCTCTCCAGGCCTGCCCTCAGCTGCCCTCGCAGTTCCAGGGGTCCCAGTCATTTCATATGAGTCCTATTTCTGCAGAAATCAGACATGAACCACAGACAAAAAGAAAAGGACTATCCTATATAATAAAAGCCTAATATGCAAGGTGATCGACCGGGAGTTCGCCCGCTCGCTATGACCTGCGCTGACCACCAGGGAGCGGCGCGGAACATGGTGGGCGTCGGTGATGTGGCGCTGGCAGTGGGTGGCAGTGGAGGTGCTGCTGGCCCTGATGGGCCCCAATGAGGGCAGGACCACGGCAGGATAGTGGAGCCGGTGAGCAGGCGATGCCAGGCCAAGGAGGGTGTGAGTGGGGGCCCAATCGCCCCGATGATCACCCTGAGGGAGCAGGCGGCCCCCCCTCCTGCCCCAACCGATTGCCCTGCAGATGGACCACCTGCGGCCGGGAGGCCCTGATCGCCCAACTGGGCCAGTCCCTGGGCTGGGATGGGGAGCTGGGGGTGGGTGGCGGCGACCAACCTCTCACCGGCTACCTGGGGGCCAGGGTGACAGGGACAGAGGTGCGGTGAGAATGTGGGGTGTCTGCTGAGCTCGCTCTCACTCCCCCTGCTACCCTCCCCTGGGACGCCAGGGCTCGCACGCTGGGGAAGCCCCCTGCGCTCAGGTGCCGGGTGCTCGTGAGGAGCCCGCCCCGAACCCACGGCAGCCTCTTCCGCTGGGACCACAGGGGCCGGTCAGGCTCCCCGAGGGTTCACGCAGGAGCCGGTCTGTGAGGCTGGCCAGGAGAGAGAGCACGCTGCCCGTCCCGAGGCCCATGCTGCGTCCCGGCCCACCGTGTCCGGCTGCACTCATCGCATCTCCGCGTGGGGACTCGGGCGTGGTGACTCAGGCAGAGGGGGGCCCTTGGGGGCCTGAGGGCCCAGGTGCTGCCCAGGGCCCAGAGGTCAGCTGGGACCTGCCCTTCCATGCCCGACGCTCATGCTTCGATCGCCAGCCAGGCCTGGGACCGCACCTGTGCATGGATTTCGTGCACCGGGCCTCTAGTAAGTAAATATGAGGGCAGCTGCTATCATCCCTTTCATGTAACCTTTTCTCTGTGTGTACATGTAGGTATGTGTGGGTCCACACACATGTACACGTGTGAGTGGTATGTAGACATTTCATGTCTATGAAACTAACCTTGTCTCCCTAACCTGGACGTACTCTCCTTGTGGGCATGACTGTGGAGTATGGCTCCGCCCCCCCGGAGCCCAGCACACGATACAAGGTCCTGGGCGCTCAGTGTGTGAGGACTGACTCATTGGAAGCGACCTCAGCTGACAGTCCAAGGCCAGTGCGAGGCCATCTTCAGGGAAGAGGGGGCGGCGGATGTGGAGGGGCGGCCACACGCGCCATCTCACGCTTTGACAGCCTCTGTTTCTGTGCAGCCATCACTCAACTCCTGACATCTGCCCGGCTCTCGGTTTGGAAGGCCAGGATATGCCCAGGAAGCCCCCGATCTGGGAAGGGGCTGTTTGGGGGGCATCTCCCTCAGACCCTAAAAGGCCTCTCCCAGTTTCAGCCCCACAGCCTTTCCGACAATTGGCATCCATCGAGCTCAGTCCCCAGCCGGCCCAGCCCAGTGGCTCTCCCTTCCTCCCAGCAGTCGCCAGGGCTTCTGACCGGAGCTAGATGGCTTGGGGTTCTGCCCCACGGAGCAGTGTGGGTGTGGACACCCCAAAGGAGCCCTGACCCCAAGGCCAGGTCAGGGTCTCCTGTGGGTGCTCCCAGCCCCCACCGTGCGCCATCGCCCCTGATGGCCCCTGCGTCGCTGTCCCCTTCCCTGGGGGGCTGTCTGGAGCTGCAGCTGACAGGCTGTGCACTCCCCGCACCAGCCCGGCATCTGGTCATGACACACTGCTCAGGGGACACGCCATGTGAAGGAACTTCAGGGCCTGGGTGCCCCTGTCTCTGCTCCGAGCCCAGGCAGGCCGCCCCGCGCCCCCCCCCCCCACTCCCTCCCCCCTCCGGCAGGTGCAGGGCCGTGCTGGTCATGTTAGTCCTTTTCACTCGCACGCCCTCACGGGGGCCTCCCTGAACTTGGGTTCCCTCAGCGACAGCCGGGCCTCAGGGGAGCTCCCTGGCCAGAGGGCTCATGGTGATGGGCACGCCACAGGCACCCCCGGCGTCTCCTGCGTCCAGTGAGGTGGCCGGACCTTGGTGGTAAGATGCTGAGACACAAGAGAGCTGTGTGGTTCTGCAGCACTTTCTAGAAGACTCTCACGCTGTGAGCCCTGCAGGTTCCTGTCAGTGGGTTTGTCTCAAGAGGAACTGGAGGGCTCCGCGGGGCGCCCGGGAGCCTCAGTGTTGCCAGCAGTAAGATGGGGAGAGTGGGACCTGCCTCCACCTTCCTCCTGGGGTCTTTGATCGCTGGAACTTTCCACTTTAAAAGGCTCCGATGAAAGGCGCTGAAGAGATGAAAGGGCCTTGGTTTCTCACGTTTCTGCAGCCTGGGCGAGGCGGCTGGAGGAAGTAGTCAGCTGGCAGGTACTTGCGAAGCCAAGGTGCCGGCTGGGGAATTAGCATGCCAATGAGCCACACCTAGGAGGCCAGGCCTCTTCAGGGAGAGAAATCTGGCCTTTCCCCGAGGGGGGACTTGGGGTAACGGAGCAGAGGAACTGGGCCCGAGGGATGGAGGCCAGAGAGGCAAACCTCGTGCCAGGCCTCCCGCTTCTCTGGGTTCCAGAGGAGGATGCTGCGTACAGGAGGGTCCCAGACTTGGCTGCATATCATCATGGCCTAGGGAGATTCTTCAATTCCTGACTCCCAGCTGCCCCTCAGATGACAGGAATCTGAGCCTCTGGGGTGGGACCCTGGCATCAGACTAGTTAAAACTCCCCCATGATCCCAGTGTCAGCCATGAGGACTGGAAGAGAGGAGTCTAGAATTCTGTGGAATAGGGGCTTTCTAGAATTCTGTGGAAGAGAGGATTTCTAGAATTCTGTGGAAGAGAGGAGTTCTAGAATTCTGTGGAATAGGGGCTTTCTAGAATTCTGTGGAAGAGAGGAATTCTAGAATTCTGTGGAAGCGAGGACTTCTAGAATTCTGTGCAAGAGAGGAATTCTAGAATTCTGTGGAATAGGGGCTTTCTAGAATTCTGTGGAAGAGAGGATTTCTAGAATTCTGTGGAATAGGGGCTTTCTAGAATTCTGTGGAAGAGAGGATTTCTAGAATTCTGTGGAAGTGAGGACTTCTAGAATTCTGTGCAAGAGAGGAATTCTAGAATTCTGTGGAATAGGGGATTTCTAGAATTCTGTGGAAGAGAGGATTTCTAGAATTCTGTGCAAGAGAGGATTTCTAGAATTCTGTGGAAGAGAGGATTTTTAGAATTCTGGGGAAGAGGATTTCTAGAATTCTGTGGAAGCGAGGATTTCTAGAATTCTGTGGAAGCGAGGATTTCTAGAATTCTGTGGAATAGGGGATTTCTAGAATTCTGTGGAAGAGAGGACTTTTAGAATTCTGTGGAATAGGGGATTTCTAGAATTCTGTGGAAGAGAGGATTTCTAGAATTCTGTGGAAGAGAGGATTTCTAGAATTCTGTGGAAGAGAGGAATTCTAGAATTCTGTGGAAGAGAGGAATTCTAGAATTCTGTGGAATAGGGGCTTTCTAGAATTCTGTGGAATAGGGGCTTTCTAGAATTCTGTGGAAGAGAGGACTTTTAGAATTCTGTGGAAGAGAGGACTTCTAGAATTCTGTGGAAGAGAGGATTTCTAGAATTCTGTGGAAGAGAGGATTTCTAGAATTCTGTGGAAGCGAGGATTTCTAGAATTCTGTGGAATAGGGGCTTTCTAGAATTCTGTGGAATAGAGGATTTCTAGAATTCTGTGGAAGAGAGGAATTCTAGAATTCTGTGCAAGAGAGGACTTCTAGAATTCTGTGCAAGAGAGGACTTCTAGAATTCTGTGGAAGCGAGGATTTCTAGAATTCTGTGGAAGAGAGGATTTCTAGAATTCTGTGGAATAGGGGCTTTCTAGAATTCTGTGGAAGAGAGGATTTCTAGAATTCTGTGGAATAGGGGCTTTCTAGAATTCTGTGGAAGAGAGGATTTCTAGAATTCTGTGGAAGAGAGGAATTTTAGAATTCTGTGGAATAGGGGATTTCTAGAATTCTGTGGAATAGGGGCTTTCTAGAATTCTGTGGAAGAGAGGAATTCTAGAATTCTGTGCAAGAGAGGACTTCTAGAATTCTGTGGAAGAGAGGATTTCTAGAATTCTGTGGAAGTGAGGATTTCTAGAATTCTGTGGAAGTGAGAATTTCTAGAATTCAGTGGAAGAGGGGATTTCTAGAATTCTGTGGAAGAGAGGAATTTTAGAATTCTGTGGAAGAGAGGACTTCTAGAATTCTGTGGAAGCGAGGATTTCTAGAATTCTGTGGAATAGAGGATTTCTAGAATTCTGTGGAAGAAAGGACTTTTAGAATTCTGTGGAATAGGGGCTTTCTAGAATTCTGTGGAAGAGAGGATTTCTAGAATTCTGTGGAAGAAAGGACTTTTAGAATTCTGTGGAATAGGGGCTTTCTAGAATTCTGTGGAAGAGAGGATTTCTAGAATTCTGTGGAAGCGAGGAATTCTAGAATTCTGTGCAAGAGAGGACTTCTAGAATTCTGTGGAAGAGAGGATTTCTAGAATTCTGTGGAAGCGAGGATTTCTAGAATTCTGTGCAAGAGAGGACTTCTAGAATTCTGTGCAAGAGAGGATTTCTAGAATTCTGTGGAAGAGAGGACTTCTAGAATTCTGTGGAATAGAGGATTTCTAGAATTCTGTGGAAGAAAGGACTTTTAGAATTCTGTGGAATAGGGGATTTCTAGAATTCTGTGGAAGAGAGGATTTCTAGAATTCTGTGGAATAGAGGATTTCTAGAATTCTGTGGAATGGAGGATTTCTAGAATTCTGTGGAAGAGAGGATTTCTAGAATTCTGTGGAATAGGGGATTTCTAGAATTCTGTGGAAGAAAGGACTTTTAGGAATCTGTGGAATAGGGGCTTTCAAGAATTCTGTGGAAAGAGGATTTCTAGAATTCTGTGGAAGGAAGGACTTTTAGAATTATGTGGAATAAAAAAAAAAGAATTCTGTGGAATAGGGGATTTCTAGAATTCTGTGGAAGAGAGGATTTCTAGAATTCTGTGGAAGAGAGGAATTCTAGAATTCTGTGGAAGCGAGGATTTCTAGAATTCTGTGGAAGAGAGGACTTCTAGAATTCTGTGGAAGCAAGGACTTTTGAATTCTGTGCAAGAGAGAATTTCTAGAATTCTGTGGAAGAAAGGACTTTTAGAATTTTGTGGAATAGGGGATTTCTAGAATTATGTGGAAGGGAGGATTTCTAGAATTCTGTGGAAGAGAGGACTTCTAGAATTCTGTGGAAGAGAGGATTTCTAGAATTCTGTGGAAGAGAGGATTTCTAGAATTCTGTGGAATGGGGGATTTCTAGAATTCTGTGGAAGAGAGGATTTCTAGAATTCTGTGGAATGGGGGATTTCTAGAATTCTGTGGAAGAGAGGAATTCTAGAATTCTGTGGAATGGGGGATATCTAGAATTCTGTGGAAGAGAGGACTTTTAGAATTCTGTGGAATAGAGGATTTCTAGAATTCTGTGGAATGGGGGATTTCTAGAATTCTGTGGAAGAGAGGATTTTTAGAATTCTGGGGAAGAGGATTTCTAGAATTCTGTGGAAGAGAGGACTTCTAGAATTCTGTGGAAGAGAGGACTTCTAGAACTCTGTGACTCATTTGCTAATCAGAACTCACTTTCCCACCTCGTGAGGAGTTTCTGGGGGATGAGCCAGAGAATTTGGAAACTTAACCTGCATAGCCGAGTCCTGGGGAGCAGCTCTGTGTGCGGAACTGTTATTAATATTGAGGGGCCCCACCCTAGCCGGTGTGGCTTGCTGGATAGAGTGTCGCCCACAGACTGAAGGGCCCCGGTTCAATTCGGTCAAGGACACGTACCTCGGTTGCAGGCTCGATCTGGCTCTGGTCGGGCACATGTGTCTCTCTCACATCAATGTTTCTGTCTCTCTCTCCACCTCCCTTCCACTCTCTCTAAAAATCAATGGAAAAACATCCTTGGGTGACTATATATATCCCCCAAAATATGTACACATACTTTGAATAATTATAAAGACAGTGTTTATTGAAATACATTTCATTTTAAAATTGAGCTATCAGCTGTTAAGTGTGTATACACTTTTGGGGGACACGCTGTATTTTCAACCCTGCTCAATTGTACACTAGAAGGCAGAGTATGGCAGAAGTGAAATCCATGTAACATCTTTCCAGTACTACCCTAGCCGGTGTGGCTCAGTGGATAGAGCATCGGCCTGCAGACCAAAGGGTCCTGGGTTCGATTGTGGTCAAGGGAGATACCTTGGTTGCAGGCTCCTCCCTGGCCCAGGTTCTGGTCGGGGCTCGTGCAGGAGGCAAGCAATCGACGTGTTTCTCTCACATCGATGTTTCTCTCTGTCTTTCCCTCTCTCTAAAAATCAATGGAAAGGTATCCTCGGGTGAGGATTAACAACAACCAAACAATAAAATAAAATAAATTTAAAAAATCTTTCCAATACTCTTTTTAGTCTGGTTTTAGTCTCTTCTTTGACAAATTCCTTTTTCAAAAACAGAGTTGCCCGTAGATAATCCCAGAGGCGAACTGGAGTTTTTGGTGTTTTTATTTCTATGACCCTCCTCATGGAAACTGGCGAACAGCTGAGAGAGGAGGGGAGGGAGGAGGCACAAAGTCTCAGTCATCAGAGTTGGGAGAGGGTTCAGCCTCGGTCTGGTCTCTCCCCTTCTCTGCCTCAGAGACTCCAGTCCACGCTCGTCCCGGAATCCTCACCGAGTTCCTGGTGGGCTCGGGCCTGCCCGTCCCGGGGTGCACCTCTCTGAAAAGCCCACACCCTCAATAACCCAGGTTCCTCGTCCTCAAACTCCCCCGCAATGATGTCTGAGCACTCTGGCCTGTCTTCAACAAGAATCCCCCCTTATCCTGATGTGATCTTAGTGATGTTATTAATGCCTCTTTTTTTTTAGGTTTTCATACTAATTACCTCTTGATACTTTTCCATCCACTGTCCACCACCCTGCTCCTAGGCTAGGAAGTCTCACTGCTCCTGATGTACTTGGAGTTGAGGATGGAGACCAATCTCTCTCCCACCCCCGCAGAATTCGGTGGTAGTGGTCCCTAACTCTAACAAGGCTGTCCTGAATAAAACCTGCCATCTTTTTTTTTTTTTTTTGAAATAGGTTTTTATTGGTTTCAAAGAGAAAGGAAGGGAGAGAGAGAGAGAGAGAGAGAGAGAGAGAGAGAGAGAGACAGAAATATCAATGAGAGAGAATCACTGATCAGCTGCCTCTTGCACGCCCCCGACTGGGGATCAAGCCCACAATCTGGGCATGTGCACTAGCTGGGACTTGAACTGTGACCTCCTGGTTCATGGGTTGACACTCAACCACTGAGCCACACTGGCTGGGTTCTTCCACAGGGGTGGGGTCTTGGCCTAACCCTTAGCTGCTCTTTTTTTTTTTTTTAAACCCTGCCATCATTAACAAGTGTCATGGATAGCTGTTTCTTTAACACAGAGGCCACTTCCGAGAGGCGAGGACCCAGGGGTGACCTCTGCTGTGCAGAGGCCTCTGGCCCGGAGCGGCACCAGGACATCTGCCCAGACAGCGAAGGGGATGGAGGAAGATCGGGTGCCGTGCAGGGACCGAGGCCACGGGCAGAGGCGACCCCACGCCAGCGAGTGTTTCACGTGCACCAGGGTCTTCGGCACCCGCCCTTCATACTTGCCCCCTCGCTGATCCCCGCACAGCCGAGGCTCCGTACCAGGCCGAGGTGCCTGGTTGTCTGTGACGTCACAGGACGAGGCTGGCGGACAGAGGTGCCCTCGACGGCCCCGCAGCAGCGTCACGCCCCCCTCTGCTGGGAGCTCCCATGGTCCCATCTGACTTCCAGTAAAAACCGTTAGGATGCAGGACACTGGGCTTTCCTTACTGACCCTCTCCGTGGACGTGACCGAGAGCCACCTTCGTGTACCCCACGTCGCAAACCTTCTCAGGAGGCTTGCTGTCACACACACCTGCTGAGAGGGAAGGGGGCTCGGCACAATGCAGTCCACCCCTCTCCAGCCAGGGAAGGAGGAGGAAGGCGCGTCTGTGCTGGGCCAGACACTCCTCGATGCTCTGCATGTGTCACCTCGTCTAATTCCCCATTAACCTGCTCTCCACGTGCCTCTCGTCCACGGGACAGCTGGGGAAACTGAGGCATGGAGCGTGCAGATGACCAGCCCAGGATTCTGCATGCAGCTGGAGTGTGGTGGGGATGCGTGTGCCCACACCTGCAGACCCCCACGCCCCTCCATCGCCCCGCAGGAGGGCTGACGCCCCAGGAGGGTGTGGGTCAGCTGGGCTGAGGGGCTCAGGCCAGGTGTGGGCTCTTCCCCAGGGGCTGGGTCTCGCGCTAACCCTCAGCCGCTCAGGTTTCTCATCATGTGGAGTGGGCACTGGGCAGCCATCTCAGTGTGATGACTCAGGCCTAGCGGCCCCGGGAGGGGAGGGCATTACCCAGCACGTGGCCCCTTCTGGCCGTGGCCCCTCTGCCCTTCCTGGGGGTGTGTGAGAGGCCCCTGCCCGGTGAGCTCATCACATCGGGGTTGTGTGCCTCCACCCCAGGCTCCGGAGGGTGTACTCCCTGATGAAATAAACTGGGGTACATGGGTTCGAAGGAAACCGATGTACCCCCACCAAAAAGAACTTGTGGCTCAACATGTACTATTGTGGGAAGAGGTCCCCCATGAAATGGTGAAATGAAAACAGCAAATTGCCAAGCAATATACATATGCAAGCACATTTGCATGTTTTCTAAAGGCTCTACACTGAATATGCATGTGTGTGTTGGCATGTGCATAGGAAAGTCAGGAAACTCTTACCGTGGGAGGGGGGACCGGGGAGTGTAAGTGTGGGGGAGGGGGGCTGTCCTTCTCACCTCATTCCCTGCAATGCTGCGTGAATATTTCTTTTTGCCACAAATATGTGTTATTTTGCGATTCACTAAAAGTAAATATATTAGAAAGCAGTTGATAACGAATATGTCTTTATTAAGGGTTACTATTAATTATTCTTGATGAAATACATCCTGTATTGAAATGTATTAATTATAACTGCTATTATTAGTAAGGGTTAATCAATAAAATCCATAAGAGGCCCTGGCTGGGCAGCTCAGTTGGTTAGAGCATCGTCCTGATACATCCAGGTTGTGGGTTTGATTCCTAGTCAGGGCACTTACATCAACCAATGAATGCATAGATCAGTGGAGAAACAAATCCATGCCTCCCCCCCCCCCCCTCTCTCTCTCTCAAATCAATAAATAAGAAAATGAGTAAAAATGAAATAAAATAAACTTTGTAAGAAATAAAAATAATCAGAAGAAAATATTGCCTGGCCCCACTGCCTGGCTTGTGACTGCGGCCTGGTCTCCGGGGCGCTCGCCCGGGGCCACACGCTGACACAGGAGCAGCTATAGCTGCGCTGCCCGGGCAGCTTAGAAACTGTTGGGTTAAAAAAGTGAAATAGATCTGACCGGGCACACTCCGGGCTTAGCTTCAGGTCCTTTATGAGGAGGGCTTTATCTGATTAGCACCTTTCCACCTGTCTCAGCCAGAATCCTGCCGTCTGACACCTGGAAGCCAACACCCGGTCCCTGCCCGCCGCGCCTCTCCCTTTCCTGGGTGTCGGGAGATATGCGGTGTGACTGCCCGCGAGGCCAGGCCAGGCCACACAAGGCTGCCCGACCTGGTGTCCTTATGGGGCCGTGTGTCCCCTCGAGGCATTTCTGCTTTTCTTAGCCTTGGGGACGAGAGCCTGGTGACCCCTGGGTGGGGCCAGGGCCTCAGGACGTCCTCCAGCCCGGCCAGGTCACCCATCCTCCCTGGTCAGGGCACTTACATCAACCAATGAATGCATAAATGGTCAGGGAGACAGAAGGCAGGCGTCACGGCCTGTTCCCACAGACCCCAGCGGTCCCAGGCTCAGAAACCATCTTGTCAGCACAACCCCAGGCGCCGCCTGCATCTGTGGCCGACGATTCCGAATGCCCCCGCGTGTGAATGCAGCATCCGACTGCGGCATCCTCGCCCTGGAAGTTACGCTCACACCCCACAGCTGTGCCCTGCGTTTCTCCTTCTATGACATGTGAGATACTTACAAACGCTTGGGCAGACCTGCTGCTGTCTGTGGGTGTCCTTCAGGCAATAGAAGGGTTCAACTAGGAAGAGGCTTTGGATCTGAGATGCATGCGCCTGGCCCTCCAGGGAGGTCCTCCTGACAGGGACCCCCCGTCTGTTTGCACACCCCGTAGTCCCTGCACCTGGGACACATAGTAGGTGCTCAGCAAACACTGCCGAGTGAATAACGTAGCTCCGAAAACCACCGGAGAAAGTCAGCACCGGCCCCTCGCTCTGTCCAGTGCAGACAGCACGTGCCAGAGCACGAATAAGTTGCATGTGTGAACACAGCGGAGGTCGCAGGCCACATTCACAATGACAATTGTTGACAATTGCACAAATGACAATTCACAATTCACAATTGTTGCTTTAGAGACCTTGGAGGGTTTGAGGCCCGAGTTCTATTGGCGCAGTGAATTTAGTTTAGGGAGTGTTCTCTGAAGGGAAATAAAGATCAGAAAGGAATGCTTACAACCTCGCCACCAATCTCATCCACTGAAGAAACGTTTACTTAGTACCTACTGTGTGCCACACACCAGGACGGCAGCAGTCACAGTAGCTACAGCAGCCGCACCTCACAGATTCCGATAATAGGCTTTGGAAAAAAGGTTGCTTAGATACAAGAATAGTAGATTATTTTTAATATGAGAATAGGAGATTTATGTATTTTTTGTTTTTTATTGATTTTTGAGAGAGAGAAGAAGGGAGAGGAATAGAGAGGCAGAAACACTGATGAGAGAGAAACAACGATCGACTGCCTCCCACAGGCCCCTACTGGGGGTCGAGCCAGCATCCCGGGCATGTGCCATGACTGGGATCAAACCAGCCACCTCTGGGTTCCTAGGTAGATGCTCAGCCACCGAGCCACACTGGCCGGCTCCTCAGTGGCATTTGAAAAATAACGCCCGTATACGATCAGAAAATTCAAAACAACACAGGAAGGCAGAAAGCGCAGGGTAAAGCCTCCCTCATTTATCTCATGGATATTAATTTCTCTCGATACTCTTATTTTAACCCAAAAGATCCGTAGTATACGCATAGCTCTGCACCTTGCCTTTGTATCATAGTCACATATCTTTCTTTTTTTTTTGCCAAAAATTTTAAAAATATATTTTATTGATTTTAAAAAAAATATATTTTATTGATTTTTTACGGAGAAGAAGGGAGAGGGATAGAGAGCCAGAAACATCGATGAGAGAGAAGCATCGACCAGCTGCCTCCTGCACGCCCCCCACCGGGGATGTGCCTGCAACCAAGGTACATGACCTTTGACCGGAATCGAACCTGGAACCTTTCAGTCTGCAGACCGATGCTCTATCCACAGAGCCAAACTGGTTTCGGCACATATCTTTTTAATTTACAGATTGATTTGAGAGATTTGTTGTTCCACTTATTTATGCATTCAGTGGTTGCCTCTGGGATGTGCCTGGACCGGGATTTGAACCTCCTGGTTTACAGGTCGAAGCTCAGCTCCTGCGCCACGCCCGCCGGGCAGAGTGGAGTGTTTTTGCGATCTCCCCGTGTTGGGATCTTCACGGACAGCTCCTAGGACCCCACCACATGGACGCACCATTATGTATGCTGCCTGTCCGTCACTGCTGGCCCTTTGGCTGCCACTAATGTTCTTCCTGTTGTAAGTCCTGCTGGAATAAACATTCCTGTGTCTGCAGCTTGGGACCCTTCTGAGGGACTCTGTGCAGCCCTCAACAAGAGACTATTCAAATCTCACTCCTGCCTGGTCAGCCCAGGCCAAGCCAGGGGCCTGGGGAGGTGACTTCCCTCTCCCAGAGCAGCTCTGCTGGGCAGGGGGGCGGCGGGGGGTGGGGGGTGGGGGAGGCGCCACCAGGAGCCGCTGCTGAGACCTCAGGGGGGCCTTGCTAACGGCGGCTCTGGGTGGCAGAGTTCGGCGTGATTATGTTTTCTTCATGTTATTCATGTTGACAGAATTTTCTACAACAAACATGTGTTTTTACAGTTTTTTTTAAAAAAAAGCAACCTAGATGTTATTTTCTTGCTTTTTTTTTTTTAAACCCTCATCCAGGGATATTTTTCCATTGATTTTTAGGGAGAGTGGGAGAGAGAGGGAAAGACAGAGAGAAACATCGACGTGAGAGAAACCCTTCGTTTGGTTGCCTCCTGCATGAGCCTCAACCGGGGCCTGGGCTGGGGAGGAGCCTGCAACCCAGGTCCGTGCCCTTGACTAGAATCGAACCCGGGACTCTTCGATCTACAGGCCGACGCTCTAGCCACTGAGCCAACAGGCCAGGGCTAGGCTTCATCTTAAATAGCTTATGGCGCGTCCTGGAGGGAGGGGGTCAAGCCCTCCCTTCGCACAGGGGTCTGGAGTGGCTGTGACCCACAGCGCCCGAGGTGGCTGGGCTCTGTCACGTGCTTGGAGGTCTGGGGACAGGCCTCTCCCACCCCCTGGCTGATTCAGGACCTGAGGCTTCTATAAAAATCGTGACAATAAAACCGCAGGCATTTATGGAAATATTTTTTTTTCATTTCACAGGGAAAGGCTTCTCTTTATGTTA
Source organism: Eptesicus fuscus (assembly GCF_027574615.1). Lineage (NCBI taxonomy): Eukaryota > Metazoa > Chordata > Mammalia > Chiroptera > Vespertilionidae > Eptesicus > Eptesicus fuscus. The sequence goes on from NC_072496.1 coordinate 16,300,023, forward strand.
AAGGAGAGAGGAGGGCCTAGCCGGTCTGGCTCAGTGGATAGAGCGTTGGCCTGTGGACTGAAGGGTCCTGGGTTTGATTCCGGTCAAGGGCGCATGCCCGGGTTGCAGGCTCAATCCCCCCCAGTAGGGGGCGTGCAGGTGGCAGCTGATCAATGATTGTCTCTCATCATTGATGTTTCTATCTATCTCTATCCCTTCCTCTCTGAAATCAATAAAATATATTAAAAATAAATAATAAAAAAAAGGGGAGAGGAGGACTTTGTCCCACTAGAGTCTGCACAGTTGGGGGCGGGACCGGCTGCATGCATGCTCCCGCCGGAGGACAGGGCCACGCCGGAGGACAGGGCCACGCCGGAGGACAGGGCCACGCCGGAGGACAGGGCCACGCCTGAGGACAGGGCCACACGGGAGGACAGGGCCACACGGGTCTCTTCATTCGCAGCGTGTGCTGCCGCGCTGGCTGCTGGGTGCCTCTGGGGGTCCTGGCCGCTGGAGCCATCCCCCCGGAATTTTCTTCTCAATGACAAGATCGTTTTCAAGGCAGAATTGTTGGTCAGAATGCAGTGGCAAGCTGCACTAGCATGTATTTACTCACTCGTCTGTACCTGACCTCACCCATCAGTCAGCTCCAGCCTTTGCGTCGCATTGCTGCTGACACCCGTCACCCACCGTCACCCGCCTCCACGCGTGTTCACGGTTCAGGACTGGTGCGTGGCGAGTAACTCAGCCACGCGTCACAGAAGCCACACGTCCCGCTGCGCTGACCGGCTTCCCCAGCTCCGGGGAAGGAGTAGATGCCAGCTTACACACGGAGGGGCTCTGAGACTGACACAGCGCCCGTTCGCAGCGGGCCGGATAGATGGCTTTACCTCTCAGCACAGAAAACAGCACCGGGCACGCAGAGCCCAGAGCAGCTCAGACAAAGGCAGAAATCACACCTGCTGGCCGCTGACCGAGCCACGGACATGCTGAGATTCTGTCCAAACAGATGTGCAGTGAGGCTTGCTGTCTCAGACAGGCCAGGAAAGGAAACCCCAAAGGTCTGTTTTTTTGTTTTTTTTTTTTAAATTACTTTATTGATTAAGGTATCACATATTTGTCATCAACCCCCCCCAAGGCGTGTTTTATCCACGGGTCTCCTCAGGCTGTGACCTCCTCACGTGGCTGTGAGATCTGCACGCTCTTCCAGTGACTCCGCAAACACGGACCGGCGCGTCCTGTGTGCCAGGGCTGGGCAGGTGCGGGTCCCTGAGACGGAGGAGCTCCGGCCTCCAGGGCGGCGGGGAGAGGTGAGCAGAGCCGTCACCCCACCTGAGGACCTCTGCCCGGCTCAGCCTCCCTCTCCCCTGCCCACGCAGCGGCACTTCCTGTGCTCGGTGCTTCTTTATGTTAATTAAGGCTCAAAACACCCTCCTCCAGAATCGTCCCCACCTGCACCCAACACCGGGACCCCTTCCATCACCGTCAGCTCTAGGCCCCTATTGGCAGGTGCCAATGTCCTGGGGTGTCCTCCCTTTTCTGGGGCAACTCCAGGCGCCCAGGCACTGAGTGCGGAAACGGAGGAGCCACAGCAGGCCCTCCAGGAAGCTGCTCAGGCTTGCTGCCACCAGGAGCGCCAGCACAAGGGCAGGTTCGGGAAGTCGTGTGTGTGAGTGTGTGTGTGCGCGCATGAGTGTGTGTGTGCGTGTGTGTGAGTGTGTGTGTGTGTGAGAGTGTGTGAGTGTGTGTGTGCATGTGTGCGCATGAGTGTGTGCATGCGTGTGTGTGAGTGAGTGTGTGTGCGTGCGCATGAGTGTATGTGCGTGTGTGTGTGTGTGTGAGTGTGTGGGTGTGAGTGTGAGTGTGTGAGAGTGTGTGAGTGTGTGAGAGTGTGTGTGTGTGTCTGTGTGTGTTTGAGTGTGTGTTTGTGTGCGTGTGTGTATGGATGTGTGCATGCGTGTATGAGTGTATATGAGAGTGTGTGTGCATGTGTGTATGATGGTGTGTGTGCATGCGTGAGTGCATGTGTGGGTGTGAGTGCGTGTGTGCGCATGTGCGTATGAGTGTGTGTGTGTATGTGTGTGTGTATGAGAGTGTCTATGAGAGTGTGTGTGACGGTGTGTGTGAGTGCGTGTGTGAGTGTATGTGTGCATGTGTGTATGTCTCTGTGTGTTTGTGTGTGTGAGTGTGTATGCGTGTGTGTGAGTGCGCGTGTGAGCGTGTGTGTGTGTGTGTCTGGTGTGTGTGTGTATGAGTGTGTGTGTGTGTGAGTGTGTGTGTGCGCGTGTGTGTGAGTGTGTGTGAGCGTGAGGAAGGAAGCACAGTCCGGCTCCGAGGCCCAGCCCCAGTGAGTGGCAGACCTCTGGAAGCTGATCTCAGCCTGTAGTTCTGTGCTCTTCCAGGAGCAGCCCTCTCGCCTGGCTGGTGGCTCAGTGGTTAGAGCGTTGGCCACAGACCCAAGTTTGACTCCCTGACAGGGGCACTACCTTGGTTGCAGGTTCAATCTGGACTGGAGGCAAACAGTCAATGTGTGTTTCTCACATTGATCTCTCTCTCTCTCTCTCTCTCTCTCTCTCTCTCTCCTCCCTTCCTTCCACTCTCTCTCTAAAGGTCAATAGAAAAAATATCCCCGGGTGAGGATTAAAAAAAATTAAAGAGCAGCTTCAAGTACACCCAAGCGCGGGCGGGCACGGGCGGGCACGGGCAGGATTTGTGGGGCCTGCAGCTTATTCAGTTCTGGGGGCGAAGTGCAGTTATTTAAGAAAAACAATAGAAAACTATGTCCAACACGGAATGTTTATTTAGAATAACAGGTAAAGCCACAATGAATCACAAACGTTAAATAAGATGGCTAGTATGACAGCATTCAAAAGACAGTAGTAATAACAACTACTATTACTGTTGGACTTACATGTCTCTATACTTATTTCTCTTTCTACATTTTTGGGCTGCATACTCCTTGGTCTCCATATAATACCAATTTCATAATTTGTTTTCTACGGAGAGAATGGGAAGCTAATCCAGGCTTTCCTCTAGTGTGGTTAATTGAATTTTGGTCTTAATAACCATCATTTAGGAAAGTTCCATCGTCCACAGTGTCTTCCCGGGGCAGACCTACCCAGAGCTCCAGCCTCTGTCCCGGGGCTGAGTCCCCCTTCCTCACGCCCCCCAAGGAGGTGGCTCAGAGCCTGGGGGTAGGGGTGGGGGCGGGGGAAGTGGGCGGTCCCTGGAGCACCTGGTGGAGCGGGAGCCCACGGGCCAGCGCTACCGCCTCCGGCCAGCTGGTGGCGACAGAGGCCCTGAAGCTGAAGCTCTGTCTCAGCTTTTCCTTTTCCTTTTTCTTCTTTTCTTTTGGAGCTTCTGTTGAACAGGCCCTTTCCCAAACCTTTCACCTCTTCTTACTGTAAGTGGAGGATAATAATAATTCAGTATTATTATTATTATTATTATTATTATTATGTTCAGTATTAACAGTAATTATTCGTTTGTTATTACGTGAATATTAGCATTTGTAAGACATGGAAGAATGTACCCCACATTGCCAATGTTGGGGAAATCTCAGCAATGGGATTATGGAAGATTTTATTTTTAAAAATAATAAGTTGAATTTTATTAAAATCAAAATGTTTATGTCTTCAAAAAGACACTATGAATCCGGCTGGCGCGGTTCAGTGGTTGAGTGTCGACCTATGAACCAGGAGGTCACTGTTCAATTCCCCGACAGGGCACATGCCCCGGTTGTGGGCTCGATCCCCAGTAGGGGGCCTGCAGGAGGCAGCCAATCAATGATTCTCTCTCATCATTGATGTTTCCATCTCTCTCTCCCTCTTCCTTCCTTCCTTTCTGAAATTAATAAAAAAATATTTTATTATTTTTTTTTGTTATTCCTCACCCGAGGATATTTTTCCATTGAATTTTTAGGGAGCGTGGAAGAGAGAGGGAAAGACAGAGAGAAACATCGATGTGAGAGAAACACATCGATTGGTTGCTTCCTGCATGAGCCCCGATCAGGGGAGGAGCCTGCAACCAAGGTTGACCAGCCCTTGACCAGAACCGAACCCGGGACCTTTTGGTCCGCAGGTTGACCCTATAGCCACTGAGCCAATATATATATATATTTCAGTTTCCCTATGAGCATTGTTTTTATTGTTTAAAGTATTGCATATGTCTCCTTTTTTCCCCATTAACCCCTCAATAAAAATATGTTTTAAAGACACTAAAAAAAAAGACACTATGAGTCTTGTGTGTTTTTTAAATATATATTTTACTGATTTTTTACAGAGCGGAAGGGAGAGGGATAGAGAATTAGAAACATCGATCAGCTGCCTCCTGCACACTCCCTACTGGGGATGTGCCCACGACCAAGGTACATGCCCTTGACCGGAATCGAACCTGGGACCCTTCAGTCCGAAGGCTGAAGCTCTATCCTCTGAGCCAAACCAGTCAGGGCGAGTCTTGTGTTTTTTTAAATACACCTTTCTATGTCTTTGATTTCTTTTATTAGGCTAATTATTGCTTGTGAATCTGAAAACACACACACACACACACACACACACACACACACACACACACACAACTCTCACAGTGGCCCTTATGAGTGTTTTGGATGTAGAGGCCAGAAAGGAATGGTAATAGCAGCCATACAAGTCCTGTCTTCCTTTTCCGTGTGTTTTTATTGATTTTAGAGACAGAGGGAGGGGGAGGGGGAGAGAGAGGGAGAGAAAATCCCCAATCGGCTGCCTTCCGCACACCCCCTGCTGGGGACCCAGCACGAGGCCTGGGCTCGGCCCTGACCAGGCCTCGGACCAGTGACCTCTGGGCATGGGATGGCGCCCAGCCGACAGAGCCACACCGGCCAGGCCGCTTCCCAGCTCATCGTTTGGATAGTTCATAGCTTTTGACGCACGTTCCCAGCTGTAAGTTCATTCGGGCTGCTCAGCGTCTGTGACGGGGCCCGGGCAGAAGCAATTCCTGCTTCCTGCAGCTACAGAGACAGAGGGCCAGACCGGCCTCAGTCCAGGAGCTAACGGTGACAGACCCAGCCCTTCCCTGAGCTGCTCGGGCTGCTCCCCGCCTCTGCTGCTCATCTCTTTGGGGTGCTCCTCTTCCGGTCTTCTCCCTGCACCCCCCCCCCCCTCCAGGATCTCATGGTCCTTACGGGGCTGACAGCAGCTCCCTCCTGCTGTTGCAGAAGACCAGGAAGACCCAGGACGCTTCTGAGGAAGTTGGAGGGACACTGTTTACTATGCCAGCGGGCTCAGGGAACAGCCTTCCAAACCTGAGTGAAGGAACACGCACGGGGCCCTCCCTTATACCTCCCTCCCTGTGCTCTTTGTCCCACAAGCATGGGTCATGCTTACGGTCCTTTCCTCAGGCCTTTGCAAGAAGGCCCCCGGTGTTGGGGGTCTCCAGGCCCTGTCTGGTGGTCTGGCCTGGCATCAGCGTTAGGAGCCCTCCCTCTGGCCAGTGCACTGTCCACAGTCCAATGGCCTCTGTAACCGGTTCTGCAAGACCAGTGTCTGGGAAGGAGGTAGTGACTTAATCATAGGTCATCAGGAATGTACACCGAGCTTGCTGGCCTGGGCTCACATCACTAGCCCCAAATATCGGGGTTACATTGGAATTAGCCCTTTTTGCCTCCTCTCCGCCAGCCTCCCCCACCACACACCCTCCCGCCACTGCTGCCGAGTTATTCGCGATCCTCCCTGCACACCTTCACGCCCCACCCTGCCCCCCGCCCCTCGGGGCACCTGGGACCAGCCTCTGGGCCCTGCAACCTGGCCCGGCCTGCGGCCCCTCCCATAACAGAACCTGCTTTGGTCCAGGTTAACCAAACCTGCCAGGCTCAGCCCTCAGGGCAGCAGCAAATGGCATCCCTTCTGCCTGGAATGCTTACTCCGAGTTCAAGGTGAGGATGCACAGTGACCAATCAGAACCGTCTCCTCTCTGAAGCCACGCCCACACCCCGGCAGCACGCCGTCCTCTCTCCACATCAGAGAACGGGAAGCATCAGTGCCCGGCGCCAGGCAGTACCTGTACGGACAGAGTCTGTGTGACGGCCCCAGCCCCAGACACAGGCCCAGGACCAAGAGCGGGGACAGCGCGGGCCTGGGCCCGCTGCACACGGACAGCGCATGTCCTTCCTCAGGAGGCAGCTGCGCAGCTCCGCTCACGGGGCCTAACGCAACCCCGCCCAGTGTCATCAACTTCTTAATTTTTAAAGGTAAGTTAGATATCTGGATGGTTTTATACTAAAATTCCAGCTTTTAAAATGCTAGCAACCGACTCAGATTTAAAGCACTGTAAGGCCAGCATATTTTATTTTATTTTTTTTTGCCATTTGCATGTATTTATTTAGGTAAGAGATCGGAAAATACATTTTGATAATACACATAAGAAAAACACACATTTACATGAATAAAAGATAAAGTGACCGAAGGTGAGCCCTGGCCAGCTGGGTAGCTCCGTTAGAGCATCGTCCAGATACTCTGAGGTTGTGAGTTCAATCCCCGGTCAGGGCACATACATGTACAAGAATCAACCAATGAATACGTAAATAAGTGGCATAACATACAGATGTTTCTCTCTCTCTGTCTCTCTCTCAAATCAATCAATAAATTAAAAAATTTAAAATGACAGATAGTGACAGAATTTAGTGTTTATAAATGAGATAATAATGTTAATAATTCAGAGAAGAAATTAAAAGTGTACTTAAAAGTTTGAGACCATGCTTTACAATATTTTATAACAAAAAGTAAAGTGTTAAGCTTTTAAAGAAATACATTACTTAATAGTTTTTCAAATGATTTCAAGACACTCTCTTATATGGACATGAAAAGTAAAACAGTCAGAAACTTAGGTAAACAAGTATCAGTCCACAGAAGCTTGTGAAGGTTACTTTTTTATTCTTTTGATTTCAGAGAGGAAGGGAGAGAGAGATAGAAACATCAATGATGAGAGAGAATCATGGATCAGCTGCCTCCTGCACGTCCCCACACTGGGGATCGAGCCCTGCAACCCGGGCATGTGCCCTGACTGGGAATCGAACCATGACCTCCTGGTTCATAGGTCGATGCTCAACCACTGAGCCATGCCAGCTGGGCAAAAGTTTACTTTTTTTATATAAAAATTCTTCAGTTTACACTTGTTCTTGTTATAGGAACAGAAAGAAACCAGCATGCCAAATATATTTGAGGAGTCTGTAAATTACATAGCAAGAACCATTACTTTAAAAAGCCTATGAAAATGTGCACCACACAACATCTATAGTAACCGAGCAAATGTAAACCATATGATTATTAACTCTTCTAGAAAACACACCATTTAAAAAAACATATATTTTATTGATTTTTTACAGAGAGTAAGGGAGAGAGATAGAGAGTCAGAAACATCGATGACAGAGAAACTTCGATCAGCTGCCTCCCTGCACACCTCCCACTGGGGCTGTGCCCACAACCAAGGTACATGCCCTTGACCGGAATCGAACCCGGGACCTTTCAGTCCGCAGGCTGATGCTCCATCCACTGAGCCACACCGGCCAGGGCGAAAACACACCATTTAACCTACGGGCCAACTCTTGTAAGCCGCGTAAAGGACAGGACTGTGCAGGCTATCCTGTGAGCCTCCAGTGTGAACTCTCTGCTGCTTTTAAAAAAAATTGTTCTTAGAGAGAGGAAAGAAGGGAAAGAGGGAGGGAGGGGAGGAGAGGGAGGGAGGGGGAGAGGGAGGGAAGGAGAGGGAGGGAGGGGAAGAGGGAGAGAGGGAAGGAGAGGGAGGGAGGGGAAGAGGGAGGGGGAGGAGACAACAATGGGAGAGAGAAACTTCAATCAAGTGAGCCCACTGGGGATCAGCCTCGCCACCTTGTGGTGTGTGCCCGGCTGCTCCCAGTGCGCCACCCGGCCAGGGCTCCCCTACCCTTTAGCGGACACTGAGCACAGAGCAGCCAGCGCTTATTAAAGCTCACTGTGTGCCAGGCAGGTCATTTTCTAGGTGCTTTGCATGCATCCACACAGCCAGTCTTCGCAACGGCCAAGGAATGGGCACCATTCTATCCACGTCTTAGAAGGAAGGAAGCCTAAGTCCAGTAACCGCTCAAGGCCAATGAGCTGGTCATGCATTCCGGGACTGGTCGCCCCACCCTATCAGAGGGCTTCTCACACGGTCTCATTCCTTCTTTTCAGATCAGGCAGCCTCCCACCTGGATTTCTGCAGTGTCTGGTACACAAGGCGCTCCTTAAATGTACGCGGAGCTGAACTGCCATTGGATGGGGAAGGTGTAGTTATACCTTCACTGATTCATCAGTAAAACACGCGGAGTGTCTCGGTGCTTCCCGTCCCGTGTCAGGGACTGTGGGAGGCCAGGGACATGGCCTTTGACCTGCAGGTACATGCACTGAAGGAGAAAAAATAATGACCACTCCTGAATGGCATTGCATGACTAGGAAAGGCAAACTCGCCCAGCTGGGGTGGCTCACGGTTGAGTGTCAACCTATGAACCAGAGGGTCATGGTTTGATTACGGCAGGGCACATGTCTGGCGGGCATGCGAGAGGAAGCTAATCAATGATGCTCTCTCATCATTGATGTTTCTATCTCTCCCTTCCTGTTTCTGAAATCAATAAAAACATTATTATTATTATTATTATTATTATTATTATTTAAAAGACTACCTGCACCTTGGCAGGGTAGCTCCGTTGGTTAGAGCATGGTCCGTGTAAGCAAGGTTGTGGGTTCAATCCGCAGTCAGGACATATACAAGACTCAACCAATGAATGCATAAATAAGTGGAACAAATCCATGTTTCTCTCTCTCTCCCTTCCTCTCTTTCTAAATTCAATCAATAAAAAGACTAATTGCAAAAATTTTCAAGTACTGATTATTAACTCGCCAGATAAAGCAGGAAACATGTAATCAACCCCCATCGCTGTCTGGCGATCTAACAATATTTCACAGAACAGATGAAAATGTGTGGAGAGAACAAGGGGAAAGGTTGATATTAGGGAAGAAACTTCAGAAAGTATTTCAGAAATGGTAATAGTTCTTTTTAAATTTTTTTTGTCTTTATTGATTAAGGTATTACATATGTGTCCTTATCCTCCCATTGCCCCCCAAACTCCCGCTCATGGCCTCACCCCCCAGGTGTCTGTGTCCATTGGTTAGGCTTATATGCATGCATACAAGTCCTTTGGTTGATCTCTCCCCCTTACCCCCACCCTTCCCTGCCTTCCCTCTGAGCTTTGACCATCTGATCGATGCTTCTCTGTCTCTGGATCTGTTTTTGTTCATCAGTTTATGTTGTTCATTATATTCCACAAATGAGTGAGATCATGTGATATTTATCTTTCTCTGACTGGCTTATTTCACTTAGCATAATGCTCTCCAGTTTCATCCATGCTGTTGCAAATGGTAAGAATTCCTTTTTTACTGCAGCGTAGTATTCCATTGTGTAGATGTACCACAATTTAAAAAAATCTTTATTGTTCAGATTATTACAGATGTTCCTCTTTTCTCCCCCCATAGCTCCCCTCCACCCGGTTCCCACCCCACCCCATGCCCTCCCCGCACCTCCGCACTGTCCTCGTCCATAGGTGTAAGATCTTTGTCCAATCTCTTCCCGCACCCCACCCCCCATCTCCCCCGAGAATTGTCAGTGAGGCTATATGACTGGAAACTGTTTTTTCCAGTATTCATGGTTTCACAGCTTAACATGTAAGCCGTTTATCTATGTTGAGCTTATTCTTATATATGGCACTAGAGGCCCGGTGCACAAAATTCGTGCACGGGAAGGCGGGGGAGGGGGGTGTTCCTCAGCCCAGCTTGCACCTTCTCCAATCTGGGACCCCTCGAGGGATGTCTGACTGCCCGTTTAGGCCCAATCCCACTGGGTGGGAAATCCCTCTCACAATCCAGGACTGCTGGCTCCCAACTGCTCGCCTGCCTGTCTTCCTGATTGCCCCTAAGCGCTTCTGCCTGCCACCCTGATCACCCCTTAACCACTTCCCTGCCAGCCTGATTGATGCCTAACGGCTCCCCTGCCAGCCTGTTTGCCCCTAACTGCCCTCTACTGCAGGCCTGGTCACCCCTAACTGCCCTCCCCTGCAGGCCTGGTCCCCCACAACTGCTGTCCCCTGCAGGCCTGGGTCCCTCTCAACTGCCCTTCCCTGCAGGCCTGGTCGCCCCCAACTTCCCTCCTCTGCCATCCTGGTCACCCCTAACTGCCCTCCCCTGTGGCTTGATCGCCCCCAACTGTCCTCCCTTGCAGGCCTGGTCCCTCCCAACTGCCCTCCCCTCTGACCATCTTGTGGTGGCCATCTTGTGTCCACATGGGGGCAGGATCTTTGAACACATGGGGGCAGCCATCTTGTGTGTTGGAGTGATGGTCAATCTGCATATTACTCTTTTATTAGATAGGCTAGAGGCCTGGTGCATGGGTGGGGGCCTGATGGTTTGCCCTGAAGGGTGTCCCAGATCAGGGTGGGGGTTCCCTTGGTGCATGGGGTGGCCTGAGCGAGGGGCCTGTGGTGGCGACCCAAGCGGAGGCCCTGGTATCTGGGGTTTATTTATCTTCTACAAATGAAACTTTGTAGTAGCCTGGAGTGGAGCCAAGCCTCCTGCTTGCTCTGTGGCGGCAGCCATTTCTGTTGGAATTTATGTATCTTCTGTAATTGAAACTTTGTAGCCTTGAGTGGAGGCCTGGGCCGGCAAGGGCAGGAAGAAAGCTTGGCTTCCGCCATTGCCAGGGAAACCCAAGCCTCCCGCTTGCTCTCTCTGGCCGCAGCCATCTTGGTTTGCTTTATTTGCATATTTGCTCCTGATTGGCTGGTGGGCGTGGCTGGTGGGCGTAGTGGAGTGATGGTTATTTTGCATATTACTCTTTTATTAGATAGGACTAGAGGCCCACTGCACTAAATTCGTGCACAGGGTGGGGGGTTGTGTATTTCAGCCCAGCCTCTACCCTCTCCAATCTGGGATCCCTCTCAAAATCCAGGACTGCTTGCTTCCAATTGCTCACCTGCCATGCAGGCCTGGTCGCTCCCAACTGTCCTCTCCTGCAGGCCTGGTCCCCCCCAACTGTCCTCCCCTGCAGGCCTGGTTGCCCCAACTGCCCTCTCCTGCTGGCCTGGTAGCCCCCAACTGCCCTCCCTTGCCAGCCTGGTCACCCCTAATTGCCCTCCCCTGCAGGTCTGGGTCCCCCCCAACTGCCCTCCCTTTCAGGCCTGGTTCCTCCAAACTATCCTCCCCTGCTGGCCTGATTGCCCACAACTGCCCTCACCTGCCGGCCATCTTGTGGTGGCCATCTTTGACCACATGGGAATGGCCATCTTGTATGTTGGAGTGATGGTCAATTTGCATATTACCTCTTTATTATATAGGATAAGTTAAATTTGTGGCTTTCTTTCTTCTGTCTCTCTCTCTCCTTCCTTCCTTCCTTCCTTCCTTCCTTCCTTCCTTCCTTCCTTCCTTCCTTCCTTCCTTCCTTCCTGCTTTCTTGCTTTATTTTGCACTTAACTGTCCTATTTTCTCAACACCATTTATTGAAGAGGCTGTCTTTACTCCATTGTATGCTCTTGTCAAATATTACTTGAGTGTAATGGCTTCATTTGATTTCTGGGTTCTCTGTTCTCTTCCATTGATCTACTAGTATATGAGTGTTCTTATGCTAGTACCAGGATGTTTTGAGTACAGTGGCTCTGTAGTATAACTTGATACATGGCATTTTGATCCCTCCAAATTTGTTCTTCTTTCTGAAGATTATTGTAGCTATTTGCGGTCTTTTCTGGTTTCATTTAATTTTTTGGACTGTTTGTTCTACATGTTTGAAATATGGCATTGGTATTTTAATAAGGATTGTTTTGAATCTATAGGTTCCTTTGATAGTATGGACATTTTAATGATGTTGATTCTACCAATCCATGAACACTATATTCTTCCACTTGTTCATATCTTCTTCTATCACTTTTTTCAATGCCGTGTAGTTTTCTGAGTATAGGTCTTTTACCTCCTCAGTTAAGGTTTTTCCTATGTATCTTAACTTTTCTGTTTCAATGATAAATGGGATTTGTGTGTGTGTGTTTTCATTTTTCTTTCTGAGAATTCGTTATTGATGTACGAAAATGTCACTGATTTCTGGGTGTTAATTTTGTATCTTGCTACATTACCAAATTCATGTGTTAAGTCTAGAAGATTATTAGGGGAGTCTTCAGTGTTTTCTATGTACAAATTCATGACATCTGTGAATAATGACATTTTTACTTTCTCTTTTCCAATTTTGATGCCTTTTATTTTTTTTTCTTATCTGATCGCTGTGCCTAGGACTTCCAGTACTATGTTGAATAAGAGTGGTGAAACCAGACATCTCTATTTTGTTCCTGTTCTTAGGGGAAATGGTTTTAGTTTGTGCCCATTGAGGATGATGTTGGCTGTAGGTTTTACATATATGACCTTTATTATGTTGAAGTATGATCACTCTATTCTCACTTTGCTGAGAGTTTTTTTTTTTTTCCCAACAAAGGGTGTTGGATTTTGTTGAGTGCTTTTTCTGCATCAATTGATAGATCATGAAATTTTTGTCTTCCAATTTGTTTATGTGATGTATCACATTTATTGATTTGCAAATATTGTACCAGTGTTGCACCCTGGGATAAATCCAACTTGGTCATGATGTATGATTTTTTTAATGCATTGCTAGATCAAATTTTCTAACATTTTATTTAGAATTTTAGCATCTATGTACATCACATGTATTGGCCTCTATTTCTCTTTCTTTTTAGTGTTTTTATCTGGTTTTGGAATTAGTCTAATATTAGCTCATAAAAATATCTTGGAAATGTTGCTTCATCTTGGAATTTTTTGGAACAGTTTGAGGAGGATAGGTGTTAGTTCTTCTTTGAATGTTTGGGAAAATTCCCCTGTGAACCAGTCTGGACCAGGACTTTTGTTTGTTGGGACTTACAAAAAATTATTACATCCACAATTTCATCAGTAGTTATGGGCATATTAGATATTCTGATGCTTCCTGACTAAGTTTTGGAAGATTGTGTTTTTCTAGAAATATCTACATTTATTCCAGCGTGTCCAGCTTGTTAGGATGTTGTTGTTCATAGTGGGTTCTTTTAAATGATCATTATAATTCTGTGGTGTCAGTTGTTACTTTACCTTTACATTTCTGATTTTGTTTATTTGGGTCATCCGCCTTTCCTTTTGATGAGTCAGGCTAAAGGTTCATCAATCTTGTTTATCTTTTCAAAGAACCAGTTCTTGGTTTCATTGATCTTTTGTAGGGTTCTTTGGAACAGAAGCCTCCTGGCTTACATATTGTCTATGACTACTGACAAAGCATGAGAAGAAGCTTGGAGTTCCAATGGAGACAATAAGCCATTCCCTCTCCAGCTGTTAAAGTAAAAGCTTGCTGACCTACCTAAGATCTTGAATTCCTTTAATAAACTTTGCATGGCTGTTTAAGTACTTTGGAAAGATCTGTTTCATTGAAGATAATCTTTTCCATGCCAATTAACAATTCTTTCTACCATTCCTGAATATAGGAACACCATGGAACATCTGCAAATATGTTTCCATAGCTCTGTGTAATGTGGTGTACACTCAAATAAAACCAGCCTGTGGCAGTTGCTGATCTCTGCACCGGCTCATGGTAGAACTCAGAAGCAATGTCTTGGATTGAGGGTCTGTTCCTTGCCAGACAGTCTTATGCTTAGACCCTTTAGACTCATTTCAAGTTGCCACTGCCAGCACAGGAACATAAAGATCAGGAGGCTTAGCAGACCAACTGTCTAGCTGTGGATGTAGTGCGAGACCAGTGGGCCCCAGCTAAGGCTGTTGCCATTTGTCTTACCTCGCAGGGAGATCTCTGCTCCCTGGGGCTGAGACACATAGGTGCCCTCAAGCTGAAGGTGCAGGGTATTGCAGTACCAGCTAGATCTCTACTCAGAAAGAACCAGGAACAGCATAGTGCAGCCAGGCTCTTGCCAGTAACTGGGAAACTGATAGGGTCAAGCGGGCTGAACTGGGACACCTGCTCGAAGAGAACAGCACGTGGGGAATTGCTGACCCAGCCGACGCTGAAGAAGAGCAAGTATGAGCAGTGCCCCAGGGAGAGGAGGAGCAGGTCCTGTTCTTTCTGCCTCAAGCACACCATGCCATGGAGGACAGGGAGGAGTTTGTGTACGAGGTCTGTAGCTTGTGCTCCCTGCCTGGCTAAAGGACAGCTCTTACCTGCTGCAGGATCACAGACCAACATGCCATCCTTCCAGGCTTGCTTAGGAAGCAGCTATATCTGGACCAATCTGCCGGGGGCTTTGCTGTCTCTCTTTCTGTGAATCTTGACCATGTTCAGACCAAACGTACTTCATGGGCCCCTGCATAAGGTGGTGGTGTTTGGGATTTTCTTCATGGGTATGGTGCCCTACCTCAGCTTCTCCTGGCTTTCACACCATCTACTGTCTTTCAGAGAAAGTCTCTCAGACATTTTCCAAATTGGACTATTCAGGGTTTGCTCTAGTGATTATGGAGAGCTTTGTCCCCAGGCTCTATTACTCCTTCCACCATCCACAGCTCATCTACCTCTTCATCATGTGTCCTGGGCACGAGCACCTTCATTGTGGCACAGTGGGACTGTTTGCTCGTCCCAAACACCAGCAGACAAGAGCAAAGGTGTTCCTGGGCCTTGGCTTCAGGGGCCTTGGGCCTAACATGCACTTTACTCTTGCTAAGGGCTTTGTCAAGGCCATCACCGTGGGCCAGATGGGCTGGCTCTTCCTCGTGGCTGAGATGTGTATCACTGGAGCTGGCCTCTACGCTGCTTGAATTCCTGAGCACTTCCTTCCTGGAAAGTCTGACATATGGTTCCAATCGGATCATATTTTTCTTGTCATGGTGGTGGAAAGGTTTCCTGGCAAAGAGAGTTTCTGTTTCAAACCTTAGGAAGGTGAATCACAGTGCAGATGCTCAAGATTTTCCACCAAGGACTTGACATCATCCACAAATAACTAGGAGATAGAAGAGGGCTAGGTAGTTAGGGATGAGACTATGGGAGGGGAGGAAAATAGAGAAGTCCAAGAATATCAGGATATAGCTTGATGACTAGTTGCTAAGGCAAGCCAGCTGGGTGAAAACCCAGCTAGATGAAAGTTGCTGGAGCATCCCATTTGAGCAGGGAAGAACCAACACTCCCAGAGAGCTTCCTCTACCGCTATATTCAGAGAGCTTAATCAGAAGAACCAATCATAAGCCATACGGTGTATACCTACCCCTAGAGAGAGAGAGCTTTCAGGGCATATGTCTACCCCTAGACAGAGAGTTTCAGCAACAACCAACGTGGGTCCCCTCCCTGCTAGAGGGAGTCTGTCTCTCTCTCAACAAACTTCGCTTTCGCTTTTGCTTACATAGATGCTAAAATTCTAAATAAAATGTTTGTGAACTCATTCTTCGATTTCGTGAGAAAACAAACTCAGACCCAAACACAGCACGTTGGTTTTATATTTTTTGAGAAACAACTCTTGGCATTCTTTTAAGTCAAACTTGTGAAAGAACGTTCTTTCATAAAATTGAAGCCGTGTGCTTGGACCACCACTCAACATGCAAAATCGTCTCCATCCAGAAAACAAACATTTAAACACCCCCCTCTTCTGTCACATTAGTGTCCTTACTGAGAAAGAAATGGTCTGCCTTGTTGCAGCTGTCCACTTTCTGGTTGGTCATCAGGTCAAGAAAAATCATTTTTAACCCAGATGTTCTCTCACCGTCATGGAGACCAGAACACAGGGCAGCAAGGCCCTCCACAAAGTTCCTTCCTCCTGTGTCACTGAGAAATAGTAGCAACTGGACCCAGAAGTGGGCCAAAGGATCATCATGGTTCACTGCCTTGTAGATCTCAGTCCATTTTGAGGGGGTAATGACAGTCCCCTGTCCTGGATGTTAGTTCTTGGAAGAACTAACCCTAGAGGCCAAACTCCACAGGGATCCTGTCAGGTCCAGCCTGACGGTTGAACCGGGCTGAGGTAGGGAGTTGGAATTTGAGAAAAGAAAGAATAAGAGAAACAACAGCAAGAGAAACAACAGCGGGATCAGGAGGTCCACGAACCCTTGAGAGGCTGTGGCGTGTTTATTAACTCTGTAATGCCTTTTATACACAAAACACTGAATAGGAGGTCTGTGAAGAGGAATGTACTCTTTGTTCCTCTTAATCTCTAAGGGAGAGATAGAGTAGAGGGACAAATTCTTGGTACAGTAAATCAGGCAGATTCTCAGTAAATAGTTACAGACTTCTTGGCAAGCCATGAAAGGGTTGCTCTCATTCTACTGATAGCAGTCATATAAACAAACCTGGGAAAGCTTTGTAGGTAGGGGCTGCTCTCATTATACTGATTAATTGCCATCCAAACAGGCCTGGGAAAGCTGTGTGGGTAGGGGGCCAGCCTTGCTAGCCCCTTCAGGTGCAAGGACCATGTCACCTTACACCTGGTCTCCAACAGATCCCCCTTTTTTGTTTTTTAGGCTACTAATAATAAAAGTAAAATTTAAATATAAATAATAAAGCTCTAATATTAAAATAATGCCAATGCAAAATTAAATTACATACATGTTATTTTCAAAACTTGAATGTTAAGAGCAAAACTATGGCTATCCTATCTAATAATAGACAAATATGCAAATTGACCATACCTCCAACACACCCACAAGCCACGCCCACGAGCCACGCCCACCACCCAATCAGAGCGAGTATGCAAATTAACCCAAACCAAGATGGCTACAGCCACAGAGAGCAAGGTTTCCTAGGTAACAGAGTAAGCCAAGCTTTCTGCCTGCCCTGGCCAGGCCTAAGCCTCCACTCAAGCTACAAAGTTTCAATTATAGAAGGTAAACAAATTCTAACAAATGGCGGCAGAATGGAGCTTGAGAGAGCAGGCCAGGGTTGCCGCCAGCAACAGGGGAAGCAAAGCTTTCCGCACACCCTGGCCGGGCCCACCCGCTTAAGGCAACAAAGTTTCAATTATAACCCCAACACAAATGGCTGCTGGCCTCGGAGGGAGCCCCAGGCTTGGCTCCACTCCAGGCTACAAAGTTTCAATTGTAGAAGGAAAATAAATTCCAGATACCAGGCCCTCTGCTTGGGTTGCCAGGGGGTGTGGCAGGCCTGCAAACCACCACAGGTCCCTCGCTCAGGCCGCCCCACACCCCTAGGGAACTCCCACCTGATCAGGGACACCCTTCAGGGCAAACCAGCTGGCCCCCACCCCTGTACCAGGCCTCTATCCTATCTAATAAAAGAGTAATATGCAGATTGATCATCACTGCAACAACACAATATAGCTGCCCCCATGTGGACACAAGATGGCCACCACAGATGGCCAGCAGGAGAGGGCAGTTGGGAGGCACCCGGCCTGCAAGGGAGGGCAGTTGGGAGGCACCCTGCCTGCAAGGGAGGGCAGTTGAGAGGGACCAAGCCTGCAAGGGAGGACAGTTGGAGGTGATAAACCCTGCAGGAGAGGGTAGTTAGGGGTGACCAGGCTGGCAGAGGAGGGAAGTTGGGGGCAAACAGGCTGGCAGGCAGAAGCGGTTAGGGGCAATCAAGAAGGCAGGCAGGCAAGCAGTTGGGAGCCAGAAGTCCTGGATTGTGAGAGGGATGTCCGACTGCCCTCAAGGGGTCCCATATTGGAGAGGGTACAGGCTGGACTGAGGGACAACCCCCCTCTGTGCATGAATTTCGTGCACCGGGCCTCTAGTTAAATAATAATAAAACAATAAGAGAGAAATCAAAACTATAGACATATTAACATTTATGAAAGAAAGTCTCTTTTGTTGCTGGTGTATATTTACTTAGAGTCCGTGGACTTGGCTGCACAAGACTTTGCAGAAGACTGGCAGCTAACAGATGCTAGCATGAGCAGGAACATGGTTGAAGAAGTAGCTTCAACTTCTTGCTTTTCTACAATCTGCTGCACTTCAGTCATTAACTTCTTCAGATGACTCTATGTTGGCACCTCAGTCCCTTGCGTAGCTTTTAGTTTTCTTCTTCCTCCGCTTTGCTGTATTTAGGGCAGTCCTTAGTCCTTTTGAGTGAAGGGACACAGGAGCTTGTCTGAGTCCATTGTGGTGACACACGTAACGCTCTGGCACCTGAATTGGCTGCATTGCTCCTTCTGGAAAGATATAAAACACAACCTCTTCCCCACATTATTACTGAATCTAATAAAACTCTTTTCTGGTTTATGCTTCCTTCCACCTAGCTGACTCAGTGGAGGCTATTGTATAGGAGGCCTGATGCCTTTCACCTGCTGTACGATCCTCTGTATCATAGTTCAAAAATTTTTTAAAGTTTAAAAAGCATGACTGAGCTTCTCTTGAGGTGACTCATAACATCTGTCTCCCACTTTTTTGTTTTTTAGTAAATGATTTTAAGAGTATGATTGGTTCTTTCTACAATTGAGTGCCATTCTTCTGCTAGATTCGATTAGGTTTAAGTCCTTGGGGATTTACCCCGAAAGTTGGTACAGGAAGGTGGATAATATACTGAGAACATTGCTTCTAATAAAATATGGAAATTGCCATTCTTAAATAATATTTTAAAGGCTGAAAATTAAATGAAAAATTCTTCTGAATTAGTGTGCCTTATAGTAGCTGTTTTAATAATTTTTACTATACTTACTATATAAGTACTATTATTATAGGTTGATGGGCTTCGTAGTAAAATCTGTTAAGGCATAAATAAGAGCTTGTATTTCTACTGAAATATAAGGGGTTTGAAGGACCTTTGCTTCCCTGCTGTAGTAGATCTAGCCTTTCTAGAACTGGATCTATCTGTAAAAATGATTAATGCCTGAGGTATGGTATTTCTTTTAATGTGGTAGTTAATACTATTTCCTGTGTTAGAAATAAAGTAAGCCCGTAAGCCAGGGTTCCTGGTAGAATACAAAATATTAAATATTTTTACTTTTATGTAGAAGGGTGTGTATATAAGATCTGGAAGTACGTATACCAACCTTCCTTGTCCTTGGTCCTGGGTAACTTGTAGTAGTGTACAGCTGCTGACTGCTATTATGGCAAGGTGTCTTCACTATATTTATTTCTGGACTATTTTACCTTTGTTCTTGTGGGCCACTGCCCACTCTATGGCTGGAACAGTTCTATTAGGTCCTCTTTAGGATCCGTTGTTGTAGGAATCTAGATGGGCTTTTCTGGAAATATATAAACATATTCTCGACCAAAGGTTAATAAAGAAATCTTTTCTGTAAATTAGACTTGGGATCCTTTTGATTTTTGTCTAAATTATTTTCCTTTGGCTTATTTTCCTTTGGGTTATTTTAAGATTTTATGGGTGTCTTGCTATTAGTATTATAAATGAAAATTAATATTTGAGTAAAAATTTTAAAGCAATTAAGGCTTGATATAATTTACTTATAGGATATTTCTTTTAAGATATTATTCTATTAATCTCTTCTTTTGTATTATTATGAGGTTTTTGTAAAATTTTTTAATGTAGTCTTGATAATCTTTTATTTTTAATTTTTGTGTAGAAATATGATTGCTTTGGATTCATTGTATGTTAAGTAATTTTACTATGAGATGAACTATTAATAAAGTTTTGTTAATACTTTAGGAACAGCTTTTTGTCTAGTTTTTATGAATACTTATTTTAATTAGCTAATTTAAATTAATTTGAAATAAAGCTTAATTTATTTATTAACTTTTATTTGTCCTAGATTATGGACAATAAATGATATTAAGTTTCTGCTATTAATCTTTAATTTTATATAAGGCTTATTAGAGAGGAAAAATTATTTACCTTAGTTTAAAGGGCTAAATACATAGGCTTTTAATTATAATTCTTATAATATTTGAAGGAAACCTCTTTATTTTTATTTAAGAATCTCTGTCTTTCTTTTTACAATAGGTAACCTGTAGGGCTGTAGTTTGAAGGTTGAGCCTATAGGTGACTAGCTAACTATATTTTAAGTACTTTTACAGTAAGGCTGACTATTAATTTATTTTTAAATTTAACATTTTTTAAATAAATATATATATTTTATTGATTTTTTACAGAGAGGAAGAGAGAGGGATAGAGAGTTAGAAACATCGATGAGAGAGAACCATCGACCAGCTGCCTCTTGCATACCCCCTACTGGGGATGTGCCCACAAACCAAGGTACATGCCCTTGACCAGAATTGAACCTGGGACCTTTCAGTCCGCAGGCCGACGTTCTATCCACTGAGCCAAACCGGTTTTGGCAAATTTAACATTTTAATAACAATCTTAGTTTACCCTGTAAATATTAATGGAAAGGATTATTTGTATCCCTGAGAAAGCCCTGAGCATTCCTGGTGTTAGGCTGGATTTAGATATAGGGCAGCTGCTGTTAGCCACGTCTCTGTTACCTGGGTCCCGATCTGAGCTGGGCGTGGGAAGTGCGAAGCAGCCATGGGGCAGGAGACCTCCCTCAGAAGGGGCTAGAGTTCAGGATCCTGCAATGTTGGGGGGGTGAGGTTCTGTGCCCCACTTCTGTTGACCCCCAAGTTCTCTCCTGATGGCCCCTCTGCGACTGTGCCTGTCTTAGGTTGTTCCTCCCTTGAGGAATCTTACCCGTCTTTGACTAACCAGCCATCCTCCGGGGCCAAGCAGGGTGATGTGAGGTTCAGTTCTGTCTCCTTGGTAGCCTATGCCCCTGTGGCCTCCACGCCCAGTACCTGCCTTGGGATCCCCTCGCCTGCTGGCGGGGGCCCAGCATTGATCACATATCTTGGGGAACCCAGGTTTCTTCTCTAGAGAGGGCCCAGCTCACGCCATTGGGACAGATCTATGGTACAGCTACCATGAGGCTTCAACCTCAGTATGAACAGAAAGCTTAGGCAACAGCTGTGGGAGAGCCCCTCTTGATAAAAAGGGCAAGAGGGGCCAATATAGAATGCTCAGGTGCCTTCCCAGGGGGCCCTCCACACAGTGGAAGGGATTAAATCCTTTTATGTCCTTTTAAATTGCTGCTAAATATTCAAGGAATTAGCTTGTAAGTTTGTTTGGGATAAATGTAAAATATGCTGTTGTAAAATATTAAAAATTACAATGACATTGTAGAATTATATTATGTAAGGATATTTTTTTCTCTAGGTATGGCAATTTAATTTTAAACTGGCTGTTAATTTCTTTTTGTATAGACAAGGCCTTAGTAACTTTCTTAGAATACTTAATTAAATTGCTTACAAAGACATTGGCTTTTCTTTAAGCTGAAAACCTTGATTATAATTTAATAAGCTATTTAAGTAATTAAAGTAGGTATCCTTATTTAAAATAAAGAAACTTATTTAGTAAAACTTATAGGTTTGATACTTTATTGGTCTGATCTAAAAGTATGGCTATATTTAAGAAATATATTGTTTTTGCCCTTCTTACAGGTGAAAACCTTTATAACATTTAATATATATGTATAAGTAAAATATATTAATTTTTATTTGATAAAGCTTTCCATGTGACTTCAAGTATTAATCAGTTTAATTAAAAAAAATTTCTTTTAAGAGAGAACAGACTTTTGAACATTTTGGGGCCCAATGAAATGTTTAAAAGTCACTCTCAGTCTTGAAATAACCTGGAAAGATTAAATATATATATATATATATATGCATATATTTATATATATGCTTTAAAATTATATACCTAAATTATCTGAAAGAATATCAATTATATTTAAACTGGATTATGGAATTAATCCTTTTTTTAAAAAATCAGACCAATAGCTAATATATTTTAAATTCCTAATTATTAGAGAAAACATAACATTTTATTTTCTCAAAAACATATTTTTATATTTTAGGTATTTAATGACTATATTTATATAATTTTTCTTAATTAAATATGTACTTTAAACTCTTAGATCTTGTAAGTCAAATATATATAGTAGTTTTTAGATTAATAACACTTTATATTTCTAAGAAAAATACAAGACATAATAAATTAATAGCTTTAATTCTGTCTTCTAGATTTTTCTCATGAGGTAAATTTAAACTTTACTTTCTATTTGCCAGTAACTCTGCTGCGGGAAGGGCATCTACCCCTTCCTCTATTAACAAAGGGCGTAGCCAGTTACTTGGGCTACTTAGATCTTTATAATTAATATATTATTTATCTATATTGTAACAATTTCTTTGAGATTCTAGAGTTAATTATAATTATTTTAAAGTATTTACTTTGGATAAATTCTATAACAGAGACAAATTTACTTATATTCTTGAAGGCTTTAAAAGTTAACTTTTTAACACCCTTTATTTAGTATTTTAAAAACAACTCTTTATTATGGAAATGCAAATCTTGTTGTTGGAACCAGCTTGAATTTCCTTCCTTTAGATTAAATTCACCATTTTTTCCCCCCTTAGGAAAAAACTAGTCTTGGGTTTTTTATTTCTGAAGCCCTTGTAAAGAGTTAAGTCTAGTTTAAGACCTATCTAATATCCGAAATCGGACCTTGTGCACATTTTGCCTTATACCAGCTTTCTCTTTACACGTGTACAGATATCCCAGACGTATTTCTAAATTTTTAAAACTTTTTCATGGCAAGAAAGGAAACTTTAAATTAGCATACTGGGAGAGTGGGCTTCTATATTGGATTGCCATGTGTCTCTCCCTTCCCCCACATCCTGCTTACTTCAGGGGAAGTTTCAGTAACAGATCTGGCCGAATTTCTTTTTATGCTTAAGAGATAGATAGATCTCAAATTTTTTCTTTCTTTTTCGCTTTCTGAAGTAATAACTCACACCCAATTTGGCCAAGATTAGCATTTCCCTTCGAGTTCTCTTATAATTTTTAAATAAGGCATTAAGTAATCTTATTGTAAATAATCTTATTGTGGGAGAGCAGATAGCCCTGCCCTCTTCTGCCACTCCTGAATCTCTCCGAACCGGAGGCGGCTTCAGCAGTGGAGTTTCACTTATTACAGATTTTAAATTCCATAGACACACTAAGATTCTAATTTGAACAAGTAACAACATTATTCTGTGATCACATAGTCTTCAACATTTGCCTCTAAAGGGCATTTTCTCTAAACTCTACTTGTCCCAAGTTTTACTCCCGACTATCAAAAAGTTGCTCCTCCCTTACCTTATCGAGTGCACTCTTTATCCGGAGGAGATCCTCACTGTCTGCTTCCCAAGTCCTCAGTTACCTGTTTGGGCGCCTACCGGGCTGAGGTAGGGAGGTGGGATTTGAGAAAAGAAAGAATAAGAGAAACAACAGTAAGAGAAACAACAGTGGGATCAGGAGGTCCACGAGATCCATCTGAGCATCACAAGCGGTTTCCATCCCCTCTAAATCTCAAGGCAGTTCTTCCTAGGTGGGGCAAACATTCAGGAGAGGGGGCTGTCCTCACCCCTCAAAATGGACTGAGATTTGTCCAAAGGGTTTCCCTGATTTCAAAGAAGTAATTCTTAACCATGGGCCACCAAGTTACCATGTATTCTGAGCTGTCCATTATGACCTGGGTGTGATGTCACCCGCAGAGTCATAAAGAGGCCATGCATAGGAGGACAACAACATCAATTTAAAGTGGTATGTATGTGACCAAACCTTGGAGAACCCTGAAGGATAAAGCAGATATAAAAGTAGTGGCCAGCCGAAGCCGGTTTGGCTCAGTGGATAGAGCGTCGGCCTGCGGACTGGAAGGTCCCAGGTTCAATTCCGGTCAGGGGCATGTACCTTGGTTGCGGGCACATCCCCGGTGGGGGGTGTGCAGGAGGCAGCTGGTCGATGTTTTTCTCTCATCGATGTTTCTAGCTCTCTGTCCCTCTCTCTTCCTCTCTGTAAAAAATCAATAAAATATATTAAAAAAAAAAAAAGTAGTGGCCAAATTGCCCTCAGTCCCTACTGCTATCCACTGGATCACCCTTTCAGCCTAGACCTGTAGACTCCTGGGGTGCTCCCTAGGACCAGTTGACAGAGGAAGGGAAGATGTGGCCTGGGTTAAAAATGATTTTTCTTGATCTGATGACCAACCAGGAAGTGGACAGCTGCAACAAGGCAGACCATTTCTGGACGTTTGTGTGGGACAATGGGTAGGGGAAGCCATCAAAACGGGCTGAGCATGGCGCAGTTCACCTCCTCGTTTACTTTGCTTGGATGAAAGAAACATGATTGGAAACTCCTTCACACTGAAACTTTGGCAGAGGTGCGTGGACTGACTTTACCCAATGGGCAAAATATACAGAGATATTTGTGTATCTTATGAAGCTTTTCACAGTGTAGACTCAAAGTGGAGGATTTCATTAATCTAGAGGATATGTTGGCACATTCTGTATATTCTCTCACATGTAGAATGCAAAAGCCACAAAGATTCAAACAAAATCCCCTACATACACACAAAAGCA
Organism: Eptesicus fuscus; assembly: GCF_027574615.1. NCBI lineage: Eukaryota > Metazoa > Chordata > Mammalia > Chiroptera > Vespertilionidae > Eptesicus > Eptesicus fuscus. The sequence continues at coordinate 16,324,358 of NC_072496.1, forward strand.
TGATGGTTAGCACAGGGGAACAAGCATGAGGTTGAGGAGGACACAGGGGGTACAAGAAGACTCGATTTGGATGATGAGCATATATTGGAGTATGCTATGGTACGTTATCAAGTTCTATTAAAATTTATATAATGTTATTAACTATGTGATGCCCCAATATTTATTAATGAGATAATTTTTAAAAGAATCTTTGTCAGTTACATCCTGTTTTATATAAGACATTTTTATGTTTTTGAGTAATATTGACATGTTTTAGTTTACTGTTCACTTATGATCTGATGACGGTTAATGAGAAATAGTGTCGAAGGAAAGAAAATCAATCATTAAGAGGGAGAAACACTGGTGCAATCCAATGCACTTGCTGGTTTCTAGCTTCCATGTCTATTATGATGACTTAGATGTTCTGAAAAATTCCTGAGTGCTCCACATCAGCAGACACGCATGCTTTCTTTGATTTATATCAAAGACACAGATTCAGCTCTAAGAGATTCAGGACATGGGTAGGTTTATTCTCTCAATGGTCCCAAGCCACAACTGAGAAAGATTGGAAAGGTTCACGATAAAATTGTGGAGGAAACTAGAATAACTCAGGACTTTTCACGGACTAGAAATATATATAAGAGGAAACACACAAGGATAATAACTGCAGTGTCTTGAGACAGTTGCCATCTTGAGTGGAGGCAAATTCTAGGAGGACACTGAAGGAAAAGGAGAAATGTGAACCTTGAGGAAGTGTGCTACCCTTTAGAAGAACTATAGGAGTACTGTACTTTAAAAAGGCAGAAAAATATGACATATGTATGGAAATAATTAATGGTTGGGGACAATATTCAATGAATCATAAATTTGGATGAAAGGGGACATATTACTTTTGGCCCACCAGACAGAGATTCTGCATATATATCTGCAGTGTGGGTCATTACCAAAGCTCTAAAAGTTTATTGGGATGGTTGGCTGACAAATGCATCCAATGATGGCCCAATAAATGTGACATGGAAATAACCCCTGTCTCTTTTTTTATTTTTTAAAATTTTTTTATTAATTTCAGAGAGGAAAGGAGAGGGAGAGAGAGATGGAAACATCAATGGTGTGAGAGAATCATTGATTGGCTACCTCCTGCACGCTCCCTACTGGGGATCGAGCCCGAAACCCAGGCATGTGCTCTTGCCCGGAATCGAACTTGGGACCTTTCAGTCCTCAGGCCAATGATGCTCTATCCACTGAGCCAGACCAGCTAGGGCCTGTCTCTTGTTTTAAATAAAGAAGAAGCAGTTCAAAAGTTTAGGGAGGTTTGAATGTTGGAGTGAATTGGTCATGTGAATCCTTTTGCCCATCCTGGGAGTATCCACACAACACACCTTTCATGAATTGAGAAGTATACTGATGATGAGAAACAGCTTATTTTAAGAGCTGTGGGATGACTCTTCTATGAAAAGCAGATCTTGGGAAGACTCCCAATAGCAAAAATCTAAATGTGATGGCACGGGCCAATTGGGTGTTGGCCAGTCACAAAACTCACAGTAGATCTGATCAGCCTAAAAAACAGCAAATCCAAGCAGAAATTAATGAGTCTGTAGGCAACTGACATGCAGTGTTGGCTAATCAATCATGGTGTTCCTAGAAGTGGAGAGAGAAAGGCCACTACATTAATCCTCAACCTCTTGTCGCAGAAATGTCCCACTGTGTCCTAGGGGCACAGCAGCCTGGGATGTGTGACCATTGTTTAGACAATGCCAGAGATGCCTTATCGCCTAATAAAGGTCAATTACATGAAATGCACACTACATTGTACACACCAGAGCTCAGAATGTTCACACTCCACTGTTACAATAATGGCCTATCTCAGCCCAACTTCCAATGTGACACCCACGGTATTTCATTATCCCCACTTCCACTGTTACTAGTGCACATCAGCATTCCCACTGTCCCCAATCCTCTCGGCCTCTTTCCCTGGATGGCTCCCATTGAACATTCTCCAATGGGACAACCCAAGCCCCTGACATGTGCACACAATTGCCAGAAACCGAACATTGAGACACTGGAAGTTAAATGTGAAAAGGGAACCCAGGAAGGCTGGTCAACCTTGAAGCTAAAGGTCAGAGCCAACCACTCCCTATCTAATTGAGACAATGGTAACTGAGGCAACTTCCCCACCAAATAACCATGTAAGTCCTTACTGATGAGATAATCTGCCTGTTACTGGAATTACCTGCCTAAAGGGTATGGGTGTATCTCAGAACCCCAATAAAAGGGATGGCAAAGGCCAGAGCAGGGAGCAGTCCTCCCACTAGAGGTGGACTCCCGCCTGGCCCCCCATCTACCCAAATTAACTCTTTTCCAGTCTCTTCATTTTGATTGCGGCCTTCTCCAGAAACCGGACCTGAACGGGAACCCTGAAACATGCGGGACGTGAAAGGGGCTCCCACTCACAATGGTTACAACCCAGGTCTTTCGCTGCCCTCACTCCATTGTGAGAAGTTCAGGGTTCACATGAAGGACAACTGTTTGTGGACACCTTCTTTCCCACTGCCCTCATCTTACCATGATTCCTGTAGCCTCCCACCACCACCAACACACACACCTGAAAACCCCGGATTCTCCCTTTTCATACTCCACAGTGACAGCACAGAGCACTCACAGGCCATATTCCCATGTTAACTTCCAGCTTTCTCACCTACCCCACACCACAGTGACAGCTTCACAACTTCCACTGACAACACTAACGTGACACTACATGGCTCCCCCTGCCCACACTCCAATCTGCTCCAGAGTAACACCAATAAAACAATCCCATGGGACACATGATGCACACGGTAGGCCACAGTATACAGTGACACCTTCAGACCCTACAATGGCCTCACTCTAGGGCGAAAGCTGAAGTTTCTTACTGTCCAGAAATTGCATTGACACCCCACGGCTCCCACTGCCGCAATCCACTATGACACTTTCAGGACGCTCACTGGTTACCCTCTGTTGTTACACACAAGGGTTCCCACTGTGCAGAACCCTTTCTTTATTGGAAATCCTCACCTGAGGATATTATTTTATTGCTTTCCCGAGAAAGTGAAAAGAAGGGGGAAGGAAGGAGGAGGGATATGGAGACATATAAATAACAGTGTTAAAGAGACATATAGACAGGTCGCCCAATGGGCACAGCACGGCAGGGGGCGGGATGCAAACTCATAACCCAGGTATATGTCCTTGACCTGGAATGGACCTAGGGACACTTTGGAGCTTGGCTGACACACTAACCATGGAGCCACACAACCCATGGCCAGAATCCATTTTTGAACCCCAGGATTTTAACTTCTAATGTTTACTGTGACACTCCCACTGTATTTGCAACTCACTCTACTTTTTACCTGAGAGCTGTCACTGCCCAGTCTCCCATGGGACACATTAGCTCCTCATGGCACACATTCCACTGTGAGTCTGCTGGGCTCCTAATACACACTTTACACCGGGTTACCCCAGATGTCACACTGTGCAAACACACCTGGGACATGTTCAGGACTTACACAGCACACATTCCACTGTGACGCGGTAGGAATGCCACTGCCTATACTCCTATGTGATATGAAAGTTAGCACATGCCCCGATCATGTTGACACTGCAATGATCCCCACTCTTTGCACTCCCATGTGACATGCAAGGACTCCCGCTACCCACATTGCCCTGGGCCACCCCACTCGGCCCAATGCACATACTCCACTCTCTACAGCGACAACAAACTCTTTCCAGGGGCAAAACTCCATGGTGACACTCCAGAGATCATATTTCCAACACCCCATAGTTCCACCATTGGGCCCTCTCCGTCCACATTCCCCTCTGACACCCGAGATATTTCACTGCCAACACATCACAGTGTTACAAAGGGATGCAATGCCCACCTTCCATGCTGACATCACCGCACACCCCCTGCAGACATAACACTTTGACACCCAACTGAACACACTGCTCTGTCACAACTTCAGATCTCCCACAGGCTACACTCTCCAATCACACGCTGGAGACCCCAATTTCCATAATCACGAATGACATTCTTGGGCTCTAACTTTCCACACACCGCTGTAAAGCACATTCTCTTCCAGCGCTTATAGGCCACTGTTAATCTGCTAGGATTTCTTTTTTAAAAAAAAAATATATTTTATTAATTTTTTATAGAGAGGAAGGGAGAGGGATAGAGAGTTAGAAACATCGATGAGAGAGAAACATCGATCAGCTGCCTCCTGCACACCCCCTACTGGGGATATGCCCGCAACCAAGGTACATGCCCTTGACCGGAATCGAACCTGGGACCTTTCAGTCCATAGGCCAACACTCTATCCACTGAGCCAAACCTGTTTTGGCAATCTGCTAGGATTTCAATATCTACTTTCCACTGTCACACCACAGGGCTCCTACTACACAGACACATCCTTGACCCATTCTGAGCTCACATTACCAACACTCTACAGTGACACTAAAGAAACCTCACTGGTATATCCAATTGGACACCCTAGGGGGACATACAGCCCCAACTCCAGTGGAACTCTCAATGGCTCTTCAGACTCCATTTGAACATGACACCCCATGGCTGTCCATGTACCACTCTTCTCTGAGACCTTCAACTCGCCCACTGCCCACATTCTATTGTGAATCTCTTGGTGATCACAACCCACATTCCATTGTGATTTGCTAGGATCTCATTTTTTTTTTTTTAACCGTGACATGCGATGCTCTGAAATGTCCACACGCCACAGTAACTTCTAATAGGACCAGCTGCGGGAGGATAGAGATCAGCCGCTGGAGCAGCTGAACCTCTGGGCCCGTCAGTCCCCGTCCGAGCTGGCCTCCTTGTTTAACACGATCGTGGCTGCTCTTTGTCCTTTGCTTTTCTCTCCCCATAGGCTTCCCTCTGTGAGCACTCGCCCTTCCAGTGGCCCTGCCTTTGCAGTGTGCACATTGACCAAGGGGACAGGGGGCCCTTTTTACTTGCCTTTCCTTTTGGCCTGCTCTGCCTTTGGCTACTGTCTCTTCTACAGAAACGGTAGCTGTTCGGGGTTTTTTCATTTCCCCCGTGTTGTAAATCATGCAAGCAATAGCGACCAATTGGCAGGGATTCATTCCGAATGCCCCTGGAGGCGAGGCCTGCAACTTTTTTCCAAAGTCTGGAAAACTCTGGCTGGTAAAGGTCCAATTTACCATGCAAATACTGTCAGTTGCTTGAGGATCCATATCAGTGCATATCTTGTACGTCTGAAAAATTTGCTCTTGAAAGGCAGAGGGGTCCTCGTCTGCCCTCTGCTGAACTGCCTGTACCTGGTTTAGACTTGTTATCATGGGAGCTCCCCTCTGAATCCCTCAATGATGCAGCTCTTAGAATGTTCAAGTCCAGACAGTTCCCCATCATTGGGGTCCCGATTGGGCTGGACTGGGATTGGCCTGAGCTGGGTCAGCTGAATTCGGGTCTACCTCATGGAGCTGCTGTGCTTTCCCAAATACGACTCTCCTCTCCCCACAGTGAGGAGGGTATTTAAGAGGCCTGTGTACCTGCCCAGCTGGGGTTATGAGTGGCGAATATGGAAATAATCAAATCCGTGATCTTAGCAGGATCTTCCTGGCAGGAGGGATTGGAGAACAGAGTATGAGCCCAGTAATATCCTGCTGGGTGCCATTCTCAGTGGCTCCCACCAGTGGATGGCAGAGAGGGACTTGCCCTGCTAGGGAAGTACTCTGTCCCCTCCAGATTCAGTTCCCTGCCTCATTGTGGAGGGCGTGGGGGCGACAATCCCAGGCTCACTTTCAGCACCCTGCAGCCAGGATGGGGAGGGAGCCCCCAGCTTCTGGAGCACATGGAGGAGGCCTTCAGACAACGGACTGCAAGGCAGCCTCTTCCTCTTCCTCCTCCAGCTCCCTTTCCTTTTCCTGCTCTCTACCTTTCGGTCCTACCAGTACCGCATCCTTTCTCTGAACCATCAACTTAGCCCCGTCTTTATTTTCCTTTGAGTTAGAATTATGCAAAGACATAAAGGTCCAAACATATGGCACTTGCCCCCATCCCCCCAAATTCTGCCAAAACAATTCTAACTGTAATCCTATCTAATAAAGAGAAACATGCAAATTGACCGCACCTCCGCTATGCCCACAAGTCAATCAGGATTGAGTATGCAAATTAACCCAACTAAGATGGTGGTTAATTTGCATATCCAACAAATACTGAAGACAGGGTTGAAGGAAGCCAAGCGCTGCAGAAGGGAGCGAAGCTGCAGAGAAGCAAGTAGGGAGGTGGCGAAGGGAGGGAAGCAGGCGGGGTGGTGGAGAAGGGAGGGAAGCAGGCGGGGCAGCGGAGAAGGCCGCAGGAAGCCCTATTCTTGCAGGAATCTCCCTGCAACGGGCCTCTAGTATCCTATCTAATAAAAGAGTAATATGCAGATTGATCATCACTGCAACACACAATATAACTGCCCCCATGTGGTAAAGATCCTGCCCCCATGTGGACACAAGATGGCCACCACAAGATGGCCAGCAGGAGAGGGCAGTTGGGAGGCACCCGGCCTGCAAGGGAGGGCAGTTGAGAAGGACCAGGCCTGCAAGGGAGGGCAGTTGGAGGTGATTAACCCTGCAGGAGAGGGCAGTTAGGGGTGACCAGGCCGGCAGAGGAGGGAAGTTGGGGGCAAACAGGCTGGCAGCAAGTGGTTAGGGGGTGATCAGGCTGGCAGCAGAGTGGTTAGGGGGTGATCAGGCTGGCAGGCAGAAGTGGTTAGGGGCAATCAGGAAGGCAGGCAGGCAAGCAGTTGGGAGCCAGCAGTCCTGGATTGTGAGAGGGATGTCCGACTTCCCATTTAGGCCCGATCCCGGTGGGCAGTGGGACATCCCTCAAGGGGTCCCATATTGGAGAGGGTACAGGCTGGGCTGAGGGACAACCCCCCTCCATGCACGAATTTCATGCACCGGGCCTCTAGTAGCATAATAGTTTAAAGACCCATTTAATGGCCACATTTTCTCCAGAATCCAAGCAGTATTGCAGTAGAACACCATTTTCCTTTGTTTCATTGGTGGATAAGTGTAAATAGCTCAATCCCCCAAGATCCGTCCCAATGGAGTATCTTTTGGAATTGAGCCACCAGCACCCATCCTTGAACAATTTAAGCAAGATTATAGGCGAAGTTACACCAGGCAAAAGCGCCCCCTAATATACAGCATTTACCAGTGCCCACAACAAACCGAGAGCCATTTGTTGCTTAGTATACACAGCCAGACTTTACCATGCACAGCCAGACAGAACACCAGACTGAAGGCCTGCACCACGCAGGGCCTTGTCTCAGCCCTAAGCTGATTGGGCTCGGTGTGGAGACCAGGCAAGGACCTTGAGAAGGCGCTTGCAACCAGGAGCTGATCAAGCTCACCCAGAGGGGGGCAACAGACAGAGTTACAGAACACTTGATTCATCTTGGGTTTTAGGTGAGACCACAGGGACTGCTGAGACTGCGGCTGGGACTCAAAACAGGAAAATTCCTGGCAGCGCTGCAAATAAGGTCTAGGCCTCAGCCTGGGAACCCCCAGTCCAGGGAGCAAGTGGGATCCCCAGTACTCACCCCAGAGGACGCCCCTGCTTGTGTCCACCATGTTGTGGAGCGGATGCGAGTGAATGACCACTGGAGCCCAGACCAAATTAAAATTTAGGGAGCCTTTATTAGCCGGGCGGCCAGACGACCCGGCGACTGCTCTGCCATTCTCCACGCAGGGAGACCAGAGAGCAGCAGTGACCCTTTGTGTAGGACTGCTTTTAAGCACATTAACCACATCCGGTTTTTGCAGAACAAGTAACCCAACACAAAACAGTTTTTCCCAAGCAATGTCAGAGTCATGCCATTGACGACCATGTTATTCACAGGGTCATCCTGTTCTCCAGAAAGCTGACAGTGTTCTTTGAAGGAAGGCTACGTGCTGGGAAGGGTCCATGAGACCATATCTCAAGGCCTGGCCTGGTGTCAGCACTGACAATTCTATCTGGGGCATAGTCCACGGCCTCTCTGGAAGCATGCTCAAAAATTCGCACTCTCCAACACACCAGAGTCACCAGATTATATAACTGGACAACCAAGGAGTCTGGGCTGCAGGTCTCTACTTAAGCCAATTAAGGAGAAACAGGGATGAATCATACGAGTGTTTATTCTAATAACGCCGACCGTTTATCCACAGAAATCTGCTCAGCCTCTCCCCATAAGCCAACTGCTTATATTGAGTAAAAGGACAAGGGTTACGTGGAAAAGTGAGAATCACAGGCGTGGGAAGGTAGGCACAGAATAATCATTACAGGTTACAAGCAATAGGGGCTGGAGGGGGCAGAGGGCAGGAACCTGGCAGTGCCCTGGGGCCAGATTACAGGCAATTGGGACTGGTGGTTACAAAGGGCAGGCGCCTCCAGGCCTGGATTGTTTCAGCCTCAAGGTTGTAGATCTTTCCATAATGATAGGCTGTTCTCGGAAAAGGGAGACCGACTGTATTCTGATGTTAGCTCCAATGTCCCAGGGCGTACAACTCTCAGCCAGGTTAGAGTGTGCTTTCTCTAATCAGAAAAGAGTGATCATGGTCATCAGAGCATGATTAACATTTCTCATAATTATAGCTAGTCCCCAATATTCTACTTCTGCCCCAACAATACCACCCTGAACAAGCCTGGCCTCCTCTGATCTGGAAGCTAAGCAGGGCCAGGCCAGGTTAGCGCTTGGGAGGGAGACTGCCTGGGAATCCCAGGTGCTGTAGGCTGTTTTCCCCAAGAGATGGCCCCCACCCCCACAGGCACATGAGCTACACGCCTGGAGCCTGGTGGCCAGGGCCAGGATGCCTGGTGGCTGGATCCAGAGTGCCTGTGTCTCTTGTTCCCAAGGAATTTTTTCATGCCTCCTCCCCCCTCCCCCCCTCCCCCCCATCCCATTGGGCCTTCCCTCGGGAATGGTGGTGCCCTGTTGCAGGCCACCATTCCCACCCCCTTCCTGCCATTCTGTGAAAATCCCTCCACCTCACACCCTGGTGGTTGGCTCATCCTCTCCCCTCCTCTCATTGACACAGTGTGACAATTCAGGATGGGCATTGGAGGGGTGGAGGGAACCCCAGGGTTACTATGATCATCAAGCCCCAGGGGGGACTTCCCACTGACCCCGGCCCCTAAATAGGAAAACGTGTTGACCACCTTACAGAGGGAACCCCTCGATTAGAGGGTAGTCTCTTACCCAGGCACACCGAGGTAGAAGCCCACAGCGTTTCAATGGGGACCTGGTGCCATGAACAGGGGTTACTGAACGAACCCCTGATGCTATGGAGGGAGGCAGTCCCCAACCTGCTATAGGAACCCCGAACCCCTGGCCAAAGGCTTGTGCCGCCCCTCACCCTCTGCTGTCCCTAGGGGGCTCCGTCCTGTCCAGTTGGGGAAGGTAAACCCTACTGCACCACCCAGGGAATTCCACTCCCTAAGGAGGTGCCCTCCTGCACCCTCTGGAAGCTCAGAATTCGGGCCGGGGGCAACTAAAGGGCTCAGCGAGAGATCTGATCCCAGCATGGTCAGGGGTGGGGGTAACCAGCTCTGCCTGGGGGCCAAGGGCCGAGGGTCTCGAGGCCAGGTTTGGGGTTCCTGGAGACCACTGCCAGCATCTTGGGCCGGAACGCCCTGAATACCCCCTGTCTCCTCTGATCTAGGAAGCTAAGCAGGGTCAGGCCTGGTTAGTGCTTGGATGGGAGATCGCCTGGGAACACAGGGTGCTGTTGGCTGTTTTGCCCCTGGATGCCCGCCCTCCTACCACAGACACACAAGCTAATATGCGTAGCAGCCCCATCCAGAGTGCTGGTGTCTCTTTTTCCGAGGGATTATGCCACGCCAGCCCCGCTCCGTGAGGCCACCCCTTGGGAACTGTAGCTTACTGCAACTGGCCACCATACCTGCCCCCTTGCTGTAACTCTATGAAATGCCCACTGGCCCCCAACCTCCCGCCCTGCTCAGGGGAACAGCGCCGCGTCTCCCCTCTGCCCCTTGGCAGTATGGAGAGGACCCCGGGGCTACTTTGGAAACCAGCACCGCTGGGCGCCCCTCTGAGGGCCACTGCCAATCAGGGAAGGTGTCTCCTGACTTATAAAAGGCACCCCTCTGTTAGAGGGGCATCTCCTACCCCAGTGCGCCTGAAAGGAAGCCTCTGGGGACCTGAAACCCCTAAACAGGGGGAACTGAATGAACCCTTGGTGCTATGGAGGGAGGTAGCCCCCAAGATGCCAAGAGAACCCCACATACATGACGGATAGCCGGTGCCACCCCTCACCTCCCACCATGCCCAGTTGGTGGGCACCCCTTTCTGCACCACCCAGCAGATCCCACCTCCACAGGCGGTGCCCTCCTGCACCCTTGGAAAGTTCAGAAGGTTGGCAGGGGGCAGTTAAAGTGCTCAGCAAGAGATCTGGTCCCAGTGAGGGGACGGAGGGGGGCGGTGGTAGCGCCAGCTCCATGTGGGGGCCAAGGGCTGGGGGGCTGGTGGCCCTACACAGGCTCTTGGGGCTCTAGGAGGCGTCCTCCAGCATCGGTGGCCACACCGCCCTGAGTGCACCAAATCTCTTTTGATCCCTGAAGCTAAGCTGGGTCAGACCTGGTTAGCGCTCGGATGGCAGACCACTGGGAATACCTGGGCTGTAGGCCTTTTTGTGGCAGAGACGGCCACTCGCCCTTCACAGGAACACAGGCCCACACACCTGGTGGCCGAATCCTGGGTGCCTGTGTATCTTGTTCCCACGGAGTTTCTCCACACCTCTGACCCCCGGCTTGAGGGATCTTCCTCTGGAACTGTCCTGCCCTGTTGGAAGCCACCATGCTTGCCCCTTTCCTGCCACTCTGTGAAACACCCTACCCCTGCCCCCCAACCACCACCCTGTGGAGTGAGTCCACCTCGCCCCGCCTACTCTTATAACTGAGACCAGCTGAGCCACCCCCCACCACCGCCCTCAAACACAGAAATGCATTGCCCGGCTTACGGAGGGCACCACTCCATCAGAGGGGTGGTCTCTTACTACGGCGCACCCGGGTGGGAGCCCCCAGCTCCTCTAGGGACCCAGCACCTCAAAACAACCGGAACGGAATGAACATTTGCTGATGTGGAGGGAGGTAACCCCCAAACTGCAAAGGGCACGCACCCGATCCAAGTCCAGTTCTGTCCTCCACCTTCTGCCAGCCCTCGGGGCTCTGTCCTACTCAGACGTGAGGGCACCCCATCCTGAGCTACCCATAGAATCCCACCATCCAATGAGGTGCCCTCCTCCACAGCTGGGAAGCTCAGAAAGTGGGTGGGGTGGGGGGAGCTAAAGTGCTCAGCTAGAAATCTGGTCCAGGGAGTGGGTGAGGGGCAGGGAGAACATCAGCTCAGCCTGGTAGCCAAGGGCTGAGAGGCCTGGAGGCCAGGCATTCGCTCTTGGGGCTCCTGGAGGCTGCCTCACGTGTCTTTGGCCATAGCACCATGAAAACACCCGATTGCCTCTCATCTGGCATGCTAAGCACGGACAGGCCTGGCTAATACATGGATGGGAGACCACGTGGGAATAGCGGGTGCTGTAGCCTTTTTTGCCCTAGAGAGGGTGTGCAGTGGCACCTCTAGGATGGCACTCACAGTTTGGCCTTTGAGAGCTCTGCAGTTGTGAAAGAGCAGTGTGGGCAAGGGGGCACCGGGGTGTCACAGAGGTGTGTGGGTACTGGAGCTCTGTCTGGGGCAGAGAGAAAGCTTGGGAGTGGGAGCCTGGGGTGGCACAGTGGTCTGTGAGCAGGGGGAGACGTGAAGTGTGACACTGGAGTGTGGGCAGTGGTGGATCTGAAGGTGTAACCGTTGTGTGTGGGTAGCGAGAGCCCTGTGTTGTCACAGTGGCACTGGGCGGTGGGGATGCTGGAGGGTTACGTTGCAATGTGGGTTGTGGATGCCCTGTGCTGCCATGTTGGATAGTGGACAGGAAGCACCCTGGATGGACACAGTGGAGCCCTAGACTTATTGAAGTGGGAGGAGCAGGAGCCACGGGGTCACTCACGAGTGACGTGCTCAAGAGGGCTGAACTGGTCACGTGGGGTGAGGAGAGAGTGTGTCCTTGGACAGTGTGCCCCTGGAATGCTACAGTGGAGATTGGTGCAGGAAAGTCCTGGGGCAGGACAGTTGGTTCTGTCAGATGTTACTGTGGGGTGTGGGCATCTAGAAGCATCATGTGCCATTGTGGTAAATGGAACTGAGATTCCTACATGTCATAATGGAATGTGGGGAGAGGTCGCCAAGGGATTCTCCATAGAATGTGGGCAGTGGGATAGTGGAAGGTGTCAGAGAAGAGTGAGTACATCCACGGCCACGGGGAATGATGGTTAAGGGTGAGTCTGAAGAGCCATTGCGAGTCACAGTGGAGCTTTGTCAGTATGTCCCCTAGGGTGTCCGAGTGGGTTTTTCAGTGAGGTTTCTTTTTGTGTCACTTTAGAATGTTGGTAACGAGAGCCCAGAATGTGTCGCAAACGTGTATGTGTAGGGGGACCCCTGTGGTGTGACAGTGGGAAGGGGGTATTGAAACCTCATCAGATGGGCAGTGGAAGACATAGTGTCGTACCGTAATGAGTGAAATTTGGAGCCCTAGAATGTCACACGTGATTGTGGGAACTGGGGTCTCCAGGATGTCACAGAAGACGGTCGAGGCCAGGCCGGTGGGAACTCTGCGGTTGTGACAGGGCAGTGTGATCCGTGGGAGACCCCGGTGTCCAGTGCTGGGCCTGCAGGGGGAGCACTGTGCGTGTAAGTGTGGAAGGTGGGCACTGTGTCCTGGGGGAGCACTGTGATGTGTTGGCAGTGAAATACCTCGGGTGTCAGAGGGGAATGTGGACAGACAGGGCCTGACCTTGTAACTGCGGAGTGATGGCATTGTCACCTCTGGAGCATCACAGTGGAGTTTTGTGCCTGGAAACTGTTTGTTTTCCTTGTGGAGGATGGGTACTTGGAGTTCTGGTTTGAGATTGAAGTGAGGGCTTTGGGAGGGGTGGGGTGTCCCCGTGCAGTGTGGGTAGTGGGGGTCCTTGCATGTCACAGGGGATCGTAAAGAGTCGGATCACTGCAGTGACAACATGATTTGGGCGAGCGACACCCTTTCGTATCACATGAAAGTGTAAGCAGGGGGAGCCCTATGGTGTCACACTGGAATGTGTGCTGTGTAAGTACTGAGCATGTCCCAGGTGTGTTTGCGCAGTGTGTCACCTGGGGTAACATAGTGTAAAGGCTCACAGTGGGATGTTGGCCATGAGGGACCCAATGTGTCACTTGGGAGACGGAGCAGTGACAGCCCTCAGGTAAACAGGTAGTGTGTTGCAGGTGTACTGGGAGGTCACGGTAAATATTGGAAGATATGGCTCATGGGTTCAAAAATGGATTCTGGCCTTTGTTTTATGGCTGAGTGGCCTTTGGTGCCTGCCTGAGCACCAAAGAGTCCCAGGTTCCATTCCAGGTCCAGGGCATGTACTTGGGTGGTGGTTTGCACCCACCTCCCATCAGGCCATGTGCTTTGGACAACCAGACGATGTGTGTCTCTCACATGGATGTTTGTCTCTCTAGCTATCCCTCCTCCTTCCTAGCCCCCCCTCCCCCTTTCCACTGTCTCTGAAAAGCAATAAAAGCAATATCCTCAAAGGATGATTTACATCAGGAAAGGATTCTGCACGTTGGGAACCATTGGGTGTAACAGCAGAGGGTAAGCAGTGGGAGTCCTGAAAGTGCCACCGTGGGTATTGGCTGTGTGAGTCTTGGGGTGTCAGTGGAAATTATGGACACTAAGAAGCTGCAGATTTCACCGTATGGCGAGGCCAGTGTAGGTTCTGAAGGTGTCACTGTATATTGGGGCCTCTGGGCAGTGGGAATAATGGAGTATTACATTGGAAGGTGGGCTGTGGAAGCCCTGTGCTGGGATGTTGGATTGTGGACAGGGAGCATCCTGATTGTCACAGTGAAATGTTGAAAGTAGGAGTTCTAGACAGAAAGAAGTAGGAAGTGGGCAGCAGGAGCCAAGGGGTTCACCAGTGAGTCATGTGCGTTAGAGCTCTGACCGTTCCGCCGTGTGGTGAGGAGAGTGGGTGACCTCGAGTTTCACCTACGTGTGTTGATGTCAGCAGACTCGAGGTGTCACAATCTAGAATGCGCAGTGGGGGCCTAGAGGGAATGGGAAAGGAGAGTGCAGTCACTGGTTGGGCTGGGGTGTCACAGGGGATGTGTTTCTATAGAAATGCTTCAATTGTCACAGAGCAATGAGGGCTGTGAGGACCGAGAAGTGTACGAGGGGAGTGTAATCACTGGCCATCCTGGCGTGTTACGGTGGAGGTTTTTCCATGGGAGTCCTGGGGTATGATGGGAGATCACGGGCAGCTGGTCTTCTCTGATGTTACTGTGGGGTGTGGGCACCTGGAAGCACCGGGTGTCAGGTGGGTAGAAGGAATTGAGATTCCCAGCATGTCAAATGGAACGTGGGCAGTGGTAGCCAAGGGAGTCACAATGGAATGTGGGCAGTGGGACACTGGAACGTTTCAGGGAAGAGTGAGTGCATGGGCAGCCATGGGGTATCATGCTTAAGTCTGAAGAGAATGCATCTCACAGAGGAGCTTCGGCAGTATGTCCCCGAGTGTCTGCAGTGGATTTGTCAATGAGGTTTCTTTTGAATAATTCTTGTGTGTTGTTAATATGTGTCCCTAATGTGTGTCTGTAGTAGGACTGCTGTGGTGTGACAGTAGAAACTGGGTATTGAAAACCCACCAGATTGAAAATGGCGGATAAGCGCCGAAACCGGTTTGGCTCAGTGGATAGAGCGTCGGTCTGCGGACTGAAGGGTCCCAGGTTCGATTCCGGTCAGGAGCATGTACATTGGCTGTGGGCACATCCCCGGTGGGGGTTGTGCAGGGGGCAGCTGGTCGATGTTTCTCATCGATGTTTCTAGCTCTCTATCCCTCTCCCTTCCTCTCTGTGAAAAAAGAAAAAAAGAAAAAGAAAAAAAGAAAAAGAAAATGGCGTATAAGCCACTCAGCGGAATGTGGACAGAGAAGGCCCCACGGTGTAATTGTGGGGTGTTGGCGTTGTGATCTCTGAGTGTTACAATGCTGACTCAGCAGTGCACTGTCCGTACTGCGCAGGTGCAGCCTCCTGGAACCTGCTCACGTCCAGGTGGCACGAGGCCTCTGTGAGTGAGTGTGTAAGGTGCCCTGACCAGCCCCGAGGCCGCGGTCAGGCCGCGCTGTCCCTGCTCCGCCCAGTCCAGGCCGCACCGTGACCGTGACCGTGTGCGCATCTCAGGGCTGGTCTGGCGCGGGGTCCCTGGACCGCCCGTCCCATCGCTCTGGTCTCCAATGTCAAATGCACACTTTCCAGGAGGACTTTCCAACCTGCGGGTAATGCGAGCACGGCGTGTTTCCTGGGATCGCTGAGCACTTGAACCCCAGCATGCACCCACACATTGCAGGTCCCTGGCCCCCCCTCCCCAGCCCCCCCAGACTCTAACACCGGGCCCCCGAGGCTCACTGAGACTCCTGGCTCCCATTCTTCTCGGGGGGCTTCCAGCTCTGGCTCCGCTATGACTGCCTTGGTCCGTGGACTCTGATGCTCTGACCTCCACCCGCACCCCCCCCCCCCCCCCGCCCCAGGCCGCCTCTGAGGCCTGAACCCCTAGGACTGGCCCCAGAGCCGCCTGGGAAGAGGGTCTGGTGGTGAGGAAATGGCAGAACGGCAATGGCGCAGTATGGCCACGAGGGGGCGCCCGAGCCGGCTCTGCGGGCCTATCTGGGCGGGGCGTGGCCTCACCCCTGCAGGTGCCAAAGGCCTTCTCCCAGGACCCCCAGCGCCACGGCCTTCGGGCCCTGCCGCAAGGGAACCTGGGAGAGGGTGAGGAGTGGATCCCGAATGTCACTCTGTGGGCCATGGGGATGCGCCTTGGGGAGTGGCCCCCCAAACTGCAATGAGGAACACAGCACCCCTCCTGACCAGGGTGCGAGTGACCCCCTCAGGCCTCCAACCTCAGGCGGGGCTGGGCCTGGAGCCCTCAGGACAGCAGACACGCCTGGTGCCCTGGGAGGTTGTTCTCAGCACCCAGAGGCCACTCCCCTGAGAGGGTGTGGGGCGAGGGCAGGTCCCAGAACTGCCACTGAGTGGGCCCGGCCCTGGGCCCAGGCTGAACTAGATGCCCCCACCTCCAGGTGGTGCTTTCCATGTTGTATGCCTCTCCCCCTGCTCTCTGCCCTTTGTCCTCTTGTTGTGGAGCGGATGTGAGTGAATGACCACTGGAGCCCAGACCAAATTAAAATTTAGGAAGCCTTTATTAGCCGGGTGGCCGGACGACCCGGCGACTGCTCTGCCATTCTCCACGCAGGGAGACCAGAGAGCAGCAGCGACCCTTTGTGTAGGACCGCTTTTAAGCACATTAACCACATCCGGTTTTTGCAGAACAAGTAACCCAAGACAAAACAGTTTTTCCCAAGCAATGTCAGGATCATGCCAATGACGACCATGTTATTCACAGGGTCATCCTGTTCTCCAGAAAGCTGACAGTGTTCTGTGAAAGAAGGCTACGTGCTGGGAAGGGGCCATGAGTCCCTATCTCAAGGCCTGGCCTGGTGTCAGCAGTGACATCTCTATCTGGGGCATAGTCAAGGGCCTCTCTGAATGCTCAAAAATTCCCACTCTCCAACACTCTGACCTCTGGCTCTCACCTTCCCTACTCGCCCTCTCCCCCTGCCCTTTGCTCCCACCGGCCCCATCTGCCCCACCTGCCCCAGCCAGAGATCCAAGAAGGGCCTCCTGCTGACCACGTGCTGCGATGCTGCAGACGGCCACACGGGGGCAGCAGAGCCCTGCGTGTGCTGGTGCTGGTGCCCAGCTCAGAGCTGCAGGGCTGGGCCTGGGGGCAGGAGTGGGCCAGAGGGGACGCCTGCTGGAGGTCAGCCAGGTCACCTGACCCCTGTCCCAGGTCACTCGAGGCCTCTCCCAACTCACCCGACCCTTGTCCAGGTCACCAGACCCCCACCCGTGGTCACCTTGGCCCCATCCCGCCAGGCTGAGCTCACCACAAAACACGGCCATGGGGCTGAGCTGGCTGGGCCTGTGGTGAGTGTCCACCCTGCGGGCAGTGCTTGGAGACCCCGGAGGAGGGGGGCACTGGATCTGGACAGAGATGGGTGCTTGGACACAGCTCAGGGACCACACTCCTGGTCCCCTGTCCTGTCCTGGGCACCTCCATGGTGGGGACCCAGTGGGGCAGGAGGCAGGTGCCTGGTGCCTGCCGGGGAGACAGGCTGGGCCTGGGGCCACTCGGGCCTCCAGGGGAGGTCAGTTGGTGGAGCCAGGAGGGTTCCGGTCCGAGGTGCCAGGGGGACTCACGTAACAGGTTGCAGGGTTTATGGGACCCCCAGGGGGTGCTTCCCAGGCGGTCACCCCTGCACGTGGGTGTGGGTTCGGTGCTCCCAGGGGCCCACGGTGTGAGGTGAGCACTTTGCCATCAGCTTCAGAGCAAAGATGGTGCATCATCGCCCTCAGAATGGGAAAGGCGGCTCTTGCCCCTCCTGCTGGTTCTGAGCCCGAAAGGAGGGCCCCTCACAGCTTCTGGGGTCCTGGAGCTGAGGTCTGGGGACGCACGCTGGCTCTGTGGGCATCCCTGGCCCCTCGGGGCACGGATGGGTCACTTGGAGGTGGCCGCTGGTGGATGGACGCCTCGGGCCCCACCTCCTGGACTCTCCAGCTGGGAGTCCACCAGGTCACAGGCGGGCCCTGGGGGCGAGTCTGGAGCGTGTGCAATGGCGCAGGAGGGCCACCAGGGGGCGCCCGAACCTGCTCTGTGGTCACAGGGGTGGATGGGTTTGCCATTCAGCTCTCACAACATTAACCCACCCGCTGTGATCCCACATCCGAATATTCTAATAACGGGCCCCTAAGTCTCACTGAGGCTCCTCGCTCCCACTCTTCTCGGGTGGCTTCCAGCTTTGGCTTCCTTATGACTTTCTTGGTCTGTGGACTCTGATGCTCAGAGCTCCACCTGCACACACCCCGAGGCCGTCTCTGAGGCCTGAACCCCCAATACTGGACCCCAGAGCCGCCTGGGAGGAGGGTCTGGTGGCGGGGGCATGGCAGTACGGTGATGGCGCAATGTGGCCCTGTACCCCCACCTGCCCCACCTGCCCCAGCCAGAGGTCTGGGAAGAGCCTCCTGCTGACCACGTGCTGCGATGCTGCTGACGGCCACACGGGGGCAGCAGAGCCCTGCGTGTGCTGGTGCTGGTGCCCAGCTCAGAGCTGCTGTGCTGGGCTTGGGGCAGGAGTGGGCCAGAGGGGACGCCTGCTGGGAGGCCAGGCAGAACTCCTGACCCAGGTCACTTGAGCCCTGTCCCAGGCCACTCAACCCTCACCCCAGGTCATCTGACCCCTGTCCCTGATCCCCTTGACCTGGACCCTGAAGGGCTGAGCTCACCTCAATAGCGCGGCCATGGGCTGAGCTGGCTGGGCCTGTGGTGAGCGTCCACCCCCAGGGCAGTGCTTGTAGACCTCAGGGGCACTGGGCACTGAGATTAGTGCTTGGGAGACAGTTCGGGGCCACACTCCTGGTCCCCTGTCCTGTCTTGGGCACCTCCACGGTGGGGACCCAGTGGGCCAGGAGGTGGGTGCCTGGTGCCTGCAGGGAGACAGCCTGAGCCTGAGGGCAGGGTCAGCTGGTGGCGGCCAGGCGGGGTCCAGGTTAATAGGTGGCAGATACTCACATTCCAGGTTGCAGGGTCTGTGTGACCCCCAGGGGGCGCTTCCCAGGCGGTCACCCCTGCACGTGGGTGTGGGTTCGGTACTCCCAGCGGCCCACGGTGTGAGGTGAGCACTTTGCCATCAGCTTCAGAGCAAAGATGGTGCATCATCGCCCTCAGATGGGAAAGGCGGCTCCTGCTGACCCTCCTGCTGGTTCTGAGCCCGAAAGGAGGGCCCCTCACAGCTTCCGGGACCTGGAGCTGAGGTCTGGGGACGCACGCTGGCTCTGTGGGCATCCCTGGCCCCTCGGGGCACGGACGGGTCACTTGGAGGTGGCCGCTGGTGGATGGGCGCCTCGGGCCCCACCTCCTGGTCTCTCCAGCTGGGAGTCCACCAGGTCACAGGCGGGCCCTGGGGACAAATCTGGAGCGTGTGCAATGGCGCAGGAGGGCCACCAGGGGGCGCCCGGAACTGCTCTGTGGTCACAGGGGTGGATGGGTTTGCCATTCAGGTCTCACAACATTAACCCACCCGTTGTGATTCCACATCCGAATATTCTAATAACGGGCCCCTAAGTCTCACTGAGCCTCCTCGCTCCCACTCTTCTCAGGGGGCTTCCAGCTCTGGCTCTGCTATGACTTTGGTCCGTGGACTCTGATGCTCAGAGCTCCACCCGCACCCCCCGAGACCGCCTCTGAGGCCTGAACCCCCAGGACTGGCCCTCAGAGCTGCCCATGATGAGGGTCTGGTGGAGGGGAAATGGCAGAACATCAATGGCGCCCGAGCCGGCTCTGCAGACCTATCTGGGCGGGGCGGGGCCTCACCCCTGCAGGTGCCAAAGGCCTTCTCCCAGGACCCCCAGCACCACCGCCTCCGGACCCTGCCGCAAGGGAACCTGGGAGAGGGTGCGGAGTGGATCCCGAATGTCACTCTGTGGGCCTTGGGGAGTGTTCCCCTTGGGGAATGCACCCCCCAAACTTCAATGAGGAACACAGCACCCCTCCTGACCAGGGTGCGAGTGACTCCCTCAGGCCTCCAACCTCAGGCGGGGCTGGGCCTGGAGCCCTCAGGACAGCAGACACGCCTGGTGCCCGCACCTGCCTGACCCTCCCTGGGAGGTTGTTCTCAGCACCCAGAGGCCACTCCCCTGAGAGGCTGTGGGGCGAGGGCAGGTCCCAGAACTGCCACTGAGTGGGCCCGGCCCTGGGCCCAGGCTGAACCAGATCCCCCCACCCCAGGTGGTGCTGTCCATGTTGTATGCCTCTCCCCCTGCCCTCTGCCCTTTGGCCTCTGGCCTATGCGCTCACCTTCCCTACCCGCCCTCTCCCCCTGCCCTTTGCTCCCACTGACCCCAACTGCCCCAGCCAGAGATCCATGAAGGGCCTCCTGCTGACCACGTGCTGCGATGCTGCTGACGGCCACACGGGGGCAGCAGAGCCCTGCGTGTGCCGGTGCTGGTGCCCTGCTCAGAGCTGCTGTGCTGGGCCTGGGGCAGGAGTGGGCCAGAGGGGACGCCTGCTGGAGGTCAGCCAGGTCACCTGACCCCTGTCCCAGGTCACTCGAGGCCTCTCCCAACTCACTGGACCCTTGTCCAGGTCACCAGACCCACACCCATGGTCACCTTGGCCCCATCCCACCAGGCTGAGCTCACCACAATAGCACGGCCATGGGGCTGAGCTGGCTGGGCCTGTGGTGAGTGTCCACCCTGCGGGCAGTGCTTGGAGACCCCGGGGGGGGGGGCACTGGGCCCTGGACACTGAGATGGGTGCTGGGACACAGCTCAGGGACCACACTCCTGGTCCCCTGTCCTGTCCTGGGCACCTCCACGGTGGGGACCCAGTGGGGCAGGAGGCGGGTGCCTGGTGCCTGGTGCCTGCGGGGAGACAGGCTGGGCCTGGGGCCACTCGGGCCTCCAGGGGAGGCCAGTTGGTGGAGCCAGGAGGGTTCCGGTCCGAGGTGCCAGGGGGACTCACGTAACAGGTTGCAGGGTTTATGGGACCCCCAGGGGGCGCTTCCCAGGCGGTCACCCCTGCACGTGGGTGTGGGTTCGGTGCTCCCAGAGGCCCACGGTGTGAGGTGAGCACTTTGCCATCAGCTTCAGAGCAAAGATGGTGCATCATCGCCCTCAGATGGGAAAGGCGGCTCCTGCTGACCCTCCTGCTGGTTCTACCCCCGAAAGGAGAGCCCCTCAGAGCTTCCAGGGACCTGGAACTGAGGTCTGGGGACGCACGCTGGCTCTGCGGGCATCCCTGGCCCCTCGGGGCACGGACGGGTCACTTGGAGGTGGCAGCTGGTGGATGGACGCCTGGGGCCCCACCTCCTGGTCTCTCCAGCTGGGAGTCCAACAGGTCACAGGCGGGCCCTGGGGGCGAGTCTGGAGCGTGTGCAATGGCGCAGGAGGGCCACCAGGGGGCGCCCGGACCTGCTCTGTGGTCACAGGGGTGGATGGGTTTGCCATTCAGCTCTCACAACATTAACCCACCCGCTGTGATCCCACATCCGAATATTCTAATAACGGGCCCCTAAGTCTCACTGAGGCTCCTGGCTCCCACTCTTCTCGGGGGGCTTCCAGCTCTGGCTCCGCTGTGACTTTCTTGGTCCGTGGACTCTGATGCTCAGACCTCCACCAGCACATACCCCGAGGCCGCCTCTGAGGCCTGAACCCCCAACACTGGACCCCAGAGCCGCCTGGGAGGAGGGTCTGGTGGCGGGGGCATGGCAGAACGGTGATGGCGCAATGTGACCCTGTACCCCCACTTGCCCCACCTGCCCCAGCCAGAGGTCTGGGAAGAGCCTCCTGCTGACCACGTGCGGCGATGCTGCTGACGGCCACACGGGGGCAGCAGAGCCCTGCGTGTGCTGGTGCTGGTGCCCAGCTCACAGCTGCTGTGCTGGGCCTGGGGCCAGGAGTGGGCCAGAGGGGACGCCTGCTGGGAGGCCAGCCAGGACACCTGACCCAGGTCACTTGAGCCCTGTCCCAGGTCACTCAACCCTCACCCCAGGTCATCTGACCCCTGTCCCTGATCTCCTTGACCTGGACCCTGAAGGGCTGAGCTCACCGCAATAGCGCGGCCATGGGGCTGAGCTGGCTGGGCCTGTGGTGAGCGTCCACCCCCAGGGCAGTGCTTGTAGACCTCGGGGGCACTGGGCACTGAGATTAGTGCTTGGGAGACAGTTCGGGGCCACACTCCTGGTCCCCTGTCCTGTCCTGGGCACCTCAACGGTGGGGACCCAGTGGGCCAGGAGGTGGGTGCCGGGTGCCTGCAGGGAGACAGCCTGAACCTGAGGGCAGGGTCAGCTGGTGGTGGCCAGGCGGGGTCCAGGTTAATAGGTGGCAGATACTCACATTCCAGGTTGCAGGGTCTGTGTGACCCCCAGGGGGCGCTTCCCAGGCGGTCACTCCTGCACGTGGGTGTGGGTTCGGTGCTCCCAGCGGCCACGGTGTGAGGTGAGCACTTTGGCATCAGCTTCAGAGCAAAGATGGTGCATCATCGCCCTCATAATGGGAAAGGCGGCTCCTGCTGACCCTCTTGCTGGTTCTGAGCCTGAAAGGAGGGCCCCTCAGAGCTTCCGGGATTTGAGCTGAGGTCTGGGGACGCACGCTGGCTCTGTGGGCATCCCTGGCCCCTCGGGGCACGGACGGGTCACTTGGAGGTGGCAGCTGGTGGATGGACGCCTCGGGCCCCCACCTCCTGGTCTCTCCAGCTGGGAGTCCAACAGGTCACAGGCGGGCCCTGGTGGCAAGTCTGGAGCGTGTGCAATGGCGCAGGAGGGCCACCAGGGGGCGCCCGGACCTGCTCTGTGGTCACAGGGGTGGATGGGTTTGCCATTCAGCTCTCACAACATTAACCCACCCGCTGTGATCCCACATCCGAATATTCTAATAACGGGCCCCTAAGTCTCACTGAGCCTCCTCGCTCCCACTCTTCTCAGGGGGCTTCCAGCTCTGGCTCCGCTATGACTTTCTTGGTCCGTGGACTCTGATGCTCAGAGCTCCACCCGCACCCCCCGAGACCGCCTCTGAGGCCTGAACCCCCAGGACTGGCCATCAGAGCTGCCCATGATGAGGGTCGGGTGGAGGGGAAATGGCAGAACATCAATGGCGCCCGAGCCGGCTCTGCGGGCCTATCTGGGCGGGGCGGGGCCTCACCCCTGCAGGTGCCAAAGGCCTTCTCCCAGGACCCCCAGCACCACCGCCTCCGGACCCTGCCGCAAGGGAACCTGGGAGAGGGTGCGGAGTGGATCCCGAATGTCACGCTGTGGGCCTTGGCGAGTGTTCTCCTTAGGGAGTGCCCCCCCAAACTGCAATGAGGAACACAGCACCCCTCCTGACCAGGGTGCGAGTGACCCCCTCAGGCCTCCAACCTCAGGCGGGGCTGGGCCTGGAGCCCTCAGGACAGCAGACACGCCTGGTGCCCGCACCCGCGTGACCCTCCCTGGGAGGTTGTTCTCAGCACCCAGAGGCCACTCCCCTGAGAGGGCGTGGGGCGAGGGCAGGTCCCAGAACTGCCACTGAGTGGGCCCAGCCCTGGGCCCAGGCTGAACCAGACCCCCCCACCCCCAGGTGGTGCTGTCCGTGTTGTATGCCTCTCCCCCTGCTCTCTGCCCTTTGTCCTCTGACCTCTGGCTCTCACCTTCCCTACCCGCCCTCTCCCCCTGCCCTTTGCTCCCACCTGCCCCAGCCAGAGATCCATGACGGGCCTCCTGCTGACCACGTGCTGCGATGCTGCTGACGACCACACGGGGGCAGCAGAGCCCTGCGTGTGCTGGTGCTGGTGCCCAGCTCAGAGCTGCTGTGCTGGGCCTGGGGCAGGAGTGGGCCAGAGGGGACGCCTGCTGGAGGTCAGCCTGGTCAAGTGATCCCTGTCCCAGGTCACTCGAGGCCTCTCCCAACTCACCCGACCCTTGTCCAGGTCACCAGACCCCCACCCGTGGTCACCTTGGCCCCATCCCGCCAGGCTGAGCTCACCACAATAGCACGGCCATGGGGCTGAGCTGGCTGGGCCTGTGGTGAGCGTCCACCCTGCGGGCAGTGCTTGGAGACCCTGGGGGGGGGGGCCCTGGGCCCTGGACACTGAGATGGGTGCTGGGACACAGCTCAGGGACCACACTCCTGGCCCCCTGTCCTGTCCTGGGCACCTCCACGGTGGGGACCCAGTGGGGCCGGAGGCGGGTGCCTGGTGCCTGCCAGGGAGACAGCCTGGGCCGGGGGCCACTCGGGCCTCCAGGGGAGGTCAGTTGGTGGAGCCAGGAGGGTTCCGGTCCGAGGTGCCAGGGGGACTCACATAACAGGTTGCAGGGTTTATGGGACCCCCAGGGGGCGCTTCCCAGGCGGTCACCCCTGCACGTGGGTGTGGGTTAGGTGCTCCCAGAGGCCCACAGTGTGAGGTGAGCACTTTGGCATCAGCTTCAGAGCAAAGATGGTGCATCATCGCCCTCAGAATGGGAAAGGCGGCTCCTGCTGACCCTCCTGCTGGTTCTACCCCCAAAAGGAGGGCCCCTCACAGCTTCCGGGGACCAGGAGCTGAGGTCTGGGGACGCACGCTGGCTCTGTGGGCATCCCTGGCCCCTCGGGGCACGGATGGGTCACTTGGAGGTGGCAGCTGGTGGATGGACGCCTCGGGCCCCACCTCCTGGTCTCTCCAGCTGGGAGTCCAACAGGTCACAGGCGGGCCCTGGGGGCGAGTCTGAAGCATATGCAATGGCGCAGGAGGGCCACCAGGGGGCGCCCGAACCTTCTTATTGGTCACAGGGGTGGATGGGTTTGCCATTCAGCTCTCACAACATTAACCCACCCGTTGTGATCCCACATCCGAATATTCTAATAACGGGCCCCTAAGTCTCACTGAGCCTCCTCGCTCCCACTCTGCTCCGGTGGCTTCCAGCTTTGGCTCCGCTATGACTTTCTTGGTCCGTGGACTCTGATGCTCAGAGCTCCACCTGCACCTCCTCCCGCCCCCCCAGGCCGCCTCTGAGGCCTGAACCCCCAGGACTGGCCCCAGAGCTGCCCATGATGAGGGTTTGGTGGAGGGGAAATGGCAGAACATCAATGGCGCCCGAGCCGGCTCTGCGGGCCTATCTGGGCGTGGCGGGGCCTCACCCCTGCAGGTGCCAAAGGCCTTCTCCCAGGACCCCCAGCACCACCGCCTCCGGACCCTGCCGCAAGGGAACCTGGGAGAGGGTGCGGAGTGGATCGCGAATGTCACTCTGTGGGCCTTGGGGAGTGTTCTCCTTAGGGAGTGCCCCCCCAAACTGCAATGAGGAACACAGCACCCCTCCTGACCAGGGTGCGAGTGACCCCCTCAGGCCTCCAACCTCAGGCGGGGCTGGGCCTGGAGCCTTCAGGACAGCAGACACGCCTGGTGCCTGCACCCGTGTGACCCTCCCTGGGAGGTTGTTCTCAGCACCCAGAGGCCACTCCCCTGAGACGGTGTGGGGCGAGGGCAGGTCCCAGAACTGCCACTGAGTGGGCCCGGCCCTGGGCCCAGGCTGAACCAGACCCCCCCACCCCCAGGTGGTGCTGTCCGTGTTGTATGCCTCTCCCCCTGCTCTCTGCCCTTTGTCCTCTGACCTCTGGCTCTCACCTTCCCTACTCGCCCTCTCCCCCTGCCCTTTGCTCCCACTGGCCCCATCTGCCCCACCTGCCCCAGCCAGAGATCCATGAAGGGCCTCCTGCTGACCACGTGCTGCGATGCTGCTGACGGCCACACGGGGGCAGCAGAGCCCTGCGTGTGCTGGTGCTGGTGTCCAGCTCAGAGCTGCAGGGCTGGGCCTGGGCCAGGAGTGGGCCAGAGGGGACGCCTGCTGGAGGTCAGTCAGGTCACCTGACCACTGTCCCAGGTCACTCGAGGCCTCTCCTAACTCACCCGACCCTTGTCCAGGTCACCAGACCCCCACCTGTGGTCACCTTGGCCCCATCCCGACAGGCTGAGCTCACCACAATATCACAGCCATGGGGCTGAGCTGGCTGGGCCTGTGGTGAGTGTCCACCCTGCGGGCAGTGCTTGGAGACCCCGGGGGAGGGGGGCACTGGACCTGGACAAAGATGGGTGCTGGGACACAGCTCTGGGACCACACTCCTGGTCCCCTGTCCTGTCCTGGGCACCTCCATGGTGGGGACCCAGTGGGGCAGGAGGCGGGTGCCTGGTGCCTGCCAGGGAGACAGCCTGGGCCTGGGGCCACTCGGGCCTCCAGGGGAGGTCAGTTGGTGGAGCCAGGAGGGTTCCGGTCCGAGGTGCCAGGGGGACTCACATAACAGGTTGCAGGGTTTATGGGACCCCCAGGGGGTGCTTCCCAGGCGGTCACCCCTGCACGTGGGTGTGGGTTCGGTGCTCCCAGGGACCCACGGTGTGAGGTGAGCACTTTGGCATCAGCTTTAGAGCAAAGATGTGCATCATCGCCCTCAGAATGGGAAAGGCGGCTCTTGCCCTTCCTGCTGGTTCTGAGCCCGAAAGGAGGGCCCCTCACAGCTTCTGGGGTCCTGGAGCTGAGGTCTGGGGACGCACGCTGGCTCTGTGGGCATCCCTGGCCCCTCGGGGCACGGATGGGTCACTTGGAGGTGGCCGCTGGTGGATGGACGCCTCGGGCCCCACCTCCTGGTCTCTCCAGCTGGGAGTCCAACAGGTCACAGGCGGGCCCTGGGGGCAAGTCTGGAGCGTGTGCAATGGCGCAGGACGGCCACCAGGGGGCGCCCGAACCTGCTCTGTGGTCACAGGGGTGGATGGGTTTGCCATTCAGCTCTCACAACATTAACCCACCCGTTGTGATCCCACATCCGAATATTCTAACACCGGGCCCCTAAGTCTCACTGAGGCTCCTCGCTCCCACACTTCTCAGGTGGCTTCCAGCTTTGGCTTCCTTATGACTTTCTTGGTCCGTGGACTCTGATGCTCAGAGCTCCACCTGCAGACCCCAAGAGGCCACCTCTGAGGCCTGAACCCCCAACACTGGACCCCAGAGCCGCCTGGGTGGAGGGTCTGGTGGCGGGGGCATGGCAGAACAGTGATGGCGCATTGTGGCCCTTTACCCCCACCTGCCCCACCTGCCCCAGCCAGAGGTCTGGGAAGGGCCTCCTGCTGACCACGTGCGGCGATGCTGCTGACGGCCACACGGGGGCAGCAGAGCCCTGCGTGTGCTGGTGCTGGTGCCCAGCTCAGAGCTGCTGTGCTGGGCCTGGGGCAGGAGTGGGCCAGAGGGGACGCCTGCTGGGAGGCCAGGCAGAACTCCTGACCCAGGTCACTTGAGCCCTGTCCCAGGTCACTCAACCCTCACCCCAGGTTATCTGACCCCTGTCCCTGATCCCCTTGACCTGGACCCTGAAGGGCTGAGCTCACCTCAATAGCGCGGCCATGGGCTGAGCTGGCTGGGCCTGTGGTGAGCGTCCATCCCCAGGGCAGTGCTTGTAGACCTCAGGGGCACTGGGCACTGAGATTAGTGCTTGGGAGACAGTTCGGGGCCACACTCCTGGTCCCCTGTCCTGTCCTGGGCACCTCCATGGTGGGGACCCAGTGGGCCAGGAGGTGGGTGCCGGGTGCCTGCAGGGAGACAGCCTGAACCTGAGGGCAGGGTCAGCTGGTGGCGGCCAGGCAGGGTCCAGGTTAATAGATGGCAGATACTCACATTCCAGGTTGCAGGGTCTGTGTGACCCCCAAGGGGCGCTTCCCAGGCGGTCACCCTGCACGTGGGTGTGGGTTCGGTGCTCCCAGCGGCCCACAGTGTGAGGTGAGCACTTTGCCATCAGCTTCAGAGCAAAGATGTGCATCATCGCCCTCAGATGGGAAAGGCGGCTCCTGCTGACCCTCCTGCTGGTTCTGAGCCCGAAAGGAGGGCCTCTCACAGCTTCCGGGGACCTGGAACTGAGGTCTGGGGACGCACGCTGGCTCTGTGGGCATCCCTGGCCCCTCGGGGCACGGATGGGTCACTTGGAGGTGGCAGCTGGTGGATGGACGCCTCGGGCCCCACCTCCTGGTCTCTCCAGCTGGGAGTCCAACAGGTCACAGGCGGGCCCTGGGGGCGAGTCTGGAGCGTGTGCAATGGCGCAGGAGGGCCACCAGGGGGCGCCCGGACCTGCTCTGTGGTCACAGGGGTGGATGGGTTTGCCATTCAGCTCTCACAACATTAACCCATCCGCTGTGATCCCACATCCGAATATTCTAATAACGGGCCCCTAAGTCTCACTGAGGCTCCTCGCTCCCACACTTCTCGGGGGGCTTCCAGCTCTGGCTCCGCTATGACTTTCTTGGTCCGTGGACTCTGATGCTCAGAGCTCCACCCGCACCCCCCGCCCCCCACCCCCGAGGCCGCCTCTGAGGCCTGAACCCCCAGGACTGGCCATCAGAGCTGCCCATGATGAGGGTCTGGTGGAGGGAAATGGCAGAACATCAATGGCGCCCGAGCCGGCTCTGCGGGCCTATCTGGGCGGGGCGTGGCCTCACCCCTGCAGGTGCCAAAGGCCTTCTCCCAGGACCCCCAGCACCACCGCCTCCGGACCCTGCCGCAAGGGAACCTGGGAGAGGGTGCGGAGTGGATCGCGAATGTCACTCTGTGGGCCTTGGGGAGTGTTCCCCTTGGGGAGTGCCCCCCCAAACTGCAATGAGGAACACAGCACCCCTCCTGACCAGGGTGCGAGTGACCCCCTCAGGCCTCCAACCTCAGGCGGGGCTGGGCCTGGAGCCCTCAGGACAGCAGACACGCCTGGTGCCCGCACCCGCATGACCGTCCCTGGGAGGTTGTTCTCAGCACCCAGAGGCCACTCCCCTGAGAGGGTGTGGGGCGAGGGCAGGTCCCAGAACTACCACTGAGTGGGCCCAGCCCTGGGCCCAGGCTGAACCAGACCCCCCCACCCCCAGGTGGTGCTGTCCGTGTTGTATGCCTCTCCCCCTGCTCTCTGCCCTTTGTCCTCTGACCTCTGGCTCTCACCTTCCCTACTCGCTCTCTCCCCCTGCCCTTTGCTCCCACCGGCCCCATCTGCCCCACCTGCCCCAGCCAGAGATCCTTGAAGGGCCTCCTGCTGACCACGTGCTGCGATGCTGCTGACGGCCACACGGGGGCAGCAGAGCCCTGCGTGTGCTGGTGCTGGTGCCCTGCTCAGAGCTGCTGTGCTGGGCCTGGGGCAGGAGTGGGCCAGAGGGGACGCCTGCTGGAGGTCAGCCAGGTCACCTGACCCCTGTCCCAGGTCACTCGAGGCCTCTCCCAACTCACTGGACCCTTGTCCAGGTCACCAGACCCACACCCATGGTCACCTTGGCCCCATCCCACCAGGCTGAGCTCACCACAATAGCACGGCCATGGGGCTGAGCTGGCTGGGCCTGTGGTGAGTGTCCACCCTGCGGGCAGTGCTTGGAGACCCCGAGGGGGGGCACTGGGCCCTGGACACTGAGATGGGTGCTGGGACACAGCTCAGGGACCACACTCCTGGTCCCCTGTCCTGTCCTGGGCACCTCCACGGTGGGGACCCAGTGGGGCAGGAGGCGGGTGCCTGGTGCCTGCCAGGGAGACAGCCTGGGCCGGGGGCCACTCGGGCCTCCAGGGGAGGTCAGTTGGTGGAGCCAGGAGGGCTCCGGTCCGAGGTGCCAGGGGGACTCAGGTAACAGGTTGCAGGGTTTATGGGACCCCCAGGGGGCGCTTCCCAGGCGGTCACCCCTGCACGTGGGTGTGGGTTCGGTGCTCCCAGGGGCCCACGGTGTGAGGTGAGCACTTTGGCATCAGCTTCAGAGCAAAGATGGTGCATCATCGCCCTCAGAATGGGAAAGGCGGCTCTTGCCCTTCCTGCTGGTTCTGAGCCCGAAAGGAAGGCCCCTCACAGCTTCTGGGGTCCTGGAGCTGAGGTCTGGGGACGCACGCTGGCTCTGTGGGCATCCCTGGCCCCTCGGGGCACGGACGGGTCACTTGGAGGTGGCAGCTGGTGGATGGACGCCTCGGGCCCCACCTCCTGGTCTCTCCAGCTGGGAGTCCCAACAGGTCACAGGCGGGCCCTGGGGGCAAGTCTGGAGCGTGTGCAATGGCGCAGGACGGCCACCAGGGGGCGCCCGAACCTTCTTATTTGTCACAGGGGTGGATGGGTTTGCCATTCAGCTCTCACAACATTAACCCACCCGTTGTGATCCCACATCCGAATATTCTAATAACGGGCCCCTAAGTCTCACTGAGGCTCTTCGCTCCCACTTCTCGGGGGGCTTCCAGCTCTGGCTCTGCTATGACTTTCTTGGTCGGTGGACTCTGATGCTCAGAGCTCCACCTGCACCCCCCGAGGCCGCCTCGGAGGCCTGAACCCCCAACACTGGACCCCAGAGCCGCCTGGGTGGAGGGTCTGGTGGCGGGGCATGGCAGAACGGTGATGGCGCATTGTGGCCCTGTACCCCCACCTGCCCCACCTGCCCCAGCCAGAGGTCTGGGAAGAGCCTCCTGCTGACCACGTGCGGCGATGCTGCTGACGGCCACACGGGGGCAGCAGAGCCCTGCGTGTGCTGGTGCTGGTGCCCTGCTCAGAGCTGCTGTGCTGGGTCTGGGGCCAGGAGTGGGCCGGAGGGGAAACTTCCTGGGAAGCCTGCTGGGTCACCTGATCCCTGTCCCAGGTCACTCGAGGCCTCTCCCAACTCACCGGATCCTTGTCCAGGTCACCAGACCCCCACCCGTGGTCACCTTGGCCCCATCCCGCCAGGCTGAGTCACCACAATAGCACGGCCATGGGGCTGAGCTGGCTGGGCCTGTGCTGAGCGTCCACCCTGCGGGCAGTGCTTGTAGACCCTGGGGGGGTGGGCACTGGGCCCTGGACACTGAGATGGGTGCTGGGACACAGCTCAGGGACCACACTCCTGGTCCCCTGTCCTGTCCTGGGCACCTCCACGGTGGGGACCCAGTGGGGCAGGAGGCAGGTGCCTGGTGCCTGCCAGGGAGACAGCCTGGGCCCGGGGCCACTCGGGCCTCCAGGGGAGGTCAGTTGGTGGAGCCAGGAGGGTTCCGGTCCGAGGTGCCAGGGGGACTCAGGTAACAGGTTGCAGGGTTTGTTAGTTCTTTTCGCGCTGTCACACCTGCACACCTGTGTGGTCCTGTGTCCATGGTCTACCTGTGTGTACATACGTGGCAGGACGTGTTCTAAATCCCTGGGACTTGGTCAGGTGACCTCGGTCCTGTGTGTCCCTGGAGTGCCCTCTCCTTCTGTGGTCCCACCGGGATGATGACAGCCTGTCAGCCCCGTGTTTGCTCTCTGCTGTGTGTTGGCTATGTGTTTGCCGTTTGCTGTGTGTTTGCCGTTTGCTGTGTGTTTGCCGTTTGCTGTGTGTTGGCTGTTTGCTGTGTGTTTGCTGTGTGTTTGCTGTGTGTTGGTTGTTTGCTGTGTGTTTGCTGTGTGCTGGCTGTTTGCTGTGTGTTGGCTGTTTGCTGTGTGTTGAGTGTTTGCTCTGTGTTGGCTGTTTGCTGTGTGTTTGCTGTGTGTTTGCTGTGTGTTGGTTGTTTGCTGTGTGTTTGCTGTGTGCTGGCTGTTTGCTGTGTGTTGGCTGTTTGCTGTGTGTTGGCTGTTTGCTGTGTGTTTGCTGTGTGTTAGTTGTTTGCTGTGTGTTTGCCGTTTGCTGTGTGTTGGCTGTTTGCTGTGTGTTTGCTGTGTGTTGCTGTGTGTTGGTTGTTTGCTGTGTGTTTGCTGTGTGCTGGCTGTTTGCTGTGTGTTGGCTGTTTGCTGTGTGTTGGCTGTTTGCTGTGTGTTGGCTGTTTGCTGTGTGTTGAGTGTTTGCTCTGTGTTGGCTGTTTGCTGTGTGTTGGTTGTTTGCTGTGTGTTGCTGTGTGTTGGTTGTTTGCTGTGTGTTTGCTGTGTGCTGGCTGTTTGCTGTGTGTTGGCTGTTTGCTGTGTGTTGGCTGTTTGCTGTGTGTTGGCTGTTTGCTGTGTGTTGAGTGTTTGCTCTGTGTTGGCTGTTTGCTGTGTGTTTGCTGTGTGTTGGTTGTTTGCTGTGTGTTTGCTGTGTGCTGGTTGTTTGCTGTGTGTTGCTGTGTGTTGGTTGTTTGCTGTGTGTTTGCTGTGTGTTGGCTGTTTGCTGTGTGTTGAGTGTTTGCTGTGTGTTGGCTGTTTGCTGTGTATTGGTTGTTTGCTGTGTGTTTGCTGTGTGCTGGCTGTTTGCTGTGTGTTGGCTGTTTGCTGTGTGTTGGTTGTTTGCTGTGTGTTTGCTGTGTGCTGGCTGTTTGCTGTGTGTTGGCTGTTTGCTGTGTGTTGAGTGTTTGCTGTGTGTTGCTGTGTGTTGGTTGTTTGCTGTGTGTTTGCTGTGTGCTGGCTGTTTGCTGTGTGTTTGCTGTGTGTTGGTTGTTTGCTGTGTGTTGCTGTGTGTTGGTTGTTTGCTGTGTGTTTGCTGTGTGTTGGTTGTTTGCTGTGTGTTTGCTGTGTGTTGGTTGTTTGCTGTGTGTTTGCTGTGTGCTGGCTGTTTGCTGTGTGTTGGTTGTTTGCTGTGTGTTTGCTGTGTGCTGGCTGTTTGCTGTGTGTTTGCTGTGTGTTGGCTGTTTGCTGTGTGTTGAGTGTTTGCTGTGTGTTGGCTGTTTGCTGTGTGTTGAGTGTTTGCTGTGTGTTGCTGTGTGTTGGTTGTTTGCTGTGTGTTTGCTGTGTGCTGGCTGTTTGCTGTGTGTTTGCTGTGTGTTGGTTGTTTGCTGTGTGTTTGCTGTGTGCTGGCTGTTTGCTGTGTGTTGCTGTGTGTTGGTTGTTTGCTGTGTGTTTGCTCTGTGTTGGCTGTTTGCTGTGTGTTGGCTGTTTGCTGTGTGTTGGCTGTTTGCTGTGTGTTGGCTGTTTGCTGTGTGTTGAGTGTTTGCTCTGTGTTGGCTGTTTGCTGTGTGTTTGCTGTGTGTTGGTTGTTTGCTGTGTGTTTGCTGTGTGCTGGCTGTTTGCTGTGTGTTGCTGTGTGTTGGTTGTTTGCTGTGTGTTTGCTGTGTGTTGGCTGTTTGCTGTGTGTTGAGTGTTTGCTGTGTGTTTGCTGTGTGCTGGCTGTTTGCTGTGTGTTGGTTGTTTGCTGTGTGTTTGCTGTGTGCTGGCTGTTTGCTGTGTGTTGGCTGTTTGCTGTGTGTTTGCTGTGTGTTGGCTGTTTGCTGTGTGTTGAGTGTTTGCTGTGTGTTTGCTGTGTGCTGGCTGTTTGCTGTGTGTTGGTTGTTTGCTGTGTGTTTGCTGTGTGTTGGTTGTTTGCTGTGTGTTTGCTGTGTGTTGGTTGTTTGCTGTGTGTTTGCTGTGTGCTGGCTGTTTGCTGTGTGTTTGCTGTGTGTTGGTTGTTTGCTGTGTGTTTGCTGTGTGCTGGCTGTTTGCTGTGTGTTTGCTGTGTGTTGGCTGTTTGCTGTGTGTTGAGTGTTTGCTGTGTGTTGGCTGTTTGCTGTGTGTTGAGTGTTTGCTGTGTGTTGGTTGTTTGCTGTGTGTTTGCTGTGTGCTGGCTGTTTGCTGTGTGTTGCTGTGTGTTGGTTGTTTGCTGTGTGTTTGCTGTGTGCTGGCTGTTTGCTGTGTGTTGCTGTGTGTTTGCTGTGTGTTGGCTGTTTGCTGTGTGTTGGCTGTTTGCTGTGTGTTGGCTGTTTGCTGTGTGTTGGCTGTTTGCTGTGTGTTGGCTGTTTGTTGGTTGTTGTGTGTGTGTTTGCTGTGTGTTGGCTGTTTGCTGTGTGTTGGCTGTTTGCTGTGTGTTGGCTGTGTGTTGGCTGTTTGCTGTGTGTTGGCTGTGTGTTGGTTGTTTGCTGTGTGTTTGCTGTGTGTTGGCTGTTTGCTCTGTGTTGCTGTGTGTTGGCTGTTTGCTGTGTATTTGCTGTGTGCTGGCTATTTGCTGTGTGCTGTATGTTTGCTGTGTGTTGGCTGTTTGCTGTGTGTTGGCTGTTTGCTGTGTGTTTGCTCTGTGTTGGCTGTTTGCTGTGTGTCGGATGTGCGTTTACTGTATGTTGGCTGTGGGTTGGCTGTGTGTTGGCTGTTGGCTGTGTGTTTGCTGTGTGTTGGCTGTTTGCTGTGTGTTTGCTGTGTGCTGGCTGTTTGCTGAGCTGCACAGGGTCAGCCACGCCCTGGCCCCAGGCCACCTCCTCTGCGGGAGCGGCTAGAGTGACCTCAACGAGGGAAGCAGGAGAAGCAGGTGGGGTTGTGCCCACCGCAGAGCAGAGCGGCCCTGACCACTGTCCTTGTGACCCCCGGAAACACTGGACTGAGAAACCGTAAAGCTGCCCCTTTGCTTTGGCAAGGTGACCTGTGAGGAAGGAGGGCCCGGAGGGTCCCGGTCACTGCACAGGGCACGTCCAGGGCACGGCAGGACCGCAGGCTCCCTGGGGGTGAGGGCGGCCGTGCCCCCAGGTGCAGCACCCAAGCCCCAGGGGGAACTGCAGTCCAGTTAGGACGAGGGCCCTGCGAGTCCTAAACACAGGTGACCTACATGGCTCGGTGGTTGAGTGCCAGCCTAGGAACCAGGAGGTCACGGTTCGATTCCCCGTCAGGGCACATGCCCGGGTTGTGGGCTCCATCCCTATTGTGAGGTGTGCAGGAGGCAGCTGATCAGTGACTCTCTCATCATTGATGTTTCTATCTCTCCCTCTCCCTTCCTCTCTGAAATCAATAAAAATATATTAAAAACAAAACAAAATAGGTGACGGGCCTGGGGAGAGGCCAGGACGCAGGAGGCCAACAGGGTGGAGGCGCAGAGTTGGGGCCCTCTGACCGGTCCCCTGGAGACTCCCCACTTCTCAGACTCCTTGCCGGTGCCTCCCACTCTCCTGCCCCCACCTTCCCCCATTTCCCTACACCCCCTCCTGTCTGTTCCCCCACACCTCCCCCTACTTCCTGCTCACTGGCTTCCTGGGTCCCCCTCTCCCATGACCCCACCCCACCTCTCGCCTGCTCCCAGTCCTCCCGCCTGCCCGCCCCTCCTGGCCCTGGGGGTCAGAGGCCCGGCTCTGAGAGTGCCACCAGTGTCGAGTGTGTGTGGGGAGTGTGTGTGGGGGGGCCGGGCTCTTCCCGAGGCCCCAGGGGACACACCACCCCTCCCCCACCGCCTAATTGTATTCGCAGGTCACGTGGGTGTGTGCAGCCTGATGGAGGGGCCCCTCTGTGCCCGTCCTCTGCCCAGCAAGGACCTTCAGGCCGGCCCGCCCCGGCCTCAGGGGCTGGTTCCCTCCACTTCAGCTAAAGGCCTTCACCACTGGGCAGGCGGGCGAGTTGGCCTGGGGTCCTCTGTGGGCAGCCCTGGGACTGACCACAAAGCAGCCTCCTCCCCAGCAGCGGGAGCCGAGGCCGCTGGACCCTGGCTGTGGGCCCTCCTGCAGCCAGTCCTCCCGGCCTCCTGAGCACACCCAGCCCGACTGGGGGGCAGGGGCTGGGCCTGAGGCTGGAGAGGAAGTCCCAGGAGGGGGGCAGCCCCCAGGATGACCAGACCCTCCTCCCTAGCTATGCACCCCCCCCCCTGGGGGTCTGGAAGGATGGGGGGACGGTGGGAAGGGGAGGCCAGCCGGCCAGTGGGGCCTCTGCCCGGGGGTGCGGGGAGGCCAGGAGGGTGAGGCTGTCCCCATCAGCCCCCAGGGACCCCCGGCCCTTGGAGGCCTGGGCCTGAGGCCTCGGGTTCCCTGGTGGTGGAGTGGGCTCTCCTCCCCAGCCCCCCACTGGCCAGCCTGTCTCCTCTGCAAGGCCCCTCCCAGGCCCTCCTTCTCCTGAGGGGTCTCTTAAAGAAAAACCCTTTTTATTGTGGAATGTCACTTTCTGACAGGAAAGTGCCCCAAGCCAAGACACATAATCCAAGAGCCACCAAAGCAGCCGTGCACCCCCCCTCCCACTCCCCCCCCTCCGCAAGGCTGAGCCGCTCTCCTGGCCCCTCAACCCAAAGGCACCGAGTCCCCTGGAGTGTGGGGGACACGTGCCCAGGGGGGGCTCAGCCTCTGCATGGGGTGGCTCTGGGCGGGGGCTCAGCCTCTGCATGGGGTGGCCCTGGGTGGGGGGCTTGGCCTCTGCATGGGGTGGCCCTGGGGGGGCTCAGCCTCTGCATGGGGTGGCTCTGGGCGGGGGCTCAGCCTCTGCATGGGGTGGCCCTGAGGGGGCTCAGCCTCTGCATGGGGTGGCCAGGTGTAGGGACTCAGCCAGGGCGTTGGCTGTGACCAGGGGTTTCCTGGGCTCAGCAGGAGGGGCCGGGGTGGGGGTGGCTCGGCACCAGCTGCCCTCGGCTGGGCCCTCACAGCCCCATGCATGGACCCGCCCACAGACTCCTCCGCAGCCGGTGGAGCCGGCCCAGGTGCCTGGAGGGGCTGTTGAGGGAGGAGGCAGGGCCTGGCCCGGGGTCACCACCGGCATTGAGGCATGGCCACCTGGGGTCTAGAACCATCCTCAGGTGGCAGAGGAGGTCCAGGGTTTGGAGACTGGCAGGGAGGGGTCAGCGTGGGGTCCATGAAAGGGGACCAGGCAGCTGGGCTGTGGGCCCCGGGCTCACACGGACCCACATGGGCTCACATGGCTCATACAGTCCACACGGCTCTCACATGCTCTCCAAGTTACAGTCACTCCCAGAGGAATGGGGTGGGGGGGAGCCGTGTGGGGCCCATGGGGTTCTCTGAGAAGCAGGGGGCCTCTGCCAGCCCAGACACCCCAGGCCTTCCTCAGCTCTTCATTCTGGGCACTCAGGACCCAGCACATATAGAGACACCCCAGAAAGGATCTGCGGGGTCAGGCTGAGCCGGGGCTGGGTCCCAGGCATCAGCCCCCCAGGGACCCCAGTCACTGTGCACGTGCCCCATGGGGACACAGCGGGGAGGAGGGCAGCACGTGGCCCAGGCCGTGAGCACACACCCCACTCACACTCATCACACACATACACACTCACCCCCTCACTCACCCCCACACACTCACCCCCACACCACCCCCACACACACACACCCACCCCTCACACACACCCACACACACCCACACACATACACCCACACCCACCCACACACACCCCCACACACATTCACACCCACCCAAACTCAGACCACACACTCACTCCCTCACACACACCCACACACATACACACTCATACACACCCACCCACACTCACCCCCACACACATTCACACCCACCCAAACTCAGACCACACACTCTCCCCTTCACACACACCCACACACATACACACTCACACCCTCACACCCACACACACACACACCCCCACCACACACTCACACCCTCACACACACCCACACACACACACTCACACCCTCACCCACACACCCCCACACATACACACTCACACTCACACTCACCCCCCCCACACACACACACACATCCACACTCACACACACCCACACACTCACTCACCCCCCACACACACACCCACCACACTCACAACACCACACACCCACAGCCACACACACTCACAAACACACAGTCCCACCACACATATGCACACTCACACCACACACACAGACCACACACTCACCCACACACACCCATGCTCACAACACTACACTCTCAGCCCCACACACATACACACTCACACACACACTCATTCACACACATGCACACTCACACATCCCCTCACTCACTCACATCCCCACACACTCACACATCCCCATACACTCACTCACACACACCCACACTCATGCTCATATCTCCACACACTCACTCATGTGTGTGGTGGAGAGTGTGCTTCTGGTTCCGTATGAGTCTCTGGAGGTGGCGTGCACCTGCATGTGTGAGTGCAGTGTACTGGACTACGCTGCACTCACACACATGGCTACGCTGAGAGTGTGTGTGTGGCTGGAGGATGCCTGGGTGCATGTCTGAGTGCGTCTGTGTATCTGTCTGTCAGTGTGAACACATGTTTACCTGAGAGGCCATATGCACACACATGTGTGCTTGAGCCCATGGGGTCTATGGGTACATCTGTATGGCAGCACCTGTGTGTCTGTGTGTGTTCAGGAGTGTGTCTGAAAGCCTGGGTGTGTCCGTGTGTCTCTGCCTTGACGTGTCTCCATGTCTCTGTGCGTCTGCTTGTGTCTGTGTCTCTTTCTATTTGTGACTTTGTCTCTGTGTGTGTGACTGTCTGTGTCTGTCTCTGTATGACTGTCCCTGTGTCTCTCTGTCTCTGTGTGTCCGTGTTTCTGTATGTGTCTGTCTCTCTGTCTCTTTGTGTGTTTGTCTCTGTATGATTATGTCTCTGTGTCTCTATGTCTCTGTGTCTCTCTGTGTGTGTCTGTCCCTGTGTCTTTCTGTGAGATTGTGTCTCTGTGTGTGTCTGTCTCCCTGTGTCTGTGTGTATCTCTCCCTGTGTCTGTCTCCCTGTGTCTGTGTGTGTCTGTCTCCCTGTGTCTGTGTGTGTCTGTCTCCCTGTGTCTGTGTGTATCTGTCTTCTTGTGTCTGTGTATATCTGTCTCCTTGTGTCTGTGTATATCTGTCTCCCTGTGTCTGTGTGTGTCTGTCTCCCTGTGTCTGTGTGTGTCTGTCTCCCTGTGTCTGTGTGTGTCTGTCTCCCTGTGTCTGTGTGTATCTGTCTTCTTGTGTCTGTGTATATCCTTGTGTCTGTGTATATCTGTCTCCCTGTGTCTGTGTGTCTGTCTCCCTGTGTCTGTGTGTCTGTCTCCCTGTGTCTGTGTGTCTGTCTCACTGTGTCTGTCTCCCTGTGTCTGTGTGTGTCTGTCTCCCTGTGTCTGTGTGTGTCTGTCTCCCTGTGTCTGTGTGTATCTGTATCCCTGTGTCTGTGTGTCTCCCTGTGTCTGTGTGTATCTGTCTCCTTGTGTCTGTGTATATCTGTCTCCCTGTGTCTGTGTGTGTCTGTCTCACTGTGTCTGTCTCCCTGTGTCTGTGTGTCTGTCTCCCTGTGTCTGTGTGTATCTGTCTCCCTGTGTCTGTGTGTCTGTCTCCCTGTGTCTGTGTGTATCTGTCTCCCTGTGTCTGTGTGTCTGTCTCCCTGTGTCTGTGTGTGTCTGTCTCCCTGTGTCTGTGTGTCTGTCTCCCTGTGTCTGTGTGTGTCTGTCTCACTGTGTCTGTCTCTCTGTGTCTGTGTGTGTCTGTCTCACTGTGTCTGTCTCCCTGTGTCTGTGTATGTCTGTCTCCCTGTGTCTGTGTGTGTCTGTCTCCCTGTGTCTGTGTGTATCTGTCTCCCTGTGTCTGTGTGTCTGTCTCCCTGTGTCTGTGTGTATCTGTCTCCCTGTGTCTGTGTGTCTATCTCCCTGTGTCTGTGTGTGTCTGTCTCCCTGTGTCTGTGTGTATCTGTCTCCCTGTGTCTGTGTGTGTGTCTGTCTCCCTGTGTCTGTGTGTCTGTCTCCCTGTGTCTGTGTGTGTCTGTCTCACTGTGTCTGTCTCTCTGTGTCTGTGTGTGTCTGTCTCACTGTGTCTGTCTCCCTGTGTCTGTGTATGTCTGTCTCCCTGTGTCTGTGTGTGTCTGTCTCCCTGTGTCTGTGTGTCTGTCTCCCTGTGTCTGTGTGTCTGTCTCCCTGTGTCTGTGTGTATCTGTCTCCCTGTGTCTGTGTGTCTGTCTCCCTGTGTCTGTGTGTGTCTGTCTCCCTGTGTCTGTGTGTATCTGTCTCCCTGTGTCTGTGTGTGTGTCTGTCTCCCTGTGTCTGTCTCCCTGTGTCTCTGTGTGTGTATGTATCTGTGTTCTCTGTGATGTTTGCTGAGTTTCTCTGTGTGTGTCCGTTTGTGTCTCCGTGTGACTGTGCGTCTGCATGACTGTGTGTGGGAGACTGTGTGTAAGGAGGGGCTGCCCTACTGACCCCTATCACCCAGGCCACACCTGAGGGTCCTCAGAAACTCCTCCTTAAGCTTCAGAGCCTTCCCTGGAGGCTGGGACGGCTGCAGGGGTGGGATGGAGAGGGCCTGCCTGGCCAGGACACCCTGCTCTGCATCCCCAGACAAGGGCCCCCTCAGGGCCCCCTCAGGGCTGCCTGTCCCATTGCCCCCACAGCTTTGCTGGCCCTCCAGGGTTTCAATGTGCAGGGTGGGTCTCACAGGGGCGTTCACAGCCCACACAGGACAAGGGGCAGGTCTGCCCCCGGGGTGGCCCTGTGGGGCCTGGGGTGGGGGTGGCC
Organism: Eptesicus fuscus; assembly: GCF_027574615.1. Classification (NCBI taxonomy): domain Eukaryota; kingdom Metazoa; phylum Chordata; class Mammalia; order Chiroptera; family Vespertilionidae; genus Eptesicus; species Eptesicus fuscus. Next base: position 16,364,049 of record NC_072496.1, read on the forward strand.
TGGGAGCCCCAAGGCGGCTGCAGCCAGAGGTGTGCGGGCAGGTCCTGTCCTGGGCCAGCAGGACGGAGGGTTGTGGCTGTGCCAGGGCAGGATGGGCTGTGAGGCAGTGCAGGCGAGTGAGGGGGTGAGATTCGGCTGAGGGCTGGATGTCATCCCTGGGGCCTGCGGAGTCCACTTCCCAGGGAGCTGGAGACCTGCTCACGGGAGCTGCGCCTCATTTCCCCGCCCAGAGGCCCCCTCCTCCAGGCAGGCCTCCGGGCCTGGCCACCACAGGCCTGGGCAGCTGGGGGGCACGGTAGGGGGAAAATAGTCAGGAATCCTCCCAAACAGCTGCCCGCCCCTCCCCCACCCATGCAAATGCCAGTCAGCTCAGCTGCTGTGGTCTCAGGGGCAAATGCACGGGGCTTTCCACCCCGGCCCACCTGCCTTGGTGTTTTTAGAAATATTTGCGTGTGTGTTTGTGCCTGTGGAGGGGGTGGGGGTGGGAATGAGCTGGCCCATGGCTTGTTTTTCAGATGGGGCATGGGGAAGGGGAGCGGGGTCCAGCCCTCCACCCCCGTGGGGGCAGGGAGGGTCCTGGGGCAGGTGTGCGACCCCACCCCAGGCAGCGCGTGGACTCCCAGCCTGGTCATGCCCTTGCAGGAGGCCCTGAGTGTGGTCCCCTGCCCTGCTCCATAGAAACTTCCAGAACCACAGTCGCTGTGCTGGGGGGCAGATGGAAAGTGGGACCTGCTCCATAGTCACACTCATGGGTGCGTGCACACACACACACACACACACACACACACACAGGTGTGCACATGCTGTGGCCCAGCGCTGGCTGCCCAGGGGCAGGAGCTGACCCTCCCGTGCTCCGTGCGGCCGCAGCCCTGCCACAGTGACCTCATGGCTCTGCCCTCGGCTCTGGGCACAGACATGCCCCTGGGCCACCTTCCCTGACCCAAGTCGGGAGCTCAGACCCCACACTGCCCACTGCGCATGTGGGTGTGACCATGTGTGTGAGCATGCGAGAGTGCAGGGGCCAGTGGAGGGAGCATGATCCATGGTGTGTACAGATGTGTGCAAACTTGTGTGAGTACTGATGGTGCACATGTGTGTATGGTGGGTGTAGGTGTGTGTACAGGTGTGTGTCAATGTGTATAGTGAGTGTAGGTCCATGTACAGAGGAGCGCACAGATGTATGTAGTGTGTATGTGTGTGTACAGTTGTGTGCATAGGCATGTGCAGTGTGTAGTGAGTGTATGTATGTATGTGTGGCATGTAGGTGTGTGTGTGTAGATGTGTGTAGTGAGTATATGAGTGTGTAGATGTGTGTACAGATGTGTGCACAGGCATGTGTAGCATGCAGTGAGCGTAGGTGTGTGTACAGGTGTGTGTGTGTGTACATATGTGTGTAGTATGCAGATGTGTATACATGTGTGTGCACAGTCAGTGTATGTGTGTGTACAGGTCTGTGCATATGAGTGTGTAGTGTGTAGTGAGTGTAGTGTGTGGTGTGTAGGGGTGTGTAAGGTAGATAGTGGGGATCCCTGGAGACCCTGCAGCTCCTCCCACCCCCAGGCAGGCTGTCATCACCCCAGGAAAAGGCCCCATCCACGCCCCCGGCCTCCTGGCTCTGTAGCAGTGACCCCAGCCCCTGGGCAGTGACAGGGCTGGAGGGGCGGCCCTGCCCCCAGCACAGGGGCACCAATGCACACTCATGATGTGGCACCACGGTGCATTGTGGCTGGGAGGGCGTCCCCCAGTGAGGTGTGTGCAGCCCACTCTCAGGCCTGTGTGTGTTTGTGTGTGCATGTTGGTGTATGCACCCCTCTGAGTGTGCGTGCCCATGCGTTTGTATAAATGCATGTGTCTCTGTGTGCATGTATGTGCATGTGCTTGAGTGACTCCACACGTGTTTGCACACAGTCATGTCTGGTGTACATGCAGGGGGCTGAGGGGCCCTGGAGTTGGGCTGGTATGTGGGGAGGGGCCGGGCCGGGCCGGGACTCACCTCAGAGGCAGCCGGGCCTCAGTGCAGGTGTCCCAAACTGGACAGACAGAGGCACAGACACACAGATCCACTCCCACTCCCAGCACAGCCACACTCACAGGCATGAGAGAAACACACCACCATACCCCCTACACACAACACAAACAGTCCCACAAGCCACCCGGACTCACACTCACCCCTCCACACGCTCATAACACACTGACATACTCAGAACCACACAGATAAACATAGAGACCCACACACATGTTCACTCCCATACTTCACACTCACACACACTCACACTCTCAGTCACACATGATCTCACACTCACACGGTCACACTCTCACAGACACCACCCTCTCACACACTCACTCTCAGTCACTCGCTCTCACACTCTCACAGTCACACACTTTCTCACACTCACACACACTCTCACAGTCACACTCTCTCACACACTCACTCTCAGTCACTCGCTCTCACACTCTCACAGTCACACACTTTCTCACACTCACACACTCACACACCCGCAGTCACACATGATCTTACACTCTCACACACAAACTCACACTCTCACACTCACAGTCACACACACTCACACAGTCACACCCTCTCACAGACATCACTGTCAGTCACTCTCTCTCACACACTCACAGTCACACACCACACACTCACACACCCGCAGTCACACATTCTTCACACACTCTTGCACACCCACAGGCTCACTCAGAGTCCCTCTCATGCACAGTCCTCCCTTTGGGCTAAGTGGGGGGAGAACATGCCACGTGTGGGGGTGCACCAGCCCCACGGCTCACTCCCCAAGTGCCCAGTCCTGCCTGGGGGTCTCTTTTGTGAGGGCATGAGCTCTGTGCTGGAGGAAGACCCCAAGCACGAGCGGAGTGGGGGCCTTGGGGGAGGTCAGCAGAGCTGGGAGCGGCCGAGCGAGGCAGAGCCGCGCCTGTGTGGGGTGGGGGCAGAGCAGGTCGGGCCCACCTGCCGCTCTGGGTCTGGCCCCCGAGGTTTCTGGGGCGCCCTCCAGCCCTCTGCCCTGTGCAGGTGGCTGTGCTGCTGAGGCCGCCTCCGGGCCTCGGGGAAAACCCAGGCCTGCCTGGGCCCGGACACGGGGCTGGGAGGGGGCCTTGGGGCCACGGCACCAGGGGACGAAGGAGACCTGGGACAAGGGCTCCCGGACCCCAGCCTGAGGGCCTGGGCCTGGGCCTGGGGCAGGACCCCCAGGAGGTGCTGACAGCCGGGGGCTCAGGCCTGGGGCTGGGGCAGGACCCCCACGAGGTGCTGACAGCCAGGGGCTCAGGCCTGGGCCTGGGGCAGGACCCCCACGAGGTGCTGACAGCCAGGGGCTCAGGCCTGGGGCTGGGGCAGGACCCCCACGAGGTGCTGACAGCCAGGGGCTCAGGCCTGGGGCTGGGGCAGGACCCCCACGAGGTGCTGACAGCCGGGGGCTCAGGCCTGGGGCTGGGGCAGGTCCCCCACGAGGTGCTGACAGCCGGGGGCTCAGGCCTGGGCCTGGGGCTGGGGCAGGGCCCCCACGAGGTGCTGACAGTAGGGGCTCAGGCCTGGGGCTGGGGCAGGTTCCCCACGAGGTGCTGACAGCCGGGGACTCAGGCCTGGGCCTGGGGCTGGGGCAGGTTCCCCACGAGGTGCTGACAGCCGGGGACTCAGGCCTGGGCCTGGGGCTGGGGCAGGTTCCCCACGAGGTGCTGACAGCCGGGGGCTCAGGCCTGGGCCTGGGGCTGGGGCAGGACCCCCACGAGGTGCTGACAGCCGGGGGCTCAGGCCTGGGGCTGGGGCAGGGCCCCCACGAGGTGCTGACAGCCGGGGGCTCAGGCCTGGGGCTGGGGCAGGGCCCCCACGAGGTGCTGAGAGCAGGAGGCTCAGGCCTGGGGCTGGGGCAGGTCCCCCACGAGGTGCTGACAGTAGGGGCTCAGGCCTGGGGCTGGGGCAGGACCCCCACGAGGTGCTGACAGTAGGGGCTCAGGCCTGGGGCTGGGGCAGGACCCCCACGAGGTGCTGACAGTAGGGGTTCAGGCCTGGGGCTGGGGCAGGACCCCCACGAGGTGCTGACAGTAGGGGCTCAGGCCTGGGGCTGGGGCAGGGCCCCCACGAGGTGCTGAGAGCAGGAGGCTCAGGCCTGGGGCTGGGGCAGGACCCCCATGAGGTGCTGACAGTAGGGGTTCAGGCCTGCGGCTGGGGCATGTCCCCCACGAGGTGCTGACAGTAGGGGCTCAGGCCTGGGGCTGGGGCAGGACCCCCACGAGGTGCTGACAGTAGGGGCTCAGGCCTGGGGCTGGGGCAGGACCCCCACGAGGTGCTGACAGTAGGGGCTCAGGCCTGGGGCTGGGGCAGGTTCCCCACGAGGTGCTGACAGTAGGGGCTCAGGCCTGGGGCTGGGGCAGGTTCCCCACGAGGTGCTGACAGTAGGGGCTCAGGCCTGGGGCTGGGGCAGGGCCTCCACGCAGTGCTGACAGCCGGGGGCTCAGGCCTGGGGCTGGGGCAGGTCCCCCACGAGGTGCTGACAGCCGGGGGCTCGGGCCTGGGGCTGGGGCAGGACCCCCACGAGGTGCTGACAGCCGGGGACTCAGGCCTGGGGCTGGGGCAGGGCCCCCACGAGGTGCTGACAGCCGGGGACTCAGGCCTGGGGCTGGGGCAGGACCCACACGAGGTGCTGGCAGCCGGGGGCTCAGGCGGCTGCCCCTGCGGATGGTGCCCTGACTGACACCAGCCAGCACCGTCTGACAGTGACAGAAACTGCCAGGATACCCAGAGTGGAGGGAGTGCCCGGCGGGGCTGTGTGTGGGGCTGGGGGAACTGGGGGGGCCGGAGGGCAGGCTTATCCTGAGGGGCCTGTGAGCAGCTGGAGCGGGCAGGCTGGGTGAGGGCAGAGGCCGTGAGAAGAGGCGACAGGGCCGGTGGGCACCTGGGCAGGGGGACGCTGGCTTTGCCCTGACTGAGCCCAGATGCCTGGGGTCCAGGTGGAGGTGGGGAGAGTTGGCCTTCCTCCAGCACAGAGTCCGCCTCCCACGGCTGGCGTGTCAATGTCACCCATGTCCGTGTCCCGCCGGGCCCTCCTCCGTGTTGGCCGGGCACGTTGAGGCCCATCTGAAAACACTTGCCGAGGAGGCCGCGTGGGCGAGGCCTGGGTGGGGTGCCCAGTGTGCCCGTCGGCCCTGGCAGCTCAGAGCCCCGGCCTCGCCTGCAGCCCACGGCCGGCGTCTGAGGCAGGAGCCTGGCATGGCCATCGTCTTCGTGGCTCAGAGGAGTCACCGCACCTGGTCACACAGACCCGCCCACGCTCCCGCCACCTCGCCCTGGGGTGCGCGCCCTGCTGCTTGCCACCTCGCCCTGGGGTGTGTGACCTGCTTCCGCCACCTCGCCCTGGGGTGTGTGACCTGCTCCCCGCCATCTCGCCCTGGGGTGCGCGCCCTGCTGTCCGCCACCTCGCCCTGGGGTGCCCGCTCTGCTCCCCGCCACCTTGCCCTGGGGTGCGCGCCCTGCTCCCCGCCACCTCGCCCTGGGGTGCCCGCTCTGCTCCCCGCCACCTCGCCCTGGGGTGCGCGCCCTGCTCCCCACCACCTCGCCCTGGGGTGGGCGCCCTGCTCCCCACCACCTCGCCCTGGGGTGCGCGCCCTGCTTCTCGCCACCTCGCCCTGGGGTGCGCACCCTGCTGCCCACCACCTCGCCCTGGGGTGTGCGCCCTGCTCCCCGCCACCTCGCCCTGGGGTGGGCGCCCTGCTCCCCACCACCTCGCCCTGGGGTGTGCGCCCTGCTTCTCACCACCTCGCCCTGGGGTGCGCACCCTGCTGCCCACCACCTCGCCCTGGGGTGCCCGCCCTGCTCCCCGCCACCTCGCCCTGGGGTGGGCGCCCTGCTCCCCACCACCTCGCCCTGGGGTGCGCGCCCTGCTTCTCACCACCTCGCCCTGGGGTGCGCGCCCTGCTTCTCACCACCTCGCCCTGGGGTGCGCGCCCTGCTTCTCACCACCTCGCCCTGGGGTGCGCACCCTGCTGCCCACCACCTCGCCCTGGGGTGCGCACCCTGCTGCCCACCACCTCGCCCTGGGGTGTGCGCCCTGCTCCCCGCCACCTCGCCCTGGGGTGCGCACCCTGCTGCCCACCACCTCGCCCTGGGGTGCGCGCCCTGCTCCCCGCCACCTCGCCCTGGGGTGCGCACCCTGCTGCCCGCCACCTCGCCCTGGGGTGCGCACCCTGCTGCCCACCACCTCGCCCTGGGGTGTGTGACCTGCTCCCCGCCACCTCGCCCTGGGGTGTGTGACCTGCTCCCCGCCACCTCGCCCTGGGGTGTGTGACCTGCTCCCCGCCACCTCGCCCTGGGGTGTGTCACCTGTTCCCGCCACCTCGCCCTGGGGTGGGCGCCCTGCTCCCCGCCACCTCGCCCTGGGGTGGGCGCCCTGCTCCCCGCCACCTCGCCCTGGGGTGCGCGCCCTGCTCCCCGCCACCTCGCCCTGGGATGCGCACCCTGCTGCCCGCCCTGCCCTGCGGTCCTGGACGGGAGGTGGGCACTGGGGCAGCCCCGGCTCCTCAGGCCCTCAGGAGGGTCTCTCTGTGGAACTCATGGAACTGCAGGGGTGGGTGTGGACAGCCGCTGTCCATGGCTGCCCGGTTGAGGCCTCCAGAGTCGCCCACAGGGGGGCTCTGAACGGGGCCTGGATGTGGGTGCACCAGTCGGCCCGGGAGACTCCAGGGTGTCCCAGCGCCAGGACCACTGGCCTCGGTCACCCTGTCATGGAGGGTCGGGATGGGCCCCATTCCTCTCACTCCTTCCTCACGGGGCGGCTGGGAGCCTGGTGGTTTGGAGCATGGACCTTCCCGGGAAGGGCAGAGCAGCCTGGCCCTCCCTGATGCTCCAGGTTAAGACGAGGAGAGACGCAGTGGAGAGGCACGGACGGACAGAGGGAGAGGCAGACAGCCAGACAGCCAGAGAGGGAGAAACAGACAGAGAGGGAGAGACAGACAGAGACACAGAGACACACAGAGCTACGACGTAGAGCCAGAGAGACAGATAAATGGAGAGAGACAGAGACAGAGAGATCCAGGGAGCCAGAGAGCCAGAGGGAAGCGGAGAGACAGAGACAGGGAGAGACGAGACTGGCAAGGGGCAGAGATGAGGAGAGGGTCGGGAGATGGAACCAGAGGCTCCGATGGGGACGAGTGTGTCCAGGGCCGGGGCCGGGGCAGGGTGAGGACGACAGGCCGGGGCAGGCCGGGCCCGGGAGGCGACAGGTGAGAGGGCTCAGGCTCCTACCACGGCCTGGGCCCACCGTGCCATCGCGGGAGACCTGGGAACAGCCCCCGCTGAGCCTGCGGCCTGTGGGTGGCACGGGCAGGGTCCCTGGGTGGTCCCCCAGCTGGTCCTCTGCCCCCCGGACGCCCGCCAGCAGCACGCGGGCCTGGGTCACAGAACAGGGACGGAAACCAGCTCTGAGCCGTTCATTCACTGCAATCACCGTGTCGGGTGGTCGCCCGGCCGGGCCTGGTGGGCAGGGGGCTCTGCCCTGCGGGGAGGGTCGCTGAGCCCTGAGGCTGGCGGCCTGGCCATGGGGGGCGGGGGAGGGCAGGGAGGAGGCCTGCGGGCGGGGGGGGGGTGGCGGGGGTGGGGGCTGCAGGTGGGGAACTGGCCGAGCTATTTCTGGAAACAGCCTCTGAGGGTGAGAAAGAAGTTTTTCCGTTTGGAACAAACATTCATTTGCATGTGCCCTCCGCGCCCGCCCCCCCCTTTGCCCCGAATGAGTCACTCGGGAGAAACTGAGAGGAGCCCCTCGCACCTGCTTGGGGGGGTTGCATGGGGGGGGGGCAGGAGTGGGCCCTGTGGGCCCTGTGGGCCCAGAGCCTGGCATGGGGCCCAGAGACCCCGGCAGTGCAGCCCCCAGCCCCCATGGTGAAGCTTAGCACCAAGCATCGCCCCCTCCCGACGGAGCCCCGGGGTCCCCCATGCCCTCTGGGCAGGTCCCCCGCAGACGAGAACAGGAGCCGTGGAGCTGGGGCTGAGGCTGGGCCATGAGGAGCCAGGGCTCAGTGTGTCCTTGGCAGCCAGGACGTGGCCCGGGACCAGGCTGGGCAGTGGGGGAGTGACAGCGAGACTCCCTCGCCCCAGAGCTCTGGGTGCCGTGGGGGGTGCACACCAGTGACCAGTGAGGGTGCCAGGGGGTGGGGGTGCTGCTGAGCGTGGGCTGGGCAGGCCCCACCACTGGTGTCATGGATGCCAACCAGGCCGGTGCCCCTGGCAGACGGGTGTCACTGCCAACGTTGGGAGGTCCCGAGAGGAGTGGTCCTGGAGGAGGCCCGGGGCCTGCCTGTTAGGATAACAGGTGGGGGGACTGCCCATAGGGGTGACAGAACTGGGGGGGGGTCTGCCTATGAAGGTGACAGGCCCAGGGGGGCTGCCCGTGGGGGGTGACAGGCCCAGGGGGTTGCTGTGGGGGTGACAGGACTGGGGGGGTCTTCCCTGAGGGTGATAAGGCCCGGGGGCTACATGTGGGGGTGACAGGCCTGGGGGTGGCCTGTGGGGGTGACAGGCCCGGGGGCGGCCTGTGGGGGTGACAGGCCCGGGGGCGGCCTGTGGGGGTGACAGGCCCGGGGGCTGCGGCTGGGCTGAGGGTGCCGTGGGCATGGGCAGGGAGCCTCACAAAGCGCCCTAGACGCTGGGAAACGCTTGTTATTCTGGAAACAGGAGACTCTAGGGAGGGCCAGGCTCCCCCGCTCTTTCCAGAATGATCCATGTGTCCTAAGCACCAGACACTGACGAGGCCTTTCTCCCCACAGCCTCCCGCCGCCCCGGTTCCCGCCCCCCTCTGCCTCTTGTCTTCGCGGCAGCCAGGGGGCGGTCAGTGCGGGGCACACCTGTGCCTGGGCCCAGTCACCCCCAGGCCTGTTCACCTGGCCTTTCGTCCCGCTGCAGCTGCTCACTGACCCCCAGGAAAAACCTGCCCCCTGGCCCCCAGCGCCACAGGCAGCCCCACCAGGCCCTCCCTCCGCTCTGGGACTCCTGGCAGCGCCCATCCCTGTCAGGCGGTGCTGCTGGTGTCCAGCTCTGTGATAGAGCCCCCGGCTGTCAGCACCTCATGGAGGCCCTGCCCCAGCCCAGCCCCAGCCCCAGGCCTGAGCCCCCGGCTGTCAGCACCTCGTGGGGCCCTGCCCCAGCCCCAGCCCCAGGCCTGAGCCCCCGGCTGTCAGCACCGCGTGGAGGCCCTGCCCCAGGCCCAGCCCCAGCCCCAGGCCGGAGCCCCCGGCTGTCAGCACCTCGTGGAGGCCCTGCCCCAGGCCCTGCCCCAGCCCCAGGCCGGAGCCCCCGGCTGTCAGCACCTCGTGGAGGCCCTGCCCCAGGCCCTGCCCCAGCCCCAGGCCAGAGCCCCCGGCTGTCAGCACCTCGTGGAGGCCCTGCCCCAGCCCCAGGCCTGAGCCCCCGGCTGTCAGCACCTCGTGGAGGCCCTGCCCCAGCCCCAGGCCTGAGCCCCCGGCTGTCAGGACCTCGTGGGGGTCCTGCCCCAGCCCCAGGCCTGAGCCCCCGGCTGTCAGCACCTCGTGGGGGCCCTGCCCCAGGCCCTGCCCCAGCCCCAGGCCTGAGCCCCCGGCTGTCAGCACCTCGTGGGGGACCTGCCCCAGCCCCAGGCCCAGGCCCAGGCCCTCAGGCTGGGGTCCGGGAGCCCTTGTCCCAGGTCTCCTGCGTCCCCTGGTGCCGTGGCCCCAAGGCCCCCTCCCAGGCCCGTGTCCGGGCCCAGGCAGGCCTGGGTTTTCCCCGAGGCCCGGAGGCTGCCTCAGCAGCACAGCCACCTGCACAGGGCAGAGGGCTGGAGGGCGCCCCAGCAACCTTGGGGGCCAGACCCGGAGCGGCAGGTGGGCCCGACCTGCTCTGCCCCCACCCCACACAGGCCCGGCTCTGCCTCGCTCGGCCGCTCCCAGCTCTGCTGACCTCCCCCAAGGCCCCCACTCTGCTCGTGCTTGGGGGCTTCCTCCAGCACAGAGCTCATGCCCTCACAAAAGAGACCCCCAGGCAGGACCAGGCACTTGGGGAGTGAGCTGTGGGGCTGGTGCACCCCCACACGTGGCATGTTCTCCCCCCACAGGGAGCAGCCAGGCCGGAGTGAGCCTCCGTGGGTCTCCCTTAGCCCAAAGGGAGGGCTGTGCATGAGAGGGACTCTGAGTGAGCCTGTGGGTGTGCAAGAGTGTGTGAAGAATGTGTGACTGCGGGTGTGTGAGTGTGCGAGTGTGAGAAAGTGTGTGACTGTGAGAGTGTGAGAGAGAGTGACTGAGAGTGAGTGTGTGAGAGAGTGGTGTCTCTGAGAGTGTGACCGTGTGAGTGTGAGATCATGTGTGACTGTGAGAGTGTGAGAGTGAGAGTGTGATAGATGAGTTGAGTGTGTGTGTGTGTGTGTGCCCATAAGTAAATGTGTGAGTGTGAGTGTGTGTCTGTCCATCTCTGGATGTGAGTGAAATGTGTGACTTGAGTGTGAAGAGGCCAGGCAGTGCTTGGGGCCCTTGTAGATGTTCTGGGTGTGCAGGGCGGCATGTGGCTGAGTGTGCATGTGGTGGGTGTGCGTGTGTGTGAGGGGCCCACTCCTGGCACCTGGGCCTGCTGCTCCCTTCACTGCGCCTTTCTCTGTCTGTTTATCCCCTGGGTCCTCCTGCCCTGGCCTGGCTCTGTGTCTCCCACCTCTGCCTCCCTGTCCCTGTCTCTCTCTGTCTCTGTCCCTGTTTCTCTCTGTCTCTGTCTCTCTCTGCCTTTCATGCTGTCCCTGTTGTGTCTATGTCTCTGTCCATCTCTGTCCCTGTCTCTGTCTCTCTCTGTCCCTGTCTCTCTCTCTGTCTCTGTATGTCCCTGTCACTGTCTCTCTCTGTCTCTCTCCCTGTCCCTGTTTGTGTCCCTGTCCCTGTCTCTCTCTGTCTCTCTCTATGTCTCTGTCTGTCCCTGTCACTGTCTCTGTCTGTCTCTGTCTCTCTCTGTGTCTCTGTCTGTCCTTGTCACTGTCTCTCTCTGTCTCTGTCTCTCTCTGTGTCTCTGTCTGTCCTTGTCACTGTCTCTCTCTGTCTCTGTCTCTCTCTGTCCCTGTCTCTCTCTCTATGCCTCTGTCTGTCTCTGTCTCTCTCAGTCCCTGTCTCTCTGTGTCTCTGTCTGTCCCTGTCCCTGTCTCTCTCTGTCTCTCTCTCTGTCTCTCTCTGTCCCTGTCTCTCTGTCTGTCCGTGTCACTGTCTCTGTCTGTCCCTGTTTGTCTCTGTCTCTCTCCCTGTCCCTGTTCCTGTCTCTCTCTGTCCCTGTCCCTATCTGTCTCTGCCTCTGACTTTGTCTCTGTCTCTGACTCTGGTGCAGTGTCCCTGGGTGTGGGCTGTGGGCCCTGCCGTGAGCCTGTGGGTCATGCCTGTCCGGGCCTGGGGCTCACAGGGATGTCTGCTGGGTCCCAGGGCTGTGCCCATTCTCTGCCCCTGGCTGTGGGGCCCAACACAGGGGAAGCAGGAGGGAGGGATGCATGGGGTGTAGGACCCGGCAGCGGGCAATGCCACCAAGGCCTTCAGTGTCATGGCTACAGGCTCGGGAGGGCTGCAGGCTGCAGAGTCCAGTGGCCAGTTAGCCGCCCAAGAACCTGGCCGAAGGGTGATGTTGGAACAGCAGGTGTGGGGGCTCCTTGGCTGAGCTCACAGGCCCTGGCTGACCTTTGTGCGTTCTCTCTCTCTCTCTTTCTCTCTCTCGTTCTTCATTTTTTTTTCTTAAATATGTTTTTATTGATTTTTAGACAGAGAGGAAAGGAGGGAAATAGAGAGATAGGAACATCGATGAGAGAGGAACCTCACTGATCGGCTGCCTCCGGCATGCCCCCCACTGGGGATCAAGTCCACAACCCGGGCCTGGGCCCTGACTGGGAATAGAATGGAGACCTCCTGGTTCTTGGGTCAATGGTCAACCACTGAACCACACCAGCCGGGCCTGGCTAACCTTTACTGATCCTGGCTGACCTTTGCTGATCCTGGCTGACCTTGGCCTCTGTAAGGCCCAGTCGTGGCTCTACAATCACCAGATGGTGAGGAGGAGACCGCTCCTTCCGGAAGGTTCCCAGGTGACATGTGAGGAAGGAATGAAGGGAATGGGGCCATCCTGACCCTCATGACACTATGGCCAAGGCCAGTGGGTCTGGTGTTGGGACACCCTGGAGTTTCCCTGGCCAGCTGGTCTATCCATGTCCAGGTACCGTTCAGGCTGACCCTGGCTGACCCTGAGCTGACCTTCTTGACCCCAGCTGACCCTGGCAGACCCTGGATGACCCTGGATAACCTTGGCCTCTCTGAGGCCTGACCCTGGCTGACCTGGCTGATGTAGGCTGACATTGGTTGGTCTGGGTGAGCCCGGCTGACCCTGTTCTGTGGGAGCTGTTGTGGGTGGGGGCATTCTGCAGGCCATGGGGGCCTCCTGCTCTAGGCTCCGGCCCATTGCCCAGGCCCAGCCACCTGGCCAGCTCTCGGTTAGGGGCGAGACCTCAGTACCGAGGGCTCTGGCCGGGACACCTGGCCGGCGGGCTCACAATGACTCAGCTGCCTGAGGGGTAATTTTGGAAGTTTCGGCAGGTGATATGGCACCGGAGCCTTGTGAAAAACAAGAAAAACAAGAGAACACAAACACCAGTGCCTCCCCCTCCTGCCCCACCCCAGGTAACCTCTGTGCCCGGAGACCCCCAGGGACAGGTCTGGCTCAGGCCGCCTGGGCCTGGCACCCACAAGCCCTCGGAAACCTGGAGAGGACGAGGCCAGGTGGTGGGTCATCCCTTCATCCTCCATCCAGTGCCCAACAGGCTGAAAGGTTCTCTGAGAGCCTCCCTGTCCCCCATGTGATCACTTCCTGCAGAGGGTCAGTGCTCAGGACCCAGGCATGGTGGCCGGACTCAAGATCTGAGATAAAGTGATGCAGGATGACAATAGGGATTCAGAGGCAGAGCAGGTGGAAACAAGACCTGGACCTGGCCCAGTAATGAGGACCAGGGCCCAGTGACCAGGACCAGAGCCCAGTGCCCAGAACCAAGGATCAGGGATCAGGACCAGGGCCCAGTGACCAGGACTGGGGCCCAGTGACTGATCAGGGCCCAGTGACTGATCAGGGCCCAGTGACCAGGACTGGGGCCCAGTGACTGATCAGGGCCCAGTGACTGATCAGGGCCCAGTGACCAGGACTGGGGCCCAGTGACTGATCAGGGCCCAGTGACTGATCAGGGCCCAGTGACCAGGACTGGGGCCCAGTGACTGATCAGGGCCCAGTGACTGATCAGAGCCCAGTGACTGATCAGGGCCCAGTGATCAGGACCAGGGCCCAGTGACCAGGACCAGGGCCCAGTGACTGATCAGGGCCCAGTGACCAGGACCAGGGCCCAGTGACCAGGACTGGGGCCCAGTGACTGATCAGGGCCCAGTGACTGATCAGGGCCCAGTGACTGATCAGGACCCAGTGATCAGGACCAGGGCCCAGTGACTGATCAGGACCCAGTGACTGATCAGGACCAGGGCCCAGTGATCAGGATCAGGACCCAGTGACCAGGACCAGGACCCAGTGACCAGGACCAGAGCCCAGTGATCAAGACCAAGGATCAGGGATCAGGACCAGGGCCCAGTGACCAGGACTGGGGCCCAGTAACTGATCAGGGCCCAGTGACCAGGATCAGGGCCCAGTGACTGATTAGGACCCAGTGACCAGAATCAGGGCCCAGTGATCAGGACCAGGGCCCAGTGACCAGGATCAGGGCCCAGTGATCAGGACCAGGGCCCAGTGACAAGGACTGGGGCCCAGTCACTGATCAGGGCCCAGAGACCAGGATCAGGGCCCAGTAACTGATTAGGACCCAGTGACCAGAATCAGGGCCCAGTGATCAGGACCAGGGCCCAGTGATCAGGACCCGGGCTCAGTGACTGATCAGGGCCCAGTGAATGATCAGGGTCCAGTGACCAGGATCAGGGCCCAGTGACCAGGATCAGGGCCCAGTGACTGATCAGGGCCCAGTGACTGATCAGGGCCCATTGACCAGGAACAGGGCCCAGTGACCAGGATCAGGGCCCAGTGATCAGGATCAGGGCCCAGTAACTGATTAGGACCCAGTGACCAGAATCAGGGCCCAGTGATCAGGACCAGGGCCCAGTGATCAGGACCCGGGCTCAGTGACTGATCAGGGCCCAGTGAATGATCAGGGCCCAGTGACCAGGATCAGGGCCCAGTGACCAGGATCAGGGCCCAGTGACTGATCAGGGCCCAGTGACTGATCAGGGCCCATTGACCAGGAACAGGGCCCAGTGACCAGGATCAGGGCCCAGTGACTGATCAGGGCCCAGTGACCAGGATCAGGGCCCAGTGATCAGGATCAGGGCCCAGTGATCAGGATCAGGGCCCAGTGATCAGGATCAGGGCCCAGTGACTGATCAAGACCCAGTGACCAGGACCAGGGCCCAGTGATCAGGACCAGGGCTCAGTGACTGATCAGGGCCCAGTGACTGATCAGGACCCAGTGACTGATCAGGACCAGGGCCCAGTAATCAGGACCAGGGCCCAGTGACCAGAATCAGGGTCCAGTGATCAGGATCAGGGCCCAGTAACTGATTAGGACTCAGTGACCAGAATCAGGGCCCAGTGATCAGGACCAGGGCCCAGTGATCAGGACCAGGGCTCAGTGACTGATCAGGGCCCAGTGAATGATCAGGGCCCAGTGACCAGGATCAGGGCCCAGTGACCAGGATCAGGGCCCAGTGACTGATCAGGGCCCAGTGACTGATCAGGGCCCATTGACCAGGATCAGGGCCCAGTGACCAGGATCAGGGCCCAGTGTCTGATCAGGGCCCAGTGACCAGGATCAGGGCCCAGTGATCAGGATCAGGGCCCAGTGACTGATCAGGGCCCAGTGACCAGGATCAGGGCCCAGTGATCAGGATCAGGGCCCAGTGACCAGGATCAGGGCCCAGTGACCAGGATCAGGGCCCAGTGACTGATCAGGGCCCAGTGTCTGATCAGGGCCCAGTGACCAGGATCAGGGCCCAGTGATCAGGATCAGGGCCCAGTGATCAGGATCAGGGCCCAGTGATCAGGATCAGGGCCCAGTGACTGATCAGGACCCAATGACCAGGACCAGGGCCCAGTGATCAGGACCAGGGCTCAGGGCTCAGTACTAGGACCCAGTGACAAGGACCGGGGAGCCGGGCCCACTCCTGTGGGGATCTTGTTTATACTCCCCTTGGTGAGACCTGCTTTTGCTCACACCTGTGCCTTATGCAGGAACTGGTCTGGAGGCCTTGACAGGGCCTCCCAGTCTCCATGTTCTCTGTGAACCTGCCTTGGGTCATGAGGTTGGTACCCTTCTCCCCTTATCCTCCCCTGCCCCCGGCCCCCTCCCCTCATTCAGAGTCAGAGAGCCTCTGTGTTTGTCACAGTTTATTGTGCTGGGAAGGCCGTGTGGGGATGGGCGGGTGCTTCCAAGCAGGGCTTGGCTCTGGTGTTCGCTTGGGCTCTGGGAGGCTCTTCCAAGCTTCTTCCTGCAAACACAGGAGGGTCAGGCCTGGGGCCGCTCCTGAGGGGGCAGGGTCCTGGCCAATGCCCCACCCCCAGCCCCAGTTGGCTCAGGGCAGACTGGATGGAACCTGCAGCAATGCACCGGGTGGGAAGGAGATTCCCTGACTCTGTGGGTTGGGGACATCTGTGCTCTGGGCCCTGGCCTGCCCATGTCCTCTACGTCCGTGAGGGATGACCTCCCTCAGATTCCAGACCCCCTGTGGCATCTGCTTCCCTGCTAGCCAGGTGCCCCATGCCACGTTAGCCCACCACGCTGTCTCCTCGCCCTCACCTTTGCCTGGCTGGCTCCTGCTCAGAACGGGGGGCCCTCCCTGGTGCTGGGTGGGCCCCGGACGCTTGTCATGGTCAGTGCTGTGCTGTAGAAGAGGCTGAGCAGGAAGAGGGTGAGCAGGGTGACCGTGGTGGGCCACAGGCTGGCTCCCGGGGCGTCCTCCTCCTGATCCTCCTGGGGCAGGTCTATCAGCACACAGGGAAGCAGCTCCTGGCAACCTGCAAGACACTGAGAGCCCCCGAGGCCTGCGCCTGCGAGGCATGCGCCTGTGTGGGTGTGGGCCGAGCCATCGCCCTCCCCTCCCCGCACCCCTGGGTTCGGGGCACAGCAGTGTGGTTCCTTATCTCACAGGCAGGCGGCCTTGGAGAGGAGGTGGCAGGTCCCCGGGGAAGGGGCTGGGGCGATTGCAGCTCTGGAGATGCCCACAGGGCTCTGTCTGGGAGGGTCTTGGCACGCCTTAGGGAAAGAGAGCTGGCAGGGCGGGAGGGTGGGCACTGTCTTTGCTGCTCCAAGGAGAGCTCAAGCCCAAGGCCTATCTGTGTCCTTGCCACACCCCTGCTCTTGGGCTGAGCCGGCCTGGGCCCTGAAGGGGCCAGAGAGGATGGACGAGCCCACCTTCCAGCTGCCCCACTTTGAGGCGTGGATCTGGGGCTGTGGTTAATATGCTGAGGGCTGGATGGGTGTGACCAGGGCCCTCTGTTGCCCTCCCTGATGAGCTACAGGAGCATGAAAGAGGGCCTGGTGAAGGCCAGGCAGCCCTGCAGGCTTCAGGATCCTAGGGCATAGACTGCCATGCTAAATGGAATGTGGACCTTATCATATGCTGATACATCTAATTATTCATCCATTCAGCCATCTATCCATCCATCCATTCTCCATCCATCATCCATCCATCCATCCATCCATCCACTCACCCATGGATCATCCATCTACCCACTCATCCACCCACTCATCCATCCATCCATCCTCCATCCATCATCCATCCACTCATCAATCCATCCATCCTGCATCCATCATCCATCCATCCTGCATCCATCATCCATCCATCCATCCATTCATCCACCCACTCATCCATCCATCTATCCATCCATCATCCATCCATCCATCCATCCATCCATCCACCCATCCTCCATCCATCTGTTCATCCTTTCAACCATCGGATGTCCTATGGTCCATCCACCTATCTGCCCTCTGTCCATCTGCTGGTTCAGCCCTTCATCTATTGATTTTTTTTTCTTTCCCAGTCTCCTTAGGAAGCTCCTCCTTGGGCAGGCCCTGGGTCCCTGGTGACTGGGGCACCTTCACCATGGCAGCATTTCCCCTGTCAACACCTTGCTCTCCCCACTGCCCTTGGGTGACTGGACCTTTGAGAGGGGATCAGTGGGCAGGGTCATTACGAGTTCTCACCCCACCTTGGCCCTGGGAACAGAGGGAGGTAGCCCGAAGGCCAGGTCCCCTGGGGAGGCCCAGAAGGTGTCTAAGACAAGAGCAGGGCCCTTGCTGCCCCCTTTTGGGGCCCTGGTGCCTGGTGACCCAGGTGGTCATGGGACTGCCCTTTCCATTCTGTTCCCCCCAGCCCCTCTCCTCTGCCAGAGGCCCCACACAGAAGCTGAGAGGGGTCCTGGTGGAAGCTATCTGTCTGGCCCCTCCCCACACCTGCCCCTGCCCTGTGGTTTGGGCCAGGAGGGACCTGGGACAGTGGGCTGGGCCTGGGGAAAACCTGCTGGGGCTTGGATGGGGACTCCCCTTGTCTTCCTGGAGCGGGGACTGGACCATGAACTTCCTGCACCTGCAAGGCTCAGTGTGTGTGTGTGTGTGTGTGTGTGTGTGTGTGCACCCATGAGAGTGTGAGCACATGGAGAAGGTGTGTGTGCACCCATGTGAGCATGTGCATGTGGAGAATGTGTGTGCACACACATGGAGAATGTATATGCACTCATGTGAGCATATGCACATAAAGAATGTATGTGCACCCATGTGAGTGTGAGCACATGGAGAACATGTGTGCACACCATTGTGCACCCCCAGTGTGTGGTCTCCTTTCTTTGTGAGTCAGTGGGCTGGCCTGCATCTCTGTGTGGCGCCTATCAGGGGGTGAGGGACCCTGGAATCCAGCCCTCCTTCCATGCCATTCCCCTCACGCCCTGGCCCCCACAAGGTGGCGCAGACCCTGCCCTGGCTGCCCTGCTCCCTTCCACCTCTTTCCCTCCCGCTACTCCTCAAGCTGGCTTCCGAGACAAGCGGGGCCGGCCCGTGGTGGCCTTGCCCTCAAGGCCCACTGAGCCGTGTCTGCCTCCCACAGCTCTGCCAGCCTCAGGCTTCACTCCAGCTTGGCCTCAACCACTGTGCACCATGTGCTCACACTCATGCGCTCACAATCACACTCACACACGCATACAAGCGCACGTGTGTGAGGGCACCTTGAGGTGCTCAGCTGAGAGGATCAAGACAGGCGCTGGAGGGATGGTGGCTGCTTTGGGCGAGCACGGAGTTTATTCAAGGGCGGGGCGGGCGGGCGGGCGGGCGGCTCAGTAGCAGATGCCGTCCACCTCTGACATGACCACGGACACGTTGACGTGGGTGGGTTTACCCGCCAGGCGGTTGATGGTCTTCTGCGTGAAGCTCAGGGGCAGGGCCTCGTGGCCCACCATGCAGGAGTAGTTGTCCCCGTTCTTCCACGCCTCGGTGTCCACGCGCAGCACGCTGGTCGTGGCGAACGTGGCGCCGCCCTGGCCGGCCTCGGGCAGGGGGCTCCACGTCTGGTACTTCTCTCGGGGCAGCTCCTGGCTCTCGTGCAGCCACCGCACCAGCACGTCTTTGGGGTAGAAGCCCCGCACCACGCACGTCAGCGTCACCAGCTCGTTGAGGGCCAGCTCCTCGGAGGGCGGCGGCAGCAGGTGGACCTGGGGTGGGAAGGTGCTCCCTGGGGGGCAGAGGAGCCGGTCAGGGGTCTGGGCAGGGAGGAGAGAGCCCCTCTGCCCGTGGGGTACCCCGTGCCCAGTGCCCATCTGTAGAATGTGAGTGGGGCACCAGGGATGGGGGCAGGCAGGCTTAGGGGGATGCCTGGCCCGCCGTGGGATGCGGGGGCGCCCTTGGGGCGGGGCCCGGCCCACCTGAGGCTCTGGTGATGGTGGCGGTGAGCGGGCTGGCGGCCTCAGGGTGGGCGGCGGTGCAGGAGAACCTCTGCCCGCGGTTCCACGGTTCGGCGCAGCCCGGCAGGACGCTGGCCACGCTGTAGCAGCCGCAGGCGTCGCGCTGCGGGGCCTCCTGGATGGCCTCCTTCCCACCCGTGGGCTGCCAGGTGAAGCTGGCACCCTGGGGCTCTCTCAGGCCACTCAGCGTGCACGTGAGGTTGGCATTGGAGCCCAGCAGCAGGTCCTCGAGGGCCGGAGGGTGCAGGGTCAGGCGGGGCTGGCAGCATGAGGACGTCGGCTTCGGTGTAACTGAGAGGGAGGCAGAGCCCTCAGTGCCCCTGGCCCACACCCCCTTCCCTCCTCCTGCTCCAGCCCCGCCCTCGCCCGGCCCACTGCTGTCTGAGGGGAGCCCCGTTGGGCGTGGTGGTTCCACTGTGGGACCTGATGGCCCCCACCCTGCCCTGGCCTGACCTCTGACCTTTGCAGGGCACGTCCTTGGTCTGGCTGGGGCTGGAGTTGTGCTGCACGTGGCACTTCTGGGTCGCGCTCGCCGGGCACTGGTCGGCCGGCAGGGTCAGCTGGCTGACCATGGTGTACAGGCCCCGGGAGTTCAGCACGGGGAGGAAGTTCCTGATGGAGGTGCCCGGCCCGCTGCTGCCCCAGGTCACCTTCATGGGCTCCGGTGGGAAGAAGTCCTGGACCAGGCAGCCGATGACCACGTGACCAGCTGGGTCGGTGCTCCTGAGGCTCAGTGGGAAGAGTGTGGGGCTGCTGGGATTCGCTGCAACACAGGACACGCTGTGAGACCCCTGACAGCCCCACGCGGATGGGACGATGCCCACCGCCGTCTGCCCTGGGCAAACAGGCCCCGAGTGGGCGAGTGACAGCCCCAGGTCACTCAGCCTGAAGGCCAGGCACCCGGGGTGGGGACTGGCTGCCGAGTCCGGCCACACTGTTTCTGGACACGCTGCTCAGAGCTCCGGCCCATGGACCGGGACACGCTCCTTACACAGGCCACGTGTGGATGGAGCCACGTCATCCACACGGCTCTCCATGGACCAGCTGGGTCTGTGGGCCCCACTGGGGCCTCATGTGCAGTGGGCGTGGCCATGTCTCTCTCAGAGTTTGGGGGTCATGAAAGGTGGGCCCAGAGGGGGACACAGGTGAGCACCGAGGGTTCTGGCCCTGTAACTGGCCTGCCCTGAGGGCCAGCCTTGCTGCGCTGGAGGGCACTCGCAGAGGAGAGGGGCTTGAGCCTCCATGGGCCACTCAGACTTTCCTGGTAAGAGACCAAGTCTAGCCACCGCCTCTGCAAACCACTGCAGTCCCCAGCAAGCAGGGGCCCACCCCAGGGCCTACGAAGCTCTCAGATTAGGGACTCAACCAAACCAGCCCTGTGAGGTGTCCCACCCAGACAGGCTGGGCACACAGGCCACCCCTGGTCTGTTCCCGATTCCCTCAGGGACATTGGTGGGAACAGAGAGGGCACAGGCACCTCTGAGACTCATGGCCCTCATGTGCCCTTGGGGACACAGGTGGCACCTGGGTGGGGAACTGGCTCTGCAGTTGATCCATACTGAACCCACCTCCTCCCATTCGCCAACTGGCAGCCAGCTCAGCACAGCCACTCTCAGCCCAGCTCAGCCCAGTTCACTCAGGCTAGCTTAGCCCAGTTCACTCAGCTCAGCCCAGCCCAGCTCACTCAGCCCAGCTCAGCACAATTCACTCAGCCGAGCTCAGCTCAGCCACTCTCAGCCCAGCCCAGCCCAGTTCACTCAGCCCAGTTCACTCAGCCCAGGCCAGCTCAGCCCAGCCCAGCCCAGTTCACTCAGCCCAGGCCAGCTCAGCCCAGGCCAGCTCAGCCCAGTTCACTCAGCCCAGTTCAGCCCAGTTCACTCAGCCCAATTCAGCTCAGCTCAGCTCAGTCCAGTCCAGTTCACTCAGCCCAGCTCAGCCCAGCCCAGCTCAGCCCAGCTCAGCCCAGCCCAGCTCAGCCCAGCTCAGCCCAGCCCAGCTCAGCCCAGCTCAGCCCAGCTCAGCCCAGTTCACTCAGCCCAGCCCAGCTCAGCCCAGCTCAGCCCAGCCCAGCTCAGCCCAGTTCACTCAGCCCAGCTCAGCTCAGCTCAGCCCAGTTCACTCAGCCCAGCTCAGCCCAGTTCACTCAGCCCAGCTCAGCCCAGTTCACTCAGCCCAGCTCAGCTCAGCTCAGCCCACCCCAGCTCAGCCCAGCTCAGCCCAGTTCACTCAGCCCAGCTCAGCTCAGCCCAGCTCAGCCCAGTTCACTCAGCCCAGCTCAGCACAGTTCACTCAGCCCAGCTCAGCCCAGTTCAGCTCAGCTCAGCCCAGTTCACTCAGCCCAGCTCAGCTCAGCTCAGCCCAGTTCACTCAGCCCAGCTCAGCCCAGTTCACTCAGCCCAGCTCAGCCCAGTTCACTCAGCCCAGCTCAGCCCAGTTCAGCTCAGCCCAGCTCAGCCCAGTTCACTCAGCCCAGCTCAGCCCAGTTCAGCTCAGCTCAGCTCAGCCCAGCTCAGCCCAGCCCAGCTCAGCCCAGCCCAGCTCAGCCCAGCTCACCCAGCTCAGCCCAGCTCAGCCCAGTCCAGTTCACTCAGCTCAGCCCAGCCCAGCCCAGCTCAGCCCAGCTCAGCCCAGTTCACTCAGCCCAGCCCAGCTCAGCTCAGCCCAGCTCAGCCCAGTTCACTCAGCCCAGCTCAGCCCAGTTAAGCTCAGCTCAGCCCAGCCCAGCCCAGCTCAGCTCAGCCCACTCCAGTTCACTCAGCCCAGCTCAGCCCAGTTCACTCAGCCAATCTCAGCCCATATCAGCCCAGTTCACTCAGCCCAGCTCAGCCCAGTTCAGCTCAGCTCAGCTCACCTCAGCTCAGCCCAGCTCAGCTCAGCCCAGCTCAGCCCAGTCCAGTTCACTCATCTCAGCTCAGCCCAGCCCAGTTCACTCAGCTCAGCTCAGCCCAGCCCAGCTCAGCCCAGTTCAGCTCAGCTCAGCTCAGCTCAGCTCAGCCCAGCTCAGCTCAGCCCAGCTCAGCCCAGTCCAGTTCACTCAGCTCAGCTCAGCCCAGCCCAGCTCAGCCCAGTTCACTCAGCTCAGCTCAGCTCAGCCCAGCTCAGCCCAGTCCAGTTCACTCAGCTCAGCTCAGCTCAGCCCAGCTCAGCCCAGCCCAGCTCAGCCCAGATCAGCCCAGTTCACTCAGCCCAGCTCAGCCCAGTTCACTCAGCCCAGCTCAGCTCAGCTCAGCTCAGCTCAGCTCAGCTCAGCCCAGCTCAGCCCAGTCCAGTTCACTCAGCTCAGCTCAGCTCAGCTCAGCCCAGTTCACTCAGCTCAGCTCAGCTCAGCCCAGCCCAGCTCAGCCCAGCTCAGCCCAGTTCACCCAGCCCAGCTCAGCCCAGTTCACTCAGCCCAGCTCAGCCCAGCCCAGCTCAGCCCAGCCCAGCTCAGCCCAGTTCACTCAGCCCAGCTCAGCCCAGTCCAGTTCACTCAGGTCAGCTCAGCCCAGTCCAGCCCAGCTCAGACCAACTCAACCCAGTTCACTCAGCTCAGCTCAGCTAAACCCAGTTCACTCAGCCCAGTTCACTCAGCCCAGCTCATCCCAGTCCACTTCACTCAGCTCAGCTCAGCTCAGCCCAGCCCAGCTCAGCCCAATTCAGCCCAGTTCACTCAGCTCAGCTCAGCCCAGCTCACCCCAGTTCACTCAGCCCAGTTCAGCTCAGCTCAGCTCAGCCCCCCTCAGCCAAGCCCAGCCCAACCCAGCTCAGCCCAGCTCAGCCCAGTTCACTCAGCCCAGCTCAGCCCAGTTCACTCAGCCCAGCTCAGCTCAGCCCAGCGCAGCTCAGCCCAGCTCAGCCCAGCCCAGCCCAGCCCAGCCCAGCCCAGCCCAGCCCAGCCCAACCCAGCTCAGCCCAGCACAGCCCAGCTCAGCCCAGCTCAGCCCAGTTCACTCAGCCCAGTTCAGCCCAGCTCAGCCCAGCCCAGCCCAGCCCACAATATCCCAGTTCATCCCCTGTCAGGGTAGAGCATCCTGCCCTGTGGTCCTGTTGGCTCTTGGTCCTGTTTGCTGTTTCTCTCTCCTCTGTCTCGGTGCCTGTTTTCCACATCCCTAGTTCCAGGATGGCTCAGAGTGCCTTCTGGAGGAGGAGATGGGGCAGCATCCAGGACCCACCTGCTCGAGGCTGCTGGAGGGTCCGAGGCAGAGAGCCCCAGGCCTCCTGGCCAGCTGGCTCTGCCCGAGGCTGTGTGGCACAGAGAGCCCTGCCCCTGCCGGCCCTCGCTCGCTCTGTGGAAGGCTGATGCTGAGGGGCAGCCTGAGGAGGGGCTTCAGACCATGTCATGACCCTAGATGGGGTCACTCGCCACTTCCTGTCCCACCAGTCTCGGCTGCCCGTCTGCACGTCATGTCTGGTCTGTGGTCTGGCTGTGGCGAGGCCAGGTGTGTGTGGCCTGGGCTGTGACCCCCAGGAGCCTGGGCCTGGCGGTGGTGGGTCCTGGCTCCGGATGGCTGCTCATGGGGCTGGGCCAGGGGCCGAGCTGCAGGGACACAGAGGCCGAGGCAGCGCAGTGGGAGCAGAGGGACAGGCTGAGGTGGCCCCAGGGGAGAGGCTGTGAGGGTTCCAGGGCGGGGGTCCTGGGCACAGGGCTGGCTCTGAGTGACTCCTGCAAACCCAGCAGGCCACAGGGTGGGCAAGAAGGCAGAGCCACTCTGGCCTGGCATGCCTGTGAGCATCTGGGGCCCAGACTGAAGCCAGGGTGGGCATGAGGCCACGCCTGCAGGTTGGGGCAGCCACACGCTGCCTCGGCCCACATCTGCCGTTTTCCCATCCAGGGCTTTCCCACAGGCCCCACGGGCCCACCATGACCCCCACTCCCAGGAGGTGGCCCGGCCTGGACACACAGGGCAGCTGTGCCTGGCTGTGCCTGTGTTTACCCGTCAGTCATTTCTTCACATCCAGAGGGTGCTGACTGTCCCCTCCAGAAAGCGCACCTGCGGGTCAGTGACACTGGCCCCGGGGAGGTCAGCTCCTCACAGGGGTCAGGGGCCCAGGGCAGGCGGAGCCGGAGGCAGAGGGTGGACAGAGGCGGAGAGCCTGGGGCACCTCAGAACCGCTGGGTGTTTCTAGGACCCCAGGACTCCAGGGTCCCAGGCTGCCTGGGTTTTGTCCCAAAGCCACCTGCACAGCCTCCGGCACCAGCGCTGTCTGCATGGGGATGAGGGTCCATCAGCTCCGCCCTTCTTTCTCTTGTTGTTAACCGTCACCCCAGGGTATTTTTCCATTGATTTTTAGGGAAAGTGGAAAGAAGAGGGAGAGATAGAGAGAAATACATCGATTGGTTGCCTCCTGCACGAGCCCTGACCAGGGAGAAGCCTGAAACCGAGGTACGTGCCCTTGACCAGAATCAAACCCGGGACCCTTTGGCCCACAGGCTGACACTCTGTCCACTGAGCAAACC
Source organism: Eptesicus fuscus (assembly GCF_027574615.1). Taxonomy (NCBI): domain Eukaryota; kingdom Metazoa; phylum Chordata; class Mammalia; order Chiroptera; family Vespertilionidae; genus Eptesicus; species Eptesicus fuscus. Next base: position 16,388,438 of record NC_072496.1, read on the forward strand.
CAGCTAGAGCCGCCTCGGCCTTCTTGCCTGCCTGGGAACCCCCAGGCCCTGTGCTCTCCGTGGGGTCCAAACCTCGGCCCCAGGGCAGGGGCACCAGCAAGGGGGCTCATGGCTGGCACAGTGCCTGGCATGGATGAAACCAAGGAGGGCTGTGGGGGCAGTGTGGGGACTCTGCCAGGCTCACACAGGGATGGCACGGCCCCACCGTGGGTGCAGACGGGAGTGTGACTTGGGGCAGAAGAGGAGGCGTCCCATTGGGGCCTTGAGACATGACCTTAGCTCGTGATGACCGGTGGCGGTGGCAGCTGGCGGAGGCCTGAGCTGACCTGGGCTCTGCAGGTCCCAGCTGTCAGGCTGCTCAAAGGTCCCACTGGGAGGGGAGAGCTGGGGACAGGTCCTCCCGGGGCTTCTTTGGAAGGAGGGGGCCTCTGCATGGCCAAGCCTTGCCGGTTGTGGGGCGCCCATGACAAAGGACACAGGCTAAGTGGCTTTAAACAACAGAAATTCATTCTCAGTCTGGAGGCCAGAGGCCCATCCAAATGTGGACAGGGCAGTACGCCCTCTGAGGCCCCACTCCCAGCTTCCGGGCTCCGCGTCCCTCGGCCGGTGGACTTAGCACCCCAGTCTCCTCTGTGTCTGCATCTCCTCTCCTCTCGTGATGACGCTCACCAGCAGACTGGGGGCCGCGGGATGCTCTCATCTTAAGACCCTCAACTTCAAGGACGCTTTTCCCAAATACGGTTCCAGGCACAGGTTCCAGGGGGGATGTGGACCCAGCTTTGGGGTTACCCTTCAGGCCACTGTGGGGGTTAATAGGGGGAGGGAGTGATGGGGGGCCCGGGAGGCAGCCTCTTGCTGCTGGGAGGGCTGGGAGGCGGGTGGCAGGGCCCAAGGCCCGGGCATGGTCCTGTCCTCTCCCAGACCTGCCATGCTCAGGCCGCGGGGGAAGGGGGGGGTGGGGGGGGGGGTGGGGGGCCCCAGGTGGGGTGGCCCGCACTCCTCCCTCCTGGGCTTGGCAGAGACGCAGTTCAATGTGTGTGAGCTGAGCCCTGGTCCTTGCTCTGGGGTCTGTGGGGTGTCTCATGATCTGGGGTGCAAGTCAGAGAGCGAGGATGATGAGCTCGGCCGGGGGCTCCCAGGGCAGGAGATGAGGGGGAGGACAGGAGGGCACCCGGCTCTGCTGGACAGGCCTGTGTGAGGGGTGGGGAGACCTTCTCCCTGCGGCTGTGTGTGCATCTGTGCGTGAGAGTGTGTGACAGTGTGTGTCTGAGTGTGTGTCAGTGAGTGTGTGTCAGTGAGTGTGTGTGTCTGTGAGTGTGTGTGTCTGTGAGTGTGTGTCCCTGAGTGTGTGTCTGTGTGTGTCAGTGAGTGTATGTCTATGAGTGTGTGTCCCTGAGTGTGTGTCTGTGAGTGTGTGTCAGTGAGTGTGTGTCCCCGAGTGTGTGTCTGTGAGTGTGTGTCTGTGAGTGTATGTCAGTGAGTCTGTCTGTGAGTGTGTGTCTGTGAGTGTATGTCAGTGAGTCTGTGTCAGTGAGTGTGTGTCCCCGAGTGTGTGTCTGTGAGTGTGTGTCAGTGAGTCTGTCAGTGAGTGTGTGTCCCCGAGTGTGTGTCAGTGAGTCTGTCAGTGAGTGTGTGTCAGTGAGTGTGTCAGTGAGTGTGTGTCCCTGAGTGTGTGTCTGTGTGTGTGTCAGTGAGTCTGTCAGTGAGTGTGTGTCCCCGAGTGTGTGTCAGTGAGTCTGTCAGTGAGTGTGTGTCTGTGAGTCTGTGTCTGTGAGTGTGTGTCCCTGAGTGTGTGTCCCTGAGTGTGTGTCAGTGAGTGTGTCAGTGAGTGTGTGTCAGTGAGTGTGTCTGTGTGTGTCAGTGAGTGTATGTCAGTGAGTGTGTCAGTGAGTGTGTGTCCCCGAGTGTGTGTCTGTGAGTGCACAGCAGGGTGGGCGCAGCCTGAAGGCCCCCTGCCCTCAGTGCTCTATGCCCTGGTGCCCTACTTGGCCAGCCCTCAGTGTCTCTGGACAGGCCTCAAGTTGCCCGGTCGTGGCCTCTCCACTCCAATGAGTTTGGGTGCCCAGATCTGAGCCTGGCAGGCTGCGCGCTGGCGTTTCTATCCTCGTCCACATCGGCTGTGTGATACAGACCCCGCGCCCCCCCCCCCCCCCCCCGCAAAGAGCCAGGCTCTCTGAAGGGCCATCGGGAGGCTGGAGTCTCCCGTCCAGGGGGCCTGGGCGTTTGGATGCTGGTGACACGGCCCATGGGCCTGCAGAGTGGCCTCAACACTGTCCACACCGCAGACGGGTGAGACCCTGAGCGGACTGCCCCACCCCCGTTCTTCCTGTGGTACTTTTCTAGTTACTGAACATGCTCTTCCTGTTATTGGTTGCTTGGTTTTTTTCTTGCTGTGAAGGACCCACTGCTCACTGCCCTCTTTTTATTGGCTCCCAAGTGCTCTTTGTGTGTGAGGAACCCTGCTCTTCGTCACCTGTGTGCACGCATTCTCCTCCCATTTCCAGCGGCTGCACAGAGACCCTCAGGGGCAGGTCCCCCAACCAGGGCAGCTGCCTCTTTACCTGGGCAAGCACGGCCTGGTGCCCTCGCGGCCCTTGGCCCTCTGGCCATCTCATGGGGACATCACTCCCCACCCTTCCCACCTGGTGATGGGAGCTCCGTCCCCGTGGCCTGCACTGACCATGGGGGTCGGTGCGGGGTGCTGGCTTCTGTGTCAGTGTGGGAAGGGGCAGCGAGCCTGGGCTGCAGACCAGCGAGGGGGTGATGGGGCCAGGCGGGGTGCTTCTGGGGCCCTTGCAGCCCCAGAAGTGCACTGTGCCCCTCGTCTGACCACCCCCCCCCACAGCCCCCTCCCCCCCCCACAGCACACTCAGGGGACAGGGAATTTGTAAAAAAAGAACTTTACTAAGAAACCCAAAGGAAAGAACACCGAGCTGCCACGCGGGAGTGGGAGGTGGGACGAGGCCATGGTGGGTGGGTTGGGGCTGCTGCGCTGAGTGGCTGCTGTGTGGACCCCGTGGGAGCCCCTTCTCCACCCGTGAGGCCCCCTTCCCCACCAGGGAGGCCCTGCCCACAGCCCCACACAGCCTCGGAGCCTCCCCCGAAGGGCTTGTCTGCTTCCACATCCGGCAGGGACGGGCTGGGGTGACAGCAGGAGGGTGAGCAGAGGGCCCAGGGTCCCAGGGGCAGACCGGGAGCTGTGTCCCCTCAGACCGGGAGGGAGGCCAGGCAGGGAGACCTGGGGCTGGACTTGGCTCCGAGTCCTCGGCTTGGCTCCGGACTCCGGGCGGTGGGCAGGCCGTGGCTCTAGGCCTCACTGTGGTCCAGGAGTTGTCCAGTAAGAATCGGAGCAGCCCCGACCTCGGGGGCCTGGGGGTCAAGCAGCCCGGGGGAGGGCAGATGGGGTGGGAGTGGGGCTGTAATGGCTGGGCCCCCTGGGTGCCAGGGCCTTGGGCCTGAGCTGGAACCTTCTGGATGCCCGTGAGCTGTGGTTGGGTCCCGGACCCGGGCCCCTTTGGAGGTGCGTCAGCTCCCGTCAGCCTGGGGCAGAGCGGCGGCCTCGGGGACGCTCAGGCCGGGGGAGGAAGGCGGCGAGGCCCGCTCAGCTGCTCCGCACCCAGGCCGCCGGCTGTGCCATGTCCTCGATGTTCTCATAGTCGTGGGTGGCCTGGGGTGGCCCCTGCAGGACGGCGTCCAAGACCCACTTCGCCTGCGAGGAGGGCGTGCGTGAGGGGCTCCGCCCGTCGCAGTCCATCGTTTATTTGGTTGTTAACCCTCAGCCGAGGATATTTTCCCATTGATTTTCAGGGAGAGTGGAAGGGAAGGGGAGAGACAGAGAGAAACATCGATGTGGGTCACATCGATGGGCTGCCTTCCACACGCACCTAAACCAGGGCCAGGGAACCTGCAAACAAGGTACGTGCCCTTGACCGGAATCGAACCCGGGACCCTTAGGTCCGCAGGCCGACGTTCTACCCACTGAGCACACTGGCCAGGGTTCTCTGTCCATCTCCCCCCACAATCCCTCTCGGTCCTGGAGGGGGGCAGGGTCCCACCTTGAAGAGGGTGACGGAGGCGCCATAGGTCACGCTGAGCAGGAAGAGCGCGATGAAGACGAAGAGGCTGCGCCACAGCCCGTCCAGCTCCTCACCCTCGGCCGCCCCCACACACAGGTCCTGCAGGTCCAGCTCTGCGGGCGCAGGGCAGTCAGCCCCCAACCTCGGTGTGGGGGGGTCAGTCAGCCCCCAACCTCAGTGTGGGGGGGTCAGTCAGCCCCCAACCTCGGTGTGGGGGGGTCAGTCAGCCCCCAACCTCGGTGTGGGGGCTCAATCAGCCCCCAACCTCAGTGTGGGGGGGTCAGTCAGCCCCCAGCCTGGGTGTGGGGGGTCAGTCAGCCCCCAGCCTGGGTGTGGGGGTCAGTCAGCCCCCAGCCTGGGTGTGGGGGGTCAGTCAGCCCCCAGCCTGGGTGTGGGGGTCAGTCAGCCCCCAACCTCGGTGTGGGAGGGTCAGTCAGCCCCCAACCTCAGTGTGGGGGGGTCAGTCAGCCCCCAGCCTCAGTGTGGGGGTCAGTCAGCCCCCAACCTCGGTGTGGGAGGGTCAGTCAGCCCCCAACCTCAGTGTGGGGGGGTCAGTCAGCCCCCAGCCTGGGTGTGAGGGTCAGTCAGCCCCCAACCTTGGTGTGGGAGGGTCAGTCAGCCCCCAACCTCAGTGTGGGAGGGTCAGTCAGCCCCCAGCCTGGGTGTGGGGGGTCATTCAGCCCCCAGTCTGGGTGTGGGAGTCAGTCAGCCCCCAACCTCGGTGTGGGGGGGTCAGTCAGCCCCCAGCCTGGGTGTGGGGGTCAGTCAGCCCCCAGCCTCGGTGTGGGGGTCAGTCAGCCCCCAACCTGGGTGTGGGGGGCTCAGTCAGCCCCCAGCCTCGGTGTGGGGGGGTCAGTCAGCCCCCAACCTCGGTGTGGGAGGGTCAGTCAGCCCCCAGCCTCGGTGTGGGGGGGTCAGTCAGCCCCCAGCCTGGGTGTGGGGGGGTCAGTCAGCCCCCAACCTCGGTGTGGGGGGCTCAGTCAGCCCCCAACCTCAGTGTGGGGGCGTCAGTCAGCCCCCAGCCTGGGTGTGGGGGGTCAGTCAGCCCCCAACCTCAGTGTGGGGGGGTCAGTCAGCCCCCAACCTCGGTGTGGGGGGGTCAGTCAGCCCCCAACCTCGGTGTGGGGGGCTCAGTCAGCCCCCAACCTCGGTGTGGGGGGGTCAGTCAGCCCCCAGCCTCGATGTGGGGGTCAGTCAGCCCTCAGCCTGGGTGTGGGGGTCAGTCAGCCCCCAGCCTGGGTGTGGGGGGGTCAGTCAGCCCCCAACCTCAGTGTGGGAGGGTCAGTCAGCCCCCAGCCTGGGTGTGGGGGTCAGTCAGCCCCCAGCCTCGGTGTGGGGGTCAGTCAGCCCTCAGCCTGGGTGTGGGGGTCAGTCAGGCCCCAGCCTGGCTGTGGGCATCACAGGGCCCTGCAGCCTGGTCCCTGCTGCCCGGGGCTCAGGCAGTCCCTGTCCAGCCCCCATGGCCTCTTCCCAGAGCAGCCGGCCCACCTGGAGGGCTGGGGTCTGAGGCCCTGCCTGGCCCGGCCCAGGGTGGCCGGTGGGAGGCCCGCAGCCCGCAGCCCGCAGCCCCACCCCAGTGGCGCCTTTTCTCTCCCTCCATCCTTCAGGCTGCGTCCTGACCCTTGGTCTCCCTAGTCAGGCCTGTGGCCCTCACCTCAGCTCCTGCTCTGTCCACCCCACCCGGGAGGATGGCGCCCACCCAGCCCCGTGCTCGCTCAGCTTCTCGCTTGCGGCCCGGAGACCCCTCTAAACTGCACTCAGCCCGCTGCCCTGAGCCCACAGGGGGTCTGAGCCCCACAGCCTGGCCGTCACTCCGAGGGGCTGGCCTAGCCACGTGGGGCCCGAGCTGCCCCTGGCGCTGTGCTGGTCCCGCCACGGTCCCTTGGCCTCCTGCTTCGAGGACTGAGGCATGCCCGCATAGGTGCCAGGCTCGCGGGCAGCGCACCAGCCGGTCCCTCTGGGCTGTGCCCTCAGAGTGTGGGCTAGGGTTCCCTGCTTCCCATGAGAAATGCTCACGAATGCTGGGGTGTGCGTGCGTGCGTGCATGTGTGTGCACATGTGTGTGCGCGTGTGCACAAGATGGGGTGGGGGGGTCTGTGCTGTTGGATGTGCACACAAGCTTGGAGTGGGGGGCGGGGCTTGGTCCCTGACTCTGATCCCTGCAGCCTCCAGGCCCCAGGCAGGGCCAGTAGGTGAGTGAGTGAGTCCTGGGGGGTGTGTGAGTCCAGGTGTGTTAGTATAACCATGTGTGTGTCCACATGTGTCCCTCTCTGTGTTAGTATGTCAGTGTGTGTCTTTGCATTGTGTCTATGTGTAGCTGTGTGTGTAGCTGTCTGTGTCTGTGTGTGTCCGTGTGTGTGTGTCTCTGTGTCTGTGGCCTGTGCATCAGTGTGTGTGTCTGTTCCATGTATGTGTCTGTCCAGCTGTGGATGCAGCTGGCAGGGAGGGTTTGGGAGGAGGCCTGCTGGGCTCCCAGCCAGGGGGGTCCTCTCTGTGCCGTGTTGGGTCCTGTGGCCCAGGTATGATGGGGAGCAAAGGTTTGGGGTAGCCTTGGTAAGGGGTAGACCAAGGGACCCCTCCCAGGAGGGCATGGGCGATGCGTTTTCCCACACGGGGCACCGAGGCTGGCGGTGGGTGGCGCTGTTGGGTCACTGCAGAGTGTGTGGGGGCAGGGCCGGCACGGCAGGCGTGACTGCGTGTGAGGCCCATGGGGTATGCTGTGAGGGCCGGCCTGTCCCCGGGAGTGAGGTGAGGGTCAGGGTGGAGTGAGGTGAGGGTCAGGGTGGAGTGAGGTGAGGGTCAGGGTGGAGTGAGGTGAGGGTCAGGGTGGGGTGAGGTGAGGGTCAGGGTGGGGTGAGGTGAGGGTCAGGGTGGAGTGAGGTGAGGGTCAGGGTGGAGTGAGGTGAGGGTCAGGGTGGAGTGAGGTGAGGGTCAGGGTGGAGTGAGGTGAGGGTCAGGGTGGAGTGGGCTCGGCCCTGGGTCACGTGGGGTTGGGCCTGTCCCTGCCCATGGTGCTCGGGATGGCTGTGGGGCTGACGGGGGGCTGGGGGCAGTCTGGCTCCCTGCGTGTGGGCGCCTGTGTGGGTGTCGCACTCAGCCCGTCCCTCCACCCAGAGGGCCTGTGTGTGCAGCTGGGCCTGGGGGAGCTTGTCTGTGTCCAGAGGGGCCAGCAGGAGCCGGGGTGGAGACCAAGGCCTCCAGGGCCTCCGGAGAGGCAGGGGCTGTGGGCTGAGCCGGGTCCCCAGGGCCCTCCCCTGGACCCGCCCTCTGGTTCCCAGGGCTCCTTGGAGTGGGCAGGATGCATGGGGGGTTGGCGGGAGGATGGTGGACAGAGCCCCGCTCAGCCCGGCCCAACCCTCCCGTCCCCTCTCGGAGTCCTTTCCTCTGTGCCAGATACCCCAGTCCTACCCCCCAAGAACCGGTGCACCCAGGCTCTGAGCAGACGCTGAGTTTATTGACAGCGGGGGGGGGGGGGGGGGGCAGGGGCGGCAGGCCCTCCTCTGTCCCAGCGGGAGCCCTGGCGCGGGAGGGGGGCAGGAGGCAGGGCCTTAGTTACCAGAGTCTTTGGACACTGATTGCTTGATGGTCCGTGAGTGGGGCAGAGCCTCGTGGGTCACTCGGCAGGTGAAGTTGCTCCTCTTTTCCCAGTCGGCCCGGCTGACCTCCAGGCGGCTGAAGAGGAAGAAGGCGGGGCTGGTGCCCGGGTCCCTGAGGGGCCGCGTGGTGGCGTGCTGGTTGCTAGGGATCAGGGCGTCATCCTGCAGCCACTGCACCGAGACGTCGGCGGGGAAGAAGCCCTGGATCAGGCAGGTGAGGGTGAGCGTGTCCTCGGCCCCCTGCTCCTTGGGCGGCGGGAACAGGAAGACCTCGGGGGCAGCGCGCTTGCCTGTGGACGGGCGTGGGGTCAGCCGGCTCCGGCTCCGGTGGGGGGGCCTGCCCGCCTCCCCTCGCCCGGCCGCTCACCCGGGGCCTTGGCGATGGTGCGCACGATGTCCTGGGGCAGGTCCGGGTGGCTCAGCCTGCACTCGTAGGTCTCGCCCTCGATCCAGTCGCCGGCGTCCACGGGCAGGGTGGACGTGACGGTGTAGGTCATGTTGAAGTGGCGCTTGCTGCTCTGGGTGGCCTCGGTCAGGAGGCCCCCGCCCTCCCGGGACCACTGCAGGCTCATGCCTTCCAGGCTGGCCAGGTCCACCGCCAGGCAGGCGACCTTGGGCGACTTGTGGACGTACAGGTCTAGGGGGCTGGGCGGGATCACGTAGACGCTCACGCCGCGGGGCTCAGACTCTGGTGGGTGCGGAGGGGCTGCGTGAGGCCGTGCCCGGCCCCAACCTCCCTGAGAGGCAGGGATGGGCGCGGGGAGGGCTGTACCTGGGCAGGCGCGGGCTTCGGCCTTAACCGTGCAGCCGTGCAGGCTGGCCTGGCAGGCGTAGGTTCTCTGGGACAGCCACTCGCCCTGGCTGATGTTGAGCTGGCTGAAGGTGGAGGCCAGCGCGCCCTCCCAACTGGCGGGGCCGGTGATCGGGAACAGGTTCTCGGTCTGCCCGTCGACCAGCCAGGTGACCTCGAGGTCGCCCGGGGTGAAGCCGGGGATGAGGCACAGCAGCTGGATGGTGGCCTGGGTGTTGCCGCTGGGGTCGCAGGACGAGTGGTAGATCCCCACCGTGGGCAGGGTGACGTTCGTGGCGCATGCTGAGGACAGAGGCGGCCCCACGGAGGCCTCTCTGAGCCTCTGAGCCCCCTCCCGGCCCAGGGCCCCAGGCGCCCCAGACAGCCTCCTCCGCCGCCCTCCGGCCTGGCCTGCCCCTCGCCCGCGGGTGTGGGCCTACCTGGCGCTGGGTCTATGGTCTTGTTGACGGTTGTGGACCCGGCGGGGTGCGCCACGCTGCAGGTGAACCGCTGTTTGGCCCACTCACCAGAGGCGGTCACCTGGCTGCTGGTGGTGTAGAGGCCGGAGCTGAAGGTGGCGGGGAGGGTCACGACGCTTGTTGTCAGGGACCCCGCGTCCCAGGTCACGGTCACAGGCTCCGGGAAGTAGTCCCTGACCAGGCAGCCCAGCGTCACGGAGGCGGCGCCCCCGGCGGGGCTTTTGGAGCAGGGGGCCAAGGGGAAGACGGATGGGCCCTGCATGGAGGCTGTGGGATGGAACCGGGCCCGTCAGCGCTGGCAGCCTTGGACTTGGGCAGCCACTCCAGGGCCCCAGGAGTCTGGGAGGGAGCATGGGCCCTCGTTCCAGCCCGGGGCACGGAGCCACCCAGGCTCGTTTGGGGCTCATTCCCGTTCCTCCCAGACGCCTGTGACGAAGGCTGTGCCGCCTGAAGCTGCTGCCCCTGCCCTTAGTCGGACCTCTCGGTCCTGAGTGGCAGCACACGCCACCTGGTCGGACCCCTGGTCGGACCCCTGGTCAGACCCCTTGGTCCTGAGTGGCAGCACACGCCACCCACCCACGGGGAAGCTTCTGCTCCTCAGGCAGCAGAGACTCAGAGCCATTGCCCCCCCACTGCGGAGCAGGGACCCCGAGACCCCCAGGGATCAGCAAGATGTCTCCTCTGCCCCTACCCTCAGCCCCGCATCAAGACCTGGGGCCCAGAGGCCCCAAACCCTAGGAATCATGAGTGTGGCCCATTCCACCCCCACCTCCTGCTCACTGGGCCGGAGTCTTCACTCCACCCCTCACTGACCAGCCAGGCTTCCCTGCTGACCACCCCAGGGAGCCCGCTTCAGGCCCACCCCCAGCAGGTGACTCTGCCTGGCCCCCCTTGGCCTGGGAACCCCAGACCTCAGCCCATCGGACCCAGGCCTAGCTCTGTGCAGCCAGCCCAGCTCAACCCGGTCCAGCTCAGCTCCAGAGAGCCCACCTGGGTCCATCTTGGCCCAGGTCAGCACAGAATAGAACATTTCAAGCCATGAAACTCATCTTACCCCCGTCTACAAGTTAAACCAAATGCCCTCTATCTCAGCCCAGCTCAACCCGCCAGCCAAGGACAACCTTCCTTGGGGTGGGGCTCCATTACCACAACTGAGCCAAGTCAAGCGGATCTCAGGAAACAGGCCTACCTTGCTGGACCAGGCAGAGTCCAGCACAGCCCAACCCAACCCAACCCAGTCCAACCCAACCCAGCTCAGCCCAACCCAACCCAACCCAACCCAGCTCAGCCCAGCCCAGCCCAACCCAACCCAGCCCAACCCAACCCAACCCAACTAAACCCTAACCCAGCCCAACCCAACCCTAACCCAGCCCAACCCAACCCAACCCAACCCAGCCCAACCCAACCCAGCCCAGCCCAACCCTAACCCAATCCAACCCAACCCAACCCAGCCCAACCCAACCCAACCCAACCCAACCCAACCCAACCCAGCCCAGCCCAACCCAGCCCAGCCCAGCCCAACCCTAACCCAATCCAACCCAACCCAACCCAGCCCAACCTAGCCCAACCCAACCCAGCCCAACCCAACCCAACCCAACCCAGCCCAACCCAACCCAACCCACCCCACCCCAACCCAACCCACCCCAACCCAACCCAGCCCAACCCAACCCAACCCAGCCCACCCCAACCCAACCCAACCCAACCCAGCCCAACCCAACCCAACCCAGCCCAACCCAACCCAGCCCAACCCAACCCAACCCAGCCCAGCCCAGCCCAACCCAACCCAACCCAACCCAGCCCAACCCAACCCAGCCCAGCCCAACCCAACCCAACCAAACCCAGCCCAACCCAACCCAACCCAGCCCAACCCAACCCAGCCCAACCCAACCCAGCCCAACCCTAACCCAACCCAACCCAACCGAGCTCAGCCCAACCCAACCCTAACCCAACCCAGCCCAACCCAACCCAACCCAACCCAGCCCAGCCCAACCCAACCCAGCCCAACCCTAACCCAACCCAACCCAACCCAGCCCAGCCCAACCCTAACCCAACCCAACCCAACCCAGCTCAACCCAACCCAACCCTAACCCAACCCAGCCCAACCCAGCCCAACCCTAACCCAACCCAACCCAACCCAGCTCAGCCCAACCCAACCCTAACCCAACCCTAACCCAACCCAACCCAACCCAGCAGAGCCCAACCCTAACCCAACCCAACCCAACCCAGCCCAACCCAACCCAACCCAACCCAACCCAGCCCAACCCAACCCTAACCCAACCCAGCCCAACCCAACCCAACCCAACCCAGCCCAACCCAAGCCAACCCAACCCAGCCTAACCCAAACCAGCCCATCCCAACCTAACCCTAACCCAGCCTAACCCAACCGAGCTCAGCCCAACCCAACCCTAACCCAGCCTAACCCAACCCAACCCAAACCAGCCCAGCCCAACCCAAACCAGCCCAGCCCAGCCCAGCCCAACCCAACCCAACCCAGCCCAGCTCAGCCCGGCCCAGCTCAGCCCAGCCCAGCCCAGCCCAGCCCAGCCCAACCTTAACCCAACCCAACCCAACCCAGCCCAACCCAACCCTAACCCAACCCAGCCCAACCCAACCCAACCCAACCCAGCCCAGCCCAACCCAACCCAACCCAACCCAACCCAACCCAGCCCAGCCCAACCCTAACTCAACCCAACCCAACCCAACCCAGCCCAACCCAACCCAACCCAACCCAACCCAGCCCAACCCAACCCTAACCCAACCCAGCCCAACCCAACCCAACCCAACCCAGCCCAGCCCAACCCAACCCAGCCCAACCCAACCCAACCCAGCCCAACCCAACCCAACCCAACCCAGCCTAACCCAACCCAGCCCATCCCAACCTAACCCTAACCCAGCCTAACCCAACCCAACCCAAACCAGCCCAGCCCAACCCAAACCAGCCCAGCCCAGCCCAGTCCAACCCAACCCAACCCAGCCCAGATCAGCCCAGCCCAGCTCAGCCCAGCCCAGCCCAGCTCAGCCCAGCTCAGCCCAGCCCAGCCCAGCTCACCCAGCTCAGCTCAGCCCAGCTCAGCCCAGCTCAGCCCAGCTCACCCAGCCCAGCTCAGCCCAGCTCAGCCCAGCCCAGCTCAGCCCAGCCCAGCCCAGCTGAGCCCAGCTCAGCCCAGCTCAGCCCAGATCAGCTCAGCCCAGCTCAGCCCAGCTCAGCCAAGCTCAGCTCAGCCTAGTTCAGCTGAGCTCATCCTAGTTCAGCTCAGCCCAGCTCAGCTCAGCTCAGCTCAGCCCAGCTCAGCCCAGCCCAGCCCAGCTCACCCAGCCTGGCTCAGCCCAGCTCAGCTCAGCCCAGCTCAGCCCAGCTCAGCTCAGCCCAGTTAAGCCCAGCTCAGCCCAGCCCAGGCCAGCTCAGCTCAGCCCAACTCAGCCCAGCTCATCCTAGCTCAGCTCAGCCTAGTTCAGCTCAGCCTAGTTCAGCCCAGCCCAGCTCAGACCAGCTCAGCCCAGCCCAGCTCACCCAGATCAGCTCAGCCCAGCTTATCCCAGCTCAGCTCAGCCCAGCTCAGCTCGGCCCAGCTCAGCTCAGCCCAGCTCAGCCCAGCCCAGCCCAGCTCACCAAGCCCAGCTTAGCACAGCTCATCCCAGCTCAGCTCAGCCCAACTCAGCCCAGCTCAGCCCAGCCCAGCTCAGCCCAGCTCATTTCAGCTCAGCTCAGCCCAGTTCAGCTCAGCCCAGATCAGCCCAGCCCAGCTCAGCCCAGCTCAGCCCAGCTCAGCCCAGTTCGGCTCAGCCCAGCTCAGCCCAGCTCATCCTAGCTCAGCTCAGCCCAGCTCAGCTCAGCCCAGCCCAGTTCAGCCCAGCTCAGCCCAGCTCAGCTCAGCCTAGCTCAGCTCAGCTCAGCCCAGCCAAGCTCAGCCCAGCCCAGCTCAGCCCAGCCCAGCCCAGCCCAGCTCAGCCCAGCTCAGCCCAGCTCAGCCCAGCCCAGCTCAGCTCAGCCCAGCCCAGCCCAGCCCAGCCCAGCCCAGCCCAGCCCAGCTCAGCCCAGCTCAGCTCAGCTCAGCTCAGCTCAGCCCAGCCCAGCCCAGCCCAGCCCAGCCCAGCTCAGCTCAGCCCAGCTCAGCCCAGCCCAGCCCAGCTCAGCTCAGCCCAGCCCAGCCCAGCCCAGCCCAGCTCAGCTCAGCCCAGCCCAGCCCAGTTCAGCCCAGTTCAGCCCAGCACAGCTCAGCTCAGCCCAGCTCAGCTCAGCTCAGCCCAGCCCAGCCCAGCCCAGCTCAGCCCAGCCCAGCCCAGCCCAGCCCAGCTCAGCTCAGCCCAGCCCATCTCAGCTCAGCCCAGCCCAGCTCAGCCCAGCTCAGCTCAGCTTAGCCCAGCCCAGCCCAGCCCAGGTCAGCCCAGCTCAGCTCAGCCCAGCCCAGCTCAGCCCAGCTCAGCCCAGTTCAGCCCAGCCCAGCTCAGCTCAGCCCAGTTCAGCTCAGCTCAGCTCAGCCCAGCCCAGCTCAGCTCAGCCCAGTTCAGCTCAGCTTAGCTCAGCCCAGCCCAGCTCAGCTCAGCCCTGCCCAGCTCAGCCTAGCCCAGCCCAGTCTAGCATAGCACAGCTCAGCTGGGCTCAGCTATGTCAAGCTCAGCAGGGAACAGCCCAGTCTAGCCCAGCTTAGTCCAGCCCAGCCCAGCCCAATTCAGCCCAGCCCAGCTCAGCTCAGCCAAGCCCAGCCCAGCCCAGCTCAGCCCAGCCCAGCCCAGCCCAGCCCAGCTCAGCTCAGCTCAGCCAAGCTCAGCCCAGCCCAGCTCAGCCCAGCCCAGCCCAGCCCAGCCCAGCTTAGTCCAGCCCAGCCCAGCACAGCCCAGACCAGTATGGCTGAGCACAGCCCAGATTGACCAACTTTGCTCAACTGAGCCGAGGATACCCATCTTCCTTTAAACAACTCTGTCCACTTCTGCTATCTTGGCCCAGCCTAGCCCAGCGCAGACCCCTTATTCAGCCTCCCCAGGCCAGAGGCTGTGTCCCCAGGCTGCCTGCTGTTTCCCGGGCCCTGGGCTGGGGCAGCCCTGCTGGCTGATCTCCCCGCCGCCCACTGTCCGTACCCTCTGCGTGTTCCCTGCCCTCCGCCCGGGGCCCTGCCCAGCCTGTCCCCGAGGCTCTCGGCTGCCTGTCCCCTCCAGGTTGGCTCTGGTCTCTGACTTGCTTCCCTGTGTCCCCATTCAGGGAGGGGCAGCTGAGCGGTAAGCAGTGACCAAGAGGCCAGGGCCCAGCTGGGTGGCCACCTGGTGTCCTCTTCTGGGCTGTGGCCTGGGCGGCCTGCCCCTCACTGCGGCCCGGACCAGCCCGGAGCGGAGGTACCTGGTGCGCGGGGCCTTGGTCAGGTGCCTGGTTGGCGAGGCGACCGGTGTGGCGACGGCGTGGCCCCATCCCCACCGCCCGTTGCTCCCTGGAAAGGCTCCCAGGCGGAGAGCTGAACCTGTAGAAACCATTGCTGGTATTTTTACGTCCAGACAATGGGGCGGGGGCAGGGGAGCTCTGCCTCATTGATCTCGGCTAAAAATGGAACGGGAACCCCCGGCCTGCAGCCCTGGCAGTTCCCGCCTCTGTTCTTGGGAAGTCGATGGAGCCACCACTGCCGGCGAGGCCCCCACGCAGGTGCTCTCCTGCCTGTGCCATGTCCCCTCCACTGCCTGCTCCCTGGACGCTGTCAGCACACGCGGGGTCACCGGGCTGCCCCCCGGAGGGGGCAGCACCAGGCTGCCCACCGCTGCTCCCTGGGAGGGAAAGGCTGTGAGTGTTTGTGCTGAGAGTGGAGGCCTGGTGGGCCCCGCGCCCACATGCGGACAGGACCTCCCGCCGGCACGCTGCCCGCCGTCATGGGTCTCGTCCCTGGAGCAGCGGACTCCGGGGTGCGTGTGCAGGTCCCGGGCCACTCGGGACAGGAAGACCTGGCTCTCCCTGGGCCCTGGCAATGCTGGTGGGTGACCATCACCCATGAGCTGCTCCCATGCCATGTCCTGGAGCTGGAGTCCCTGTCAGGGCTGTGACCGGTGATCTGGCCCGAGGGGGCCGGAGGGGAGGCTGGTGGTGACTGTGGGGTTGGCTACAAGACCCCTCCAGCTGCTGGAGCCTGGGGGCACCGTGCCACCTCCCTGCCGTGTGTGGCCACCGAGGGTGTGGGGCAGAAGGATGGCCTGGAGGTGCCCATAGCATTGACTCTGATTTGCTGGGGCGGCGGCCTGTCGTCGACGCTCTGTGTGTGCCTTCCCGCTGTGGACATGTCCCACAGGCCTGTGTATCCTCAGAACTCCCCCGAAGGGCCCCCCACCCAAGGGAACCTGGCAGTCTGGTTCGTCAGTGTGGGGTGCAGAGGCTTAGAGAGGGACACATCAGGACCCCGTCCCCCGACCAGTCGTCCCCATGAAAGAGGCTATGTGCAGGTGGCTCTGTCTGGCCCCGTGGCCTGGGGAGATCCCAAAAGGGCTGCTGCATGGAAGGCTGGGCAGGCGGGGGGCTGACAGGTGCACAGCGCAGGACACAGCAGGAGCCTCGGCCCCCCGGCAGACTGTCCTGGCCTGTCACACCCCACGTGTGGTTCCGGTGACGGGTGCTGTGGGGAGGCATGGGGAACACGGAATTCCTTGGAAGAGCCCGTGATTCCCAGAGAAACCACAGGCCTGGAGCAGGCAGAGCCCAGCTGGGCGGCTTGGTGGTGCCCGACCCTGGTCCCTGGCACCCCTGTCTATTCTCCTGGGCTGTGGGCACATGGGGCCTGGGCCTCAGCACCAAGCCAGCCTCCTGACTTTATCCTTACCTCCCAGATGGCGCTGGGCTGCTGGTGCTGGGGCAGGGGCCTGTGGAGGGGGGCGGGGGCCTGTGGAGGGGGGTGTGGACCTGTGGGGGAGGGCGGGGGCCTGTGGAGGTGGGCAGGGGCCTGTGGAGGGGAGGGCGGGGGCCTGTGGAGGGGGGCGGGGGCCTGTGGAAGGGGGCGGGGGGCTGTGGAGGTGGCCCTATCTCCAGCCTGGGCTGCCCTGATGGCCCTGTGGACTTGGAGGAGAATGTCTTCCACTCGGCTCTGAGCACAGGGGTCTGCTGCTCCTTCCTCCCTGCCCCAGCCCCAAGGAGTCGCCCCTGAGCCACCCCTTCTCTTCAGGGCTGGGCCTAGATGCCCCCTATGCAGCAGGCTGCCCTGCTGTGGCCCCACCCCATTGTTCCTGTACTTCAGAACTCAGGACAGAGCCTACATATAAAAGAGCTGTGTCTCAGCTGTGCACATGTATGTGAATGTGTGACATGAACAATGCACATGTCTCCAGTGCAACAAGTGTGCATGTGTGTGTGATGCATGTGTCTTTCCGTATGTGGGCATGTATATAACTATTTGTGGGTGTGTCTATTAGGCATGCATACATGTATCTCTCAGTGTGCACGCGCATAAGCATCTGTATGACATGCATGTTCCTCGCTGTGTAATACAGGTATGCATGTGTATGCACATATGTGACATGAACAGATCTCTCAGTGCACATGTGTGGATGCATGTGGATGCATGATGTTAATGTTTCTGTATTCATACATGTGTACACATGTGTGCGGGTGCCTGCACCTATGTGACATGCACATCTGCATGTGTCTCCCTGGTCCCACCTCCTTCCTGACACTGACACAGCCACCCCAGGCTTCCTGCCATCTTTTGCACCGAGGGTGGCCCTGCACGTGGGCCCTGCCTTTGCGTGAGGGTCCTGCATCCCCAGCTTGGGAGAGCGTCACCTGAAGGCCGCACAGCGCTCCTGTCCTGATATCAATGCTCCCATCGCTAACTTGCTCCTATTGCGAAGAAGCTCCCATCGCTAAAGTATTCCCGTTGCTAAGGAGCTCCCATGCTAAGGAGCTCCCATTGCTAAGAAGCTCTCATTGCTAAGGAGCTCCCATCGCTAAGGAGCTCCCATTGCTAAGGAGCTCCCATTGCTAAGGAGCTCCCATCGCTAAGGAGCTCCCATCGCTAAGGACCTTCCATTGATAACACGCTCCCATGGTTAAGAAGCTCCCATTGCTAAGGAGCTCCCATTGCTAAGGAGCTCCCATCGCTAATGCGCTTCTATCACTAAGGAGCTCCCATCGCTAACGCGCTCCCATCGCTAAGGAGCTCCCATCGCTAAGGAGCTCCCATTGCTAAGGAGCTCCCATTGCTAAGGAGCTCCCATCGCTAAGGAGCTCCAATCGCTAAGGAGCACCCATCGCTAAGGAGCTCACATCGCTAAGGAGCTCCCATCGCTAAGGAGCTCCCATTGCTAAGGAGCTCCCATCGATAAGGAGATTCCATTGCTAATGCACTACATTGCTAAGGAGCTCACATTGCTAATGCACTCCCATTGCTAAGGAGCTCACATCGCTAAGGAGCTTCCATTGCTAATGCGCTCCCTTCGCTAAGGAGCTTCCATCGCTAACGAGCTCCCATTGCTAAGGAGCTCCCATCGCTAAGGAGCTCCCATCGCTAAGGAGCTTCCATCGCTAAGGAGCTTCCATTGCTAAGGAGCTCCCATTGCTAATGCGCTCCCATCGCTAAGGAGCTCCCATCGCTAAGGAGCCCCCATCGCTAAGGAGCTCCCATTGCTAAGGAGCTCCCATTGCTAAGGAGCTCCCATTGCTAACGTGCTCCCGTCGCTAAGGAGCTCCCATTGCTAAGAAGCTCCCATTGCCAATGCGCTTACATTGCTATGGAGCTCCCATTGCTAACGCGCTCCCATTGCTAATGCGCTCCCATTGCTAAGGAGCTCCCATTGCTAAGGAGCTCCCATTGCTAAGGAGCTTCCATCGCTAAGGAGCTTCCATTGCTAAGGAGCTCCCATTGCTAAGGAGCTCCCATCGCTGAAGAGCTCCCATCGCTAAGGAGCCCCCATTGCTAAGGAGCTCCCATTGCTAACGCGCTTCCATCGCTAAGGAGCTCCCATCGCTAAGGCGCTCCCATTGTTAAGCAGCTTCCATTGCTAAGGAGCTCCCATTGCTAAGGAGCTCCCATCGCTAAGGAGCTCCCATCGCTAACGCGCTCCCATTGCTAAGGAGCTTCCATTGCTAAGGAGCTCCCATTGCTAAGGATCTCCCATTGCTAAGGAGCTCCCATCGCTAAGGAGCTCCCATTGCGAACGCGCTCCCATTGCTAAGGAGCTCCCATCGCTAAGGAGCTCCCATCGCTAAGGACCTTCCATTGATAACACGCTCCCATGGTTAAAAAGCTCCCATTGCTAAGGAGCTCCCATTGCTAAGGAGCTCCCATCGCTAACGCGCTTCTATGGCTAAGGAGCTCGCATCGCTAACGCGCTCCCATCGCTAAGGAGCTCCCATCGCTAAGGAGCTCCCATCGCTAAGGAGCTCCCATTGCTAAGGAGCTCCCATTGATAAGGAGATTCCATTGCTAATGCACTACATTGCTAAGGAGCTCACATTGCTAATGCACTCCCATTGCTAAGGAGCTCACATCGATAAGGAGATTCCATTGCTAATGCGCTCCCATTGCTAAGGAGCTCCCATTGCTAAGGAGCTCCCATTGCTAAGGAGCTCCCATTGCTAAGGAGCTTCCATCGCTAAGGAGCTTCCATTGCTAAGAAGCTCCCATTGCTAACGCGCTCCCATTGCTAAGGAGCTCCCATCGCTAAGGAGCTTCCATCGCTAAGGAGCTTCCATTGCTAAGGAGCTCCCATTGCTAATGCGCTCCCATCGCTAAGGAGCTCCCATCGCTAAGGAGCTTCCATCGCTAAGGAGCTTCCATTGCTAAGGAGCTCCCATTGCTAAGGAGCTCCCATTGCTAAGGAGCTCCCATTGCTAATGCGCTCCCATCGCTAAGGAGCTCCCATCGCTAAGGAGCCCCAATCGCTAAGGAGCACCCATCGCTAAGGACCTTCCATTGATAACACGCTCCCATGGTTAAGAATCTCCCATTGCTAAGAGCTTCCATCGCTAAGGAGCTTCCATTGCTAAAGTGCTCCCATCGCTAAGGAGCTTCCATTGCTAACACGCTTCCATTGCTAAGAAGCTCCCATTGCTAATGCGCTTACATTGCTAAGGGGCTCCCATTGCTAAGGAGCTCCCATTGCTAAGGAGCTCCCATCACTAAGGAGCTTCCATTGCTAACACGCTTCCATTGCTAAGGACCTCCCATTGCTAAGGAGTTCCCATCGCTAAGGAGCTCCCATTGCTAAGGAGCTCCCATTGCTAAGGAGTTCCCATTGCTAAGGAGCTCCCATTGCTAAGGAGCTCCCATTGCTAAGGAGCCCCCATCGCTAAGGAGCTTCCATCTCTAAGGAGCTCCCATTGCTAAGGAGCTCCCATCGCTAACGAGCTTCCATCGCTAAGGAGCTCCCATTGCTAACGCTCTCCATTACTAAGGAGCTCCCATCGCTAAGGAGCTCCCATCACTAAGGAGCCCCAATCGCTAAGGAGCTACCATTGCTAACGCTCTCCCATTACTAAGGAGCTCCCATCACTAAGGAGCTCCAATCGCTAAGGAACTGCAATTGCTAAGGAGCTCCCATTGCTAACGCGCTCCAATTGCTAACGCGCTTCATTGCTAAGGAGCTCCCATTGCTAAGGAGTTCCCATCACTAAGGAGCTCCCATCGGTAAGGAGCTCCCATCGCTAAGGAGCTACCATTGCTAAGGAGCTCCCATCGCTAAGGAGCTCCCATTGCTAAGGCGCTCCCATTGCTAACGCGCTCCAATTGCTAAGGATCTCCCATCGCTAAGGAGCTCCCATCGCTAAGGAGCTCCCATCGCTAACGCGCTCCCATCGCTAAGGAGCTCCCATTGCTAAGGAGCTCCCATTGCTAAGAAGCTCCCATTGCTAAGGAGCCCCCATTGCTAAGGAGCTCCCATCGCTAAGGAGCCCCAATCACTAAGGAGCTCCCATCGCTAACGAGCTCCCATTGCTAAGGAGCTTACATCTGTAAGGAGCTTCCATTGCTAAGGAGTTCCCATTGCTAAGGAGCTCCCATGGCTAAGGAGCTCCCATCGCTGAAGAGCTCCCATCGATAAGGAGCTCCCATCGCTAAGGAGCTTCCATTGCTAAGAAGCTCCCATTGCTAACGCGCTCCCATTGCTAAGGAGCTCCCATTGCTAAGGAGCTCCCATTGCTAATGCGCTCCCTTCGCTAAGGAGCTCCCATCGTTATGGAGCCCCAATCGCTAAGGAGCTCCCATCACTAAGGACCTTCCATTGATAACTCGCTCCCATGGTTAAGAAGCTCCCATTGCTAAGAGCTCCCATCGCTAAGGAGCTCCCATTGCTAAAGTGCTTCCATCGCTAGGGAGCTCCCATTGCTAACACTCTTCCATTGCTAAGGAGCTCCCATTGCAAAGGAGCTCCCATCGCTAAGGAGCTTCCATTGCTAACACGCTTCCATTGCTAAGAAGCTCCCATTGCTAATGCGCTTACATTGCTAAGGGGCTCCCATTGCTAAGGAGCTCCCATTGCTAAGGAGCTCCCATCACTAAGGAGCTTCCATTGCTAACGCGCTTCCATTGCTAAGGACCTCCCATTGCTAAGGAGCTCCCATCACTAAGGAGCTCCCATCGCTAAGGAGCCCCCATCGCTAAGGAGCTTCCATCGCTAAGGAGCTCCCATCGCTAAGGAGCTCCCATCGCTAATGCGCTCCCATCGCTAAGGAGCTCCCATTGCTAACGCGCTCCCATCGCTAAGGAGCTCCCATTGCTAATGCGCTCCCATCGCTAAGGAGCTCCCATTGCTAAGGAGCTCCCATTGCTAAGGAGTTCCCATCACTAAGGAGCTCCCATCAGTAAGGAGCTCCCATTGCTAAGGAGCTCCCATCACTAAGGAGCTCCCATCGCTAAGGAGCGTCCATCTCTAAGGAGCTCCCATCGCTAAGGAGCTCCCATCGCTAAGGAGCTCCCATTGCTAACGCGCTCCCATTGCTAAGGAGCTCCCATTGCTAAGGAGCTCCCATCGCTAAGGAGCTCCCATCGCTAACACGCTTCCATTGCTAAGGAGCTCCCATTGCTAACGCTCTCCCATTACTAAGGAGCTCCCATCACTAAGGAGCTCCAATCGTTAAGGAACAGCAATTGCTAAGGAGCTCCCATTGCTAACGCGCTCCCATTGCTAACGCGCTTCCATTGCTAAGGACCTCCCATCGCTAAGGAGCTCCCATCGCTAAGGAGCTCCCATTGGTAAGGAGCTCCCATCGCTAAGGAGCTACCATTGCTAACGCGCTCCCATCGCTAAGGAGCTCCCATTGCTAACGCGCTCCCATTGCTAACGCGCTTCCATTGCTAAGGAGCTCCCATTGCTAACGTGCTCCCATTGCTAAGGAGCTCCCATTGCTAAGGAGCTCCCATCGCTAAGGAGCTCCCATCGCTAAGGCGCTCCCATCGCTAAGGAGCTCCCATCGCTAACGCGCTCCCATCGCTAAGAAGCTCCCATTGCTAAGGAGCCCCCATTGCTAAGGAGCTCCCATCGCTAAGGAGCTCCCATTGCTAAGGAGCTCCAATCGCTAAGGAGCTCCCATCGCTAAGGAGCTCCCATCGCTAAGGAGCTTCCATCGCTAAAGAGCTTCCATTGCTAAGGAGCTCCCATTGCTAAGGAGCTCCCATCGCTAAGGAGCTTCCATCGCTAAAGAGCTTCCATTGCTAAGGAGCTCCCATTGCTAAGGAGCACCCATCGCTAAGGAGCTCCCATCGCTAACGCGCTCCCATTGCTAAGAAGCTCCCATTGCTAAGGAGCTCCCGTTGCTAAGGAGCTCCCATTGCTAAGGAGCTCCCATCGCTAAGGAGCTCCCATCGCTAAGGAGCTCCCATCACTAACGAGCTCCCATCGCTAAGGAGCTCACATTGCTAAAGTGCTTCCATCGCTAGGGAGCTCCCATTGCTAACACGCTTCCATTGCTAAGGAGCTCCCATTGAAAAGGAGCTCCCATCGCTAAGGAGCTTCCATTGCTAAGAAGCTCCCATTGCCAATGCGCTTACATTGCTATGGAGCTCCCATTGCTAACGCGCTCCCATTGCTAAGGAGCTCCCATTGCTAAGGAGCTCCCATCGCTAAGGAGCTCCCATCACTAACACGCCTCCATCGCTAAGGAGCTCCCATCGCTAAGGAGCCCCAATCGCTAAGGAGCACCCATCGCTAAGGACCTTCCATTGATAACACGCTCCCATGGTTAAGAATCTCCCATTGCTAAGAGCTTCCATCGCTAAGGAGCTCCCATTGCTAAAGTGCTCCCATCGCTAAGGAGCTCCCATTGCTAACACGCTTCCATTGCTAAGGAGCTCCCATTGCTAAGGAGCTCCCATCGCTAAGGAGCTTCCATTGCTAACACGCTTCCATTGCTAAGGAGCTACCATTGCTACGGAGCTCCCATTGCTAAGAAGCTCCCATTGCTAATGCGCTTACATTGCTAAGGGGCTCCCATTGCTAAGGAGCTCCCATTGCTAAGGAGCTCCCATCACTAAGGAGCTTCCATTGCTAACGCGCTTCCATTGCTAAGGAGCTCCCATTGCTACGGAGTTCCCACCACTAAGGAGCTCCCATCGGTGAGGAGCCACCATCACTAAGGAGCTTCCATCTCTAAGGAGCTCCCATCGCTAACGCTCTCCCATTACTAAGGAGCTCCCATCGCTAAGGAGCTCCCATCGCTAAGGAGCCCCAATCGCTAAGGAGCCTCCATCACTAAGGAGCTCCAATCGCTAAGGAACTGCAATTGCTAAGGAGCTCCCATTGCTAATGCGCTCCCATTGCTAACGCGCTTCCATTGTTAAGGACCTCCCATTGCTAAGAAGTTCCCATCACTATGGAGCTCCCATCGGTAAGGAGCCCCCATTGCTAAGGAGCTTCCATCTCTAAGGAGCTCCCATCGCTAAGGAGCTCCCACCGCTACAGAGCTCCCAATGCTAACGCGCTCCCATTGCTAAGGAGCTCCCATTGCTAAGGAGCTCCCATCGCTAATGCGCTTCCATTGCTCAGGAGCTCCCGTTGCTAAGGAGCTCCCGTTGCTAAGGAGCTCCCATTGCTAAGGAGCTTCCATCGCTAAGGAGCTTCCATCGCTAAGGAGCTTCCATTGCTAAGAAGCTCCCATTGCTAACGCGCTCCCATTGCTAAGGAGCTCCCATCGCTAAGGAGCTCCCATCGCTAAGGAGCTTCCATCGCTAAGGAGCTTCCATTGCTAAGGAGCTCCCATTGCTAAGGAGCTCCCATTGCTAATGCGCTCCCATCGCTAAGGAGCTCCCATCGCTAAGGAGCCCCAATCGCTAAGGAGCACCCATCGCTAAGGACCTTCCATTGATAACACGCTCCCATGGTTATGAATCTCCCATTGCTAAGAGCTTCCATCGCTAACACGCTTCCATTGCTAAGGAGCTCCCGTTGCTAAGGAGCTCCCATCGCTAAGGAGCTCCCACCGCCAAGGAGCTTCCATCGCTAGGGAGCTTCCATTGCTAAGAAGCTCCCATTGCTAATGCGCTCCCATCGCTAAGGAGCTCCCATCGCTAAGGAACTCCCATCGCTAAGGAGCTTCCATTCCTAAGAAGCTCCCATTGCTAACGCGCTCCCATTGCTAATGCGCTCCCATCGCCAAGGACCTCCCATCGCTATGGAGCCCCAATCGCTAAGGAGCACCCATCACTAAGGACCTTCCATTGATAACTCGCTCCCATGGTTAAGAAGCTCCCATTGCTAAGAGCTCCCATCGCTAAGGAGCTCCCATTGCTAAAGTGCTTCCATCGCTAGGGAGCTCCCATTGCTAACACTCTTCCATTGCTAAGGAGCTCCCATTGCAAAGGAGCTCCCATCGCTAAGGAGCTTTCATTGTTAACACGCTTCCATTGCTAAGAAGCTCCCATTGCTAATGCGCTTACATTGCTAAGGGGCTCCCATTGCTAAGGAGCTCCCATTGCTAAGGAGCTCCCATTGCTAAGGAGCTTCCATTGCTAACGCGCTTCCATTGCTAAGGAGCTCCCATTGCTAAGGAGTTCACCTCACTAAGGAGCTCCCATCGGTAAGGAGCCCCCATCGCTAAGGAGCTTCCATCTCTAAGGAGCTCCCATCGCTAAGGAGCTCCCATCGCTACGGAGCTCCCATCGCTAACGCGCTCCCATTGCTAAGGAGCTCCCATTGCTAAGGAGCTCCCATCGCTAATGCGCTCCCATTGCTAAGGAGCTCCCGTTGCTAAGGAGCTCCCGTTGCTAAGGAGCTCCAATCGCTAAGGAGCTTCCATCGCTAAGGAGCTTCCATCGCTAAGGAGCTTCCATTGCTAAGAAGCTCCCATTGCTAACGCGCTCCCATTGCTAAGGAGCTCCCATTGCTAAGGAGCTCCCATCGCTAAGGAGCTTCCATCGCTAAGGAGCTTCCATTGCTAAGGAGCTCCCATTGCTAAGGAGCTTCCATCGCTAAGGAGCTTCCATTGCTAAGGAGCTCCCATTGCTAAGGAGCTCCCATCGCTAAGGAGCCCCAATCGCTAAGGAGCACCCATCGCTAAGGACCTTCCATTGATAACACGCTCCCATGGTTAAGTAGCTCCCATTGCTAAGGAGCTCCCATAGCTAAGGAGCTCCCATCACTAATGCACTTCCATCGCTAAGGAGCTCACATTGCTAAAGTGCTTCCATCTTTAGGGAGCTCCCATTGCTAACACTCATCCATTGCTAAGGAGCTCCCATTGCTAATGTGCTTACATTGCTAAGAGGCTCCCATTGCTAAAGAGCTCCCATTGCTAAGAAGCTCCCATTGCTAATGCGCTTACATTGTTAAGGAGCTCCCATCGCTAAGGAGCTCCCATTGCTAAGGAGCTCCCATTGCTAACGCGCTCCCATTGCTAAGGAGCTCCTTCGCTAAGGAGCTCCCATTGCTAATGCGCTCCCATCGCTAAGGAGCTCCCATCGTTATGGAGCCCCAATCGCTAAGGAGCTCCCATCACTAAGGACCTTCCATTGATAACTCGCTCCCATGGTTAAGAAGCTCCCATTGCTAAGAGCTCCCATCGCTAAGGAGCTCCCATTGCTAAAGTGCTTCCATCGCTAGGGAGCTCCCATTGCTAACACTCTTCCATTGCTAAGGAGCTCCCATTGCAAAGGAGCTCCCATCGCTAAGGAGCTTTCATTGCTAACACGCTTCCATTGCTAAGAAGCTCCCATTGCTAATGCGCTTACATTGCTAAGGGGCTCCCATTGCTAAGGAGCTCCCATTGCTAAGGAGCTCCCATCACTAAGGAGCTTCCATTGCTAACGCGCTTCCATTGCTAAGGACCTCCCATTGCTAAGGAGTTCCCATCACTAAGGAGCTCCCATCGGTAAGGAGCCCCCATCGCTAAGGAGCTTCCATCTCTAAGGAGCTCCCATCGCTAAGGAGCTCCCATCGCTAATGCGCTTCCATCGCTAAGGAGCTCCCATTGCTAACGCTCTCCCATTACTAAGGAGCTCCCATCGCTAAGGAGCTCCCATTGCTAATGCGCTCCCATCGCTAAGGAGCTCCCATTGCTAAGGACCTCCCATTGCTAAGGAGTTCCCATCACTAAGGAGCTCCCATCAGTAAGGAGTTCCCATCACTAAGGAGCTCCCATCGGTAAGGAGCCCCCATCGCTAAGGAGCTTCCATCTCTAAGGAGCTCCCATCGCTAAGGAGCTCCCATCGCTAAGGAGCTCCCATCACTAACGCGCTCCCATTGCTAAGGAGCTCCCATTGCTAAGGAGCTCCCATCGCTAAGGAGCTCCCATCGCTAACACGCTTCCATCGCTAAGGAGCTCCCATTGCTAACGCTCTCCCATTACTAAGGAGCTCCCATCACTAAGGAGCTCCAATCGTTAAGGAACAGCAATTGCTAAGGAGCTCCAATTGCTAACGCGCTCCAATTGCTAACGCGCTTCCATTGCTAAGGACCTCCCATTGCTAAGGAGTTCCCATCACTAAGGAGCTCCCATTGGTAAGGAGCTCCCATCGCTAAGGAGCTACCATTGCTAACGCGCTCCCATCGCTAAGGAGCTCCCATTGCTAACGCGCTCCCATTGCTAACGGGCTTCCATTGCTAAGGAGCTCCCATTGCTAAGGAGCTCCCATCGCTAAGGTGCTCCCATCGCTAAGGTGCTCCCATCGCTAACACGCTCCCATCGCTAAGAAGCTCCCATTGCTGAGGAGCCCCCATTGCTAAGGAGCTCCCATCGCTAAGGAGCTCCCATCACTAAGGAGCTCCAATCGCTAACGCGCTCCCATCGCTAAGGAGCTCCCATCGCTAAGGAGCTTCCATCGCTAAAGAGCTTCCATTGCTAAGGAGCTCCCATCGCTAAGGAGCTTCCATCGCTAAATAGCTTCCATTGCTAAGGACCTCCCATTGCTAAGGAGCACCCATCGCTAAGGAGCTCCCATCGCTAACACGCTCCCATTGCTAAGAAGCTCCCGTTGCTAAGGAGCTCCCGTTGCTAAGGAGCTCTCATTGCTAAGGAGCTCCAATCGCTAAGGAGCTCCCATCGCTAAGGAGCTCCCATCACTAACGCACTTCTATCGCTAAGGAGCTCACATTGCTAAAGTGCTTCCATCTTTAGGGAGCTCCCATTGCTAACACGCTTCCATTGCTAAGGAGCTCCCATTGCAAAGGAGCTCCCATCGCTAAGGAGCTTCCATTGCTAAGAAGCTCCCATTGCCAATGCGCTTACATTGCTATGGAGCTCCCATTGCTAACGCGCTCCCATTGCTAATGCGCTCCCATTGCTAAGGAGCTCCCATCGCTAAGGAGCTCCCATCGCTAACGCGCTCCCATTGCTAAGGAGCTCCCATTGCTAAGGAGCTCCCATCGCTAAGGAGCTCCCATCACTAACGCGCTTCCATCACTAAGGAGCTCCCATCGCTAAGGAGCCCCAATCGCTAAGGAGCACCCATCCCTAAGGACCTTCCATTGATAACACGCTCCCATGGTTAAGAATCTCCCATTGCTAAGAGCTTCCATCGCTAAGGAGCTCCCATTGCTAAAGTGCTCCCATCGCTAAGGAGCTCCCATTGCTAACACGCTTCCATTGCTAAGGAGCTCCCATTGCTAAGGAGCTCCCATTGCTAAGAAGCTCCCATTGCTAATGCGCTTACATTGCTAAGGGGCTCCCATTGCTAAGGAGCTCCCATTGCTAAGGAGCTCCCATCACTAAGGAGCTTCCATTGCTAACGCGCTTCCATTGCTAAGGAGCTCCCATTGCTAAGAAGTTCCCATCACTAAGGAGCTCCCATCGGTAAGGAGACACCATCACTAAGGAGCTCCCATCTCTAAGGAGCTCCCATCGCTAACGCTCTCCCATTACTAAGGAGCTCCCATCGCTAAGGAGCTCCCATCGCTAAGGAGCCCCAATCGCTAAGGAGCCTCCATCACTAAGGAGCTCCAATCGCTAAGGAGCTCCCATTGCTAAGGAGCTACCATTGCTAACGAGCTCCCATTGCTAACGAGCTTCCATTGCTAAGGACCTCCTATTGCTAAGAAGTTCCCATCACTAAGGAGCTCCCATCGGTAAAGAGCCCCCATTGCTAAGGAGCTTCCATCTCTAAGGAGCTCCCATCGCTAAGGAGCTCCCATCGCTACGGAGCTCCCATCGCTAACGCGCTCCCATTGCTAAGGAGCTCCCATTGCTAAGGAGCTCCCATCGCTAAGGAGCTCCCATTGCTAAGGAGCTCCCATCGCTAACGCGCTCCCATTGCTAAGGAGCTCCCATTGCTAAGGAGCTCCCATCGCTAATGCGCTCCCATTGCTAAGGAGCTCCCATTGCTAAGGAGCTCCCATTGCTAAGGAGCTCCCATCGCTAAGGAGCTTCCATCGCTAAGGAGCTTCCATCGCTAAGGAGCTTCCATTGCTAAGAAGCTCCCATTGCTAACGCGCTCCCATTGCTAAGGAGCTCCCATTGCTAAGGAGCTCCCATCGCTAAGGAGCTTCCATCGCTAAGGAGCTTCCATTGCTAAGGAGTTCCCATTGCTAAGGAGCTTCCATCGCTAAGGAGCTCCCATTGCTAAGGAACTCCCATCGCTAAGGAGCTCCCATCGCTAAGGAGCCCCAATCGCTAAGGAGCACCCATCGCTAAGGACCTTCCATTGATAACACGCTCCCATGGTTAAGAAGCTCCCATTGCTAAGAGCTCCCATCGCTAAGGAGCTCCCATCGCTAATGCGCTTCCATCGCTAAGAAGCTCCCATTGCTAAAGTGCTTCTATCGCTAGGGAGCTCCCATTTCTAACACTCTTCCATTGCTAAGGAGCTCCCATTGCTAAGGAGCTCCCATTGCTAAGGAGCTCCCATTGCTAAGGAGCTCCCATTGCTAAGAAGCTCCCATTGCTAATGCGCTTACATTGTTAAGGAGCTCCCATTGCTAAGGAGCTCCCATTGCTAAGGAGCTCCCATTGCTAACGCGCTCCCATTGCTAAGGAGCTCCTTCGCTAAGGAGCTCCCATTGCTAATGCGCTCCCATCGCTAAGGAGCTCCCATCGTTATGGAGCCCCAATCGCTAAGGAGCTCCCATCACTAAGGACCTTCCATTGATAACTCGCTCCCATGGTTAAGAAGCTCCCATTGCTAAGAGCTCCCATCGCTAAGGAGCTCCCATTGCTAAAGTGCTTCCATCGCTAGGGAGCTCCCATTGCTAACACTCTTCCATTGCTAAGGAGCTCCCATTGCAAAGGAGCTCCCATCGCTAAGGAGCTTTCATTGCTAACACGCTTCCATTGCTAAGAAGCTCCCATTGCTAATGCGCTTACATTGCTAAGGGGCTCCCATTGCTAAGGAGCTCCCATTGCTAAGGAGCTCCCATCACTAAGGAGCTTCCATTGCTAACGCGCTTCCATTGCTAAGGACCTCCCATTGCTAAGGAGTTCCCATCACTAAGGAGCTCCCATCGGTAAGGAGCCCCCATCGCTAAGGAGCTTCCATCTCTAAGGAGCTCCCATCGCTAAGGAGCTCCCATCGCTAATGCGCTTCCATCGCTAAGGAGCTCCCATTGCTAACGCTCTCCCATTACTAAGGAGCTCCCATCGCTAAGGAGCTCCCATTGCTAATGCGCTCCCATCGCTAAGGAGCTCCCATTGCTAAGGACCTCCCATTGCTAAGGAGTTCCCATCACTAAGGAGCTCCCATCAGTAAGGAGTTCCCATCACTAAGGAGCTCCCATCGGTAAGGAGCCCCCATCGCTAAGGAGCTTCCATCTCTAAGGAGCTCCCATCGCTAAGGAGCTCCCATCGCTAAGGAGCTCCCATCACTAACGCGCTCCCATTGCTAAGGAGCTCCCATTGCTAAGGAGCTCCCATCGCTAAGGAGCTCCCATCGCTAACACGCTTCCATCGCTAAGGAGCTCCCATTGCTAACGCTCTCCCATTACTAAGGAGCTCCCATCACTAAGGAGCTCCAATCGTTAAGGAACAGCAATTGCTAAGGAGCTCCAATTGCTAACGCGCTCCACTTGCTAACGCGCTTCCATTGCTAAGGACCTCCCATTGCTAAGGAGTTCCCATCACTAAGGAGCTCCCATTGGTAAGGAGCTCCCATCGCTAAGGAGCTACCATTGCTAACGCGCTCCCATCGCTAAGGAGCTCCCATTGCTAACGCGCTCCCATTGCTAACGGGCTTCCATTGCTAAGGAGCTCCCATTGCTAAGGAGCTCCCATCGCTAAGGTGCTCCCATCGCTAAGGTGCTCCCATCGCTAACACGCTCCCATCGCTAAGAAGCTCCCATTGCTGAGGAGCCCCCATTGCTAAGGAGCTCCCATCGCTAAGGAGCTCCCATCACTAAGGAGCTCCAATCGCTAACGCGCTCCCATCGCTAAGGAGCTCCCATCGCTAAGGAGCTTCCATCGCTAAAGAGCTTCCATTGCTAAGGAGCTCCCATCGCTAAGGAGCTTCCATCGCTAAATAGCTTCCATTGCTAAGGACCTCCCATTGCTAAGGAGCACCCATCGCTAAGGAGCTCCCATCGCTAACACGCTCCCATTGCTAAGGAGCTCCCGTTGCTAAGGAGCTCCCATTGCTAAGGAGCTCCCATTGCTAAGGAGCTCCCATCGCTAAGGAGCTCCCATAGCTAAGGAGCTCCCATCACTAATGCACTTCCATCGCTAAGGAGCTCACATTGCTAAAGTGCTTCCATCTTTAGGGAGCTCCCATTGCTAACACTCATCCATTGCTAAGGAGCTCCCATTGCAAAGGAGCTCCCATCGCTAAGGAGCTTCCATTGCTAACACGCTTCCATTGCTAAGGAGCTCCCATTGCTACAGAGCTCTCTTTGCTAAGAAGCTCCCATTGCTAATGCGCTTACATTGCTAAGGGGCTCCCATTGCTAAGGAGCTCCCATCACTAAGGAGCTTCCATTGCTAACGCGCTTCCATTGCTAAGGCCCTCCCATTGCTACGGAGTTCCCACCACTAAGGAGCTCCCATCGGTGAGGAGCCACCATCACTAAGGAGCTTCCATCTCTAAGGAGCTCCCATCGCTAACGATCTCCCATTACTAAGGAGCTCCCATCGCTAAGGAGCTCCCATCGCTAAGGAGCCCCAATCGCTAAGGAGCCTTCATCACTAAGGAGCTCCAATCGCTAAGGAGCTGCAATTGCTAAGGAGCTACCATTGCTAACGCGCTCCCATTGCTAACGCGCTTCCATTGCTAAGGACCTCCTATTGCTAAGAAGTTCCCATCACTAAGGAGCTCCCATCGGTAAGGAGCCCCCATTGCTAAGGAGCTTCCATCTCTAAGGAGCTCCCATCGCTAAGGAGCTCCCATCGCTAAGGAGCTCCCATTGCTAACGCGCTCCCATTGCTAAGGAGCTCCCATTGCTAAGGAGCTCCCATCGCTAACGCGCTCCCATTGCTAAGGAGCTCCTGTTGCTAAGGAGCTCCCATTGCTAAGGAGCTCCAATCGCTAAGGAGCTTCCATCGCTAAGGAGCTTCCATCGCTAAGGAGCTTCCATTGCTAAGAAGCTCCCATTGCTAATGCGCTCCCATCGCTAAGGAGCTCCCATCGCTAAGGAGCTCCCATCGCTAAGGAGCTTCCATTGCTAAGAAGCTCCCATTGCTAACGCGCTCCCATTGCTAAGGAGCTCCCATTGCTAAGGAGCTCCCATTGCTAAGGCGCTCCCATCGCCAAGGACCTCCCATCGCTATGGAGCCCCAATCGCTAAGGAGCACCCATCACTAAGGACCTTCCATTGATAACTCGCTCCCATGGTTAAGAAGCTCCCATTGCTAAGAGCTCCCATCGCTAAGGAGCTCCCATTGCTAAAGTGCTTCTATCGCTAGGGAGCTCCCATTGCTAACACTCTTCCATTGCTAAGGAGCTCCCATTGCAAAGGAGCTCCCATCGCTAAGGAGCTTTCATTGTTAACACGCTTCCATTGCTAAGAAGCTCCCATTGCTAATGCGCTTACATTGCTAAGGGGCTCCCATTGCTAAGGAGCTCCCATTGCTAAGGAGCTCCCATCACTAAGGAGCTCCCATTGCTAAGGAGCTTCCATTGCTAAGGTGCTCCCATTGCTAAGGAGCTCCCATCGCTAAGGAGCTCCCATCGGTAAGGAGCCCCCATCGCTAAGGAGCTCCCATCTCTAAGGAGCTCCCATTGCTAAGGAGCTCCCATCGCTAAGGAGCTCCCATCGCTAACGCGCTCCCATTGCTAAGGAGCTCCCATTGCTAAGGAGCTCCCATCGCTAACGCGCTCCCATTGCTAAGGAGCTCCCGTTGCTAAGGAGCTCCCGTTGCTAAGGAGCTCCAATCGCTAAGGAGCTTCCATCGCTAAGGAGCTTCCATCGCTAAGGAGCTTCCATTGCTAAGAAGCTCCCATTGCTAACGCGCTCCCATTGCTAAGGAGCTCCCATTGCTAAGGAGCTCCCATCGCTAAGGAGCTTCCATCGCTAAGGAGCTTCCATTGCTAAGGAACTCCCATTGCTAAGGAGCTTCCATCGCTAAGGAGCTCCCATTGCTAAGGAACTCCCATCGCTAAGGAGCTCCCATCGCTAAGGAGCCCCAATCGCTAAGGAGCACCCATCGCTAAGGACCTTCCATTGATAACACGCTCCCATGGTTAAGAAGCTCCCATTGCTAAGAGTTCCCATCGCTATGGAGCTCCCATCGCTAATGCGCTTCCATCGCTAAGAAGCTCCCATTGCTAAAGTGCTTCTATCGCTAGGGAGCTCCCATTGCTAACACTCTTCCATTGCTAAGGAGCTCCCATTGCTAATGTGCTTACATTGCTAAGAGGCTCCCATTGCTAAAGAGCTCCCATTGCTAAGAAGCTCCCATTGCTAATGCGCTTACATTGCTAAGGAGCTCCCATCGCTAAGGAGCTCCCATTGCTAAGGAGCTCCCATTGCTAACGCGCTCCCATTGCTAAGGAGCTCCCTTCGCTAAGGAGCTCCCATCGCTAAAGCGCTCCCATCGCTAAGGAGCTCCCATCGCTAACGCGCTCCCAGTGCTAAGGAGCTCCCATTGCTAAGGAGCTCCCATCGCTAAGGAGCTCCCAGTGCTAAGGAGCTCCCATTGCTAAGGAGCTCCCATCGCTAAAGAGCTTCCAGTGCTAAGGAGCTCCCATCACTAAGGAGCTCCCATTGCTAAGGAGCTCCCATCGCTAACTCGCTCCCATTGCTAAGGAGCTCCCTTCGCTAAGGAGCTCCCATCGCTAAGGAGCTGCCATTGCTAAGGAGCTCCCATCGCTAAGGAGCTCCCATTGCTAAGGAGCTCCCATCGCTAACACTCTCTCATTGCTAAAGCGCTCCCATTGCTAAGGAGCTCCCATTGCTAACACTCTCCCATTGCTAACTCGCTCCCATTGCTAAGGAGCTCCCATTGCTAAGGAGCCCCGCAGCGAATGCGTCCCCCCTGCGAATGTGCCCCTCTGAGAACACGCCCCCCCTGTGAACACACTTCCATCGTGAATGTGCCCCCACTGGGAACGCGCCCCCCTGCGAATGCACCCTCTGTGAACATGCTTCCATTAGGAATGTGCCCCCCTGCGAAAGCGCCCCCTGCGATCGTGCCCTCCCCTTGGGAACACACTCCCATTGCTAACTAGCTTGCTAGTCTGCAGGCCCTCTGGTGCCCCATACCTCCCTGTGCTTGTCCTCACCTTGTTTCCTAAAGGTGTTATTGACATTTTACATCATGAGCCCACGCCCGTGGGAGGTGGAGCAGGGGAGCCGATGGCGCTGGGAGAGATGGAGCAGGGGAGCCGATGGCGCTGGGGCAGATGGAGCAGGGGAGCTGATGGTGCTGGGGCAGATGGAGCAGGGGAGCCGATGGCCCTGGGGCAGATGGAGCAGGGGAGCCGATGACGCTGGGGGAGATGGAGCAAGGGAGCTGATTGCGCTGGGGGAGATGGAGCAAGGGAGCCGATTGTGCTGGGGGAGATGGAGCAGGGGAGCCGATGGCAGGAGATGGAACAGGGGAGCCGATTGTGCTGGGGGAGATGGAGCAGGGGAGCCGATGGCCCTGGGGGAGATGGAGCAGAGGAGCCGATGGCGCTGGGGGAGATGGAGCAGGGGAGCTGATGGCCCTGGGGGAGATGGAGCAGGGGAGCTGATGGCGCTGGGGGAGATGGAGCAGGGGAGCTGATGGCCCTGGGGGAGATGGAGCAGGGGAGCTGATGGCCCTGGGGGAGATGGAGCAGGGGAGCTGATGGCGCTGGGGGAGATGGAGCAGGGGAGCTGATGGCCCTGGGGGAGATGGAGCAGGGGAGCTGATGGCCCTGGGGGAGATGGAGCAGGGGAGCTGATGGCCCTGGGGAGCTGGAGCAGGGGAGCTGATGATGCTGGGGGAGATGGAGCAGGGGAGCTGATGGGGGAGATGGAGCAGGGGAGCCGATGGCGCTGGGGGAGATGGAGCAGGGGAGCTGATGGCGCTGGGGGAGATGGAGCAGGGGAGCCGATGGCCCTGGGGGAGATGGAGCAGGGGAGCCGATGGCGCTGGGGGAGATGGAGCAGGGGAGCCGATGGGGGAGATGGAGCAGGGGAGCAGATGGCGCTGGGGGAGGTGGAGCAGGGGAGCCGATGGCGCTGGCGTCTCCATGCCCTGTTGACCTTTGGGAACAGGGTCTTTGCCAGTGAAATTTGGTTCGGGATCTCGAGATCACACTCGGTTTGGGGTGGGTCCTGATTCCAATGACAGGTGGCCTTTGAAGAAGGTCTGACACAAGAGACATGCGAGCTCATTGGCAGGGTCTTGGGAATCCGCGGGGCAGTCGTTCCAAATGCTGATCCATGGTGACTGTTAAACGTGGGACCACCTTTTCCCTGTTAGTCCCCGTCCCTTCGAGTTGCTTATCACGACCTTCATTTAAGAGAAATTAATTAATTAATTAAAAATTAATTTATAAAATCTTTATTGTTGAAAATATTACATACATCCCCTTTTCCCCCATTGACCCCCCTCTAATCCACCCCCACCCCCGCCCCGGGCTCTCACCCCGCACTGTCTGTCCGTGGGTTATGCGTATGTGCACACCAGTCTTTGGTTGGTCACCTCCCACCCACCCACCGTCCCCACCTTCCCTCCTCACCTTCCCTCCGAGATTCCGCACTCTGTTCCCTGCTTCCATGTCTTGGATCCACTCCATTCATCAGTTTATTGTGTTCATTAGATTCCACATATGAGTGAGATCATGTGACACTTGTCTTTCTCTTACTGGCTTATGTCACTTAGCATGATACTCTCCAGGTCCCTCCATGCTGTCTCAGAGGCTAAGAGATCCTTCTTTTTTACTGCTGCTTAGTATTCCATGGTGTAAATGTACCACAGCTTTTTTATCCACTCGTCTCCTGATGGGCCCTGGGGCTGTGTCCAGGTCTTTGCTATTTAACAGACATTCCTGGTTTCCAAGGCCGAGTCCACCCACTATCTCCCCTCAGGCTTGTGCCTTCGGAGGCTGGAGAACTCGGCTGCCAGCCTTCCGAATGCCCTGCGGCTCCCGCCACAGCGTGGTGCCTTAAACCACAGGAGCGAGTTCGTGTGCATTCTGGAAGCCGCAGTCAGCTGGGTGTGAGCGGGCGGCGCTCCGTGGAGGCTCCGGGGTCTGGGGCTGGACACCAGCCCAGCTTCCACCTCTGTCTGGGTGCGGCCTCCTGCCCGGCATCTGTGCCATATCTTCTTGTTTGTTTGTTTGTTTGCTGTTAATCCTCACCCGAGGATATTTTTTTCCATTGAATTTTAGAAAGAGTGGAAGGGAGGGGGAGAGACAGAGAGAGAGAGAGAAACATCAGTGTGAGAGACACATCAAATGGTTGCCTCCTACACTCGCCCTGACCAGGGCCAGGGATTGAGCTTGCAACCAAGGTACCTGCCCTCAACTGGAATCCAACCCCGGACCTTTCAGTGCATGGGCTGGTGCTCTATCCACGGAGCCAAGCCGGCCAGGGCTGTCTTTGGAGGCCACAGTCATGGGACTTGGGATCCATCCCAAACTGAGTGTGATCTCAAGA
Source organism: Eptesicus fuscus (assembly GCF_027574615.1). Classification (NCBI taxonomy): domain Eukaryota; kingdom Metazoa; phylum Chordata; class Mammalia; order Chiroptera; family Vespertilionidae; genus Eptesicus; species Eptesicus fuscus. The sequence continues at coordinate 16,423,755 of NC_072496.1, forward strand.
TCCTGCCCCGAATTCCGTCGGCAAAGATCCCGTTTCCAAACGAGTCAGCCAGGCAGGCGGCTGCTGGCGCCAAGGGCTCCCTGCTCCATCTCCCTCCAGCATCGGCCCCCGGATGTGAGCAGGAGTCCCGCCAGGCTCCCGCCGCTCACTGTCAAGGTGCAAGAGCTAGGCGTCCGGTCACAGGCCTCCTTTCCGCCTTCCACGCTTCCCCATGCGTTCCCACGCTTCCCCAAGTGTTCCCACGCTTCCCCATGCGTTCCCACGCTTCCCCAAGTGTTCCCACGCTTCCCCACGCGTTCCCACGCTTCCCCACGCGTTCCCACGCTTCCCCACGCGTTCCCACGCTTCCCCACGCATTCCCACGCTTCCCCAGGCGTTCCCACACTTCCCCATGCTTCTCCACGTGTTCCCATGCTTCCCCACGCTTCTCCACGTGTTCCCACACGTTCCCACGCGTTCCCACCGCCTGACAAGCCACATGCGCTGCCCACCAAGTCCCCATAAGCAGCCGAGTGTGTGGGTCTGGTGGTCTGTGCACAAGCAACATGCTTTTACTTTGAATCCTCACAGAGGGTGTGTTTTCATTGACCGTAGAGAAAGAGGGAGGGTGGGAGAGAGAGAAACATCGATGTAAGAGAGAAACATTGATCGGGTGCCTCTCGCGTTCACCCCGCCCAGGGGCTGACCCTGAAACCTGGGCATGTGCCCTGAAGGAATGGAACCCGCAATCTTCTAGGTGCCTGGGACAACACTCCAACTAACTGCGCCCCCGGCCGGGCGCAGGAGCCTCCTCCGTGACCTTGGTGTGTATGTTTGTGTTGGGGAGGTCTCCCACAGCTTCGCATCCCTGCTCTTATTCTTTGCAATTGTCTCTAAAACAGACAGACACACAAAACCTCGGAAGTTTGATAGGAACACGGGGGAAGGTGGGAGGTCACGCAGCCACCAGACATGCTGATGCTGTGACACCCGCCCACTCCCCCCACACCGCCCTGTAGCACTGTCCCAGGCCAGGTCCTGCGCACCTTCACCATGGGGTCCGCAGGCATCCGTGTGGGCGGGACTGGCCCTGCCAGAGTCACACAGGCTCCTGGGAGACAGTCGCACGGGCTCCTGAGTGGGAGGCCGTGTGGTGTGGGACGGAGTGTGCTGTGCTCTCCTGAGTGCTCAGGGGAGAGGCACCGAGCAGGAGGGCGGGAGCTGCCGAGTGCATGGAGGCAGGCACCGGAGAAGGGGGCACTGGAGAAGGGGTCTGAGCAAAGGCTCGGGCACAAGGCACACGGTGGGCCCCAGTGGGAGGTGCCCAAGTGTGTGTGTGTGAGGACCTGTGTGTGTGTGTGTGTGTGTGTGTGTGTGTGAGGACCTGTGTGTGTGTGTGTGTATGAGGACCTGTGTGTATGAGGACCTGTGTGTGTGTGTACCTGTGTGTGTAGAGGACATGTGTGTGTATGTGTGTGTGTGAGGACCTGTGTGTGTGTGTGCGCGCGCACCTGTGTGAGGACCTGTGTGTGTGTGTGTGTATGAGGACCTGTGTGTGTGAGGACCTGTGTGTGTGTGTGTGTGTGTGTATGTGTGTGTAGAGGACATGTCTGTGTGTATGTGCATGGGTGTGAGGACCTATATGTCTGTGTACATGTGTGTGAGGACCTGTGTGTGTATATGAGGTCCTGTGTGTGTGTGAGGACCTATATGTGTGTGTGCACCTGTGTGAGGACCTGTGTGTGTGTATGTGTGCACCTGTGTGGGGACCTGTGTGTGTGTGTGTGTGTGTGTGTGTACCTGTGTGTGTGAGGACCTGTATGTGTGAGATCCTGTGTGTGTGTGTGCATGTGTGTGAGGACCAGTGTGTGTGGATGTGTGTGAGGACCTATGTGTGTGTGTGCTGTGTGTGGGTTTGCAGGATGCAGCCAATCAATGATTTTCTCTTATTATTGATGTTTCTATCTCTCTCTCCCTCTCCCTCTCTGAAATCAATAATAATAATAAAAGCTTTTAAAAAAAGAAGAAGAAGAAGAAAGAAAGAAGAGGAGATGGGACACAGACATGCAGAGGGACGACCATGTGAGGACCCGGGGAAGGTGGCCGTCCACACGCCCAGGAGAGAGGCCTCGGGGAAGCCAGCCCGCAGCACCTGCCCTGGGACTTGGGCTCCAGGACGGGGAGCGTCTCTGGGTGCTGTTCTGCTTCCTGTGGGTGCTGACTGACCCCCACACAGTGTCTTGTTTCTGGCCACGGCCAGTCCTGCCCCAGCCCCGGACACCCGTGTGGGGCGTGTGAGGCGTGTGGGGCGTGTGGGGCATGTGGGGCGTCAGTGCAGGGGGGTCAGTGCAGGGCCTGGTTTCTGGGCCGCCTTCCTCACCGGCTGGGCTGGATGCTGGCTGAAGCGGGGACGGGAGAAGGCGGAGGGGGCAGGTCGTGGGGCTGGGAGAGGGTGCCTCCCCTCCCCCCACACACGTCCATGGGCTGTGGACTCACGAGGCGCCAGCACAGGGGGATCCCGGGAGGCATGGATGTTTAAGGAGCTTTTATTGTCATTAAACACACACACCGAACACACCAGTAGAGACAAAGAATGGGCTCCAGAAGATTAACAGAAAACAAAAAGCGGCCCAAGCTACAAGGTGCGTTTCCTGGGAACCATCTCTCTGCGCGTCCCCTGCGTCACAGGGTGCTCGTCTCCCTCCTTCCCGTCCGGACCTGCCAATGGGCGGTCCCTGGGGATCAGGACGTCTGTCCACCTGCCGGTCCCTAAGGCCGGCGGTGTTCTCCATCCAGTGCTCTCGGCTCTCAGGCCCCTCCCCGGAGCAGGGGCTACCTGGGAGGGCGAGGGAGTGGGACTCAGGCCTGGGCTTTGACCTGGGCCCTCCGGGCACGCTGCACCTCCACACCATGTCCCGCCTCTGTCCAGGGAGGCTGGGTCCCACCTGCTGGGACCTGGTCACCAGGCCCTGCCCCAGGAGGCTTGTGGGCTGATGCCCACCCTCCCTGGGTGGTACCATCCTGCCCCCCGGGCCCCGCAGCAGCCCCACCAGGCCCCGCTTCGAGGGTGTGCGCTGGTGGAGGTGGCTGAGCGACTGTCAGGGCCCACGTGGAGCTTCCTGGGGGACTCAGCACCTCTCGAGAGCCCTGCCTCCTGCTCCTGCCCACACACTGGGGGCCAGGCCTCCGCCCCTCAGGACTGGACTCTGCTCCTCAGGACTGGACTCTCAGCCCAGGCAGTGACATCCTGGGGAGGGTCACGCTGCCCGGAGGCCTTGGTGGCTGCGTGGAGGGGCCGGTGGGCATCCATCAGCTCAGGTTGGAGCAGAACCTGCTGTCCACTTGGTTCTCCAAAGGGGCAGGTCCCAGGCGGGATGCAGCCTACGATGGCCATGAGGCCAGAGGGCGGGGTGCAGGCCCAGGGTGTCTGGGCTTCGAGGGTGGAGAAGTCAGAGGGCAGCGAGGTCAGAGGGCGGAGGAGCAGGCGTTGCAGCAGGTAAACCGGCGGGCGGGGGCCTCGGCGGGTTGGGGCAGCTGGCGCTTGCTGGGAGGGACGCTAAGCCCCTTGTCCGATCATGTTCCTGTAGTCGGGGACGATGGTCCTCTTCAGGTCGGCCACCGAGGAGAAGATCCACTTCACCTGCGGGGGGAGGGGGCAGGGCCCGTCAGCCTCTGCGGGCCGGGGTCAGGTGGGCTGGCAGGGGACGGCGTGGGGCAGTGAGGGACAATGTGGGGACAGTGAGGGACAGTGAGAGAGAGTGAGTGACAGTGAGGGACAATGTGGGGACAGTGAGGGACAATGTGGGGACAGTGAGGGACAGTGAGGGACAGTGAGGGACAGTGAGGGACAATGTGGGGACAGTGAGGGACAGTGAGGAACAGTGAGGGACAGTGAGGGACAGTGAGGGACAGTGTGGAGACAGTGAGGGACAGTGAGGGACAATGTGGGGACAGTGAGGGACAGTGAGGGACAATGTGGGGACAGTGAGGGACAGTGAGGGATAGTGAGGGACAGTGTGGGACAGTGAGGGACAGTGAGGGACAGTGTGGGACAGTGTGGGACAGTGAGGGACAGTGAGGGACAGTGAGGGACAATGTGGGGACAGTGAGGGACAGTGAGAGAGAGTGAGTGACAGTGAGGGACAATGTGGGGAAAGTGAGGGACAATGTGGGGACAGTGAGGGACAGTGAGGGACAGTGAGGGACAGTGAGGGACAGTGAGGGACAATGTGGGGACAGTGAGGGACAGTGAGGAACAGTGAGGGACAGTGAGGGACACTGTGGAGACAGTGAGGGACAGTGAGGGACAATGTGGGGACAGTGAGGGACAGTGAGGGACAGTGAGGGACAATGTGGGGACAGTGAGGGACAGTGAGGGACAGTGAAGGACAGTGAGGGACAGTGAGGGACAATGTGGGGACAGTGAGGGACAGTGAGGAACAGTGAGGGGACAGTGAGGGACAGTGAGGGACAATGTGGGGACAGTGAGGGACAATGTGGGGACAGTGAGGGACAGTGAGGGACAGTGAGGCGACAGTGAGGGACAGTGAGGGACAATGTGGGGACAGTGAGGGACAGTGAGGGACAGTGAGGGGACAGTGAGGGACAATGAGGGACAGTTTGGGGACAGTGAGGGACAGTGAGGGACAGTGAGGGACAATGTGGGGACAGTGAGGGACAGTGAGGGACAGTGTGGGGACAGTGAGGGACAATGTGGGGACAGTGAGGGACAGTGAGGGACAGTGAGGGACAATGTGGGGACAGTGAGGGACAGTGAGGGACAATGTGGGGACAGTGAGGGACAGTGAGGGACAGTGAGGGACAATGTGGGGACAGTGAGGGACAGTGAGGGACAGTGAGGGACAATGTGGGGACAGTGAGGGACAGTGAGGGACAGTGTGGGGACAGTGAGGGACAATGTGGGGACAGTGAGGGACAGTGAGGGACAGTGAGGGACAATGTGGGGACAGTGAGGGACAGTTTGGGGACAGTGAGGGACAGTGAGGGGACAGTGAGGGACAGTGAGAGAGAGTGAGGGACAATGTGGGGACAGTGAGGGACAGTGAGGGACAGTGAGGGGACAGTGAGGGACAGTGAGGGACAATGTGGGGACAGTGAGGGACAGTGAGGGACAATGTGGGGACAGTGAGGGACAGTGAGGGACAGTGAGGCGACAGTGAGGAACAGTGAGGGACAATGTGGGGACAGTGAGGGACAGTGAGGGACAATGTGGGGACAGTGAGGGACAGTGAGGGACAGTGAGGGACAGTGAGGACAATGTGGGGACAGTGAGGGACAGTGAGGGACATTGAGGGACAGTGAGGGACAATGTGGAGACAGTGAGGGACAGTGAGGGACAGTGAGGGGACAGTGAGGGACAATGTGGGGACAGTGAGGGACAGTGAGGGACAGTGAGGGACAATGTGGGGACAGTGAGGGACAGTGAGGGACAGTGTGGGGACAGTGAGGGACAATGTGGGGACAGTGAGGGACAGTGAGGGACAGTGAGGGACAATGTGGGGACAGTGAGGGACAGTGAGGGACAATGTGGGGACAGTGAGGGACAGTGAGGGACAGTGAGGGACAATGTGGGGACAGTGAGGGACAGTGAGGGACAGTGAGGGACAGTGAGGACAATGTGGGGACAGTGAGGGACAGTGAGGGACAGTGAGGGACAGTGAGGACAATGTGGGGACAGTGAGGGACAGTGAGGGACAATGTGGGGACAGTGAGGGACAGTGAGGGGACAGTGAGGGACAGTGAGAGAGAGTGAGGGACAATGTGGGGACAGTGAGGGACAGTGAGGGACAGTGAGGGGACAGTGAGGGACAGTGAGGGACAATGTGGGGACAGTGAGGGACAGTGAGGGACAATGTGGGGACAGTGAGGGACAGTGAGGGACAGTGAGGCGACAGTGAGGAACAGTGAGGGACAATGTGGGGACAGTGAGGGACAGTGAGGGGACAGTGAGGGACAGTGAGGGACAGTGAGGGACAGTGAGGGACAGTGAGGGACAATGTGGGGACAGTGAGGGACAGTGAGGAACAGTGAGGGACAGTGAGGGACAGTGAGGGACAGTGTGGAGACAGTGAGGGACAGTGAGGGACAATGTGGGGACAGTGAGGGACAGTGAGGGACAATGTGGGGACAGTGAGGGACAGTGAGGGACAGTGAAGGACAGTGAGGGACAGTGAGGGACAGTGAGGGACAGTGAGGGACAGTGTGGGACAGTATGGGGACAGTGAGGGACAGTGAGGGACAATGTGGGGACAGTGAGGGACAGTGAGAGAGAGTGAGTGACAGTGAGGGACAATGTGGGGACAGTGAGGGACAATGTGGGGACAGTGAGGGACAGTGAGGGACAGTGAGGGACAGTGAGGGACAGTGAGGGACAATGTGGGGACAGTGAGGGACAGTGAGGAACAGTGAGGGACAGTGAGGGACAGTGTGGAGACAGTGAGGGACAGTGAGGGACAATGTGGGGACAGTGAGGGACAGTGAGGGACAGTGAGGGACAATGTGGGGACAGTGAGGGACAGTGAGGGACAGTGAAGGACAGTGAGGGACAGTGAGGGACAATGTGGGGACAGTGAGGGACAGTGAGGAACAGTGAGGGGACAGTGAGGGACAGTGAGGGACAATGTGGGGACAGTGAGGGACAATGTGGGGACAGTGAGGGACAGTGAGGGACAGTGAGGCGACAGTGAGGGACAGTGAGGGACAATGTGGGGACAGTGAGGGACAGTGAGGGACAGTGAGGGGACAGTGAGGGACAATGAGGGACAGTTTGGGGACAGTGAGGGACAGTGAGGGACAGTGAGGGACAATGTGGGGACAGTGAGGGACAGTGAGGGACAGTGTGGGGACAGTGAGGGACAATGTGGGGACAGTGAGGGACAGTGAGGGACAGTGAGGGACAATGTGGGGACAGTGAGGGACAGTGAGGGACAATGTGGGGACAGTGAGGGACAGTGAGGGACAGTGAGGGACAATGTGGGGACAGTGAGGGACAGTGAGGGACAGTGAGGGACAATGTGGGGACAGTGAGGGACAGTGAGGGACAGTGTGGGGACAGTGAGGGACAATGTGGGGACAGTGAGGGACAGTGAGGGACAGTGAGGGACAATGTGGGGACAGTGAGGGACAGTTTGGGGACAGTGAGGGACAGTGAGGGGACAGTGAGGGACAGTGAGAGAGAGTGAGGGACAATGTGGGGACAGTGAGGGACAGTGAGGGACAGTGAGGGGACAGTGAGGGACAGTGAGGGACAATGTGGGGACAGTGAGGGACAGTGAGGGACAATGTGGGGACAGTGAGGGACAGTGAGGGACAGTGAGGCGACAGTGAGGAACAGTGAGGGACAATGTGGGGACAGTGAGGGACAGTGAGGGACAATGTGGGGACAGTGAGGGACAGTGAGGGACAGTGAGGGACAGTGAGGACAATGTGGGGACAGTGAGGGACAGTGAGGGACATTGAGGGACAGTGAGGGACAATGTGGAGACAGTGAGGGACAGTGAGGGACAGTGAGGGGACAGTGAGGGACAATGTGGGGACAGTGAGGGACAGTGAGGGACAGTGAGGGACAATGTGGGGACAGTGAGGGACAGTGAGGGACAGTGTGGGGACAGTGAGGGACAATGTGGGGACAGTGAGGGACAGTGAGGGACAGTGAGGGACAATGTGGGGACAGTGAGGGACAGTGAGGGACAATGTGGGGACAGTGAGGGACAGTGAGGGACAGTGAGGGACAATGTGGGGACAGTGAGGGACAGTGAGGGACAGTGAGGGACAGTGAGGACAATGTGGGGACAGTGAGGGACAGTGAGGGACAGTGAGGGACAGTGAGGCGACAGTGAGGAACAGTGAGGGACAATGTGGGGACAGTGAGGGACAGTGAGGGGACAGTGAGGGACAGTGAGAGAGAGTGAGGGACAATGTGGGGACAGTGAGGGACAGTGAGGGACAGTGAGGGGACAGTGAGGGACAGTGAGGGACAATGTGGGGACAGTGAGAGACAGTGAGGGACAATGTGGGGACAGTGAGGGACAGTGAGGGACAGTGAGGCGACAGTGAGGAACAGTGAGGGACAATGTGGGGACAGTGAGGGACAGTGAGGGGACAGTGAGGGACAGTGAGGGACAGTGAGGGACAGTGAGGGACAGTGAGGACAATGTGGGGACAGTGAGGGACAGTGAGGGACATTGAGGGACAGTGAGGGACAATGTGGAGACAGTGAGGGACAGTGAGGGACAGTGAGGGGACAGTGAGGGACAATGAGGGACAATGTGGGGACAGTGAGGGACAGTGAGGGACAGTGAGGGACAATGTGGGGACAGTGAGGGACAGTGAGGGGACAGTGAGGGACAGTGAGGGACAGTGAGGGACAGTGAGGACAATGTGGGGACAGTGAGGGACAGTGAGGGACATTGAGGGACAGTGAGGGACAATGTGGAGACAGTGAGGGACAGTGAGGGACAGTGAGGGGACAGTGAGGGACAATGAGGGACAGTTTGGGGACAGTGAGGGACAGTGAGGGACAGTGAGGGACAATGTGGGGACAGTGAGGGACAGTGAGGGACAGTGTGGGGACAGTGAGGGACAGTGAGGGACAATGTGGGGACAGTGAGGGACAGTGAGGGACAGTGAGGGACAATGTGGGGACAGTGAGGGACAGTGAGGGACAATGTGGGGACAGTGAGGGACAGTGAGGGACAATGTGGGGACAGTGAGGGACAGTGAGGGACAGTGAGGGACAATGTGGGGACAGTGAGGGACAGTGAGGGACAATGTGGGGACAGTGAGGGACAGTGAGGGACAGTGAGGCGACAGTGAGGAACAGTGAGGGACAATGTGGGGACAGTGAGGGACAGTGAGGGGACAGTGAGGGACAGTGAGAGAGAGTGAGGGACAATGTGGGGACAGTGAGGGACAGTGAGGGACAGTGAGGGACAGTGAGGGACAATGTGGGGACAGTGAGGGACAGTGAGGGACAATGTGGGGACAGTGAGGGACAGTGAGGGACAGTGAGGGACAGTGAGGGACAGTGAGGGACAGTGAGGACAATGTGGGGACAGTGAGGGACAGTGAGGGACATTGAGGGACAGTGAGGGACAATGTGGAGACAGTGAGGGACAGTGAGGGACAGTGAGGGGACAGTGAGGGACAGTGAGGGGACAGTGAGGGACAGTGAGGGACAGTGAGGGACAGTGAGGGACAGTGAGGACAATGTGGGGACAGTTAGGGACAGTGAGGGACAGTGAGGGATAGTGAGGGACAGTGAGGGACAATGTGGGGACAGTGAGGGACAGTGAGGGGACAGTGAGGGACAGTGAGGGACAGTGAGGGACAGTGAGGGACAGTGAGGACAATGTGGGGACAGTGAGGGACAGTGAGGGACATTGAGGGACAGTGAGGGACAATGTGGAGACAGTGAGGGACAGTGAGGGACAGTGAGGGGACAGTGAGGGACAATGAGGGACAGTTTGGGGACAGTGAGGGACAGTGAGGGACAGTGAGGGACAATGTGGGGACAGTGAGGGACAGTGAGGGACAGTGAGGGGCAAAGTGGGGACAGTGAGGGACAGTGAGGGACACTGTGGGGACAGTGAGGGACAGTGAGGGAAAATGTGGGGACAGTGAGGGACAGTGAGGGACAGTGAGGGACAATGTGGGGACAGTGAGGGACAGTGAGGGACAATGTGGGGACAGTGAGGGACAGTGAGGGACAATGTGGGGACAGTGAGGGACAGTGAGGGACAGTGAGGCGACAGTGAGGAACAGTGAGGGACAATGTGGGGACAGTGAGGGACAGTGAGGGGACAGTGAGGGACAGTGAGAGAGAGTGAGGGACAATGTGGGGACAGTGAGGGACAGTGAGGGACAGTGAGGGACAGTGAGGGACAATGTGGGGACAGTGAGGGACAGTGAGGGACAATGTGGGGACAGTGAGGGACAGTGAGGGACAGTGAGGGACAGTGAGGGACAGTGAGGACAATGTGGGGACAGTGAGGGACAGTGAGGGACATTGAGGGACAGTGAGGGACAATGTGGAGACAGTGAGGGACAGTGAGGGACAGTGAGGGAACAGTGAGGGACAGTGAGGGGACAGTGAGGGACAGTGAGGGACAGTGAGGGACAATGTGGGGACAGTGAGGGACAGTGAGGGACAGTGTGGGGACAGTGAGGGACAGTGAGGGACAATGTGGGGACAGTGAGGGACAGTGAGGGACAGTGAGGGACAATGTGGGGACAGTGAGGGACAGTGAGGGACAATGTGGGGACAGTGAGGGACAGTGAGGGACAGTGAGGCGACAGTGAGGAACAGTGAGGGACAATGTGGGGACAGTGAGGGACAGTGAGGAGACAGTGAGGGACAGTGAGAGAGAGTGAGGGACAATGTGGGGACAGTGAGGGACAGTGAGGGACAGTGAGGGACAGTGAGGGACAATGTGGGGACAGTGAGGGACAGTGAGGGACAATGTGGGGACAGTGAGGGACAGTGAGGGACAGTGAGGGACAGTGAGGGACAGTGAGGGACAGTGAGGACAATGTGGGGACAGTGAGGGACAGTGAGGGACATTGAGGGACAGTGAGGGACAATGTGGAGACAGTGAGGGACAGTGAGGGACAGTGAGGGGACAGTGAGGGACAGTGAGGGGACAGTGAGGGACAGTGAGGGACAGTGAGGGACAGTGAGGGACAGTGAGGACAATGTGGGGACAGTGAGGGACAGTGAGGGACATTGAGGGATAGTGAGGGACAGTGAGGGACAATGTGGGGACAGTGAGGGACAGTGAGGGGACAGTGAGGGACAGTGAGGGACAGTGAGGGGACAGTGAGGGACAGTGAGGACAATGTGGGGACAGTGAGGGACAGTGAGGGACATTGAGGGACAGTGAGGGACAATGTGGAGACAGTGAGGGACAGTGAGGGACAGTGAGGGGACAGTGAGGGACAATGTGGGGACAGTGAGGGACAGTGAGGGACAGTGAGGGACAGTGAGGGACAATGTGGGGACAGTGAGGGACAGTGAGGGACAGTGAGGGACAGTGAGGGGCAAAGTGGGGACAGTGAGGGACAAAGTGGGGACAATGTGGGTATGGCATGGGGATGGCGTGGAGACGGTATGGGGACAGTGTGAGGACAGAGTGGGGACAGTGTGGGGATGGCATGGGGCACGTGGGTGCGTGAGGCGTGTGGGGTACGTGAGGCGTGTGAGGCGCATGGGGTGCGTGGGGCATGTGGGGCGTGTGAGGCGCGTGGAGCGTGTGGGGAGTGTGAGGCGCATGGGGTGCGTGGGGCGTGTGGGGTGCATGGGGCATGTGAGGCGCGTGGGGCGTGTGAGGCGCGTGGGGCGTGTGAGGCGCGTGGGGCGTGTGGGGTGCATGGGGCATGTGAGGTGCGTGGAGTGTGTGGGGTGTGTGAGGCGTGTGGGGCGTGTGGGGTGCGTGGGCATGTGGGGCGTGTGGGCGTGTGGGGCGTGTGGGGCGTGTGGGGCGTGTGAGGCGCGTGGGGCGTGTGAGGCGCGTGGGGCGTGTGGGGCGTGTGGGGTGTGTGGACATGTGGTGCGTGTGGGGTGCGTGGGCACGTGGGGCGTGTGGGCGTGTGGGGCGTGTGGGGCGTGTGGGGCGTGTGAGGCGCGTGGGGCGTGTTGGTTGCGTGGGCACATGGGGCATGTGGGGCGTGTGGGGCGTGTGGGGCATGTGGGGCGTGAGTGGCGCATGGAGCTTGTGAGGCGCGTGGGGCGTGTGGGGCGTGTGGGACGTGTGGGGCGTGTGGGGCGTGTGGGGCGTGAGTGGCGCGTGGGGCGTGTGAGGTGTGTGGGGCGTGTGGGGCGTGTGGGGCGTGTGGGGCGTGTGGGGCGTGAGTGGCGCGTGGGGCGTGTGAGGTGTGTGGGGCGTGTGGGGCGTGTGGGGCGTGTGGGGCGTGTGGGCTTCGTGGGCATGGCATGGAGCGCGTGAGGCATGCGGGAGCCCACCTTGAAGAGCGTGACGGTGGCGCTGTAGCACACGCTGAGCAGGAAGAGGGTGATGAAGATGGAGATGGTGGTCCACAGCCCGTCCAGCTCCCCGTCCTGGGCCTCGGCACAGCTCTCGTCCAGGAGCAGCTCTGCGCAGGGAGAGGGGTCAGTGCGGGGCCGCGGGGGCTGGCGGCTGTGGGGGCTGGTGTGGGGCTCCCTGTGATGGGGGGCCCCTGCCAGGGGGGCCCATGGTGCCCGGCTCCCCCATCCTCCATCTCAGGCCCAGCTCGCAGCCTGGCCCGGGCTGCCCCCTCCTCTCTGCCACTCGCACGGGGCCCTGGGGGACAAGGTGGGCTGACCCGCTGTCCAGCCCGCTCTCTCGTCCACCAGCCCCTCTGCCGTCTCCCCCTGGGGTCAGAGGGCAGGAGGGCCCTGCCTGGGGAAGGGCCCGAGCCAGGTCCAAGTTGGCAGTGCAGGACAGTGGGATGGCCGAGGCCGGTGGGTGTGTGGGGAGGACTTCTGTGTGTGGGGAGTGTAGGTGCCTGGGAAGGGGGAGGGGCGTCTGGGCTGGTCAGTGTGGGGGTGAGCTGCTGAGTGACCCTGGGGCGTTGGGGAGAGTGGGGCCAGGCTGGTGCCCGTGGTGGGGGTTCCCAGGACCCGCTCTGTTCTCTGGTCTGGGCCTGTGCAGGGTGCCTCATGGGAGGCCCTGCAGTGCAAGGCCTGTCTCTGTGTGATACGTGTGCGCGCGTGTGTGTGTGTGTGACCACGTGTGCTGGTGCTGGTCTGTGGGAGTGCCTTGCTTTCCACGGGTCTGGCTCAGTGTCCCTGTGTCCCCTGACCGTCCCTGCCTGGGACCCCAGGGCTGCCCACCTCTGCCTCGTTGGGGCAATCGGGTGAGTGTCCTCATGAGCGGACAGGCCTGGCCCAGGTGGGACGTGGCCCACAGAGCCCCCTCGCCCGAGGGAGGGTGGGAGGCTGGGTCTCGAGGGCACGAGGGCCTGTCCCACACCACGGGCCAGTGTGCTCCTGTGCGGGCACAGAGCCACGTCCGGGAGCCCTGGGGACCAGTGGACAAGGCACCCTGGAGACCAGGCCCTGCCCACAGCGGGGCTTGCTCAGAGGCGGGCACCCCGGCCCTCCTGTCCCCGAGGGGCATTTCCTGCCCCCATCCACATCCCCTGATCGAGTCCTCGCCGGCCGGGGTGGGGGGTGTGGGTGAGGAGTGGCTCCGCGGGGAGGCCGTCCCGCCCTGGCGCCTGCAGGCCCACCGGCTCTGGGTCCCGCCCCTGCGGTGCCGACCAGCCTGCGAGCCGGCCTGCCCTCCGCCCCGGAAAGAACCACGACAGTGTCGCTCGCAGGGTCCCAGGGCCGTGCTGGGTGCTTTATTGAGTGCTGGTGCCCGAGGGTATGTACAGGGGGCGCGGGCGCCGGGCGCTGCTCATTTACCCGGGCTCCGGGAGACGGACTTCTGGGCGTAGTGGTTGTGCAGGGCCTCGTGCATCACCTCGCACATGAAGGGGTCCCCCCGCTGCCACCGGGCCTTGTCCACGGAGAGCTTGCTGTACAGGAAGAAGGCGCCCTCCTGGTCCTTCTGGGGCGGGGTCGAGGAGTACTTGGTCTCGGGCTCCGGCCGCCCGTTGCTCTGCCACTCCACGCTGATGTCCGGCGGGAAGAAGTCCTTGACCAGGCAGGTCACACTGACCTTGTCCTTGGCCATCTCGTCCGCGTGTGGGCCCAGGACGTACACCTGCGGCTCCCGGAGTTGCCCTGTGGGAGGGGGTCAGCACAGACGGTCACTCCCAGGTTGGAGGCTGGCCCCCCAGCCCCGGCCCCGGGCCCCCCTGTCTGCTCCCCACCTCTAGCCTTGGAGATGGTCCTCTCGACGGGGGCCGGGATGGCATTGTTGTTGACCTTGCACTTGAACTCCTTGCCCTTCAGCCAGTCCTGGTGCATGATGGCGAGGGAGTTGACCACGCGGTAGGTGCTATTGAACTGCTGCTGCTGCGCCGTCACCTTCTCCGTTCTCACATGCGCGCCGTCCATGTACCAGGTGAACTCGACGTCCAGGTCTTCCGGGGCCACGTCCACCACCAGGCACGTGACCTCAGGCGTCCGGGAGATCATGAGGGTGTCCTTGGGTTTCGGGGGGAAGATGAAGACTGCAGGCCCTCCCAGGGTCTCACAAGCTGCGGGGAGACACAGTGGCCAGGGGTCAGCCCTGGGCAGGCCTCCCCCTGGGCAGGCGCTCCCCATGGGCCTCCTCCGGGGTGGTCTACTCACGTGGGCACGTGCAGGGGGTGGTGGTGGGTCCAGTTAGGGACACTGCAAAGGGAACAGGCTGAGGGTTACCGGGGCCCCGGAGGGCACGGCCCTAGGGGTGGGCTTAGGTCAGGGCCAGACCCACCCTGTGGCTCCAGAGCCTGTGCCCATCCTGGGCCTGGTGGTGATACCCAGAGGACCCCTCCCCGAGCTTGGGGAGCCCGTCTGCATTCCCCCCACTGCCCTGGGCTGGGGCAGCCATCCCTGCTCTGTGGTTTGTCTCCGTGGCTGGGTGCTCACCGATCTTGTCCACCTTGGTTTCGCTGGCCGGGTGGGCTACGTTGCAGGTGAAGGTCTGGCCGGCCGAGCTGGTGGGCACCGTCACCATGCTGCTCAGAGAGTAGAGGCCCGCGCGGAAGACAGATGGGAAGGTGTGCACCCCGCTGGTCAGGGCGCCCGAGTTCCAGGACACAGTCACGGGCTCCGGGAAGTAGCCAGAGACCAGGCAGCCCAGGGACACCATGGAGCCGGATGTGGCGCCACATTTGGGGGACAGCGGGAAGACCGACGGGGCCGTGGTGGAGGCTGTAAGAGAGGGGCCACGTGACTGCCAGGTCTGACCCTACCGAAGCCTGGGCAGGGCATTGGGGGCCCAGGCCTGGGACAGCGCTGAGCCCCGTGCCCGTGGCCCATGGGCTCCCAGAAGATGCAAACCGGCTGCCCCGTGCTGCTCTGCCACCCAGGGCCTCCGGCCTCTCAGCCGCGGGTGCCAGGCTCAGCAGCTCAGCCAGCACTGCCTGGGCTGGAGCCCCCCGCCCCAGCCCCTGGTCCTCGCTGAGCCTTGGAGCCCTAACTGGTGGCTCTTGCTCTGCCTGCCTTCCATGGTCCCTGAGCCCACTGTCCTGTTGCCCTGCCTGGCCCTGCCCTGGCGAGGGCCTCTGTCCACAGCCCACAGCCCACAGCCCACAGCCTCTGCCCTTCTGGGTCAGCGCTGCAGCCAAGGCACTGCCTGGCCCCCAACCCCACCTGGAGCCCCTCCGTGGGAGGGCCCCCCCCCGCTCCCTGCAGCCCCCCAGCCCGAGCTGTGCCTCTGCACCCAGCAGTCTCTCACGCTTGCCCCTCCCCCTGGCACTGCCCCCTCGCTGCCCCAGCTCCTGCCTGTCCAGAGCCCTCCTGCCGGGTCCTTCCTCAGTCCTGCCCACTCAGCATGGCTTGGAGCCTGGCACTGGCCTTGGCAGCCTTCTGCATGGTGTCAGTGCCCCTGACCCCTGTGTGGCCCCATCAGGTCAGCCCCAGGGCCCTGGGCCTCAGCCCCCTGCCCAGGGCCTTAGCTCAGCGCCCCAGGCCTGGGCCTCAGCCCCCTGCCCTGGGTCTCAGCACTGACCCCCGGCCAGGAGCTTGGCTTCCTGCACTCAGGCCCTTGGGCTCAAGCCAGGGCTGCTGTGTCCTCCCCTGCCCTGCCCCCTGCCCTACCCCCGGCCCCTTTTCACTGGAGCCCTTGGCCAACAATGCCCCCTCTGCCTACTGCCCTATGATCCTGCTCTACCTACCTGTTTACCCCAGCCCTTTTGTCCCCTGGCTCCTGGGCAGCTCCTGCCCTCCCACCTGCCCCCTGCTCACCTGCATAGCACTACCAGCTCCCACCCAGCTCCTGGGCAGCTCCCTGCCCTCCCACCTGCCCCCTGCTCACCTGCATAGCTCTGCCAGCTCCCCCGGCTCCTGGGCAGCACCCTGCCCTCCCACCTGCCCCCTGCTCACCTGCATAGCTCTGCCAGCTCCCACCAGCTCCTGGGCAGCTCCCTGCCCTCCCACCTGCCCCCTGCTCACCTGCATAGCTCTGCCAGCTCCTCTAGCTCCTGGGCAGCTCCCTGCCCTCCCACCTGCCCCCTGCTCACCTGCATAGCTCTGCCAGCTCCCACCCAGCTCCTGGGCAGTTCCCTGCCCTCCCACCTGTCCTCCCTGCTCACCCGCATAGCTCTGCCAGCTCCTCTAGCTCCTGGGCAGCTCCCTGCCCTCCCACCAGCCCCCTGCTCACCCGCATAGCTCTGCCAGCTCCCCCGGCTCCTGGGCAGCACCCTGCCCTCCCACCTGCCCCCTGCTCACCTGCATAGCTCTGCCAGCTACCCCAGCTCCTGGGCAGCTCCTGCCCTCCCCCCTGCCCTCCCTGCTCACCTGCATAGCTCTGCCAGCTCCCCTGGCTCCTGGGCAGCTCCTGCCCTCCCACCTGCCCTCCCTGCTCACCTGCATAGCTCTGCCAGCTCCCCTGGCTTCTGGGCAGCTCCTGCCCTCCCACCTGCCCTCCCTGCTCACCTGCATAGCTCTGCCAGCTCCCACCCAGCTCCTGGGCAGCTCCTGCCCTCCCACCTGCCCTCCCTGCTCACCTGCATAGCTCTGCCAGCTCCCCTGGCTCCTGGGCAGCTCCCTGCCCTCCCACCTGCCCCCTGCTCACCTGCATAGCTCTGCCAGCTCCCACCCAGCTCCTGGGCAGCTCCCTGCCCTCCCACCTGCCCTCTGCTCACCTGCATAGCTCTGCCAGCTTCTCTAGCTCCTGGGCAGCTCCCTGCCCTCCCACCAGCCCCCTGCTCACCTGCATAGCTCTGCCAGCTACCACCCAGCTCCTGCCCTCCCACCTGCCCCCTGCTCACCTGCATAGCTCTGCCAGCTCCCACGGCTCCTGGGCAGCACCCTGCCCTCCCTGCTCACCTGCATAGCTCTGCCAGCTCCTCTAGCTCCTGGGCAGCTCCCTGCCCTCCCACCTGCCCTCCCTGCTCACCTGCATAGCTCTGCCAGCTCCCACCCAGCTCCTGCCCTCCCACCGGCCCCTGCTCACCTACAGTTGTGTCCATGAAGTTCCTGGCCTGCCGTAGCCCCTGCCCCTTCTGCCCTAAGATCCAGTCCCTACAGGTCAATGAGCTCCACCTGCGCTGCGTTTCTCCCCACAGCTGCCGCTGGGCCTCCTGCCAAGCCCAGAGCCCTCAGCCCAGTAGCCCCACTCCTGGTCTCATTCCTTCCCGGCCGAACTGGGCTTTGCTCCCTGGAGCCTCCAGCTGCCCGCCCTCTCCCCTACAGCCTCTGCCCACCCTGCCCTCCCCCAGAGCAGACCCCTCCTCACTCCCCACTGGGAGCCCCTCTGGACCTTTGCTCTTTCCAGTTGCTGGTCAGTTGCACTGTGCCCGGCAGCTGCTGGCCCTGAGCCCTGGACCCTGTCACCTGCCCACCCATGGAGCTGCCCACTGAGCCTGCGCTCTGAGCACAGGAGCCCACGTCCACCTCCCCGCTGGGCCCCGCCACCGGCCGCCCTCAGCCCCGGGCCCCATGGCCTCGGCCTCTGACTCAGCCCATCGGCCTGGACAGGCCCTCAGGCCACCTGGGGGTCCTCTTCCTCTGCCGCACCATGCCACCACCTCCCTGTGTCCCCAGCTCAGACCACTGTGCATCCGGGCGGGGTCCTGCCGTGGCTGCCCCAGCCCTGCTCTCTGGCCTGGGCAGCCCTGGGCTCCTGCCCTCCCGCTCGCTACCTTCCTCTCAGGCTCTGGCCCAGCTGCTCCTGTCACTCTGTGGGTCCCCGAGGGCCTGGTCTCCCCTCACCTCCTGGGGCCAGTTCCACTGTCCCTCCCTCGGCCCTGCTTTGTAGGGACCCCACTCACCACGGGCGGGAGCTGTGGAGGCAGTGCCCCCGGCCTGCCCGCTCTTGCCCCCAGTGCATGTGGCTCCTGGTGGCTGTGGCTGTGCCCACAGGCCCATGTACTAGGAGTTGGTAGCTGGGCCCCTGAGACGTGAACTGCCCCCGCCCCCCCCCCTCCCAGCCCTACGAAGACTAAGAACGGGATTGAAACCCGTGTCAGGGCTCGCTTCCCGAAGTTCCCTTTTCTCTGGGTGGTTTCTCTGTCAAGGGGCCTGGGGGAGTCCAGACGCAGCAGAGGGCCCCTCACGTGGGTGTGTGGGTTGGGTGAGGCGGGCATCCAGGGCCCAGGGGACAGAGTGAGAACCTCCTGTCACGCGCTCTGCCCCCCATGGGGCCAAGCTCTCCCCGAGGCCCCTGGCTTCCCCAGCCTCGTTGACACCTCCCCCTGCCCGGCCAGCGTGGGTGTGGGCACAGGCATCCGGTCACAGTCTGCAGCCCAGCCCAGGCTCCCCCATCCACCCACCGAGTGCCCTCTGCCCTCCTTTCCTCTCTGGCTCCACCCGTGGCCTGATCATTGGCCATGTGACCATGGTGCTGACCACGGTCAGAGGGAAGCGGCCCTCCAGGCTCAGATGTGCAAGGACAGAGTTCACAGCGGGTGCTGGTGCCCAAAAATGCCCCTCTGGCTGGGACCGTGAGCAGCCCTCCACCTCTCTGAGGATGCGGACCCACCAAAAGGGCCTTGGACCCTCATTGTCTGCGTCTCGTGCTGCACGCAGCTCGGTCGCCCTGCAAGTCCCAGGTCTGGCCTTGGCTTGGGGGTGCTGGGAGCCACCAGAGTCGCCACCCCTGAAGTGCCGGGGGCCAGCAAGGCCATGGGGAGGGGCCGGGCATCCCTTCTTTCAAGGGGTCCATGGGCAGGACTTAAGCATCTGTGGGGCCCAGTGCCCAGGTGCCCCGGAGCACCCGTCCTGTTGTTTGTCAGCCAACAGTCCCCTGGGCCCCTCCGCCTGTCCTGCCATCCAGTCCTCACGCCATCTCCCACGGTTTGTGATTTCTCACATCCAAGTCCCAGATCCTGGTCCTGGGGTGCACAGGAGCCTCAGTGAGGGGCTCAAAGGCTCTACCTGGGGTGCAGGGCCAGGGCTGGGCGGGCTCCGGGTCCCTCTCTGCTGCACGGTGCCGGGGCCATGTCTCCTGAGCTCCTGCCCTCAAGGCCCAGCGGTGGTCCTTCTGCGGCCCTCCCCGCAGAGGTGGTCAGGCAGCCTGTGGGCTCTGGGCTCTGGGGAAGGAAGTGACCCCGCCTCGCCCAGGGCAAACTGATGGTCAACCCGGCTCCCTCCACCTAGCTTCCTCCCCATGGTGCTCAGGCACCTCGAGCTCCGGTCCAGCCTGCGGTGCCCAGCTGTGCGAGCTGTGGGCGCTGCTTACGGTTGCCAAAGAAGCACTCCAGGGGGCGGATGTGTGAGGACAGAGTTCACGGTGGTCACTGGGCCCTGAAAAATGCCCCTCTGGCTGAGAAAGCGTGCACCCCTCCACCGCTCTGAGGGCCTGAACCCCACCACAAGGGACGGAACCTATGGGCGGCTCATCGTAGACTTGGGGGAAACCTGAGAGCGTTGAGGCCGGTGGGTGTTTGCCCGTTGAGTCCACTCCCACCTGTATGCCCAGGTTTCTGCAAATCGCATAGACCATCTGCTGCTGGTCACTGGTGTGGAAGCCGAGTTGCCTGTCCCAGTGGTGGGGGTGGTGTCAGGAAGATCTGTCTCTTTGGGGCACAGGTGCTGCCATTTGGACTGGGGGTGGGCGTGGGGTGGCCGCAGTGGCTGGCGAGGGTGTGACAAAGTGACCCAGGTTTCCACGCACCAGGCTATCTCAGGACCCCGGCACCTGCCCTATTCCAGTTCCCGAGGCCCATTCGTTCCAGACAGATACTCTCACATAAGAAAGTCAGCGAGGCTTGTGGCTCAGTGGCTGAGCATTGACCTATGAACCAGGAGGTCATAGTTTGATTCCAGCTCAGGGCACATGCCTGGGTTGCAAGCTCGATCCCCAGTGTGGGTTGTCAGGAGGCAGCTAGTCCATGATTCTCTCTCATCCTTGATGTTTCTCTCTCTCTCTCTCCCTCTCCCTTGCTCTCTGAAATCATTAAGTCAGCGATGCTGAGTTTGCCTAGAGTGGAATTGTGAGCCGGCATGTTGGATCTGGGCCTGGCTTTCAGGAACAAGAGAAAAGAGAGGCTTAAAAGGGTTAAAGAGAATAAAACGGGGCAGAGAAAAATGTATTGTGCTTAGCAGATGCCTTGCAGAAAGCTTGCAGCCTTGAGTACCACATAGCGCAGATAACCACTATCCACCTGACGCTGGGAGGAGCCAAGGACGGACTGGACCTTCGCGTCAGCAGAGCGTCATGCAGCCCCTGAAGTTAATAAAAACCTGACTCTCCCTTCAGTCTCCACTGACGCCTTTTCCAGACTCAGCCCACCTGCACCCGGGTGCCTGGAGTAAAATCTTTTCTGATGCATATGGCCTCATGTCGTTGGTGTGCGACCTCGGCCCACTCCCAACCTTCCAGGGCTCTGAGGGCATTCACAGGAGCCCCTTCCCGTGGCCCCGTCCCCATGTGAGAATAGATCCTTTCACCATCACCAATGGCCCTCTTTGTCTCTGTGACTCCTTTTTGTATTTATTCTTAATTTTTGTTAATCCTCACCTGGGGAAATTACATTTTGATTGGGCAGTTTAGTCCATTCACATTTAATTTAATTGTATTTAGCCAAGGGCCTACTCTGGCCATTTTGTTACTGGTTTTCTGTCTGTCTTGTAGCTATTTCACTCCTCTTCTTTCTTGCTGTCTTCCTCGGTGTTTCATTATTTTTTTTTTTGGTGGTGATAGCCTTTGATTTCTTCATTGTTCAATGTGTATAAAGTTTTAGTTATGCACCATAGTGCCTGCACCTGAACATCTGTTAAGAGGGTAGATTTTATATTAAGGCCTGGGGTGGGGTAGGAACCAGGTGGAGGGATGATATGGGGGGAATAAAAGGAGGACATCTGTAATACTCTCAACAATAAAGATTTTAAAAAAGAATTTATATGCATATAGGCATAACCCATGGATACAGAAAATAGTGCGGTGAAGGCCTGAGGAGGGGGCGGGAGTGGTGTGGAGGGATCAATGGGGGGAAGTAAGGGGACATCCGTAATTTTTCAACAATAAAGGTAAATTAAAAACTAAACTACAAAAAACCCCCAAGACTCATAGATTTGTATAATGTAAGGCATGATCCATAATCTTAACCTTGGACTTTAGTTAATAATAATAAATATATTTTTAAAATATTTACTTTATTTTTTCAATCCTCACTTGAGAATTTTTTTTCATTGATTTTTAGAGAGAATGGAAGGGAAGGAAGAGAGAGAGAGAGACAGAGAGAGAGAGAGAGAGAGAGAGAGAGAGAGAGAGAGAGACAGAGAGAGAGAGAGAGAGAGAGAGAGAGAGAGAGAGAGAGAAAACATTGATGTGAGAGAGACACATCAACTGGTTGCCCCTGCACATGCCCTGACTGGGGCTGGGGATCCCACCTACAATTGAAGTACATGCCCTTGACTGGGAATGGAAACTGCTACCATTTGGTGCAAGGGGTGACACTCTAACCACTGAGAAAACTGGCCAGGGAAATACTGTTTTAATTTTGGTTCTTTGTTTATAACAAACTAGAGGCCCAGTGCATGAAAATTCATGCACTGGAGGGGGGGATCCCTCAGCCCGGCCTGCCCCCTCTCACAGTCTGGGAGCCCTCAGGACAGGAGGCAACCCGGCCATCAGGGGAAGGCAATGCTCTATCACACCTCTGCTGCTGCCACTGCTGGCAGTGCAAGCCTCGGCTGGCCCTGGTTACCTGAGCCTTGGGCAGCCCTGGGCTGCTGGGTAGCCGCCATCTGAGGCTTGCCTGTGCCTCAGGCCAGCCCTGGGCGACTGGGGGCCTGAGGGGACTGGGGACTCTGGAGGCAGGCGTGCTCTGTGCGCCTGCCACCCCGGTGGGGCTGAAGGGACTGAGTGCCACCATCTTTGAGGGCATGGCAGTCAATTAGCATATCCCCTCCTTATTGGCTGTGGGCACTGCCATATTTGTGACAGCGTGAGGGTCAATTAGCATACTCCCTCTTTATTAGGATAGTCCTAAATGCTGATGCAAGATACTTACAATAGGTAAAGATGTGCCGGCCAGCATGGCTCAGTAGTTGAGTGTCGACCTATGAACCAGGAGATCACGGTTTGATTCCCGGTCAGGACACATGCCTGGGTTTCAGCCTCACTCCCCAATGTGGGATGCACAGGAGGCACCTGCTCTCTCATCATTGATGTTTCTATCTCTCTCTCCCTCTCCCTTCCTCTCTGAAATCAATACAAATATATTTTTTAAAAAACAAACAAAAAACAATAGGTAAAGATGTGGTGTTTGAGGGGCACTGTAGTATGGAAACTCTGTACGGTCTGCTTAGCTCGTTTGTAAACCTAACCCTCCTCCCCACCCCCTCTCCACCCCCTCCCCACCCCCCCAAACAGTATGCCATTCAGAAAAACAAGAACAGCACCGAAGACAGCGACTTGCCCAGGTGGTGGGCCGGGCAGCACCATGGACAGCGGCTCGCCCAGGTGGCGGGCCGGGCAGCACCATGGACAGCGGCTCGCCCAGGAGGCGGGCCAAGCAGCACGGTGTACAGAGGTCTGGAGGCTGCGGGGACAGACACCGCATAGCCATTGTCTCCTGTGGAAAGGCAGCCGCCGGGGACAGCACTGGCCCTACAGCAGGAGTTTACAGAGGAAGAAAGCATCTGGACCTTTGCATCGTGACCTCATGCACCTCAAGGTCACCGGCTACACCCATATGTAGTCTAGGAGTCATGCGTGCATCACCCATGAGCGCCCCACAGAGAAGACTGGGTGCATGCAGTGTGGTGGGTGGAATTCTCAGATGGTCCCTCATTTTTTGTTCAATTATATCTTTATTGATTTCAGAGAAGAAGGAACAGGGGGAGAAAGACAGAAACATCACTGATGAGAGAGAATCATCGATGGGCTGCCTCCTGCACGCCCCACACAGGGGAGCGAGGCCGCAACCCGAGCATGTGCCCTGACCGGGAATTGAACCGTGACCTCCTGGTTCATAGGCCAATGCTCAACCATTGAGCCACACCAACCGGGCTTTTTGTTTTTGTTCATTCTTACCCGAGGATATTTTCCCATTGAGTTTTAGAGAAAGTGGAAAGGAGGGAGGGAGTGGGAGAGAAACACTGATGTGAGAGAGACACATTGATCCGTTGCCTCCTGCACGTGCCCCCACCGGAGCCAGGGATGGGCATGAACCTGCAATCCAGGTCCATGAGAATGGAATGTGCGACCCTTTGGTGTGTGGGCCAGAGCTCTAACCACTGAGCACCACCGGCCAGCGCAGTCCTTCATTTTGATATAAAATCCGTATATATATTAACCAATTCTTTTCTTTCCTGTCCCCCCATTCTGCTACCATTTAACGTAAGATGCGTTCGTGTGAGTTACCGTGGCTCAGGGTTAAGCGGCTGTCCAGGTCTGGCCATTTTCCAACAAGGACAGAAATGGGCAGCACCCAGGGACAAGAAAAGGGGGTACTGGCTTCGTGTCCTCTGGGAGGAGGGCTGGCACGTTTCCGCTGCCTGTGAGACATTTCACTCTGCGGAGGGTGAAATTACTTGCCAACAGGAGTCCAAGGGGCCATGTGTGGTGCTGTGGTGAGTTTGGTCTGTCATCTTAGCTAAGCGCTCACTACACTTCTCAGGACTCTCTTCCCGGGAGGCCCAGAGGAGGGTGGTCATAACAGGAAGTCACACAGTGCTGGGAAAGCAGAGCGAAGCGGCAGTCCTCAGGGTTGGGAGGCTGAAGCCGGGCCCAGGTGAGGAGCGCGCTTGCTGCCACTGACCTGCGGACCCGGCTTGTCAGGCCTGATTGAGGTGTGGGAGGGCGCGTGTCCTGTCGTCACAACTGCTGGGACAGATGTTTCTGCGCTGAGAGGGGGGGCACCGCAGGGGGAGGCCGTAATGACGGGGAGCTCAGGGCACGGGGGCCCACGAGACCACCACGCGCCTCCGGCAGACCGATTCCCGCAGCGGCGGGGCCAGCAGGTGCTCACTGGGGACGAAAAGGGACGTCGTGCTGGACGCAGCCCCAGCTCTCGGAAACCACTGGACAGCGTCCCGGAGCCGCTGGGCTGTGGTCCAGGCAGGGTCCTGCCGGGTTGCCAGAAGCTGTGAGGTCAGGTGTGCATTGATGACAATATGTTTCACGCCCGGTGTCAGGGGCTGTTTTAATTTGTAAACGTATTTTTATTGATTTCAGAGAGGAAAGCAGAGGGAGAGAGAGACAGAAATGTCAATGACGAGAGAGAATCATAGATGTGCTGCCTCCTGCACACCCCACATTGGAGACGGAGCCCACAACCCGGGCATGTGCCCTGACCGGGAATCGAACCATGACCTCCTGGTTCATAGGTCGACGCTCACCCCCTGAGCCACGCCGGCTGGGTAGGAGCTGTTTTATAAATGTGTTTCCCAGACAAAATGAACCTCAAGAACCGACTCCTGGCCCAGCCAGGCACCCACGCACTCAGGGGAAGCATGGGCATGGACTGTGGTGCCCAGACTTCCTCCTGGCCGCCCAGGGGCCTGTGGATAGGGCTCCAGGTGCAAATCCAAGGGCAGAGGGAAAAGTTAAGACCTGCTCCCTTGGGAACAGCCAGGAGACAGCTGTGACCCAATGGGGGGCTCCTGAGGGTGGGGTGGGGCTGGAGGGCGGGGCTCGGGTGGAAGGCCCAGCAATGAGGCCTTTGAGGCTCTGAGACCCTCAGCCTCCAGCCCGGCGCCCTCCATCCTCTTCATTCGCTTGTTCGTTCGTTTGTTCCTTTGTTCATTCATTCCTCCTTTCAGGGGGTGTGGGTGCTGGGGTGCCCTGTCCCTGCTCCCACGGAGCTTAGCGTGGACACGGAGGCAGGACCAGGGGACACACAAGTTGTGCTGCCCTGGACGGAGAGAGGCGGTGCGGAGGCCACGGGGAGGCGGGCAGCGGGCTGGCTGGGCGAGCTCTGACTTCGCACTCGCGTGATGGGAACCCACCAGCGGGTTTGAGCCGTGGCTGCCAGGACAAGCCAGGTTTCAAAAGACCACCCTGGCCGTGGGTGGAGGGGGCAGCCTGGAGGGGCAGCAGGTGTGGCTGTGAAGCAGGAGGCCGGCTGCACACAGTGGCAGACAGAGGGCCATGGGTCCATGGGGCAGGTGGTCATTTGCTCAGATGGCAGAGTGGGCGAGCGGGCTCAGAGGGAATCACGCTGAGAGCTGGACAGTGGCTGCCTCTGTGACAGTTGAGGTGAGCATGCAGGGACGGTGCACCAGGCTGTGGCCGAGCCAAAGGCATCCTGACGCTGCCACTCCTGTATGTTTGCTGAGCACTTTCTACCTGCCTGGAGGGTCCTACCTGCCTGGAGGGTCCTACCTGCCTGGAGGGTCCTACTTCCTTGGATGGTCCTACCAGAGGAAGCAGCAGAGAGCTCTGTTCTCTTGGAGGTAACTTTCTAGGTGAAACCGAGAATAACCGACAGGGATAAGTGAGCCACAGAAGGTGCTGGAAGGAGGCTCAGCAGGAAGTCTGAGGGCTGGGCCTTCCATTAGGGTGGTGGGACCTCACCCAGAGCTGAAGGGGGTGAGGGGGAGCCTCATGGCCTGGGACAGCCTATGAGGGGACAAATAGGGATGGAGAGACAGGAGGCCAGGGCAGGCCAGGCCCTGCAAGGACCCCATTCTGATTTCTAATAAAATGTGAGGGCTTTTCAGGCTGTGGAGAGCTGGGGTCTCATCTGAGTTCTTGAAACAGAGCTCCGGGGGTGGGCAGGGCGACCCTGCGGGTGTGACCCTGGGCCTCTGGCAGGGAGACAGCATGGCCAGGTGCCAAGAACAGGTGGGGAGTCGGCCGGACGGGACAGGGTGGAGCAGCAGTGTGCTTCTTTCCTCGGCTGCTGGGGCAAGTGGCCCCCAACAGGTCCTCGCCCAGCCTCGCTGGGCAGTGTTCACGGTGTGGTTGGGCCCGGCCCTCTCCCCTCCCACAGGCTCCAGGGAGAACCCGATTGGCCTTTTCCAGCTTATGGGGCACCCACACCCCTGGGCCCCTGGCAGTCCCCATGGCTGCCCCCGTGGCTGTCCCCACGCAGCTGGCCACGCAGCGATAAGTGCCAGCCTCTCTCTGATGACACTGCCCAGTGACAGGAAGAGCCCTCCCACCTCAATCTCCTGACTGACAGGTTCCGGGAATGTGCGTGTGAAGCCTGTATGCTGCTGTAGGCTGGCTGTCCTACCTGTCTGTAGGACATGTCCTACCATGTGCCTGTGCGTGTGTGCACATGTGTGCATTTGTGTGTGAACTGTGTACAGGAGCGTGTTGCATGTGTGCACTGTGCATGTTGTTTCTGTGTGAGCTGTGTGTGCGTATACATCTGTGCACCTGCAGAGTGAGCCTGCATGTGTATGTTCAGTGTGGAAGAGGGCTTCCCAGTCCAGTCCATGGCAGCCCTGCCGTGAGCGGGCTCTCAGCACCCTGATCCCGTGGCCAGAGGCGGATCATGACGGCCGGGACAGAAACAGGAGGCAGGTGCAAGGAGCCAGAACTGTTTATGGGCTAGCCAGCGGGCGGACGGGAGGAGGCGCCTGGGTCAGGGCCAGCTCTGCAGCCAGGCTTGCAGTGTTCCTGCGAGGGCCCTGGGCGGCTCCCTCAGGCCGGGCCAGTGCCCACAGCCCACTGCCCTCCTGCCCGGGTTTCCCGGCTTCGCACAGTCCTTGGCCGGCTCCAGCGAGCCCCCTGGACGTCCCTGCCCTTCACCTTGACGAAGGTGACGAAGCTGCTGTAGAGCAGCATGAGGAGGAAGAGGGCCACGAAGGTGGGCCACAGGCGGCCGGCATCGTCCAGGTCGGCAGAGCCATCACAGTCCTCGTCCATGCTCAGGGGGCCCCAGAAGGGCGGGGCTGGACCTGGGGAGGAAGCGGCGCCGGGTGAGGTCAGTCCTGTGGCCTCACAGCGCACAGCGGCAGCTGCATGCCGGTGACAGCTCACACCGTCCAGTGCCCGCCCGGTCACCCACTCGACAGGCATCTACAACCGGCCTTCTCATGGCTAGGCCTGTGCCCGGCACAGCAGAACCAGATAGGTCACAGCACCGATTGGGGCAAGGGAACCAGAACGAAACATGGGCACATAAGTCCACACACGTGTGACCAGAAAGCCAGGGAGGCGCTGGCAGTGAGAAGATGCAGACGCACAGGGACTGGCCCCGGGGGCCTGGCCATGGAGCCTCCCTCAGAAGTGGCAGCTGCGCCCGGCCATATGGCGCAGTGGCTGAGCATCGACCTATGAACCAGGAAGTCACGGTTCACTTCCCGGTCAGGGCACATGCCTGGGTTGCAGGCTCTATCCCCAGTCTCTCATCATTGATGTTTCTATCTCTCTCTCTTTCTCTCTGCAATCAATAACAATATTTAAAAGTATATACAGTATTTGGAAGTGGCAACTGTGATGAGCTGTGGAAGGCAAAGAGGAGGGAACAGCATTCTAAGCGAAAGGAACAGCATGCACGGATGCCCTGTGTTGGGAGAGGCCCGGCCCAGGAGGGTGGAGGGGCAGGAGGCCAGGCCCAGGAGGGGTGCAGGCCTGGATGGCGGCAGGAGGAGTGGCAGGGCTGTGAGCCAGGGCATGCACCAGGTTGGAGTATGGCATCGTCATCCTGCTGGATTGGGGTGGGGGGGGGGGACTTGCCCAGCCTTGGGCTGGGCGCCCAGGGCCAGACAGGAAGCGGGCCTGGGTACCAGCTTGCAGCACAGGCCGCTGGGCCCCTTGTTGGTGGTATGGGGTGTGGGAGGTGGGCCGGGCACGAGTGAGTGCCAAGGCTTTGCAGTCTGTCAGCTCTAACAATGAAAAGCGGGTACAACTTTGCTTTTCTCGTCATTTTATTCGTCGAGTAATTAGTGATTTATTCCTATCACATGCTCCGAACTCAGGGGTCCTGGGCGAAATGGAGATTTAAAGGGCAGCCGTCTATCACCACAGAGACTCAGAGCCGGCCTGGGGCCTGGGGCCTGGGGCCTGGGGCCCGGATCCCTCGTGACCAGCCCGGCGGGCAGGGCCGTCTCTGCGACCCGCGCAGCCTGTGGTGCTCTGGACCCGGGCACAGGTTGGCAGGTGAGCACTGGGCGGCCTGGATGGTGTCCTGCTCGCGGCCTGGCCCAGCGTGCCCATCCCATCCCCCTGGGGCCTGGGGGGCGAGGACGGGGCAGGGTCTGGGTGCCGTGCCCAACAGGCGACCTGGCAGGAAGCCTCAGAGGGGAGGCTGAGCCCCACCCTGCGGGTCCCTGTGCCCTCCACGGTCAGCGTGGGGTCCAGCCCTCCCTTCAGGGTGCACACGGCTCCCAAGGTGCTGGGACGGGTCCTAGGGACCCTGGAGAGGCTCAGACATCCCGGGGTGGGGGAGAGCCGTCTGCGGTGACCACCCGATGTCCACCCCGGAGGAGGCCCTGCGCCGTGCCCAGTGATGGGTGTGTCTTCACAGGAAATGGCTGCTTCTCGGGACCTGGCGGGGGGGCCCCCGCCTCCCGCCCTCCTGGGTCAGCACCCAGTGTGGGGACACCAGGAATGGGTGAGACTGACAGGTGTCAGGTCACCCAAATCACCAAGTGTGGGGACAGCGAATGCAAACTCCAGTTACCCAGCTGGCCGGGTGGAGCTGTCCCGGGGGCGGCACAGACCGAGGGCCACTGTACCGGCTGCCCGCCCCCCAGCCCTGTGCCCAGAGCGGGGGCCTCACCTGCAGTGTCCAGGCTCCAGCTGGCGTTGAGCAGCCTCCCCGAGGCCGGGTGCCTGACCTCGCACGTGTAGGTGGCCGGCGGGGGGCCGGGGGCGGCCGGGACCCGCAGGACGCTCCAGGTGCGGAACGCGCTGGTTCCCGGCTCAGCTGTGGGCGCCGCGGTGGCAAACCAAGAAGCGTCCACCTGGCGCGGGCCCTCCTGCCAGGTGAGGAGCAGCTCTGCGGGCGAGAAGCCCGCCACCTCGCACAGGAGCCAGGAGGCCGCCCCGGCAGAGGCGTGAGTGCCCGGCGTGGCCAGGACCCGGACGGCGAGGCTGCTGGGCGCCGTGGCGGCTGCGGGGAGAAGCCCGGTTGTGCCCGGGCCATGGGCAGCCTCTGGAGAATGCGTGTCCTTGTGGGCGGAGATGGCCAGAAGGGCTGTGGAGAGAGGACATGGGAGGCCCCTGGCCCGTTCCTTCCCTGCTCCCCCTGGTCCGTGCCCCCAGGGACTGGCCTCGGAGAAAGGGGTCCAGCACCCCAGCTTCTGGCTGGGACCCAGGCCGGGGTCTGGGCATGGTGACTGGATCCCTCATGACCCCTGGGTTCAGGGGGTTGGGGGCCCTGAAGGGGAATTGGGTGGGTGAGGGGGGTCACCTCCTGGTACGCCCATGGTCGGGGCTGTAGCCGCTCTGTGGCCCCAGCTGTGAGGTGCAGGTCTGAGCCCACCCCGGCCACATGGTCCCTGCATTGGTGCGCGGAATGCGCTCTGGTTCTGGCGGGACCCTGTTGGCCTGGTGACAGTGACCCACTGCCAGGTGCTCAAGGACCATCTGTACGGCAACATCTTCTATGGTTTAGGGTGTGGACAGCCAGCAGGTGAACGGGCCACAGACCGACAGCAGGCCAGGAGCAGCACGCTTATAAAGGGATACGCCCTGGCTGGTGTGGCTCAGTGGATAGAGCGTCGGCCCACAGACTGAAGGGTCCCAGGGTTCGATTCCAGTCAAGGGCATGTACCTCGGTTGCAGGCTCGATCCCTGGCGCAGGTTTGGGTGTGTGGGGGAGGAACCAACCGATGTGTCTCTGTCACATCAACGTTTCTCTCTGTCTCTCCCTCTCCCTTTCCCTTTCTCTAAAAATCAATGGAAAAAATCCTCAGGTGAGGATTAACAACAACAAAAAAAATGATAAAATGAAAGGACACATCGTACATGTGTCTCCATCCGTCTGATACTGGAAGGCCCATCCCCAGGGCGTTCTGGACGTGACAGCAGGCACCAACTGCAGCTGGGGGTGTGGGCGTCCAGACCAGCAACCCGGTGGGGCCACCGCAGGCCGGGACGCCCTGTGTCTGCCCAGCACACCTCTGCGGGCACTGGCAGCCCGCTCAGAGCAGGAGCACCGTCTTCTGGTGTGGCAGACACCGGGCAAACCACGACCCCAGCCTTCAGGAGGCGCCCTGTGTTTCTGTGAGGGCCGGCGGGGGGGGGGGGGCGGGTTCCGCACTCCTGGCTGCTCTGGCAATGAGTCCCCACAAAAGCTTCCAGAACAAGCACATGTCTCAGCCTGGCCCACGGGCAGGTGCGTCCCAGCACTGGCCCGGGGCCCTCCTCATCCACCGTGCTCCCTGCAGAGTGACCTAGGCGGGTCCCTGGCACCTGAAGGGCCTCAGTGGCACTCAACACAGGGCCTGGCATATGGTAGGTGCTCAGTAGCCATAAGTTCAGGGTCCCGCCTTCCTGACCGGAATGTGACTGAAGACTCCCAGAAGCCATGGAGGGCTGACCAAAGGAGGCAGCCGAAGGCATGGACAGGCGGGCAGGGGTAAGCTGGCAGAGGGCCTCCTCACCTGGGCCTCTGGCAGGGGTGGGGGCCGGGGTGAGTTTCTCTGAGAGAGGTGGCCCGTGGGTCACGGAGAGGGCCTGGGTTTCCCAAGATGCTGAAATCAGAGGGGCAGTGGGCAGCCCAGGTCAGAGAGCATCGTGGGCGCAGGGGGCACAGGCTGCCGGGTGGACAGGAAGACATGGGTAGGGCAGGGGAGGGGCACAGGAGGGGTGGAAGGGACTGGGTTCGAATGCTGGAGCTGGAGCGGCTGAGGGCAGAGTGGGGGTAGGGAGCAAGCTGCTTTGAGGGGTGGCTGGGTGCCCATAGGGACCAGTCCCTGCTTTGGTCCTTGAGGTCAGGCCCTGGGAGATGCTGGGACATGCTGGAGGCCACCCACCTGGCCACTGGAAGGTCTTGGACGTGTGATTGGCGCTGCAGCCGTGGGAGCCAGGCTTCCAGACGACGGTTTGGTAGAAGAGGTAGGTGACCCTCTGCATGAAATTCCCAATCACAACGTCCTTTGCGAGCAGCTTCTCTGTCCCTCTGTGCCAGGTGGCTGAGCCGGATCCCGTTACCAGGCAGGCCAGGGTCACGGACACGCCTGCTTTTGGGGCCTTGCACTCCGCGACCATGGGGAGCACAGTCACCTCAGAAGCACCACCTGGAAGACAGACAGGTGGTGCTTTTGAGGCCGGGCACTCCCAGGGCACAGGGCAGTGTGAGAGGAGAGGTACCAGTCCTGGGAGGCCTGGCAGAGCTCTGGAGGGGAGGCCCAGACAAATCCCGGTCCCCTTGCTCTATGCATCTCCTGTTCTAACCCCTCCCATGGAGCCGCGAGGGGTGGAGGGATACCCCAGGTCAGGGTGTGCCCTGGGTGATGGGCCTGGGGGCCTCAGTTGCCTGGCAGGTGAGGCAGAGCATGGCTGGACTTGTGTGTGGTCACCTGAGCAGCAGTGAGGTCAGCCCTTCCTGTCCCCATCTCCTGCTCCCAAGGGCTCTGCTGTTTGGGACCAGCCTGTCAGTGACTTTGGTCTTAGAGGGAGTGTTCAGCCCTGCCCTGGGGGAATCTGGGGGCACACAGCTCCATCAGCCAATGTCCAGACAGGTGGCTCCCTGCAAGTGCTTCAGGTCTGGATGCTTGTAGGGTGTCACTCATGGACGCTGGGCTCTGGGATGGGCAGTTCCCTGATGGGTTGGCTCACAGCTTCCTCATCCTTTCTGTGGGGACCTGGGTGACCAAGGTGGACGTGCCCATATGGGGCCCCTAAGGGTACTGCTCTATCTTTGTCTCATGGCACCTCTTCTCCAAGCCCCCACCTCTTCCCATGTCCCTGCCTCCATATTGCCTGTCGGTGCTGGGACAGGGCCATAGGTCCCTGTGATTCAGCCAGCATGCAAGCCATCTGGCTGGGCAGTGCACCGTGCCCTCTCTGCAGATACTCTGGTGGCAGAGCCCACTGCACTGCTCTCCCAAGCATTTGGTGACCCCACTCTCATCTTTTCCTGGGCTTTCTCAGCAGGGCTACCTTCCCTCTCCATAAGGTAACGAGGTCCTGCTGGACTCAGGTGGTTCCAAACCCCATAGGACCTTGTCTTTACAGGAGGGGGACTTGGACACAGAGACACACACGGAGAGGTCATGCACAGAGGAGCTCTACAAGTGGAGGGTGTCAGCAGCTCCCAGAGCAGCGGTGGGGGAGTGTCTGGCCATCCCCCTACAACCTGGGGTCACTGGCCCTGTGACGCTTGACCTCGACTCCCAGACTCCAGGTCTACGACAGTGAATTTCTGTTGTTTAAGCCCACGGGTCTGTGGGACTACGGTACAGCTGACATAGGAAATAAATGTGGACCTTAGTACCAGAAGTGGGGTGTGATGTCACCAACACCTAGGAGTGTGGTTGTAACTTTAGAACTGGGTGGTGGGTGGAGGCCTGGAAGGTCTGAGGCGAGGGTTAGAAAACCCAAACTGGGGAGCATTTGAGATCTTGCTTTCCAGCATTGTCGTCATTTGGGTTCAAATAAATTCTTACAAAAATTCTCTACAGAGGGGGCATTGGAAGATGGTGGTCCAGTAGGGGATCTGTCTCCCATAACCTTCCAGAATTTAACTGGAATTTAAACTAAATTGGAGAATATTCACCCTGAAAGAGCAGATGAAGTCTGGCTGGAGAGGAGACTTTAAACAAAGAAGGGCAGAAACCACCTGTACAGAAGCTCAGAGAATGTAGTTGGGGTTGAGCCTCACAGTTAGCCAGCCTGAGAGGAGATCCCAACCATGAATGGGACAACAATAATGAAGATCCAATTATAACAGGAGGGCCTAAATAACACACAAAAGGGTCATTCCTAGATCATCCAGCTCAGGAGTTCAAAGAGACAGAACCAAGTGGGCCCCGTATTTACTACAAAAGGCTACACCACAAAGACTGGGAGTCATAGCAAGTATATCTAATACATAGAAACAAACACAAAGAGACAACTAAGATGGGGAGACAAAAAACAACAACCTCCAAATGGAAGAAAATGAGGAATCTCCAGAAAAAGACCTAAATGAGGTAAGTAACCTATCAGACAGAGATCAGAGTAATGATTATAAAGATGCTTAAGGAATTTAGTAAGAACTACAAGGAACTTAGTGGAAACTACATCAATATGACAAAGGACATAGAAACCATGAACAAGAAATAAAGAATACTATATCTGACGTAAAGAATACACTGAAGCCCTAGCTGGTTTGGCTCAGTGGATAGAGCATCAGCCTGTGTACTGAAAGATCAAGGGTTTGATTCCAGTTAAGGGCACATGCCCGGGTTGTGAGATCAATCCCCAGTGTGGGGTGTGCAGGAGGCAGCCAATCAATGATTCTCTCTCGTCATTGATGTTTCTATCTCTCTCTCCCTCTCTCTTCCTCTCTGAAATCAATAAAAATATATATTTTAAAAAATTTAATTAAAAAATACACTGGAAGGAATTAAAAGTGGGCTTGATGAAGCAGAGGATCGAATCAGTGATTTGGAAGACAAGGTAGGAGAAAACATTCAATTAGAGCAGCAAAAAGAAAAAAAAAACTTAAAACACATGAGGAGAGTTCAAGGGAACTTTAGATCAACATGAAATGGAATAACATCTGCATCACAGGGGCATTAGAGAGAGAAGAAAGTGAGCAAGGGATAAATAACCTGTTTGAAGAAATAATGATAGAAAACTTCCCTAATGTGGTGAAGGAAAAAGTCATACAGGTTCAGGAAACACAGAGAGTCCCAATTGAGATGAACACAAAATAACCCACACCAGACACATCATAATTAAAATGGCAAACATTAAAGACAAAGAGAGAATTTTAAGGGCAGCAAGAAAAAGACAGTCAGATACCTACAAGGGAGCTCCCATAAAGCTGTCACCTTATTTCTCAGCAGAAAAACTACAGGACAGAAGGGAAAGTATTCAAAGTAATGAAAAGCAAGGATCTGAAACAAAGACTACTCTATCCAGCAAGGCAATCATTCAAAATTGAAAGTGAAATAAAGAGCTTCCCAGACCAAAAAAAAAAAAAAGACTAAAGGAGTTTATTACCAACAAACCAGCATTTCAAGAAATGCTAAAGGGACTTTTGTAAGAAGAATATATAAATACTAGAGGCCCGGTGCATGAAATTCATGCACTGGGGGTGTGTGTGTGGGGGTCCCCTCAGCCCAACTTGCACCCTCCCCAATGCGGAACCCCTCGAAGGACATTCCTCTCACAATCCTGGGCCACTGGTTTCTAATTGCTCACCTGCCTGCCTGCCTGGCCACCCCTAACTGCACCCCCCCCCCTGCCAGCCTGGTCACCCCTCATTGCCTCTGTGTGCCAGCCTGATTGCCCCTAACTCCCTCTGCCTCCCACCAGCCTGGTCACACCTTACCATCCCCCTGCCAGCTTGGTCACCCCCAACTGCTCCCCTCTGCCAGTCTGGTTTCCCCTAACTTCCCCCCTGCCAGCCTGGTTGCCCCCATCTGCACCCCTCCCACTGGCCTGGTCACCCCTAACTGCCCCCTCCTGCTGATCTGGTCACTTCTTACTGTCCCCCTGCCCGCCTGGTCACCCCCAACTGCCCCCCTCTGCCAGCCTGGTCACCCCCAACTGGCCCCTCCTGCCAGCCTGGTCACCCCTCATGGCCCCCCCGCCGGCCTGGTCGCCCCATGCAGCCTGCTGTTCAGTTGTTTGGTCCTCCCTCACTAACTTCCCTGCTGGCCTGGTTGCTCCACACAGCCTGCTTGTTCAGTCATTTGGTCATCCCTCACTAACCCTCCTGCCAGCCTGGTCATAGGCAGCCATCTTGTGAGGGCGTGAGGGTTAATTTGCATATTACCTCGTTATTATATAGGATATATATATACTAGAGGCCCGGTGCATGAAATTCATGCATGGGGGGTGGGGAGGAGAGGGTCCTCTCAGCCCAGCCTGCACCCTCTCCAATCTGGGACCCCTCAGGGGATGTCTGACTGCTGGTTTAGGTCCAATCCTGGGGATCAGGCCTAAACCAGCAGTCAGACATCCCTCTCACAATCCTGGACCACTGGCTCCTGACTGCTCATCTGCCTGCCTGCCTGATTGTCCCTAACTGCCCCCCCCCTGCTGCCAGCCTGATAACCCTTAACCACCTCTGCCTACCAGCCTGATAGCCCCTCACTGTCCCCTCTGCTGGCTGGTCGCCCCTAACTACCCCCCTGCTGGCCTGATCACCACCAACTGCCCCCTTCCCTGCTGGCCTGGTTGCCCCCAACTGCCCTCCCCCTCCTGGCCTGGTTGCCCCACGTAGCCTGCTGCTCAGTTGTTTGGTTGTCCCTCACTAATCCCCCTGCCAGCCTGGTTGCCCTAAGCATCCTGTTTAGTCGTCCATTTGGTTGTAATGGTCACTTAGGCTTTTATATATATAAATGGCAATAAAGAAATACTTATCAATGATAACCTTGAATATAAATGGATGAAATGCTCCAATCAAAAGATATAGGTTAGCTAATGGGTAAAAAAACATGACCCATATATATGCTGTCTACAAGAGACCCACCTCCGAACAAAAGATTCATACAGATTGAAAGTGAAGGGATGGAAAAGAATTATCCAAGCAAATGAAAATGAAAAATAAATAAATGGGGGTAGCAATACTGATATCTTACAAAATAGACTTCACAAGAGACAATGAAGGTCACTACATAATAGAAAGGGATCAATCCAACAAGAGGATATAACCCTGGTAGACATATATGCACCCAATATAGGAGCACCTAAAAATATTAAACAACTGCTAGAGGACTTTAAGGGAGAGATCAACAGTAATATAGTCATAGTAGGGGACTTTAACACCTTGCTGACTTCACTTAATATGTTTTTCAGACCAAAAAAATCAGTAAGGAAACAGTGACTTTAAATGAAACACTATATCAGATGGATTTAATTGACATTTACAGAACATTTTATACCAAAGCAGCAGAATATACATTCTTCTTAAGTGCACATGAAACATTCTCAAAGATAGACCACATATTAGGACACAAATAAGTCTTTAAAAGTTTAAGAAGATTGAAATTATATCAATCATCTTCTCAGATCACAATAGCATGAAACTAAAAATCAACTACAATAAAAAAAAACAACTGAAAACATTCAAATACATGGAGGCTAAATAGAATGATATTAAACAATGAATGGGTTATGAATGGGATCAAGGAGGAACTAAAAAACTTCCTGGAAACAAATGAAAATGAACACACAACCCAAAATCTATGTGACACAGCAAAAGCAATCCTGAGAGAGAAGTTCATAGCATTCCAGGCCTACCTGAAGAAACTAGAAAAATATCAAATAAACAATCTAACCCCACAACTAAAAGAATTAAAAATGGAACAGCAAGCCCAGCCAGAGTGACTCAGTGGTTGAGCATCGACCTATGAACTAGGAGGTCACGGTTCAATTCCCAGTCAGGGCACATGCCTGGGTTGCAGGCTCAATTTCTTCTTCTCCGAAATCAATAAAAATATATTTAAAAAGAGAAAGAGAACAGCAAGAATAGCCCAGAGTAAGCAGAAGGAAGGAAATGAAAATCAGAGTGGCTATAAATGACAAAGAGACCAAAAATTCAATACAAAAGATCTATAAAACCAAGAGCTGCTTCTTCAAAAATATAAATAAGATTGATGGCCATTTAGCCAGATGAAGGAGAGAGGACCCAAATAAATAAAATTAGAAATGAAAGAGGCAAAATAATAACTGACACCATGATAGGTGCAGAAAAAGCACAGAAATAGAAAATATTATAAGAAAACTAGAGGCCCGGTGCATGAAATTCATGCAGGGGTGTGTGTGTCCCTCAGCCCAGCCTGCACCCTCTCCAATCTAGGACCCACTGGGATCGGGCCTAAATGGGCAGTTGGACATCCCTCTCACAATCCAGGACTACTGGCTACCAACCGCTCGCCTGCCTGCCTGCCTGATTGCCCCTAACCGCTTCTGCCTGCTAGCCTGATCACCCCCTAACCACTCCCCTGCCAGCCTGATCAATGCCTAACTGCTCCCTGCCAGCCCGATTGCCCCTAACTGTCCTCCCCTGCTGCCCAGTAACCCCAAACTGCCCTCCCTTCCCAGTGTGGTCGCCCCTAACTGCCCTCCTATGCAGACCTGGTCCCCCCCAACTGCCCTCCCTTACAAGCCTGGGTCCCCCCAAACTGTCCTCCCCTGCAGGCTTGGTCGCCCCCAACTGCCCTCCTCTGCCTGCCCGTTCACCCCTAACTGCCCTCCCCTGCAGGGCTGATCGCCCCCAACTGCCCTCCCTTGCAGGCCTGGTCCCTCCCAACTGCCTTCCCCTGCTGGCCATCTTGTGGCAGCCATCTTGTGTCCACATGGAGCTGCCATCTTTGACCACAATGGGGGTGGCCATCTTGTGTGTTGGAATGATGGTCAATTTGCATATTACTCTTTTATTAGATAGGATACTATGAACACCTCAATGCCAACAAACTTGACAAGCTGGGTGAAATAGACAAATTCTTGGAAACATACAATCTTCCAAAACTCAATCAGGAGGAATCAGAAAAGCTGAATAGACCAATAACAACTAATGAAATTGAATTAGTAATAATAAAAAAAAACCTCGCAGCAAACAAAAGTCCTGGACCAGATGGATTTACAGGAGAATTTTACCAAACATTCATCTTCCTCAAACACCTATCTTCCTCAAACTATTCTAAAAAATTCAAGAGGAGGGAAAACTTCCAAACTCTTTTTATGAGGCCAGCATTATCCTAATTCCTAAACCAAATAAAGACACTACAGAGAAAGAAAATTACAAGCCAATATCCCTGATGTATATAGATGCTAAAATCCTCAACAAAATATTAGCAAATCAGATCCAGCAATACATTAAAAAGATCATACACCATCACCAATTGGGATTTATTCTAGGGATGCAAGGTTGGTACAATGTTTGCAAGCCAATAAATATGATACATCACATAAACAAAATGAAGGATAAAAATCACATGATCATATCAATAGACACAGAAAAGCATTTGACAAAATCCATAACCCACTTAAAAATATATATGTTTTTATTTATTTTAGAGAGAGAAGAAGGGAGAGGGATAGAGAGATGGAAACATTGATGAGAGACAAACATGGATTGGCTGCCTCCTACATGCCCCAACTGGGGATTGAGCCCCCAACCTGTGCATGTGCCCTGACCAGGAATTGATCTAGTGACCTCTTGTTTCATGGGTCGGTGCTCAACCAATGAGCCACTTTACTGAGAGATTTTTCATAAAAATTCTCAGTAAAGTGGAATAGAGGGAAAATACCTCAACATAATAAAGGCCATATATGAGACACCTACAGCCAACCTCATACTCAATAGGCAAAAACTAAAAGCATTTTCTTTAAGATCAGGAACAAGACAAGGATATCTGCTTTCACCACGCTTATTCAACACTAGAGGCCTGGTGCACAAAATTTGTGCACAGAGGGGAGGTCCCCTCAGCCCAGCCTGCACCCTCTCCAATCTGTGACCCCTTGGGGGATGTCCGACTGCCAGTTTAGGCCAGATCCCTGCCTAAACTGGCAGTTGGACATCCCTCTCACAATCCTGGACCGCTGGCTCCTAATAGCTCACCTGCCTGCCTGCTTGGTCGCCCCTAACTGCCCCCCCTCTGGCCTGATCGCCCCTCACTGCTTCTGTGTGCTGGCCTGATCACCCCTTACTGCCCCCCCCCCCCCGCCACCAGCCTGGTCGCCTCTTACTGCCGCCCTCCTGCTGGCCTGGTCACCCCCAACTGCCGCC
Organism: Eptesicus fuscus; assembly: GCF_027574615.1. Taxonomy (NCBI): domain Eukaryota; kingdom Metazoa; phylum Chordata; class Mammalia; order Chiroptera; family Vespertilionidae; genus Eptesicus; species Eptesicus fuscus. The sequence continues at coordinate 16,462,572 of NC_072496.1, forward strand.
CCCGCCCCCCCTGCCGGCCTGGTTGCCCCACGCAGCCTGCTGTTCAGTCGTTTGGTTGTCCCTCACTAACGCCCCTGCTGCCCGGGTCACGCCACGCAGCCTGCTGTTCAGTCGTTTGTTTTCCCCTCACTAAACCCCTGCCGGCCTGGTTGCCCCACACAGCCTGCTGTTCAGTTGTTTGGACGTCCCTCACTAACCCCCCTGCCAGCCTGCTCATAGGCAGCCATCTTGTGAGGGTGTGAGGGTCAATTTACATATTACCTCTTTATTATATAGGATAGTACTAGAAGTCCTAGCCATAGCAATCAGACAAGAAGAAAAAATAAAAAGCATCCAAATTTGAAAGGAGGAAGTAAAATTCTTATTATTTGCAGATGATATGATATTATACATTAAAAAAAAAACAACCAAAGACTCCACCAAAAACCTACTAGATTTATTAAATAAATTCAGTAAATAAGCAGGATACAAAATTAACATCCATAAATCAATGGCATTTTTATACACCAATAATGAATTCTCAGAAAGAGAGTTCAACAATCCCATATAACATTGCAACAAATAAATAAGATATTTAGGAAAAAACATAATCAAGGAGATGCAAGACCTGTACTCAGAAAACTATAGGGCATTGAAAGAAGAAATAGAGGAAAGTACAAACAAGTGGAAGCACAAAACATGTTCATGGATTGGAAGAACTAATATAATAAAAAATGTCCATACTACCCAAAGTGATCTACAGAGTCAATGCAATCATTATGAACATGCTTTTTCTGTGTCTATTGATATGATCATGTGATTTTTATCCTTCATTTTGTTTATGTGATGTATCATATTTATTGACTTGCAAATATTGTACCAACCTTGCATCCCTGGAATAAATACCACTTGGTGATGGTGTATGATCTTTTTAATGTATTGCTGGATCTGATTTGCTAATATTTTGTTGAGGATTTTAGCATCTATATTCATCAGAGATATTGGCCTGTAATTTTCTTTCTCTGCAGTGTCTTTATCTGGTTTTGGAATTACGATAATGCTGGAATCAGCATAGTTCACAGATCTAGAAAAAATACTCAAAAAATTTATATGGAACACCAACAAAAAGACCTTGAATAGGCACAGCAATCTTGAGAATGAAGAACAAGGTTGGAGGGATCACAATACCAGATATCAAACTATACTACAAGGTCATTGTAATCAAAACAGCCTGGTACTGGCACAAGAACAGGCATATAGATCGATGGAATAGAACAGAGACCCCAGAAATTGACCCAAGCCATTATGCTCAATGAATATTTGACAGTTTGGAGTTTCCTCAAAAGATTAAAAGTTAAATTGCCTCATGACCCAGCAATCCCCCTTCTGGGAATATATCCTAAGAAACCCAAAACACCATTCAGAAATTATATATGCACCTCATGTTCACAGTAGCACTATTTACAATAGCCAAGATTTGGAAATAGCCCACGTGCCCACGTGTGGATAAAAAAAAATGTGTGGTACATTTGCACCACGTGTTACTATGCAGCTGTAAAAAAGAAGCATTTAATACCCGTTAATACAGCATGGAGGGCCCTGGAGAGTATTATGCTAATAAAAATAAGCTAGTCAGAGAAAGACAAATATCACATGATCTCACTTATATGTGGAATCGAATGAACAACATAAACTGATGAATAAAATAGATCCAGAGACATGGAAGCATGGAACCGACTGACAAATCTCAGAGGCAGTTGGGGAGGGGAGTTTGGGAAGAGATTAACCAAAGAACTTATATGCATATATACATAACCCATGGGCACAGACAGTAGTGAGGTGAAGGCTGGGGGTAGGGCAGGACCAGGGTGGAGGGACGCAAATGGGTGACATTTGTAATACTCTTAACACTAAAAATAAATTTTGTAAAAACGCATTTAAAAAAGAAAAACCCAAACTGGGCCGAGAGGCTGGTAGAAAATGAGCATTGAGGGCGATTCTGTGTGGGCCCTGGAAGGGAAAAGGCGCTAGAGAGAAGGCCTGTCCCCATGGTCAGGAATGCCGACGCTCAGAGCCCAAGCAGGGAGGCCTCGAACTGGAGCAGGACCTGGGCACTGGACACTGGAGGACCTGTGAAGGGGTCAAGGATGTGGCTGAATTCTGTTCTACTGTTTTTTGCAAAGTAGGGCTCATGGGCAAAGTGCTGACAGCCTCTCCTGCTGCCCTGTGGGGATGGGAGGAGAGAGAAGCTGAAGGAGGGACCAGGCCAGGTGGGTCTGGGAGGTTCTCAGCCTGTTGGGAGAACAGGCTCCTAAAACAGGGCAGAGGGGGCAGTTCAGGGGTCATGCCCCTGACTCCCTGGTTCCAGCAGTTGGTTCAGCACCAATCAGGAAGAGCATGTGGGAGTCTTGCTGGAGCAGGAGCAGGAGTGGGAACAGGATGAGGAGCAGGAGTGGGAACAGGATGAGGAGCAGGAGTGGGAACAGGATGAGGAGCAGGAGTGGGAACAGGATGAGGAGCAGGAGGAGGAGAAGGAGGAGCAGGAGCAGAAGGAGGAGGAGCAGGAGGAGCAGTAGGAGCAGCAGAAGGAGCAGGAGGAGCAGGAGCAGGAGGAGAAGCAGGAGGAGGAGAAGGAGGAGAAAGAGCAGGAGGAGGAGGAGGAGCAGGAGGAGGAGGAAAGAGAAGGAGAAGGAGCAGGAGGAGGAGGAGGATCAGGAGGAGCAGCAGGAGCAGCAGGAGGAGCAGGAGGAGGAGCAGGAGGAGAAGGGAGGAGGAGGAGAAGGAGCAGGAGGAGGAGCAGGAGCAGGAGGAGGAGCAGGAGGAAGGGAAGGAGGAGAAGGAGCAGGAGGAGGAGCAGGAGCAGGAGGAGAAGCAGGAGGAGGAGAAGGAGGAGGAGCAAGAGGAGCAGGAGGAGGAGCAGCAGGAGGAGCAGAAGCAGGCTTGCCGGGACTGAAGGCCATCGGCGGCTGGCGGGGCACCACTGCCACCAGGGCCTGAGGACTCAGGCCCCGCTTGGAAGGTTGGCCCCGAGGACAGAGCATGAACTGAGAGACCTTCTGGGGCCTCGAAATCTAATGGTGTTTGGGCCCTGGCCGGGTAGCTCAGTTGGTTAGAGTGTCACCACCATACACCAAAGGTTACGGGTTCCATCCTGGTCAGGGCATGTACTAAAAGCAGCCAATGAACATATCAGTAAGTGGAACAACAAATCAAAGTTTCTCTCTTTCTCTCTTAAATCGATTACAAAACATCTAATGGTGTTTGCCCTTCAGGCTTGAACTTGCTTGGGGCCCATGGCCTCTCCTTCCCCTTCCTTCCGTCTCCTCCCTCTGGCATGGAAATGCCGGCCATGGGGCTGTCTGGCCTGCAGACCCTGAGTCTGCTCCACAGTCCGTGGCTGGGAGCTCTCGGTCCCAGGATCCCTCACTTTCGTGACTCCCCTGCCTGGTTTAGCTGAGATTTGGGACTGAGAGGGGATGCTGGAATGGTTAGACCTGTGGGGGTGTTGGGGTGGGGTATTCTGCCTGTGAGAAAGATGTGAATTTGGGGAGTCAGCGGGTAGACTATTGCGGCTTGAGTTGTGTGCCCTAATTTATACACTGACATCCTACCCTCTCCCTCGGTCCTGCAGAAGGCAACTTCATTGGGGTGATGGAGGTGTGATCAGTGAGTTAAGGAGAGGGCTCCCTGGCTTGGGCTGGGCCCCTTTCAGTGTGGCTGCGAATTTATGAGAAGGGGACTTGGGGACACACACACACACACACACACACACACACACACATACACACACACACACAGGATGAGGCCACAGTGGTGGAAGTGCAGAGTGAGCTAAGGGTGTGGAGGTGGGAAAGGAGGCCATGGTCAGCCACAGGGGACGCCCCACCCCTGCCCCTACCTTGATCTGACCCCAGAGATGGGCCAGATACACTTCTGTTGTTAAGCCGTCGGGTCTGTGTTGCTTTCCCTTTAGACACTCGCTGGTGCTGTCCTGAGGGCCAGCCCATGCGTGTAAGAGCCGCATGTTGCGTGAGCCTCGCGCTGCCTGGGGCCCTGCTAAGGTCCCCCCAGCCCGCGGGCTGGGCCCGGACGGGATCCACTTATCGGAAACGAAGCCGGAGCCTGGAAACTGTCCACATGGAGCCCAGGCCAGGGGAGACTTCCCCTCGGACCCGCGTCCTTTTTCAGTTCTGCTGTGGACAGTCACCCGCAGGGCCAGGCGAACGCTCAGGCCTGGACACCCCGCGTCAGCGGCCGCTCTGCGAGCCCAGGCGGTGCCTCCGCTCCTGGAAGTGCCTCCTCCCAGAGCCGGGCTCAGCGGCTCTGCCCTGGCCCCTCCCAGGACCCTGGCCCTGCCGGGTCTGCCCTGCCTGCCCCTGGGCTGCCTCTGCCCAGGCCCTGGCCACCACAGAGGGCCAGGACGCTGCATGGCCTTTGGCCGCCCGGCTGTGCGCCCTGGGCCCAGTGAGCCCCCGACACGCGCCCCATGTCCCCTGTACATGGCTCCTGACTCCCGGCACCTCACGCCCCACATGGCTCCTGGCCCGGCTGCCACCTGCCTTGTTTTGACCCCAGGGTGGATGGCACCTCCCCTTCTCTCCTGCCTCCTGGCCATGCACGCTCTAGACTGGTCACCGGGTCCCACGGGCACACCCCAGACACTCGGCGAGGGTGGGACAGACGGCGTGGCTGGGCTGTCCAGGAACGGCGACAGGCAGTGAGGCACGTCCTGCGAGTGCCCCGGGCGAGGCCCTGCTGACCCCTGGGAGGCCGAGCCCAGCTCCGCGGAGGTGGTGCTGGGGAGCCCAGGCCTGCGTCCCCCCAGCTCAGCCTCATCCTTCAGCCTCATCTGCCCCCAGCCCTGCCTGGTCAGAGGGCACTTCTCTTTCCCACGCGCCCTTCAGAATTAGGCTCACACAACAGACAGGGATGTGGTTTTGGGGGGAAAAAATCCTCCACGAGGAAGCAGTGTCACAAGATAACATGCACGTATTTATTTCAAGGCGACAAGGGCACACACTGTGAAGCGACCCCGGGCCAAGCACTTGGCTGCGGGCGTCCAGGGAAGTGGCTTCCTCGCGCTGGAAGCTGGAGGCGCTCGGGGGAGGTTTATGTACAAGGGGCCCAGCACGCAGGCCTGGGCCGGGGTGCAAGGTGGCGGGCACCCCCTCAGTTCCATCTCCTTGTGTCCACGCTCCTGCCTGACGGGTCACTTCACCTGCAGACGACAGAGGCAGCGTGAGGCACTGCTCAGGGTGGGTCTGGGTGCCCCTGACCCCCAGCCCTCCAGCCCGCCCGCCCGCCTGCCCACCTTGAACAGGGTGACGGTCGTGCTGTAGAAGAGGCTGAGCAGGAACAGGACGATGAAGGTGGAGGCCATGGTGTTGAGGTTCTCGAAGCCCTCCTCATCGGCGCTCACCTCCCCCCCTGCAGGGACACAACCCGGGGCTCAGTGTTGCACCCCAAAACCCCCTTCCAAGCTATCCATCTCCCGCTTCCATGGGCCCTGGCAGTGCTGCCCCAGGAGGACAGGGCGGGGCGGGGCAGGGCGGCGGCAGAAGCGGAGGGCAGCAGGCAGGGGCCCGGAAGCACTCCAACAGCCCGATGGGAGGTGGGCAGAGAGCCCTGGGTGCAGGGTGACAGCAGCTCACACACAGGGGTGGGCGCCACAGGGCTGGGATGGGGGAACCCATTGGAGTGCATTCAGGGTCTTGGATTCTCCTAGAGGGGGTACGGCCAGGGCCACTTGGGGTGATGAAGCTGGGAGTGGGACCTCCTGTCCCCTGTGGTTGGAGGTGGGAGTGGGGGCAGGCACAGGTCTGGGCCTGAGGGCCCCTCCTTGCTTCCTCAGTGGGACTCTCACTTTCTCCTTCTCAGAGTGGAGGGCGAGTGTGGGAAGCCGTGGGGGGGGGGGCTCTGGCTGGGTTGTCTGACCCACTAGGAATCATATCTCTGGGATCAAGGGGTCTGACCGACACCTGAGGCTCTGGGCAGAGTGAGGCTGGGATGGACAGACGGACACATACAGTGGGGTCTGGAGCCCCAACACAGATGGGCCTTTGAGGCAGCGTCTGGAGCCCAGGTTCCCAAAGGACCAAGAACATGGGGTGTCTAGGGGGTAGCCCAAAGGGGGGAAGTGCCGTCTGCTGGGAATGGAGGCCCGCCGGGCCCCTGTGCCCCTCACTCCTTGCTGCAGACAGTCTCTTTCCCCACCAGGTGTTTCCAGGGTCAGGTGTTTGCGGGGCAGAGCCCGCAGATCAGCCTCCCTGCCTCCAGGACACGGCGACTACTTCTGTTCACAGGGGGTGCAGGTCCTGCTGCTTCATCAACAGCCTGGACAAGGCCGGGGTGGCCCCAAGGAGCTGCAGCCCGCCAGCCAGGTGGCCCCCTGAGCCTGGGATGGAGCCCTGGTCAGAGTCCTGGCTGGGCTGGCTGCACCTCCAAGCAGAGACAGAGGACAAGCAGACTGGGCAGGAAGCCGTGTAGCAAGCATGGTGCAGAGGCAGGCGTGTGCAAAGGCACCGAGTGACCAGGGCGCACAGGGTATATATCTGTGTGTGTGTGTATCTCTGCCTGCACATGCATATGTGTGCCTGTACATGCATGTGTCTGTGCAAATGTGCCCATGTGTCAGTGTACATATGTGCACCCATGACTCATCTATGTGTGCGAGTGTTCATGTGTGTCTCTGTGTGCATGTGTGTATGAATGTGCATTAACTGTGTGTATGCATGTGTGTGCAGGTATCTCTCTCTGTGTGTCTATGCCTCTGCATGTGTGTACATGTGCATGTGCAAGTATGCCCATGTCCATTGCATGTGTGTTTATAACCATGTGCATTTGTGCCTCTGTGTGTATGTGTCCATGTATGTGTGTGTGAGCATGCATGTGTCTGTGTATATGAATGTGTGGGTATTTGTGTGTCTGTGTGCATGTTTCCATGTCTTTGCATGTCTCTGTGTGTCCATACCCATGGTATGTGTCTCTGTGTCTATATTCATGTGGATATGTCTGTGCATGTGTGCCTGTGTCCATGTGCATGTGTGCCTCTGTGTGGATGTGTCCATATCTTTGCATGTGTTTCAGTGCATACATGTGTGCCTGTGTAAACACCTGTGCACATGTGCACAAGTATGTACCCGTATGTCTGTGTCTTTGCATACATGTGCACACAGCATGTCTGTGTTTATGTCTCTGTGTGTGCATGTGTCCAAGTGCATGTGTGTCTTTGTTTATGTCCATATCTGGGCATATGTCTGTGTGCATGGATGTGTCTCTGCATGTGTTCATGTGTGCATGTGTCTGTGTGCCAATGTCCATAGCGTGTGTGTCTATTTCCATGTCCATGTGTGTATGTCTCTGTGTGCCTGTGTCCATGTACATGTATGCTTTTGTGTGTGTCCATATCTGGGCATGTGTCTATGTGCATGCTTGCACATGTCTCTGCATATGGACATGTGTATGTGTGCCCATTCTACTGCCTGTGTATCTACGTCATGTGTGTGTGTGCACGCACACATGCATGTGTCTCTGTGTGTATGTGTATGTACGTGTTGTATGCTCAGGCCCCCATGAGCCGATTGCAGCAGTAGAGAAGCAGTGAGCATTGGTGCTGTCTGCTGGGAGCGCTCTGAAGGGCAAGCATGTCAAACTCGTGGCCCACAAGCCACATGCCTTGTTTATTTGGCCTGTGTGAGCCTTTGAGTTTGACATGCTTGCTGTAGGGGCTCAGGGCTTTGAGAGGCAGGTGGGAGGCCAGTGAGTGAGGCAGGGTTGGGGGCAGTGGTGGCAGGTGGTCTGCGGGGTGGGGGTAGCACAGCCATGGCCCCAGCAGGCGAGAGCATTGCTCACTCAGGACCAGCATCTTTTGAACGGATCTTTTTATTTCTAGTTTTTATAGAATGCAACACCCCACCCCATTGACACAGTCAGTTTGCATACATGCACACACAGCAACAGGTCAGCCAGAGGCTCCGGGACCGCCCTGGAGGGGCAGCCTGGGGGTCAGTGGCAGGTGCTGGCCACGTCAGACATGACCAGGGACACGTTGTACAGGGTGGGTTTACCGGTGGACTTGTCCACGGTCCTCTCGGTCACAGAGTACGGCAGGGCCTCGTGGGCCACGACGCAGGTGTAGGTCTCCCCGGCGCTCCAGTCCTCCTCACTCACGGTCAGGATGCTGTGGACGAAGTACAAGCCGGGGGCCTGGGGCTCGGGCACTGGGGCGCTGGTCACATACATGTCGGAGGACACGGGCTGCCCTCTCTGCAGCCACTGCACAAACACATCTGGGGGCGAGAAGCCCTTCACCAGGCAGGTGACCGAGGCCGACTCCCGCAGGCTCAGCTGCTCCCGGCTGGGCGGCTGCACGTACACCGCGGGCATGTGCTTGGCGACGTCTGTGGGAAGAGGGGTGGGGTGAGCTCGGGTCGGGGCAGCGGGGCTCTTCCCTGACAACAGGGGGAGCAGAGGGCATGTGTGTCTGTGTGTCTCAGTGTATGAATGTGCAGGTATCTGTGTGTCCATGTGCCTGTGTCTACGTCTTCGCATGTGTGTACTGGTTGTCTCTGTATGCCCGTGTCCACTGCATGTGTCTCTGTCCATGTGCATGTGTGCCTGTGTCCATGTGCATGTGTGCCTCTTGCTCCCGGGCCTGCCGTGGGGTCCCCAGGCCCTGGATGCCATGCGTTGGGGGGGTCTGGTGTGGCGGGAAGGGGGGCAGCCTACCCTTGGGCCTGAAGATGGTGTGCTTCAGCGGCGAGGGCAGGTCCGTGTGGGCCACCGTGCAGGTGAACTGCTCGCCCGCCTCCCAGTCCTCCACGCACACCGTGGCCTTTCCCATGGCACTGAAGGTGGCGTTGGGGTGGCTCTCGGAGATGTTGGTGTGGGTTTTCATCACCTCGCCATTCTGGCGGGTCCAGGAGATGTGCAGGCTGTCATAGGTGGCCAGGTCCGTGACCAGGCAGGACAGCGTGGCCTCCTTGGTGAGGAAGATGCTGGCGAAGGTCGGGGGGATGGTGAAGACTCGGATGGTGGATGTACCTGGGACAGGAGGGGGTGGGGATCAGGCCAACGTGTCGACTTGGCGGAGCCTCTCCTGGGCCCGGGGGTCCTGTCTGAGGGGACACCGGGGCCCCCTCCCCGCCCCTGGCCTCTCCAGGAAGCCAAGGCTCGGGGAGCCGCTGGCCCCGTCGGGGGCAGGGTCTGCCGACCGAGTGGACACCTGTGTGTTGGGGGGTCTCTGCCCGGGGCCCTCGGGGCAGGACCACTCACTGGGGCCGCACATGGACGACACGTTCTTCTGGAAGATGAGCTCCTGGTGCTCCACCTGGCAGGTGAACACGCTCTGGCTGAGCCAGTCGCTCTCGGTGATGGTCAGCGTGCTGGTGACCCTGTAGGTCATGGGGCGGGCTTTGCGCTCGACCTCTGGTTTGTCCGTGACGAAGCCGGAGGTCAGCAGCTTCCCCTCCTTCAGCCAGGACACCGCGATCTTCTTGGGGCTGAAGCCCGTGGCCTGGCAGATGAGCGTGGACGTGCGGGGGCCGGGGCCGGTGAAGGAGTCGCGGGGCGGGATGAAGACGTTCACGTGGGGGGGCAGCACTACGCCGCCACCTGCAGGGAGGGGACAGCGTCAGCCTGGCTGCCTGCCCCCCTCACCCGCCCGCCAGGGGGAGTCCTGCTCACCTGGGAAGACCACTTGCAATTCTTTTTCGCCGTTGGAGTGTTTGACCTTGCACGTCACGAAATTATCCGTGCCCTGGAGGATGTCGGCCGTGGGCAGGAAAACCTGTGAGCTGGCCTCGTACTTGCCTTCCCTCAGGACCGAGGGAAAGTTCTGGATGTCCTGGCCGCTGATGGCGCTGGTGTTCTTAAAGCTCCAGGAGAAGGTGACGGAGTCGGGCAGGAAGTCCTTGGCCAGGCAGCCCATGGCCACCAGGCGCTCATCGTACAGGGAGTTGTCACAGGAGACGAGGGGGAAGAGGTTGGGGGGAGCCGCGCTCGCTGAGGACCCGAGCGGGACAAAAGAGAAAGGGGCGTGAGAGGATGACTTCCCAGACTCGGCTGGTCAGGGGTCAGGCCCTTCACCCCTCAGTTGCCTCTCGGGGCCAAGCCCACGACGGGACCCCCAGGTCTCGCCACCTGTGGTGGGGCAGGCAGTGTGGCAGGCCGGAGCCCTGGCCAAGGCTCGGGCTGGGGAGGCTGCCACGGCCCCCACCCTGCAGGAGCCGGCTCTGGGAGGACGAGAGCAGCTCTTGCTGGAGCAGCAGGCCTGGCCCTTCCTCCCACGGCAGCGCTGTCCCCAGACGCAGGAGCACGTGCACCCAGATCCCGGCTCACACGACCCAGGCCCAGGCTCAGGCCCAGGCCAGCGCGGCCTTCCCTCTGACCACTGTAGCCGCACGCTCAGCCCCAGCACCCAGGAGCCCCGGGCTGCAGCCAGCGAGAGAGGGGCCCCTGCGAGCCCAGCCCTCACTGCCGCGGCTCCGCCACATGGAACCCTGCCCAGGGTGCCTGGGGTCCAAAGGACGGTGTGTGATGGGGGGACAAATACAGACTCAACTCAACACATCCCGAGCACAACCAGGTCACGGGGTCAGCCCCGGGTCAGCAGGACAGTCCTGCACGGCCAGCTCAGCCCATGAGACCCACATGGCCCAGCCAGTTAATGCAGCCAAAGCAACTAGCAAAGTCCTCTGAGAGAAGCCAGCTCACCCACGCCATTTGTGCTGAACCCAGCCCAGCCCAGCTCTTCCCAATCCAGCTCAGCTCAGCCAGCTCATACCAATTCAACTCAACCCAGCTCACCCAGCTCAGCCCAGCTCAGCTCACCCAGCTCAGCCCAGTTCAGCTCACCCAGCTCACCCAGCTCAGCTCACCCAGCTCACCCCAGCTCAGCTCACCCAGCTCAGCTCAGCCAGCTCATACCAATTCAACTCAACCCAGCTCACCCAGCTCAGCCCAGCTCAGCTCACCCAGCTCACCCAGCTCAGCTCACCCAGCTCAGCCCAGCTCAGCTCACCCAGCTCACCCAGCTCAGCCCAGCTCAGCTCAGCCCAGCTCAGCCCAGCTCACCCAGCTCAGCTCAGCCCAGCTCACCCAGCTCAGCTCAGCCCAGCTCAGCCCAGCTCAGCTCAGCCCGGCTCACCTAGCTCAGCTCAGCCCAGCTCAGCCCGGCTCACCCAGCTCAGCTCAGCCCAGCTCAGCCCGGCTCACCCAGCTCAGCTCAGCCCAGCTCAGCCCAGCCCAGCTCAGCCCGGCTCACCTAGCTCAGCTCAGCCCAGCTCACCCAGCTCAGCTCAGCCCAGCTCACCCAGCTCACCCAGCTCACCCAGCTCAGCTCACCCAACTCACCCAGCTCAGCTCACCCAGCTCAGCTTAGCTCACCCAGCTCAGCTCACCCAGGTCAGCTCACCCAGCTCAGCTCAGCTCAGCTCACCCAGTTCAGGTCACCCAGCTCAGCTCAGCCAGCTCAGCTCACCCAGCTCAGCTCACCCAGCTCACCCAGCTCAGCTCAGCCCAGCCCAGCCCAGCTCAGCCCAGCCCAGCTCAGCCCGGCTCACCCAGCTCAGCTCAGCCCAGCTCAGCCTGGCTCACCCAGCTCAGCTCAGCCCAGCTCAGCCCAGCTCAGCTCAGCCCGGCTCACCTAGCTCAGCTCAGCCCAGCTCAGCCCGGCTCACCCAGCTCAGCTCAGCCCAGCTCAGCCCGGCCCAGCTCAGCCCGGCTCACCTAGCTCACCCAGCTCACCCAGCTCAGCTCAGCTCACCCAGCTCAGCTCAGCTCACTGAGCTTACCAAGCTCAACTCACCCAGCTCACCCAGCTCAGCTCACCCAGCTCAGCTCACTCAGCTCAGCTCAGCTCAGCTCAGCCAGCTCAGCTCAGCTCAGCCAGCTCACCCAGCTCAGCTCAGCTCAGCTCACCCAGCTCAGCTCACCCAGCTCAGCTCACCCAGCTCAGCTCACCCAGCTCACCCAGCTCAGCTCAGCCCAGCTCAGCCCAGCTCACCCAGCTCAGCTCAGCCCAGCTCACCCAGCTCACCCAGCTCACCCAGCTCAGCTCACCCAGCTCACCCAGCTCAGCTCACCCAGCTCAGCTCAGCCCAGCTCACCCAGCTCACCCAGCTCACCCAGCTCAGCTCACCCAGCTCAGCTCAGCCAGCTCACCCAGCTCAGCTCAGCCCAGCTCAGCCCAGCTCAGCTCAGCCCGGCTCACCCAGCTCAGCTCAGCCCAGCTCAGCCCGGCTCACCTAGCTCAGCTCAGCCCAGCCCAGCTCAGCCCGGCTCACCTAGCTCAGCTCAGCCCAGCTCAGCCCGGCTCACCCAGCTCAGCTCAGCCCAGCTCAGCCCAGCTCAGCTCAGCCCAGCTCAGCCCGGCTCACCCAACTCAGCCCAGCTCAGCTCAGCTCAGCCCAGCTCAGCTCAGCTCAGCTCAGCCCAGCCCAGCTCAGCCCAGCCCAGCTCAGCCCAGCCCAGCTCAGCTCAGCCCAGCTCAGCCCGGCTCACCCAGCTCACCCAGCTCACCCAGCTCAGCCCAGCTCAGCCCAGCTCACCCACCTCACCCAGCTCACCCAGCTCAGCTCACCCAGCTCAGCCTGGCTCAGCTCAGAAAGCTCAATTCAAACTGCTGCAGTTCAGCTCAGCTCCGGCCACCCGGAACAGCCCAGTGCAGCCCTGCTTAGCCCCGTGGTTCTGGTCAGAAAGGCTCAGACCACCCGGCCTGCTCACCTCAGCTGAGGTGTCTCACCCCGGAGTTCTGTGCAGCTGAGCCTCTACCTGCCTTTTGCCCCTGATACATCCGCTCCCAGCCCCGGCCCTGCTCCCGCTGGTGTCTGGCTCCCAAGCAGCACCAGTCACTGCCCTCGCCAGCAGCCTGGTTAAAACACTCCCTCCCACTTTAAGTCAGTCAACATCTGGCGGGGCTTGGGGAGCCCTGGATCGGCAGAGTGGCTCCCCCGCCAGATGCCCCACCGTCAGCCTCCAGCTTTAACCACATTCCCTCCAGATAAAAATCACCACTCGGAATGGCCAGGACATGCATCTTTCTGACCTCGCACTTAGAACCCTGCTCGGTGGCACACGGCCTGGGCCCTTCCTAGTGCGCGGCAATGACCTGAGCACCGAAGCTGCGCTCACAACTTAGGGAAAGACAACAGGGGGGCTTGTCTGAGCCACCCCGCCCGCAGCCGGCTGGCCGCGGGGCAGCACTGGCCACTTTTCCCTGGAAGGTTCTCTGGGGAGAGGTGACTGGGAGGGACCCACACAGGGGCAGCTTGCGGGGGGTCACACACACAGCCCTCTCCGCCTCCACTGAGCACCAATGGTCCAAGATCCCCCTTCAGGTGGAGGCAAAGCTGTCAAACCCACTGCCCCGTGGGCTGGCAGCGGTGGCCTCTCCCACTACGCCTGCCGGTCACTCCTCCTCCGGGGGGAGGGGTGCTGGAGGGGGGCCTTTGTCCTGCAGCAGTTCCTCCAACTCCACCACTCACTCACTCGGGACTCGAACTCGGTCACTGAGGACTCAGGAGAGCGGCCGGCTGGTGGCAAAAGCCGGGGCTGCACCTCCTGGCCTTGGGCTCGGCCGCTCTCAGACCCTCCACCTCCACCGGAGCAAGTTCAAGTGCAATCGAGGCCTTGCCTCACGCCCGGTTCCTTTCTGCCTCGAGACCTGATGGGTTTCCTCTTAGTCCACTGACTAGGAGGCTTCACTGAGCTAATCCGGGACCATCCCACACATTCCACCTGCCATCTGTCCTCGGGGGCATACTTGAAAATCGGTCTGAAACAAAGGCGACTTTATCAGAAATCAGAAATCAGAAATCAAAGTGGGAGAAAACTCTAACTTAAAAAAAACGGGAGGGTCCCTGTGAAACCGGGCGTGGGGACGGACCCGGCCGGCGAATGACCCCTCGCAGGGCCAGCGGATTAAACACAGGACACGGGCCCTCGGCTAACGGCCCTGAGGCGGTTTCATGCCTCACACACCTCACTTTGGAAATGAATGTAAATGAGACGCTGGTAAGCCAAGTCCGAAAAGCGAAACCCAGACGCGGAAAGAGGAACTCCCGTTCCGGGCCTCCGCCTTATCTCACAGCTCAGCCACCAGGTGTTGTTTGCTCCAGCGACACGTTTAGTGTTGTGGGCAAACCCCCCGAAACCACGTCTCAGTATCAGAAGCTATAAATGTATCAACCGTCTTTTCTTGCTTCCTAAAATAGACTCTGGCCGGCTGGTTCTGGCCGCCGGCTGCAGGTGCGCGGCCCCCGCCACGGCCACCGGCTCCGCTCCATCCAACAACCTCATCTCAGTGAAAAATAATTTATCTTCGTCAAAACTCAGCCCACGGTTCCCTGTCACCGTTCCTGGCCAAACTGGCACCACTATCCACTCCGGAAAGACGCGATTCCTGATTGTTAACTAAATAATAAGACTTTTAAAAATTCAGTGTCCTTGAAAATCTCTCACGTTTTAAAGTCACACTTTTCTTGCCCTGGCCGGTTTGGCCCAGTGGATAGAGCGTCGGCCTGCGGACTGAAGGGCCCCGGGTTTGATTCCGGTCAAGGGCACATGCCCGGGTTGCGGGCTCGGTCCCCACTGGGGGCGTGCAGGAGGCAGCCGATCCGTGACTCTCTCTCATCATGGATGTTTCCATCTCTCTCTCTCCCTCTCCCTTCCTCTCTGAAGTCAATAAAAACATATTTTAAAAAATAAAGTAAGATAAAGTCACACTTTTCTGAACTCTGTCTTTCAACTCGGTAAGCAAAGCGTTTCCTCGGAGAAGCTGCCTCCCTGGGCTGAGCCCTCGGGCCTCGGCCTCCTCGCCAGTAAAGAAGTCTAAATACAATCTAGCCATTTTTAATTAAATCATAGAAGAGCAATGGACTTGAAAGAAATCCAATCTAGCCCAGGACTCGCCTCCTCATTCTGCTGGCAGCGTTCCCCTGAGCTGCCTGCTCCTGGTTCTGCAAACACCTGGTTCTGACCGTGAGAATGTCCCACGCCCCACTGGCCCTCGGCCAGTCCGACCTCTCGCCCTGGCATGGCCCTTCAGGTCGGCAGCCTCTTTCAGGGGCTCAGTGACGCCCAGACAGCGGTTATTTCAGTCTCCGAAAGGCGCCCGAAAATCAAGAGGCTCTGCAGTCCCTGCGCCCCGGCCCCTGTCCTCCCTGGCCAGCCTGCCCAGGCCCCGGCCGGGGGGACATGTCCCGAGGACCAGCCACTGACGCCCAGAAAGACCCACTGAGAGGCACGGGAAAGAAAGGCCCGAGGAGGGCCAGCGTTCTTACCTGAGGAGACGGTGACCAGGGTCCCCTGGCCCCAGTAGTCCATTCCATAGTAATCACAATGGTGCAATCTCCATCCTCACCCCACAAAAACCGGGGCGCTGGCCTGGCATCGCCGGAGGCTGCCAGGGCCCCTGGCCATGAGCCGACAGCCCTGACTGGGACTCAGAAATCCAAGCACCACAGCCGGCCACCTGCCCACAGCGGGCGCGGCGGAGCCCAGGGAGCCGGGGCGGGGCTGCCACCTGCCCCTGCAGTCTCATGTCGCTGTCTTTGCAGAGGGGAGGTCGGTCTCCAGCCCCGCTTGGGGGACCCTCTCCCTGCTCCCTTTCCTGACCTCCAAAATACCTCGGCGTCCCCGATATCCAGACCCGACGCCCGACCTCCCCAAGGGCCGCTGCAGTGGGCACGGCGTAGGACTCACCTGAGGAGACGGTGACCAGGGTGCCCTGGCCCCAGTATTCGAACCACCTGTCACATTGTGACAGCCACGCCCGGGTCCCGGGCAAGAACCGGTGCCCAGCTTGGCCCTACGTCCCCTCAGGTGGCGCCCAGGAGGGCAGAGGGGACCACAGGGCCCGGAGGCCAAGGATGGCCGAGACCCAGAGAGACCCCCGGCCGCAGAGCCCCGAGGAGAGGGTCCGAATCGTCCTCTGTGTCCCGGGGAGCCACGGTGTCCCCCGGCCCCTTCCTGACTCCCCAGGCTGGCCCAGTCCTCCTGGACCTGAGACCCAGAAACACTCATTTCCCCCCCAAAAAGCACCAAAAACCCTCCGAGAGAGAGAGGAGAGAGGGGTTGGGAGGACTCACCTGAGGAGACGGTGACCAGGGTCCCCTGGCCCCAGTAGTCAAAGTAGTCACATTGCCCCAGGCTCCCTGAGGCCACGTACAAAAACCCGGCCCCGCCTGGCACCAGGCACCCCAGCAAACCCGTCTCCTCAGGACTCCGCACCCCGAGAACGCAGCCCTCTCTGCCTTCCACCACCCCGCTGGGGACTCCGCAGGGCCCCTCATCGAGCCAAAAACAATCTCTGGAAAGTCCTTTCCTGCCCCGGGACAGAGGAGGAGAGAGGAAGCCGGCTTACCTGAGGAGACGGTGACCATGGTCCCCTGGCCCCAGTAAGCAAAGTCACCACATTGCCACGGGCTCCCTCAGGCCGCGTGCAAAAACTGCACCACCACCCACCACCCCGCCCCGCGCTGGCCACCCCAGAAAACCCCGTCTCTTCAAGTCTCCTCGCCTCCAGACACAGCCCACTCAGCCTCCCCTGCAAAGGCTCCCGTCCCCACGAGAGTCATCTGCAGAGCAGAGACCCCAGTGGCCTCAGGAGCAGTCCCCTGGGAACTCCACAGCCCCCCCAAGAGAATCTCTGGAAATTCCTTTCCCGCCCCGGGACAGAGGAGAGAGGAAGCCGGCTTACCAGAGGAGACGGTGACCAGGGTCCCGGGCCCCACACATCAAAAATACCGCACAGGGACACAGTTCCCGGTCCCCCCAGACATAAACCTGCCCAGGCCCCCGGACGGCCAGGCTGCTGTCCTGCCCAGGGCCACAGGGACCCAGGGCTGGGAGGGGGACAGGCCGAGTAGTGCAGCCTCCTGCCTCACAAAAACGCACCCCTCCCTCCTGTCCCACGTCTGAGACCAAACGGGACCCCTGGCTCCGGCACACCTGAGCCTGCTCCCCGCCCCGCCCCGTCCCAGGTCGGACAGTAGACGCCAGACTCACCTGGGGAGACGGTGACCAGGGTGCCCTGGCCCCAGTGCTCGAAGTAATCAGAGGCACAGTGAGTGGGCCCCGAGCTGTGGCCTCAGGAATCCCCGCAGCCGGGGTCCCCAGGGAGCCTCAGGAGACGCCAAGGCTGCTCTCTGCTCACAGACACACCCACCGGCCCCCTGGCAGGCTCCCTCCTGCCCCCAGTCCCCAGGGCTGGGTTTGGACCTCCTTCCTGACACCTGGCTCACCCCTGCCAACCCTGCCCGGCTGCTCCCCAGCACCCAGCTGCGCCCCTTGGCTGGGATGGCATCCCCATCTCGTGCTCCTCCTGAGCCCCCAGAGCCCCTGGCCCTGAGCCCTGGGGCGGCTGACCGGGTTTTTGTAGAGTTGTCAATCACTGTGCCCCAGTTGGCACTGTGGTTCCTGGCTTAGCCAAAACCTCCAGGCTGGGGTGGGGGCAGGTGGGTGGAGGTGGGTCTCCCCCTGAGGGCCAGGCTGGGGTGGGAGGGCACAGAGCAGAGGAGACCCCAACACCCAGTCTTGCTTTTCCCTTTTCTTTAGAAATAAGAGCAGATTCAAGGCTGCGCTGAGGCTCTTTCATGCCCACCCCCTCCCGCCTACACACATTTGGTTTGTTCTCAGTGGAGAAAGGCCTCGTCTTGGGGGATTTGGGGGGCTGATGGAACCCCTAGTCCATCGCTGATCTGGGGGGCAGCCCCCTGGGGTCTGTCAGGGTCTCAGCCTAGAGGCTGCTTTCTCTCTCTGGTCACATCTCGTTAATTCTACCTGTTCGCTGCCCCACAGGTGCGGGATCCTGGGAGCAGCTGCTGAGCCACAGCGTCCCACAAGGTGGTTCCCGCCCAGTCCCCTCGGGCGGCTGGTCCTTGGGGGGGAGGGTGGTCTCAGGAGGGCAGTGCAGGGAGAGGGTCCCTCCCCGACACCTGGCAGGCTGCTGTCCCCCAACTCCCGGCCACAGGGAGGGGAGGGGGACGGCATCAGCTCCTGTCAGATGGGCTGGTACCAGGGCTCTGAGGGCACCAGGGGTGGGAGGGAGAGCACAGGCTGCTGGGGCCAGGTGCCAGCCTGCAGGTGTGCCCAGGGGCAGGCGGTGCTGGGGACAGGGGCACGGACACAGCCTCACAGCCCTGAGGTCTGGGAGGGCGCGATGGTGCCCTGACGGCTGTCTGGGGGAAGGTGAGAGCCCAGTGTGTTGAGAAGCCCTTGTGTGTGTTGTGTGTGTGTGAGAGAGAGAGAGCATGGGTGTACATGTGTGTGCACATGTGCACGAGTATGTAAATGTACGTGTGTATATCTATGCATTTATACACACATGAGTGTGCACATGAGTGGGTATGTGAGTACACATGCATGTGCACCTGTGTGTGCATATGCACATGTGTGTACACCTGTGCATGTACCTATGTACATGATTGGGTATGTGAGCATACATGTGTGTCACTTCAGGCAGAAGAACCGCCGAGTGGAGGCCCAGAGGCTGGCCTGGTGCCTGGAGAGCTCAGGTGGCTGGATGCGGCTGCATTTACAGGTGACCTGAGGACCCCGTGAAGGGGCTGAACATGTCCGGGACTTTGCTTAAAGTCTCGCTCCAGAAGGTTCTGCCTGGTCCAGTGTGGATGAATTTGGGTTGAGCTGGGGTGTGCGGGGCGGGAGGCCTGGTGCTGAGAGAGGGTTAGGGAGCGGGATGGTGAGCGGGACCACGGGGCTCCCACGGGGGCAGGGAGAGCAGGGTCCTGGGCAGCACTCCCAGGACTCAGCAGAGGGGGGTCCCAGAATCCCGGGTCTGGAGAGATGGGGGGCCCCTGGGGTTGGGCCGCAGATGCAACGAGGGGGACAGCCAGGGTCGGGGACAAGGTTGAGGGTCTGGTTCTGGCCTCTGAGCCCTGGGGGAGAGGGTGGTGACGGGGGAGGTACGGTTGCACTGTCCTGGGGGAGGGGGGGTGGGAGTCCGGACCTCCAGGGCTCCTGGGGGTGGCTCACAGCACACAGGAGGATTCCTCAAGCCCTCAGCCCTTCTCTGCAGGCTTTTCCTGCTGCGGCCTCTGCTCTGGGGCCTACTGTCTCCCTCTCAGGAAGTAAGGGTAGGGCCACCCCAGGCCCTTGAGGAAGCACCTGCCAGGCTCCCAGGCCTCTGGTGCCAGATGGGGGAGGGGAAGGGCCCACTTTGCCCTGCTGGCCCCTTTCCTCCAACTCAACCCCATCCCTCATCCTTAGCCTCAATCCCTCATCCTTAGCCCCCATCCCTCATCCTTAGCCTCAATCCCTCATCCTTAGCCCCCATCTCTCATCCTTAGCTTCCATCCCTCATACTTCCCAGCCTTAGCCCTCATCCCTCATACTCATCCCTCATATTCATCTTTAGTCTCTAATCTTCATCTTTCTCATAGATAGTCCCATCCCTCATCCTTAGCCTCAATCTCTCATCCGTTAGCCCCCATCCCTCATCCTTAATTTCTATCTTTCATCCTTAGGCCCCATCTCTCATTCTTAGACACCATCCCTCATCCTTAGCCCCATCCCTCTTCCTTAACCCCATACCTCATCCTTAGCCCCATCCCACATCCTTAACCCACATCCCCCACCCTTAGCCCCAATCCTGCATCCTTAGCCTGATCCATCATCCTTAGATCCCAACTCTCATACTTAGCCTCGATCCCTCATCCTTAGCCCCCATGCCTCATCCTTAGTCTTCATCCCTCATTCTCATCATTAGCCCCATCCCTCATCCTCAGCTCCCATCTCTCATCCTTAGTCCCATCCCTTATCTTTAGCCCCCATCCCTCATCCTTAGCCTCCATCCCTCATCCTTTGCCCCCATTCCTCATCATTGCTCCCATCCCTCATCCTTAGCCCCCATCCCTCATTCTTAGCCTCGATCCCTTATTCTTAGCCCCCATCCCTCATCCTTAGCCCCTTCCCTCATCCTTAGCCCCATCCCTCATCCTTAACCTCCATCTCTCATCCTTAGCCCCCATTCTGCATCCTTAGCCCAATTCATAGCCCCCAACTCTCATCCTTAACCTCCTTCCCTCATCCTTAGCCCCCACCCCTCATCCTTAGTCTCCATTCCTCATCCTTAGCCACATCCCTCATCCTTAGCCCCATCCATCATCCTTAGTGTCCATCCCTCATCCTTAGCCTCCATCCCTCATCCTTTGCCCCCATCCCTCATCCTTAGCCCCATCTCTCATTTTAGCCCCTCATCATCCTTAGCCCCCATCCCTCACCCTTAGCCCACATCCCTCATCCTTAGCCTCATCCCACATCCTTAACCCACATCCCCCATCCTTAGCCCCAATCCTGCATCCTTAGCCTGATCCATTATCATTAGCCCACAACTCTCATCCTTAGCCTCGATCCCTCATCCTTAGCCCCATCCCACATCCTTAGACCCATCCCTCATCCTCAGCCCCCATCTCTCATTCTTTGCCTCCATCTCTCATGCTTAACCCTCATCCCTCATCCTTAGTCCCATCCCTTATCTTTATCCCCCATCCCTCATCCTTATCCCCCATCCCTCATCCTTAGCATCCATCCCTCATCCTTAGCCCCATCCCTCATCCTTAGTCCCCATTCCTCATCCTTAGGCCTATCTCTCATCCTTAGCGTACATCCCTCATCCTTAGCCCCCAATCATAATCCTGAGCTCCCATTCCTCATCCTTAGCCACCATCCCCATCCATAGCCCCATCCCTCATCTGTAGCCCCCATCCCTCATCAGTAGTCCCCATTCCTCATCCTTAGCCTCCATCCCTCATCCTTAGCCCCATCCCTCATCCTTAGCCCCATCCCTCATCCTTAGCCTCATCCCACATCCTTAACCCACATCCCCTATCCTTAGCCCCAATCCTGCATCCTTAGCCTGATCCATTATTCTTAGCCCCCAACTCTCATTCTTAGCCTCGATCCCTCATCCTTAGCCCCATCCCACATCCTTAGACCAATCCCTCATCCTCAGCCCCCATCTCTCATCCTTTGCCTCCATCTCTTATGCTTAACCCTCATCCCTCATCCTTAGTCCCATACCTTATCTTTAGCCCCCATCCCTCATCCTTAGCCCCCATCCCTCATCAGTAGTCCCCATTCCTCATCCTTAGCTTTGATCCCTTATTCTTAGCCCCATCCTTCATCCTTAGAGCAATCCCTCATCCTTATCCCACAATTCTCATCCTTAGCCTCCATCCCTCATCCTTAGCCCCCATCCTTCATACTTAGCCTCCATCCCTCATTCTTAGCCTCCATCTCTCATCCTTAGCCTCGATCCCTCATCCTTATCATTCTTTGCCCCAATCCGTCTTCCTCTGCCCCCATCCATCATCCTTAGCTCCCATCCCTTATCTTTTGACTCCATTCCTCATCCTTAGCCCCCATCCCTCATCCTTAGCCTCCATGTCTCATCCTTAGCCCTCATTTCTCATCCTTAGCCCCATCCCTCATCCTTAACCCCCATCCTTCTTCCTTGGCCCCCATGTCCCATCCTTAGCCCCCATCCCTCATCCTTAGCCTCCATCCCTCATCCTTCTCATCCTTAGCTTCCATCCCTCATCCTTAGCCCCCATCCCTCATCCTTAGCTGCCATCCCTCATCCTTAGCCCCCATCCCTCATCCTTAGTCCCCAGCTGTCATCAGTAGCCATCATACCTCATCTTTAGTTCCCATCCCTCATCCTTAACCCCCATTCCTCATCCTTAGCCTTCATCCTTCATCCTTAGCCCCATCTCTCATCCTTAGCCTCCATCCCTCATCCTTAGCCCCCATCCCTCATCCTTAGCCCCCATGTCTCATCTTTAGCCCTCATCTCTCATCCTTAGACCCATCCCTTATCATTAACCCCCATCCCTCATCCTTAGCCCCCATCCCTCATCCTTAGCCCCCATCCCTCATCCTTAGCCCCCATCCCTCATCCTTAGCCCCATCCTTCATCCTTAGCCCCATCCCTCATCCTTAGCCCCCATCTATCATCCTTAGCCACCATCCCTCATCCTTAGCCCCTATCCCTCATCCTTACCCCCGTCCCTCATCTTTAGCCCCATCCCCAATCCTTAACCTCCATCCTTCATCCTTAGCCCCTATTCCTCATTCTTAGTCTCCATCCCTCATTCTTAGCCCAAACCCTCATCCTTAACTTCCATTCCTCATCCTTCTCATCCTTAGCCCCCATCCCTCATCCTTAGCCCCCATCTCTCATTTTTAGCCCCTCATCCCTCATCCTTAGCCCCCATCTCTCATCCTTAGCCTCCATCCCTCATCTTTAGCCCCCATCCCTCATTCTTAGCCCCCATGTCTCATCCTTAGCCCTCATTTCTCATCCTTAGACCTATTCCTTATCATTAACCCCCATCCCTCATCCTTAGCCCCCATCCCTCATCCTTAGCCCCTTCCCTCATCCTTATCCCCCATTTCTCATTTTTGGCCCCCATCCCTCATCCCTAGCCTCCATCCCTCATCCTTAGCCTCCGTCCCTCATCCTTAGCCTCTCTCCCTCATCCTTAACCCCCATCCCTCACCTTAGCCTCCATCCCTCATCCTTCTTATCCTTAGCTTCCATCCCTCATCCTTAGCCCCCATCCCTCGTCCTTAGCCTCATTCCTCATCCTTAGTCTCCATCCCTCATCCTTTCATCTTTAATCCCCATCTTTTATCCTTAACCCCCATCCCTCATCCTTAGCCCCCATCACTCATCCTTAGCTCTCATCCTTACTCTGCACTCTTATCCTCCATCCTCAGCTCCTATACTCCAGTCCCAGCCCCCATCTGCCTTGATCACATGTCTCTCTGCCGCAATCTCATATGCCTCACAGTGTGGGCTCCAAGTTTTATGCTAGGTGGTGTGTCTTTGTGTTGGAATATTTCCATTTCTATCTTTGTTACATGAAATTTATCTCTATTCAAAGAAATACTTTTATTTCCAATAGTCTGTATTATACTGAATATATATATATATATATACACATGTACAAATAATATACACCATATTCAATATTCAATATGTATATATAGGCTATTAAAGGTAAACTTACATTATAGTGAAATATTAATATATGTGAGTGTATATACCGTGGCTCAGTAAGGAAGCACACAGCGCCAATTCCCATGTTCACATGAGTGGTCTATTTGAACGCCACCGTGCAGGGCATGAAGTTCTTGGATCACATTTTGTCTCCAGCCGTGTTTTATAGGCATTGGTAAAGGTTTTGTTTTTGTTTTTAGGAATCAGGCCAGATTCATTCCTGTCTTATAAATGACCTGGATTCCTTGCTTAAGTGCCCATCTGCTTGTTTGAAAGTCCAGTGACTCGAATAAAATATATTTACTATTGACTAATCTGGGGCGTGTTTTTCTGGGAATTTAAAGAAATTTCTGGGATGTTGTTTTGAGCCAGGTCTGGGAACATTGGTTCTGGGTCCCTGGCTGCCCCTCCCTGCGACTGGCCAGCGATGAGCAGTGAAGGCCCATCTGTACGTGTGGTCTGCTGTCCTTTGCAGGTGGGCACAGGATGGGCAGTCAGCAAACGGTGAGCCACACTCTGGATGCCCCACCTGCTGACCCCGCTTACATCTCACTGGGCAGACGTGGGTGCCAGGGGCACCCTTGGCTGTGTGTGAAGGGTGTGTTGACCATGGGTGCTGGGGCACTTGGATAGCCTGACAGAGAGGGCTGGAGCAGGAGCTGTAATAGTGGCCTTGAGGGTCCACAGCCCACTTCAGCCTGTGGCCGCCAATTCAAAATGGCAGGGAGAGGAGTGAGGGCCTGGGAGAGGGCTGGAGGAGGGCAAAGGTGCAGGTTGAGGGGCATGGGTGCTGCAGGGAATGAACTGGAAAGAGAGGAGGGTGGGCGGAGGGCGGATGCTGCAAACTGCGATTCTGGAGGGGAGTGGTGGGTGCGGAGGAGCCCAGACATTGGCCTGGGAGAAGGGGCTAAAGGGCGAGGGCCAAGGACCTGAAGGTGTCCATCAGGTGACAGGGATCGGGCAGAGAATGCATCTTCCACAGGAGGAGGGGCGTGACCAGGAAGGCAGGTGCTCTCTGTGTGGTGTGTGTGAGTGTGAGGAGCATGGGGAGTGTGAGTGTGAGGAGTGTGAGAAGTGTGAGAAGTGTGAGGAGTGTGAGTGTGAGGAGTAAGGAATGTGAGTGAGGAGCGTGAGTGTGAGGAGTGTGAGAAATGTGAGTGTGTAGAGTGTGAGTGTGAGGAGTGTGAGGAGTGTGAATGTGAGTGTAGGAGCATGAGTCTGAGTGTGAAGAGTGTGAGTGTGAGAAGTGTGAGGAGAGTGAGTGTGAGGAGTGTGAGAAATGTGAGTGTGAATGTGGTGAGCATGAGTGTGAGGAGTGTGAGCATGATTGTGAGGAGTGTGAGTGTGCGTGTGAGGAGTGTGAGTGTGAATAGCATGAGTGTGAGAAGTGTGAGGAATGTGAGTGTGAGGAGTGTGAGAAGTGTGAGTGTGAATGTGGTGAGCACGAGTGTGAGGAGTGTGAGCATGATTGTGAGGAGTGTGAGTGTGAGGAGTGTGAGTGTGCCTGTGTCACTCTGAGGCTGAGGCTCCCAGGGAGGGTGGGCTCTCAGGCGGGAGGGAAGAGGCAGCAGAAAGTCCAGGCCCTCGGGGTGGCTATGGGGTCTCTGCAAGGGACATGTGGGCAGATGGCGAGGTGGCCTGGCCGATGGTGGGGAGAGTGGGGCATGGTGCCCGTGCAGCCTCCTCCTGCCATGCTGTCCAGTCTGAGCAGAGCATCCTGGCAGGGACAGCATCCTTGTCCAGGCCCAGCTGGGGCTGGGCTGGGGCTGGGCTGGGGCTGGGGTGGCTGTGAGAGGGACTCCCTGGGGTCCCCCACCCCATCCTGCCTTCAGGACGATTGGCATCAACAGGCCTGGGCCGCACCCCAGAACTGCTGCATATATGTTTTGAGATTCCCCCGGTGACAGTGGGCATTGAAGTGCAATGCGCTGAGCTTAGGGATCCGGAGGGGGCTTGTGTCTTACTGCCTTCTGGTGTCCCAGGGCCTGCCATGCCCTTTGCCCCCTCCAGCTGGTTCCTGCGTGCCAGGGCAGGTCTCCAGGGACCTCAGACCTTCGGTTCTTCCAGCTAAGTCTCCGGTCCCCACACAGCCAGGGCATCACAAACCCTGGAGGCTCCTTCACTCCAACTGCAGCTAAAGTGATGCCTCCTCCAGGAAGCCACCGTGACTGACCCAGACTGGATTGGACCAGGTGACCCACTCTCCATGCCCACCCTGCGGCTCTCTCGGGGCCTCACGTGGTCACACGCAGGGCCCGGCTCAGGCCCTCTGGTGAAGGAGTGCGCGGGTGAACGAAGCTGTGCGGCATTGGGAGGGGATGAAGGAACATGTTATTGACCAGAAGATGCAAACGAACTGCAGAGACATCCACCCAGAGCTTCGGCAGCTCCATGCGAGAAGCGTGTGAAAACCTCCCAGGCTGAGTGTGGGGAGCGGTGCGGGCAGGAAGGGGCTCCAGGGTTAGTGGTTTGTAGACCAAGCCGGCCGGCCGGGAGCTTATCTGCTTCCTGCCTGCTGGCGGCCCCACTCAGTGCCTGGATCACCGCTGGGGAACAGCTGTCTGGGGCTGCCCGTAATGCCCGCTGGGACCTGGGTGCGAGGCGCCTGTGGCTAGGAAGGGAGCCGGTGAGAGCAGCCCTGAGCTCCTGCCTGGGGCCCAGATCCTCTAGTGACAGGCTGCTCATAGGAGACTCACCTGTGGAGCGGTGGGTACAGGCTTCTGCGGCCCAGCTGTGGGCTGGGGCACCTGCTGCCCGGTGTGGCCAAGCTCCCAGAGCGGGGACAGAAGCCCTGTGAGGACGCGGGAAGGGCTGTGTCCTGAGGGCTTCATGGAGGATGCCCGCTGGGTGACTGTCCCCCATGAGGGAAGGGTGGTCGGCTCTGCTGACCGCTGACCATCAGCTTCTGCGCTGGCCACCTGGCCTGGCTTTCTGAAAGAGCAGAGACCCGGTGAGCAACTGCCCAGCTGGCCCTGGGAAGGTCATAGCCGGGGGTGGGGGGTGAGGGAGGGTCTGTGGTCCTGGTGGATGCGTGGGGAGCTCCGGGCCTCCTGGGTGTGGGTCCCGAGCCTGGGGTGTCTGTGCTTCTGCTGTTGGCTCTGGATGACATAGGTGGGGGTCATGTCTGCTGGCACCTCAAAGGTCAGCTCTGGCCAGGGTCCCGGAGCGGCGTCCACTGACCGGCCCAGTCCCCCACGCTCACCACGGAGCGGGACACGGAGGGGCGCCCGGGCTGTGGGAGCTGCCTGTGGAGCCTGGGACTGCCTGGCTTGGAGCTGGGCTAGCCCTCTGACCCGGGCTGGGTCCCCGAAGGCCATGGCACAGTTTCAGCCACGGCCTGTCTCACAGTGGTAGTTCCCATATGCCCACCGTGACTCAGGGCCGCTCAGAATCCCCCAGCCGGGCCGGCCTGGCCTCTTCCCTGGGGGCGGGCTTCCGGGCGTGGCCTCCTGTGGGTAGGGCTGGGCCAGCCGAGGTGGGCTCTGGGTGGCCACGGGCAGGTTTTATGAGTGGCCTGTGGCACTGTGAGGCCCCGTAGCTATACCCACACTGTCTGAGGCCCGCACAAATTCTGTCAGGACCCAGGGCGGTGTAGGGGCCCCGCCTGGATGCAGTGGCCCACATCCTGGCCCAGGAGCCCCCTCAGGCTCTGGCCGTCCCCTGGGGAGGAGGGGGGAGCGCAAGGGCATCTCCTGGCAGGAAGGGCGGCGCTGCATCTCGGAGCCCCAGGGCTCCTTCCGGCGAGGGTTTCAGGCCGGGCGAGTGTCACTGTGGGACCAGCCGCTACTGTACCACGGTGACACAGGCAGGACCAGAAACCTCCTGGCCTGTGGGGGTTCAGCACACCCCTGTGCTCTTCAGCCTGGCAGGGGGGCAGGGTGCTTGCTCTCTGGATGCGTCTCCTAAGCCCCGGGTCCCCGAGCTTGTGGCTTTGGCGGGGTTTCCAGCCTGGCCGTGTGGGAAGGAGCCCGTGGCCCGTGGGCTCTGTGCAGAGACGCCCTGGATCGGAGGGGCAGCCTGAGCCCAGGTCTGGTGCTGGGGCGTCACTGGGGGCACTGTGGGAGGGAGGGGATCCCCGAGGAGCAGAGGCTCACGGAGGAGCTTTTAGGTCTGGCCTGAGCCACTGTGGGGGGATTCACACCGTGAGAGGGTCCCCTGCAGAATCTGCCTCCCCTGGGAGGGCAGGGCGGGTGGGGCATGGCGTCCTCAGCTGAGCTCCTCCTCCTGCAGCTGCCGGGCCCTGCCCTGCACCCGGGCACGGTCCACACTGAGCCGCCCTGCTGCCGGCTGCACCGGAGGGAGCTGGGACTTGAGAGTCGGGCCAGCGCCCCGAGGTTGGTGGGAAAGTGGGTGGGGTCACGGTGCTCTTGGGGGGCCAGCTCAGCTCCAGACCCTCCGCACCCCGTCCCCACTGAGGGGTCCCGGAACGTCCCTGTCCCTGTCCAGTGGAAAGAGGAGGGGTGGGCGGTGGGGGAAGGAGGCGAGGCTGGGCCCTGGGAGGGCACTCGGGCTGGGCTCCCTGTCCATGGGTCCAGGCCTGAGGCCGAGGGCCGGGAGGGCCTCCCGTGGGGCCGAGCTCCGTCCTGTGCCCTGGCCTCTGGATGGGGCGTGGGCTTCGAGGGGGGCCTCCCGGGCAGGGCCTGGGCAGGAGGGGTGGACACTTGGAGGCCCGGTCAGCGCTGCCCAGGGCACCGGCTCTGGACACCAGGGAGGTGGCAGTCGCCTTTCTCCCTGCAGCTTCCCTGCGTCTGCTCAGAGCCCCCTGTGAGGTCCCTGCCTCCTGTGACAGGTGGGGGCGGCAGGAGGGCGGCCGGCTGGAGCAGGGCAGGGTGCGGGCGGGGCGGGGTGGGTTCTGAGCACGGGCTGAGTCACTGTGGAGCTACTCCAATACCCACAGTGACAGAGGCCGGGACAATATGGCCTGTCCCAGGGCCGGGCTGGAGGCACACAGCTCACAGCTGGTTCTGGCCGGGTCACGGCCCCTCCAGCCGTCCTCCAGGGACAAGCCAAGGTAGGCGTTGCCTCTGGAAGCTAAGCTGCAGACAGGGCTGGGGGGTGGGCTCCGCTGAGGGGCCTCTGGGTGCCCTGGGGCCCTGAGCTTCACCTGCAGACTCATCTTCAGGAGAGGGTCCCTGGGGCCCGGTGGGCAGGGTGCTGGGCAGGCAGAGGGTCCCTGGGCCAGTGGGCAGGGTGCTGGGCAGGCAGAGGGTCCCTGGGGCCCGGTGGGCAGGGTGTCCTGCAGGCCGAGGGTCCTGGGCTGCTGCCTGGGCTCCCAGCCCCTGCCATTGCTGGCTGGGTGGGCCTGCTCGTGCCTCCGTGTCTCACTGTGAGGAGGGCCTGCCGGGAGGACAGCGGTTTACTTGCAGGAGCCCTGAGCCCAGCACGGTCCCTGAGCTCCCTCCATGGTCAGGTGCGGGCCCCTCAGCCTTCACCTGCATGAGCCAGGTCTGTCCCCACCCCCCCATCTTGTCCGCCCTGGCCCCGCACTGCCCCTCTGCCACGCTGGACACTGCCGGCCCCAGCACTGGGGATTTCTGTGGGGCCATTTAGACGAGTCGGCCTGGGTCCCCTCTGGAGCAGAGACCTCGGGCTTGGGGAGCCCAACCTTCCACGGGCCAGACGTCAGAGGACTGTGGCCTCGGGGCCCCAGACTCAAAGGGGTGAGCTGCCAGGCTGGGGTCAGAGTGGGCCTGAGGGTGCGGGGCACCTGGGGCGGCGCTGAGCTAGCCCTGGTTGTTGCTATGGGTGGTAACTGCTGGGAGCGGGGTGGGCTGGGGGGTGGGGGGGACAGTGCTCAGGACGCCTGGGTCCGCTCAAGGTGAACACCCCAGGCCTCGATCCCGGGGGAGCTGGGCAGACGAAATGTGGAGATTCGGGGCCTGCTGCGCAGGCGGGGCTCACACTGCTGACCCAGGGTGGGGATGGTGCCTGGCAACCAGGCCTGGCTGCTGGGACTGCCTGTGGGGGCCTGGGCCGAGCTTGGGGCTGGTGGGCATCTAGTCTGTCCCTGGTGTCCAGGGTCCAGAGTCCAGGGTCCATGGGTCTTTGGATGGGGGACCCTCTGCCTGTTACAAGAGGAGCTAGGCTACCCCAAGGGCTGGCCTGGGCCCCTGTCTTCCCTGAGGGGAGTACGGGGGGCAAGTTTCAGCCTGAGCAGGGGACAGGGTGGGGCAATGGCTGGGGAGGATGGAGGAGGAGGCTGGGCGGGAAGGTCTCAGCGCTCAGACCGGCCTGGCTGGAGGCGCTGTCCCCCGGCCTGTCCGGAGCCGCTGCTCTGGGGCTGGTGGCGTGGCCTTCGAGGGGGTGCGGTGTCTGACCCAGGCTGCCCTTCTGGAAGGTTTTGGCTTCAGCTCTGCCGCCACGTCTGTACGTCACGGAGTGGCCGTGATGACAAGCCCTCGGTCACATCCTACATCCAAAGCCGCCCTCCCAGGAAGGCCCACTGGTGGGTGGCCCCTGGGCCAGAAGCCTGGATATGGACAGGGTCCGAGCGTGCAGAGGGCGGGCGGGCGGGAGCCCGAGCTGTGCAGCCAGAGTGGGGGTGGCCCCCGGGGCTGAGGACACGGCCAGGCCCCCGGCGGTATCCTCCCACCAGGAACCTGTACCCAGCTCAGACGGGCGGAGTGGGTGCCCCTGCCGCTGGGTGGGGTGGCCGGCTCCTCCGAGGGGAAGGGTTTTCACTGGAGGCCAGTCCCTGAGGTTGGATTTCGACCTGGTGCCTGAGACACATGGAGGTCAAGAACCTGGCAGGCAGCCCTGCTCCCGGGGGAGAGGCCCTGGGACCCTGCAGGCCATGCCAGGAGCAGGCCCTTCCCGCCCCCCACCCCCAGCTTAAGACCCCAGAGGCTGGGAGGTGCCCCCACCCAGAGCCCTGCCTGCCCGCCGGGCTCAGGGGTGAGCTGTGTGTGCAGAGCCGAGAGCAGGCCCAGCTCTCCCTCAGCCCCGTGAGGGTGCCTGGGGCCCTGCCTGTTGGGAGCCTCAGCTCAGACGGTCTGCCCAGGGCGGCTCTGACCTTCCTGCTGGTGTTGAACTTGCCGGCCTGTGGGGTTTGGGAAGAGGCCCCTGAGGCCCCGGCAGCTGCTGGAAGTGGCCCTGATGGCCTAGGGTCAGGGCTACGACCCTGGGAGCGGCCTCTGGTGGCCTGAGGGCCTGGCGGCGTGGCTGGGTTTATGGTGGCAGGTCTGTCACTGTGGTAGCTGTGTAGTCGCACGGTGGGAGGGGCCTTGGCAAAAAGCTCCTGTGTGTGGTCGGAGGCCCTGCCCTGCGGGAGGCCCTGGCCCAGGTGTCTGGTGGGGACCATGGGTTTCACGGTCCCTGGGGCTGGCGGGACGGCCCCTGTGGGAGGTGCCGAGGGGGGCGCTCACTGTGTCTGCCGCCCCGAGGGTTTGTGCTTCGGGCTGCACCGCTGTGGTACCACCATACCCATGGTGATGGGGCCCCGTTCAAAATCCAGGGGCCGTGCCACTGCCACTGCGGGCAGAGGGCAGGCCCGCTCGGCTCCAGCGGGGGTTTTTTGTTTGTTTTTGCAACAGAGGTCAGCTTTTATTGAATGTGTTACAAAAGAGCCAGTTTAGTCAAAAAGACCAAAGCCCATGTCATGACCAGACGCCTCAGATTCTTCTTTCTTGGCTTCTACTTTCTCCTCAGCTGGGGCAGCACCGGCTGCAGGGCCAGGTCCACCAGCCCCCACATTGCAGGTGAGACTCCCGATGTTGACCTTGGCCAGAGCCTTTGCAAGGAAGGTTCAACATTTACACCAGCTGCTTTAGTGAGGGCACTGTCTTCTCCTCCGTCACCGTCACTTCCTCGGGATAAGGGCCGAGTAGATGGTGGGCGAGCTCCGAGATGGAAGTGGTGCTATTTGCCGGGTGAAGTGAGGGCCTCACCCCAAGGCGGCCTTAGCTTCCTCGGAAGAACTGAGCACCTCACCTTCCCAGCAGCTGGGAAGGGGCTCCAGCGGGGGTTTGGTGGGCACTGTGACACTGTGGCTGTGACAGCCAACCCAGAGCAGTAAGCGTAACACAGCGACACAGGCCCGCCCCCATCCTCTCCCTCCCGCCCGGGGATCCTGGAATCCTGTGATGGCCCGTGGCCCGAGGCAGGCCCCAGGGAGTCTGTGGGTGGATGCAGGGCTGGGGTGCCTGGGAGGCCTTGCCCTGCTGGTGGACGGGACCCTGCCCGGCTCTGTCTTGAGGCTCCTCGGGAGGGCACGGCCACCTCAGCCTGCTGTCCTGGCCCATTTTGAAACCCAACCCCATTGTGAAGGCCTCTGGTTGATCAATGGCCCCCAATTTCTGTAGGGGTCACTGTGGGGCCTTGGGTCCTCCTGGGGCCGGCGGGTGACCCCACTTGGGAATTGGCTCCCGCTGCTGCCGACCCTGGGCCTCCGGGTTCGAATTGTGCTCACTGACCTGGGGACATCGGAGAGGAGGGCCCAGCCTCGCTTCGCCTGGACCCTGTTTCCAGCCTCTCCCTGGCCCTCTCCCTCCCCCTCTGCCTGGGCAGGCGCTGTCCCCCCAAATCCTGCCTGGAGTCGTACATTCTGGTGATGGAGACCTGGGTGATCCCCCTCCCGAGGCCGGCCCATCTGCAATACAGCTTCAGTTCTGTCTGCCCAGTGTTGTGGGGTCGAACCCTGGAGTCAAAAATAAGACCACCAGAGGCTGCTAATTGATTAAAAAAAAGCAGGCAAGGATTTATTGAGCTGGCCGGCGGCAGCCGCGAGAGCACCACACGCAGGTGGAGTCCACCCTCATGACCGACCGCGCCATTTCAGGTGTAGGCAGTCCTTTTTAAAGGTCTAAACCACAAAAATTTTCCTTTGTTCTCAATTCTAAATGCTGGGAATAACCCGCAGGGCCGTTCCCAGCCACATCCTGCTGGACGTTGGAATGTGGCCCTATCTTGCGAAAGCAGGTTTTACAGAAGCAGAATCAAGCAGAGTTAATAATCTCTAAAGGTTATCTACAGTTTCTACTCCTGGAGCCACTGCGTCAACGGGAATCAGTCTCCTGTGGATCTGGTCCACAGGCACAGGAAAATTACCTTAAGCAAGTAAGTGCGTGCAGAAGCCAGAATAGCAGCGTTAAATTCAAACAGTGGTTTTTACCTAAGTATGGTTGCTACCATACTTCACCCAGCAGGACTTGGAGCAGATGCAGGGAAGCCCCAGTGAGGCCCAGGTGAGGCCCAGGTGCAGGGAGGCCCAGGTGCAGGGAGGCCCAGGTGCAGGGAGGCCCAGGTGCAGGGAGGCCCAGGTGCAGGGAGGCCTGTGTGCCTCGCCTCCAGCCCCCTCCCTCCTGCTCCACCACCTGGTGCCGCTGGCTGTGGTGGCCAGGCCTCCTTCCTGGGACATGTGGCCTCCTGAGCCCCTGGGCCCCAGGCCTGAAGCAGGACCTGATCCTCTAGGCCCTTCCATGGCGTGGCCTCTGCAGAAGGGACACCTGACTGTTTCTAGTTCCAACCCGAGCCTCTCAGCAGCATCCGCCTGTCTAGGGGGCACCCCAGGGTGGCATTGGCGTTCATTACCCTCAAGTCCCCCATCATATTCTGGAGCCCATGGCCAGCCCTTTGCCGGGGCCCTGCCGGGTGTCCCCTCTTCCCGTGGGTCTTCAGTCCTCTGAACCCCTCCCTCCTCTGAACCTCGGAGGCCCCGACCCAGGTCCCAGGGGCCCACGTGGGCGCCTTTGCTCTTTAGTCTCAGGGTGTGGAGCCTGCCCTGGGACTATGCCCAGGTCCCCAAGGTGGCGGGGTGTGGAGGGTGGGGGGTGGGGCAGGAAAGGAACCACAGGCCCAGGACTTGCTGTGGTTCCCAGCACCACCTGGTGGTCAGTTTAAAACATCTCACGACATCTGCTGCGTCTGCAGGGGTGGAGGTTTGACATCAGTGGCAGGAGGTGTCTCCTGCCCGCTCCCCAGCCGCCTCCTGGGCCCCGCAGAGATGGCAGTGCCGCTGGGTCCGCCCAGCCTGCGGGGGAGGGCGGCCTGAGGGGCCCTGCTGCTCCGCCCCTCCTGTCTCAGTCGGAGGCCGAGGCAGCTCGCCCGCCTCCAGCGCTGGGTGCCACTCCCGCAGCTGTCAGGGTCAGGGCGACCTGTCCCTACAGAATCCCCGCCCCTGGGTGGGCCGGCTCCGCCCGGCCAGATCCTGTTTCCAGGTGGGTGACGGGGGCTGCTCTGACCCAAACCTCCCAGGTAAGGAGGTGGCTCTGCACAGGCCGCCTGCGTCCTGGGCTCTGAGCCCGGGCTGGGGGAGAGGAGCCTGCGCCAGCCGGAGCTGCAGCTTGGTCCTCCCCGGCAGGCCGCCTGGCAGCTGCGACCCCGCCCTGTTGTCTGCGACCCCGCCCACCCGGTGCCTGTGACCCCGCCCTGTTGTCTGCGACCCCGCCCACCCGGTGCCTGTGACCCCGCCCTGTTGTCTGTGACCCCACCCTGTTGTCTGTGACCCCGCCCTGTTGTCTGTGACCCCGCCCTGTTGTCTGCGACCTCGCCCACCCAGTGCCTGTGACCCCGCGCTGTTGTCTGTGACCCCGCCCTGGAGTCTGCGGCGACCCCGCCCTGGTGTCTGTGACCCCGCCCCCCCCCCCCCCCCCCCCCCCGCCAGGTTTCCAGTTTGCTCTCTGGGCCCCCGTTGGAGCCTCCCTGTCCCCAGCACAGCGGCCAGCGAGGGCCGGCATCCGTCCCCACTCCCGGTCCCCTACCTGCTGAGGCTGGGAGGGTGGCTTGTGTTCCCAGTCGGCTCGGGCCACGGATGGTGACTAACCCCCAGGTCTCCCATCTGGGGGCACCTGACAGGCTCCCCACCTCGCCTCACCTGCCTCTCAGGTTGCGCGGGCACCACTGGGTGGTCTGGGTGTCTCCGGAGATCAGCCTTCCTGGATCCCTTCATTCCCGGCGTGGGGGAGGGGTGCCTTCCTCCCAGTGCGGGCACCTGGTGGGCGCAGACAGCCTTCACCCTGGAGCTGGCGCCTGGGCCGCTCTGCCCCGTGGGCCACGATTCCAGAGCTCAGACGTGTCCCAGCCTTCAGGTTGGGTGAACTCCTCAGGTCACGGGCGGCTGCGGAGGGGCTGTGGTCAATGGCGGGGGTGGGAGTGGGAGGGGAGCGGTCCGCATTCACCGTGCTGTGCCATCCAGGTCAGGCTTCTGCGCAGTGACTGTCCAGGGGCCTTTAACAGGCATGTTCATTTTGAGACTTTTTTTTAATCCTCACCCAGGATTTTTTTCCCCATTGATTTTTATTTTAATTTTAAATAGATTTTATTGATTTTTTTACAGAGAGGAAGGAAGGATAGAGAGTTAGAAACATCGATGAGAGAGAAACATCGATCAGCTGCCTCCTGCACACCTCTTACCGGGGATGTGCCCGCAACCCAGGTACATGCCCCTGACCGGAATCGAACCTGGGACCCTTGAGTCCGCAGGCCGATGCTCTATCCACTGAGCCACACCGGTTAGGGCTCCCACTGATTTTTAGACAGAGTGGAAGGGAGGGAGGAGGAGGAGAGAGAGACATCCATGTGAGAGAGACTCATTGATTGACCACCTCCTGTGCACACCCAGACTAGCCTGGATTGAGCTGCAACCCGGGCACCTGCGCTTGACTGGGAATCCAACAGCGCGAGCTCTCCGAGGGGACGTCCCTGCACACAGGAGTCACTGCCCGAACGCTGGCCGGTGGCTGGGCCCTTGCCCAAGAGACCGAGGGGAAGCCACCCCCAGCCTGAAGACGCTGGGTGGGTGAAGGGTGCTCAGGGCAGAGCAACGTGGTGGCAGACATGTAGTGAACGGCTCTCGTGCACTGGGTGTGGCCAGAGGTTTTGGTGGGCTGACGTGCACCGTTTCATCTGGCCCTCGCCTCTGATATATGGGAGCCATTATTATTATTATTATTATTGTTATTAATAATACTTTTGTTGATTTCGGAGAAGAAGGAAGAGATAGAAACATCAATGATGACAGAGAATCATTGATTGGCTGCCTCCTGCCCTGGGACGGGCTCCCCGATGAGGCCACCCTGGTGGTCTGGGCAGAGCTGACTTCTCCCCTCATCTCCTCGGGTCACCTTGGGGTCACAAGGGGATCGGCGGGGTCTTCTGAGCTCAGGAGGACTCAGAGCCAGCCTCACGGGCTGCAGCATTTCTGCTCTCGAGGAACCCTCCCCCCCCCACCCCCCACCCCCGTGCCCATGACTGTGGCCTCTGCCCTGCACTGGGCGGCGGGGCCCATCCTGGCATCTCCCTCTGGCTGTGGCCCGATGCTGGCAGCCCCAGGCCAGTGCAGGCCGGTGGCCGTGCCCCGGTTGGTGTCTGTGATGGGGAGGCCGGTCATGCCCAGGAGGAGGTGTCGTGGCCGTGGCAGGGCCAGCGGAGCCTCTAGGTTTGGGGACCTGTTTGGGGCAGTGACACCCCTTCCAGACACTCCCCTGGGCACTCCCCTGCACACTCCTGTGTGGACCAGTCCTCCTCCCACTCACCCTCTGGAGCCATGCTGGAGTTGGTGTTTCCAGAACCTTCCATCTCTGAGCTTTAAAAACCCCTTGAACTGCGGAGAAAGAGCCAGCCGTGGGGAGCAAGGGGCCCACAGGCTGAGGGTGGCCTCTCCCAATGCCCCTGGGCTGAGTGCACCAGGCACTCCCACACGTACCCACACTGTGTGCCCGGCTTGCGCCGCAGAAGGAACGGGCGACCTGAGGATAAGAAAGTGTGCACCGAGCCTCTGCCCCACGGGTCGCTCACAGGAGGCCACGCTCCACACGTGGAAAGAACGTGGCTTCTTTGGGGCCAGTGGGAGCACGGGCAGGTCCCCGCAGCCTGACCCAGCCCCGAGGTGCGCCGATGCCTCTCCTAGGTGTGTGTCTCCTGCCACGGCCAGGGGCCGCGCCTGGGGTTTCTAGGACGTTCTGCAGCGGGGACCCCCCAGAGGGCCAGCAGTGCCCACAGCCCAGCCCAGGCTGCCGAGGAGGCCGCGGCTAGGCTCACGTCACCCTCACCTGTAGGAGCCCCTGGGCAGAGACCCTGGCAAGTCAGACCCTTTGCCAGTGGGGCCACCTGTCCTGGGCCTGGGCCTCGACCCCCAAGAGACAGTCCTTCCTGCGTGGTGTCTGCCACCGGCCCCATTGGGGTCCCCCAGGAGGGTCTGAGGCTCATTTCCTTTGGGTCAAGTAGCCCCGCCCTCTGTCAACTCTCCTGGCCTCTCCGGTCTCTGTTGGGGATCGGGTGGCAAGGGCAGCGCTCAGGGGCCTGGCCCTGGTCTGGGGCCACTCACGCCGGGCCCTCTCCATCACCAGTTCTCCCCACCAGGGTGGACAAAAGACGTCTCCCACAACCCTGGGGCCTGCAGGTCTCTGCCCTCCATCTGTGCTCTGCTGAGGCTCAGGCCCGGCGCTCACCCTGCCCAGCCAGGCCCACGTCCCAGGGGAGGTTCAGGGGCAGATGGCACTTCCAAGAGCACGGCCCATGTCCCAGATCCCTCCAGAGTTGGGGAGGGGCCCCAGCCCCTTCCTCTTCAGCTGGCCCTGGCCATGCTGTCCAGCACCAAGAGCCGCCAGCTTCCAGCATCTGCTGCCTTGTGGGGCCTGGCTCTGACCTGGCCCCAGAGTGGGCGCAGCTCCACAGGGGCCATGCTGCAGGGCCAGGGTGGGCCACGCCATGGTGGGCCACGTGGGCACAGGGCCCAGGAGGAGGTGCCGTGGCCGTGGTGGGGCCAGCGGAGCCTCCAGGTCTTGGGGACTGCTTTGGGCAGTGACACCCTTCCATATGGACGGCCCTCCTCCCACTCACCCTCTGTCTTCTCACCTCCCGAGCCATGATGGAGTTGGTGTTTCCAGAACCTTCCATCTCTGAGCTTTAAAAACCCCTTGAACTGCAGAGAAACAGAGGAATAGGGATCCAGGAGCGTCTCCCAGGCTCAGGCAGCCCCAGGGTGCCAGCTCTGCTTAGAACCAAGACCTGTCAACTTCTGGGGACTTCTTGCCCAAGGGAACAGGGTGGGGCATGTCTGAGCCTGAGAGGAAGGTCTGGAGGCCCCCCCCCCGGGGGTCTGGGGGGTCTGCTCCCATCCTTTCCAGCTCCCAGAGCTGCCCCACATCCCTGGATTCAGGCCCCTTCCTTGATTTCCAAGCGGCGGGAGCACCTCTGCTACCCTGTGCTCCCAACACCCTCCCCTCCACCCCCCGCCGCCTTGCTGGGTCCCATCTCCCTCTGCCCACCATTTCCTCTAGGGAAGGTTGTGACGAATGTCCTCCTGGATGACCCAGGATAAAAACAAACAAAACAAAAAGGAGAAAGGCCCAGTACCAGCGATGATGTTGGACATTAAGAGCCTTCATGCATTTTGGGTGGAGAGGGACCCCGATGAGAACCTGGGATGGTGGGCGTGGTGATTCCCACGGATGCTGAGAGCTGCCCTTTCCCTCCTAGAAAGAGGCAGAACAGGACCCTGTGCTCTGGCAGCTCGCACAGTCAGCACCTCCAAAGCAGAGCAGGCACAGGCAGCCTCTGTGGCTAACACGCACTAACCTAACAAGGCTGCTCCCGTGTGGTCCCGCTAAGCCAGGAAACATTTGCTCCTGGAGCGTTGTTTGTAACACCCTAAAACATACCATGACATATGTGTTGTTTCCAATATAGGCCACGTAGGACATGCCCGTCATTTATGACACGTATGTCATTATGACAGGCATGTAGCACAGAACGGGCGTGTCACTTATGACACTTAAGCTGCCAACGACATGCATGCCACCTGACATGTATGTTGCTTATTACATCTTTGGAGGCTCATCTTGGTACATAATTTGGAAATTGGCCTGCCATTCATCCTTCTAGGGACAAGCCATGCTTTCCTGAATGAAGAAGTCCTACAAGTGCTGCAGGGCCTCAGGCCACACAGATCTTCCTCCCACCCCCGTCCCCCCTGCCCGGTGACACCGGCCAGGTGGGCTGCTGGGCCAGCCCTCCCATCGCCATGCTGAGCTCTGCTCCTGGCATCTCCCTGCTGAGGGGAAAATCCAAGTGGCTGCAGACAAGCAAGAGGGGGTCTGAGCCCTGGCCAGTTTGGCACAGTGGATAGAGCATCGGCCTATGGACTGAAGGGTCCTGGGTTCGATTCCAGTCAAGAGCACATGCCCAGGTTGTGGGCCTGATCCCCAGTAGGGAGTGTCCAGGAAACAGCGGATCAATGATTCTCTCTCATCATTGATGTTTCTCTCACTCTCTCCCTCTTCCCTTCCTCTCTGAAATCAAAATATACTTAAAAAAAAAATAGAATTGGCACTGGCTGGGCAGTTCAGTTGGTTACAGTATCATCCTGATACAGCAAGGTTTCAGGTTCAATCCCCAGTCAGAGCACATACAAGAATCAACCAATGAATGCATAATAAATAGAACAACAAATTGATGTTTCACTCTCTCCCCTTTCCCCTCTCTCTCTCAAAAAAGAAAAATAAATAAATAAAAAATTTCAAAAGAAATAGGATTGCTTTAAGAAAAATAGAGGAGTTCTGAATTCTCAAGGCCTCTGGGGGGCCTTGAGCCCCACGGGGATCCTTGAGAGGGGGTGACTGAGCAGAGATCTCTGCTTCCTTCCCTCCAATGAATTCTTAGACAGAGGACCCCCTCGGCTCCTTCATGCCTCCTTCCTGGCCAAGCATGGAGCTGCCTTCCTCTCAGGCTTGACCAGGGCTCTGGAGACTCGACCAGAGGGAACCGTGAGAGCTCAGACCTCCCTGCCCAACCCACGCAACCACTGGGATCAAAGGGAGCCCCACAGTGGGCGTGGGGACCAGGCAGTAAGACTGAGAGAATGAGGAGGGGGATGCAGGTCCTGCCAGCTGGTGATGCCATAGTGGGGGAGGTCACAGAGGGTGAGGACACAGTGGGTGAGGTCACAGCGGGTGAGGTCACAGAGGGTGATGCCACCGTGGGTGAGGTTACAGTGGTTGAGGACACAGTGGGTGAGGTCACAGCGGGTGAGGTCACAGTGGGGGAGGTCACAATGGGTGAGGTCCCAGGGGGTGAGGTCACAGCGGGTGAGGTCACAGTGGGGGAGGTCACAGCGGGTGAGGTCACAGTGGGTGAGGTCACAGTGGGTGAGGTCACAGTGGGGGAGGTCACAGTGGGTGAGGTCCCAGGGGGTGAGGTCACAGTGGGTCAGGACACAGCGGGTGAGGTCACAGTGGGTGAGGTCCCAGGGGGTGAGGTCACAGTGGGTCAGGACACAGCGGGTGAGGTCACAGTGGGTGAGGTCACAGTGGGGGAGGTCACAGTGGGTGAGGTCCCAGGGGGTGAGGTCACAGTGGGTCAGGACACAGCGGGTGAGGTCACAGTGGGTGAGGTCCCAGTGGGTGAGGTCACAGTGGGTGAGGACACAGCGGGTGAGGTCACAGTGGGTGAGGTCACAGTGGGGGAGGTCCCAGTGGGTGAGGACACAGTGGGGGAGGTCACAGTGGGTGAGGTCACAGTGGGGGAGGTCACTGGGTGAGATCACAGTGAGGCAGGTCACAGTGGGTTAGGTCCCAGGGGGTGAGATCACAGTGGGGGAGATCACAGTGAGGGAGGTCACAGTGGGTGAGGACACAATGGGTGAGGTCACAGTGGGGGAGGTCACAGCGGGGGAGGTCACAGTGGGGGAGGTCACAGTGGTTGAGGACATAATGGGTGAGGTCACAGTGGGAGAGGACACAGCGGGTGAGGTCACAGTGGGGGAGGACACAGCGGGGGAGGACACAGCGGGTGAGGTCACAGCGGGTGAGGTCACAGTGGGTGAGGGCACAGTGGGGGAGGTCACAGTGGTTGAGGACACAGCGGGTGAGGTCACAGTGGGAGAGGACACAGCGGGTGAGGACACAGCGGGTGAGGTCACAGTGGGGGAGGTCACAGTGGGTGAGGTTACAGTGGGTGAGGTCACAGTGGGTGAGGTCACAGTGGGTCTGCTGGTTTTGTGCTAGGCCACCTCCTGCCCCTGCCTGTCACTGCAGAGTGGAAACACCCTGCTCTTTAGGGCCTGGATCCAAGGAACAGCGACTCAGTGGCAACAGGTTAAGCAGAGGTCTGGGAGAGTCATGATTTTATTTTTATTTATTTACCAGAGGCAGAGTGTGCACAACATCGTGCATGAGTAGATCGCTTCTGCTTGCCTCAGCTGGCCGCCCTGCCCATCGCTGCTCATAGCTCTTGCTCCGCCCTCCGCCACTGGTAGCTCTCTGCTGCTCATAACCCTCCACCTCTCCTAGCTCTCCAACACCAGTAGCTCATGTCCTGCCCCGCCCGCAACCAGAGCCATGGCTCGTTTGGTCATGATGTCATCACGGTGTGACGGCCACGGGCTTTTTATTAATATAGATTTTTAAAATCCTCACTTGAGGATATTTCTCCATTGATTTTAGAGAGAGTGGAAGAGAGAGGGGAAGGCAGCGAGAAACATCCATGTGAGGAAACACATGGATTGGTTGCCTCCTGCACCAGCCCAGACCAGGACCCGGGCTGGGGAGGCCATTGCAACCGAGGTACATGCCCTTGACCTTAATCAAACCTGAGACCCTTCAGTTTGCAGGCTGATGCTCTGTCCACTGAGCAAACCGTCTGGGCTATTTTATTGTTTATGATGAAGAGGAAACAAGCTTGTAAAGGATGCTCCTCTTTGGCCTATCCCTGCATATGCCTTTGGGGCTGGATTCTTGAGTTTAGTGAGTCCTGAGTTTAGTCAGTCCAGTAGTTCTGAGCGCCCCATGCTGACCCTGAGCCCCCCGCCCCCCCTCCCCGGTGTCCTGAGCGCCCCCTGCAGCCCAGCCCTACAGCCTCCCTCAGGGAGGTTTGTGTCAGGGCTCAAACTGACTTCCCCTCATCGTGTTTTGTGCACAGTAATACATGGCTGTGTCCTCAGTTGTCAGGCTGTTCATTTGCAGATACAGCATGTTCTTGGCATTGTCTTTGGAGATGGTGAATCAGCTCTTCACAGAGTTGGCACAGTATGTGCTACCACCTGTATTAGTAATGAGTGAGACCCACTCCAGCCCCTTCCCTGGAGCCTGGAAAACCCAGTGCATCCAGTAGTCACTGAAGGTGAATCCAGAGGCTGCACAGGAGAGTCTCAGAGACCCCCCAGGCGGCACCAAGCCTCCCCCAGACTCCACCAGCTGCACCTCACACTGGACACCTGCAAACACAGAGACACAAGGTGGACTTAGAATCACATGGAAGCACAAACAGGCCCAGGCACAGATCTCAGCTCTCCCACTCCTGAGAATGACCTTGAAGAATGATCAGGAGGAAAACGCAGCTTGGCACCAAGTCCATGGTGGAGCCGCTGGGGTCCTGTCTCAGACACATGGGTTCTGGGTATCTCCGCAGCATGCGGGGCTGGGCCCTCCTTTATGAGCAGGAGGAGAGCCCCATTTGCAAGGAGTCTGGATATAACGGTGCAGCCACGACCCTGGGCTGCATGCCTGACCTTTTCATCCTAGGGGCGACCCCAGATGGAAAGGACTCAAGAATGCTGGCCACAAGGGGTCCCGTCCTCACCCACTCTCACTGACTCCTTTCCTTAGACCCAGTCACCCTGATTCCATTCCTTTGGGGATAAGAATTTGCTTTCCAATTATTCTTTTATTTTGAGACTGATAGATTGTCTTTGTTGTTTTCCCCAATCAAATCTCACACACATGAATATGGAACCGGACAATGCATGGGTCCCTGCTGCCTGTCACTCTTGGAGCCATTTAGGCAGAGACATGGTTGAATCATATA
Organism: Eptesicus fuscus; assembly: GCF_027574615.1. Taxonomy (NCBI): domain Eukaryota; kingdom Metazoa; phylum Chordata; class Mammalia; order Chiroptera; family Vespertilionidae; genus Eptesicus; species Eptesicus fuscus. The sequence continues at coordinate 16,504,312 of NC_072496.1, forward strand.
TGAGCCTTTATTCCAATGCTGTGGGTATTATGGGAGCGCGGCGGCCATCCACAGAAATCTGCTCTGCCCCCACCATGAGCCAGCCGCTTGTATTGGGTAAAAGGACAAAAGCTTACAGGGGAAGTAGCCAAAGGCTGTGCCAAAGGGGCCGTTGACAGGGAGCAGAGGGCTGGGGTCTTCCAAGGGAAGCTGTGAATCTCTCCCTGACAATCGGCAGCTCCAAATGGGGAGGAAGGGCTGCACTTCCAGGTGAGCTCCCAGGTCCCCGTGCGGCTGCCCGCCAGGTGAGAACGTGCTTCTTTAATCAGAATAAACAATCACGGTTAACAGAGCAGGATTACTATTCCTGACAGTTCTAGCTGGTCCCCCACATTCTATTTCTCCCCGATCAATAACTTGAACTTGTACAAGTGACGAGGGAGGAGAGGCTGGGTGGGACCCTGTGGCCACAGCCTCCATCTCAAACCTGCTGTCCCTGTCACAAGCACGCAGCTGCCTGCCGAAAACACAGATTTCACTCGACTTCCCTGCTGTTGGTGTGCAAAAGGCCTGTGTTCCCAGCCTCTCAACGTGGGAGAGCTTCCATCCTTTAACAATGGAGCCCTGGCTGGTGTTGCTCAGTGGTTGGGGTGTCAGCCTGTGCACCAAAGGGTGCGAACTCGTTAGAATGAATCCCATTCAGGTTGCAGGTTTGTAATAATTGTGAACACTTTCCTCTCCACTCGGGGAGGAAACATGTATGAATGTATGTTGTAAATGAAGAAAAGACAATTTGTTGGTGTAAGAAATGCCTAAACATGGAGAGAATGTTTTTTAAGCTTTTATTGGAGTCAAACTGGTAACAACTGTTGGGGAGCAAGACCTCAAATGCACAGAGAATAACCATTTGAAGCTGAGTGTGTGCATTTGAAGTTCAGGAGGGAAGGTGAGGAAGGTGACAGGGAGGAGGGAGAGAGCCAGGCGGGGACTGGGTGCCAGGACAGTTACCAGGAGGTGCTCTCCTGAGGGTGGTCATGCTGATATCACAGGTGTGTCAACCCAGAAGCACAGGATCCATGGATGGGGTTGCTCAAGGCAAAAAGGAGCCTTTTAGTAAAGAAGTTATGGGCCTGAGGCGTGTCCACCCTCCAGGACTTACCAGGTCGGAATGTGTGATCAGAGCCTCCTGTGAGGTTCCTATCAGTCCCTGAGTTTTGTCAGATTTTCCACAGAGCCCCCTTTTTGTTCACAAACACAATCCCTAAACCTAGACATAGGAAAGGGCCTCTGTGAGCTCTGTGGCTGAGCTTTGGAGCAAAACTAATTTAAGGCAGAGCAGGAAATGTTATTTTTGCTGAACTCTCCACCTACTCTTGGTCCTGGCCATATGCTAGTTTTGAGTGCCCCCTGGTGTCCTGAGAGCCCCCTGCAACCCAGACCTGCTGTCTCCTTCAGGGAGGTTTGTGTCTGGACTCACACTGACTTCCCCTCACTGTGTATCTTGCACAGTAATACACAGCTGTGTCCTCGCTGGTCACAGAGCTCAGCTGCAGGGAGAACTGGTTCTTGGACGTGTCGGGGTTGATGACTAACCGACTTTGGAGAGATGGCGCGTACTGTCTGTACCACTGGGAACTGAAGTAGATCCTTCCCAGCCACTGGAGCCCTTTCCCTGGGGGCTGCCTGACCCAGTTCCAAGTGGCACTGTTGCTGGAGACACTGTCCCCAGAGATGGCACAGGTGAGGGACAGGGTCTGCGAGGGCTGTACCACCGTGGAGCCCAACTCCTGCAGCTGCACTTGGGACAGGACACCTGGGACAGAAGGAAGCAACAAGGTTAATCAGTCCCCGTCTCTGTGAACACGGCTGTGATCCGCCAGGTCCCCAGACACTGACCCCAGGGGAGCCCCAGCACGGGAAGGAAGACGAGGAAGGAGACAGCCATGTCCCTGGGTCAGCCAGACTCAGCAGGCTCTGCGGCCCCAGTGGGGCTGTATTTACACAGGAAGCCACGCCTGGCATTTGCCTGAGCATCGCTCACTGATATAAGGCCCCAGGTGCACACAGCCCACTGAGTCACAGACCTCAGTTCTGTATTCAGATTTCACCAGAGCCAGGTCCTTGGGCAAGTGGAACCCAAGGCAGGGGCCACAGACAAGGGTGCTGAGAGGGGGCCCCTGGGTGTGGGCGATGTGTACCTTACACCAATTCCAGAGCCTGTTCACCCACATTAATTTATTGGAATTAATTAATTAATTCATTCATTCATTCCACCAATACTGAGGGTCAGTGAGACACCAGCATCCCTCTAGGCAACAAGGACAATTCAGTGAGGAAGACAGAGGCCCCTTCTTCACAGTGGGTGAGGTTCTGGGGTCACAGGCCATGTACTTGTGTGTCAGACACACACATGTGGCCCCCAGTGCTGGGCAGCTGTGGAGCCAGGGAGCAGAGAGCGCAGGTGAGCATCCTCAGACCCGGGGACCCTCAGGGGAAGGACATAGTCCTGGGATGGTGTTTTGCCTCCTGATGAGGTGCCTCACGCTGGGCACAGGGAGTGTGCCATGAAGACCTGCCCTAGGCGTTCCCAGGGCCCAGGGGCAGCTTTGGGAACTGGATGGGGATCCTGGCGGGTGGGATGCCAGGATGTGACCCGCAGGGGCCGCCCCAGTGCCTCCTGGCTTCTCCCCAGGGTGCAGGGGGCTCGCAGAGAGGAGGCACCTTTTCTGTTCAGAGATGACGTCATTATTCACATGGAAAATCCTAAAGGATCTGGAAAGATAGACCCGGACACAAATTGGTGTACAAGCATCAAGCAGTGGGAAAATGCATTTGGAGAGAAAAACATCAACAACCCCTGCGAGGCATAAACACAGAGAAACACCTGAGGATCAGCCTAAAGCCTGATGCCCAGGCTCTGCCCACGGAAAGTGACAACACGGGTCAGGGATCCTGACGCTGGTGTAGACCCAGAGAGGCCAACGTGCTTTTACAGCAAAAGGCTTCACACCATGGCCACACCCACCGAGTGAGGCCCCTTTAATTCTTTATTCAAAAACTGAGCTGTGTCTGAGCTCCATCATCATTCCTAGTGGAACATGCACACGGTCCTCCCTGGGCTTGGTACTAAGACGGGGTTTCCTCTTATTATTTGTTACTTTAAAAAAAAAAGATTCCTGCATTTATGAATTTAGTTTTGTTCATCCTCACCCAAGGATATTTTCCCACTTATTTTTAGACAAAGTGGAAGGGAGCAGGCAAGGCAGAGAGTTATTGGGACACATTGAGTAGTTGCCTCCTGCAGGCACGGATCCCGGGTGCAACTGAGGTACGTGCCCTTGAACCAGGGATCCCTCAGTCAGCAGGCTGATGCTCTGTCCACTGAGCAGCATGGGCTAGGGCCCCACCCACCATGTCTAGTTAACACTGTGGAGGCCCCTGCACAGCATGCAGGCAGCCAGGGTCCTGAAGGTGGACCAACAGACCTGGGGGCTGTCTGTGTTGCTGGGACGAGGGGAACTAGGATGGAGAGGCCCCCAGAAGGGCAGCCCCAGGTGCCAGGGTACAGGGGTGCATGGGGAGCTGGGCTGGAGCCTCTGTCCAGAGACTTAATGAGGAAGAACCACCAGACCCCCTCTCCTGCAGGCTGATGCTGGGCCTCGCTGTGGGGGACCCACCAGAAGCCAGGTGGTCAGGGCCCCATGAGGGCTGAGGGAAATACAAACCTAAATTAGGGAAAAGTCCGTTTTCCCAGGTGCCAGGAAGAGACAAGGACTTCCTCCCTCCCTTCCCTCTAAAATGCATGTAAGGTTCAATGTCAGTTTAAAAGCTCACTGAGCACCTCTCCACCTTTACACACCAGTGTGTTTTCTGGGGACTTTGGAACCTTCTCTGATGTGTGACCACCAGGGGTCCCCACTTCTGTGGGAGGAAGGGGGCAGCCAGACTTCAGGGGGCTCCTGGCTCCCAGGTGCAAACCTACTTCCTGTCCTAAAGAGGCAGGAGGTTTCATGTTCCCTGGGATCAGGTCAATGAGCAAACACATGAGGCCCCTCCAGTCACCAGGGGATTAGGGTGAACTCTGGGTGACAAGTGGTGCTGCCCAGTTCCTCCTTGAGGCTGCACCTCTGTGAACGCTGTGTGGCTGTGGATGGTTTCCCACAAGAACTCAGTTCTGTCTCCTTATCTGCTGCTTTGCCAGCCCCACAGGGGCAGCACCACAGCAGTTATAAGTCTCCAAATAAATCCATTTCTGTGTATTGAGCCCTGATTTTGAAGTCGATTCATTTGATAACTATGTCACCTGTAAGTAGGGACACCTGGTATCTCCATTCACATTTGAGTGTCTCTATGCATCTTTCTTGTCTTATTTCACTTGTTAAAATGTCAAGTTCAATGTTGAATAGAAGTGGTAAGAGTGGACCTTTTGGACTTCGTCCCCATCTGAGGGGGAATCATTTAACTTCCCACAATCGAGTATGCAGTCGCTACAGGAGTCCCATGATCAGACTGAGGAAGTGCCTTTTATCCAAGTTCCCTAAGCGTGTTTATCATGAATGAATGTTGTGCTTTGTCACACACTTTTCTGTATCAACTTTTATGACCTTGTGAATTTTCTTCTTTACACAGTTGACCTGTTGGATTACATTGGTTGATTAAAAAATATTGGATCAGCTTTGAATTGTTGGGATAATTCCTGTTTGTCACGATGTAGTATGATTTTCTTATATTGCTGGTGGAATTAGCTAATATTTTGTTGTGGATTTTAGTAAATATGTTAAGAGATGTTGGTCAGTAGTTTACTCTTTCTTTATACTGACTGCACAAATTATGACAGTCTAATAAGAATGCATTGGGGAATGTGTTTATATCTCCTAATTAATTTCTGATATTGGTCATTTGTATCTTTGCCAGTCTTGTGAGCATTTAATTAGTTTTTTTGATCTTTGCAAATTTTCAGCTGTTGGCACCATTCATTTTTCTCTATTATTTTTCTGTTTTAATTTCATTAATCTCTGCTCATATTTATTTTTCCTTCCTTGTGCTTGATTTTATGTGATTTTGATCTTCCTTTTCTAATTTCTTTAAAAAAATCTGTCCTGTTGAGAGTATTAGTAATGTTCACCCTTTACCCCCCATATCACCTCTCCAACAGTTCCATCTCCACCCCAGGGCTTCATCAAACCCCTGTCTGTGTCCATAGGTAATGCATATGCATATGAGTTCTTTGGTTCATCCCTTCCCACTCTCCCCTCCCTCTTCCATCTGAGTTTTGTCATTCTGTTCCACATTTCCATGCCTCAGGTTCTATTTTTTTCATAAGTTAATATTGTCATTAGGTACTTTGTTCATTTATTTTAGTTCTTAGATTAAATTGTTGATAGGTTTGTATGTATTGCCATTATTTTGTTCATATTTTTATTTTTTATTGATTTCATAGAGGAAGGCAGTGAGAGAGAGAGAGAGAGAGAGAAACATCATCAATCATAACAGAGAATCACTGATCAGCCACATTCTGCATGTTCCCCACCAGGGATTGAGCCACCACCCCGGGGAATGTACCCCTGACCAGAATCAAATCTGGAACCCTTCAGTCAGCAGCCCTACACTCTAACCACTGAGCCAAACTGCCTAGGGTTTTCTTCATGTTTTCTCCTTCTCCTTCTCCTTCTCCTTCTCCTTCTCCTTCTCCTTCTCCTTCTCCTTCTCCTTCTCCTTCTCCTTCTCCTCCTCCTTCTCCTTCTCCTCCTCCTCCTCCTCCTCCTCCTCCTCCTCTTCCTCCTCCTCCTTCTTCTTCTTCTTCTTCTTCTTCTTCTTCTTCTTCTTCTTCTTCTTCTTCTTCTTCTTCTTCTTCTTCTCCTTCTTCTTCTTCTTCTTCTTCTTCTTCTTCTTCTTCTTCTTCTTCTTCTTCTTCTTCTTCTTCTTCTTCTTCTTCCTTTGATCCTCTCCTCATCCTTATTCTTCTCTTCCTCCTCCTGGATGTGTAGAGTTGTAATCTGCTATGGTCTGAACCCTGTCCACCAGGTGCACTGGCTCTAGGGCCTCCTGGGAGGTGAAAAGTCAGCCACTACATGGATGCACCAAGCAGGAGCTACAGAGGGATCTGCAGATGGCTGAAACTTGTATGGGCTTGGAAGTGCCCAGGCAAGTACCAGTTGTGAAGCATGGCAGACTGGCGCTAGTGCTGTGTCTTGGGCAGCTTATTGATAGTTTTGGGGCATGCTCATGCTAGTTGCTGTGTGGTTGAGAGATTTTAGAAGAGTCTGAAACCTGAGCCAGGACAGACCATTCAATTGGAAAGGTAGATGGAAACAGTTTGAATGGGGCTGCAATTAGGATGGGGCAGGTTGTTATGGAATCACCAGGGCAGAGAAAACTCTGTGAGCCACACTGATGGAACCTCAGATATGGCTTCCAGGCAGCTATGCAATGGAGGATGTCTCAGCACAGAAACAATGACTCCTGTGAGCATCTCTGTCAGGAAGAAAGCCACCTCAAATTCCTGCCATAATGCCAGACAATCCAGTTCTTGACTGTATGTCCCAGGATCCCCCAATTCTATCACCTACGGGTGGAGCTCAGGGGAAGTGAGACCCTGTAAATTCCTGTTCCAGCCCTTTAAGAGGAGTAGCCTGAGTTTCCAGCGGCCTCCATGTCACTCAAAAACAAATTCTTTTGGTTTTTACAATCTGAAGTTGTGAGGAATTCTCTTCCCAGCTCTGGAAACCTTGGTTGGAGGTCTGGTGTGGGGCTGGGACCCTTTGCCTCACACAGGGGGCCTCCACAGCCGATATATTCCTCCTGATTAAGCACACACCACATGTGAGTGTCAACTAGTCTGCTCCCCGCCTCCTCCCTTCCTACCAGTCTTGGTGTGCTTTCTTCTTTACCTTCCTAGTCCGGAATGATGGTTGTTCTCTATTTTAGTTGTACATTCCATGTGGTTGTGGGAGGCAGCGAGAACATGCATTTACCTCTGCCTCCAAATTGGTTCTCACCCTTTTCCAATTTTTAAAGTGGAGGCTTATATTATTGATGTAAAGATCTTTATTCTTTTCTAATACATAAGCATTTAATGTTATACATTTCCCTCTAAGCACTGCTCTGGCTGCATCTAATAAAAATGGATATTAGGTAATTTCATTTTTATCAACTTTTGAAAAACAATTTGGCTGGGGTTGCAATTTGGCTGGGGTGGTTTCTCAGGAAATCACTAGGGAAGAACAAACTGCAAGCCAAACTGATGGAATCTCAGATATGGCTTCCAGACAGCTATGCAAAGGGGGAGGTCCCAGCACAGAAACAATGACTCCTATGAGCAGCCCTATCTGGGAGAAAGCCACCTCAAGTTCCTGTCATAATGCCAGACAATCCAGTTATTTCCTGTATGTCTCAGGATCCCCCAATTCCAACACCTATGGCTGGAGCTCAGAGGAAGCAAGACCCTGTAAGTTCCTGTGCTGGCCCTTTAAGAGGAACAGCCTGGGTCACTCAAAGACAATCATTTCTGGTTTTTCAAACCTGAAGTTTTGAGGACTTCTCTTTCAAGCTCTGGAATCCCGGGTTCGAGGTTTGGTGTGGGGCTAGGACCCTTTGCTTGTCATAGGGGACCTCCACTGCTGAGATATCCCTCCTGATTAAGCACACACCACATGTGAGTGTCAGACTAGCCTGTTGCCTACCTCCACCCTTCCTACCAGTCTCCGTGTACTTTCTTCTTTACCTCTCTAGTCCGGAATGATGGTTGTTCTCTATTTTAGTTGTACATCCCATGTGGTAGTGGGAAGCAGTGAGAACATTCATTTATCTATGCCTCCAAATTGGTTCTCACCCTTTACCAATTTATTCATTTATTATTATTATTTTTTTAAATTTAATAAATCTTTGTTGTTCAAATTATTACATTTGTTTCGCCTTTTTCCCCCCATAGCTCCCCTTCACCCAGTTCCCACCCCACCTTCTGCCCTTACCTTCCCCCACTGTCATCATCCATAGATGTACGATTTTTGTCCAGATTCTTCCCGCACCCCCCACATCCCTTTCCCCCTGAGAATTATCAGTCTACTCCCTTTCTATGCCCCTGATTCTATTATATTCAATGATTTATTCTGTTCATCAGATTTTTTATTCACTTGATTTTTAGGTTCACTTGTTGATAGATATGTATTTGTTGTTCATAAGTTTTATCTTTACTTTTTTCTTCTTCCTCTTCTTAAAGAATGCCTTTCAGCATTTCATATAATACTGGTTTGGTGGTGATGAACTCCTTTAGCTTTTTCTTATCTGTGAAGCTCTTTATCTGACCTATAATTCTGAATGATAACTTTGCTGGGTAGAGTAATCTTGGTTTTAGGTTCTTGCTATTCATCACTTTGAATAGTTCTTGCCACTCCCATCTGGCCTGCATAGTTTCTGTTGAGAAATCAGCTGACAATCGTATGGGTGCTCCCTTGTAGGTAACTAACTGTTTTTCTCTTGCTGCTTTTAATATTCTCTCTTTGCCTTTTGCTCTTGACATTTTAATTATGATGTGTCTTGATGTGGTCCTCTTTGGATTCCTTTTGTTTGGGGTTCTGTGCGCTTCCTGGACTTATAAGTCTATTTCTTTCACCAGGTGGGGGAAATTTTCTGTCATTATTTCTTCAAATAGGTTTTCAGTATCTTGCTCTCTCTCTTCTTCTGGCACCCCCATAATTCTGATGTTGGTACCCTTGAAGTTGTCCCAGAGGCTTCTTACACTATCTTCAACCTTTTGGATTCTTTTTTCTTTTTGCTTTTCCGGTTGAGTGTTTTTGGCTTCTTTGTATTTCAAATCTTTGACTTGATTCCTGCATTCCTCTAGTATGCTGTTGGGTCTCTGTATAATATTTTTTATTTCAGTCAGCGTATGTTTAATTTCTAGTTGGTCCTTTTTCATATCCTCTAAGGTCTCACTAAATTTATCGGCCTTTTCTAGGAAATTCTTGAAAAACCTTATAACCATGGTTTTGAACTCTATATTCAGTCATTTGTTTTCCTCCATTTCTTTTGTTTGTGATCTGTTTCTTTGTCTCTGCATTTTCGCTGCTTCCCTGAGTTGGTAGGGTAGCTTTGTGTGCTAGGTGTCCTATATGGCCCAGTGGCTCAGCCTCCCCAGTTACCTGAGGTGGACACTCTTGGTGCACCCCTTTGTGGACTGAGTGTTCAGCCTTGTTGTAGATAAGTCTTGATTGTTGTTGGTATCACTGGGAGGAATTGGCCTCCAGACAAATTGGTTGTGAGTATCAGCTATGTCTACACCCGAAGAGCTTCTGTGCTGGAGACAGCCTTATAGGACCAGACTTGCAAAATTGCAAAAGCCTTTGTGCGCAGCTTGAATGGAGTGGAGGCTCAGGGCTGAGTAGACAGTCTTGGCTTCCCATCATCCCTGCCCTTGCGCACACACCTCCAGACTTCTGCCTTTTGTGGCTCCCCTGAGTTTCCGCCTGACAGTCCAGATCCCCCCGTATAAGCATGGGTCCCCAGGGGTTCACTCAGAACTGGGGTTCAGTGCAGTTGGAACTGGGGTTCAGTGCAGTCAGGAGCTTCTGACTCCCTTCTGCTAGGGAAAGCCAGCGGGAACCTCTGCAGTCAGTCTTCTCTGCACGCACTCGAGCTCGCACACCTCCAGACCCCTGTCCGCCGAGGCTTCCCTGAGTCTCCGAGTCTCTGTGTGCCTTTCTCTCTACCTGACAGTTCAGACTCCCCCGTATGAGCCTGGGTCCATGGGGTTTCGCCCAGATTTGGGGTTCAGTGCAGTCGGTGGCTTCCTTCTCCCTCCCGCCAGAGAAAGCCAGCCAGGCACTCAGCCGCCCTTCCTCTCTGCGCACGTCTTCATACCTCAGCCTTTTGCAACTCCTCTGATTTTCTGTTAGCTTTTCTCTTTCCTTCTAGTTCTAGAATTTCCACTCTGTCAGCTTTCCTGTGGTTCTGGATGCTTTCTGTTCTGTCTTTTAGTTGTAGTTTTGAAATTGTTGTGTGAGGCAGCAGTTTAGGTGCTTACCTATGCCTTCATCTTGGTTTCTCCACCCTTTTCCAATTTTTTAAAGTTGAGGCTTATATTCTTGATTTAAAGATCTTTATTCTTTTCTAACATAAGCATTTATGTTATACATTTCCTTCTAAGCACTGCTCTAGCAGCATCTCACAAAATTTGATATTTTGTAATTTCATTTTCTTCCAGTTTTGAAATACATTTTCTCTTAGTTTAGAATTCTATGTTGAAGTCCCTTCAATGCTCCTTCAGCTCTTTAGTCATCACTCTGCTGTCTTCTGGTTTTGGGAGTTTATCACGTGACTGTTGATGTTTCTATTAATCTTGTTCCTTGACTCATGTGTGGTTTTTTCTTTACTGCCCTTAGGCATTTTATCTATTTCATGAGTTTGACTTTATTGTGCCTTGATTTAATGTTGTTTATTTTCATTCTTCTTGGGGCACTTTGGTGTCCTTAGATCTCTTTATAGTTTACATCAAGTTCTGAAAAACTATTTGCCATAATTTCTTCAAACATTTTACTTGGTGCCCCCTCTCTCCTCTTTCTGGGATTCCAATTACATGTATATAGATCTGAGTGCTAAATTGTCTCTTACATTCCTGATGCGACTATTTTTTGGAAAATTAATTCTGTGTTCCATTTCGGGATTTTCCATTACACTTCCTTAAATTCACTTATGTTTAACCTTTAGTGTTAGTCTTACTTCCTATATTTTTCATTTCCTATGTTGTTATTATCTTATCCTCCAGAAATTCAAAATACAGAGCAGTACTACCAAGTTCCTTTCTGTAAGATTAAAGCTCTCATGTGTTTCATCCACCAGAAACTCCTGACAGAAGACTGCCCAGTTGTTAGCACAGCAGAGGCTATTGGTTGCTGGGGCTGCAATAACGTTTCTCTGCCCACTGCCCAAGGACATCCCCAATAGCTCCCTTAAAATTGCAAGAGGAGAGGCCAAAGGGAATATTAACGGCTCCTTCTGACCTATCAATGGGGCAGAGAAGTGACCTCCTCTAAGGGGTGGTGTGAAAGGAAATGTAAGGCATAGAGGGGAGAGGCAGTGAGTCCTTGAGGAGAGTGTTTACTCCTGGAGAATAAAGCCACTGAACAGATCTTCAGAGAATATAGCCCCTTCCCCCAGGGCCCAGTTCCTGATCTGGTCCTCATGCTCTGTGGTCCTGAGCGCCCTCTGGTGTCCTGAGTGTCCTCATGCAGTCCAGCCCTGTTGCCTTTCTCAGGGAGGTTTGTGTCTGGGCTCACACTGACTTCCCCTTACAGTGGGTCCTGCACAATAATACACAGCTGTGTCCTCGGTGGTCATGGACCTCAGCTGCAGGGAGAACTGGTTCTTAGACACGTCTCGGGAGATGGAGGTTCGGCTCTTGAGGGAGGGGCTGTAGTTAGTGTTCCCATCACTACATATGCGCCCTATCCACTCCAGCCCCTTCCCAGGGGGCTGGCGGACCCAGCTCCAGCAGGAAGAACTGGTGATGGAGTAACCAGAGACAGTGCACGTGAAGGAGAGGGACTGCAAGGGTATCACCAGTCCTGGGCCCAACTCCTGAAGCTGCACCTGGGACAGGACACCTGGGACAGAGAGAACACAGTGAGTCCTGGGCTCAGATGCAGGATCCCCATCTCCTCACATCTAAGCACTGAGTCACTCACATCTGGGAGCTGACAGCAGAAAGAGGAAGAGCCACATGGGAGTCATGTCTTGCAGGTGAGGTCCTCGTCCCCCGGAAAGTATCTCCAGGATGAGGAGACGCTGAATTTAAGTGGACGCCAACTATGTGTGTGTGTCTGGTGCCATGTGGGCATTTGCATATGGGAGGTGTCTGCATATACAAAGGACAAGAGGTGAAGGGAGGTCCTGGTCTCTGGGGCTTCTCCTGGAAGGAGGTGCTGACTGTGCCTTCAGAGAACCAGGCACTCCTTGGGGTCCTGGTCACTGTGCCCAGGGACCTCTTCTTCCACAGCAGGAGGTGTGCTGCAGGAGGTGGTCAGGAAGTAGGATGTGGGAACAATCAGTGACTCCTTAGGGATAAAATCAATGTGCCTCTTCTTCAAGGATATGGATAGATACAGATACATATATAGATATAGATCTTCTTTTTCATCATCCTTTGAGAATATTTTCGTTGATTTTTAGAGGGAAAGGAAAGGAGAGTGGGAGAAACATTGATGTGAGAGAAAATATTGATCAGTTAGTTGCCTCTCATATATGATTCTATAGGGAATCAAACTTGAAACATTTTTATTTATATATTTACGTATATTTTTATTAATGTCAGAGAGGAAGGGAGAGGGAGAGAGAGATATATAAACATCAATGATGACAGATGATCATTTATTGGCTGCCTCCTGCATGCCCCACACAGGGGATGTTTCCTGGATTCTTTGCATGTGCCCTGACTGGGAATCAAACGGTGACCTCCTGGTTCATAGGTCAATGTTCAACCCATGAGCCACACAGCCTGGGCTGTTCCTGGACTTTTAGGATTCACAGAGCTCCCTGTGTTCCATGGCTTTGTTCATCAGAACGTTGGCAACATTATAGGTGACCAGGCACTGTTACAGAAAACTGGAGAAGAACAAAGCAATACTTAGAGAGATGGAGTTACAGTTCTTATTCTTATTCTTATTCTTATTCTTATTCTTATTCTTATTCTTATTCTTATTCTTATTCTTATTCTCATTCTCATTCTCATTCTCATCCTCATTCTCATTCTTATTCTTATTCTTATTCTTATTCTTATTCTTATTCTTATTCTTATTCTTATTCTTATTCTTATTCCGTGTGGGCCCAGAGGAAAATGTCTCTCAAAATCTGGGCCCAAACATGGAGGAACTTTCCCTATTTATATGTTTTTACCTTCTTTGTCTCCCAAATATGGGGTGTTTCCGGTCCCCTTTGCAAGTTTTTAAAGAGCCCCTATGTGCTGTGGCTTTGAGACCTCATCCAAAGGCCTGTCCTGGTACTGGTACTGATAACTTCGTCTGGGGAAGGTTTAATGGTCTCTCTGAAGTGGGAGTAGTCTTATTTTCCTTATTATTTAAGCAAGCAAGCATTTACAGAAGCCAGAATAGCAGTGTTAAAATTTCAAACAGCAGTTTTTATAATAAGATGGATGCTTCATTCCCCACTGATTTTATGTCCATGAGTTAAATCATTGACTCTTTTGAGTCATTGTTGGGGAGGGAGTTATATTGACCCCTGAGGACTATAAGATTAATAGAATTAATTATTTGCCTATTAAAGTCAATGGGCCTTTTTATAAGATAAGAGCCCGGAATGAGGGCCAGAAATAATCTCTCGAGCAGTGGTTCTCAACCTTGCTAATGCCGTGACCCTTTAATACAGTTCCTCATGTTGTGGTGATTCCCAACCATAAAATTATTTTCATTGCTACTTCACAACTGTAATTTTGCTACTGTTAATGAATCGTAATATAAATATCTGTGTTTTCCGATGGTCTTAGGCGACCCTGCTATCGGTTTTCAACCTGTGGGTCGTGACCCACAGGTTGAGAACTGCTGCTGTAGAGCCCAACACCATTGGAAAACACAGATATTACGATTCATTAACAGTAGCAAAATTACAGTTATGAAGTAGCAACAAAAATAATTTTATGGTTGGGAATCACCACAATATGAGGAACTGTATTAAAGCGTGTGGCATTAGAAAGGTTGAGAACCACTGCTCTAGAGGGTCTGAAGAGTCCTGGACTTTCTATTATGTTGGGCTGTCTTAAGCCGGGTGTGAGGAAGACTCATCAGGATCCCGTTGACCTTGATTGCCATGGAGGTGGTCCTTTCCAGGTACGAGTCAGTCCTTGTGTGGCAAATTTCTTTACCCAAACAGAGTCACCAGGGTGGAAGGGATGAACCGGATCAGAAGTTGGTACAGGCAAAGCATCTCGGATGTGCTTCTGGATTGCTTCCTGGGTAGACTGTAAAGCCTATAAGAACTTGAGTAAAGATTGGTTATGGATTTCAGCTTTTCTAGATTGGGTAGGTCAGGGTCTGGAAGAGTCACTAGAATCTGTAGAGGCCCGACTGGTTTTAGGGCAGCCTCCCAGGCCACTTCATCTGTGGCCCGGTTCCCTCTTGTTCCCCCTTACCTTGTAAATAGCACTATGTATGTGAGCCATTGTAAATGCATACCTGCTATCAGTATAAATTGTTACTGATTTTTCTTTTGTCTACCAGAGAGCCGGAAACTGGGTGACTCGATTGTTTGACATCCAGCACTCCAGTGTGTTCCAGAGTAAAGCCCCGACCTCATGTGGGGTAGTTAGGATTAGTTCCTGCCCTAGGGTTAACTTAGTTGCTTTTTTAATAAGCATAGCTGTGGCTGCTACTGCCCAGAGGCAAGTAAGTCCCCCAAATGCAAAGGGGTCAAGTCTTTTGGACAAATAGGCTACCGGCCTTTTCTCCGGGCTGAGACTTTGAGTGAGTACCTCTTTGGCTATGCCTCTTGTCTCACATACGTAGAGATGGGAAGGCTTAGTTACATCTGGTAGCGCTAGTTGGTCTATCGTCCTTGCTCTGCTCATATCTGTCTAACTGCCTAATATATTACCTCAAGGATCCTGGCTTTGAATTCTTTTAGGGAGAATGGACGTTGAATTTCTTCTGTAGCTGCTTTGTGCTGAGGAGGGATGGAGTTTTCTCTCAGGTCCAAGAGATCCTTGCTGTCTGTCACAGGGACGATGAGACCTGGGCACAGAAGGAGGTGGGCTTGTGACCTGGCGGAGACAAACTGTAACAAATGGTCCAGTGGAAGGGAAAGAAAACATTTCAGTTTTAAACTCGATTGAAATAAAAATTTTCTCCTCAAAATTACCTCTATTTTTATTAAAAGAGCTAAATCAAGACCAACTTATCTATTGTATTCAATTTGGCCTGATCTTTTGCATAAACACAATAAGAATGGCAATTGACTACCTTTGCTGGAATTTCATGATTGAATCTTAGTGTGCCCATAGGGCCAGGAAGCCAAGTCATCCAGGTGCCATCAGGCCTGCCAGCAGTATCTGCTGAGTTAGGTGAATCCCTCACCTGCAACGATTCCACCTGGGCCCACACCCTAGGTATTAAGGCCCATCTCAGTAGCCCTCCTATTCTTTGCGGCCCAGAGTCCGTGGGGGTTCTGTAGGGATGCAGAGGCGCCCTTATTGCTCCCCTTCTACTCTGACCAACGGCCAGTGATGGTAGGGTATGGGCCTGACGCTCCAGCACCAGCCATTTTCAGGGCTCCCAAGCAGGATACTAGGCTTTTTCCATGGCACTCTTATTGGCTTCAAGTCTTCAGAGTCCAGACAGGGCTCTTTAAAACATGTTACTTGAGTCAAAGTTTCCGGTCAATAAAACCACTATTGGAAACCTGTCTTATTGAATTTATGGAAAGAAATGTAGTGCCATGATTTATTTATTAAGTATTTCCAAATTTTGGAGGAATTATATAAGGAGAAAAATATACAGACCCGCTTTAAGATCTTCTGATTTTCCTTGTCAGTCTTTTTATGGATTCTTCAGAGTAATAAAACTGTCTTCAAATGGCATGAAGAAATTAAAAATGTGTCTATATTCAAATAGACAGTTACAGCTGTCCCTGTAGTAGGGTTTCCTCTACCTGACTTGTCCTTAAACTATATATGGTCTCTGGGAGGGCTGACACACCCTCTCAGAACAGACTAAGGGAGCTTTATCCCTTCACAGGGTCTCACATGTCACAGGACCTCACAGGGTCTGTAATTCCTGTAACAGAGGGTTAGTACTCACCACTTCACTACTTCCCTCTGTTCCAAACAGGCCTCCCCCAGTTTCCTAAAGTTGAGGTTTGTGCCACCCCTGACATGGGCATGGTCACACAGGCCTGCAAGGCAGTATACAGGCTGCCAACTGTCTCTGAATAGAGACCAAAACCTGATGGGTATTTTTCTTTGCCAATAATGAAGTATAACATTGGCACAGCGGCCACTTCTAACAGCTAAATCTTCTACTAAACATGACACATGGTAGGTCTATACAAACATCTTAGGGAGGTGACTAAAGTCCATTTTTACCTTCCTATAAAAGCAAAAATATCTTTGTCTCTCTGGAGTCATGTTCATGAAAACACAGGCATCATATAATTCTATTATACAATTTTCTGCAGGCCATTGTCAGGGCTGTGCATGGCAGTCAGTTCTTCTTTCTAGCCACAAACACAGTCTGTCCAATTTCCCTAAAATGTATTCTGGCATGGGAGAAAGTCGTATTGCTCTACACAGGCAGCTTAACCCCTATACAACTGGGCCTGGACCTCTGCCTAGCAAACTGCAGTCTATAAGTTCAATATGCAGCCTCCAGTCCTCCTAACCCAACACGGTCTCGGCTAGTCCCACAAAGTCCTGAAGGCTCCCCCGTCCGGGGAGAGCGCCTTTCCTTTGCCCTTTGACTTTAAGCTGCCAGTCCAAAACAGCCAGAGTTGCCCTTAGAAACAGCTTTGCGTATTGCAAAGCACTTCTGTGGCAGTGGCTTGGGTATTAGGTCCCTTTTCTTTCCACCTGTCCCCTTTGTGGCATAGCAGCGACCAGGCCTCTCCCAAGGGAGTGCACTGGAAAGGGATCTCAGCCCCTCCTCTTCCAGCAGCAACAGGTATTGAACCCTTTCAGTACATTTGAAAACAGGGAGCTTTCACTAGCTCTATCTGCTGCTTTCACAGATCCCGGCTCACTGCTCTCTTCCTGGGGCTGTAGGAAGGCTAGTAGCAGTCACTGGCTTCTGGTTTAACTGCTGTAGCCAGCAAGCCAAAGGTCTAAGTCTTGTATTGCTTGTTGTAAAACGCTCATTGCTCACTGGGCAGCAGCAGGGCAGATCTAGTGTCAGGCAAGTGTCTGCTGTCTCCAGCTTTTCTAGCTGCTGAGGCCAATTCCAGGGCCACTGCAGGCAGCTCGAGCATCCAGCACCCCTCCTCTCCCCCCCCCCCCCGGCTTCTTTCACCTGGCTCTTGGGGGCTGAGTCTGCCTAACAACCAGTTCTAAATCACCAGGGTGTCTTCGGACTTCAGCTCCATTTCTCCTCTACTTGCCTTCTGTGAGTTTAGTTTTTGTTGTTGTTTAAAATGTATTAGTATTCTTTATTCTTAGAAACCTCAATCCTTTAATGATAACCAAAAGTGAACAGTCAGCATTTTTAGATTAATATTTATGAACACATTTTAAATGTACTTTTGCTTTCAAGAAAATATATCTAGGAGAAATCAAGATGGCTGCATAGGTAAACACCTGAACTTGCTGTCTCGCACAACAATTTCAAAACTACAACTAAAAGACAAAACGGACAGCATCCAGAACCACAGGAAGGCTGGCTAAGTGGAAATTCTACAACTAGAAGGGAAGAGAAAAGCACACTGAGACTCAGAGGAGCTGTGGAGGTAAAGTGCAGAGGTACTGAAGCGTGCATGCAGAGAGGGCTGGTAACTGAGTATGTGGCTGGCTTTTTCAATCCAGAGGGAGACACAAGCTCCCGACTGCTCTGAACTCCAATTCTGGGCGAGACTCTGGGGACCCAGACTCATATGGGGAGAAACTGGACTGTCTGGCAGCAGGCAGAACTAAAGGGAGCACCCGTACAATTGTCAGCTGATTTCTCAACAGAAACTATGCAGGCCAGAGGCTAAATTAGATGTACTTTGCCACTCCCACCTGGAAAGTATATCTAGGAGAAATCAAGACGGCTGCAAAGAGTGGATGGACCAGCTGTCAAAAATCAGGGTCAAAAATCAAGACGGCTGGAAAGAGTGGATGGACCAGCTGTGCTTGCAGTGAATATGAAGGGACACTGAGACCCGGGGGCCTCTTAGGGCAGGGCTGATGGGAAGCCATTGCTGTGTGCTCAGCCCTGAGACTCTGTCCCATAC
Source organism: Eptesicus fuscus (assembly GCF_027574615.1). Lineage (NCBI taxonomy): Eukaryota > Metazoa > Chordata > Mammalia > Chiroptera > Vespertilionidae > Eptesicus > Eptesicus fuscus. The sequence goes on from NC_072496.1 coordinate 16,522,213, forward strand.
AAGCTGTGTGCAGAGGCTTTGCATATGAATGGCCTGGTCCTTTGAAATCTAAACTTACCTAACAAACTGCAGCTGAGTCAGAGAGACCCGGAACATCCAAAAGAAGGACCAAGGCCCCTCAGCAGCTTGGGTTTCTTCACAGCTGGGCCCCCATCTGGGCACCTCCAAAACCCAAACAAAGAAGAGAAATCTGCAGATCTTTCCATAGCTCCTGCTGGGTGGCCTCAGGCAGAGGCTAAATTAGCACTTCCTTGGAGATCCAAGAGTCAGTGTACCCAGGGGTCAGAGTAGGACCATCCACAATAAAACTCCTCAGATCCATAAGGGACACACTCAGGGGGTAGACTCAGTGAGCACCAAAGCCCCACTGAAGCAAGTCTTGCCTCATAAGGGCGTCTCCAGCACAGAAGTTCTCCCATCATAGACATAGCTGATCCTCACAGCCAGTTGGCCTGGAGGTCAATTCCTCCCAGTGATACCAACAACAATCAAGGCTTAACTATAACAAGACTGTACACACAGCGCACAAAGGGTTGCACCAAGAGTGTCCACCTCAGGTAACTGGGGAGGCTGAGCCATTGGGCCCTATAGGACACCTAGCACACAAAGCCACTCTATCAACTCAGGGAAGCAGCCAAAATGTGGAGACAAAGAAACAGATCACAAATGAAAGAAATGGAGGAAAGCAAACAACTTGATATAGAGTTCAAAACAACGGTTATAAGGTTTTTCAAGAGTTTCTTAGAAAAGGCCGATAAATTTAGTGAGACTCTAGAGGATATGAAAAAGGACCAACTAGAAATTAAACATACAGTGACTGAAATAAAAAAAATAATATGTAGAGATCCAACAGCAGACTAGAGGACGGCAAGAATCAAGTCAAAGATTTGAAATACAAAGAAGCAAAAAACACCCAACAAGAAAAGCAAAAAGAAAAAATAATCCAAAAATATGAAGATAGTGTAAGGAGCCTCTGGGACAACTTCAAGCATACCAACATCCGAATTATGGGGGTGCCAGAAGAAGAGAGAGAGCAAGATGCTGAAAACCTATTGGAAGAAATAATGACTGAAAACTTCCCCCACCTGGTGGAAGAAATAGACTGATAAGTCCAAGAATCACAGAGAACCCCAAACAAAAGGAATCCAAAGAGGACCACATCAAGACACATCATAATTAAAATGTCAAGAGCAAAAGACAAAGAGAGAATATTAAAAGCAGCAAGAGAAAAACAGTTAGTTACCTACAAGGGAGCACCCATACGATTGTCAGCTGATTTCTCAACAGAAACTATGCAGGCCAGATGGGAGTGGCAAGAACTATTCAAAGTGATGAATAGCAAGAACCTAAAACCAAGATTACTCTACCCAGCAAAGCTATCATTCAGAATTGAAGGTCAGATAAAGAGCTTCATAGATAAGGAAAAGCTAAAGGAGTTCATCACCGCCAAACCAGTATTATATAAAATGCTGAAAGGTATTCTTTAAGATGAGGAAGAAGAAGAAAAGGGTAAAGATAAAAATCATGAACAACAAATACATATCTATCAACAAGTGTATCTAAAAATCAAATGAAAAAAAAATCTGATGAACAGAATAAACTGGTGAATATAGTAGAATCAGGGGCATAGAAAGGGGGTGGACTGAAAATTCTCCCAAGGGGTAAAAGCGGTGTGGGGGGTGTGGGAAGACACTGGACAAAAATCATACACTTATGGATAAGGACAGTGGCTCTGGGGGGAGGTAAGGACAGAGTGTGGAGTGGGAACCGGGTAGAGTGGAGCTATGGGGGAAAAAAAGAGGAACAATTGTAATAATCTGAACAATAAAGATTTATTTAAAAAATAAAATAAAGAATGTATGCATCTGATATTAAAAAAAACGAAAATATATCTAGACCTTCTGTGATAAAACTAAGAACAGGTTAATTAGTCTAGTAAAAAAATGCTATATTTTTCCTTATGCAATTTCAAGTATATTGTATCAATCTAACTTAGTATTGGAAGGGTTAAAAAAGAATAAAACAGGCAGAGAAATATTAATTGTGCTTGCAGAAAACTTGCAACCTTGAATCTAGTGTTGTACTGATAAGGCACCTGGACCAGACCCCTACGCCAGCAGAGTGGTCTGCAGCCAGTAAAAATCAACAAAACCTATCTCTCCCTGCTTCATAATTAACTGCCAACACCCCTCCCCCCTGTGTCCCCCAGCCCAGGGCCCGTTGCTTTTCTCCCTCTCCTATTGTGAGTCAGAGGAAGACAATTCCTACAGAGGGTAGAAATAGAAACTACAGACTACTGCTGTAGTAGTCCTTCCTCCTGGAGGCTGGGGTCCGATTTGTGGAAAAAATGACTCTTAGTCTGCCTGGAAAGATAGCAGATGAGGATAAGGGTGTGTAGGGAAATTTCTTTCAGACTGAAAGCTTGGAGGGCCTCCTGAAAGAAAAGATCATTAATCCAGTTACAGATACTATCAGAATCAGCATGAGGGAGGAAGGGAAAGACTAAGTTATGTCCTCTATGAGGATACTAATAAATAAGTGAAAACGGCAAGTCAAATAAAACACACAACCACGAAGACAACAGACTGCACAAGACACACAACCAGCGTTAATGGGGTCCATTAATAGTTCATAATAACTTCAGCCTTAGTTCCACCTCAGGTGGCTCACTTTGGACTATGATGTCATAGGCAGGGACTAGGCCTGTAAATCTCTCCGCCCTGCGGAGCTGTAAGCCCTGCCCCTGGAAGTCTCTGTCCACCAAAAGAGATAGGAATAGCCATAAATAAAAGTTCTTTGTTCTTTGAAATTTCACAAATTTATACCCTTAAATTAACCCTAGAACTTAAAAATTACAATTTAATACAGCAAATTCACCAATCAGAGCAAACTGAAACCCTTACTTATACAAGGAGAGACAGAAATTTTTATTAGTTAAGTGGGCTGATTCCCTCTCTGACAGAGAGCAAAAGACTGAGAAAAAGAAAACTCGCAGCTGCTAGAGACTTTTGCATTCACAGCAGGTCCGACCTATCTTTAAGCAAATTAAATAATAGAAAGAGATAACAAATACTCTCATGTGTACAGCCAGAAGGCACAATGTAGCTTTTGCCTCACACAGACCAGTTAATGAGCAGATAATTATGCAAAGACAGACAAACATACATACTCACACTCTTTCAGTAGACTAGCACAGACTGGAGCTGAGCAGATAAACGAAACAATGCCCAACTCCCCAGATGGGCTTGTGGGCACCCCCGGCACCCATGCCCCAGAACAGAATTCTCAACCAACGTCTCGGTGAGAACCTACCGGAGGAGTTAAGACTGCGTCCAGTCCCCCTTCTTGGTAGCAAATTGGCTAGTCCCACACAAACAAACAGCAGAGTGAACTCATACTTCCTTAATCAAATCTGAATTCACTCCCCTCCAGAGTCCCACATTTATATACCAGATAGTCCGAGTTTTTGACTTCTACCAGATATTTACCCGGAGTTTAAACAGTCCACCTGATTCCTGATTAACTTGCCTGAGGAAGTCCTTGACTTCCAGGGAGGTGATCAAGCTCCCCCTTCCACTCACTCGGAATGGGCCTGACTGATAAGGGCCCCTACCTTACCGATTCTGACGACAGGTCCAGAAGTGTCCATCCACTCTCTCCAGATGCCAGCTGGGTCCTGGGCTGAGGTCCGGGAGTGCCCAGAGTCCCCCAGTACAATTCTGCTAAACCATCAGAACAGCGCCTCCCGGAGGCCTATCCAGCTCCCCCGGGCCCCAAACCTGGCCCATTTACCTGAGGCCAAAAGGCAAAGCATGGTTATTTCTCAATGTTTCAGGGAACCATTAATGTTACAGAAAATCGGAGAAGAACCAAGCAACACTTAGAGAGATGGAGTTACACTTATTATTATTATTATTATTATTATTATTATTATTATGCTCGGGCCCAGAGGAAAATGTCTCTAGAATTCTGGGCGAAGTCACACAGGAAGTTTCCTGTATTTATACCTTTTTACCCTCTTTGTCTCCCAAATATGGGGTTCTGTTCCGGTCCCCTTTGCAAGTTCTTAAAGAGCCCTATGTGCTGGGGCTTTGAGACCTCAACCAAAGGCTTGGCCTGGTGCCAGCACTGATAACTTCGTCTGGGGAAGGTTTAATGGCCTCTCTGAGGTGGGAGTAGTCTTCTTTTCCTTATTATTTAAGCAAGCAAGTATTTACAGAAGCCAAATATCAGGGTTAAAATTTCAAACAGTAGTTTTTATATAAGATAGTTGCTTCAGCACCAGCCCTTCCCTGACTGCCCTCTGATTCCAGTGGCCACGGGCTTGTCCACCACGATGCTCTGCAGCTCAGGGGCCCCTGGAGGTTCCCTCAGCACAGGTGTGAGCTGTTGGAGGTGCTCTGAGCTCAGTGCTCAGCTGTGTCTCCACCTGACACAGGTGGGGCCCCCACACATGACATCACACGTGGGCACTGCACGTGGACTCAACAGGGTGGCTGAGGCTGGCTTCAGGTCGCCTGAGTGGCCCTGGCCCTAGTTTCTCAGGGAGGGCCTGGCACAGGAGATGGGCATGAGGGGATGGCGTGGGGGTGCATTTAAGGCAAAACCCTACCAGGCGGGAAGGAGAGGGCAGAGCACAGCCACACCGATGGTGGGAGAATGTGGGTGGCAGAGGACAGAGGGTGAGGATGGAGTGCTGTCTGTGGAGCCTGGAGGCACAGCAGAGGTGGGTGGGGACCATGTCTCCTTCAGCAGATTCTCGTGATAATGGATAATATAATTCAGACCTGTAAATAATTTTTGTGAGTTTATTTGAGCCAAACTGTTGACATATGCCGTGAAGCAGAACCTCAATGAATTGAGATAATGCTACGGAGAATGGAGGGTTACATCTGTATTTGTACATAGCAATCAAAGGAAAGGGACGTAGGGGATTTACATGAAATTCCTTGTAACTGCCTCCCTCCAGGACACTCTGAGAGCTGGGTTCACCTCCCAGGTTGACGGAGGGGCAGCACCCGCAGGGTCAGACCTTAAATCCATGTGCAGCCATGTCAGTGAGAGGCAAGTGGCTAACTGCCCCTTAAGGGCTCCTCTGAGGGCAGAGGGAGGGGCTGATCACCCTCAGGTGAGGTTTGGGGCCTGGACTCTGCATTCCCACCTCAGTACTGTGGGGGAGGGAGGGGAACATCGCTCTAAGTGAGGGGGGAAGAGAAACCCTACAATGTTTTCCTGGTCAAGCTGGAGAGCAACCATCAGGGACATGGTGACTGGAAGGGCGCAGATGAGAAGTCAACCAGATCTGAAACACAGCCCCTTCCTGCTTTACTGCCTGCAGAGAATCTAATTAAAGACACAAAGAAGGAAGCAGGAACTGCCCCAGGGACACTAGGAGAGAAGAAAGCATTGACTCCTATAGGAAACCCTCACAACCCCTCCAGGGACAGCTTCTGAGCTGGGACCCAGCCTTTGCTGCTCCTGAGCGCCCCCTGGTGTCCTGGACGCTCCCTGCAGCCCAGCCCTGCTGCCTCCCTCAGGGAGGTTTGTGTCTGGGCTCACACTGACTTCCCCTCACTGGGTATATTGTGTACAGTAATACAGGGCTGTGTCCTCAGCTCTTAGACTGTTCATTTCTAGATACACCATGTTCTCGGCGTTGTCTCTGGAGATGGTGTAGCGGCCCTTCACAGAGGCGGCATAGTATGTGGTACTACTATCACCATTAATGTCTGAGACCCACTCCAGCCCCTTCCCTGCAGCCTGGCGGACCCAGCTCATCCAGTAGTTACTGAAGGTGAATCCAGAGGCTGCACAGGAGAGTCTCAGAGACCCCCCAGGCGGCACCAAGCCTCCCCCAGACTCCACCAGCTGCACCTCACACTGGACACCTGCAAACACAGAGACACAGGGGGACTTAGAATCACATGGAAGCACAAACAGGCACAGGCACAGGTCTCAGCGCTCCCCTCTCCTGAGAATGACCTTGAAGAATGATCAGGAGGAAAACGCAGCTTGGCACCAAGTCCATGGTGGAGCCGCTGGGGTCCTGTCTCAGGCACGTGGGTTCTGGCTGTCTCCCCAGCATGCGGGGTTGGGCCCTCCTTTATGAGCAGGAGGAGAGCCCCATTTGCATGGAGTCTGGACATAAGGGTGCAGCTGGAACCCTGGGCGGCATGCCTGACCTTGTCATCCTAGGGGCAACCCCAGATGGAAAGGACTCAAGAATGCTGGCCACAAGGGGTCCTGTCCTGACCCACCCTCCCTCCCTCCTTTCTCGACAGCTGGTCACTCTGACCCCATTCCTTTGGGGGCAGCTTCCAGGATTGAGAGTCCTCCATCCTTGGGGTTTTGATGAGGACCCAGAGGCTTATGGGTGGGGCTTTCTCTTGGTCTCCTTCACTGGCCGTGGGCCTTTCTTGGGGTTGGGAATAAGAATTTGCATTGGATTGATGCTTTTACTTTGAAGTTGAAAGATTCTCCTTTGTTTTCCCCAATCAGATCTTCCACAAAACTCTAATGTTCACTTGTGACCAATCAGGAGAGGCTGGGCTGGATGCTGAGGCCCCAACCTCTGTCTCAAAATGGCTCTCCCTGTCACCAGTTTACATTTCACTAAACTTCTGGGCTGTTAGTGTGCAAAAGGAGCCCTGGCTGGTGTGGCTCAGGTGATAGAGCTTCGGCCTGTGGACTGAAGGTCCCGGGTTTGATTCCGCTCAAGGGCACTTAGCTTGGTGGCAGGCTCCTTCCCTGGTCGGGGCTTGTGCAGGAGGCAACCAATCCATGTGTTTCTCTCACATTGATGTTTCTCTCTGTCTCTCCTTGACCCTTACACTCTCCCTAAAGATCAATGGGAAAATATCCTTGGGTGAGGATTAACAAACAAAAAATAAAAAAAATAAAAATTAAATAATTACAAAAGAATGATAAAAAAAATGGAATGTGATGTTGAAGCATAGTAACCTCCATCTTGGTTAAAAACTGCTGTTTAAAATTTAACACTGCTGTTCTGGCTTCTGTAAACATTTGCTTTCTTAAATAATAGGGAAAAATAAGACTACTCCCCATTCCAGAGAGGCCATAAACTATGCCCCAGACAGAGTTGTCAGTGCTGGCGCCTGGCCACGCCTTGAAATATGGTCTCATGGCCCTGATCCAGCACACAGGACTTTTTTTGAGAATGTCCGGAAGTCTCATTTCAAATTTGGGAGAGAGAGAGCGGGAAAAGGTATAAATAGGGAAGACACCCTCCATGTGGGGCCTAGAATTTGAGAAGCAAGATTTTCTCTGGGCCCGATAGCGCTAACGAAATTAACAGGACTCCAAATAAATTTGGCTTATCAATTAAGGCGTCTTCTGATTTACAATATAACAATGTCTCTTGGAACAAAACCCTGGGTAGAAAGCTGAGGCACCAAGTCGTCCTTGGGGGCAGGTGAGCACCTCCCTTCTTGGAGGAGAGCGGCCACCTGTGTCATCCTCCCACCGCCCCAGGCAGGTGAGGACAGACGGACACAGGAATCTGGGACTGTGGTACCTTGTTCCTTCTGGGAAGGCGGCCACCACCACTTGGAAAGTGCAGTCACACTCGGGAGGGGTGGGCATGGGCAGTCAAACACCACAAAGCCTTACTTCTCTCTTCCTTTTTATTTTTATTCTTATTTTAACATATATTTTTATTTACTTCAGAGAGGAAAGGAGGAGAGAGAGATAGAACCATCAATGATGAGAGAGACTCCTCCACTGGTTGCCTGGGGCTTGCCCCCACTGGGGATCCAGGCAGTAACCCAGGCATGTGCCCTGACCAGGAATCCAACTGTTACCTCTTGGTTCATAAGTTGATGCTCAATCAACGAGCAAAACCAGCCAGGCTCTGTGGTTACCTCTGTTTCTTTCTCCTTTTCTTTTCTCTTCTTTTCTTTTTTCTTTTCTTTCCTTTTCTTTTCTTTTCTTTTCTTTTCTTTTCTTTTCTTTTCTTTTCTTTTCTTTTCTTTTCTTTTCTTTTCTTTTCTTTTCTTTTCTTTCCTTTCCTTTCCTTTCCTTTCCTTTCTTTTTTCTTTTCTTTTCTTTTCTTTCTTTTCTTTTCTTTCCTTTCTCCTCTCCTCTCCTCTCCTTTCTCCTCTCCTCTCCACTCCTCTCCTCTCCTCTCCTCTCCTTTCTCCTCTCCTCTCCACTCCTTTCCTCCCCTTCTCCCTTCTCTTCTCTTCTCTTCTCTTCTCTTCTCTTCTCTTCTCTTCTCTTCTCTTCTCTTCTCTTCCCTTCTCTTCCCTTCTCTTCCCTTCTCTTCCCTTCCCTTCCCTTCCCTTCCCTTCCTTTCTTCCTTCCTTTCCATTCCTTTCCCTTTTCTTTCTTTCTTTCTTTCTTTCTTTCTTTCTTTCTTTCTTTCTTTCTTTCTTTCTTTCTTTTTATTTCTTTCTTTCTTTCCTTTCTTTCTTTCTTTCTTTCTTTCTTTCTTTCTTTCTTTCTTTCTTTCTTTCTTTTTCTTTTTCTTTCTATTTAAAAAAATAAAATAAAATTCCTTTACTTAGTTTTGTTAATCTCACCTGAAGATTTTCCCACTTACTTTTAGAGATCATGGAAGGGAGGAGGAGAGACAGAGAGCTGATAGAGACACATTGATTAGTTGCCTCTTGCACAAGAAGTTCAAGCTTGCAACTGAGTTCCCTGCCCTTGAAGGGAATCAAACCTGGGAACCCTCAGTCATGGACCGTCAGTCCTGGACACCTCAGTCCACAGGCTGACGCTCTATCCACTGAGCCTCATGGGCTAGGGCCCCTCCTATCATGTCTAGTTAACACTGTGGAGGCCCCTGCACAGCATGCAGGCAGCCAGGGTCCTGCCAGGTGGACCAACAGACCTGGGGGTTGTCTATGTTGTTGGGATGAGGGGAACTAGGGTAGAGGGGCCCCAGAAGGGCTGTCCCAGATGTCTGGGTATAGGGGTGCATGAGGAACTGGGCTAGGACCTCCCTCCAAAGACTTAATGAGGAAGAACCACCCAAAGCCCCTCTCCTGCAGGCTGATGCTGGGCCTCGCTCTGGGGGACCCGCCAGAAACCAGCTGGTCAGGCCCCATGAGGGCTGAGGGAAACACAAACCTAAATTAGGGAAAAGTCCGTTTTCCCAGGTGCCAGGAAGAGACAGGGACTTCCTCCCTCCCTTCCCTCTAAAATGCATGGAAGGTTCAATGTCAGTTTAAAAGCTCACTGAGCGCCTCCCTAGCATTATGCCCCAACGTGTTTTCTGGGGACTTTGGAACCTTCTCTGAAGTGTAACCACTAGGGGACACCCTCTCCCCACTTCTGTGGGAGGTAGGGGGCAGCCAGACTTCAGGGGGCTCCTGGCTCCCAGGTGCAAACCTACTTCCTGTCCTAAAGAGGCAGGAGGTTTCATGTTCCCTGGGATCAGGTCAATGAGCAAACACATGAGGCCCCTCCAGTCACCAGGGGATTTAGGGTGAACTCTGGGTGACAAGTGGTTCTGCCCAGTTCCTCCTTGAGGCTGCACCTCTGTGAAAAGCTGTGTTTCTGAGGATGGTTTCCCACAACAACTCAGTTCTATCCCCTTATCTGCTGCTTTGCCAGCCCCATATGGGCACCACCACTGCAGTTATGATAAGTCTCCAAATAGATCCATTTCTGTGTATTGACCAGTGATTTTGAAGTCTATTCGTTTGATGTTTTTCATAGATAACTATGTCACGTGCAAGTAGGGACACCTGGTATCTCCTTTCACATTTGAATGTCTCTATGCATCTTTCTTGTCTTATTTCACTTGTTGAAACGTCAAGGACAATGTGAATAGAAGTGGTAAGAGTGGACCTTTTGGACTTCGTCCCCATCTGAGGGGGAATCATTTAACTTCCCACAATTGAGTATGATAGTAGCTACAGGAGTCCCATGATCAGACTGAGGAAGTGCCTTTTATCCAAGTTCCCTAAGTGTGTTTATCATGAATGAATGTTGTGCTTTGTCACACACTTTTCTGTATCAATTTTTATGACCTTGTGAATTTTCTTCTTTACACAGTTGACCTCTTGGATTACATTGGTTGATTAAAAAATATTGAATCAGCTTTGAGTTGTTGGGATAATTCCTGCTTTCTCATGGTATAGTATGATTTTCTTATATTGCTGGTGGGATTGCCTAATCTTCTGTTGAGGATTTTAGTAAATATGTTAACGAGAGATTTTGGTGTGTAGTTTACTCTTTCTCTGTACTGACTGCACAAAGAATGTCGGTCTCATATAAATGCACTGGGGAACGTGTTTATATCTCCTAATTAATTTCTGATATTGGCCATTTGTCTCTTTGCCAGTCTTGTTAGCATTGAGTTAGTTTTATTGATATTTTCAAAGATTCAACTGCTGGCATCATTCATTTTTCTCTACCATTTTTCTGTTTTGATTTAATTGATTTCTTTTCATCTTTATTTTTCTCCCCTTCTGCTTGACTTTAGGTGATTTTGATTTTCCTCTTCTAATTTCTTTAAAAAATATTTACTGTTGAGAGTATTAGTAATATTCCCCCTTTTCCACCCATATCACTCCTCCACCCTCTTCCTACCCCATCCCAGGCTTTCATTACTCTCCTATCAGTGTCCACAGATAATGCATATGCATATAAGTTCTTTGGTTCATCTCTTTCCACCCTCCCCTTCCTCCTCCCTCTGAGATTTGTCAGTCTGTTTTATGTTTCCATGCCTCTGGTTCTATTTTATTTATCAGTGTATTTTGTTCATCAGACACTATGTTCAATTATTTTGGTTTTCAGATTCAATTGTTGCCATTATTTTATCATATTTTATTTTTAATATATTTTTATTGATTTCAGAGAGGAAGGGAGAGGGAGAGAGAGATAGAAACTTCATTGATGACGGAGAATCACTGATCAGGCACCTTCTGCATGCCCCACATCAGGGACTGAACCCACAACCCTGGCATATACCCACGACTGGGATTGAACCTGGAACCCTTCAGTCAGCAGGCCAATGCTCTATTCACTGAGTCAAACTTGCTAGGGTTTTCTTCATATTTTTTCCTCCTTCTCCCCCTTCTCCTCCTCCTCCTCCTCCTCCTCCTTCTCCTTCTTCTCCTCCTCCTTCTTCTCCTCCTCCTCATTCTCCTCCTCCTCCTCCTCCTCCTCCTCCTCCTCCTCTTTCTCCTCCTCCTTCTCCTCCTCCTCCTCCTCTTCATCATTCTCATTCTTATTCTCATTCTCATTCTTATTCTTATTCTTATTCTTATTCTTATTCTTATTCTTATTCTTATTCTTATTCCATTTCCTTCTCCTCCTCTTCTTTTTCCTCTTCCTCCTCCTCCTCCTCCTCCTCCTCCTCCTCCTCCTCCTCCTCCTCCTCTTCCTCCTCCTCATTCTCCTTTTTGTCCTCCTGGATGTGTGGAGTTGTAACCTTGTCTGGTCTGAAGCTGTCCACCAGGTGCACTGGATATAGGGCCTCCTTGCAGGTGCAAAGTCAGTCACTGCCTGGGGCCACCAAGCAGAGCTACAGGGGGATCTGCAGATGGCTGCTACTTGTATTGATCTTGGAAGTGCCCAGGCGAGGACCAGTTGTGAAGCAAGGCAGGCTGGTGCTAGTGCTGGGTCTTGGGTCTCTTATTGATAGGTTTGTGGTACACTGATGCCAGCTGCTGCTTGTCTGAGAGATTTTAGGAGAGTCTGAAACCTGAGCCAGGACAAGACATTCAAATGGAAAGGCTGCTGCAATCATTTTGGGTGGGGCTGCAATTTTGTTTTTAATTTTTTTTAAATTTCTTTATTGATTAAGGTATCACATATTTGTCCTTGTCCCCCCATTTCCATCCCACCCCCCTCCCCACACATGCCCCCACCCCCCTGTTGTCCTTGACTGCTGGTTGGGCTCATATGTCTGCCCACAAGTCCTTTGGTTGATCTCCCCCTTTACCCCTACCCTTCCCTACCCTCCCCCCGAGGCCCGACAGTCTGATCCATGGGGCTGCAATTTGGATGGGGCATGTTCTCAGGGAATCACCAGGGCAGAGCAAACTGTGTGAGCCACACTGATGGAATCTCAGATATGGTTTTGAGGCAGCTATGTGATGGGGGAGGTCACAGCACAGAAACAATCACTCCTGTGAGTAGCCCTGCATGGAAAAAAGCCACCTCATGTTCCTGCTCTAATGTCAGACAAATCAGCTCTTCACTGTATGTTCCAGGATCCACCAATTCCACCACCTATGGCTGGAGCTCAGAGGAAGCACGACCCTATAAATTCCTGTGCCGGCCCTTTAAGAGAAACAGCCTGGTTCTCCAGTGGCCTCCATGTCACTCAAAGACAATTATTTCTGGTCTTTACAACCTAAAGTTCTGAGGACTTCTGTTTCCAGCTCTGGAAACCTTGGTTTGGGTCTGTGTGGGGCTGGGACCTGTTGCTTCTTACAGGGGCCTCCACAGCTAAGGTATCCCTCCTGATTAAGCACACACCACATGTGAGTGTTAACTAGCCTGTTCCCCGCCTCCGCCCTTCCTACCAGTCTCAGTGTGCTCTCTTCTTCATCTCCCTAGTCCGGAATGATGGTTGTTGTATATTTTAGTTGTACATCCCATGTGGTTGTGGGAGGCAGCGAGAACATGCATTTACCTATGACTCCAAATTGGTTCTCACATTTTCCTAATTTTTAAAGTGGAGGCTTATATTAATGATTTAAAGAACTTTATTCTTTTCTAATATGTAAGCATTTAATGCTAAACATTTCCCTCTAAGCACCGCTCTAGTTGAATCTCACAAAATTTGATATTTTTTAATTTCATTTTCTTTCAGTTTTGAAATACATTTTCAGTTAGTTTAGAATTTTACGTTGATATTTCTTCAATGCTCCTTCAGCTTTTTAGAGTCATCACCCCATTGTCTTCTAGTTTTGGTAGTTTTTCACCTGACCATTGATGTTTCTATTAATCTTGTTCCTTGACTCATGTGTGGTTTTTTCTTTGCTGCCCTTAGGCATTTTATCTTTTTTTTTTTTTTTATGAGTTTGACTTTATTGTGCCTTGATTTAATGTTGTTTATTTTCATTCTTCTTGGGGTACTTTGGTGTTCTTAGATCTCTTTATATTTTACATCAAATTCTGAAAATCTATTTGCCATAATTTCTTCAAATATTTTACTTGGCGCCCCTCTCTCCTCTTTCTGGGATTCCAATTACATGTATATATAGATTTGACTGGTTTATTGTCTCTTACATTCCTGACACTTGGCTATTTTTGGAAAATTTATTCTGTGTTCCATTTTGGAGAGTTTCCTTAGACTTCTTGAAGTTCATCTATGTTTAATCTGCAGTGTTAGTCTTACTCCATGTATTTTTCATTTCAGATGTTACTTTCTTAACCTCTATAAATTCAAAATGCCGACCAGTTCTACCCACTCCTGTCTGTTGGATTAAAGCCCTTGTGTGTTTCATCCAACAGAAGCTCCTGACAGAAGACTGTCCCTTTGCTAGCACAGCCGAGGCTATTGGTTTCTGGGGCTGCAATAACGTTGCTCTGGTCACTGCCCAACAATGTCCCAATGTCCTCCTATAAAATTGCAATGTCTCCTAGAGGAGAGACCAAAGGAAACAAGAAGGGCTCTTTCTGACTGATCACTGGGGCAGAGGAAGTAAGTGACTTCCTCTAAGGGGTGGTGTGAAAGGAAACGTAAGGCATAAAGTGAGAAGGCAGTGAGTCCTTGAGGAGGGTGTTTACTCCTGGAGAATAAAGCCACTGACCAGATCTTCAGAGAATATACCCCCAGGTCCCAGCTCCAGTGCTGGTCCTCATGTTTTGTGGTCCTGAGCGCCCTCTGGTGTCCTGAGCGCCCTCTGCAACCCTGCACAGCTGCCTCCCTCAGGGAAGTTTGTGTCTGGGCTCACACTGACTTCCCCTCACTGTGTCTCCTGCACAGTAATACACAGCTGTGTCCTCAGTGGTCACGGAACTCAGCTGCAGGGAGAACTGGTTCTTAGACACGTCTCTGGAGATGGAGGTTCAGCTCTTGAGGGAGGGGCTGTAGTAAAGGTTTCCGTTTTCATTTATGCACCCCATCCACTCCAGTCCTTTCCCTGGGGGCTGGCGGACCCAGCTCCAGCAGTAACCACTGGTGATGGAGTAACCAGACACAGTGCAGGTGAGAGAGAGGGTCTGCGAGGGCATCACCAGTCCTGGGCCCGACTGCTGCAGCTGCACCTGGGACAGGACACCTGGGACAGAGAGAACACAGTGAGTCCTGGGCTCAGAGGCAGGATCCCCATCTCCTCTCAGCTAAGCCCTGAGTCACTCACATCTGGGAGCTGACAGCAGGAAGAGGAAGAGCCACATGGGAGTCATGTCTTGCAGGTGAGGTCGTCGTCCCCCAGAAAGTATTCTCCAGGGTGAGGAGGCCCTGAATTTAAGTGGACGCCAACTGTGTGTGTGTCTGGTGGTCATGTGGGCATTTGCATATGGGAGGTGTCTGCACATACAAAGGGCAAGAGGTGAGGAGAGGTCCTGGTCTCTGGGGCTTCTCCTGGGAGGAGGTGCTTACTGTGCCCTCAGAGAACCAGGCTCTCCTTGGGGTCCTGGTCACCGTGCCCAGGACCTCTTCTTCCACAGCAGATGTGCTGCAGGAGGAGGTCAGGGAGTAGCATGTGGGAATAATCAGTGTCTCCTTAGGGATAAAAGCAATGTGCCTCTTCATCCAGGGACATTGATAAATGTATAGATATAGGTATAGGTATATAGATAGATATAGAGATAGATATAGATCTTTTTAAAAAATATAATTTTCTGTATTTTATGAAGAGAGGCAGGAGAGGCATAGAGAGATAGAAACATCCATGAGAGAGAATCATGGGTTGGCTGCCTCAAGCATGGCCCCCACGGGAGATGTAGACAGCAACCCCATCATGAATGCTCACTGGGAATCGAACCAGTGACTTGCTGGGTCCTGGGTCAACACTCAACTGCTGAGCCACAGGAGCCAGGGTGGATGTTCTTTCTTTATCCTCACCTGAGGATGTGTTCATTGATTTTTAGAAGGAAAGGAAAGGAGAGAGAGAGTAGGAGAGAGACAAACATTGATGTGAGAGAGAAATATTGATCAGTCACCTCCCGTTTATAATCACACCTGTAATATTTTCATTTATTTAATTATTTTAAAATTGATATAAGAGAGCAAGGGAGAGAGAGAGAAACATCATTGATGAGAGAGAATCATTGATTGGCTGCCTCCTACAAACCCCACATGGGGATGTTGCCCATAACCTGGGCATGTGCCCTTACTGGGAATAGAACAGTGATCTCCTGGTTCATAAGTCGATGCTCAACCACTGAGCCACACTGGACAGGCTGTTCCTGCACTTTTAGGATTCACAAAGCTCCCTGTGTACCTGGGATCTGGTCAGTGGGACGTTGCCAACATTATAGGTGACCAGGCACCAGCCCTTCACTGACAGTCCTCTGACCCCAGTGGCCATGGGCTTGTCCACCTTGATGCTCTTGAGCTCATAGCCCCCAAGAAGTTCCTTAAACTCAGGTGTGAGCTGTAAGAGGTGCTCTGAGGTCAGTGCTCAGCTGTGTTTCCACCTGACACAGGTGTGGCCCATATGGGCTGATATCACACGTGGGCACTGCACATGGGCTCAGCAGGGCAGCTGAGGCCAGCTTCAGGCCACCTGAGTGGCCCTGGCCCTGGTTTCTCAGAGTCTCAGACACCCTCCGGCATTACCAAGCCTCCCCCAGACTCTACCAGCTGCACCTCACATTGGATACCTGCAAACACAGAGACACAAAGTGGACTTAGAATCACATGGAAGCACAAACAGGCACAGGCACAGGTCTCAGCACTCCCTACTCCTGAGAATGACCTTGAAGAATGATCAGGAGGAAAACGCAGCTTGGCACCAAGTCCATGGTGGAGCCGCTGGGGTCCTGTCTCAGGCACGTGGGTTCTGGGTGTCTCCCCAGCATGCAGGGCAAGTGCCCTCTTTTATGAGCAGGAGGAGAGTCCCATTTGCATGGAGTCTGGATATAAGGGTGCAGCTGGGACCCTGGGCTGCATGCCTGACCTTTTTATTCTAGGGGTGACCCCAGATCGAAAGGCCTCAAGGATGCTGGCCACAAGGGGTCCCGTCCTGACCTACCCTCCTTCCTTTCCTGAGACCCATCACCCTGACCATATTCCTTTGGGGGCAGCTTTCATGATTGAGAGTCCTCCATCCTTGGGGTTTTGATGAGGATTCAGATGTGCTGCCCCAGAGGCACATGGGTGGGGCTTCCTGTTGGTCTCCTTCACCCACTGTGGGCCATGTTGCCTTTCTTGGTTTTGAGAATAAGAATTTGCTTTGGAATGATACTTTTATTTTGATAACTAGTGGCCCGGTGCACGAATTTCATGCACATTAAAAGGGAATTAATTAGAGAAAATATTTTAATATTGCTAGTTGCACTTTCTCTATAATAAAAGTATCAGAGATGAAAGAAAATCAGTAAAATGTATATGAAAATCTCCCTCCTTTCAGAGTCTGGGGCATGCTGTGGGACCCAGAGTCAAGTCTCCAACCACCTGCTTGCACATCAAAATCTCAGGACACCCAGACTAGGTCGGCCCCACCCCCGTTAAGCCCCACAGGGAGGAGGGAGCAACCTCAGGTCCCCAGTAAAGCCCCACCGGGCGGGGGGCACAGCCTCAGGTCACCTGGCCTGGCGCTGGGCGGGGGGCGCAGCCTCAGGTTCCCAGGCGCAACCTCAGTTGCCCTGGCCCCAGCGCCAGGGCGAGGGGTGTGGCTTCAGGTCCCCGGGCCCCAGAGTGATGGCATGATGACGTGACACCCATTTGCATATTAGCTCTTTATTATATAGGATGAAAGATCGTCTTTGTTGTTTTTTCCAATCATATTTCACACACAGGAATATGTAAAGGGACAATGCATGGGTCCCTGCTGCCTGTCACTACTTGAGCCAATGAAACAGAGACAGGGTTGAATCATATATAAGCGTTTATTCCATTTCTGCAGGCAATATGGCAGAGCAACTGGTCATCTACGGAAATCTGCTCTGCACCCCACCATAAGCCAGCTGCTTGTTTATATATACAAAAGCCCAGCGACCGGAACAACAGAACGAATGGACCGACTAGAACAACCCATGACTATGATGCACACTGTGGCCACCAACCAGCCTTATCCGAACCCTGATAGACCCTGCTATCCCCAGCCGGCCCAGACGCCATTCGTCCCCCAACACCCTAATCAGGGACAGGGCTGGCCGGCCAACTGCTCATGGCCCCTCCCCCTTGCTGGCTGGGCCTGATGGGCCCCCATTTAGGCAGGCCTGCTGGACCCCACCCATGCACGAATTCCTGCACCAGGCCTCTAGTATTGAATAAAACAACAAACAATTACATGGGGAAGTAGACAAAGGCTGTGCCAAAGGGGCCGTTGACAGGGAGCAGAGGGCTGGGGGTCTTCCAAGGGCTGGCGGGCTGGTTCCTGCTGCAGATTGTTCATCTTCCAGGTGAGCTCCCAGGTCCCCAGTGCGGCTGCCAGCCAGGTGAGAACGTGCTTCTTTAATCAGAATAAACAATCATGGTCAACAGAGCAGGATTATTATTCATGATAATTCTAGCTGGTCTCCCACATTCTATTTCTCCCCTTTCAATAACTTGAACGAGTACAGATGACAAGGGAGGAGAGTCTGGGCTGGACCCTGTGGCCACAGCTTCCATCTCAAACCTGCTGTCCCTGTCACAAGCACACAGCTGCCTGCTCAAAACCACAGATTTCACTCAACTTCCCTGCTGTGCAAAAGGCCTGTGTTCCCAGCCTCTGAACATGGGAGAGTTTCCATCCTTTAAAAATGGAGCCCTGGCTGGTGTCGCCCAGTGGTTGGACCATCAGCCTGCACACCAAAGGGTGCGAACTCTTTAGACCTCATCCTGTCGAGGTAGCAAGTTTTTAATAATCGTGTGCCCTTTCCTCTCCACATGGGGAAGAAACCTGTATGAACGCTTGTTGTAAATGAAGAAAAGACAACACATTGATGTAAGAAATGTGCAAACATGGAGAGAATGTTTTGTAATATTTTTTGGAGCGAAACTGATGACAACTGTTGGGGAGCAAGACCTCAAATGCTCTGGAGAAAAACCGTTTGCAGCTGCGTTTATGCATTTGAAATTAAGGAGCGAATGTGAGGACGGTGACATGGAGGTGGGAGAAATTAAGGCGGGGATTGGATGACAGGATCCTTAACAAGATTTGCTTTCTGTGTTTTTTTTTAAATCTTTATTATTGAATGTATTACACTAACCTTTTCCAGCACTCTCCCACCCACCCCCAGCCCCAGGCCCTCATCACCCCATTGTCTGTGTCCACGGGTTAGGCATATATGCGTACAAATTCATTGGTTGATCTCTTCCCACCCACCCTCCCCTGCCTTCCCTCTGAGGTTCAATAGTCTGTTCATGCATCCACGTCCTTGGATCTGTTTTTGTTCATCAGTTTATTAGGATATTAGGAATACAGACTGCTTCAGCTATTATGGAAAACATTATGGAGATTCCTCAAAAAATTAGAAATGGAACTCCCATGTGACCAGTGATCTCACTTCTAGGAATACATCCTAAGAAACATGAAACTCTCATCAGAAAGAATATATGCACCACTATGTTCATAACAGTGCAACTTAGAATAGCTCAGATTTGGAAACAGCCTAAGTGCCCATCAGCATATGAGTGGATAAAAAACTATACTACACAGCAGTAAAAAAGTGATAACTCTTACCATTTGCAACAGCATGGATACATCCGATAAGGGGACAATCTCCAAAATATATAGGGAACTCATACAACTTAACAAAAGGAAGACACAAAATCCAATTTTAAAAAATGGTCAAAGGGCCTAAATAGACACGTCTCCAAAATGGACATACAAAGGCCAAGATTTGCTCTCTTAATGGTGGTCATACTTACCTCAAAGGTGTGTTAACCCAGGTGCACAGAATAATGGATGGGGTTGCTTAAAGCAAAGAGAAGTCCTTCAGTAAAGAAGTCATAGGCCTGGGGCATGCCCACCCACCAGGACTGCCCAGGTAGGAATGTGTGATCAGAGCCTCCTGTGAGCTTCCTTTCAGTCACTGAGTTCTGTCAGATTTACAACAGAGCCCCCCCCCCCCCTTTTTTTTTATCACAAACACAATTCCTAAAACTGGACCTAGGAAAAGGCTTTCTGTGAGCTCTGTTGCTGAGCATTGGAGCAAAACTACTAGTATTTTAAGACA
Source organism: Eptesicus fuscus (assembly GCF_027574615.1). Lineage (NCBI taxonomy): Eukaryota > Metazoa > Chordata > Mammalia > Chiroptera > Vespertilionidae > Eptesicus > Eptesicus fuscus. The sequence continues at coordinate 16,541,473 of NC_072496.1, forward strand.
GAGCAAGAAATTGTGTCTTTGCTGAACTCTTCACCTGCTCCAGGTCCTGGCCCTGTGCTGGTGGATTCTTTGCGCCCCCTGGTGTCCTGAGCGCCCCCTGCAGCCCAGCCCTGCTGTCTCCCTCAGGGAGGTTTGTGTCTGGGCTCACACTGACTTCCTCTCACTGTGTCTCCTGCACAGTAATACATGGCCGTGTCCTCGGTGGTCACGGAGATCAGCTGCAGGGAGAACTGGTTCTTGGAAGTGTCTCTGGAGATGGAGGTTCGGCTCTTGAGGGAGGGGCTGTAGTAAGCGCTCCCACTACTATACATGTACCCCATCCACTCCAGCCCCTTCCCTGGGGGCTGGCGGACCCAGCTCCAGCAGTAACCACTGGTGATGGAGTAACCAGAGACAGCGCAGGTGAGGGAGAGGGTCTGCGAGGGCGTCAACAGTCCTGGGCCCGACTCCTGCAGCTGCACCTGGGACATGACACCTGGGACAGAGAGAACACAGTGAGTCCTGGGCTCAGAGGCAGGGTCCCCATCTCCTCATGTGAAGCCCTGAGTCACTCACATCTGGGAGCTGACAGCAGGAAGAGTAAGAGCCACATGGGAGTCATGTCTTGCAGGTGAGGTCCTCGTCCCCCAGGAAGTATTCTCCAGGGTGAGGAGGCCCTGAATTTAAGTGGACGCCAACTGTGTGTGTGTCTGGTGGCCGTGTGGGCATTTGCATAGGGGAGGTGTCTGCACATACAAAGGGCAAGAGGTGAGGGGAGGTCCTGGTCTCTGGTGCTTCTCCTGGAAGGAGGTGCTGACTGTGCCCTCAGAGAACCAGGCCCTCCTTGGGGTCCTGGTCACCATGCCCAGGGCCTCTTCTTCCACAGCAGGAGATGCTCTGCAGGAGGTGGTCAGTGAAAGGGTGAATGAAGATACAGGGCTCTACCTTAGTAGAGGTTAATAAAAGAAAGCTCATTCTGCTAGCCTAAGCCTTGCACAATCATGCTCCCCTTACTGAGTTATTTTACAGAAATTCCTGAAGACCATAGCCCCTGCACAGCTCCCGAAAAAGGACAACTGGCGCCAGCAGAGGGACCAAGGGCAAGGTCGCAAAACTACAACAGGGTCAAGGTCCTGAAACCTGTGTCAAGCCGAAGCCCTGTCTGCAGCTCTCCCTGAGCACATAAAAAACCTGCTCCCTCCCCAAGTCACCACTGGCTCTTTCTAGAATCAGACTACCTGCACCCCGGTGCCTTGAATAAATATCATTTTTATTACACTACGTCTTGAGTCCTTTCTGTGTGACCCCAGCCCAACCCTGAACCTTGCAGTTGGTGCTGAAACCTGGGAGGGCCTGGCAGTGGACCCCTGGGGGCAGGCCCTGGCCTCACCCACTGGACATTTGCCACTCCGAGAGACCATGATCCGGCTCAGGAGCAGTTCCTTTTTCAGGGAAGACCCTCAGCCACGCTTACTGCACGGCTGAACTTCCGCTGGTTGTCAGGGGCCTGCCTAGGTCCCTCGACCTCTCCCCTCACCCTTTTGGGCTGTATTGGGTCACACCGATGGCCGATTAGGGAGCAACCATTTAGATGTGGGTCTCCTTGTCTCCATTATTAAAGACCTTAAAGGCCAGGTTTAACCGGTCTCCTTGAGGGGTTTGTCAGGGTTGACACCAGACACCATATTGCCTGGTCAGTGGCTTTATCCTGTCTTCCTCCATCCATTTGCGACTGTCCTGTAATTTTGCAATTCCGGCCTTGGAGCCAGACCTTGGGCTGGTACTCTTCAGCTCCCCTACCACCCTCCGAAAATCCACTGATGGTCAGAACAAGCCCTCTGGGAGAACCAGGTTCCCTCACCCTCTCTCCTGATGGGGACACCTGTAAAGAAGGGAGTGGTCCATCCTTAAGGGGAGACAGGGACTCCTTTCTCAGCCTTAACTTCACTGGAAAACAGACCTTCAGGCACAACCTGTCACCATGGGAAATTCGCAGTCGGCCATCCCCGGCACCACACCCCCGGGGAGCCTTCTTAAGAATCTCCAGGCCCTGGGGTTCACTCAGGACTTAAGTCTCAAGCGCCTCATTTTTTACTGTAATACCTCCTGACCACAATACAAATTAGCCAAATTGTCCCAGGGGCCCAAGGATGGTACTTTCAATTTCTAAATTCTAACTGATCTTAACAACTTCTGCCCCCGGCAAGGCAAGAGGTCTGCAATCCCGTATATCCAGGTTTTCCTTGCACGCAGGACTGGACACTCACTTTGTGACAGCTGTTCTTCCTCTGAGGTTTTCCTCCTTCAGTCTAAGACTCCCAAGGATCCCAAAACTTCTCTGTCCTCCTTTACTTCCTTTGATCCCATGAATCAAGCCCCAACTCCTCGGCTACAGTGCTCCTTCCCCTTCCCCCTCAGGTAGACATCCCTCCTCCCTACCCATTCACCTCCGACCAGCCTCCTACCCCCTACCACACCCGTTCTGGCATGGTTTTAGGACCAGCCCAGAAGGAACAAACCCCTTAAGAAGACCTTTTAAACATGGCCTTAAGGTTTTTAATAATAGAATGAGGAGACCCAAATCTAAAAACAAAGGCGAGATCAGGCCAGGCTGAGGCCCAGACAAAGGCCTTTCAGCTCCTAGCCATCACTCTCATAAACCCCAAACAAAGTGATGGTCCTCCAACCAAAAGTAAGTCAGGGGCCGAGCCTCTGCCGGGCCCTGCTTCAAATGCAGCAAGAGAGGACACTGGACCAAGTTCTGCCCAAACCCCAGCCCCCCGCCTGGGCTCTGCCCAAGGTGCGGAAGGGAAGGCCACTGAAAATCAGACCATAGTCTGGCCCCTCTAGGTTAGACCTCAGCAAGGCCGCCCCCTGGCTGCAGTTTGGAGCTCCCAGACCCCCTGGGACTGGCCACTGAAGACTGAAGCTGCCCAGGCCCCGACAATGCCCCATAGACTTACATCACCAGGACAGAGCCTCGGGGTACGATTGTGGTGGCAGGTAAGCTGATCTCTTTTTAATTGACACTGGGGCCACTTATCCTGCCCTCTCCTAATTCGCTAGGGCCCTTGTCCCTCCTCAGTCTCTGTTATGGGGGTTGACAGATTAGTCTCTGTCATTAGCCACCTCACCTCTACACTATGTCTTCTTAATAAATAATCCTTATCTACTCTTCCTGCCCAACCGAAAGGATACAGGCATCCCCTCATAAAGCCCAACTGTCCCAATCAAGGGTCACCTACCTCAATTTCACTCACCCGACAAAGCCACGCCATTCCTTAGAGTATGAAAGCCTTATCTCCATGGCTGTCCCCTTCTTTAAACAAGAAATGCTCCCCGCTTGCCTCTGAGTTCCCAACTTCAGTCTTCTCAAAAAACTCCTCTATAACATGACATGGCCAAGGGACTTCTCTCTGAGCCTTTAGATCCCAAAGTCATCATTCTTACCCCTTTAATCCTCTGAAAACTGCTCTCTCCTCAGGCCCTTCTCACACCCTCTCCTCCTTTCCCGGCTTTCTTTTCTGCAAAACTACAAACACTTACTTGACAGTCTGGCTAATATCACCCAAACCTTATCTATAAGGAAAAATGTAGCACTTTTAAATCCAAGCAGCTAGAGGCCTGGGAACAGATTCCTGGGCCTGATCCCTCCCCCTCCCCGCTGCCTTCTCTCCAGCCTCCTATGCCTATACATGATCTTCCTAAGTTTTTGACAAATCAAAAGCTTTGGAACATTGCTGAATTAAATGATAAACATCTAAATATTCCAACAAGTTTTAAGTTCACCTGGTTTTACCTTTTACTACAGAAAATCTAAAAATATATTTCTTAAAAGTGAGAATGTTCATAAATGTCAATGTAAGAAATGCTAGCTATTTACATCTGATTATAATTGGAAAACTGAGGTTTAAATATTGTATGGTTTTAATAATAGAAGGCATGGGCATACATTTTAAATTTTATTTAAAAAATATGTTTTATTGATTTTTTACAGAGAGGAAGAGAGAGAGATAGAGAGCTAGAAACATGGGTGAGAGAGAGACATCGATCAGTTGCCTCTTGCACACCCCCTACTGGGGATGTGCCCACAACCAAGGAACTTGCCCTTAACCGGAATTGAACCTGGGACGTTTCAGTCCGCAGGCTGACACACTGTCCACTGAGCCAAACCGGTTCCGGCCATGGGCATACATTTTAAAGGGAAAAATTAGGTCTGTGCAAGTTGCTGAAGGTATATACAAGTTGATGACAGAAAGAAAGAATATTAGAGTAGAAATACTTAATGGAAGGTCTAAGGCATGGTTATGCATTTTTGAAGGACATAGAAAGAAGATTTGAAGGCTAATTTGAAAGTGTAAAATTTGTGAAGGTTGCATATGTGATGAGAAGGAAAGGAGAAATGTTGAAAGAAAAAAATGAGTTCTAAAGTTAACTATTTACAAGAATTGTAAAAGGGTCATAAAAATCCCAGGGAAGTTTAAACCAAGGCCAGAACACTAGCTAATTTATAGCCTGCCTGTAACTAACAGTCCCTTATCTGCCCTGACAAGGACAGAGCAAATGGTTAATACAGAAAGGGAGGGGGAGAAGGGGAAAATAAAAGAACAGAAAAAAAAGGGGGAATCTTTTAAGCAGTAAAGCGAGTGGTTTCAGTCTCCAAGCTTGCCAGGACAAGGTTGCTGGCTACTTCTTAAGCTAAACCAGAATATTCAGCAGCAGAATTTTAAGACAGAAGCATACATAATACCTCAGACCCCCACCCAGCCTGCTCTTCAGATTGGTGGTGGTGCGGAGACATCTGTACTTCATGGGTCAAATGTATAAGTTTACTTATGCTGCTTTTTCAATAAAGGTGCATAGTCTAATTACTTGATAAGCTAACTTTTTACAATATAATGAAGGTTTCATATAAACTGTTCTCAAAACTGCAATAGATTTCTGGGTGTTAATTTTATATCCTGCTACATTGCTGAATTCATTGATGAAGTCTAATACTTTTTTAGGGTTGTCTACATACAGTTTCATGTCATCTGTGAATAGGGCAGTTTTACTTCTTCTTTTCCAATTTGGATGTTTTTATTCCTTCTTCTTGTCTGATTGCTATGGCTAGCTCTTCCAGTGCTATGTCAAACAGGAGTAGTGAAAGTGGACATCCCTGTCTTGTTCCTGTTCTTAGGGAAAATGCTTTTAGTTTTTGCCCATTGAGTATGATGTTGGCTGTAGGTTTGTCACATAAGGCTTTTATTATGTTGAGGTATGATCCCTCTATTCCCACTTTGCTGAGTGTTTTTATCAGAAAAGAGTGTTGGACTTTGTCAAATGCCTTTTCTGCATCAATTTATATGATTATGTGATTTTTGTCTCTCACTTTGTTTATGTGATATATCACATTTATTGATTTGTGGATATTGTACCATCCTTGCATCCCTGGAATAAATCCCACTTGGTCATAGTGTATGATCTTTCTGATTTAATGCTGGACCCAGTTTGCTAGAATTTTGTTGAGGATTTTAGCATCTATGTTCATCAGGGATATTGGCCTGTAATTCTCTTTCTATGTGGTGTCTTTATCTGGTTTTAGGATTAGGGTCATGCTGGCTTCATAGAAAGAACTTGGAAGTGTGCCTTCCTCTTGAATTTTTTTGAATAGTCTGAGAAGGATTGGTTTTAATTCTTCTTTGAATGTTCGGTAAAACTCCCCTGTGAAGCCATACTGTCCAGGGCTTTTGTTTGCTGGAAAGATTTTGATTACTGTCTTAATTTCATCAGTAGTTATCAGCCTAATCAGGTTTTTTTTTTATTATTATTCTTTCTGATTGAGTTTTGGGAGCTTGTGTTTTTCTAGGAATATGTCCATTTTGTCTGGGTTGGCCAGTTGTTGGAGTAGAGTTGGTTGTATTATTATTATTATTATTATTATTATTATTATATTATTATTATTATTTACAATCCTTTGTATTTCTGTGGGGTCTGTTGTTATTTCACCTCTTTCATTTCTGATTTTGCTTATTTGGGTCCTCTCTCTTTGCTTCTTGGTGAGACTGGCTAGAGGTTCATCAATCTTGTTTATCCTTTCAAGAAACAGCTCTTGGTTTCATTGATCTTTTGTATTGCATTTTTGTTTGTTTTGTTTTGTTATTTTTTTGTTTTGTTTTGTTTTGGTCTCTATGTTGTTTATTTCTGCTCTGATCTTTATTATCTCCTTCCTTCTGCTTACTGTGGGCTTTTCTTGTTGCTCTCTTTCTAATTCTTTAAGTTGTAGGGTTAGATAATTTATTATCATTTTTTCTTTCTTTTTTTTTTTTTTTTTTAGGTAGGCCTGTAGAGCTATGAACTTCTCTCTCAGGACTGCTTTCATTGTGTCCCATAGATTTTGCATTGTTGAGCTATGAACTTCTCTCTCAGGACTGCTTCCATTGTGTCCCATAGATTTTGGATTGTTGTGTTTTCATTGTCATTTGTATCCAGGATGCTTTTTATATCTTCTTTGATCTCTTTGGTAACCCAATCATTGTTTAATAGCATACTACTTAACCTTCAAGTGTTTGATTTTTTAAATTGTTTTTATTGTAGATGATTTCCAATTTTAGGCCATTGTGACCTGAGAAGATGCTTGTTATGATTTCTATCTTCTTGAATTTATTTGATTTTTTTAATATACTTTATTGATTTTTTACAGAGAGGAAGGGAGAGGGATAGGGAGTTAGAAACATCGATGAGAGAGAAACATTGATCAGTTGCCTCCTGCACACCCCCTACTGGGGATGTGCCTGCAACCAAGGTACATGCCCTTGGCCAGAATAGAATCTGGGACTCTTTAGTCTGCAGGCCGATGCTCTATCCACTGAGCCAAACCAGCAATGGCTATCTTCTTGATTTTGTAGAGACTTTACCTGTGTCCAAATATCTGGTCTATCTTTGAAAATGTCCCATGTGCACTTGAGAAGAATGTATTTTCTGTGGCTTTGGGGTGAAATATTCTAAAGATGTCAATTAGGCCCATCTGATCCAGTGAGTCATTTAGGATTGCTGTGTCTTTGCTGATTTTTTGTTTACAGGATTTATCCAGTGGTGTTAGTGGGGTATTAAAGTCCCCTACTATGACTGTATTTCTATCTATCTCTCCCTTGATATCTTCCAGAAGTTGTTTTATATATTTGGGTGCTCCTGTATTGGGTGCATATATGTTTATCAGAGTTATATCTTCTTGTTGAATTGCTCTCTTTAGTATTATGTAGTGGCCTTCTTTATCTCTTGTTATGGCCTTTACTTCAACGTCTATTTTGTCCAATATAAGTGCTGAAACCCCAGTTTATTTCTCATTTCCATTTGCCTGAAAATTTTTTTCCATCCCTTCACTATCAGTCTATGTGAATCCTTTGTTCTGAGGTGGGTCTCTTACAACCAGCAAATGTATGGGTCATGTTTTCTTATCCATTCAGCTACCCTATGTCTTTTTATTGGTGCATTTAATCCATTTACATTTAATGTTATTATTGATAAGTACTCGTTTGTTGTCATTTTTATTCTTAATGTTTGTGTTTCATCTTGCCTTTATGTTTCTTCTTTTTATAGCAGCCCCATTAGCATTTCTTGCATTGCTATAAAAATCTCTTCGCCCTTTTTTTGTCTGTGAAGCTCCTGATTCCACCTTCAATTTTGAATGATAGCCTTGCTGGGTATAGTATTCTTGGATTCAGTCCCTTGCTTTGCATCACTTTGTATATTTCATTCCATTCCCTTCTGTACTGATGTGTTTCTGTTGAGAAATCAGTTGATATTCTAATGGGAGATCCCTTGCAGGTAACTTTCTGTCTCTCTCTGGCAGCCCTTAAGATTCTTACTTTGTTGTTGATGTTTGCCAATTTAATTATGATGTGTCTTGGTGTTGGTCTTTTTGGATTCATCTTGTTTGGGACTCTATGAGCTTTTTGGACATGCGTAGTTTTTTTCGTGCCAATATCAGGGAAGTTTTCTGTCATTATTTCTTCAAACGGGTTTTCTATTCCTTGCCGTGCTTCTTCTCCTTCTGGTATCCCCATTATGCAGATGTTGTTTTGTTTTGGGTGTCCCAAAGCTCCCTTAGGATCTCCTCCCGCTTTTTAAGTTTTCTTTCCAGTTGCTGCTATGTTTGTGTGTTTTTTCCTACCTTGTCTTCTAATTTGCTGATGCGGTCCTCAGCCTCTTCTAATCTACTATTTAAGCCTTCCATTGAGTTCTTTATTGCTGCTATGTCGTTCTTCATTTACTCTTGGTTCCTTTTCATGTTGGTGACATTCTCATTCAGCTCCTTATAATTCACATTGAGTTTTGTTCTATTTGTCATCCATCCATTTGAGCATCCTTATAACCATTATACTGAATTCTTTCTCTGACATGTTACTTGCCTCCATTTCATTTAATTCCCTTTTTGGTGATTCCTCATCTTCTTTCCTTCGGGAACTTTTTTTTTTTGTCTCCCCATTTTCTGCTGTAACCTTGTAATTGTTCCTGTGTCTTAGATGCAACTTCTTTTTATCCAGGTTCTTTTTGGGGTGGTGCTAGTAGTGTGGTCTCTCATGTCTCCCATGTTTGGTGATCTAGTGGAGCTCCCTAATTAAGCTATTTGGGTTGTCTTAATTTAGTTGGATCTTGAATGTTAGTTTCTTATTCATGGATTAAGTCTCGTCACAGATTGGTAATGTGACTCACCCCTGGCTTCATTGTTCAAGCTGTTTCGGATGTGATCACGGTTGGGGCTCTTTTGGAAATGGTTGTCTGAGGTCTCACTGGTATGTGCTCACTGTGGGTTCCCAGAGTCCACGGGAAGTAGTCTTGGGGCATGAAGCTCAGGTACTGTGATTTTGGTCAGTGTGTTATGACTATTGCTGGATTAGCTGTCACTCTGAAACTCACCAGGAGAGGCCCAGAGTCCATGACAATTGGGGCAGGTGTCTCGTAGTCTGTGGTTCAGGCAATGGGACTCTGGCCAAAGTGATTTCCCTCTTTGAATCATGAGGGGTTTCAAGACCCAGCAGCTGAGGATATGGGAATCTCAGAGTATTTGGCTGAAACAATGTGACCTTGTCGAGGGAAGCAAAGTCTCATTAACTCACCAACCTGGCCAGAGGGAGGTAGCTGGGAGGGAGATGTTGTGGATCCTGCTAAGGGAGCTGTGTGCCTTTGGTTGGATACACAGACATCCAGTGGAAGCTCAAAGAGGGGCCCAGGAGCTGTCTGCAAAGGGTGTGTGCTCGTGGAGCCCAAAATCTGGATTGGAGCATTTGTGGTGTGTCACTGGCCCCGTGGAGGAAGAATTCAAAGTTTCAGCTTCAGGAGATATGTGCCCTTGATTGGATATGCACACCCAGTGGCTGCTTACAGAGGTTCCCAGGAGCGGTCTGCTGTGGCAGTAGGCTCAAGTGGCCCATGTGTTGGAGTGGCGCTACCTCAGGGACTGGATGCCAGCAGTCAGAGTTGTGCCTTGCAGCAGCCTAGAGAAGCACACAGGGGCCACCTGCTGGAGCAGTGGGCTCAGGAGGTTTTCAAGTTAAATTGGTGCAATTGAAGTGTCCAGAGGTTGACAGCCGAGGAGGCGGAAGTTCTAGTTTCTGCTGCCAGGGCCTTACACCCTTGGTTGGAAACAAGTGTGCCTAATGGCAGCTAACAGAGGAATCTGGGAGTCACCTGCTGGTCACATTGCACTCAGGTGGCCTGAATGCAAAAACCACATGACCACAGTGTATGAAGGTAGCAGTTAGGAATGCGGAAATCCAAATTTCTACTGCTGGCACCGTGCACCCTTGTTTGGATATGAGTGCCTCCAGCAGGGGCTCAAGGAGGCACCCAGAAGCCACCTATAGGGGCAGAGGGCTCAGTAGCCTGCATGCTAGGAAGACGAAACTGTAGTGTCTGGAGGTAAGCAGCCGGGGAAGGGGATGTCACAGTTTTTGCTGCCTTGCACCCTTAGTTGAATTTGCACGTGCCCAGTGAGGGCTCACAGAGGCACCCAGGAGCTGCCTGTCTGTTGGTGGGGCTCAGGAAGCCTACACACTGGAAAGGAGTGACTAGTGTCTGGAGTTTGGTAGCTGTGCAGGAGGAAGACTCAGTTTTTCCTGCTGGAGCATTGTTCCCTTCCTTGGTTGGATTTGCGCATGGCCAGGGGTGGCTCACAGAGGCACCCGGGGGCTGTTTGCAAGGGCAGTGCAATCAGAGGGACCTTTGCACTGCAGCTGTGACAATAAGGTGCCTGTGGGCAGGCAGTCAGGAGTGAGGGAAATCCAAATTTCTACAGTCAGGGCCTTGCACCCTTGGTTCGACTCACGTGTGCCCAGTGGTGGCTCACAGAGGCACCTGGGGTCCTTTTGCCAGTGCGGATCACTCACACACTCAGAGGAGCCTTGGCGCTGAAGCTGCATGACCAAGATGTCTTTGGGAGGGCAGCTGGGAAGGGGGGGGGGATTCAGAATTTCTACTGCTGGGACAGTGTGCCCTTTTTTGGATAAAAGTGTGTCCAGTAGGGGCTCACAGTGGCACCCAAGAGCGGCTGGTGGGACAGTGTGCTCAGGAGGCCTGTGCTCTGTAAAAGTGACAATCCAAAGGTTGGCAGATGGAGAGGGGGGGAAGTTACACTTACTGCTGAGGGAGCCATGCACACTTGGAGATGGATGTCCCAGGGTCTGCAGGTCTGTGGGCAGAGCATCAGGATCTTGGCTGGAGTGGCTGCAGCATCGTGGGCAGTGTCCAAGGCCAGTGTTGGTGGTGATGCTAATGAGTTCATAGAAGAGGCCACTCTCCCCTTCAAGATGTTGTGGGCTGCGTGCCTGAGCCCTGTAGCCCGGGAAGTGCCCACCTTGGTGGTAGATGCTCCCTGTCCAGGACAGCCTGTTCTGCCAGCCCCTGCTACTCCTGCCAGATTTAACTCTCCTTCACTCAGTCACACAAACACTACATACATCCACACACTCTCCTTTTAGCCCCTAAGCGACTCACACTCTCTCTCACAAATGTCCTGCCAGCTGCCATTGGTTTAAGTTTTGATAATCTTTAAATTGGGTATATTTGACAGCTTTTCTGAATGTGATATTTCAAGAATTTAAGTTAGAGATGGCTTTGTGACACCCTGAGGGCTCTGAGGTGATGCAAAGATTTATTCTCTCTCCCTAAAAAGAAATGTTTTTGAACTAAATTAGACCAATACAATATACTTGAAATTACATAAGGAAGTAAGCTCTGCAGGCTGGGTTGGGTAACAAGATTAATGCTTCCATGATAACAGGTGGTTCTTGAATGAGGATGGACCACATTCCGAGGGTGGTCCTGGGTCCCAGAGGTATACATCTCCCAGCCAGATTAACGTGTCCTTTCTTTGAACAGAAAGGACAATCATAGGTAACAGCATAATCAAAATAAAATCGTACTTTCACATGAAGTTTTCCCTGTTACAAAATTGGTCAAGAAAATGCTTTAGGTAATAATTGGCTTTAAAAATCTCAAAGTTGTTAAGATATAATAAATATATGTAACTAAAATGAAGTATTTGTAATAAAACTTTTTGTAATAATTATAAATATGCTAATAATAAAAGTCCAGTCATTTAAGAGGAGTCTGACTGTTCTCTCTGTTGGAGGAAGGAACCAGTCGCCCTTCTCCCTGTAAAGTAGAGAAGCCGCAGCAGTAACCTTAGATGTTATCTCTAAGGAAGAATGTAGCAGTTTAAATCCAAGTGGCTAGAGGCCTGGGAACAGTCTACTGGACCTACTCCCTCCTCCCCCAGCCTCTTAGGCATACATGATTTTCCAAAGTCTGGGGTAACTTAAAGACTTTGAAACATTGCTGGATTAAATAATAAACATCTAGATATTTTAAAATAACATAAGAACTGAGACATTAATTGCTAGACAAGTTTTAATTCACCTGCTCTTAGCTTTTATTACCGAAGGTCTCTTTGTAATTTGATGAAGGTATATTTTCTTCATTAAAAAAAAAGTAAGAATACATTTAAAGTGTGTTCATAAATGTTAATCTAAGAAATTCTGGCTGTTTACTTTTTTGGTTATCATTGAAGAAAAATTAACCTTTTGCACTCGGATATCGAGTGTGACTCGACACGGTTAGCGTTAGAATAAAGGAATCGAGAAAAAAGCAAGCGAGTGCAAAGGGTTAAGGTTTCTAAGAATGAAGAATTCTAATACATTTTAAAGAAAAAAAAGAAAGAAAATGTATGTACAAGTTACTGAAGGTATGACAGAAAGAAAGAATATTAGAGTAGAAATACTTAGTGGAAGGTCTAAGGCATGGTTATGTATTTTTGAAGAAAAAAGAAGGTGGTTTCTAAAGATGGTTATTTCTCAATGTTGTAAGAATGTCTATGGAAGTTATAAGAAGTTTGTAGAAAGAAATGAAAAAGGAAATTGATTATATGTTACAGGCCAATAGGCCAGGATAAGCAGAACAGGGAAACTGCAATATTAAAACAGCAGTTTGCAACCATCTAAAAAACTCTGTCTGCTAAACCAAGGACACTTAAGAGTCAATGATTTGTATTTTGGCCCCCTAAACAGAGGGTAAATAGCTTATGTCAAAGAATCCAGGGAGACTGATGGGAGAAATCCAATTAGTGTCATTTACTGTCTACACCCAAAGACAAATGAAGTTAGAAAATAAGCATTATTTTGGATAGTTTTTTCATTTAATAAAAAGGAAAGACCATCTTTCAGACATGGGAACTGAAGTTTGCTAGCCTATGTTCCTGTCTAATACACTTGAATATGTAATCTTTTGGTAAAATCAAGTTTGACAATCCTTCAAGAGTTTGAATTTTAAGCAACATTTTCTTGGTCTAGAATTGGCTTTGGATCATCCCAATATGCTCTGAAATGCCTTGAATGTTTGTTTTCTCTCTCATAAAGTAAAGTTTTATACTGAAGGTACATAGGAACCTTTGTCAAATACAGTTATAACCAATGGTTATTAGTTATAATATTATAGTATATTGGGTTTTACAGAAAGAGCAACATTCCATTTCATCTGCATTATAATAAAATCCATAACTGTATCATTTTAAATTTCTTCTTGTCATTTGGAGACAGTTACTGTTTTGTTATAATGCATTTGGAAAAATATTACATCTTCTGAAGAGTAAATGGAAAGGACTGTAATAAAAATCAGAAGTCCTTAAAGCAGGTCAGTGTATTTTTCTCCCTATATGATCCCTCTGAAATTTGGCAATTCTTAATGAATGAATCAGGGCAATGCATTTCTTTGCATAAATTCAATAAAACCGGTTTCAAATGGTGGTCTTATTGACTGAAAACTTTGACTGCAGTGTCATATTTTAAGAGTCCTGTCTGGACTCTGAAGACTTGAAGCCAATAAGAGTGCCATGGAGAAAGCCTGGTATCCTGCTTGGTAGCCCTGAAAATGGCTGGTGCTGGAGCCTCAGGTCCATACCCTACCATCACTGGTGGTTGGTTAGAGTGGAAAGGGAGCAATGAGGGTGCCTCTGTGTCCCTGCGGAACCCCCAAGCACTCTAGGTCACAACAAGTAGGAGGGCTGCTGAGATGGGCCTTGAAGCCTAAGGGGCAGGCCTGGGTGGAGCCTCTGCAGGTGAGGAATTCACCTAACCCAGCAGATACTGCAGGCAGGCCTCATGGCAGCTGGATGGCTTGGCTTCCCTGCCCTACGGGGCACACTAAGATTCAATCATGAAATTCCGGCAAAGGTGGTCAGTTACCATTCTTTTTGTGTTAATGCAAACATTCACGCCAAATTGAATGCAATAGATAAATTGGTCCTAATTTGGCCCTATAATAAACATAAGGGTGATTTTAAGGAGAAAATTTTTATTTTAGTAGGAAATTGTTAGAACTGAAATGTTTCCTTTCCCTTCCACCAGACCATTTGTTGTAACTCTTGCTGTTCTAATTGCTCAATAATACTAAATTTTATAATACAGTTTGTCTCCGCCAGGTCACACGCCCACCTCCTTCTGTGCCCAGGCCTCATCGTCCCTCTGACAGAGAGCAAGGATCTGCGGGCTCTGAGAGAAAACTTTGTCCCTTCTCAGCATGGAAGTAGCCAGAGGAGGCCACCGATGCCCATTTTCCCTGAAGGATTCAGAGCCAGGTTCCTTGAGGGGATGTGTTAGGCAGTTAGACAGACATGAGCAGAGCAAGGACGATGGGCCAAGTGGAGAGGAAATAGATGGGACCCTGAGATGTGCTTCTCACCACTCCAAGTGCTCAGAGTCCAGGAATGAAGGAATCTGTATAGACTCCCTCTCCCTTCCTCTAAGAAAGCCAACAGGTTTTAGAACAGCTAATAGAGATAGAATCAGTAAGCCCTGAAGACCCAGATGTTACCCCAGACTAGATCTCTGGACTGCCATTACAATCCCTTGGGTGATGAAGATGAAAAAGACTTGAGCTGCTGAACATCCTACTCTTTAGCTTTGAGTCTTCTATTGAATCCCCAAGGCTGAAAATCAGCTTGAGGTTCAAGGGGAGGGGGGAGTGAAGAGGAAAATAAGATATTTTTGGGGGGAGGAAGGGGGCTAGCAGCCTGACTCTGTACTTAGTTAATCAGTATCCCTAATGCACATTCCTGTTAGCCTATAGTCTAGTCACTGCCCCTTCCTTAATTATCTGGTCCTGCAAGACCTATTTACCTAAATACTCCCATTTTACAGAGGCCATAAACCGTGAACCATACACAAACTCCGGAGGGGGTTATCCGTGCTGGTGGCAGGCCAGGCCTTTAGGTGTGGTCTCATGGCCCCCATCCCAACACACGGGCTCTTTGCAAATCCCATGAAAGGTCTGGAAGTCCCATCCATATTTGGGGGACAAAGAAACCAAATGGTATAAAGAGAGGGCTACCTCCATATTGGTGGGCTCCAGATTTGGAAACAGTCTCTCCTGAGTCACTGTACTAGTGCATGTGAAACCTGTGATAATAAATGGGTTTTTCTGTATTTCCAAGTACTCCTGTGTATTTTTTGGTCACCTGGTAAATTGTGTGACAGTGGGTGAGGTCACAGTGGGTGAGGTCACAGTAGGTGAGGCCACAGTGGTTCTGCTGGTTTTATGAGCAGCAGCCTCCTGCCCATGCGGGTCATTGCAGCGTGGAAACACCCAGCTATTTTAAGCCTGGATCCAAGGAATGGCAAGTCAGTGGCAACAGGTTCAACAGAGCTCTGGGAGATTCATTATTTTATTTTTATTTATGAAGAGGAAACAAATTTGTAAAGGAAATGCCTCTTTGTCCTCTTCCTGCAACCTGCTTTTGGGCTGGATTACTGAGTTTAGTGAGTCCTGAATCCATGCAGGTATTCTGAGCACAACTTACTGGCCCTGAGTGCCCCCTGGTGTCCTGAGCGTCCCCTGCAGCATAGCCCTGCTGCTTCCCTCAGGGAGGTTTGTTTCTGGGCTCACACTGACTTCCCCTCACTGTGTCTCTAGCTCAGTAATGCACGGTTGTGTCCTTGGCTCTCAGGCTTCTCATGTGCAGATACAGCGTGTTCTTGTCGTTGTCTCTGGAGATGGTGAATCGGCCCTTCACAGAGGCGGCATACTATGTGGTACTACTATCACCCATAATGTCTGAGACCCACTCCAGCCCCTTCCCTGGAGCCTGGCGGACCCAGCTCATCCAGGAGCTACTGAAGGTGAATCCAGAGGCTGCACAGGAGAGTCTCAGAGACCCCCCAGGCGGCACCAAGCCTCCCCCAGACTCCACCAGCTGCACCTCACACTGGACACCTGCAAACACAGAGACACAAGGTGGACTTAGAATCATATGGAAGCAAAAACTGGCTTAGGCAAAGGTTTCAGCGCTCCCCTCTCCTGAGAATGACCTTGAAGAATGATCAGGAGGAAAACGCAGCTTGGCATCAAGTCCATGGTGGAGCCACTGGGGTCCTTTCTCAGGCACTTGGGTTCTGGGTGTTCCCAACATGTGGGGCCAGGCCCTCGTTTATGAGCAGGAGGAGAGCCACATTTGTATGGAGTCTGGATATAATGGAGCAGATGCTCTAGAGTCTGTCCTGGAGTTGGAGAGCCAGTTAGCCAATCACCTGCCAGACCTGAAGACCATAGCCTCTGGCAACAAGGAATATGATGTCTTATGCTTCGTGGGAAAGTACCTGGATGAACTACCTGGAACAGCAGCTTGTGCATCATAAAGCATCAGAAAAGCAGACCCAGGAGGAGGGAGACCCATTGGAAATGCCTGCTGACATGTCAGGGAAATAGACCCAACACCTCAAGGCAACTAGGCCAATCTCCCCAATCAGCTGCATAAGATCCTGATCTTCTCCACTTGACTGAAGACTGCTGTCCTTTGCTGGTGTATACACAAACAAGTCTGTTGCTGCACTTATATAAAAGAAAAGTGCAATCACGCTGGGGAGGGAAGGGCATGGCAGGTCAAATACCACAAAACCTTACTTCTCTCTTCCTTTTTAAAAATATGTTTTTAATTGATTTTAGAAAGAGGGGAAGGGAGAGGGATAGAGAGGTAGAAACATCAAGAGAGACAAACCTGGTTGGGTTGCCTTCTGCACAACCCACACTGGGGACTGAGCCTGCAACCCAGGCATGTGCCCTGACTAGGAATTGATTTGGTGACTGCCAGAAGCCAATTCCAGCATGTCAATAGGGATGTATCATCTGGAGATGACTGAGGGCATTTTCCCAAACCTGAAAAGGATGCATAAAATGATTGGTTGCTGCCAGACAGCTAAGGGCATCTTAATCTACATGTTATTACCTCCTACTAGCCAAACACCTGAACAGCCGTAGGCAAATTCTTCCAATCTGACAATGGATTCTGTGTATATGAAACCCTACCCTTTGTTGTGTATATCGCTACCTTGCCTTAGGACAATTTGTGTTAATAAATATCAAGGGTTCCTGAGACAAGGAGAACTTAGTTCTTTAAGGTAAGTTTTTCTGACTCCCCAATCTGCCTTTCAAAATTATGTTTCGTCTCTGGACTCTTATTTAATTTACGCACAGCCCCTTCTCCAGATTTCTGAACCCTTCTAGATGCTTTATCAAGACCACTGGCAGGTGACCACTTGGTGCCTGGGTCAATGGTCAACCACTGAGCCACATGAGCCAGGCTGCATCTTCTTTTCTTTATCCTCACCTGAGGATGTGTTCATTGATTTTTAGAGGGAAATGAAAGGAGAGAGAGAAACATTGTTCAGTTGCCTCCCATATATTCCCATACTGCAAATCAAACCTGCAAAAATTTCATTTATTTATTTATTAGAGGCCCGGTGTGCAAATACATGCATGGTTCGTGTCCCTTGGCCTGGCTGGTGATCAGTGCCAATCTGGGCTGTCTTGCCCAGTCCCAATGGGGGCTGGCCTGGGGGAAGGACCATGGGAGGTTGGCCAGCCACAGAAGGGTGGATGTGACAGTGTACTGACCACCACGGGGCAGTTCCTGCATTGAGTGTATGCCCCCTGTTGGTCAGTGTCCATCATAGTGACCAGTTGACCGGTTGACTGGTAGTTCAGTCACTTGGACACTTAGGCTTTTATATGTAGAGACTTATTTATTTAAATATATTGATATTAGAGAGGAAGGGAGAGGGAGAGAGAGATAGAAACATCAATGATGAAAGAGAATCATTGATAGGTTGCCTCCTGCATACCCCACTGGGGGTGTTGCTCACAACCTGGGCAAGTGCACTAGCTCGGAATTGAACAGTGACTTCCTGTTTCCTAGGTTGATGCTCAAACACTGAGCCACACTGCTGGGCTGTTGCTGCACTTTTAGGATTCACAGAGCTCCCTGTGCACCTGGTCTCTGGTCAGTGAGATGATGGAAACATTATAGGTGACCAGGCACCAGCCCTTCCCTGACTGCCCTCTGACCACAATGGCCACAGGCATGTCCACCATGATGCTCTGCAGCTCAGAGGCCCCTGGAGGTTCCCTCAGCACAGGTGTGAGCTGTTGGAGGTGCTCTGAGGTCAGTGGTCAGCTGTGTCTCCACCTGACAAAAGTGGGGCCCCCACACATCACACACGTGGGCACTGCACGTGGGCTCAGTAGGGCAGCTGAGGCCGGCTTCAGGTCGCCTGAGTGGCCCTGGCCCTGGCGTCTTAGGGAGGGCCTGGCACAGGAGATGGGCATGAGGGGATGGCGTGGGGGTGCATTAGAGATAAAACCTACCAGGCAGGAAGTAGAGGGCAGAGTGCAGCCACACAGGACATCCTATGCAGGCCCGATGGGGTGAGAACGTGGATGATACCTGACAGAGGGTGAGGATGGGATGGTGTCTCTGGAGCTTGGAGGCACAGCAGAGGTGGGTGGGGACCAAGTCTCCTTCAGCAGGTTCTCAGAATCCTTGTGGATTCTCCAGGGGAAGAGGGACAGCTGTTGGGACACATCCCGCAGGACTGTGTTCTGAGACCCGCTGGGAACAGGGCCCAGCAGGGCAGTGACAAGCCCCATCACTGGGCCTCCTTCCTGCCTCCATCCCAGGACACACTGAGCTGGGTCCACCTTGCAGGCTCACAAAAAGAAGTAGTGTCCACGGGATCAGAACCTGAACCGCCATGTGCAGAGACAAGTGGCTAACTGCTCTCAAAGACTCCTCCCAGGGCTGAAGGAGAAGCTGATCACCCTCAGGTGAGGTTTGGGGCCAGGATTCTGCGTTCCCCACTCAGCACTGCACAGGAGGGTGGATGACGTCTCTCTCAGTGAGGGGAAAAGAGAATCCCTACAATGTTTTCTTTGTCAACCTGGAGAACAACCTTCAGGAACATGGTGACAGGAAGGGCGCAGATGAGAAGACCACCAGATCTGAAAACAGCCACTTCCTACTTTTTTGCCTGCAGAGAATCTAATTCAAGACACAAAGAAGGAAGCAGGAACTGCCCCAGGGACAACAGGAGGGAAGAAAGCATTGACCCATTTAGGAAGCCCTGTAACCCCTCCAGGGAAAGCATCTGAGTTGGGACCTTCCCTTTGCTGGTCCTGAGCGCCCCCTGGTGTCCTGGATGCTCCCTGCAGCCCAGCCCTGCTGCCTCCCTCAGGGAGGAGGTTCGTGTCAGGGCTCACACTGACTTCCCCTCACTGTGTCTGCTGTACAGTAATACACGGCTGTGTCCTCAGCTGTCAGGCTGTTCATTTGCAGATACAGCGTGTTCTTGGCATTGTCTCTGGAGACGGTGAAGCGGCCCTTCACAGAGTCTGCATAGTATGTGCTACCACCTGTATTAGTAATCCGTGCGACCCACTCCAGCCCCTTCTCTGGAGCCTGGCGGACCCAGTCCATGTGGTAGCTACTGAAGGTGAATCCAGAGGCTGCACAGGAGAGTCTCAGAGACCCCCCAGGCGGCACCAAGCCTCCCCCAGACTCCACCAGCTGCACCTCACACTGGACACCTGCAACACAGAGACACAAGGTGGACTTAGAATCACATGGAAGCACAAACAGGCACAGGCACAGGTCTCAGCTCTCCCCTCTCCTGAGAATGACCTTGAAGAATGATCAGGAGGAAAACGCAGCTTGGCACCAAGTCCATGTTGGAGCCGCTGGGGTCCTTTCTCAGGTACGTGGGTTCTGGGTGTCTCCCCAGCATGTGGGGCTGGGCCCTCTTTTATGAGCAGGAGGAGAGCCCCATTTGCATGGAGTCTGGATATAAGGGTGCAGCTGGAACCCTGGGGTGACCCCAGATGGGAAAGGACTCAAGGATGCTGGCCACAGGGGGTCCTGTCCTGACCCACCCTCCCTCCCTCCTTTCCCAAGACCCAGTCATCCTGACCCCATTCCTTTGGGGGCAGCTTCCAGGATTGAGAGTCTTCCATCCTTGGGGTTTTGATGAGGACCCAGGGGTGCTGCCCCAGAGGTGCGTGGATGGGGCTTCCTCTCGCTCTCCTTCACCCGCCGTGGGCCATGGTGCCTTTCTGGGGTTTGGGAATAAGAGCTTGCATTGGAATGATGCTTTTATTTTGAAACTAAAAATGGTCTTCATCATTTTCCACAATCAGCTCTTCCATAAAACTCTCACTTGGACATGTGACGAGGCAGGAGCCGCTAGGGTGTATGCTTTGCCTGCAGCCTCTGACTCAAAACTGCTGTCCCAGTCCCAAGCATGCAGCTGCCTTCCTGAAACCACACAACTCTCTCAATTTCCATGCTGTTCACGTGCAAAAGTCTTGTTTTCCCAGACTCAAATTGGGAGAAGTTCCATCATTCACAAATGGAGCCCTTGCTGGTGTTGCTCAGTGGTTGGAGCATGGGCCCAGGTAGCAAAGGTCTCGGGTTCAATTCCTGGTCAAGGGCACATACCTGGGTTCCAAGTTTTCTCCTGGTCCCTGCTTAGGGAACCTGGGGAGGCAACCAATCCACGTGCCTCTCTCACATCGATGTTTCTCTCTTTCCCTCCCTCCCTCCCTCCCTCCCTCCCTCCCTCCCTCCCTCCCTCCCTCCCTCCCTCCCTCTTTTTCTCTGAAAAGTAATGGAAACATATCCTTGGGTGAGAATAAAAAATAAAAAAGGAACACGTTGGCTTTTGGAAGAAAACCCTGGGTAGAAATGGAGGCACCACGTCGTCCTTGGGGGCAGGTGAGCCCCTCCCTTCTCAGGGGCAGAGGGGCCACCTGCAGGTCAGTCCTCAGCTCTTCTTCTGGGGGCATCCCCGTCCCAAAGCCCTCCCTCTGCCCCACGCAGCACAGGCCCTGGTCAGCTCAGCTGGACTCGCTGTGGGTGAGGCCCCCACTTCCCCCACTCCCTTTGCCCAAGAGGAGACCATGCCCACCCCAGGTCTGAGCGAGCTCACCTACCCCAAACCAGGGGGCCGAGTGCCGGTTCCCGAGGGAAACCACGGCCCTGGTGTGGAGAGGGGAGACCTGCCCTGTGGACACATTATGAGCCCATTGCTCAGCTGCACTAAGCAGGGCTCATCCATGAACTGCATCAGCCGCCCACACTGAGCTGATGGATGAGGGCTGCAGGGCGGCTGCCTGGTCCCAAAGCCCTGCTCTCTGCTCAGCCTCAGACCCAGCTCACACCTCCCCAGCTGCTGCTTCAGAGATCTGGGTCCTGGTTTAATAGAAACGCAGAGATGAGGGGTTTTCAGGGCTGAGAGGACAATGGGGTGGGAGTCAGTGTGCAATGGGGCTGGCTTCTCCAGGCTGCAATCAAAATGCTTTGGAAGTGGGCACAGGCAGGTGATGGCCGCACAGCACAGCGAATGTGCCACATGCCACCGCTGTGCACTTTGTGGAGGAAACAAGGTAGACACGTGACCAGGGGCTGACAGTCACCTCACAGGGTGATCTGGTCAGAATTCCCTAACTGGGCCGTCATGGGGGAGGCACCCCCAGGCCTTAACTTTTTAGTAAAAGGTTTCTCTTTGCCTAAAGCCAGCCCTGCCCATGGTCTTGAGCATCGAGGTCAACACTCCTTTAAAACAAGCCATACCCGCCCTCAGGGGAGCACTCTTGTTAAGTGTCCTGAGATCCAACCCCTTCCTGCTCCCGCCCACCTCCATGCAGCCTTCCTTCCCTCCCTCCTCAATCCCAAATGTGTCAGAGAAGCTGTGAGAGCAACTCTGACACTGGCATTCTCAGGGGCATCTGAGATCCTGCTTCCTTGCAACTGTCCCAGGTTTGGCTCAGATAAACTCTTAAAAAATTCTCCACAGGTTTGGAGGTTCGTATGTCAACTACTTCTACATGGTTCCCTTGTGCTGTGGACTTTATGCCAATTCAACAACCAAGGGGAACCTGGAAACGTGTCACAGGGGGAGACGGGCACAGCTGGGGAGGCCTCATTGCTAAGGAAGGGAACCTTAAGTCCATGACAACCGACAGCAAAACTGTTTTCCCTCCAACACACGGGAACTGTTTAGACCTCATCCTGGCACGGTCGCAGGTTTTTAATAATTGTGTGCACTTCCCTCTCCACACGGGGAAGAAACAGGTATGAACATATGTTGAAAATGAAGAAAAGACAACATGTTGATGTAAGAAATGTCCAAACATGTAGGGAATGTTTATAAGATTTTATTGGAGCCGAACTGACAACGACTGTTGGGGAGCAAGACCTCAAATGCACAGAGAATAACCGTTTGCAGCTGCGTGTGTGCATTTGAAGTTCAGGAGGGAAGGTGAGGAAGGTGACAGGGAGGAGGGAGAGAGCCAGGCAGGGACTGGGTGCCAGGACAGTTACCAGGAGGTGCTCTCCTGAGGGGGGTCATGCTGATGTCCCAGGTGTGTTAACCCAGATGCACAGGAACCATGGATGGGGTTGCTCAAGGCAAAGATGAGCCTTTTAGTAAAGAAGTGATAGGCCTGGGTCGTGCCCACCCTCCAGAGCTGCCCAGGTAGGAATGTGTGATCAGAGCCTCCTGTGAGGGTCCTTTCAGTCAATGGATTATGTCAGAATAAAGACAGAGCCCCTTTTATGATCACAAATACAATTCCTAAAGCTCGACATAGAAAAGGGCTTTCTGTGAGTTCTGTTGCTTGGAGCAAAACTATTTTAGGACAAAGCAGGAAATGTTATCTCTGCTGAACTCTCCACCTGCTCCTGGTCTGGCCCCTGTGCTGGTCCTGAGCGCCCCCTGGTGTCCTGAGTGCCCCCTGCAGCCCAACCCCAGGGAGGTTTGTGTCTGGGCTCACACTGACTTCCCCTCACTGTGTGTCTTGCACAGTAATACATGGCCATGTCCTCGGTGGTCACGGAGCTCAGCTGCAGGGAGAACTGGTTCTTGGACGTGTCGGGGTCGATGACTAACCAACTTTGGAGAGGTGGCACGTACTCTCTGTACCACTTGGACCTGAAGTAGGTCCTTCCCAGCCACTGGAGCCCTTTCCCTGGGGGCTGTCTGACCCAGTTCCAAGTGGCACTGTTGCTGGAGACACTGTCCCCAGAGATGGCACAGGTGAGGGACAGGGTCTGCGAGGGCTTCACCATCGTGGAGCCCGACTCCTGCAGCTGCACCTGGGACAGGACACCTGGGACAGAAGGAAGCAACAAGGTTAATCAGTCCACGTCTCTGTGAACACGGCTGTGATCCGCCAGGTCCCCAGACACTGACCCCAGGGGAGCCCCAGCACGGGAAGGAAGACGAGGAAGGAGACAGCCATGTCCTTGGGTCAGCCAGACTCAGCAGGCTCTGCGGCCCCAGTGGGGCTGTATTTACACAGGAAGCCACGCCTGGCATTTGCCTGAGCATCGCTCACTGATATAAGGCCCCAGGTGCACACAGCCCACTGAGGCACAGACCCCAGTTCTGCAGCCAGATTTCTCCAGAGCCGGGTCCTTGGGCAAGTGGGACCCAAGACAGGGGTCACAGACAAGGGTGCTCAGAGGGGGCCCCCTGGGTGTGAGTGTTGTGGGCCTGACACCTATTCCAGAGCCTGTTTACCCACATTAATTGATTGGATTTCATCCATTCATTCATTCACTCATTCATTCATTCATCCATCCATTCCACCAAAACTGAGGGCCTGTGACACACCAGTATTCCTGGAGGCCACAAGGACAAATCAGTGGAGAAGACAGAGGCCCTGTCCCCATGTTCTGGGGATGCACGCCAGGTGCTTGTGTTGTTTCACAAATCAGGGGGCCGGATGAGATGCCTAATGAGCCAGTTAGTTAAGAGTCATCTTTATTGAGCCCAGGTTCAGAGCAGATGACCTCTGTCACATTCTGAGCAAACCCAGGAGGGAGTATTTCCTTTTCATATCCTTCTAGTTCTTTGTGTAAGACAGCTTGTAACCTTGAGTACATATCATATCTATATAGACACCTGTAACCTTGGATGAACAAACACTTGACAGAATTTGTGAATTAATATCAGTATCAGTGTATCAGCCCCTTTAGATGGCTAGCTTGCAAGGTCAGACAGTTAAGTTTATCTTTTACTATTATTTGAACAAAAAACAAAGTCATTTTATAGAATTAGAGACTGTCTTAAAGTGACAGAGTTTACAATGACAGAGTTTACAGGACTAGGGACTATCTGACAATAGCAGAGAATTTCAAACAGCAGTTTTGTCCAAGATGGAGGTTACTATGCTTCACTTGTGTGTCAGACACACACCATATGGCCCCCAGAGCCTCTGTTGCAGGTTTCCAGTCCTGGTTGGGGTGTGTGCAGGAGGCAACCGATGGATGTCTCTCTCTCACATTGATGGTTCTCTCTGTCTCTCCCACTCTCTTGCACTCTCTCTAAAAATCAATGGGAAAATACACTTAGTGAGGATTAACACAAAAAGTATTTTAAAAAATAAACCAAAGAATGATGGCTCCTGACAGGAGTCACAGAAGCGAGGTTCTGCTTAGGGAGTTTCCCGGTGTAGGAAATAGGCCTCTGAGCTCCACCCCAGCTTGATCAACTTTTATTGGAAAGGGTTACTGAGTGTCCCCAGGGCAAACGGAGTGCGGGAGGAGGGAAGAGGCTATAAGAACAAAGAACTGTGCACCTGAGCCAGGATGCGCAGCCTCAGCTAGACAGGGTGAGGTGGAGACAACTAGAAAAGGCCTCAGCCCATTTTAAAATGCCCCAATAGGAGCCCTAGGCCACCGCTGAGGAAACTATGAAGCTCAAAGGACTCAGCCACTGAGAAACTGGAGGAGGGACTCTACACTGAAACCAGAGCCGGTAGCAGGAATTCTTCTCGGGTCTTGTCTCAGGAATCAAAGAATGAAGTCTTCAACCAGAGGCGTTCAAACTAGGCAGGATGAGGGGATAAATAGCTGGTGATCGCTGCTCTGTGTGTACCTGCACAAGCAGACACCCCCTCTTGCAAGAACATAGTAAAAGGCTCCTTTTCCCCTATCCCAATTATGCCCCAATTAATTGGTTATCTACCTAGATTTAGTGGGGCAAACGCAGGTGACCAGGAGTCAGCAATAATGGCCTATCCCCTGGTACTTTAATGTCTAGACAGCTGAGCCGAACCAGAACACATGAACACACAAGACAGAATTAGTATGCAATCACACAGGGTTTATTTACCTACTAGGGGCCTGGTGCATGAAATTCATGCACCGGGGAGGGGTCCCTCAGCCCAGCCGGCCCCCTCTCACATACTGGGAGCCCTCAGGGGATGTTCTACTGATGGCTTGGACCTGCTACCTGTTGGGAGCGAACCTAAGCTGCAGTCTGGCCACTCTTTGTGGGAGGTGACTGGGCTGATCAGGGGAAGGCGCCAGGCCCATCACCCCACTGTTGCAGCCACTGCCAGTCACCACAGCCGCCAAGGTATTTTCATCAACACGGACTCCAGTCCCTTCACCATGAAAAAATGACAACTTTTTTTAGAGATTTTCAAGTTGTGTCTTTCATAGAATATGACATTTCTTTCTTTATTTTTCTTTTTATCCTCACCTGAGGATATGTTTCCATTGATTGTTTTCCCCTTCCCTCCGATCCCAGGCTCGGCCCCTTCCCAAGCCTACAGCCTCTTTGCTAGACTTTAGTCTTGGGAAGGGGGAGCCCGCCCCTCCGATGGCCGGCTGGGAGTGACCTGGGTGCCAAGGAGGTTCCTGGGACCCAGGTATGTATGCAAATTAACCACCATCTTTGTTGGGTTAATTTGCATACTCACTCTGATTGGCTGTGTGCAAAGCAGAGGTACAGTCAATTTTCATGTTTCTCTATTATTAGGAAAGATTCCTAGTGGGTCTTAGGCTCTTGCAAGGCCATCCAGCGATGCACACCGAAAGATGGAAGAGGAAGACAGAGACAGACATGCAGCCGCAGTTGATTCAGGCTCACACAGCAGAGCAGTCAGTCAGGGGCTCGACTCACGGAGCGACATGGAGTCCTCCTCCTCTATCAGGTAGGAGATGTCCACTGAAGAAGGTCCGGAGCTTATATAGCGGGTAGTAAACAACTTGTGTCTTATCAGTGTGGGCCAGACGGTGTGTTCTATGCTAAGAGCAGGGCGTTCACACTTTAAGGGCTCAGGGCTTTCACATCAAGATAGTGGGGTGTTCACCAATTTGAAAGTTACAGAGTATTGGGGTCTCCACACAGCAAACATTTCACACCATAATTATTTCCCACATTAGGAGGGTTTCCTTATGACGATGACATTGTTATAACATCACCATCCTTCTGTCTCAGAGTCTGTTATCTGAATTCAAAAAGGTGAGCGATTCTCACACCCTTTGCCCCCAGCTCAGGGCCTCCTCTGCCCACCCTCTGAACTTGACCACACACACACGCGCGCGCACACACACACACACACACACACACACACACACGGGGTGACTGTCCCACCACTGGCTGCATCCCTGGGTGGCCAGGGGACATCACCCCTGCTCAGCACAACAAGAGCCCTGCAGGTGGGCTCAGTGCTGTGGGGCCTCTGTCCCCTGCTAGTCCCTGGGCACAGCCGGGGGCCAGGAGAGGAGGGCAGCAAGGTGCAGTCTCAGGGCTGCTCAGTCAGAAGGTGGAGAGAGGGCACCTGGAGGTCACAGCAGCCCCTGCCTGTGCCCACTGCAGGGCGCCCTTTCAGGCCCGTGGGCTGCAGAGGGACCCGTGGGACGGCTGTGGGAACCCGCCCAAAGCAGCTCCTCAAACCTGCACCCGCCCCCATGAAGGCCCAGCCCCCTGACGAGAGGCCTCAGGCAGCACCCCGCGAGGACAGGAGGCTCTAAGAGTGGACAGGAGGGGCCCCTCTGGCTTCTCTGGTGCTGAGGACAGACAGACAACCAGTGGGCGGGGACTGGAGTCCCCCCTGAAAGGAAACCCAGCGCCCTAGTCCCCACCCTCTTGGGGGTTTTTCCTGATTCAATTTTCAGGAGACAGGCCTCTGTGGTCCACCCTCAGCTCAGTCACCTTTTAAAAAGACACAGCTTGTGGCCAGTGGGTTCCTGAAGTTCCCAGGGCAGACACAATGGGAGGGAATGGGGTGGGTGAAGGCTGTGCACATGACCAACAGCCATTTGACAGGAGGGTCCCCTGGAAAAAGGAGGTGGAGACAGTAGGAAAGGCCTCGCCCATGTGTTAAATAGCCCAATAGGAGACAGCAGGGCCCAGGGGAGGAGCCTGAGAGGAGGTGAGCCCCATAGTCCTCAGCCAATGAGGAACGGGGAGGGACCCTCTCCAATGGGATTAAGTTTCCTGTGGTCCCTGCTCTGTGCCTCCTGCCCACAGACACCGCCCTGAGGACCTGTGGGCCCTGCTTCCTGCCCCCAAGTCCGCTATTTGAATTCGCACAGGTGAGCGTGGCTCACGGCTCTGAGGTCTGACTGTGGCCCAGAAGGAGGAGGGACTGTCCCACCGCCGGCTTTTCTTTTCGGCCCCATCTGAGTCCCAGCGTGTGCGTGGGAGGGGGATGGGGAGAGGGGAGGCTCCCTGCCAGGAGGGGGAGACCCTGGGGTCTGGATGCGGGGCCTGAAGAGCTGACCTCCTGGGCTCCGGGCGGTTCCCAGGAAGGACAGGTCAGGGGCAGCGCAGTTAATAAGGGAGAGAGAGGCCCACCTGGTCCAGGGAGTGCGCCCTGAGGACCGGCCCTAGGGGTCCGCCAGGGACCTGGCAGCTTTGGGAACTGGAGGGGTCCTGGCGAGCGGGGTGCCGGGATGTCCCCTGCAGGGGCCACCCAGGCGCCTCCTGGCTTCTCCCTGAGGCGCAGGGGGCTCGCACCCCGCCCTCCCCTGCCCTGGTTGCCCTGAGGCTGCAAGGAGGAGGCATGCTTTTCTATTCAGAGATGACATCATTATTCACATGGAAAATGCTAAAGGATCTGGAAAGATAGACCCGGACAGGAATTGGTGCACAAGCACCAACCAGTGAGAAAATGCATTTGGACAGAAAAACAACAACAACCCCTGCGAGGCATAAACACAGAGAAACACCTGAGGGTCAGCCTAAAGCCTGACGCCCAGGCTCTGCCCACGGAAAGTGATAACACGGGTCAGGGGTCCTGACACAGGTGTGACCCAGAGAAACGAACACGCTTTTTCTGCAAAAGGCCTCACACCATGGCCACACCCACTGAGTGAGGCTGCTTTAATTCTTTCTTTAGAAACTGAGCTGTGTCTGAGCTCCATCATCATTCCTAGAGGAACTTGCACACGGTCCTACCTGGACTTGGAACTCTGGACGAAAGGGGCCACATGCTGACCTGACAGCCCAGGGAAGGCCTGCATGGTGATCCTGCAAACTCAGAGACCTACAGTCACCACAAAGGATGGTCTAAAAAGCAGTTGTGGTGGGAATTTACGTCCTAGGCTGGGCTGGTATCTTCACTGACAAGGTCAACCTTTACCTTAACTGAGCCCATCTGTCCTTTTGCATCTATGATAACATACCCTTGCAATGTCTGGGTAACTGGTAACTTCCCTTTTCTCAGACCCCCTGGTGTACAGACTAATGTTCCTGGGCGCCAGGACAGATACCACAAATTCATTCACTGTTATGTTAATTGTTCCTGCACCCACCTAAGCATGTGTCTCTCATTTTACTTTTTATCCAGTCCCAGAGGTTTCCCGGCTTTGCTTTCTCCCGCCTCTCTAGTCTATCACCCATGGATTTCATGTAACCCACCTAGGTCCGGCTTCGGATTGCAATGTATAAATACAGATGTAACCCGCCATTCTCAGGAGCGTTTTCCCAGTTTGTTGAGGTTCTGCATCCTGGCATTTGTCGACAGTTTTGCTGAAATAAACTCACAAAATTTCTTTACAGGTTTGGATGTTTTAAAAAATATATATATATTTTATTGATTTTTTACAGAGAGAAAGGGAGGGGAATAGAGAATTAGAAACATCAATGAGAGAGAAACATTGATCAGCTGCCTCCTGCACACTCCCCACTGGGGATATGCCTGCTACCAAGGTACATGCCCTTGACCTGAACTGAACCTGAACCCTTCAGTCTGCAGGCCGACATTCTATCCACTGAGCCAAACCTTTTAGGGCTTGAATGTTGTTGTTTTTTAAGTTAACATTACTAAGACAGAGTTTCCTCCTACCATTTCCTTCCTGTCCTGTTTTAACATAAGATTCCTTTATTTATTTAATTAGTTTTGTTAATCCTCAACCAGGTAGGAATTTGTGATCAAAGTTCCTGTGAGGTTCCTTTCTGTCACTGAATTTGGTCAGATTTATGACAGAGCCTCCTTTTTTATTCACAAACGCAATCTCTAAACCTAGAGATTTAGAAAAGGGCTTTCTGTGAGCTCTGTGGCTGAGCCTGGGAGCAAAGTTAACTTAAGGCAGAGCAGAAAATGGTGTCTTTGCTTAAGTCTCCACCAGCTCCTGGTTTAGGGGCTATGCTGGTCCCCAGCGCCCCCTGGTGTTCTGGATGCTCCCTGCAGCCCAGCCCTGCAGCCTCCCTCAGGGAGGTTTGTGTCTGGGCTCACACTGACTTCCCCTCACTGTGTGTCTGGCACAGTAATACATGGCCGTGTCCGTGGCTTTCAGGCTGTTCATTTGCAGATACACCGTGTTCTTGGCGTTGTCCCTGGAGATGGTGAATCGGCCCTTCACAGAGTTGGCATAGTTTGTGGTACTTCCATCAGGACTGATTTCACCAAGCCACTCCAGCCCCTTCCCTGGAGCCTGGCGGACCCAGTGCATCCAGTTGCTACTGAAGGTGAATCCAGAGGCTGCACAGGAGAGTCTCAGAGACCCCCCAGGCGGCACCAAGCCTCCCCCAGACTCCACCAGCTGCACCTCACACTGGACACCTGCAAACACAGAGACACAAGGTGGACTTAGAATCACATGGAAGCACAAACAGGCACAGGCACAGGTCTCAGCGCTCCCCACTCCTGAGAATGACCTTGAAGAATGATCAGGAGGAAAACGCAGCTTGGCACCAAGTCCATGTTGGAGCCGCTGGGGTCCTTTCTCAGGTACGTGGGTTCTGTCTGTCTCCCCAGCATGTGGGGCTGGGCCCTCTTTTATGAGCTGGAGGAGAGCCCCATTTGCATGGAGTCTGGATATAAGGCTGCAGCCACGACCCTGGGCTCCATGCCTGACCTTGTCATCCTAGGGGCAACCCCAGATGGAAAGGACTCAACGATGCTGGCCACAATGGGTCCCGTCCTGACTCACCCTCCCTCCCTCCTTTCTCGACAGCTAGTCACTCTGACCCCATTCCTTTGGGGGCAGCTTCCAGGATTGAGAGTCCTCCATCCTTGGGTTTTGATGAGGACCCAGGGCTGCTGCCCCCAGAGGGGGGTGGATGGGGCTTCCTCTCGCTCTCCTTCACCTGCCATGGGCCACTGTGCCTTTCTGGGGGTTGAGAATAAGAACTTGCATTAGAATGATATTTTTATTTTGAGACTGAAAGATACTCCTTGTTGTTTTCGCCAATCAGGGCTTCCACAAAACTCGAACATATTCAAGTGATGAGACAGGAGATGCTGGGTGGATGCTGTGGCCACAGCCTCCATCTATAAACTGCTGCCCTGTCACAAGCACCCAGCTGCCTTCCTGAATCCATACATTTTACTAAACTTCCCTGCTCTTCGTGTGCAAAAGTCCTGTTTCCCAGCCTCTCAAATGGGGAGAATTTCCATCATGTAAAAATGAAGCCTTGGCGGGTGGTGGGCATGGGCTGGAGGGGTCAATGGGGGGAAAAGGGGACATATGTGATACCTTCAACAATAAAAATATTAAATATTAATTAATTAATTTAAAAATGGAGTCCTGGCCCTGGCAGGTTTGGCTCAGTGGATAGAGCGTTGGCATGAGAACCAAAGAGTCGCGGGTTCCATTCAGTCAAGGGCACGTACCTGGGTTGCAGGCTCCTCCCTGGCCCTTGCCCTGGTCAGGGCACCAGCAGGAGGTACCCAGTTGATGTGTTTCTCTCACATCAATTGTTCTCTCTTTCCCCTCCCTCCCTTCCACTCTCTCTGAAAAGCAATGGAATATAATGGAATATAATATCCGGGGTAGCAAAACCCTGGGTAGAAAGCTGAGGCACCAAGTCATCCTTGGGGGCAGGTGAGCACCTCCGTTCTCAGAGGACAGCGGCCACCTGTGTCATCCTCCCACAGCCCCAGGCAGGTGAGGACAGACGGACACAGGAATCTGGGACTGTGGTCACTTGTTCCTTCTGGGAAGGCGGCCACCAACACTTGGAAAGTGCAGTCACGCTGGGGAGGGGTGGGGCATGGGCAGTCAATCACCACAAAGCCTTCCTTCTCTCTTCCTTTCAATTGTTTATTATTATTTTAAAATACATTTTTATTTTCTTCAGAGAGGAAAGGAGGAGAGAGAGATAGAAACATCAGTGATGAGATGGGGATCCAGGCAGTAGCCCCCGCATGTGCCCTGACCAGGAATCCAACTGTGACCTCTTGGTTCATAGGTTGATGCTCAACCAATGAGCAAAACCGACCATGATCTAGGGTTACCTCTTATGCTTTCTTCTTTCTTTCTTTCATTCTTTCTTTCTAACTTTCTTTCTTTGTTTCTTTCTTTCTTTCTTTCTTTCTTTCATTCTTTCTTTCCGTTCTTCCTTCCTTCCTTCCTTTTTTCTTCCTCTCTCTCTCTCTTTCTCTCTTTCTCTCTCTCTCTCTCTCCCTTTCTCCCATCCTCCCTCCCTCCCTCCCTCCCTCCCTCCCTCCCTCCCTCCCTCTCTCCTCTCTCTCTCCCTCCCTTCCTTTCTTCCTCTCTCTCTCTCTCTTAAAAAAAATAAGATTCCTTTACTTTGTTAGTTTTGCTAATCCTCACCGAGGATATTTTCCCACTTATTTTTAGAGATCATGGAAGGAAGGGGGAGAGGGAGAGAGCTGATAGAGACTCATTGATTATTTGACTCTTGCAGGAGGGATTGAGCTTGTAGGTGAGATTTGTTCCATTGATGGGAATTGAACCAGGGACCCCTCAGTCCATAATCTGATGCTCTATCCACTGAGCCATATGGGCTAGGGTCCCCTCCCACCATGTTTAGTTAACACTGTGGAGATCCCTGTGCACAGCATGCAGGTAGCAAGGGTCTGCCAGGTGGACCAACAGACCTGAGGGCTGTCTGTGTTGCTGGGATGAGGGGAACTAGGATGGAGAGGCCCCCAGAAGGTCAGCCACAGGTGCCAGGGTACAGGGGTGCATGGGGAGCTGGGCTGGAGCCTCTCTCCAGAGCCTTAATGAGGAAGAACCTCCAGACCCCCTCTCCTGCAGGCTGATGCTGGGCCTCGCTGTGGGGGACCCACCAGAAGCCAGGTGGTCAGGGCCCCATGAGGGCTGAGGGAAACACAAACCTAAATTAGGGAAAAGTCCGTTTTCCCAGGTGCCAGGAAGAGACAGGGACTTCCTCCCTCCCTTCCCTCTAAAATGCATGTAAGGTTCAATGTCAGCTTAAAAGCTCACTGAACACCTCCCCAGCTTTATACCCCAGAGTGTTTTCTGGGGAGTTTGGAACCTTCCTGAAGTGTGACCACCAGGGGTCCCCACTTCTGTGGGAGGAAGGGGGCAGCCAGACTTCAGGGGGCTCCTGGCTCCCAGGTGCAAACCTACTTCCTGTCCTAAAGAGGTGGGAGATGTCATGTTCCCTGGGATCAGGTCAATGAGCCAACACATGAGGGCCCTCCAGTCACCAGGGGATTAGGGTGAACTCTGGGTGACAAGTGGTGCTGCCCAGTTCCTCCTTGAGGCTGCACCTCTGTGAACGCTGTGTGTCTGTGGATGGTTCCCCACAAGAACTCAGTTCCGTCCCCTTATCTGCTGCTTTGCCAGCCCCACACGGGCTGCACCACTGCAGTTAGGATAAGTCTTAACATCGAGCAGGTGATTCCTACAACTATTTTCCTTTTTCCAACGTTGCTTAGATGTGTCTGTTCCTTTGTCCTTTGTCCATATCAATTTAAAAATCAGTTTGTCTATGTCTGTAAAATTCATGCTGAGATTTTGACTGATATTCTGTTACATCTGCAAGCCAGTTTTTGGAGAAACCTTTACTGTGATGCTTCTTCCAAGCTATGTCTCCATTTGTTTAGGGCTTGTTTGGTTTATTTTGTTAGAATTTGGTGAATTTCAGGTTTTGTTAGATTTAAACCTAAATATTTAATCTCCTGGGAGGTCATCACAATTTATATTTTGGGTTCCACTTATAAATTCCTTATGTATAGAAATAGATCCAGTTTTGTGTATTGACTGGTGATTTTGAAGTCGATTCGTTTGATTTTTCTTCATATGGTAGTGGCCTGGAACACGAAATTCATGCACATTAAAAGGGAATTAAGTAGAGGAAATACTTTAATATTGCTAGTTGCCCTTTCTCTATAACAGAAGTGTCAGAGATGAAAGAAAATTAATAAAATGTATATGAAAATCTTCCTCCTGTCAGAGTCTGAGGCATGCTCTATCCACTGAGCCGCAGCATGTCCCAGACTCAAGTCCCTGCCCACCCATGTGCACCTCGAAATTGTGAGAGACCCAAACCCAGCCGTCCGCATCCTCATTGGCAAGATCCAGATCTGTCCAGCCTCTCCCCCTCATCAAGCCCCATTGGGCGGAGGGTGCAGACTCAGGTTCTCTGTCTAGCCCCGCTGGTTTGGGGGCATAGCCTCAGGTCTCTGGGCCTGGTGCTGGTGGGGGTTGCAGCCTTAGGTTCCCCAGTTCACCCTCAGGTCGTCCTGCCCAGCACCATGGCGGGGGGCGTGGCCTGAGGTCCCTCAGCCTGGCGCTGGTGTGGGGGACACAGCCTGAGGTCCTCCTTCAAGCCCCACCAGGTGAGGGGTGCAGTCTGAGGTCCCTCGTCAAGCCCAGCTATGCTGGGTTGGGACCTCAGGTCCCCCAACCTGGTGTTGGAGTGTTGCAGCCTCAGGTCCCCCAGCTTAGGGTGGCAGGAATGGCCTGAGGTCCCCCAGCCCAGCACCAGTGCGGGGGGCATGGCTTGAGGTTCCCCGTCAGGTTTTGTTAGAGTGGAGTGTGCGGCCTGGTCTCCTGTAAAGCCCTGCAGGGCGGAGAGGCACAGCCTGAAGTCCCCCGCCTTGGCCTGGCACCACGCAGCCTCTGGTCCCTGCTGATTACTCATTATGGCTTGTTATGGGAACTTTGTCTCTGCTGTGGGCACATCAATCTTGCGTTACGGGAACCCTG
Organism: Eptesicus fuscus; assembly: GCF_027574615.1. Taxonomy (NCBI): domain Eukaryota; kingdom Metazoa; phylum Chordata; class Mammalia; order Chiroptera; family Vespertilionidae; genus Eptesicus; species Eptesicus fuscus. The sequence goes on from NC_072496.1 coordinate 16,575,476, forward strand.
CCTCCACTGTGGGTGCAACCATCTTGTTACAGTGTGACAGAATGAGGATCAATTTGCATATTACTTCTTTATTATCCTATCTAATTAAGAGGGACTATGCTAATTGTCTGTCACACCCTCATAAAGATGGCAGCACCCACAGCCAATAAGGAGGGAATATGCTAATTGACTGCCATGCCCTCAAAGATGGCGGCACCCACAGACACAAGATGGTGGCGCCCAGTCCTCTGGACCCCGCGGGGACGGTAGGTGCGCAGCATGGCTGGGCCTGCTTCCAGGCAGGACCGGTCACTCCTCGCGCCTGCCACCCGAGCCCCAGTTGCCTCAGCCCCCCAGCCACCCAGGGCCAGCCCAAGGGATGACCAAACAACTGAACAGAAGGCTGTGTGGGACAACCAGGCCAGCAGGGGGGTTATTAAGAGTTGACTAAATGACTGAATGGCAGGTTGCGTGAGGCAACCAGGCCAGCGGGGGTGCTGTGAGGGGTGACCAGGCTGGCAGGGGGGACAGTTGGGGGCAATTAGGCTGGCGGGGGGGGGCAGTTAGGGGTGATCAGGCTGGCATGCAGAGACAGTGAGGGGCAATCAGGCAGACAGGCAGGTGAGCGAATAGGAGCCAGCGGTCCAGGATTGTGAGAGGGATTCCGGATTGGAGAGGGTGCAGGCTGTGCTGAGGGGACCCCCGCCCACCATTTTGTGCCCTGGGCCTCTAGTATAGAATAACTATGTCAGGTGCAAGTAGGGACACCTTGTGTCTTCCATTCACATATGAATGTCTCTATGCATCTTTCTTGTCGTATTTCCCTTGTTAAAACATCAAGTATGATGTTGAATAGAAGTGGTAAGAGTGGACCTTTTTGACTTTGTCCCCATCTGAGGGGGAATCATTTAACTTCCCACAATCAAGTATGATAGTAGCTACAGGAGTCCCAGGATAAGATTGAGGAAGTGCCCTTTATCCCAAGTTCCATAAGTGTGTTTATCATGAATGAATGCTGTGCTTTGTCACACACTTTTCTGTATCAATTTTTATGACCTTGTGAATTTTCTTCTTTATACAGTTGACCTGTTGCATTACATTGGTTGATTAAAAAATATTGAATCAGCTGTGAGTTGTTGGGATAATTCCTGCTTTGTCATGGTGTAGTATGATTTTCTTATATTGCTGGTAGGATTGGCTAATATTCTGTTGAGGATTTTAGTAAACATGTTAACAAGAGATTTTGGTCAGTAGTTTACTATTTGTTTGTACTGAGTGCACAAAGAATGCTGGTCTCATAAGAATGCACTGGGGAATGTGTTCATATCTCCTAATTAATTTCTGATATTGGCCATTTTTCTCTTTGCCAGTCTTGTTCGCATTGAGTTCATTTTATTGATCTTTTCTAAGATTCAGCTGTTGCTATCATTCATTTTCCTCTGTCATTTTTCTGTTTTGATTTCATTAATCACTGCTCACCTTTATTTTTCCTTTCTTCTGCTTGAATTTAGGTGATTTTGATCTTCCCTTTCTAATATATATATATTTTTAAATCTTTGTTGTTGAGAACATTACTGAAAACTCTCCCCCTCCCATATCACCCCTCCACCCTGTTCCTGCCCCCCACCCCACCCCCGTGGCCTTCACCACCCTCTTGTCTGTGTCCACAGGTAATACATATGCATATGCGCTCTTTGGTTCATCTCTTTCCACTCTCCCCTCCCTCTTTCCTCTGAGATTCGTCAGTCTGTTCCATGTTTCCATGCCTCAGGTTCTATTTTATTCATCAGTTTATTTTGTTCTTTAGATACTATGTTTGTTTATGGTTTTAGATTCAAGTGTTGATAGATATGTACTTATTGTCATTATTTTGTTCATATTTTATTTTTCTTTTTTGTTTTTGTTTTTAATGATTTCAGAGAGGAAGGGAGAAGGAGAGAGAGATAGAAACATCAGTGATGACACAGAATCACTGATCAGCCACCTTCTGCATGCCCCCCATTGGGGACTGAACCCACAACCCTGGCATATACCCACAACTGGTATTGAACCAGGAACCCTTCAGTCAGCAGAGCAATGCTCTATCCACTGAGTCAAACTGGCTAGGGCTTTCTTCATATTTTTTCCTCCTCTTCCTCCTTCTCCTCCTCCTCCTCCTCCTCCTCCTTTTTTTCTCATGGATGTGTGGAGTTGTAATCTTGTCTGTTCTGAAGCTGTCCACCAGGTGCACTGGATATAGGGTCTCCTGGCAGGTGCAAAGTCAGTCACTGCCTGGGGCCACCAAGCAGAAGCTACAGGGGGATCTGCAGATGGCTGCTACTTGTATTGAGCTTCGAAGTGCCCAGTTGAGGACCAATTGTGAAGCAAGGCAAGCTGTTGCTAGTGCTGGTCTTGGGCCTCTTATTGATAGGTTTGGCACACTGATTCCAGCTGCTGCTTGTTTGAGAGATTTTAGGAGAGTCTGAAACTTAGCCAGGACAAGCCATTCAAATGGAAAGGCTGCTGCAATCATTTTGGGAGGGGCTGCAATTTGGATGGAGTGTGTTCTCAGGGAATCACCAAGGCAGAACACACTGTGTGAGCCACAATGATGGAACCTCAGATATGGTTTTGAGGTAGCTATGTGATGGGGGTGTTCACAGCACAGAAACAATCACTCCTGTGAGTAGCCCTGCATGGAAAAAAGCCACCTCATGTTCCTGCTCTAATGTCAGACAAATCAGCTCTTCACTGTATGTTCCAGGATCCCCCAATTCCACCACCTATGGCTGGAGCTCAGAGGAAGCAAGACCCTGTAAATTCCTGTGCCGGCCCTTTAAGAGAAACAGCCAGGGTCTCCAGCGGCCTCTATGTCACTCAAAGACAATTATTTCTGGTTTTTACAACCTAAAGTTCCGAGGACTTCTGTTTCCAGCTCTGGAAACCTTGGTTTGGGGTCTGTGTGGGGCTGGGACTCGTTGCTTCTCACAGGGGCCTCCACAGCTGAGATATCCCTCCTGATTAAGCACATACCACATGTGAGTGTTAACTAGCCTGTTCCCCGCCTCCGCCCTTCCTACCAGTCTCAGTGTGCTCTCTTCTTCACCTCCCTAGTCCGGAATGATGGTTGTTGTATATTTTAGTTGTACATTCCATGTGGTTGTGGGAGGCAGCGAGAACATGCATTTACCTATGACTCCAAATTGGTTCTCACATTTTCCTAATTTTTAAAGTGGAGGCTTATATTATTGATTTAAAGATCTTTACTCTTTTCTAACATGTAAGCATTTAATGCTAAACATTTCCCTCTAAGCACTGCTCTAGTTGCATCTCACAAAATTTGATATTTTGTAATTTCATTTTCTTTCAGTTTTGAAATACATTTTCAGTTAGTATAGAATTTGACGTTGATGTTGCTTCAATGCTCCTTCAGCTTTTTAGAGTCATCTCCCCATTGTCTTCTAGTTTTGGTAGTTTTTCACCTGACCATTGATGTTTCTATTAATCTTGTTCTTTGACTCATGTGTGGTTTTTTTCTTTGCTGCCCTTAGGCATTTTATCTTTTTTTTTTTTTAATGAGTTTGACTTTATTGTGCCTTGATTTAATATTGTTTATTTTAATTCTCCTTGGAGTATGTTGGTGTTCTTAGATCTCTTTATAGTTTACATCAAATTTTGAAAATCTATTTGCCATAATCTCTTCAAACATGTTACTTGGTGCCCCTCTCTCCTCTTTCTGGTATTCCCAATACATTTATATAGATTTGACTGGTTTATTGTCTCTTACATTTCTGACAATTGACTATTTTTTGGAAAATTTGTTCTGTATTCCATTGTGGGGTGTTTCCATTACACTATATTAAGTTCACTTATGTTTCATCGGCAATATTAGTCTTACTCCATGTAGTATTCATTTTAGATGTTGTTATTTTCTTAACCTCTAGAAATTCAAAATACAGAGCAGTTCTGCCAACTCCTTTCTGTGAGATTAAAGCCCTCGTGTGTTTTATCCACCAGAAGCTCCTGACAGAAGACTGTCCCTTTACTAGCACAGCAGAAGCTATTGGGCTATTGGTTGCTGGGGATGCAATAACATTTTTCTGGTCACTGCCCAACGACATTCCCAATGGCCTCCTTCACATGGCAATGTCTCCTGGAGGAGGGATCAAAGGGAATACTAAGGACTCCTTCTGACTGATCACTGGGGCAGAGAAAGTAAGTGACTTCCTCTAAGGGGTGGTGTGAAAGAAAATGTAAAGCATAAAGGGGAGAGGCAGTGAGTCCTTGAGGAAGGTTTTACTCCTGGAGAATAAAGCCACTGACCAGATCTTCAGAGAATATACCCACCTGGTCCCAGCTCCTGAGCAGGTCCTCATGCTCTGTAGTCCTGATCGCCCCCTGGTGTCCTGAGCGCCCCCTGCAGCCCAGCCCCTCTGCCTCCCTCAGGGAGGTTTGTGTCAGGGCTCACACTGAATTACCCTCACTGTGGGTCCTGCACAGTAATACAAGGCGGTGTCCTCGGTGGTCACGGAGCTCAGCTGCAGGGAGAACTGGTTCTTGGATGTGTCTCTGGAGATGGAGATTCGGCTCTTGAGGGAGGGGTTGTAGTTAGTGCTCCCATTATAACATATGCACCCCATCCACTCCAGCCCCTTCCCTGGGGGCTGGCGGACCCAGCTCCAGCAGGAACCACTGGTTGTGATGGAGAATCCAGAGACAGCACAGGTGAGAGAGAGGGTCTGCGAGGGCGTCACCAGTCCTGGGCCCAACTCCTGCAGCTGCACCTGGGACAGAACACCTGGGTCAGAGAGAACACAGTGAGTCCTGGGCTCAGAGGCAGGGTCCCCATCTCCTCATGTCTAAGCCCTGAATCACTCACATCTGGGAGCTAACAGCAGGAAGAGGAAAAGCCACATGGGAGTCATGTCTTGCAGGTGAGGTCCTCGTCTCCCAGAAAGTATTCTCCAGGGTGAGGAGGCCCTGAATTTAAGTGGACGCCAACTGTGTGTGTGTCTGGTGGTTATATGGGCATTTGCATATGGGAGGTGTCTGCATATACAAAGGGCAAGAGGTGAGGGGAGGTCCTGGTCTCTGGGGCTTCTCCTGGAAGGAGTGCTGACTGTGACCTCAGAGAACCATGCCCTCCTTGGGGTCCTGGTCACCATGCCCAGGGCCTCTTCTTCCACAGCAGGAGATGTGCTGCAGGAGGTGGTCAGAAAGTAGGATGTGGGAACAATCAGTGCCTCCTTAGGGATAAAAGCAATGTGCCTCTTCTTCTAGGGATATTGATTGATATATAGATATAGGTATAGGTATATAGATAGATAAGATCTTTTAAAAATATAATTTTCTGGATTTTATGAAGAGAGGAGGGAGAGGCATAGAGAGATAGGAACATCCATGAGAGAGAATCATGGGTTGCCTGCCTCCAGCATGGCCCCCATGGGAGATGTAGACAGCAACCCCATCATGAACCCTCACTGGGAATTGAACCAGTGACTTGTTGGGTCCTGGGTCGACAGTCAACTGCTGAGCCACAGGAGCCAGGGTGGATCTTCTTTTCTTTATCCTCACCTGAGGATGTGTTCATTGATTTTTAGAAGGAAAGAAAAGGAGAGAGAGAAGGAGAGAGACAAACATTGATGTGAGAGAGAAATATTTATCAGTCACCTCCCATTTATAATCACACCTGTAATATTTTCATTTATTTATTTATTGAATTATTTTTAAATTGACATAAGAGAGGAAGGGAGAGAGAGAGAGAGAGAGAGAGAGAGAGAGAGAGAGAGAGAGAGAGAGAGAAACATCATTGATGAGAGAGAATCATTGATTGGCTGCCTCCTACATACTCCACAATGGGGACGGTGCCCACAACCTGGGCATGTGCCCTTACTGGGAATGGAACAGTGACCTCCTGGTTCATAAGTCAATGTTCAACCACTGAGCCACACTGGACAGGCTGTTCCTGCACTTTTAGGATTCACAAAGCTCCCTGTGTACCTGGGATCTGGTCAGTGGGACGTTGCCAACATTATAGGTGACTAGGCACCAGCCCTTCCCTGACTGTCCTCTGACCCCAGTGACCATGGGCTTGTCCACCTCGATGCTCTTGAGCTCATAGCCCCTAAGAAGTTCCTTCAACTCAGGTGTGAGCTGTAGGAGGTGTTCTGAGGTCAGTGCTCAGCTGTGTTTCCACCTGACACAGGTGTGGCCTGTATGGCCTGATATCACACGTGGGCACTGCATGTGGGCTCAGCAGGGCAGCTGAGGCCAGCTTCAGGCCACCTGAGTGGCCCTGGCCCTGATTTCTCAGGGAGGGCCTGGCACAGGAGATGGGCATGAGGGGATGGCGTGGGGGTGCATTTAAGGCAAACCCTACCAGGAGGGAAAGAGAGAGCAGAGCGCAGCCGCACAGGACGTCCTGTGCAGGCCCGATGGAGGGAGAATGTGGGCGGCAGAGGACAGAGGGTGAGGATGGGGTGGTATCTTTGGATCATGGAGGCACAGCAGAGGTGGCTGGGGACCATGTCTTCTTCAGTAGGTTCTCATGATCCAGCTTGTTCTTCAGGGGAAGCGGGACAGGTGTTCGGATGTGTCCCGCAGGACTGTGTTCTGAGACTCACAGGGAACAGGGCCCAGCAGGGCTGTAAGAGGCCCCATCACTGGGTCTGCTTCCTGCCTTCGTCCTGGATATCCTGAGAGCTGTGTACTTCTCCCAGGCTCACATAGGGGCCGTGCCTGCAAAGTATGATCCTAACCCACCATGTGCATCCAAGTCAGTGAGAGGCTCATGGCTAACTGCCCCCAAAGGGCTCCTCCCAGGGCAGAGCGAGGGGCTGATCACCCTCAGTTGAGGTTTGGGGCCTGGACTCTGCATTCCCCCCTCAGCACTGCGTGGGAGGCTGGGGGATGTCCCTTCAGTGAGGGGACGGGAACCCCTACAATGTTTTCCTTGTCACCCCTGACAGCGACCATCAGGGACCTGGTGATAGGAAGGGCACAGATGTGAAGTTGACCAGATCTGAAACACAGATACCTCCTGCAGAAAATCTAATTAAAGACTGAAAGAAGGAAGCAGGAACTGCTCCAGGGACAACAAGAGGGAAGAAAGCATTGACCCCAATAGGAGGACAGCACAACCCTTCAGGGACAGTTCTGAGATGGGAAGCTGGGTTTGCTGGTCATGAGCGCCCCCTTGGACACTCCCTGCAGCCCAGCCCTGCTGCCTCCATCAGAAGGTTTGTGTCTGGGCTCACACTGACTTCCCCTCACTGTGTGTCTCTCACACATTAATACATGGCTGTGTCCTCAGCTGTCAGGCTGTTCATTTGCAGATACAGCGTTTTCTTGGTGTTGTCCCTGGAGATGTGAAGCATCCCTTCACAGAGTCTGCATAGTATGTGCTACCACCTGTATTAGTAATGCGTGAGACCCACTCCAGCTCCATCCCTGGGGCCTGGCGGATCCAGTTCATGTAGTAGCCACTGAAGGTGAATCCAGAGGCTGCATAGGAGAGTCTCAGAGACCCCCAGGCGGCACCAAGCCTCCCCCAGACTCCACCAGCTGCACCTCACACTGGACACCTGCAACACAGAGACACAAGGTGGACTTAGAATCACATGGAAGCACAAACAGGCCCAGGTACAGGTCTCAGCACTTCCCTCTCCTGAGAATGACCTTGAAGAATGATCAGGAGGAAAACGCAGCTTGGCACCAAGTCCATGGGGGAACCGCTGGGGTCCTGTCTCAGGCACTTGGGTTCTGGGTGTCTCCCCAGCATGTGGGGCTGGGCCCTCTTTTATGAGCAGGAGGAGAGTCCCATTTGCATGGAGTCTGGATATAAGGGTGCAGCTGGGACCCTGGGCTGCATGTCAGACCTTTTCATCCTAGGGGTGACCCCAGATCGAAAGGACTCAAGGATGCTGGCCAAAAGGGGTCCCATCCTGACCCACCCTTCTTCCTTCCTTTCCTGAGACCCATCACCCTGACCCTATTCCTTTGGGGGCAGCTTTCATGATTGGGAGTCCTCCATCCTTGGGGTTTTGATGGGAATTCAGATGTGCTGCCCCAGAGGCACATGGATGGAGCTTCCTCTCGCTCTCCTTCACCCACTGTGGGCCATGTTGCCTTTCTTGGTTTTGAGAATAAGAATTTGCTGTGGAATGATACTTTTATTTTGATAACTAGTGGCCCGGTGCACAAAATTCATGCACATTAAAAGGGAATTAATTAGAGAAAATATTTTAATATTGCTAGTTGCCCTTTCTCTATAATAGAAGTATCAGAGATGAAAGAAAATCAGTAAAATGTATATGAAAATCTCCCTCCTGTCAGAGTCTGGGGCGTGCTGTGGGACCAAGAGTCAAGTCTCCAACCACCCGCTTGCACATCAAAATTGCAAGAGACCCAGACCAGGTCGGCCCCACCCCCGTCAAGCCCCACAGGGAGGAGGGAGCAACCTCAGGTCCCAGGACAAGCCCCACCGGGCAGGGGGCACAGCCTCAGGTCACCTGGCCTGGTGCTGGGCTGGGGGCGCAGCCTCAGGTTCCCTGGCGCAACCTCAGTTCCCCCGGCTCCAGCGCCAGGGCGAGGGGTGTGGCTTCAGGTCCCCGGGCGCCAGAGTGATGGCATGATGGCGTGACACCCATTTGCATATTAGCTCTTTATTATATAGGATGAAAGATCGTCTTTGTTGTTTTCCCCAATCACATTTCACACACAGGAATATGTAAAGGGACAATGCATGGGTCCCTGCTGCCTGTCACTACTTGAGCCAATGAAGCAGAGACAGGGTTGAATCATATATAAGTGTTTATTCCATTTCTGCAGGCAATATGGCAGAGCAACTGGTCATCTACGGAAATCTGCTCTGCACCCCACCATAAGCCAGCTGCTTGTTTATATATACAAAAGCCCAGTGACCGGAACAACAGAACGACTGGAACGACTTTAACAACCCATGATTATGATGCACACTGGCCACCAACCAGCCTTATCCGAACCCTGATACCGCCCCCTACCCCCAGCCGGCCCAGACCCCAGTCGTCCCCCAACACCCTAATCAGGGACAGGGCTGGCTGGCCAACTGCTCATGGCCCTTCCCCACTGCTGGCTGGGCCTTACGGTAGGGCCCCCATTTAGGCAGGACTTTCGGACCCCACCCATGCACGAATTCCTGCACCGGGCCTCTAGTATTGAATAAAACAACAAACAATTACATGGGGAAGTAGACAAAGGCTGTGCCAAAGGGGCTGTTGACAGGGAGCAGAGGGCTGGGGGTCTTCCAAGGGCTGGTGGGCTGGTTCCTGCAGCAAATTGTTCATCTTCCAGGTGAGCTCCCAGGTCCCCAGTGCGGCTGCCAGCCAGATGAGAACGTGTTTCTTTAATCAGAATAAACAATCACGGTCAACAGAGCAGGACTACTATTCCTTATAATTCTAGCTGGTCCCCCACATTCAACTTATCACCTATCAATAACTTGAATGTATATAAGTGATGAGGGAGGAGAGGCTGGGCTGGACCCTGTGGCCACAGCTTCCATCTCAAACCTGCTGTCCCTGTCACAAGCACACAGCTGCCTGCCCGAAACCACAGATTTCACTCGACATCCCTGCTGTTGGTGCACAAAAGGCCTGTATTCCCGGCCTCTCCACGTGGGAGAGTTTCCATCCTTTAAAAATGGAGCCCTGGCTGGTGTGGGTCAGTGGTTGGAGCGTCACCTGCACACCAAAGGGTGCGAACTCTTTAGACCTCATCCTGTCAAGGTGGCAGGTTTTTAATAATCGTGTGCTCTTTTCTCTCCACATGGGGGAAGAAACCTGTATGAACGTATGTTGTAAATGAAGAAAAGACAACATATTGATGTAAGAAATGTGCAAACCTGGAGAGAATGTTTAGTAATATTTTTTGGAGCAAAACTGATGACAACTGTTGGGGAGCAAGACCTCAAATGCTCTGGAGAAAAACCATTTGCAGCTGAGGTTATGCATTTGAAATTAAGGAGCGAATGTGAGGACGGTGACATGGAGGTGGGAGAAATTAAGGCGGGGATTGGATGACAGGATCCTTAACAAGATTTGCTTTCTGTTTTTTTTTTTTAAATCTTTATTATTGAATGTATTACACTAACCTCTTCCAGCACTCTCCCACCCACCCCCAGCCCCAGGCCCTCATCACCCCATTGTCTGTGTCCACGGGTTAGGCATATATGCGTACAAATTCATTGGTTGATCTCTTCCCACCCACCCTCCCCTGCCTTCCTTCTGAGGTTCAATAGTCTGTTCATGCATCCACGTCCTTGGATCGGTTTTTGTTCATCAGTTTATTAGGATATTAGGAATACAGACTGCTTCAGCTATTATGGAAAACATTATGGAGATTCCTCAAAAAATTAGAAATGGAACTCCCATGTGATCAGTGATCTCACTTCTAGGAATACATCCTAAGAAACATGAAACTCTCATCAGAAAGAATATATGCACCACTATGTTCATAACAGTGCAACTTAGAATAGCTCAGATTTGGAAACAGCCTAAGTGCCCATCAGCATATGAGTGGATAAAAAACTATACTACACAGCAGTAAAAAAGTGAGAACTCTTACCATTTGCAACAGCATGGATACATCCGATAAGGGGACAATCTCCAAAATATATAGGGAACTCATACAACTTAACAAAAGGAAGACACAAAATCCAATTTTAAAAAATGGTCAAAGGGCCTAAATAGACACGTCTCCAAAATGGACATACAAAGGCCAAGATTTGCTCTCTTAACGGTGGTCAGACTTACCTCAAAGGTGTGTTAACCCAGGTGCACAGAATAATGGATGGGGTTGCTTAAAGCAAAGAGAAGTCCTTCAGTAAAGAAGTCATAGGCCTGGGGCATGCCCACCCACCAGGACTGCCCAGGTAGGAATGTGTGATCAGAGCCTCCTGTGAGCTTCCTTTCAGTCACTGAGTTCTGTCAGATTTACAACAGAGCCCCCCCTCCCCCCCTTTTTTTTATCACAAACACAATTCCTAAAACTGGACCTAGGAAAAGGCTTTCTGTGAGCTCTGTTGCTGAGCATTGGAGCAAAACTACTAGTATTTTAAGACAGAGCAAGAAATTGTGTCTTTGCTGAACTCTTCACCTGCTCCAGGTCCTGGCCCTGTGCTGGTGGATTCTTAGCGCCCCCTGGTGTCCTGAGCGCCCCCTGCAGCCTAGCCCTGCTGTCTCCCTCAGGGAGGTTTGTGTCTGGGCTCACACTGACTTCCTCTCACTGTGTCTCCTGCACAGAAATATATGGCTGTGTCCTCGGTGGTCACGGAGATCAGCTGAAGGGAGAACTGGTTCTTGGACGTGTCTCTGGAGATGGAGGTTCGGCTCTTGAGGGAGGGGCTGTAGTTACTGTTCCCACTGCTACATATGTACCCCATCCACTCCAGCCCCTTCCCTGGGGGCTGGCGGACCCAGCTCCAGCAGGAAGAACTGGTGATGGAGAATCCAGAGACAGTGCAGGTGAGGGAGAGGGTCTGCGAGGGCGTCAACAGTCCTGGGCCCGACTCCTGCAGCTGCACCTGGGACAGGACACCTTGGACAGAGAGAACACAGTGAGTCCTGGGCTCAGAGGCAGGGTCCCCATCTTCTCATGTGAAGCCCTGAGTCACTCACATCTGGGAGCTGACAGCAGGAAGAGTAAGAGCCACATGGGAGTCATGTCTTGCAGGTGAGGTCCTCGTCCCCCAGGAAGTATTCTCCAGGGTGAGGAGGCCCTGAATTTAAGTGGACGCCAACTGTGTGTGTCTGGTGGCCGTGTGGGCATTTGCATAGGGGAGGTGTCTGCACATACAAAGGGCAAGAGGTGAGGGGAGGTCCTGGTCTCTGGTGCTTCTCCTGGAAGGAGGTGCTGACTGTGCCCTCAGAGAACCAGGCCCTCCTTGGGGTCCTGGTCACCATGCCCAGGGCCTCTTCTTCCACAGCAGGAGATGCTCTGCAGGAGGTGGTCAGTGAAAGGGTGAATGAAGATACAGGGCTCTACCTTAGTAGAGGTTAATAAAAGAAAGCTCATTCTGCTAGCCTAAGCCTTGCACAATCATGCTCCCCTTACTGAGTTATTTTACAGAAATTCCTGAAGACCATAGCCCCTGCACAGCCCCCGAAAAAGGACAACTGGCGCCAGCAGAGGGACCAAGGGCAAGGTCGCAAAACAACAGGGTCAAGGTCCTGAAACCTGTGTCAAGCCGAAGCCCTGTCTGCAGCTCTCCCTGAGCATAAAGCCTGCTCCCGCCCCAAGTCACCACTGGCTCTTTCTTGAGTCAGACCACCTGCATCCAGGTGCCTGGAATAAATATGATCTCGAGTCTGCTGTGTGTGACCCCAGCCCAACCCTGAACCTTGCAGTTGGTGCTGAAACCTGGGAGGGCCTGGCAGTGGACCCCTGGGGGCAGGCCCTGGCCCCACCCAATGGACATTTGCCACTCCGAGAGACCATGATCCGGCTCTGGAGCAGGACCTTTGTTCAGGAAAGACCCCAGCCACGCTTACTGCACGGCTGAACTTCCGCTGGTTGTCAGGGGCCTGCCTAGGTCCCTCGACCTTTCCCCTCACCCTTTTGGGCTGTGTTGGGTCACACCGACAGCCGATTAGGGAGCAACCATTTAGATGTGGGTCTCCTTGTCTCTATTATGAAAGACCTTAAAGGCCATGTTTAACCGGTCTCCTTGAGGCGTTTGTCAGGGTTGACACCTGACACCATATTGCCTGGTCAGTAGCTTTATCCTGTCTTCCTCCATCCATTTGGGACTTCCTGAAGTGTGACCACCAGGGGGTCCCCACTTCTGTGGGAGGAAGGGGGCAGCCAGACTTCAGGGGGCTCCTGGCTCCCAGGTGCAAACCTACTTCCTGTCCTAAAGAGGCAGGAGGTTTCATGTTCCCTGGGATCAGGTCAGTGAGCAAACACATGAGGCCCCTCCAGTCACCAGGGGATTAGGGTGAACTCTGGGTGACAAGTTCCTCCTTGAGGCTGCACCTCTGTGAACGCTGTGTGGCTGTGGATGGTTTCCCACAAGAACTCAGTTCTGTCTCCTTATCTGCTGCTTTGCCAGCCCCACAGGGGCAGCACCACAGCAGTTAGGATAAGTCTCCAAATAGATCCATTTCTGTGTATTGAGCCCTGATTTTGAAGTCGATTCATTTGGTAACTATGTCACCTGTAAGTAGGGACACCTGGTATCTCCATTCACATTTGAGTGTCTCTATGCATCTTTCTTGTCTTATTTCACTTGTTAAAATGTCAAGTTCAATGTTGAATAGAAGTGGTAAGAGTGGACCTTTTGGACTTCGTCCCCATCTGAGGGGGAATCATTTAACTTCCCACAATCGAGTATGACAGTCGCTACAGGAGTCCCATGATCAGACCGAGGAAGTGCCTTTTATCCAAGTTCCCTAAGCGTGTTTATCATGAATGAATGCTGTGCTTTGTCACACACTTTTCTGTATCAATTTTAATGACCTTGTGAATTTTCTTCTTTACACAGTTGACCTGGTGGATTACATTGGTTGATTTAAAAATGCTGAATCAGCTTTGAATTGTTGGGATAATTCCTGTTTGTCATGATATAGTACGATTTTCTTATATTGCTGGTGGAATTAGCTAATATTTTGTTGAGGATTTTAGTAAATCTGTTAAGAGATTTTGGTCAGTAGTTTACTCTTTCTTTATACTGACTGCACAAATTATGACAGTCTAATAAGAATGCATTGGGGAATGTGTTTATATCTCCTAATTAATTTCTGATATTGGTCATTTGTATCTTTGCCAGTCTTGTGAGCATTTGATTAGTTTTTTTGATCTTTTCAAATTTTCAGCTGTTGGCACCATTCATTTTTCTCTATTATTTTTCTGTTTTGATTTCATTAATCTCTGCTCATCTTTATTTTTTCCTTCCTTCTGCTTGATTTTAGGTGATTTTGATCTTCCTTTTCTAATTTCTTTAAAAAAATCTTTCCTGTTGAGAGTATTACTAATGTTCACCCTTTTACCGCCCATATCACCCCTCCAACCGTTCCATCTCCACCCCAGGGCTTCATCAACCCACTGTCTGTGTCCATAGGTAATGCATATGCATATGAGTTATTTGATTCATCTCTTTCCACCTCCCCTCCCTCTTCCCTCTGAGGTTCCTCAGTCTGTTCCATGTTTCCATGCCTCAGGTTCTATTTTATTCATCAGTTTATTTAGTTCATTTATTTTGGTTCTTAGATTCAATTATTGATAGATATATATGTACTGCCATTATTTTGTTCATATTTTTATTTTTTATTGATTTCATAGAGGAAGGCAGAGAGAGAGAGAGAGAGAGAGAGAGAGAGAGAGAGAGAGAAAGATCAATCATAATAGAGAATCACTGATCAGCCATATTCTGCATGTTCCCCACCAGGGATTGAGCCAGCACCCCGGGCATGTGCTCCTGACCAGAATCAAATCTGGAACCCTTCAGTCAGCAGCCCTACGCTCTAACCACTGAGCAAAACCGGCTAGGGTTTTCTTCATGTTTTCCTCTTCTTCTTCTTCTTCTTCTTCTTCTTCTTCTTCTTCTTCTTCTTCTTCTTCTTCATCTCCTCCTCCTTCATCTCCTCCTCCTCCTTCTCCTCCTCCTCCTCCTCCTCCTCCTCCTCCTCTTCCTCTTTCTCTTTCTCCTTCTCCTTCTCCTCCTTTTCCTTCTTCTCCTTCTTCTTCCCTTCGATCCTCTCCTCATCCTTGCTCTCCTCTTCCTCCTCCTGGATGTGTAGAGTTGTAATCTGCTATGGCCTGAACCCTGTCCACCAGGTGCACTGGCTCTAGGGCCTCCTGGGAGGTGAAAAGTCAGCCACTACATGGAGGCACCAAGCAGGAGCTACAGAGGGATCTGCAGATGGCTGAAACTTGTATGGGCTTGGAAGTGCCCAGGTAAGTACAAGTTGTGAAGCATGGCAGACTGGCGCTAGTGCTGTGTCTTGGGCAGCTTATTGATAGTTTTGGGGCATGCTCATAATAGCTGCTGCTTGTTTGAGAGATTTTAGGAGAGTCTGAAACCTGAGGCAGGACAGGCCATTCAATTGGAAAGGCAGCTGGAAACAGTTTGAATGGGCTGCAATTAGGATGGGGCAGGTTGTCAGGGAATCACCAGGGCAGAGCAAACTGTGTGAGCCACACTGATGGAACCTCAGATATGGCTTCCAGGCAGCTATGCAATGGGGGAGGTCCCAGCACAGAAACAATGACTCCTGTGAGCATCTCTGTCAGGAAGAAAGCCACCTCAAATTCCTGCCATAATGCCAGACAATCCAGTTCTTCACTGTATGTCCCAGGATCCCCCAATTCTATCACCTACGGGTGGAGCTCAGTGGAAGTGAGACCCTGTAAATTCCTGTTCCAGCCCTTTAAGAGGAATAGCCTGAGTTTCCAGCTGCCTCCATGTCACTCAAAATCAAATTCTTCTGGTTATTACAATCTGAAGTTGTGAGGAATTCTCTTCCCAGCTCTGGAAACCTTGATTGGGGGTCTCATGTGGGCCTGGGATGAGGGGAACTAGGATGGAGAGGCCCCCAGAAGAGCAGCCCCAGGTGCCAGGTACAGGGGTGCATGGGGAGCTGGGCTAAAACCTCTCTCCAGAGACTTAATGAGGAAGAACCACCAGACCCCCTCTCCTACAGGCTGATGCTGGGCCTCGCTGCCTCTGCCCTGCCTCTGCTCTTCCTCTGCACCTGGGATCCGTGCCTGCAGGAGGCAACTACTTAATGTGTCCCAATAACTCTCTGCCTTGCCTGCTCCCTTCCACTTTGCTTCTCACAGGGGTCTCCACAGCTGACATATTCCTCCTGATTAAGCACACACCACATGTGGATGTCAACTAGCCTGTTCCCCACCTCCGCCCTTCCTACCAGTCTCAGTGTGCTCTCTTCTTTACCTCCCTAGTCTGGAATGATGGTTGTTGTCTATTCTAGTTGTACATTCCATGTGGTTGTGGGAGGCAGCACGAACATGCATTTACCTATGCCTCCAAATTGGTTCTCACCCTTTTCCAATTTTTAAAGTGGAGGCTTACATTATTGATGTAAAGATCTTTATTCTTTTCTAATACATAAGCATTTAACGTTATACATTTCCCTCTAAGCACTGCTCTGGCTGCATCTAATAAAATTGGATATTTGGTAATTTCACTTTTATCAACTTTTGAAAAACAATTTGGCTGGGGCTGCAATTTGGATGGGGTGGTTTCTCAGGAAATCACCAGGGCAGAACAAACTGCAAGCCAAACTGATGGAATCTCAGATATGGCTTCCAGACAGCTATGCAAAGGGGGAGGTCCCAGCACAGAAATAATGACTCCTACGAGCAGCCCTATCTGGGAGAAAGCCACCTCAAGTTCCTGTCATAATGCCAGACAATCCAGTTATTTCCTGTATGTCTCAGGATCCCCCAATTCCAACACCTATGGCTGGAGCTCAGAGGAAGCAAGACCCTGTAAGTTCCTGTGCTGGCCCTTTAAGAGGAACAGCCTGGGTCACTCAAAGACAATCATTTCTGGTTTTTCAAACCTGAAGTTTTGAGGACTTCTCTTTCAAGCTCTGGAACCCTGGGTTCGAGGTCTGGTGTGGGGCTAGCACCCTTTGCTTCTCATAGGGGGGGGGGAGCTCCACTGCTGAGATATCCCTCCTGATTAAGCACACACCACATGTGAGTGTCGGACTAGCCTGTTGCCCACCTCCACCCTTCCTACCAGTCTCTGTGTATTTCTTCTTTACCTCTCTAGATGGTTGTTCTCTATTTTAGTTGTACATTCCATTTGGTTGTGGGAAGCAGCGAGAACATGCATTTTCCTATGCCTCCAAATTGGTTTTCACCCTTTACCAATTTTTTATTTATTATTTTTTATTATTTTTAAATGTAATAAATCTTTGTTGTTCAAATTATTTCAATTGTTTCGCCTCCCCCCACCCCCATAGCTCCCATCCACCTGGTTCCCACCCCACCTTTTGCCCTTACCTCCCCCTCACTGTCCTCATCCATAGATGTAAGATTTTTGTCCAGATTCTACCCGCACCCTCCACATCCCTTTCCCACTGAGAATTATCAGTCTACTCCCTTTCTATGCCCTGATTCTATTATATTCAACAATTTATTCTGTTCATAAGATTTTTTATTCACTTAATTTTTAGGTTCACTTGTTGATAGATATGTATTTGTTGTTCATAAGTTTTATCTTTACCTTTTTGTCCTTCCTCTTCTTAAAGAATACCTTTCAGCATTTCATATAATACTGGTTTGGTGGTGATGAACTCCTTTAGCTTTTTCTTATCTGTGAAGCTCTTTATCTGACCTATAATTCTGAATGATAACTTTGCTGGGTAGAGTAATCTTGGTTTTAGGTTCGTGCTATTCATCACTTTGAATATTTCTTGCCACTCCCATCTCTCCTGCATAGTTTCTGTTGAGAAATCAGGTGACAATCATATGGGTGCTCTCTTGTAGGTAACTAACTCTTTTTCTCTTGCTGCTTTTAATATTCTCTCTTTGTCTTTTGCTCTTGGCATTTTAATTATGATGTGTCTTGATGTGGTCCTCTTTGGATTCCTTTTGTTTGGGGTTCTCTGCGCTTCCTGGACTTGTAAGTCTATTTCTTTCACCAGGTGGGGGAAGTTTTCTGTCATTATTTCTTCAAATAGGTTTTCAGTATCTTGCTCTCTCTCTCCTTCTGGCACCCCCATAATTCTGATGTTGGTACTCTTGAAGTTTTCCCAGAGGCTTCTTACACTATCTTCCACATTTTGGATTCTTTTTTCATTTTGCTTTTCCAGTTGAGTGTTTTTTGCTTCTTTGTATTTCAAATCTTTGACTTGATTCTTGCATTCCTCTAGTCTGCTGTTGGATCTCTGTATAATATTTTTTTTATTTCAGTCAGTGTATGTTTAATTTCTAGTTGGTCCTTTTTCATATCCTCGAGGGTCTCACTAAATTTATCAGCCTTTTCTAGAAAATTCTTGAAAAACCTTATAACCATGGTTTTGAACTCTACATCCTGTCGTTTGTTTTCCTCCATTTCTTTCATTTGTGATCTGTTTCTTTGTCTCTGCATTTTCACTGCTTTCCTGAGTTGGTAGGGTAGCTTTGTGTGCTAGGTGTCCTATAGGGCCCAGTGGCTCGGCCTCCCCAGTTACCTGAGGTGGACATTCTTGGTGCACCCCTTTGTGGATGTGTGTATAGCCTAGTTGTAGTTAAGTCTTGATTGTTGTTGATATCACTGGAGGAATTGACCTCCAGACAAATTGGCTGTATCAGCTGTGTCTATACCGGAAGACCTTCTGTGCTGGAGACAACCTTATAGGACCAGACTTGCAAAATTGTAAAAGCCTCTGTGCTCAGCTTGGATGGGGTGAAGACAGGACTGAGCAGACAGTCTTGGCTTCCCGTCATCCCTGCCCTTGCGCGCACACCTCCAGACCTCTGCCTTTTGTGGCTCCTCTGAGTTTCTGCCTGACAGTCCAGATTCCCCCCGTAAAAGCATGGGTTCCCAGGGGTTCACCCGGAACTGGGGTTCAATGCAGTCGGAACTGGGGTTCAGTGCAGTCAGGAGCTTCTGACTCCCTTCAGCTAGGGAGAGCCAGTGGGAACCTCTGCAGCCAGTCTTCTCTGCATGCACTCGAGCTTGTACACCTCCAGACCACTGCCCACCAAGGCTCCCCCGAGTCTCTGAGTCTCTGTGTGCCTTTCTCTCTACCTGACAGTTCAGACTCCCCCGTATGAGCCTGGGTCTGCGGGGTTTCACCTGGAACTGGGGTTGAGTGCAGTTGGGAGCTTCCTTCCCCCTCCCGCCAGAGAAAGCCAACCAGGCACTCAGCTGCCCTTCCTCTCTGCGTGTGTCTTCATACCTCAGCCCTTTGCAACTCCTCTGATTTTCCGTTATCTTTTCTCTTTCCTTCTAGTTCTAGAATTTCCACTCTGCCAGCTTTCCTGTGGTTCTGGATGCTTTCTGTTCTGTCTTTTAGTTGTAGTTTTGAAATTGTTGTGTGAGGCAGCAGTTTAGGTGCTTACCTATGTCATCATCTTGGTTTCTCCACCCTTTTCCAATTTTTTAAAGTGGAGGCTTATAATATTGATTTAAAGATCTTTATTCTTTTCTAACATAAGCATTTAATGTTATACATTTCCCTCTAAGCACTGCTCTAGCAGCATCTCACAAAACTTGATATTTTGTAATTTAATTTTCTTACAGTTTTGAAATACATTTTCTCTTAGTTTAGCATTCTATGTTGATGTCCCTTCAACGCTCTTTCAGCTCTTTAGAGTCATCACTCCGTTGTCTTCTGGTTTTGGGAGTTTATCATGTGACCTTTGATTTTTCTATTCATCTTGTTACTTGACTCATGTGTGGGTTTTTTCTTTGCTGCCCTTAGGCACTTTATCTATTTCATGAGTTTGACTTTATTGTGCCTTGATTTAATGTTGTTTATTTTCATTCTTCTTGGGTTACTTTGGTGTCCTTAGATCTCTTTATAGTTTACATCAAATTCTGAAAATCTATTTGCCATAATTTCTTCAAACATTTTACTTGGTGCCCCCTCTCTCCTCTTTCTGGGATTCCAATTACATGTATATAGATTTGACTGGTTTATTGTCTCTTACATTCCTGACCTGACTATTTTGGAAAATTAACTCTGTGTTCCATTTCGGGATTTTCCATTACACTTCTTTAAATTCACTTATGTTTAACCTTTAGTGTTAGTCTTACTTCCTGTATTTTTCATTTCCTACGTTGTTATTATCTTACCCTCCAGAAATTCAAAATACAGAGCAGTACTACCAAGTTCCTTTCTGTAAGATTAAATCCCTTATGTGTTTCATCCACCAAAAGCTCCTGACAGAAGACTGTCCCTTTGTTAGAACAGCCGAGGCTATTGGTTGCTGGGGCTGCAATAACCTTTCTCTGGCCACTGCCCAAGGACATCCCCAATGGCCCCCTTAAAATTGCAAGGTCTCCTGGAGGAGAGGCCAAAGGGAATATTAAGGGCTCCTTCTGACTGATCACTGGGGCAGAGGAAGTAAGTGACTTCCTCTAAGGTGTGGTGTGAAAGGAAATGTAAGGCATAGAGGGGAGAGGCAGTGAGTGCTTGAGGAGGGTGTTTACTCCTGGAGAATAAAGCCACTGAACAGATCTTCAGAGAATATAGCCCCCCTCCCTCAGGGCCCAGCTCCCTGATCTGGTCCTCATGCTCTGTGGTCTTCAATGCCCTCTGGTGTCCTGAGTGTCCTCATGCAGCCCTGCCCTTTAGCCTCCCTCAGGAAGGTTTGTGTCTGGGCTCAAACTGAATTCCCCTTACTGTGGGTCCTGCACAATAATACACAGCTGTGTCCTTGGTGGTCATGGAGCTCAGCTGCAGGGAGAACTGGTTCTTAGACACGTCCCTGGAGATGGAGGTTTGGCTTCTTGAGGGAGGGGATGTTTCCTGGATTCTGTGCATGTGCCCTGACTGGGAATCAAACAGTGACCTCCTGGTTCATAGGCCAATGTTCAACCCATGAGCCACATAGGCTGGGCTGTTCCTGGACTTTTAGGATTCACAGAGCTCCCTGTGTACCTGGGCTCTGTTCATCAGAACATTGGCAACATTATAGATGACCAGGCACTGTTACAGAAAACTGGAGAAGAACCAAGCAATACTTAGAGAGATGGAATTACAATTATTATTATTATTATTATTATTATTATTATTATTATTACGTGTGGGCCCAGAGGAAAATGTCTCTCAAATTCTGGGCCCCAACAAGGAGGAACTTTCCCTATTTATATGTTTTTACCTTCGTTGTCTCCCAAATATGGGGTGTTTCCAGTCCCCTTTGCAAGTTCTTAAATAGCCCCTATGTGCTGGGGCTTTGAGACCTCATCCAAAGGCCTGGCCTGATGCCAGCACTGATAACTTCTTCTGGGGAAGGTTTAATGTCCTCTCTGAAGTGGGAGTAGTCTTATTTTCCTTATTATTTAAGCAAGCAAGCATTTACAGAAGCCAGAATAACAGTGTTAAAATTTTTAACAACAGTTTTTATAATAAGATGGATGCTTCATTCCCCACTGATTTACAAGAGTCAAATCATTGACTCTTTTGAGTCATTGTTGGGGAGGGAGTTATAATGACCCCTGAGGACTATAAGCTTAATAGAATTAATTCTTTGCCTAATAAAGTCAATGGGCCTGTTTATAAGATAAGGGCCCAGAATGAGGGCCAGAAATAATCTCTAGAGCAGTGGTTCTCAACCTTTCTAATGCCGCGACCCTTTAATACAGTTCCTCATGTTGTGGTGATTCCCAACCATAAAGTTATTTTCGTTGCTATTTCATAACTGTAATTTTGCTACTGTTAATGAATCGTAATATCTGTGTTTTCCAATGGTGTTAGGCTCTACCACAGCAGTTCTCAACCTGTGGGTCGTGACCCACAGGTTGAGAACCTCTAGCAGGGTCGCCTAAGACCATCGGAAAACACAGATATTTATATTACAATTCATTAACAGTAGCAAAATTACAGTTATGAAATAGCAACAAAAATAATTTTATGGTTGGGAATCACCACAACATGAGGAACTGTATTAAAGGGTCATGGCATTAGAAAGGTTGAGAACCACTGCTCTAGAGGGTCTGAAGAGTCCTGGACTCTCTATTTTGTCTGGCTGTCTTAAGCCGGGTGTGAGGAAGACACATCAGGGTCCCGTCAACCTTGATTGCCATGGAGGTGGTCCTTTCCAGGTACGAGTCAGTCCTTGTGTGGCAAATTTCTTTACCCAAACAGAGTCACCAGGGTGGAAAGGATGAACTGGATCAGAAGTTGGTACAGGCAAAGCATCTCGGATGTGCTTCTGGATTGCTTCCTGGGTAGACTGTAAAGCCTGTAAGAACTTGAGTAAAGATTGGTTATGGATTTCAGCTTTTCTAGATTGGGTAGGTCAGGGTCTGGAAGAGTCACTAGAATCTGTAGAGGCCCGACTGGTTTTAGGGCAGCCTCCCAGGCCACTTCATCTGTGGCCTGGTTCCCTCTTGCTTCTGTGGAGTCCCCTTACCTTGTAAATAGCATTATGTACGTGAGCCATTGTAAATGCATACCTGCTATCAGTATAAATTGTTACTGATTTTTCTTTTGTCTACCAGAGAGCCTGAAACTGGGTGACTCGAGTGTTTGACATCCAGCACTCCAGTGTGTTCCGGAGTAAAGCCTCAACCTCATGTGGGGCAGTTAGGATTAGTTCCTGCCCTAGGGTTAACTTAGTTGCTTTTTTAATAAGCATAGGCTACTGCCCAGAGGCAAGTAAGTCACCCAAATGCAAAAGGGTCAAGTCTTTTGGACAAATAAGCTATTGGCCTTTTCTCCGGGCTGAGACTTTGAGTGAGTAACTCTTTGGCTATGCCCCTTGTCTCACATAAGTAGAGGTAGAAAGGCTTAGTTACATCTGGTAGCACTAGTTGGTCCATCGTCCTTGCTCTGCTCATGTCTGTCTAACTGCCTAATATGTTACCTCAAGGATCCTGGCTCTGAATTCTTTTAGGGGAAAATGGATGTTGAATTTCTTCTGTAGCTGCTTTGTGCTGAGGAGGGACTGAGTTTTATCTCAGAATCAAGAGATCCTTGCTGTGTGTCAGAGGGACGATGAGGCCTGGGCACAGAAGGAGGTGGGCTTGTGACCAGGCAGAGACAAACTAACAAATGGTCCAGTGGAAGGGAAAGAAAACATTTCAGTTTTAACCTCTATTGAAATGGAATTTTTCTCCTCAAAATTACCTCTATTTTTATTAAAAGAGCTAAATCAAGACCAATTTATCTATTGTATTAAATTTGTCCTGACTGTTTGCATAAACACAATAAGAATAGTAACTGACTACCTTTGCTGTAATTTCATGATTGAATCTTAGTGTGCCCCGTAGGGCCAGGAAGCCAAGCCATCTAGCTGCCGTCAGGCCTGCCTGCAGTATCTGCTGAGTTGGGTGAATCCCTCACCTGCAACGATTCCACCTGAGCCCATGCCCTAGGTTTTAAGGCCCATCTCGCTAGCCCTCCTACTCTTTGCAGCCCAGAATCCGTGGGGGTTCCGTAGGGATGCAGAGGCACCCTTATTGCTCCCCTTCTACTCTGACCAACCGCCAGTGATGGTAGGGTATGGGCCTGACGCTCCAGCACCAGCCATTTTCAGGGCTCCCAAGCAGGATACCAGGCTTTTTCCACGGCACCCTTATTGGCTTCAAGTCTTCAGAGTTCAGACAGGGCTCTTTACAACATGTTACTTCAGTCAAAGTTTCCGGTCAATAAAACCACTATTGGAAACCTGTCTTATTGAATTTATGGAAAGAAATGTAGTGCCATGATTTATTTATTAAGTATTGCCAAATTTCGGAGGAATTATATAAGGAGAAAAATATACTGACCTGCTTTAAGATCTGATTTTCCTTGTCAGTATTTTTATGGATTCTTCAGAGTAATATAACTGTCTTCAAATGGCAAGAAGAAATTCAAAATGTGTCTATATTCAAATAGACAGTTACAGCTGTCCCTGTAGTAGGGTTCCCTCTACCTGACTTGTCCTTAAACTATATATGGTCTCTGGGAGGGCTGACACACCCTCTCAGAACAGACTAAGGGAGCTTTATCCCTTCACAGGGTCTCACATGTCACAGGACCTCACAGGGTCTGTAATTCCTGTAACAGAGGGTTAGTACTCACCACTTCACTACTTCCCTCTGTTCCAAACAGGCCTCCCCCAGTTTCCTAAAGTTGAGGTTTGTGCCACCCCTGACATGGGCATGGTCACACAGGCCTGCAAGGCAGTATACAGGCTGCCAACTGTCTCTGAATAGAGACAAAAAACTGATGGGTATTTTTCTTCGCCCATAATGAAGTATAACATTGGCACAGCGGCCACTTCTAACAGCTAAATCTTCTACTAAACATGACACATGGTAGGTCTATACAAACATCTTAGGGAGGTGACTTAAGTCCATTTTTCCTTCCTATATAAAGCAAAAATATCTTTGTCTCTCTGGAGTCATGTTCATGAAAACACAGGCATCATATAATTCTATTATACAATTTTCTGCAGGCCATTGTCAGGGCTGTGCATGGCAGTCAGTTCTTCTTTCTAGCCACAAACACAGTCTGTCCAATTTCCCTAAAATGTATTCTGGCATGGGAGAAAGTCGTATTGCTCTACACAGGCAGCTTAACCCCTATACAACTGGGCCTGGACCTCTGCCTAGCAAACTGCAGTCTATAAGTTCAATATGCAGCCTCCAGTCCTCCTAACCCAACACGGTCTCGGCTAGTCCCACAAAGTCCTGAAGGCTCCCCCGTCCGGGGAGAGCGCCTTTCCTTTGCCCTTTGACTTTAAGCTGCCAGTCCAAAACAGCCAGAGTTGCCCTTAGAAACAGCTTTGCATATTGCAAAGCACTTCTGTGGCAGTGGCTTGGGTATTAGGTCCCTTTTCTTTCCACCTGTCCCCTTTGTGGCATAGCAGCGACCAGGCCTCTCCCAAGGGAGTGCACTGGAAAGGGATCTCAGCCCCTCCTCTTCCAGCAGCAACAGGTATTGAACCCTTTCAGTACATTTGCAAACAGGGAGCTTTCACTAGCTCTATCTGCTGCTTTCACAGATCCCGGCTCACTGCTCTCTTCCTGGGGCTGTAGGAAGGCTAGTAGCAGTCACTGGCTTCTGGTTTAACTGCTGTAGCCAGCAAGCCAAAGGTCTAAGTCTTGTATTGCTTGTTGTAAAACGCTCATTACTCACTGGGCAGCAGCAGGGCAGATCTAGTGTCAGGCAAATGTCTGCTGTCTCCAGCTTTTCTCGCTGCTGTGGCTTATTCCAGGGCCACTGCAGGCAGCTCGGGCAACCAGCCCCGGCCCCCCGCCCCCCCCGGCTTCTTTCACCTGGCTCTTGGGGGCTGAGTCTGCCTAACAACCAGTTCTAAATCACCAGGGTGTCTTCGGACTTCAGCTCCATTTCTCCTCTACTTGCCTTCTGTGAGTTTAGTTTTTGTTGTTGTTTAAAATGTATTAGTATTCTTTATTCTTAGAAACCTCAATCCTTTAATGATAACCAAAAGTGAACAGTCAGCATTTTTAGATTAATATTTATGAACACATTTTAAATGTACTTTTGCTTTCAAGAAAATATATCTAGGAGAAATCAAGATGGCTGCATAGGTAAACACCTGAACTTGCTGTCTCGCACAACAATTTCAATACTACAACTAAAAGACAAAACGGACAGCATCCAGAACCACAGGAAGGCTGGCTAAGTGGAAATTCTACAACTAGAAGGGAAGAGAAAAGCACACTGAGACTCAGAGGAGCTGTGGAGGTAAAGTGCAGAGGTACTGAAGCGTGCATGCAGAGAGGGCTGGTAACTGAGTATGTGGCTGGCTTTCTCAATCCAGAGGGAGACACAAGCTCCCGACTGCTCTGAACTCCAATTCTGGGCGAGACTCTGGGGACCCAGACTCATATGGGGAGAAACTGGACTGTCTGGCAGCAGGCAGAACTAAAGGGAGCACCCGTACAATTGTCAGCTGATTTCTCAACAGAAACTATGCAGGCCAGAGGCTAAATTAGATGTACTTTGCCACTCCCACCTGGAAAGTACATCTAGGAGAAATCAAGACGGCTGCAAAGAGTGGATGGACCAGCTGTCAAAAATCAGGGTCAAAAATCAAGACACCTGGAAAGAGTGGATGGACCAGCTGTGCTTGCAGTGAATATGAAGGGACACTGAAACCCGGGGGCCTCTTAGGGCAGGGCTGATGGGAAGCCATTGCTGTTTGCTCAGCCCTGAGACTCTGCCCCATACAAGCTGTGCGCAGAGGCTTTTGCATATGAATGGCCTGGTCCTTTGAAATCTAAACTTACCTAACAAACTGCAGCTGAGTCAGAGAGACCCAGAACATCCAAAAGAAGGACCAAGGCCCCACAGCAGCTTGCATTGCTTCACAGCTGGGCCCCATCTGGGCACCTCCAAAACCCAAACAAAGAAGAGGAATCTGCAGATCTTTCCATAGCTCCTGCTGGGTGGCCTCAGGCAGAGGCTAAATTAGCACCTCCTTGGAGATCCAAGAGCCAGTGTACCCAGGGGTCAGAGTAGGACCATCCAGATTAAAACTCCTCAGATCCATAAGGGACACACTCAGGGGGTAGACTCAGTGAGCACCAAAGCCCCACTGAAGCAAGTCTTGCCTCATAAGGGTGTCTCCAGCACAGAAGTTCTCCCATCATAGACATAGCTGATCCTCACAGCCAATTGGCCTGGAGGTCAATTCCTCCCAGTGATACCAACAACAATCAAGGCTTAACTATAACAAGACTGTACACACAGCGCACAAAGGGGTGCACCAAGAGTGTCCACCTCAGGTAACTGGGGAGGCTGAGCCACTGTGCCCTATAGGACACCTAGCACACAAAGCCACTCTATCAACTCAGGGAAGCAGCCAAAATGTGGAGACAAAGAAACAGATCACAAATGAAAGAAATGGAGGAAAGCAAACAACTTGATATAGAGTTCAAAACAACGGTTATAAGGTTTTTCAAGAGTTTCTTAGAAAAGGCCGATAAATTTAGTGAGACTCTAGAGGATATGAAAAAGGACCAACTAGAAATTAAACATACAGTGACTGAAATAAAAAAAATAATATGTAGAGATCCAACAGCAGACTAGAGGACGGCAAGAATCAAGTCAAAGATTTGAAATACAAAGAAGCAAAAAACACCCAACAAGAAAAGCAAAAAGAAAAAATAATCCAAAAATATGAAGATAGTGTAAGGAGCCTCTGGGACAACTTCAAGCATACCAACATCCGAATTATGGGGGTGCCAGAAGAAGAGAGAGAGCAAGATGCTGAAAACCTATTGGAAGAAATAATGACTGAAAACTTCCCCCACCTGGTGGAAGAAATAGACTGATAAGTCCAGGAATCACAGAGAACCCCAAACAAAAGGAATCCAAAGAGGACCACATCAAGACACATCATAATTAAAATGTCAAGAGCAAAAGACAAAGAGAGAATATTAAAAGCAGCAAGAGAAAAACAGTTAGTTACCTACAAGGGAGCACCCATACGATTGTCAGCTGATTTCTCAACAGAAACTATGCAGGCCAGATGGGAGTGGCAAGAACTATTCAAAGTGATGAATAGCAAGAACCTAAAACCAAGATTACTCTACCCAGCAAAGCTATCATTCAGAATTGAAGGTCAGATAAAGAGCTTCATAGATAAGGAAAAGCTAAAGGAGTTCATCACCACCAAACCAGTATTACATGAAATGCTGAAAGGTATTCTTTAAGAAGAGGAAGAAGAAGAAAAAGGTAAAGATAAAATTATGAACAACAAATACATATCTATCAACAAGTGTATCTAAAAATCAAATGAAAAAAAAATCTGATGAACAGAATAAACTGGTGAATATAGTAGAATCAGGGTCATAGAAAGGGGGTAGACTGAAAATTCTCCCAAGGGGGGAAAGCGGTGTGGTGGGTGCTGGAAGACACTGGACAAAAATCATACACTTATGGATAAGGACAGTGGGGCGGGAGGGAGGAAAGGGCAGAGTGTGGGGTGGGAACCGGGTAGAGTGGAGCTATGGGGGAAAAAAAGAGGAACAATTGTAATAATCTGAACAATAAAGATTTATTTAAAAAATAAAATAAAGAAAATAAATAAAATGTATATTAAAAAAAAAAGAAAATATATCTAGACCTTCTGTGATAAAACTAAGAACAGGTAAATTAGTCTAGTAAAAACTGCTATATTTTTCCTTATGCAATTTCAAGTATATTGTATCAGTCTAACTTAGTATTGGAAGGGTTAAAAAAGAATAAAACAGGCAGAGACATATTAATTGTGCTTGCAGAAAACTTGCAACCTTGAATCTAGTGTTGTACTGATAAGGCACCTGGACCAGACCCCTATGCCAGCAGAGTGGTCTGCAGCCAGTAAAAATCAACAAAATCTATCTCTCCCTGCTTCATAATTAACTGCCAACACCCCTCCCCCCTGTGTCCCCCAGCCCAGGGCCCGTTGCTTTTCTCCCTCTCCTATTGTGAGTCAGAGGAAGACAATTCCTACAGAGGGTAGAAATAGAAACTACAGACTACTGCTGTAGTAGTCCTTCCTCCTGGAGGCTGGGGTCCGATTTGTGGAAAAAATGACTCTTAGTCTGCCTGGAAAGATAGCAGATGAGGATAAGGGTGTGCAGGGAAATTTCTTTCAGACTGAAAGCTTGGAGGGCCTCCTGAAAGAAAAGATCATTAATCCAGTTACAGATACTATCAGAATCAGGATGAGTGAGGAAGGGAAAGACCAGGTTATGTCCTCTATGAGGATACTAATAAATAAGTGAAAACGGCAAGTCAAATAAAACACACAACCACGAAGACAACAGACTGCACAAGACACACAACCAGCGTTAATGGGGTCCATTAATAGTTCATAATAACTTCAGCCTTAGTTCCACCTCAGGTGGCTCACTTTGGACTATGATGTCACAGGCAGGGACTAGGCCTGTAAATCTCTCCGCCCTTCGGAGCTGTAAGCCCTGCCCCTGGAAGTCTCTGTCCACCAAAAGAGATAGGAATAGCCATAAATAAAAGTTCTTTGTTCTTTGAAATTTCACAAATTTATACCCTTAAATTAACCCTAGAACTTCAAAATTTCAATTTAATACAGCAAATTCACCAATCAGAGCAAACTGAAACCCTTACTTATACAAGGAGAGACAGAAATTTTTATTAGTTAAGTGGGCTGATTCCCTCTCTGACAGAGAGCAAAAGACTGAGAAAAAGAAAACTCGCAGCTGCTAGAGACTTTTGCATTCACAGCAGGTCCGACCTATCTTTAAGCAAATTAAATAATAGAAAGAGATAACAAATACTCTCATGTGTACAGCCAGAAGGCACAATGTAGCTTTTGCCTCACACAGACCAGTTAATGAGCAGATAATTATGCAAAGACAGACAAACATCCATACTCACACTCTCTCAGTAGACTAGCACAGACTGGAGCTGAGCAGATAAACGAAACAATGCCCAACTCCCCAGATGGGCTTGTGGGCACCCCCGGCACCCATGCCCCAGAACAGAATTCTCAACCAACGTCTCGGTGAGAACCTACTGGAGGAGTTAAGACTGCGTCCAGTCCCCCTTCTTGGTAGCAAATTGGCTAGTCCCACACAAACAAACAGCAGAGTGAACTCATACTTCCTTAATCAAATCTGAATTCACTCACCTCCAGAGTCCCACATTTATATACCAGATAGTCCGAGTTTTTGACTTCTACCAGATATTTACCCAGAGTTTAAACAGTCCACCTGATTCCTGATTAACTTGCCTGAGGAAGTCCTTGACTTCCAGGGAGGTGATCAAGCTCCCCCTTCCACTCACTCGGAATGGGCCTGACTGATAAGGGCCCCTACCTTACCGATTCTGACGACAGGTCCAGAAGTGTCCATCCACTCTCTCCAGATGCCAGCTGGGTCCTGGGCTGAGGTCCGGGAGTGCCCAGAGTCCCCCAGTACAATTCTGCTAAACCGTCAGAGCAGCGCCTCCCGAAGGCCTATCCAGCTCCCCCGGGCCCCAAACCTGGCCCATTTACCTGAGGCCAAAAGGCAAAGCACGGTTATTTCTCCATGTTTCAGGGAACCATTAATGTTACAGAAAACCGGAGAAGAACCAAGCAACACTTAGAGAGATGGAGTTACACTTATTATTATTATTATTATTATTATTATTATGCTCGGGCCCAGAGGAAAATGTCTCTAGAATTCTGGGCGAAGTCACACAGGAAGTTTCCTGCATTTATACCTTTTTACCTTCTTTGTCTCCCAAATATGGGGTTCTGTTCCGGTCCCCTTTGCAAGTTCTTAAAGAGCCCTATGTGCTGGGGCCTTGAGACCTCAACCAAAGGTTTGGCCTGGTGCCAGCACTGATAACTTCGTCTGGGGAAGGTTTAATGGCCTCTCTGAGGTGGGAGTAGTCTTATTTTCCTTATTATTTAAGCAAGCAAGTATTTACAGAAGCCAAATACCAGGGTTAAAATTTCAAACAGTAGTTTTTATATAAGATAGATGCTTCAGCACCAGCCCTTCCCTGACTGCCCTCTGATTCCAGTGGCCACGGGCTTGTCCACCATGATGCTTTGCAGCTCAGGGGCCCCTGGAGGTTCCCTCAGCACAGGTGTGAGCTGTTGGAGGTGCTCTGAGCTCAGTGCTCAGCTGTGTCTCCACCTGACACAGGTGGGGCCCCCACACATGACATCACACGTGGGCACTGCACGTGGACTCAACAGGGTGGCTGAGGCTGGCTTCAGGTCGCCTGAGTGGCCCTGGCCCTAGTTTCTCAGGGAGGGCCTGGCACAGGAGATGGGCATGAGGGGATGGCGTGGGGGTGCATTTAAGGCAAAACCTACCAGGCGGGAAGGAGAGGGCAGAGCACAGCCACACCGATGGTGGGAGAATGTGGGTGGCAGAGGACAGAGGGTGAGGATGGAGTGCTGTCTGTGGAGCCTGGAGGCACAGCAGAGGTGGGTGGGGACCATGTCTCCTTCAGAAGATTCTCAGTGATAACGTAAAAATATAATTCAGACCTGTAAATAATTTTTGTGAGTTTATTTGAGCCAAACTGTTGACATATGCCGTGAAGCAGAACCTCAATGAATTGAGATAATGCTACGGAGAATGGAGGGTTACATCTGTATTTGTACATAGCAATCAAAGGAAAGGGACGTAGGGGATTTACATGAAATTCCTTGTAACTGCCTCCCTCCAGGACACCCTGAGAGCTGGGTTCATCTCCCAGGTTCATGGAGGGGGGTGAGTCTTTAAATCCATGTGCAGCCATGTCAGTGAGAGGCAAGTGGCTAACTGCCCCAAAGGGCTCCTCCGAGGGCAGAGGGAGGGGCTGATCACCCTCAGGTGAGGTTTGGGGCCTGGACTCTGCATTCCCACCTCAGTACTGTGGGGGAGGGAGGGGAACATCGCTCTAAGTGAGGGGGGAAGAGAAACCCTACAATGTTTTCCTGGTCAAGCTGGAGAGCAACCATCAGGGACATGGTGACTGGAAGGGCGCAGATGAGAAGTCAACCAGATCTGAAACACAGCCCCTTCCTGCTTTACTGCCTGCAGAGAATCTAATTAAAGACACAAAGAAGGAAGCAGGAACTGCCCCAGGGACACTAGGAGAGAAGAAAGCATTGACTCCTATAGGAAACCCTCACAACCCCTCCAGGGACAGCTTCTGAGCTGGGACCCAGCCTTTGCTGCTCCTGAGCGCCCCCTGGTGTCCTGGACACTCCCTGCAGCCCAGCCCTGCTGCCTCCCTCAGGGAGGTTTGTGTCTGGGCTCACACTGACTTCCCCTCACTGGGTATATTGTGTACAGTAATACAGGGCTGTGTCCTCAGCTCTTAGACTGTTCATTTCTAGATACACCATGTTCTCGGCGTTGTCTCTGGAGATGGTGTAGCGGCCCTTCACAGAGGCGGCATAGTATGTGGTACTACTATCACCATTAATGTCTGAGACCCACTCCAGCCCCTTCCCTGCAGCCTGGCGGACCCAGCTCATCCAGTAGTTACTGAAGGTGAATCCAGAGGCTGCACAGGAGAGTCTCAGAGACCCCCCAGGCGGCACCAAGCCTCCCCCAGACTCCACCAGCTGCACCTCACACTGGACACCTGCAAACACAGAGACACAAGGTGGACTTAGAATCACATGGAAGCACAAACAGGCACAGGCACAGGTCTCAGCGCTCCCCTCTCCTGAGAATGACCTTGAAGAATGATCAGGAGGAAAACGCAGCTTGGCACCAAGTCCATGGTGGAGCCACTGGGGTCCTGTCTCAGGCACGTGGGTTCTGGCTGTCTCCCCAGCATGCGGGGTTGGGCCCTCCTTTATGAGCAGGAGGAGAGCCCCATTTGCATGGAGTCTGGACATAAGGGTGCAGCTGGAACCCTGGGCGGCATGCCTGACCTTGTCATCCTAGGGGCGACCCCAGATGGAAAGGACTCAAGAATGCTGGCCACAAGGGATCCTGTCCTGAACCACCCTCCCTCCTTCCTTTCTCGACAGCTGGTCACTCTGACCCCATTCCTTTGGGGGCAGCTTCCAGGATTGAGAGTCCTCCATCCTTGGGTTTTTGATGAGGACCCAGGGGTTCTGCCCTCAGAGGCTTATGGGTGGGGCTTTCTCTTGGTCTCCTTCACTGGCCGTGGGCCTTTCTTGGGGTTGGGAATAAGAATTTGCATTGGATTGATGCTTTTACTTTGAAGTTGAAAGATTCTCTTTTGTTTTCCCCAATCAGATCTTCCACAAAACTCTAATGTTCACTTGTGACCAATCAGGAGAGGCTGGGCTGGATGCTGAGGCCCCAACCTCTGTCTCAAAATGGCTCTCCCTGTCACCAGTTTACATTTCACTAAACTTCTCGGCTGTTAGTGTGCAAAAGGAGCCCTGGCTGGTGTGGCTCAGGTGATAGAACGTCGGCCTGTGGACTGAAGGTCCCGGGTTTGATTCCACTCAAGGGCACTTAGCTTGGTGGCAGGTTCCTTCCATGGTCGGGGCTTGTGTAGGAGGCAACCAATCCATGTGTTTCTCTCACATTGATGTTTCTCTCTGTCTCTCCTTGACCCTTACACTCTCCCTAAAGATCAATGGGAAAATATCCTTGGGTGAGGATTAACAAACAAAAAATTAAAAAAATAAAAATTAAATAATTACAAAAGAATGATAAAAAAATGGAATGTGATGTTGAAGCATAGTAACCTCCATTTTGGGTAAAAACTGCTGTTTAAAATTTAACCCTGCTGTTCTGGCTTCTGTAAACATTTGCTTTCTTAAATAATAGGGAAAAATAAGTCTAGTCCCCATTCCAGAGAGGCCATAAACTATGCCCCAGACAGAGTTGTCAGTGCTGGCGCCTGGCCAGGCCTTCTGATATGGTCTCACGGCCCTGTTCCAGCACACAGGACTTTTTCTGAGAAGGTCCGGAAGTCTCATTTCAAATTTGGGAGAGAAAGAGCTGGAAAAAGTATAAATAGGGAAGACACTCTCCATGTGGGGCCTAGAATTTGAGAAGGAAGATTTTCTCTGGGCCCGATAGCGCTAGGGAAATTAACAGGACTCCAAATAAATTTGGCTTATTGATTAAGGCGTCTTCTGATTTACAATATAACAATGTCTCTTGGAGCAAAACCCTGGGTAGAAAGCTGAGGCACCAAGTCGTCCTTGGGGGCAGGTGAGCACCTCCCTTCTCGGAGGAGAGCGGCCACCTGTGTCATCCCCCGACAGCCCCAGGCAGGTGAGGACAGACGGACACAGGAATCTGGGACTGTGGTCACTTGTTCCTTCTGGGAAGGTGGCCACCACCACTTGGAAAGTGCAGTCACACTGGGGAGGGGTGGGGCATGGGCAGTCAAACACCACAAAGCCTTACTTCTCTCTTCCTTTTTATTTTTATTCTTATTTTAAAATATATTTTTATTTACTTCAGAGAGGAAAGGAGGAGAGAGAGATAGAACCATCAATGATGAGAGAGACTCCTCCACTGGTTGCCTGGGGCTTGCCCCCACTGGGGATCCAGGCAGTAATCCAGGCATGTGCCCTGACCAGGAATCCAACTGTTACCTCTTGGTTCATAGGTCGATGCTCAATCAATGAGCAATACCAGCCAGGCTCTGTGGTTACCTCTGTTTCTTTCTCCTTTTCTTTTCTCATCTTTTTTTTATTTTTTTATTGAGGTATTATATGTGTACATATCTTACCATTACCCCACTCCCACCCCACACCCATACATGCCCTCACCCCCCAGAGTTTTGCGTCCATTGTTTATGCTTATATGCATGCATACAAGTCCTTCGTTTGATTTCATAACTCCGCCACCTCTCCCTAACTTTCCCCCTGTAATTTGAAAGTCTGTTTGATGCTTTACTGTCTCTGTATCTATCTTTTTGTTCATCACTTTATAATGTTCTTTACTATCCATAAATGAGTGAGATCATGTGGTATTTTTCTTTCATTGACCGGCTTATTTCACTTAGCATAATGTTCTCCAATTCCATCCAGGTTGCTGCAAATGATGAGAATTCCTTCTTTTTTATGGCAGCATAGTATTCCATTGTGTAGATGTACCACAGTTTTCTGATTCAGTCATCTGCTGATGGGCACCTAGGCTGTTTCCAAATCTTAGCTATTGTAAATTGTGCTGCTATGAACATAGTGGTGCATATATCCTTTCTGATTGGTGTTTCTAGTTTCTTCGGATATATTCCCAGGAGTGGGATTACTGGGTCAAATGGGAGTTCCATTTTCAGTTTTTTGAGGAAACTCCATACTGTTCTCCACAGTGGCTGCACCAGTCTGCATTCCCACCAGCAGTGCATGAGGGTTCCTTTTTCTCCATCTCTTCTTTTCTTTTCTTTTCTTTTCTTTTCTTTTCTTTTCTTTTCTTTCCTTTCCTTTCCTTTCCTTTCCTTTCCTTTCCTTTCCTTTCCTTTCCTTTCCTTTCTTTCTTTTCTTTTCTTTTCTTTTCTTTTCTTTCCTTTCCTTTCTCCTCTCCTCTCCTCTCCACTTCTTTCTTCTCCTTCTCTCTTCTCTTCTCTTCTCTTCTCTTCTCTTCTCTTCTCTTCTCTTCTCTTCTCTTCTCTTCTCTTCTCTTCTCTTCTCTTCTCTTCCCTTCCCTTCCCTTCCCTCTCTTCCCTTCCCTTCCCTTCCCTTCCCTCCCTTCCCTTCCCTTCCCTTCCTTTCCCTGCTCTTTCTTTCTTTCTTTCTTTCTTTCTTTCTTTCTTTCTTTCTTTCTTTCTTTCTTTCTTTCTTTTTCTTTCTTCCTTTCTTTCTTTCTTTTTCTTTTTCTTTCTATTTAAAAAAATAAAATAAAATTCCTTTACTTAGTTTTGTTAATCTCACCTGAAGATTTTCCCACTTACTTTTAGAGATCATGGAAGGGAGGAGGAGAGACAGAGAGCTGATAGAGACACATTGATTAGTTGCCTCTTGCACACGAAGTTCAAGCTTGCAACTGAGTTCCGTGCCCTTGATGGGAATCAAACCTGGTAACCCTCAGTCATGGACCGTCAGTCCTGGACACCTCAGTCCACAGGCTGATGCTCTATCCACTGAGCGCCCCTCCTATCATGTCTAGTTAACACTGTGGAGGCCCCTGCACAGCATGCAGGCAGCCAGGGTCCTGCCAGGTGGACCAACAGACCTGGGGGTTGTCTATGTTGTTGGGATGAGGGGAACTAGGGTAGAGGGGCCCTAGAAGGGCTGTCCCAGATGTCTGGGTACAGGGGTGCATGAGGAACTGGGCTGGGACCTCCCTCCAGAGACTTAATGAGGAAGAACCACCCAGAGCCCCTCTCCTGCAGGCTGATGCTGGGCCTCGCTGTGGGGGACCCGCCAGAAACCAGCTGGTCAGGCCCCATGAGGGCTGAGGGAAACACAAACCTAAATTAGGGAAAAGTCCGTTTTCCCAGGTGCCAGGAAGAGACAGGGACTTCCCCCCTCCCTTTCCTCTAAAATGCATGTAAGGTTCAATGTCAGTTTAAAAGCTCACTGAACACCTCCCTAGCATTATGCCCCAATGTGTTTTCTGGGGACTTTGGAACCTTTTCTGAAGTGTAACCACTAGGGGGCACCCTCTCCCCACTTCTGTGGGAGGTAGGGGGCAGCCAGACTTCAGGGGGCTCCTGGCTCCCAGGTGCAAACCTACTTCCTGTCCTAAAGAGGCAGGAGGTTTCATGTTCCCTGGGATCAGGTCAATGAGCAAACACATGAGGCCCCTCCAGTCACCAGGGGATTTAGGGTGAACTCTGGGTGACAAGGGGTGCTGCCCAGTTCCTCCTTGAGGCTGCACCTCTGTGAAAAGCTGTGTTTCTGAGGATGGTTTCCCACAACAACTCAGTTCTATCCCCTTATCTGCTGCTTTGCCAGCCCCATATGGGCACCACCACTGCAGTTATGATAAGTCTCCAAATAGATCCATTTCTGTGTATTGACCAGTGATTTTGAAGTCTATTCGTTTGATGTTTTTCATAGATAACTATGTCACGTGCAAGTAGGGACACCTGGTATCTCCTTTCACATTTGAATGTCTCTATGCATCTTTCTTGTCTTATTTCACTTGTTGAAACATCAAGGACAATATGAATAGAAGTGGTAAGAGTGGACCTTTTGGACTTCGTCCCCATCTGAGGGGGAATCATTTAACTTCCCACAATCGAGTATGATAGTAGCTACAGGAGTCCCATGATCAGACTGAGGAAGTGCCTTTTATCCAAGTTCCCTAAGTGTGTTTATCATGAATGAATGTTGTGCTTTGTCACACACTTTTCTGTATCAATTTTTATGACCTTGTGAATTTTCTTCTTTACACAGTTGACCTGTTGGATTACATTGGTTGATTAAAAAATATTGAATCAGCTTTGAGTTGTTGGGATAATTCCTGCTTTCTCATGGTATAGTATGATTTTCTTATATTGCTGGTGGGATTGCCTAATCTTCTGTTGAGGATTTTAGCAAATATGTTAACAAGAGTTTTGGTCAGTAGTTTACTCTTTCTCTGTGCTGACTGCACAAAGAATGCCGGTCTCATAAGAATGCATTGGAGAATGTGTTCATATCTCCTAAGTAATTTCTGATATTGGCCATTTGTCTCTTTGCCAGTCTTGTGAGCATTTGATTAGTTTTATTGATTTTTTTCAAAGATTCAACTGCTGGCATCATTCATTTTTCTCTACCATTTTTCTGTTTTGATTTAATTGACTTATTTTCATCTTTATTTTTCTCCCCTTCTGCTTGACTTTAGGTGATTTTGATTTTCCTCTTCTAATTTCTTTAAAAAATATTTACTGTTGAGAGTATTAGTAATATTGCCCCTTTTCCACCCATATCACTCCTCCACCCTCTTCCTACCCCATCCCAGGCTTTCATTACTCTCCTATCAGTGTCCACAGATAATGCATATGCATATAAGTTCTTTGGTTCATCTCTTTCCACCCTCCCCTTCCTCCTCCCTCTGAGATTTGTCAGTCTGTTTTGTGTTGCCATACCTCTAATTCTATTTTATTTATCAGTGTATTTTGTTCATCAGACACTATGTTCAATTATTTTGGTTTTCAGATTCAATTGTTGCCATTATTTTATCATATTTTATTTTAATTTTTAATATATTTTTATTGATTTCAGAGAGGAAGGGAGAGGGAGAGAGAGATACAAACTTCATTGATGACAGAGCATCACTGATCAGTCACCTTCTGCATGCCTCACATCGGGGACTGAACCCACAACCCTGGCATATAGCCACGACTGGGATTGAACCTGGAACCCTTCAGTCAGCAGGCCAATGCTCTATTCCCTGAGTCAAACTTGCTAGGGTTTTCTTCATATTTTTTTCCTCCTTCTCTCCCTTCTCCTCCTCCTCCTCCTCCTCCTCCTCCTCCTCCTCCTCCTCCTCATTGTCCTCCTCCTCCTCTTTCTCCTCCTCCTCCTTCTCCTCCTCCTCCTCCTTCTCCTCCTCTTCCTCCTCCTCCTTCTCCTCCTCTTCATCATTCTTATTCTTATTCTTATTCTTATTCTTATTCTTATTCTTATTCCATTTCCTTCTCCTCCTCTTCTTTTTCCTCTTCCTCTTCCTCCTCCTCCTCCTCCTCCTCCTCCTCCTCCTCCTCCTCATTCTCCTTTTTGTCCTCCTGGATGTGTGGAGTTGTAATCTTGTCTGGTCTGAAGCTGTCCACCAGGTGCACTGGATATAGGGCCTCCTGGCAGGTGCAAAGTCAGTCACTGCCTGGGGCCACCAAGCAGAGATACAGGGAGATCTGCAGATGGCTGCTACTTGTATTGATCTTGGAAGTGCCCAGGCGAGGACCAGTTGTGAAGCAAGGCAGGCTGGTGCTAGTGCTGGGTCTTGGGCCTCTTATTGATAGGTTTGGGGCACACTGATGCCAGCTGCTGCTTGTTTGAGAGATTTTAGGAGAGTCTGAAACCTGAGCCAGGACAAGACATTCAAATGGAAAGGCTGCTGCAATCATTTTGGGTGGGGCTGCAATTTGGATGGGGCGTGTTCTCAGGGAATCACCAGGGCAGAGCACACTGTGTGAGCCACACTGATGGAATCTCAGATATGGTTTTGAGGCAGCTATGTGATGGGGGAGGTCACAGCACAGAAACAATCACTCCTGTGAGTAGCCCTGCATGGAAAAATCCACCTCATGTTCCTGCTCTAATGTCAGACAAATCAGCTCTTCACTGTATGTTCCAGGATCCACCAATTCCACCACCTATGGCTGGAGCTCAGAGGAAGCACGACCCTGTAAATTCCTGTGCCGGCCCTTTAAGAGAAACAGCCTGGTTCTCCAGTGGCCTCCATGTCACTCAAAGACAATTATTTCTGGTCTTTTCAACCTAAAGTTCTGAGGACTTCTGTTTCCAGCTCTGGAAACCTTGTTTTGGGGTCTGTGTGGGGCTGGGACTCGTTGCTTCTCATAGGGGCCTCCACAGCTGAGGTATCCCTCCTGATTAAGCACACACCACATGTGAGTGTTAACTAGCCTGTTCCCCGCCTCCGCCCTTCCTACCAGTCTCAGTGTGCTCTCTTCTTCATCTCCCTAGTCCGGAATGATGGTTGTTGTATATTTTAGTTGTACATCCCATGTGGTTGTGGGAGGCAGTGAGAACATGCATTTACCTATGACTCCAAATTGGTTCTCACATTTTCCTAATTTTTAAAGTGGAAGCTTATATTAATGATTTAAAGAACTTTATTCTTTTCTAATATGTAAGCATTTAATGCTAAACATTTCCCTCTAAGCACCGCTTTAGTTGCATCTCACAAAATTTGATATTTTGTAATTTCATTTTCTTTCAGTTTTGAAATACATTTTCAGTTAGTTTAGAATTTTACGTTGATGTTTCTTCAATGCTCCTTCAGCTTTTTAGAGTCATCACCCCATTGTCTTCTAGTTTTGGTAGTTTTTCACCTGACCATTGATGTTTCTATTAATCTTGTTCCTTGACTCATGTGTTGTTTTTTCTTTACTGCCCTTAGGAATTTTATCTTTTTTTTATGAGTTTGACTTTATTGTGCCTTGATTTAATGTTGTTTATTTTCATTCTTCTTGGGGTACTTTGGTGTTCTTAGATCTCTTTATATTTTACATCAAATTCTGAAAATCTATTTGCCATAATTTCTTCAAATATTTTACTTGGCGCCCCTCTCTCCTCTTTCTGGGATTCTAATTACATCCATATATAGATTTGACTGGTTTATTGTCTCTTACATTCCTGACAATTGACTATTTTTTGGAAAATTTGTTCTGTGTTCCATTTTGGGGAGTTTCCATTACACTTCTTTAAGTTCACTTATGTTTAATCGGCAGCGTTAGTCTTACTCCATATAGTATTCATTTTAGATGTTGTTATTTTCTTATCCTCTAGAAATTCAAAATACAGAGCAGTTCTGCCAACTCCTTTCTGTGAGATTAAAGCCCTCGTGTGTTTTATACACCAGAAGCTCCTGACAGAAGACTGTCCCTTTGCTAGCACAGCGGAGGCTATTGGTTGCTGGGGCTGCAATAACGTTTCTCTGGTCACTGCCCAACAATGTTCCAATGGCCTCCTATAAAATTGCAATGTCTCCTAGAGGAGAGACCAAAGGAAACATTAAGGGCTCCTTCTGATCACTGGGGCAGAGGAAGTAAGTGACTTCCTCTAAGGGGTGGTGTGAAAGGAAACGTAAAGCATAAAGGGGAGAGGCAGTGAGTCCTTGAGGAGGGTGTTTACTCCTGGAGAATAAAACCACTGACCAGATCTTCAGAGAATATACCCCCAGGTCCCAAATCCAGTGCTGGTCCTCATGTTTTGTGGTCCTGAGCGCCCCCTGGTGTCCTGAGCGCCCTCTGCAACCCTGCACAGCTGCCTCCCTCAGGGAAGTTTGTGTCTGGGCTCACACTGACTTCTCCTCACTGTGTCTCTTGAACAGTAATACACAGCCGTGTCCTCAGTGGTCACGGAACTCAGCTGCAGGGAGAACTGGTTCTTAGACACGTCCCTGGAGATGGAGGTTCGGCTCTTGAGGGAGGGGCTGTAGTAAAGGTTTCCGTTTTCATTTATGCACCCCATCCACTCCAGTCCTTTCCCTGGGGGCTGGCGGACCCAGCTCCAGCAGTAACCACTGGTGATGGAGTAACCAGACACAGTGCAGGTGAGAGAGAGGGTCTGCGAGGGCATCACCAGTCCTGGGCCCGACTGCTGCAGCTGCACCTGGGACAGGACACCTGGGACAGAGAAAACACAGTAAGTCCTGGGCTCAGAGGCAGGATCCCCATCTCCTCTCAGCTAAGCCCTGAGTCACTCACATCTGGGAGCTGACAGCAGGAAGAGGAAGAGCCACATGGGAGTCATGTCTTGCAGGTGAGGTCGTCGTCCCCCAGAAAGTATTCTCCAGGGTGAGGAGGCCCTGAATTTAAGTGGACGCCAACTGTGTGTGTGTCTCGTGGTCATGTGGGCATTTGCATATGGGAGGTGTCTGCACATACAAAGGGCAAGAGGTGAGGGGAGGTCCTGGTCTCTGGGGCTTCTCCTGGAAGGAGGTGCTGACTGTGCCCTCAGAGAACCAGGCCCTCCTTGGGGTTCTGGTCACCGTGCCCAGGGACCTCTTCTTCTATATCAGGAGATGTGCTGCAGGAGGAGGTCAGGAGGTAGGATGTGGGAACAATCAATTACTCCTTAGGGATAAAAGCAATGTGTCTCTTCTTCCAGGGACATTGATAGATATATAGATATAGGTATAGGTATATAGATAGATATAGATCTTTTAAAAAATATAATTTTCTGGATTTTATGAAGAGAAGAGGGAGAGGCATAGAGAGATAGAAACATCCATGAGAGAGAATCATGGGTTGGCTGCCCCAAGCATGGCCCCCACGGGAGATGTAGACAGCAACCCCATCATGAATCCTCACTGGGAATCGCACCAGTGACTTGTTGGGTCCTGGGTCGACACTCAACCACTGAGCCACAGGAGCCAGCGTGGATCTTCTTTTCTTTATCCTAACCTGAGGATGTGTTCATTGATTTTAGAAAGAAAGGAAAGGAGAGAGAGAAGGAGAGGGACAAACATTGATGTGAGAGAGAAATATTGATCAGTCACCTCCCATTTATAATCACACTTGTAATATTTTTATTTAATTATTTTTAAATTGATATAAGAGAGGAAGGGAGAGAGAGAGAGAAACATCATTGATGAGAATCATTGATTGGCTGCCTCCTACATACCCCACAATGGGGATGTTGCCCACAACCTGGGCATGTGCCCTTTCTGGGAATGGAACAGTGACCTCCTGGTTCATAAGTCGATGCTCAACCACTGAGCCACACTGGACAGGCTGTTCCTGCACTTTTAGGATTCACAAAGCTCCCTGTGTACCTGTGCTGTGGTCAGTGGGACATTGGCAACATTATAGGTGACCAGGCACCAGCCCTTCCCTGACTGTCCTCTGACCCCAGTGGCCATGGGCTTGTCAATCTCGATGCTCTGAAGCTCATAGCCCCCAGGAAGTTCCTTCAACTCAGGTGTGAGCTGTAGGAGGTGCTCTGAGGTCAGTGCTCAGCTGTGTTTCCACCAGACACAGGTGTGGCCCGTATGGCCTGATATCACACATGGGCATTGCACGTTGCCTCAGCAGGGCAGCTGAGGCCAGCTTCAGGCCACCTGAGTGGCCCTGGCCCTGGTTTCTCAGAGTCTCAGACACCCTCCGGCATTACCAAGCCTCCCCCAGACTCTACCAGCTGCACCTCACATTGGATACCTGCAAACACAGAGACACAAAGTGGACTTAGAATCACATGGAAGCACAAACAGGCACAGGCACAGGTCTCAGCGCTCCCCTCTCCTGAGAATGACCTTGAAAAATGATCAGGAGGAAAACGCAGCTTGGCACCAAGTCCATGTTGGAGCCGCTGGGGTTCTGTCTCAGGCACGTGGGTTCTGGGTGTCTCCCCAGCATGCAGGGCAAGGTCCCTCTTTTATGAGCAGGAGGAGAGCCCCATTTGCATGGAGTCTGGTTATAAGGGTGCAGCTGGGACCTTGGGCTGCATGCCTGACCTTTTTATTCTAGGGGTGACCCCAGATCGAAAGGCCTCAAGGATGCTGGCCACAAGGGGTCCCGTCCTGACCTACCCTCCTTCCTTTCCTGAGACCCATCACCCTGACCATATTCCTTTGGGGGCAGCTTTCATGATTGAGAGTCCTCCATCCTTGGGGTTTTGATGAGGATTCAGATGTGCTGCCCCAGAGGCACATGGGTGGGGCTTCCTGTTGGTCTCCTTCACCCACTGTGGGCCATGTTGCCTTTCTTGGTTTTGAGAATAAGAATTTGCTTTGGAATGATACTTTTATTTTGATAACTAGTGGCCCGGTGCATGAAATTCATGCACATTAAAAGGGAATTAATTAGAGAAAATATTTTAATATTGCTAGTTGCCCTTTCTCTATAATAAAAGTGTCAGAGATGAAAGAAAATCAGTAAAATGTATATGAAAATCTCCCTCCTGTCAGAGTCTGGGGCATGCTGTGGGACCCAGAGTCAAGTCTCCACCCACCCGCTTGCAAATCAAAATTGCAGGACACCCAGACCAGGTCGGCCCCACCCCCGTCAAGCCCCACAGGGAGGAGGGAGCAACCTCAGGTCCCCAGTAAAGCCCCACCGGGTGGGTGGCACAGCCTCAGGTCACCTGGCCTGGCGCTGGGCGGGGGGTGCAGCCTCAGGTTCC
Source organism: Eptesicus fuscus (assembly GCF_027574615.1). NCBI lineage: Eukaryota > Metazoa > Chordata > Mammalia > Chiroptera > Vespertilionidae > Eptesicus > Eptesicus fuscus. Next base: position 16,618,238 of record NC_072496.1, read on the forward strand.
CCGGCCCAACCTCAGTTGCCCTGGCCCCAGCGCCAGGGCGAGGGGTGTGGCTTCAGGTCCCCGGGCCCCAGAGTGATGGCATGATGACGTGACACCCATTTGCATATTAGCTCTTTATTATATACGATGAAAGATCGTCTTTGTTGTTTTCCCAATCACATTTCACACACAGGAATATGTAAATGGACAATGCATGGGTCCCTGCTGCCTGTCACTACTTGAGCCAATGAAGCAGAGACAGGGTTGAATCATATATAAGCGTTTATTCCATTTCTGCAGGCAATATGGCAGAGCAACTGGTCATCTTTGGAAATCTGCTCTGCACCCCACCATAAGCCAGCTGCTTGTCTAACCTAATAATACCCAAACATGCAAATTGACCGCACCTTCGCTATGCCCACAGCCAATCAGAATGAACAAGATGGTGGTTAATTTGCATATGCGGGTGCTGAGCAGCCTGAGTCCTGTAAAAGTCCTCTGGACCCAGGCTGCTCAGAGCCTGTAGGCCTGCGCTTAGGTCCTGAGCGGCCTGGGTCCCATAAACATCCTCCGGACCCAGGCGGGATCGCTTAGGTCCTGAGCCGCGGGGACCCCAGAACACCCCCTGGCCATTGGGAGCCTTGGTGGGCGGGAACATTCCCGCCCCCAAACACTTGCAGCAGTCTGGGGTCTGGGACCTAAAGCCGCTCAGAGCCTGTAGGCCCGTGCTTAGGTCCTGAGTGGCAGGGGCCCCAGAAGCCCCCTGGCCACTGGGAGCCTTGGTGGGGCGGGAACATTCCCGTGTCGCCATAGCAGTCTGGGGTCTGGGAAACATCCTTCAGACCCAAGCCTCTCAGATCCTGTAGGCCTGCGCTTAGGTCCTGAGCAGCCTGGGTCCCATAAACATCCTCGGGACCCAGGCCGATCAGAGCCTGTAGGCCTGCACTTAGGTCCTGAGGGGCAGGGTCCCAGAATGCCCCCTGGCCACTTGGAGCCTAAGGGTGCAGGCGCCAAGGGGCTGGGTCCCACAAACATCCTCAGGACCCAGGCCAGTCCAAGCCTGTAGGCCCCTTGCTTAGGTCCTGAGTGGCAGGGTTCCCAGAACGCCCCCTGGCCACTTTGAGCCTATAGGTGCAGGAGCCAAGGGGCTGAGGGCGGGGTGGGGTGGAAACATCCCCTGTCACCATAGTGCCCCCAGCCGCTTGGGAATGCTCCAGCACCAAGAGGCAGTTTGGGTCCATGCCCCCAGCCTGGCGCACATGATGGGGGGCTGGCTGCTGGCCTCTGGGGTGTGTGGAGACCCTTGGGGGCCACCACTGCGTGCGGCCCAGGGGTCCCTGCATGCCCCCCAGCCTGGCGCCCATGGTCAGGGTTCATACAGGAGGCAACCAATCAAAGTGTCCCTCTCACATTGATGTTTCTCTCTGTCTCTCCCTCCCTAAAGAAAGTTGTCACTTTTTCTTGGTGAAGGGACTGGAGTCTGTGTTGATGAAAATACCTTCGTGGCTGTGGTGACTGGTAGTGGCTGCAGCAGTGGGGTGATGGGGCTGGTGCCTTCCCCTGATCAGCCCGGTTGCCTCCCACAAAGGAGAGTGGGGAGCGGGCCTAAGCCATCAGTAGGACATCCCCTGAGGGCACCCAGTATGTGAGAGGGGGCAGGTTGGGCTGAGGTACCCCCAACCCCAGTGCACGAATATCGTGCACTGGGCCCCTAGTCTATATATACAAAAGCCCAGCGACCGGAACAACAGAACGAATGGACCGACTAGAACAACCCATGACTATGATGCACACTGTGGCCACCAACCAGCCTTATCCGAACCCTGATAGCGCCGCCTACCCCCAGCCGGCCCAGACCCCAGTCGTCCCCCAACACCATAATCAGGGACAGGGCTGGCTGGCCAACTGCTCATGGCCCTTCCCCCCTGCTCCTGGGCCTGACGGGCCCCCATTTAGGCAGGACTGTCGGACCCCACCCATGCACGAATTCCTGCACCGGGCCTCTAGTATTGAATAAAACAACAAACAATTACATGGGGAAGTAGACAAAGGCTGTGCCAAAGGGGCCGTTGACAGGGAGCAGAGGGCTGGGGATCTTCCAAGGGCTGGCGGGCTGGTTCCTGCAGCAAATTGTTCATCTTCCAGGTGAGCTCCCAGGTCCCCAGTGCGGCTGCCAGCCAGGTGAGAATGTGCTTTTTTAATCAGAATAAACAGTCACGGTCAACAGAGCAGGACTACTATTCCTTATAATTCTAGCTGGTCCCCAACATTCAATTTCTCACCTATCAATAACTTGAATGTATACAAGTGATGAGGGAGGAGAGGCTGGGCTGGACCCTGTGGCCACAGCTTCCATCTCAAACCTGCTGTCCCTGTCACAAGCACACAGCTGCCTGCCCGAAACCACAGATTTCACTCAACATCCCTGCTGTTGGTGCACAAAAGGCCTGTATTCCCAGCCTCTCCATGTGGGAGAATTTCCATCCTTTAAAAATGGAGCCCTGGCTGGTGTTGCTCAGTGGTTGGAGCATCACCTGCACACCAAAGGGTGTGAACTCTTTAGACCTCATCCTGTCAAGGTGGCAGGTTTTTAATAATCGTGTGCTCTTTTCTCTCCACATGGGGAAGAAACCTGTATGAACGTATGTTGTAAATGAAGAAAAGACAACATATTGATATAAGAAATGTGCAAACATGGAGAGAATGTTTTGTAATATTTTTTGGAGCAAAACTGATGACAACTGTTGGGGAGCAAGACCTCAAATGCTCTGGAGAAAAACCATTTGCAGCTGCGTTTATGCATTTGAAATTAAGGAGCGAAGATGAGGACGGTGACATGGAGGTGGGAGAAATTAAGGCGTGGATTGGATGACAGGATCCTTAATAAGATTTGCTTTCTGTGTCTTTTAAAAAAAAATCTTTATTATTGAAAGTATTACACTAAACTCTTCGAGCACTCTCCTACCCACCCCCAGCCCCAGACCCTCATCACCCCATTGTCTGTGTCCACGGGTTAGGCATATATGCATACAAGTTCCTTGGTTGATCTCTTCCCACCCACCATCCCCTACCTTCCCTCTGAGGTTCAATAGTCTGTTCATGAGTCCACGTCTTTGGATCTGTTTTTGTTCATCAGTTTATTTGGATATTAGAAATACAGACTGCTTCAGCTATTATGGAAAACATTATGGAGATTCCTCAAAAAATTAGAAATGGAACTCCCATGTGACCAGTGATCCCACTTCTAGGAATACATCCTAAGAAACATGAAACTCTCATCAGAAAGAATACATGCACCACTATGTTCATAATAGTGCAACTTAGAGTAGCTCAGATTTGGAAACAGCCTAGGTGCCCATCAGCATATGAGTAGATAAAAAACTATACTACTCAGCAGTAAAAAAATGAGAACTCTTACCATTCGCAACAGCATGGATACATCCGATAAGGGGACAATCTCCAAAATATATAGGGAACTCATACAACTTAACAAAAGGAAGACACAAAATCCAATTTAAAAAATGGTCAAAGGCCTAAATAGACATGTCTCCAAAGTGGACATACAAAGGCCAAGATTTGCTCTCTTAACGGTGGTCAGACTTACCTCAAAGGTGTGTTAACCCAGGTGCACAGAATAATGGATGGGGTTGCTTAAAGCAAAGAGAAGTCCTTCAGTAAAGAAGTCATAGGCCTGGGGCATGCCCACCCACCAGGACTGCCCAGGTAGGAATGTGTGATCAGAGCCTCCTTTTAGCTTCCTTTTGGACACTGAGTTTTGTGAGATTTACAACAGAGCCCCCCTTTTTTATCACAAACACAATTCCTAAAACTAGACCTAGCAAAAGGCTTTCTGTGAGCTCTGTTGCTGAGCAAAACGACTAGTATTTTAAGACAGAGCAAGAAATTTGTCTTTGCTGAACTCTTCACCTGTTCCAGGTCCTGGCCCTGTGCTGGTGGGTTCTTAGAACCCCCTGGTGTCCTGAGCGCCCCCTGCAGCCCAGTCCCTCTGCGTCCCTCAGGGAGGTTAGTGTCTGGGCTCACAATGACTTCCCCTCACTGTGTCTCCTGCACAGAAATACATGGCTGTGTCCTCGGTGGTCACGGAACTCAGCTGCAGGGAGAACTGGTTCTTGGAAGTGTCTCTGGAGATGGAGGTTCGGCTCTTGAAGGAGGGGCTGTAGTTAGTGTTCCCTCTGCTACATATGTACCCCATCAACTCTAGCCCCTTCCCTGGGGGCTGGCTGACCCAGCTCCAGTAGGAAGAACTAGTGATCGAGTAACCAGAGACAGCACAGGTGAGGGAGAGGGTCTGCGAGGGCGTCACCAGTCCATATTTGGAGGACAAAGAAACCAAAGAGAGGGCTACCTCCATATTGGTGGGCTCAGGGTTTGGAAACAGGCTCCCCTGAGTCACTGTACTAGTGCATGTGAAACCGGAAAATAAAAGGGATTTTCTGTATCTCCAAGTACTCCTGTGTATTTTTAGGTCACATGTAAATTCCGTCACAGTGCCACAGTGTGTGGTCCCACAGCAGGTGAGGTCACAGCGGGTGAGGTCACAGTGGGGGAGATCACAGTGGGTGAGGTCACAGTACGTGAGGTCACAGTGCGTGAGGTCACAGTGGGGGAGGTCACAGCGGGTGAGGTCACAGTGGGGGAGATCACAGTGGGTGAGGTCACAGTGGGTGAGGTCACAGTGCGTGAGGTCACAGTGGGGGAGGTCACAGCGGGTGAGCTCACAGTGGGGGAGGTCACAGTGGGTGAGGTCACAGCGGGTGAGGTCACAGCGGGTGAGCTCACAGTGGGGGAGGTCACAGTGGGTGAGGTCACAGTGGGGGAGGTCACAGTGGGTCTGCTGGTTCTGTGCTAAGTGACCTCCTGCCCCTGCTAGTCACTGCAGAGTGGAAACACCCTGCTCTTTGAGGCCTGGATCCAAGGAAAGGTGAGTCAGTGGCAACAGGTTAAACAGAGCTCTGGGAGATTCATTATTTTATTTTTATTTATGAAGAGGAAACAAACTCATAAAGGAAACACCTCTTTGGCCTATTCCTGCACCTGCCTTAGGGCTGGATTCCTGAGTTTAGTGAGTCCTGAATCCACCCAGTGGTTCTGAGCACCATTACTGGCCCTGAGCGCCCCCTGGTGTCCTGAGCATCCCCTGCAGCCCAGCCCTGCTGCCTCCCTCAGGGAGGTTTGTGTCTGGGCTCACACTGACTTCCCCTCACTGTGTATCTCACACAGTAATATACGGCCGTGTCCTCAGCTGTCAGGCTGTTCATTTGCAGATGCAGCGTGTTCTTGGCGTTGTCCCTGGAGGTGATGAATCGGCCCTTCACAGAGTCTGCATAGTATGTGCTAGCACCTGTATTTGTAATGCGTGAGACCCAATCCAGCCCCTTCCCTGGGGCCTGGCGGACCCAGTCCATGTAGGAGCTGCTGAAGGTGAATCCAGAGGCTGCACAGGAGAGTCTCAGAGACCCCCCAGGCGGCACCAAGCCTCCCCCAGACTCCACCAGCTGCACCTCACACTGGACACCTGCAAACACAGAGACACAAGGTGGACTTAGAATCACATGGAAGCACAAACAGGCACAGGCACAGGTCTCAGCGCTCCCCACTCCTGAGAATGACCTTGAAGAATGATCAGGAGGAAAACGCAGCTTGGCACCAAGTCCATGGTGGAGCCGCTGGGGTCCTGTCTCAGGCACGTGGGTTCTGGGTGTCTCCCCAGCATGTGGGGCTGGGCCCTCTTTTATGAGCAGGAGGAGAGCCCCATTTGCATGGAGTCTGGATATAAGGGTGCAGCTGGGACCCTGGGCTGCATGCCTGACCTTGTCATCCTAAGGGTGACCACAGATGGGAAAGGACTCAAGGATGCTGGCCACAGGAGGTCCTGTCCTGACCCACCCTCTCTCACTCCTTTCCCAAGACCCAGTCACCCTGATTCCATTCATTTGGGGGCAGATGCCAGGATTGAGAGTCCTCCATCCTTGGGGATTTGATGAGGACCCAGGGCTGCTGCCCCAGGAGGTGCTGTGGATGGGGCTTCCTCTCGCTCTCCCTCACCCGCCGTGGGCTATGTTGCTTTCTGGGGTTTGGGAATGAGAGCTTGCATTGGAATGATGCTTTTATTTTGAAACTAAAAATGGTCTTCATCATTTTCCACAATCAGCTCTTCCATAAAACTCTCTCGTGTACATGTGACGAGGCAGGAGGCACTGGGCTGTATGCTGTGGCCGCAGCCTCTGACTCAAAACTGCTGTCCCCGTCCTAAGCACGCAGCTTCCTTCCCGAAACCACACAATTCTCTCAATTTCCCTGCTGTTCACGTGCAAAAGTCCTGTTTTCCCAGCCTCTCAAATTGGGAGAAGTTCCATCATTCACAAATGGAGCCCTTGCTGGTGTTGCTCAGTGGTTGGAGCATTGGCCCAGGCAGCAAAGGTCTCGGGTTCAGTTCCTGGTCAAGGGCACATACCTGGGTTCCAAGTTCTCTCCTGGCCCCTGCTCAGGGAACCTGGGGAGGCAACCAATCCACGTGCCTCTCTCACATCGATGTTTCTCTCTTTCCCTCCCTCTCTCCCTCCCTCCCTCCCTCCCTCTCTCCTCCCTTCCTCCCTCCCTCCCTCCCTCCACCCTCCCTCCCTATTTTTCTCTGAAAAGTAATGGAAACATATCTTTCCGTGAGAATAAAAAATAATAAAAGGAACACGTTGGCTTTTGGAAGAAAACCCTGGGTAGAAATGGAGGCACCACATCGTCCTTGGGGCAGTGAGCCCCTCCCTTCTTGGGTGCAGAGGGGCCACCTGCAGGTCAGTCCTCAGCTCTTCTTCTGGGGGCAGCCCCGTCCCATAGCCTCTCCCTCTGCCCCACGCAGCACAGGCCCTGGCCAGCTCAGCTGGACTCGCTGTGGGTGAGGCCCCCACTCCCCCCACTCGCTTTACCCAAGAGGAGACCATGCCCACCCCAGGTCTGAGAGAGGTCACCTACCCCAAATCAGGGGGCCCTGGTGTGGAGAGGGGAGACCTGCCCTGTGGACACATTATGAGCCCATTGCTCAGCTGCACTAGGCAAGGCTCATCCATGAACTGCATCAGCAGCCCAGGCCGAGCTCATGAATGAGGACTGCAGGGCATCTGTCTGGTCCTAAGCCCGGCTCTCTGCTCAGCCCCAGACCCAGCTCACACCTCCCCAGCTTCTGGTTCAGAGACCTGGGTCCGGGTTTAATAGAAATGCAGAGATGAGGGGTTTTCAGGGCTGAGAGGAGGAGGGGGTGGGAGTCAGTGTGCAATGGGGCTGGCTTCTCCAGGCTGCAATCAAAATGCTTTGGAAGTGGGCATAGGCAGGTGATGGCCACATAGCACAGTGAATGTGCCACATGCCACCGTTGGTGCACTTTGTGGACAAAACAAGGTAGACACATGACCAGGGGCTGACAGTCACCTCACAGGGTGATCTGGTCAGAATTCCCTAACTGGGTCTTCATGGGGAGTCAGCCCCAGGCCTTAACTTTTTAGTAAAAGGCTTCTCTTTGCCTAAAGCCAGCCCTGCCCATGGTTCTTGAGCATGGAGGTCAACACTCCTTTAAAACAAGCCATACCCGCCCTCAGGGGAGCACTCTTGTTAAGTGTCCTGTGATCCAACCCCTGCCTGCTCCCTCCCACCTCCATGCAGCCTTCCTTCCCTCCCTCCTCAATCCCAAATGTGTCAGAGAAGCTGTGAGAGCAACTCTGACACTGGCATTCTCAGGGGCATCTGAGATCCTGCTTCCTTGCAACTGTCCCAGGTTTGGCTCAGATAAACTCTTAAAAAATTCTCCACAGGTTTGGAGGTTCGTATGTCAACTACTTCTATGTGGTTCACTTGTGCTGTGGACTTTATGCCAATTCAACAACCAAGGGGAACCTGGAAACGTGTCACAGGGGGAGACGGGCACAGCTGGGGAGGCCTCGTTCCTAAGGAAGGGAACCTTACGTCCATGACAACCGACACCAAACTTGTTTTCCCTCCAACACACGGGAACTGTTTAGACCTCATCCTGGCACGGTCGCAGGTTTTTAATAATTTTGTGCATTTCCCTCTCCACAAGGGGAAGAAACAGGTATGAACTTATCTTGAAAATGAAGAAAAGACAACATGTTGATGTAAGAAATGTCCAAACATGAGAGAATGTTTATAAGATGTTATTGGAGCCGAACTGACAACAACTGTTGGGGAGCAAGACCTCAAATGCACAGAGAATAACCGTTTGCAGCTGCGTGTGTGCATTTGAAGTTCAGGAGGGAAGGTGAGGAAGGTGACAGGGAGGAGGGAGAGAGCCAGGCGGGGACTGGGTGCCAGGACAGTTACCAGGAGGTGCTCTCCTGAGGGTGGTCATGCTGATGTCACAGGTGTGTTAACACAGATGCACAGGAACCATGGATGGGGTTGCTCAAGGCAAAGATGAGCCTTTTAGTAAAGAAGTGATAGGCCTGGGGCGTGCCCACCCCCAGGCCTGCCCAGGTAGGAATGTGTGATCAGAGCCTCCTGTGAGGGTTCTTTCATTCAATGGATTATGTCAGAATAAAGACAGAGCCCCTTTTATGATCACAAATACAATCCCTAAAGCTAGACATAGAAAAAGGCTTTCTGTGAGTTCTGTTGCTTGGAGCAAAACTATTTTAGGACAAAGCAGGAAATGTTATCTCTGCTGAACTCTCCAGCTGCTCCTGGTCTGGCCCCTGTGCTGGTCCTGAGCGCCCCCTGGTGTCCTGAGTGCCCCCTGCAGCCCAACCCCAGGGAGGTTTGTGTCTGGGCTCACACTGACTTCCCCTCACTGTGTGTCTTGCACAGTAATACATGGCCGTGTCCTCGGTGGTCACGGAGCTCAGCTGCAGGGAGAACTGGTTCTTGGACGTGTCGGGGTCGATGACTAACCGACTTTGGAGAGATGGCGCATACTCTCTGTACCACTTGGACCTGAAGTAGGTTCTTCCCAGCCACTGGAGCCCTTTCCCTGGGGGCTGCCTGACCCAGTTCCAAGTGGCACTGTTGCTGGAGACACTGTCCCCAGAGATGGCACAGGTGAGGGACAGGGTCTGCGAGGGCTTCACCATCGTGGAGCCCGACTCCTGCAGCTGCACCTGGGACAGGACACCTGGGACAGAAGGAAGCAACAAGGTTAATCAGTCCACGTCTCTGTGAACACGGCTGTGATCCGCCAGGTCCCCAGACACTGACCCCAGGGGAGCCCCAGCATGGGAAGGAAGACGAGGAAGGATACAGCCATTTCTCTGCGTCAGCCAGTCTCAGCAGGCTCTGAGGTCTCACTGGAGGCTGTATTTACACAGGAAGCCACGCCTGGCATTTGCCTGAGCATCGCTCACTGATATAAGGGCCCAGGTGCACACAGCCCACTGAGTCACAGACCCCAGTTCTGCAGCCAGATTTCTCCAGAGCCGGGTCCTTGGGCAAGTGGGACCCAAGACAGGGGTCACAGACAAGGGTGCTCAGAGGGGGCCCCCTGGGTGTGAGTGTTGTGGACCTGACACCAATTCCAGAGCCTGTTTACCCACATTAATTGATTGGATTTCATCCATTCATTCATTCACTCATTCATTCATTCATCCATCCATTCCACCAACACTGAGGGCCTGTGACACACCAGTATTCCTGGAGGCCACAAGGACAAATCAGTGGAGAAGACAGAGGCCCTGTCCCCATGTTCTGGGGATGCACGCCAGGTGCTTGTGTTGTTTCACAAATCAGGGGGCAGGACAAGAGGCCTAATGAGCCAGTTAAGAGTCATCTTTATTTTATGCAGGTTCAGAGTAGATTACCTCTGTCAAATTCTGAGTAAACACAGGAGGGAGTATTTCCTTTTCATATCCTTCTAGTTCTTTGTATAAGACAGCTTGTAACATTGAGTACATATCATATCTATATAGACACCTGTAACCTTGGATGAACAAACACTTGACAGAATTTGTGAATTAATATCAGTATCAGTGTATCAGCCCCTTTAGATGGCTAGCTTGCAAGGTCAGACAGTTAAGTTTATCTTTTACTATTATTTGAACAAAAAACAAAGTCATTTTATAGAATAAGAGACTGTCTTAAAGTGACAGAGTTTACAATGACAGAGTTTACAGGACTAGGGACTATCTGACAATAGCAGAGAATTTCAAACAGCAGTTTTATCCAAGATGGAGGTTACTATGCTTCACTTGTGTGTCAGACACACACCATGTGGCCCCCAGAGCCTCTGTTGCAGGTTCCCAGCCCTGGTTGGGGTGTGTGCAGGAGGAAACCGATGGATGTCTCTCTCTCACATTGATGGTTCTCTCTGTCTCTCCCACTCTCTTGCACTCTCTCTAAAAATCAATGGGAAAATACACTTAGTGAGGATTAACACAAAAAGTATTTTAAAAAATAAACCAAAGAATGATGGCTCCTGACAGGAGTCACAGAAGCGAGGTTCTGCTTAGGGAGTTTCCCGGTGTAGGAAATAGGCCTCTGAGCTCCACCTTTTCAACTTGATCAACTTTTATTGGAAAGGGTTACTGAGTGTCCCCAGGGCAAACGGAGTGCGGGAGGAGGGAAGAGGCTATAAGAACAAAGAACTGTGCACCTGAGCCAGGATGTGCAGCCTCAGCTAGACAGAGTGAGGTGGAGACAACTAGAAAAGGCCTCAGCCCATTTTAAAATGCCCCAATAGGAGCCCTAGGCCACATTGAGGAAACTATGAAGCTCAAAGCACTCAGCCACTGAGGAGCCGGAGGAGGGTCTCTACACTGATACCAGAGCCGGTAGCAGGAATTCTTCTCGGGTCTTGTCTCAGGAATCAAAGAATGAAGTCTTCAACCAGAGGAGTTCAAACTAGTCAGGATGAGGGGATAAATAGCTGGTGATCGCTGCTCTGTGCGTACCTGCACAAGCAGACACCCCCTCTTGCAAGAACATAGTAAAAGGCTCCTTTTCCCCTGTCCCAATTATGTCCCAATTAATTGGTTATCTGCCTAGATTTAGTGGGACAAACATAATGGCCTATCCCCTGGTACTTTAATGTCTAGACAGCTGAGCCAAACCAGAACATATGAACACACAAGACAGAATTAGTATGCAATCACACAGGGTTTATTTACCTACTAGGGGCCTGGTGCATGAAATTCGTGCACTGGGGAGGGGTCCCTCAACCCAGCCGGCCCCCTCTCACATACTGGGAGCCCTCAGGGGATGTCCTACTGATGGCTTAGGCCCTCTACCTGTTGGGAGTGAACCTAAGCTGCAGTCTGGCCACTCTTTGTGGGAGGTGACCGGGCTGATCAGGGGAAGGTGCCAGGCCCATCACCCCACTGCTGCAGCCACTGCCAGTCACCACAGCCGCCAAGGTATTTTCATCAACATGGACTCCAGTCCCTTCACCATGAAAAAATGACAACTTTCTTTAGAGATTTTCAAGATGTGTCTTTCATAGAATATGACATTTCTTTCTTTATTTTTCTTTTTATCCTCACCTGAGGATATGTTTCCATTGATTTTTTTCCCTTTCCCTCCAATCCCAGGCTTGGCCCCTTCTCAAGCCTACAGCCTCCGCCCAAGACTTTAGTCTTCGGAACATGGGGCCCCGCCCCTCCGATGGCCAGCTGGGAGTGACCTGGGTGCCAAGGAGGTTCCCAGGACCCAGGTATGTATGCAAATTAACCACCATCTTTGTTGGGTTAATTTGCATACTCACTCTGATTGGCTGTGTGCAAAGCAGAGGTACAGTCAATTTACATGTTTCTCTATTATTAGGAAAGATTCCTAGTGGGTCCTAGGCTCTTGCAAAGGCCACCCGGCGATGCACACCGAAAGATGGACGACGAAGACAGAGACAGACAGGCGGCCGCAGTTGGTTCAGGCTCGCACAGCAGAGCAGTCAGTCAGGGGCTCGACTCACGGAGCGACATGGAGTCCTCCTCCTCTATCAGGCAGGAGACGTCCACTGAAGAAGGTCCGGAGCTTATATAGCGGGTAGTAAACAACTTGTGTCTTATCAGTGTGGGCCAGACGGTGTGTTCTATGCTAGGAGCAGGGTGTTCACACTTTAAGGGCTCAGGACTTTCACATCAAGATAGTGGGGTGTTCACCAATTTGGAAGTTACAGAGTATTGGGGTCTCCACACAGCAAACATTTCACACCATAGTTATTTCCCACATTAGGACAGTTTCCTTATGACGATGACATTGTTATAACATCACCATCCTTCTGTCTCAGAGTCTGTTATTTGAATTCAAAAAGGTGAGCGTTTCTCACACCCTATGCCCCCAGCTCAGGTCCTCCTCTGCCCACCCTCTGAACTTGAACACACACACACACACACACACACACACACACACACACACGGGCTGACTGTCCCACCACTGGCTGCATCCCTGGGTGGCCAGGGGACATCAGCCACGCTCAGCACAACCAAGAGCCCTGCAGGTGGGCTCAGTGCTGTGGAGCCTCTGTCCCCTGCTGGTCCCTGGGCACAGGTGGGGGCCAGGAGAGGAGGGCAGCAAGGTGCAGTCTCAGGGCTGCTCAGGCAGTGGGTGGAGGGAGGGCACCTGGAGGTCACAGCAGCCCTGCCCCTGCCCACTGCAGGGCGCCCTTTCAGGCCCGTGGGCTGCAGAGGGACCCGTGGGACGGCTGTGGGCACCTGCCCAAAGCAGCTCCTAAAACCTGCACCCGCCCCCATGAAGGCCCAGCCCCCTGACGAGAGGCCTCAGGCAGCACCCCGCGAGGACAGGAGGCTCTAAGAGTGGACAGGAGGGGCCCCTCTGGCTTCTCTGGTGCTGAGGACAGACAGACAACCAGTGGGCGGGGACCGGAGTCCCCCCTGAGAAGAAACCCAGCATCCTTGTCCCCACCCTCTTGGGGGTTTTTCCTGATTCAATTTTCAGGAGACAGGCCTCTGTGGTCCACCCTCAGCTCAGTCACCTTTTAGAAAAGAGACAGCCTCCACCAGCCACAACTGAAATATCATTGCTGACATGTGCACATAAGGAACTGTTTGACATTGAAATTGGGTCTCAAAAGAACTGTTGGCCCAGAAGGAAACTCACTATAGACTGATTCATTTGCCTTTCAGCATAACCATTACCGCTTGTCTCATTTTTGGTTTTTATAAGTAGCACATGATCTCACTCATCTAGGGGAAATGATCAACATAGACTGATGAACAAGAACAGGCCCAGAAACAAGGAGGCATGGATCAGACTGGCCTCAGAGGGAGGGTAGGGAAGGGTGGGGATAAGGGGAGAGATCAACCAAAGGACTTGTGTGCATGCATATGAAGCTAACCAGTGGTTAAGGACAACAGGGGTGTGGGGGCATGCGTGGGGAGGGGTGTGGGATGGGAATGGGGGGATGAGGACAAATATGTGATACCTTAATCAATAAAGAAATTAAAAAAGAAAAAGAAAAAAGAAAAGAGACAGCCTGTGGCCAGTGGGTTCCTGAAGTTCCCAGGGCAGACACGATGGGATGGGATAGGCGGGTGAAGGCTGTGCACCTGACCAGCAACCATTTGACAGGAGGGTCCCCTGGACAAAGGAGGTGGAGACACTAGGAAAGGCCTCGCCCATGTGTTAAATAGCCCAATAGGAGACAGCAGGGCCCAGGGGAGGAGCCTGAGAGGAGGTGAGCCCCATAGTCCTCAGCCAATGAGGAACGGGGAGGGACCCTCTCCAATGGGATTAAGTTTCCTGTGGTCCCTGCTCTGTGCCTCCAGCCCACAGACACTGCCCTGAGGACCTGTGGGCCCTGCTTCCTGCCCCCAAGTCCGCTATTTGAATTCGCACAGGTGAGCTTGGCTCAAGGCTCTGAGGTCTGACTGTGGCCCAGAAGGAGGAGGGACTGTCCCACCGCCGGCTTTTCTTTTCGGCCCCATCCGAGTCCCAGGGTGCACGTGGGGGGGAGAGGGGAGGCTCCCTGCCAGGAGAGGGAGACCCTGGGGCCTGGATGCGGGGCCTGAAGAGCTGACCTCGCTGGGCTCTGGGCGGTTCCCAGGATGGAATGGGCTGGGGCAGCGCAGTTAATAAGGGAGAGAGAGGCCCACCTGGTCCAGGGAGTGCGCCCTGAGGACCGGCCCTAGGGGTCCGCCAGGGACCAGGCAGCTTTGGGAACTGGAGGGGGTCCTGGTGGCGGGGCCGCCCAGGCACCTCTTGGCTTCTTTCCCAGGCACAGAGGGCTCGCACCCCGCCCTCCCCTGCCCTGGTTGCCCTGAGGCTGCAGGGAGGAGGCACCTTTTCTATTCAGAGATGACATCATTATTCACATGGAAAATCCTAAAGGATCTGGAAAGATAGACCCGGACACGAATTGGTGCACAAGCACCAACCAGTGGGAAAAGGCATTTGCACAGAAAACCATCAACAACCCCTGCGAGGCATAAACACAGAGAAACACCTGAGGGTCAGCCTAAAGCCTGACGCCCAGGCTCTGCCCACGGAAAGTGATAACACGGGTCTGGGGTCCTGACGCAGGTATGACCCAGAGAAACCAACACACTTTTTCAGCAAAAGGCCTCACACCATGGCCACACCCACCGTGTGAGGCCGCTTTAATTCTTTATTTAGAAACTGAGCTGTGTCTGAGCTCCATCATCATTCCTAGTGGAACATGCACACGGTCCTCCCTGGACTTGGAACTCTGGACGAAAGGGGCCACATGCTGAACTGAGAGCCCAGTTTACATGGTGATCCTGCAAACTCAGAGACCTACAGTCACCACAAAGGATGGTCTAAAAAGCAGTTGTGGTGGGAATTTACGTCCTAGGCTGGGCTGGTATCTTCACTGACAAGGTCAACCTTTACCTTAACTGAGCCCATCTGTCCTTTTGCATCTATGATAACATACCCTTGCAATGTCTGGGTAACTGGTAACTTCCCTTTTCTCAGACCCCTTGGTGTACAGACTAATGTTCCTGGGCACCAGGACAGATACCACAAATTCATTCACTGTTATGTTAATTGATCCTGCATCCACCTAAGCATGTGTCTCTCATTTTACTTTTTATCCAGTCCGAGAGGTTTCCCGGCTTTGCTTTCTCCCGCCTCTCTAGTCTATCACCCATGGATTTCATGTAATCCACCTAGGTCCGTCTTGGGAGTCCAATGTATCAATACAGATGTAACCCGCCATTCTCAGGAGCGTTTTCCCAGTTTGTTGAGGTTCTGCTTCCCGCATTTGTCGACAATTTGGCTGAAATAAACTCACAAAATCTCTTTACAGGTTTGGATGTTTTTAAAAAATATACTTTATTGATTTTTTACAGAGAGGAAGGGAGGGGGATAGAGAATTAGAAACATCGGTGAGGGAGAAATATTGATCAGCTGCCTCCTGCACAGTCCCCACTGGGGATGTGCCTGCTACCAAGGTACATGCCCTTGACCTGAATCGAACCTGAACCCTTCAGTCTGCAGGCCTATATTCTATCCACTGAGCCAAACCTTTTAGGGCTTGAATGTTGTTGTTTTTTAAGTTAACATTACTAAGACGGGGTTTTCTCCTACCATTTCCTTCTTGTCCTGTTTTAACATAAGTTTCCTTTATTTATTTAATTAGTTTTGTTAATCCTCAACCAGGTAGGAATTTGTGATCAAAGTTCCTGTGAGGTTCCTTTCAGTCACTGAATTTGGTCAGATTTATGACAGAGCCTCCTTTTTTATTCACAAACGCAATCTCTAAACCTAGAGATTTAGAAAAGGGCTTTCTGTGAGCTCTGTGGCTGAGCCTGGGAGCAAAGTTAATTTAAGGCAGAGCAGGAAATGGTGTCTTTGCTTAACTCTCCACCAGCTCCTGTTTAGGGGCTATGCTGGTCCCCAGCGCCCCCTGGTGTTCTGGATGCTCCCTGCAGCCCAGCCCTGCAGCCTCCCTCTGGGAGGTTTGTGTCAGGGCTCACACTGACTTCCCCTCACTGTGTCTATTCCACAGTAATACATGGCCGTGTCCGTGGCTTTCAGGCTGTTCATTTGCAGATACACCGTGTTCTTGGCGTTGTCCCTGGAGATGGTGAATCGGCCCTTCACAGAGTTGGCATAGTTTGTGGTACTTCCATCACGATTAATGTCTACAAGCCACTCCAGCCCCTTCCCTGGAGCCTGGCGGACCCAGCTCATCCAGTTGCTACTGAAGGTGAATCCAGAGGCTGCACAGGAGAGTCTCAGAGACCCCCCAGGCGGCACCAAGCCTCCCCCAGACTCCACCAGCTGCACCTCACACTGGACACCTGCAAACACAGAGACACAAGGTGGACTTAGAATCACATGGAAGCACAAACAGGCACAGGCACAGGTCTCAGTACTTCCCACTCCTGAAAATGACCTTGAAGAATGATCAGGAGGAAAACGCAGCTTGGCACCAAGTCCATGTTGGAGCCGCTGGGGTCCTGTCTCAGGCACGTGGTTTCTGGGTGTCTCCCCAGCATGTGGGGCTGGGCCCTCTTTTATGAGCAGGAGGAGAGCCCCATTTGCATGGAGTCTGGATATAAGAGTGCAGCTGGGACCCTGGGCTGCATGCCTGACCTTGTCATCCTAGGGGCGACCCCAGATGGAAAGGACTCAAGAATGCTGGCCACAAGGGGTCCTGTCCTGACCCACTCTCCCTCCCTCCTTTCTCGACACCTAGTGTTAGAGAGTGGGAATTTTTTAGCATGCTTTCTCATAGTAAACTTGGCCATAAATCCCAGCTACAACTAACAAAATAGTCTTACAAGATGTATCACTGTCAACTTTCCTGATAACGGGATGCAGTTACTTACTCCACCAGGCGCCAGGACCTTATAAATGACATGTTGACTTTACCTAAGAAAAACTACTTTGTTTAAATTGTTTTAAAATTGTTTGCTCTGCAAAAACAGGAGGTAGTGAATGGGTATAAATACGGTCAGACACAAAGGGTCGGGGCTGCTCTCGGGGCTATGTGGAGAGAGCAGTCAGCTGGCCGGTTATTAAAAGGTTCCCTAAATTTTCATTTGGTCTGGACTCCAGTGGTCATTTCCTTGCGTTCGCTCCATAACACTGGTCACTCTGACCCCATTCCTTTGGAGGCAGCTTCCACGTTTGAGAGTCCTCCGTCCTTGGGGTTTTGATGAGGACCCAGGGGTGCTGCCCCCAGCGGCACATGGATGGGTCTTCCTCTCACTCTCCTTCACCAGCCGTGGGCCATGCTACCTTTCTGGGTTTGGGAATAAGAACTTGCTTTGGAATGATAATTTTCTTTTAAGACTGAAAGATTGTCTTTGTTGTTTTCCCCAATCACATCTCACAAACATGAATATGAAACCAGACAATGCATGGGTCCCTGCTGCTTGTCACTGCTGGAGCTAATTAGGCAGAGACATGGCTGAATCATATATGAGCCTTTATTCCAATGCTGTGGGTATTATGGGAGCACAGCGGCCATCCACAGAAATCTGCTCTGCCCCCACCATGAGCCAGCCGCTTGTATTGGGTAAAAGGACAAAAGCTTACAGGGGAAGTAGCCAAAGGCTGTGCCAAAGGGGCCGTTGACAGGGAGCAGAGGGCTGGGGTCTTCCAAGGGAAGCTGTGAATCTCCCCCTGACAATCGGCAGCTCCAAATGGGGAGGAAGGGCTGCACTTCCAGGTGAGCTCCCAGGTCCCCGTGCGGCTGCCAGCCATTAACGTGCTTCTTTAATCAGAATGAACAATCACGGTTAACAGAGCAGGATTACTATTCCTGACAGTTCTAGCTGGTCCCCCACATTCTATTTCTCCCCGATCGATAACTCGAACGTGTACAAGTGACGAGGGAGGAGAGGCTGGGTGGGACCCTGTGGCCACAGCCTCCATCTCAAACCTGCTGTCCCTGTCACAAGCACACATCTGCCTGCCCGAAACCACAGATTTCACTCGACTTCCCTGCTGTTGGTGTACAAAAGGCCTGTATTCCCAGCCTCTCAACGTGGGAGAGTTTCCATCCTTTAACAATGGAGCCCTGACTGGTGTGGCTCAGTGGTTGGACCATTGGCCTGCACACCAAAGGGTGTGAACTCTTTAGAATTAATTCCATTCAGGTAGCAGGTTTGTAATAATTGTGTGTACTTTTCTCTTCATGTTATAGGACTTCCCAGGCACTGAAGAACATACAGGAGGACTTGGAGACACAGGAAAAACCCATATATTTCCAGATGTTCCACATGTACCAGTACCGTGATTCAGGGAAGAATGCTTCTCTCCAAATCCTGAGCCCCAATATGGAGGTAGCCCTCTCTTTATACCCTTTGGTTTCTTTGTTCCCCAAATATGGATGGTACTTCCGGACCTTTTGCGGGCTTTGCAGAAGACCCCGTGTGTTGGGATGGGGGCCGTGAGACCACACCTAAAGGCCTGGACTGGCGCCAGCACTGATATCCCCTCCGGGGTTGTGTATGGTTCATGGGTTATGGCCTCTGTAAAATGTGAGTATTTAGGTAAACCAGTCTTGCAAGACCAGATTAAGGAAGGGGCAGTGACTAGACTATAGGCTAACACGAATGTGCATTAGGGATACAGAGTCAGGCTGCTAGCACCCCACCTCCAAATGTCTTATTTTCCTCACCATCCCCATGGGAGGAAATGTTTATGAATGTGCACAGGGGGTGGGGGGGGGGGTGGAGGATAGGACCTAAACAAGCAGTAGGACATACCTCTCAGAATCCAAGACTTCTGGCTCCCAACTGCTTGCCTGCCTGCGAGCCCCTAACCGCTTCTGCCTGCCAGCCTGATCACCCCCTAACCACTCCCCTGCCAGCCTGATAGACACCTAACTGCTTCCCTGCCTGCCCCATTAACCCTAACTGCCCTCCCCTGCTGATCTGGTAACCCCCAACTGTCCTTCCCTGCAGGTCTGGTCCCGCACAACTGCCCTCCCCTGCTGGCCTGATCGCCCACAACTGCCCTCCCCTGCTGGCCATCTCGTGGTGGGCATCTTGTGTCCACATGGGGGCGGCAATCTTGTGTGTTGGAGTGACGGTCAGTTTGCATATTACTCTTTTATTAGATAGGATACCCTTGCAATGTCAGGATAATTTGTAACTTCCCTTTTTCCAGAAACCTTGGGGCACCGCCTAATGTGCCTGCGCACCAGGACAGATACCACAAATTCCTTCACTGTTATCATGTTGATTGTTCCTGCACCCACCTAAGCATGTGTCTATCATTTTACTCTTTATTAAATCCCAGAGGTTTCCCAGCTTTGCTTTCTCCCACCTCTTTAGTCTTTCACCAATGGATTTCATGTAATCCACCTATGTCCCTCCTTGGATTCCAATGTATCAATACAGATGTAACCTGCCATTCTTAGGAGCATTATCTCAGTTTGTTGTGGTTCTGCTTCCCGCATTTCTCGAAAATTTGGCTGAAATAAACTCAAAAATAAACTCGCAGGTTTGGATGTTTTTTAAAAAAAATATATATATTTATTGATTTTTTACAGAGAGGAAGGGAGAGGGATAGAGAGTTAGGAACATCAATGAAAGAGAAACATTGATCAACTGCCTCCTGCACAGTTCCCACTGGGGATGTGCCTGCAACCAAGGTACATGCCCTTGGCCTGAATTGAACCTGGGACCCTTCAGTCTGCAGGCCTGATGCTCTATCCACTGAGCCAAACCGGTTAAGGCTTGAATTTTTTTTTTTTTTATGTTAACAGTACTAAGATGGGTTTCCTCCTACCTTTTCCTTCCTGTCCTGTTTTAACATAAGTTTCCTTTATTTATTTAATTAGTTTTGTTAATCCTCAACCAGGTAGGAATTTGTGATCAAAGTTCCTGTGAGGTTCCTTTCAGTCACTGAATTTGGTCAGATTTATGACAGAGCCTCCTTTTTTATTCACAAACGCAATCTCTAAACCTAGAGATTTAGAAAAGGGCTTTCTGTGAGCTCTGTGGCTGAGCCTGGGAGCAAAGTTAATTTAAGGCAGAGCAGGAAATGGTGTCTGCTTAACTCTCCACCTGCTCCTGGCCTGGCTGCTGTGCTGGTGCCCATCGCCCCCTGGTGTTTTGTACACTCCCTGCAGCCCAGCCCTGCTGCCTCCCTCAGGGAGGTTTGTGTCTGGGCTCACACTGACTTCCCCTCACTGTGTCTCCCACAGTAATACAGGGCCGTGTCCTCGGCTCTCAGGCTGTTCATTTGCAGATACAGCGTGTTCTTGGCGTTGTCCCTGGAGATGGTGAATCGGCCCTTCACAGAGTTGGCATAGTTTGTGGTACTTCCATCAGGATTAATTTCACCAAGCCACTCCAGCCCCTTCCCTGGAGCCTGGCGGACCCAGCCCATCCAGTAGCTACTGAAGGTGAATCCTGAGGCTGCACAGGAGAGTCTCAGAGACCCCCCAGGCGGCACCAAGCCTCCCCCAGACTCCACCAGCTGCACCTCACACTGGACACCTGCAACACAGAGACACAAGGTGGACTTAGAATCACATGGAAGCACAAACAGGCACAGGCACAGGTCTCAGCACTCCCTACTCCTGAGAATGACCTTGAAGAATGATCAGGAGGAAAACGCAGCTTGGCACCAAGTCCATGGTGGAGCCGCTGGGGTCCTGTCTCAGGCACGTGGTTTCTGGGTGTCTCCCCAGCATGCGGGGCTGGGCCCTCTTTTATGAGCAGGAGGAGAGCCCCATTTGCATGGAGTCTGGATATAAGGGTGCAGCTGGGACCCTGGGCTGCATGCCTGACCTTGTCATCCTCGGGGCGACCCCAGATGGAAAGGACCCAAGGATGCTGGACACAAGGGGTCCTGTCCTGACCCACCCTCCCTCCCTCCTTTCCCCAGACCCAGTCACTTAAATCCCATTCCTTTGAGGGCAGCTCCCAAGATTGAGTCCTCCATCCTTGGGGTTTTGATGAGGACCCAGGGCTGCTGCCCCCAGAGGCACATGGATGGAGCTCCCTCTTGATCTCCTTCACTTGCCATTGGCCATGTTGCCTTTCTGGGTTTGGGAATGAGAGCTTGCATTGGAATGATGATTTTATTTTGAGAATGAAAGATTGTCTTTGTTGTTTTCCCCAATCACATCTCACACACATGAATATGTAACCAGACAATACATGGGTCCCTGCTGCCTGTCATTCTTGGAGCCAATTAGGCAGAGACAGGATTGAATCATATATGAGCCTTTATTCCAATGCTGTGGGTATTATGGGAGCACAGCGGCCATCCACAGAAATCTGCTCTGCCCCCACCATGAGCCAGCCGCTTGTATTGGGTAAAAGGACAAAAGCTTACAGGGGAAGTAGCCAAAGGCTGTGCCAGAGGGGCCGTTGACAGGGAGCAGAGGGCTGGGGTCTTCCAAGGGAAGCTGTGAATCTCTCCCTGACAATCGGCAGCTCCAAATGGGGAGGAAGGGCTGCACTTCCAGGTGAGCTCTCAGGTCCCCAGTGCGGTTGCCAGCCATTAACGTGCTTCTTTAATCAGAATGAACAATCACGGTTAACAGAGCAGGATTACTATTCCTGACAGTTCTAGCTGGTCCCCCACATTCTATTTCTCCCCGATCAATAACTCGAACTTGTACAAGTGACGAGGGAGGAGAGGCTGGGCTGGACCTGTGGCCACAGCCTCCACCTCAAACCTGCTGTCCCTGTCACAAGCACGCAGCTGCCTGTCCGAAACCACAGGTTTCACTCGACTTCCCTGCTGTTCGTGTGCAAAAGGCCTGCATTCCCAGCCTCTCCACGTGGGAGAGTTTCCATCCTTTAACAATGGAGCCCTGGATGGTGTGGCTCAGTGGTTGGGTGTCAGCCTGTGCACCAAAGGGTCAAACTTGTTAGAATTAATCCCATTCAGGTAGCAGGTTTTTAATAAGTGTGTGCCCTTTCCTCTCCACACGGGGAAGAAACGTGTATGAACGGATGTTGTAAATGAAGAAAAGACAATTTGTTGATGTAAGAAATGTCTAAACATGGAGAGAATGTTTTTTAAGGTTTTATTGGAGCCAAACTGACAATAACGGTTGGGGAGCAAGACCTCCAATGCACAGAGAATAACCATTTGCAGCTGCGTGTGTGCATTTGAAGTTCAGGAGGGAAGGTCAGGAAGGTGACAGGGAGGAGGGAGAGAGCCAGGCGGGGACTGGGTGCCAGGACAGTTACTAGGAGGTGCTCTCCTGAGGGGGTCATGCTGATGTCACAGGTGTGTCAACCCAGATGCACAGGGACAATGGACAGGTTTGCTCAAGGCAAAGATGAGCTTTTTAGTAAAGAAGTGATAGGCCTGGGGCGTGCCCACCCCCAGGACTGCCCAGGTAGGAATGTGTGATCAGAGCCTCCTGTGAGGTTCCTTTCAGTCCCTGAGTTTTGTCAGATTTTCCACAGAGCCTCCTTTTTGTTCACAAATACAATCCCTAAAGCTAGACATAGGAAAGGGCCTCTGAGAGCTTTGTGCTGAGCCTTGGAGCAAAACTAATTTATGACAGAGCAGGAAATGTTATCTTTGCTGAACTCTCCACCTGCTCCTGATCCTGGCCATATGCTGGTCCTGAGCACCCCCTACAGTCCAGCCCTGCTGCCTCCCCCCAGAGAGGGTTATGTCTGGGCTCACATTGACTTCCCCTCACTGTGTATCTTGCACAGTGATACAAGGCTGTGTCCTCGGTGGTCACGGAGCTCAGCTGCAGGGAGAACTGCTTCTTGGAAGTGTCAGGGTGTCAGGGACACTATAAAAGGTCGCTCTCATTCTGCTGACAATAGGAAAGTGCCATCAAAACAAGTCAGGGGACACTGTGTGGGCAGGGGACTGAATCTTATCAGTCCCTTCGGGTGCAAGGACTCTGTCAGCTTACACCCGGTCTCCAACATCATGGTCGATGACTAACCAACTTTGGAGAGATGGCGTGTACTGTCTGTACCACTTGGACCTGAAGTAGGTCCTTCCCAGCCACTGGAGCCCTTTCCCTGGGGGCTGTCTGACCCAGTTCCAAGTGGCACTGTTGCTGGAGACACTGTCCCCAGAGATGGCACAGGTGAGGGACAGGGTCTGTGGGGGCTGCACCACTGTGGAGCCTGACTCCTGCAGCTGCACCTGGGACAGGACACCTGGGACAGAAGGAAGCAACAAGGTTAATCAGTCCACATTTCTGTGGACACAGCTGAGATCCGCCAGGTCGCCAGACACTGACTCCAGGGGAGCCCCAGCACGGGAAGGAAGACGAGGAAGGAGACAGCCATGTCTCTGGGTCAGTCAGACTCAGCAGTCTCTGCGGCCCCAGTGGGGCTGTATTTACACAGGAAGCCACGCCTGGCATTTGCCTGAGCATCGCTCACTGATATAAGGCCCACTGTGCCCACAGCCCACTGAGGCACAGACCCCAGTTCTGCAGTCAGATTTCTTCAGAGCTAGGTCCTTGGGCAAGTGAGACCCAAGGCAGGGGCCACAGACAAGGGTGCTCAGAGGCAGGCCTCTGGTGTGTGCATTCTTGATTTTACATCAATTTCAGAGCTGTTTATCAATATTAATTGATTGGATTTCATTCATTCATTCATTCATTCATTCATTCATTCATTCATTCCACCAACACTGAGGGCCAGTGATACACCAGCGTCCCTCTAGGCAACAAGGACAAACCAGCGAAGAAGACTGAGGCCCCATCCCCGTGTTTTGGGGTCTCACGCCAGGTGCTCGTGAGTCAGATACACACCATGTGGCCCTCAGAGCTAGGCAGCTGGACCTGGGAGCAGAGAGCGCAGGTGAGCGTGTTCAGCCCTGGGCACCCACAGGGAAGGACATAGGCCTGAGCTTGCATTTTGCCTCCTGATGAGGTGCCTCACCCTGAGCACAGGGAGATGGGGGTGGGGAGGCTTCTACAGCAAGCAGGGGTAAGAGCAGCCGAAACACCAAATGGCCAGGTGGGTGGATAGAAGCTCTTCTTCCTAAAAGGACCCCAGTGGTTAGTCTGCAAAGAGAGATGGCTCCTGCCCTGGCAGGTGTGGCTCAGTGGATAGAGCGTCTGCCGCGGCAATGAAGGGTCCTATGCAAGGTTTAGGTCATGGGCAGGTACCTGGGTTGCAGAATCCCGTGGTCCTCGTGAGGGTGTGTGCAGCAGGCAACCAATTGGTGTGTGTCTCTCACATGGATATTTCTCTCTGTCTCTCCCCATCCCTTCCACTTTCACTAAAAATCAATGGGAAAATATCCTTGGCTGAGAATTAACAACAATAAATAAAATAAAATAAAATAAAATAAAATAAAATAAAATAAAATAAAATAAAATAAAATAAAATAAAATAAATAAAAATATAATGAAATAGTCATGGCTCCTGACAGGGAGTCGCAGAAGAGAGGTTGTGCTTAGGGACACTTTTCTGGCTGCCCCTGATCAGGACCTCCTCTGCCCACCCTCTGGGCTTGACCACACACAGGGGCTGCCTGTCCCACCATGGGCTGCATCCCTGAGGGGGGAAGGGGACGTCACCCTTTCTCAGCACATCCGAGAGCCCTGCAGGTGGGCTCAGTGCTGTGGGGCATCTGTAGCCCGCTGGTCCTGGGCACAGCTCTGAGCCTGGGGAGGAGGATAGTGGGGCAGTATTGAAGCATAGTCACCTCGATCTTGTGTAAAAACTGCTGTTTGAAATTTTAACCCTGCTATGTTGGCTTCTGTGAACACTTGCTTGCTTAACTAATAGGGAAAATAAGACTACTATCATTCCAGAGAGGCCATAAACTATATTCCCCAGACAGAGTTGTCAGTGCAGGCCTTAAGATATGGTTGATAGATCCTCCCTTCCCCCAAATGATGAACTGAGTATGACGTAAACTGCACCTGAGGCCTGGACATTCCTGAGCACCTAACCAGGCACCTTATATGGACTGTACATTGAACCACCAATCAACACCTTCTAAATACCCTAAGCCCCCGATTCCTAAGTACCTAAGTGTCTAATCATGTGCCTTATATGAAACCACCAATCATCGCGTGCCAAATACCATAAGCCCCATCCCTTCCAATTCCTCCCCCAAAAAGGCATCTTCACTCCTGCACATGTGCTCTCTTCCTTTGCAAGGCAGCCCGGAAGAGTCCTTCTCCTCTAATAAAGCCCATGTCCTGGTTTTTGGCGCTCTGTCTCATCTTTCATTTGGTGCCAAAGTCTGGGAGAGGTGCATGTGAGCGTGGACAATCCTCTGACCTAGGCCCGAGCTTCTGACTCCTGATCTGGCACTGCTCGGTGGTAACCTAGCCCCGAGCTTCTGACTCCTGCTGTGGCTCTGCTCAGTGGCATGGTTCTGAGTGGATTGGCCCGCTCCGGACACCTCTCGAACCCTGCCATACCAGGACCTGTGGGGATCTTGTCGCTTTCTAACCGGTAGGCTTCAGGGACTTTCCCGACTGCCCCTCCCCATCGTTTCCTTGACCTGGAAGGGTTTCAAGAGTTTTCCCGTCTACTCGGCTACATGTTCTACGTTCTATGAAAACCATGGTGCCTGGCTGGAAAAACTCTGCTCTACTCCATGGGAAAGGTCTCGGGGTGACAACCTTGGAATCTTCCATTTTCTTCCTCTCTATAGGTTGGCTGAGGAAAAAAGAGGACGCTCCTTCTTTCCTCCCCAACTTCTCGGTGGCCCTTCCCTCGGTCATGGGAACCTCTCAGTCCAAACCCCCCTCTACACACATCCTTGCCAATCTCTCGACCTTTGGTCTTTCTGGCTACCTCAAACCAAAGAAGCTCTACCTGGCCACAATATAAACTCGACAATGTCTCTCTGTGGCCTGAAAATGGCACTTTTGATTCCAATATCCTCCAAGACCTAGATAATTTTTGCCACCGGACAGGGAGGCCTCAGATATCCCTATGAACAAGCTTTCCCCCTCATACTCTCCCCACACTGCTCTCGCCCCTTGCTTTACTCCTCATGTTTCACCCATCAGATCTTCCTCGCAAAGTCCTCTTTGCCCTCTCAAACTTGTATCTAGCCCCTTTCTTTGTCTCCTGACTGCTCTTTCGACTTAGCAGATCATTCCTCTCCATGTGTCTCACTCCCGCCACCTCCTAACAACCCTGCCACGAAAACTGCACCCCACGCTCTACCTCTGAGAATTCTAACCTCCTACCTTCCCCTGTGCTCTCTGCCTAATCTCTGCCCCTGTGACCACCAGCAACCGAATTCACAGGTGCCTGGCCATTCCCTTCTCACTTTATGATCTTCCTGAGAGCCCAAATACTGATAACGTGAGCTCTAAAACACCCTTTCCCACCTAACACTCATTCTCAAGCCACCCAAAGACTGCCATCCTCAACAGCCCCTTCTATTCCCACGTCCATTCTATCCCTGAGGGAGGCAGCAGGAACTGAGGGCATAGTCTGAGTCCACGTCCCAGTCTCTATGTCCAGCCTCACAGATTGAGAGGCATCTCAGGTTTCTTTTTCCACTGACCTGATCACCTTTACTCCCCAACATACGCCGCAACTTCAAAAATAGATACAGGTCCACAAACCCCACAAAAAGACCCCGTTAACCTGACCTTTAAGGTCTTTAATAATAGAGACAAGGAGACCCAAATCTAAAATCAAAGGTGAGATCAGGCCAAGGCTGAGGCCCAGTAGGAGGCCTTCCAGCTCCTAGCCACCGCTTTCAAACCCCAAACGAAGTGCCAGTCCTCCAACTGCAGGTAAGTCAGGGGCTAAGCCTCCTCCAGGCCCATGCTTCAAATGCAGCAAGGAAGGACAGTGAGCCAAGTCCTGCTCAAACCCGAGACCCCCACCTGGGCCCTGCCCAAGGTGTGGAAGGGAAGGCCACTGGAAATCAGACTGTAGTCTGGCTCCTCTGGGTCTGGCCTCAACCAGTCCAGCATGGCCACCCTCTGGATCCGGTTTGGAGCTCCCAGACCTCCTGGGACTGGCCACCAAAATAGCTGTCCAGGCCCTGACAGGGCCCCACAGACTTACATCACCAGGACAGAGCCTTGGGTAACGACTGTGGTGGCAGGTAAGCCGATCTCCTTTTTAATTGACACTGGGGCCACTTATTCTGACCTCTCTGAATTTGCTGGGACCCTTGTCCCCTCCTCAGTCTCTATTATGGGGGTTGATGGATTAGTCTCACAGCCATTAGCCACCTCACATCTACACTGCATCTTACTAAATTCCCCCTTCACTCTTTTCTCATTCTACCTCGGTGCCCGGCCGGGGCTACCATACATCCCCTCATAAAACCCAGTTGTCCCAAACCACAGTCACCTACCTCAGTTTCACTCTCTTACCCCACAAGGCCGAGCCATTCCTTGGACTGTAAATGCCTTATCTCCTTATCTCCTCTATGATCATTATCTCTAGGAAGAATGCAGTGGTTTGGGATTCAAGCTGCTAGAGGCCTGGCTAGCCTGGGAACGGGCTTCGGAGCCTGCTCCCTCCCCCGCTGCCTTTTCTAGCATAAAATACTGAAACATTGATTGCTATACATGTTTAGAAATACTTAATAGAAGGTCTGAGGCATGGTTATGCATTTTTGAAAGACATAGAAGGAAGGTTTGAAGGCTAATTTGAACTTGTGAAGGTTTTTGTGAAGGTTGTGCATGTGATGAGAAGGAAAAGAGAAATATAGAAAGAAAGAAAGAAGGAAAGAAGGAAAGAAAGAATGGAAGGAAGGAAGGAAGGAAGGAAGGAAGGAAAAGAAGGAAGGAAGGAAGGAAGAAAGTTACTCTGAGCAAGAAAGTGAGGCTTCAGTCTCCAAGCCTGGCAGGACAAGGTTGCTGGATACTTCTTAAGCTAAACCAGAATATCCACAGTGTCTATCCAACCATCCAGGTCCCTGGCTTCTACTACACCTTTCCTTCCCTTTCCCTCCCTCTTTCACTGCAATACAATCTCAGTCACTCATCTGTCACCCCTTATTGGCAGCGCCATGGCGACTACCTCTCAGCTTGGAGTGCGGAACTAGAAAAAAGGAATCTCATACCCTTTAGTCTACCTCTTCTCCTTACACCTATCAGCTTGTCTCCATGATCAGGGATTTTTCTTGCTCTGTGGGGAAAACACATACATCTGTCTCCCCATCAGCTGGACAGGAATCTGTACTCTCATCTATCTCTCACACAATGTAGATGCAGCCCCAATAATCAGTCTTTACCTGTCCCCGTAACCCATCATATCTGACACAAAAGAGGAGTCCAGATCATCCCTCTCCTCATAACCCTCAGCATCATAGCAGGGGTTGGAACTGCCACAGGGGGCTTAACCACTGCTCTACCTATTTTGAAACCCTGTCTCAGGACCTACAAGAAACATGTGGATGCCCAGCAAGGGGCAAAACTGGGAAAACAAGAACCTCACCCCCAGGGTAACCTATTCTCCCCTTTCGTATCACTAGTGAGGTAACTGAGACCCCTACTCTTTTCCCCTCTAAAAATAACATCTAGGTCTCAGTTGTATTTCAGCTCTAGGTCTCAGTTGTAAAGCAGCAAAACCAGACAAGTGACACTGTGGCAGCCTTAGGACCAGCTTTTACCTCCCAAGTGACTCAACAGGATCGCTCTCAAGACTTCACCAACCAGTCTCTTGGGGAAATCATGCTGCTGCACCCCTCGTCCAGCACAGAAAACACTACCTGTTTTTCACTCACCCCATGACTCCTCCCACTAATAGGCCCACTGATATTTATTCTTTTAATTTTGCTCTTTGGCTCCTGTCTCATGCGCTGTTTCACTAGTTTCTTGCAGAACAGAATGCAGGCGTTCGCCAACCAGAAGTTGGGAGAGATCTATCTGGCCTTGAATTCAGAACCTAGAGACACCTATGTCACCAGAATCCTTGAGACCCCGGGTAGACACCCCTAACGATGCCCCCTCTCGGCAGGAAGTAGCTTCGGAAGATGGACCTTCACCCCCTGATCTTGCCTGGACTCTCAATTTTTTTTAATATTACCAAAAGCCTGGAATGATAGATCCTCCCTTCCCCCAACTGATGAACGGAGTATGATGTAAACTGCACCTGCGGCCTGAACATTCCTGAGCACCTTAACCAGGCACCTTATATGGACTGTACATTGAACCACCAATCAGCACCTGCCAAATACCCTAAGCCCCCGATTCCTAAGTACCTAAGTGCCTAATCATGTGCCTTATATGAAACCACCAATTATCGAGTGCTGAGTACCCTAAGCCCCATCCCTTCCCATTCCTCCCCTCAAAAGGCATCTTCACTCCTGCACGTGAGCTCTCTTCCTTTGCAAGGCAGCCCGGCAGGGTCCTTCTCCTCTAATAAAGCCTGTAGTCCTGGTTTTCTGCCCTCTGTCTCATCTTTCAATGGTCTCACGGGCCTTTTCCAGCACACAGGACTTCTTTCTCAGAAGGTCCGGAATTCCCATTCCAAATTTGGAAGACAACGAACTGAAAAACGTATAAATAGGGAAGACTTCCTCCATGTGGGGCCCAGAATTTGAGAAGCAATATTTCCTCTGAGCCCGCTAGTGCTAGCATAATAAAAGACTCCAAATTCATTTGGCTTATTAATTAAGGCGTCCTCTGTTTTACTTCGCTGATGTACAATATAACAGTGTCTCCTGGGTGGAGGGAGGGTACCTGGAGGTCAGAGCAGCCACTTCAGCTGCCTGTTGCAAGACCACCCCCTCAGGCCCTTCTGGATGCAGAGGGACAGGAGGAGCTGCTGTGGGAACCCGCCCTAGGCAGCTCCCCAAACCTGCACCCGCCTCCACAGAAGTGCAGCCCCTGGACACAGGAGGCCTCAGGCAGCCCCACTGCCGCTCGGGGACAGGAGGCTCTGAGTGTGGACAGGAGGGGCCCCTCTGGCTTCCCTGGTGCTGAGGACAGAAAGAGGACCAGTGGGCGGGGATTGTAGTTCCCCCTGAAAGGAAATCCAGCGTCCTAGTCCCCACCCTCTTGGGAGGTTTTCCTGATTCACTTTGCAGTAGACAGGCCTCTGTGGTCCACCCTCAGCTCAGTCACCTTTTATACAAGAGACAGCCTGTGGCCAGTGGGTTCCTGAAGTTCCCAGGCCAGTCAGGATGGGGGGTAGGGGGCAGGTGAAAGCTGTGCACGTGACCAGCAGCCATTTCCCAGGAGGGTCCCCTGGACAAAGGAGGTGGAGACAGTAGGAAAGGCCTCGCCCATGTGTTAAATAGCCCAATAGGAGACAGCAGGGCCCAGGGGAGGAGCCTGAGAGGAGGTGAGCCCCATAGTCCTCAGCCAATGAGGAATGGGGAGGGACCCTCTCCAATGGGATTAAGTTTCCTGTGGTCCCTGCTCTGTGCCTCCCGCCCATGGACACCGCCCTGAGGACCTGTGGGCCCTGCTTCCTGCCCCCAAGGCCGCTATTTGAATTCGCACAGGTGAGCGTGGCTCACGGCTCTGAGGTCTGACTGTGGCCCAGAAGGAGGAGGGACTGTCCCACCGCCGGCTTTTCTTTTCGGCCCCATCCGAGTCCCAGGGTGCGCGTGGGAGGTGGGGGGGGGGGGGGGGAGAGGGGAGGCTCCCTGCCAGGAGGGGGAGACCCTGAGGCCTGGATGCAGGGCCTGAAGAGTTGACCTCGCTGGGCTCTGGGCTGTTCCCAGGATGGAATAGGCGGGGGCAGCGCAGTTAATCAGGGAGAGAGAGGCCCACCTGGTCCAGGGAGTGTGCCCTGAGGACTGGTCCCTAGGGGTCCGCCAGGGACCAGGCAGCTTTGGGAACTGGAGGGGTCTTGGCAGGCGGGGGGGGGGGGGGGGGCTGGGATGTCACCTGCAGGGGCCGCCCAGGCACCTCCTGGCTTCTCCTGGAGGTGCAGGGGGCTCACACCCCGCCCTCCCCTACCCTGGTTGCCCTGAGGCTGCAGGGAGGAGGCATGCTTTTCTACTCAGAGATGATGTTATTATTCACATGGAAAATCCTAAAGGATCTGGAAAGATAGACCAGGATAAGAATTGTTGCGCAAGCACCAACCAGTGGGAAAATGCATTTGGACAGAAAAACATCAACAACCCCTGAGAGGCATAAACACAG
Source organism: Eptesicus fuscus (assembly GCF_027574615.1). Classification (NCBI taxonomy): domain Eukaryota; kingdom Metazoa; phylum Chordata; class Mammalia; order Chiroptera; family Vespertilionidae; genus Eptesicus; species Eptesicus fuscus. Next base: position 16,649,151 of record NC_072496.1, read on the forward strand.
AGAAACACCTGAGGATCAGCCTAAAGCCTGACGCCCAGGCTCTGCCCACGGAAAGTGATAACACAGGTCAGGGGTCCTGACGCAGGTGTAGACCCAGAGAGACCAACACACTTTTTCAGCAAAAGGCTTCACACCATGGCCACACCAACCGTGTGAGGCCGCTTTAATTCTTTATTTAGAAACTGAGCTGTGTCTGAGCTCCATCATCATTCCTACTGGAACATGCACATGGTCCTCCCTGGACTTGGAACTGTGGACGAAAGGGGCCACATGCTGACCTGACAGCCCAGGGAAGGCCTGCATGGTGATCCTGCAAACTCAGAGACCTACAGTCACCACAAAGGATGGTCTAAAAAGCAGTTGTGGTGGGAATTTACGTCCTAGGCTGGGCTAGTATCTTCACTGACAAGGTCAACCTTTACCTTAACTGAGCCCATCTGTCCTTTTGCATCTATGAGAACATACCCTTGCAATGTCTGGGTAACTGGTAACTTCCCTTTTCTCAGACCCCCTGGTGTACAGACTAATGTTCCTGGGCGCCAGGACAGATACCACAAATTCATTCACTGTTATGTTAATTGATCCTGCATCCACCTAAGCATGTGTCTCTCATTTTACTTTTTATCCAGTCCGAGAGGTTTCCAGGCATTGCTTTCTCCCGCCTCTCTAGTCTATCACCCATGGATTTCATGTAACCCAACTAGGTCCGGCTTCGGATTGCAATGTATAAATACAGATGTAACCCGCCATTCTCAGGAGCGTTTTCCCAGTTTGTTGCGGTTCTGCATCCTGGCATTTGTCGACAGTTTTGCTGAAATAAACTCACAAAATTTCTTTACAGGTTTGGATGTTGTAAAAAAAATATATATATTTTATTGATTTTTTACAGAGAGAAAGGAAGGGGAATAGAGAATTAGAAACATCAGTGAGAGAGAAACATTGATCAGAGGCCTCCTGCACACTCCCCACTGGGGATATGCCTGCTACCAAGGTACATGCCCTTGACCTGAACTGAACCTGAACCCTTCAGTCTGCAGGCCTACATTCTATCCACTGAGCCAAACCTTTTAGGGCTTGAATGTTGTTGTTTTTTTAAATTAACATTACTAAGACAGAGTTTCCTCCTACCATTTTCTTCTGTCCTGTTTTAACATAAGATTCCTTTATTTATTTAATTAGTTTTGTTAATCCTCAACCAGGTAGGAATTTGTGATCAAAGTTCCTGTGAGGTTCCTTTCTGTCACTGAATTTGGTCAGATTTATGACAGAGCCTCCTTTTTTATTCACAAACGCAATCTCTAAACCTAGAGATTTAGAAAAGGGCTTTCTGTGAGCTCTGTGGCTGAGCCTGGGAGCAAAGTTAACTTAAGGCAGAGCAGGAAATGGTGTCTGCTTAACCAGCTCCTGGTTTAGGGGCTATGCTGGTCCCCAGCGCCCCCTGGTGTTCTGGATGCTCCCTGCAGCCCAGTCCTGCAGCCTCCCTCAGGGAGGTTTGTGTCTGGGCTCACACTGACTTCCCCTCACTGTGTATCTGGCACAGTAATACACGGCCGTGTCCGTGGCTTTCAGGCGGTTCATTTGCAGAAACAGCGTGTTCTTGGCGTTGTCCCTGGAGATGGTGAATCGGCCCTTCACAGAGTTGGCATAGTTTGTGGTACTTCCATCAGGATTAATTTCACCAAGCCACTCCAGCCCCTTCCCTGGAGCCTGGCGGACCCAGTGCATCCAGTTGCTACTGAAGGTGAATCCAGAGGCTGCACAGGATAGTCTCAGAGACCCCCCAGGCGGCACCAAGCCTCCCCCAGACTCCACCAGCTGCACCTCACACTGGACACCTGCAAACACAGAGACACAAGGTGGACTTAGAATCACATGGAAGCACAAACAGGCACAGGCACAGGTCTCAGCACTCCCCACTCCTGAGAATGACCTTGAAGAATGATCAGGAGGAAAATGCAGCTTGGCACCAAGTCCATGGTGGAGCCCCTGGGGTTCTTTCTCAGGTACGTGGGTTCTGTCTGTCTCCCCAGCATGTGGGGCTGGGCTCTCTTTTATGAGCAGGAGGAGAGCCCCATTTGCATGGAGTCTGGATATAAGGGTGCAGCTGGGACCCTGGGCTGCATTTCTGACCTTGTCATCCTAGGGGCAACCCCAGATGGAAAGGACACAACGATGCTGGCCACAATGGGTCCCGTCCTGACTCACCCTCCCTCCCTCCTTTCGCAACAGCTGGTCACTCTGACCCCATTCCTTTGGGGGCAGCTTCCAGGATTGAGAGTCCTCCATCCTTGGGTTTTGATGAGGACCCAGGGCTGCTGCCCCCAGAGTGGGGGTGGATCGGGCTTCCTCTCGCTCTCCTTCACCCGTTGTGGGCCATGTTGCCTTTCTGGGGGTTGAGAATAAGAACTTGCATTAGAATGATATTTTTATTTTGAGGCTGAAAGATACTCCTTGTTGTTTTCGCCAATCAGGGCTTCCACAAAACTCGAACATATTCAAGTGATGAGACAGGAGATGCTGGGTGGATGCTGTGGCCACAGCCTCCATCTATAAACTGCTGCCCTGGCACGAGCACCCAGCTGCCTTCCTTAATCCATACATTTTACTAAACTTCCCTGCTCTTCGTGTGCAAGTCCTGTTTCCCAGCCTCTCAAATGGGGAGAATTTCCATCATGTAAAAATGAAGCCTTGGCGGGTGGTGGGCATGGGCTGGAGGGGTCAATGGGGGGAAAAGGGGACATATGTGATACCTTCAACAATAAAAATATTAAATATTAATTAACTAATTAAAAAAATTGAGTCCTGGCCCTGGCAGGTTTGGCTCAGTGGATAGAGCGTTGGCATGAGAACCAAAGAGTCGCGGGTTCCATTCAGTCAAGGGCACGTACCTGGGTTGCAGGCTCCTCCCTGGCCCTTGCCCTGGTCAGGGCACCAGCAGGAGGTACCCAGTTGATGTGTTTCTCTCACATCAATTGTTCTCTCTTTCCCCTCCCTCCCTTCCACTCTCTCTGGAAAGCAATGGAATATAATGGAATATAATATCCGGGGTAGCAAAACCCCGGGTAGAAAGCGGAGGCACCAAGTCATTCTTGGGGGCAGGTGAGCACCTCCCTTCTCGGAGGAGAGCGGCCACCTGTGTCATCCCCCCACCGCCCCAGGCAGGCAAGGACAGAGGGACACAGGAATCTGGGACTGTGGTCACTTGTTCCTTCTGGGAAGGCGGCCACCACCACTTGGAAAGTGCAGTCACGCTGGGGAGGGGTGGGGCATGGGCAGTCAATCACCACAAAGCCTTCCTTCTCTCTTCCTTTCAATTGTTTATTATTATTTTAAAATACATTTTTATTTTCTTCAGAGAGGAAAGGAGGAGAGAGAGATAGAAACATCAGTGATGAGATGGGGATCCAGGCAGTAGCCCCCGCATGTGCCCTGACCAGGAATCCAATCGTGACCTCTTGGTTCATAGGTCGATGCTCAACCAATGAGCAAAACCGACCATGATCTAGGGTTACCTCTTATGCTTTCTTCTTCCTTCCTTCCTTCCTTCCTTCCTTCCTTCCTTCCTTCCTTCCTTCCTTCCTTCCTTCCTTCCTTCCTTCCTTCCTTTTCTTTCTTTCTTTCTTTCTTTCTTTCTTTCTTTCTTTCTTTCTTTCTTTCTTTCTCTCTCTCTCTCTCTCTCTCTCTCTCTCTCTCTCTCTCTCTCTCTCTCTCTCTCCCTTCCTTCCTTCCTTCCTTCCTTCCTTCCTTCCTTCCTTTCTTTCTTTCTTTCTTTCTTTCTTTCTTTCTTTCTTTCTTTCTTTCTTTCTTTCTTTCTTTCTTTCTTTCTTTCCTTCCTTCCTTCCTTCCTTCCTTCCTTCCTTCCTTCCTTTCTTTCTTTCTTCCTTTCTTTCTTTCTTTCTTTCTTTCTTTCTTTCTTTCTTTCTTTCTTTCTTTCTTTCTTTCTTTCTTTCTTTCTCCTCCCTCCCTCCCTCCCTCCCTCCCTCCCTCCCTCCCTCCCTCCCTTCCTCCCTCCCTCCCTCCTCTCTCTCTCCCTCCTTTCCTTTCTTCCTCTCTCTCTCTCTCTTAAAAAAAATAAGATTCCTTTACTTTGTTAGTTTTGCTAATCCTCACTGAGGATATTTTCCCACGTATTTTTAGAGATCATGGAAGGGACAGGGAGAGGGAGAGAGCTGATAGACATACATTGATTAGTTGCCTCTTGCAGGATGGATGGAGCTTGTAGGTGAGATTTGTTCCATTGATGGGAATTGAACCAGGGACCCCTCAGTCCATAATCTGATGCTCTATCCACTGAGCCATATGGGCTAGGGCCCCTCCCACCATGTCTAGTTAACACTGTGGAGACCCCGCACACAGCATGCAGGCAGCAAGGGTCCTGCCAGGTGGACCAACAGACCTGAGGGCTGTCTGTGTTGCTGGGATGAGGGGAACTAGGATGGAGAGGCCCCCAGAAGTTCAGCCACAGGTGCCAGGGTACAGGGGTGCATGGGGAGCTGGGCTGGAGCCTCTCTCCAGAGCCTTAATGAGGAAGAACTTCCAGACCCCCTCTCCTGCAGGCTGATGCAGGGCCTCGCTGTGGGGGACCCACTAGAAGCCAGGTGGTCAGGGCCCCATGAGGGCTGAGGGAAACACAAACCTAAATTAGGGAAAAGTCCGTTTTCCCAGGTGCCAGGAAGAGACAGGGACTTCCTCCCTCCCTTCCCTCTAAAATGCATGTAAGGTTCAATGTCAGCTTAAAAGCTCACTGAACACCTCCCCAGCTTTACACCCCAGAGTGTTTTCTGGGGAGTTTGGAACCTTCCTGAAGTGTGACCACCAGGGGGTCCCCACTTCTGTGGGAGGAAGGGGGCAGCCAGACTTCAGGGGGCTCCTGGCTCCCAGGTGCAAACCTACTTCCTGTCCTAAAGAGGCAGGAGGTTTCATGTTCCCTGGGATCAGGTCAATGAGCAAACACATGAGGCCCCTCCAGTCACCAGGGGATTAGGGTGAACCCTGGGTGACAAGTGGTGCTGCCCAGTTCCTCCTTGAGGCTGCACCTCTGTGAACGCTGTGTGTCTGTGGATGGTTCCCCACAAGAACTCAGTTCCGTCCCCTTATCTGCTGCTTTGCCAGCCCCACACGGGCAGCACCACTGCAGTTAGGATAAGTCTTAACATCGAGCAGGTGATTCCTACAACTATTTTCCTTTTTCCAACGTTGCTTAGATGTTTCTGTTCCTTTGTCCTTTGTCCATATCAATTTAAAAATCAGTTTGTCCATGTCTATAAAATCCATGCTGAGATTTTGACTGATATTCTGTTACATCTGCAAGTCAGTTTTTGGAGAAATCTTTACTGTGATGCTTCTTCCAAGCTATGTCTCCATTTGTTTAGGGCTTGTTTGGTTTATTTTGTTAGAATTTGGTGAATTTCAGGTTTTGTTAGATTTAAACCTAAATATTTAATCTCCTGGGAGGTCATCACAATTTATATTTTGGATTCCACTCATAAATTCCTAATGTATAGAAATAGATCCAGTTTTGTGTATTGACTGGTGATTTTGAAGTCGATTCGTTTGATTTTTCTTCATATGCTAGGGCCTGGTACACAAAATTCATGCACATTAAAAGGGAATTAAGTAGAGGAAATACTTTAATATTGCTAGTTGCCCTTTCTCTATAACAGAAGTGTCAGAGATGAAAGAAAATTAGTAAAATGTATATGAAAATCTTCCTCCTGTCAGAGTCTGGGGCATGCTCTATCCACTGAGCCGCAGCATGCCCCAGACTCAAGTCCCTGCCCACCCATGTGCACCTCGAAATTGTGAGAGATCCAGACCCAGCCGGCCGCATCCTCATTGGGCAAGATCCAGATCTGTCCAGCCTCTCCCCCCCATCAAGCCCCATTGGGCGGAGGGTGCAGACTCAGGTTCTCTGTCTAGCCCCGCTGGTTTGGGGGCATAGCCTCAGGTCTCTGGGCCTGGTGCTGGGTGGGGGTTGCAGCCTTAGGTTCCCCAGTTCACCCTCAGGTCGTCCTGCCCAGCACCATGGCGGGGGGCATGGCTTGAGGTCCCTCAGCCGGGCGCTGGTGCAGGGGGACACAGCCTGAAGTCCTCCTTCAAGCCCCGCCAGGTTGATAGTGCAGTCTGAGGTCCCTCGTCAAGCCCAGCTATGCTGGGGTGGGACCTCAGGACCCCCAGCCTGGTGTTGGAGTGTTGCAGCCTCAGGTCCCCCAGCTTAGGGTGGCGGGAATGGCCTGAGGTCCCCCAGGCCAGCACCAGTGCGGGGGGCATGGCTTGAGGTTCCCCATCAGGTTTTGTTAGAGTGGAGTGTGCGGCCTGAAGTCTCCTGTAAAGCCTTGCAGGGCGGAGGGTCACAGCCTGAGGTCCCCCGCCTTGGCCCGGCACCACGCAGTCTCTGGTCCCTGCTGATTACTCATTATGGCTTGTTACGGGAACCTTGTCTCTGCTGTGGGCACATCAATCTTGTGTTACGGGAACCCTGCCTCCACTGTGGGCGCAAACATCTTGTTACAGTGTGACAGAATGAGGATCAATTTGCATATTACTTTTTTATTATCCTAATTAAGAGGGACTATGCTTATTTTAATTCTTCTTGGGGTATGTTGGTGTCCTTAGATCTCTTTATATTTTACGTCAAATTCTGAATATTTGCCATAATTTCTTCAAATATTTTACTTGTTGCCCCTCTCTCCTCTTTCTGGGATTCCAATTACATGTATATATAGATTTGACTGGTTTATTGTCTCTTACATTCCTGACAATTGACTATTTTTTGAAAAATTTGTTCTGTGTTCCATTTTGGGGAGTTCCCATTACACTTCTTTAAGTTCACTTACGTTTAATCGGCAGTGTTAGTCTTACTCCGTGCATTATTCATTTTAGATGTTGTTATTTTCTTAACCTCTAAAAATTCAAAATACAGAGCAGTTCTGCCAACTCCTTTCTGTGAGATTAAAGCTCACGTGTGTTTTATCCACCAGAAGCTCCTGACAGAAGACTGTCCCTTTGCTAGCACAGCCAAGGCTGCAATAACGTTTCTCTGGTCACTGCCCAACGACATCCCCAATGGCCTCCTTAAAATGGCAATGTCTCCTGGAGGAGGGACCAAAGGGAACATTAAGGGCTCCTTCTGACTGATCACTGGGGCAGAGGAAGTAAGTGACTTCCTCTAAGGGGTGGTGTGAAAGGAAATGTAAGGCACAAAGGGAGGAGGCAGTGAGTCCTTGAGGAGGGTGTTTACTCCTGGAGAATAAAGCCACTGACCAGATCTTCAGAGAATATATCCCCAGGTCCCAGCTCCTGAGCAGGTCCTCATGCTTTCCCTGGTGTCCTGAGCATCCTCATGCAGCCCAGCCCTGCTGCCTCCCTCAGGGAGGTTTGTGTCTGGGCTCACACTGACTTCCCCTCACTGTGGGTCCTGCAGAGTAATACAAGGCGGTGTTCTCGGTGGTCCGATATCCCCCAATGGCCTTATAGCCCCCAACTGCCCTCCCCTCCTGGCCCAATCACCAGGGAGAACTGGATCTTGGAAGTGTCTCTGGAGATAGAGGTTTGGCTCTTGAGGGAGGGGCTGTAGTTAGTGTTCCCATCACTACATATGCACCCCATGCACTCCAGTCCCTTCCCCGGGGGCTGGCGGATCCAGGTCCAGCAGGAACCACTGGTTGTGATGGAGTAACCAGAGACAGTGCAGGTGAGGGAGAGGGTCTGTGAGGGCGTCACCAGTCCTGGGCTCGACTCCTGCAGCTGCACCTGGGACAGGACACCTGGGACAGAGAGAACACAGTGAGTCCTGGGCTCAGAGGCAGGATCCCCATCTCCTTACGTCTAAGCCCTGAGACCCTCACATCTGGGAGCTGACAGCAGGAAGAGGAAGAGCCACATGGGAGTCATGTCTTGCAGGTGAGGTCCTCATCCCCCAGAAAGTATTCTCCAGGGTGAGGAGGCCCTGAATTTAAGTGGACGCCAACTGTGTGTGTGTCTGGTGGCCGTGTGGGCATTTGCATATGGGAGGTGTCTGCACATACAAAGGGCAAGAGGTGAGGGGAGGTCCTGGTCTCTGGGGCTTCTCCTGGGAGGAGGTGCTGACTGTGCCCTCAGGGAACCAGGCCCTCCTTGGGGTCCTGGTCACCATGCCCAGGACCTCTTCTTCCACAGCAGGAGATGTGCTGCAGGAGGTGGTCAGGAAGTAGGATGTGGGAGCTATCAGTGACTCCTTAAGGGGTAAAATCAATGAGCCTCTGTTTCTATGCATCTATATCTATATCTATATCTATATCTATATCTATATCTATATCTATATCTATATCTTATCTATATCTATATCTATATCTATATCTATATCTATATCTATATCTATATCTGTATCTGTATCGGTATCAATATGGATATAGATATAGATATTGTACTTCTGTTCTTTATCCTCACCAGAGAACATGTTCTTTGATTTTAAGAGGGAAAGGGAAGGAGAGAGATAGAGAAACATTGATGTGAGAAAGAAATATCGATCAGTTGCCTCACATATGTGCAAAGACTGGTAATGAATTCCACAACTTTTTCATTTTTTATTTATATATTTAAATATATATTTTTTATTAATTTCAGAGAGGAAGGCAGAGAGAGATAGAAACATCAATGATGAGAAACATGGATCAGCTGCTTCCTTCTTGCCTCCTTCTGTTGATCGAGCCAAAACCCAGGCATGTGCCCTAAATGGGAATTGAGTCATAGGTCGACTCTCAACCACAAATCCGCACCAGCCAGGCTTCATTCAGTTTTGAAACATGTATTCCGTCAGTTTAGAATCCTAAGTTAATGGCTTTTCAATTTCCCACAAGCACTTTAGAGTCCTCATTCCATTGCCATTTGTTTTTTTAGTTTTTCATGTGTGACATATGATGTTTTTATTAATCTTGTTCCTTTATTCTTGTGTGTGTTTTCTTTGCTGCTCTTAGGAATTTTACCTTTTTCACTGGTTTTCAGACATTTGATTTTAATGTAGCTTGATTTAATTTTGTTTATTTTTATTCTTCTTGAGGTACTTTGATGTTCATAGATCTGTTTATAGTTTAGATAAAATTCTGAAAATATTTGCCATAATTTATTTAAATATTTTCTTTTGTGCTCCCCCTTTCTTCTTTCTGGGATTCAATTATATCGATACTAATAAAAGCCTAGGTGGCCCTCGTGCCCTTGCCCAATCCCCTCACATCATCACAAGATGGCTACCACAAGAAGGCCACCACAAGATGGCCACCCCCATGTCATCACAAGATGGTCACCACAAGTTGGCTGACAGGGGAGGGCATTTGTGGGCGATCAGGCTGGCAGGGAGGGCAGTTGGGGGTGATTGGGCTGGCAGGGGATAGCAGCTGGGGATGACCGGGCTGGCAGGTGAGGTGATTGGGCCAGGAGGGGAGGGCAGTTGGGGGCTATCGGGCCGGAAAGAGGACGGCAATTGGCGGAGATCAGGCCTGCAGGACAGGGCAGTTAGGGGTGATCAGACTGGCAGGCAGAAGTGGTTAGGGGCAATCAGGCAGGCAGGCAGGCAAGTGGTTAGGAGCCAGCAGAGCCGGATTGTGAGAGGCATGTCTGACTGCCGGTTTAGGCACGATCCCCCAGGGATCAGGCATTCCCCGAGGGGTCCCAGATTGGAGAGGGTGCAGGCTGGGCTGAGCCCCCCCCCACCCCAGTGCACGAATTTTGTGCACCAGGCCTCTAGTGTATATATATTTGACTGATTTTATTGTCTCTTACATTCCTGGTACTTGGATATTTTTTGGAAAATTTATTCTGTGTTCCATTTTGGAGCATTCCTATTATACTCCTTTAAGTTCACTTATGTTTAATCGGCAGTGTTAGTCTCACTCCATGTATTTTTCATTTCAGATGTTACTTTCTTAACCTCTATAAATTCAAAATGCCGACCAGTTCTACCCACTCCTTTGTGTTAGATTAAAGCCCTTGTGTGTTTCATCCAACAGAAGCTCCTGACAGAAGACTGTCCCTTTGTTAGCACAGCCGAGGCTATTGGTTGCTGGGGCTGCAATAACATTTCTCTGGTCACTGCCCAACACTGTCCCAATGGCCTCCTTAATGTCTTCTGGAGGAGGGACCAAAGGAAATATTAAGGGATCAATGGGGCAGAGGAGGTAAGTGACTTCCTCTAAGGGGTGGTGTGAAAGGAAATGTAAGGCATAGAGGGGAGAGGCAGTGAGTCTTTGAGGAGGGTGTTTACTCCTGGAGAATAAAACCACTGACCAGATCTTCAGAGAATATATCTCCCAGGTCTCACTCCTGAGCTGGTCCTCATGTTCTGTGGGTCTTGAGCGCCCCCCGGTGTCCTGAGCGCCCCCTGCTGGTCTTTAGAACCTTCTGATGGTTCTCTGTACCCTCTGGTCCTGAGTGTACCCTAGTGTCTTTTTTTTTTCATTAAGGTACTAGCTTTCCGGTTGCAGGAAAAATCCTGCAATAGGATTTCCTGCTGCACTCTACCCCGCCTCGGTTCCTCCCTTGTCCCTCGCCTCACCTTCTCCTCCAGCCCACCCGCGTTTCCCTTCGCCCCCGGCCCCGCCTCGGCCCCGCCCTTGTCCACCGACTCACCTTCTCCTCCAGCCCGCCCGCATTTCCTTCTCCCCTGCTCTGCCTTCTCCTCCAGCCTGCCCGCATTTCCCTTCGCCCCCGGCCCCTCCTCCGCTCCGCCCTTGTCACCCGCCCGGCCTTCTCCTCCAGCTCACCCTCGTTTCCTTTCGCCTCCGACCCCGCCTCCGCCCCGCCCTTCTCCTCCCCCCCTGGCTTGCCTGTTTCTTCAAAGCTTTACTCCCTTCAGCTCTTGGCTTCTTTGGACTGTCTTGATATGCAAATTAGCCGCCATCTTTGTTGGGGTAATTTGCATACTTGTCCTGATTGGTTGGTGGGCGTGGCTTAGCTGGTGGGAGTGGCTTAGGTGTAGCGAAGGTGCGGCCAATTTGCATATTTGTCTATTATTAGATTAGATTACATGTATACATATCTTACCATTGCCCCACCCCACTCCCAAACATGCCCTCATCCTCCGGAGTTTTGTGTCCATTGGTTATGCTTATATGTATGCAACATGTCCTTCGGTTGATCTCTTATCTCCCCCTCCTCTCCCTAACCTTACTCCTATAATCTGACAGTCTGTTTGATGCTTTACTGTCTCTGTATCTATATTTTTGTCATCAGTTTATAATTTTCTTTATTATCCATAAATGAGTGAGATCATGTGGTATTTTTCTTTCATTGACTGGCTTATTTCACCTAGCATAATGTTCTCCAATTCCATCCAGGTTGTTGTGAATGATAAGAATTCCTTCTTTTTTATGGCAGCATAGTATTCCATTGTGTAGATGTACCATAGTTTTCTGATCCAGTCATCTGCTGACAGGCACGTAGGCTGTTTCCAGATCTTAGCTATTGTAAATTGTGCTGCTATGAACATAGGGGTTGCATATATCCTTTCTTATTGGTGTTTCCAGTTTCTTAGGATATATGCCTAGGAGTGGGATTACTGGGTCAAATGGGAGTTCCATTTTCAGTTTTTTGAGGAAACTCCATACTGTTCTCCACAGTGGCTGCACCAGTCTACATTCCCACCAGCAGTGCATGAGGGTTTCTTTTTCTCCGCATCCTCGCCAACACTTGTCATTTGTTGATTTGTTGATGATAGCCATTCTCGCCGTTGTGAGATGGTACTGCATTGTTGTTCCGATTTGCATCTCTCGGATAATTAGTGACGTTGAGCATGTTTTAATGTGTCTCTTGGCCTTCCTTCTGTATTCTTTTGAAAAGATTCTATTTAGGTCCGTTGCCCATTTTTTTATTGGATCATTTATCTTCCTTTTATTAAGTTGTATAAGCTGCCTGTAGATGTTGGAGATTAAACCTTTATCAGTGATAACATTTGCAAATATGTTCTCCCATACAGTGGGATTTCTTGTTGTTTGTTGATAGTTGATTTTGCTGTAAAAAAGCTTTTTATTTTGATGTAGTCCCATTTGTTTATTTTATCTTTAGCTTCCACTGCCCTAGGGGCAGTATCAGTGAAGAAGTTCTTTCGGCATATGTGTGAAAATTTTTTTTTTCATATGTCTGAAATTTTTTGCCTGTGGATTCCTCTATATTTTTATGGTTTCCTGTATTTTTTTTTTTTTTTTTTTTTGCAGAGAGGAAGAGAGAGGGATAGAGAGCCAGAAACATTGAGAGAGAAACATCGATCAGCTGCCTGCACACCCCCCACTGGGGATGTGCCTGCAACCAAGGCACATGCCCTTGACCGGAATCGAACCCGGGACCCTTGAGTCCGCAGGCTGACGCTCTATCCACTGAGCAAAACCGGTCTCGGCTGTTTTCCTGTCTTATGTTTAAGTCCTGTATCCATTTTGAGTTTATTTTTGTGTATGGTGTAAGTTGGTGATCTAGTTTCATTTTTTTTGCATGAATCTGTCCAATTTTCCCAACACCATTTATTGAAGAGACTGTCTTTTTATGTATTTTGGTACTCCTGTATTGGGTGTGTATATGTTTACCAGAGTTATTTCTTCTTGTTGGATTGCTCCCTTTAGTATTATGAAGTGGCCTTCCTTATCTCTTGTTATGTCCTTCACTTTGAGATCTAATTTGTCAGATATAAATATGCTACCCCAACTTTTTTTTTTTCATTTTCATTCGCCTGGAAAACCTTTTTCCATCCCTTCACCCTTAGTCTGTGTGCATCTTTTTTTTTTCTGAGGTGGGTTTCTTGTAGACAGTAGATATATGGGTCTTGTTTTCTTATCCACTCTGTTACCCTATGTCTTTTGATTGGGGCATTTAATCCATTTACATTTAAAGTTATTATTGATAGGTACTTATTTGTCGTCATTTTTATTCTATACCCCTGTGTTTCTTCTTCGCTTCCTATTTCTTTTTCTTTTTTCATTTTTTTACAGCAGACCCTTTAGCATTTCTTGCATTGCTGGTTTGGTGGTGATAAATTCCATTAGTCCTTTTTTCACTGTGAAGCTCCAGATTTCACCTTCAATTTTGATTGATAGCCTTTCTGGGTATAGTATTCTTGGATGCAGACCCTTCCTTTGCATGCCTTTGTATATTTCCTTCCATTCCCTTTTGGCCTGATGAGTTTCTTTTGAGAAATCAGTTGCTAGTCTGATGGGGGTTCCTTTGTATGTAACTTTCTGTCTCTCTCTGGCTGCTTTTAAGATTCTTACTTTGTCGTTGGTGTTTGCCAATTTAATTATAATGTGCCTTGGCCTTGGTCTTTTGGGGTTCATTTTGCTTGGGACTCTGTGGTATTCTTGGATTTGTGTGGGTTTTTTCTTTCCTATATCAGGAAAGTTTTCTGACATTATTTCTTCAAATAGGTTTTCTATTCCTTGCTCAGTTTCCTTTCCTTCTGGAACCCCGATTATGTGGATGTTGTTTTGATTTGTGTTATCCCAAAGTTCCCTTAGGCTCTCCTCCTGCTTTTTAATTTTTTTTTTCTAGCAGGTGCTCTATTTGGTTATTTTTTCCATCTTGTCTTCTAGCTCACTGATGCAGTCCTCTGCATCATCTAGTCTACTCTTGATGCTTTTTATTGAGTTCTTTACAGTAGTGATGTCATTTTTCATTTCTTCTTGGATCTTCTTCATTTCCTCTTGGTTCTTACTCATATTGTTGAATTTGTCTTCCATTCTTTTCAGCCACCTTATGACTATGTCTCTGAATTCTGATAGGTTGCTGGCCTCTAACTTGTTTACTTCCTTTTCTGGTGATGCCTGCTTTTCTTTCCTATGCGGGCTGTTTCTTTGTCTCCCCATGGTCTCTCTTCTCTGGATGTCTGGTTATGTAGTTCTCTCTCTCCTTTCCATGGTGGAGTAAAGAGTTCCTTTGAGTCCAAGCGTTCGCGCCACCTGGGACCGGTGCTCGGGATCTCACAGCTGTTTGGGGGTCGCTGCAGTTGTTGATTTTCAGGCCATTGACAAGATCCACTTTCCCTTTCAAGATGCTGAGATTTCCCATCGGAGCCCGTAGCTCCAGGAAGGGACCTGGCCACCGTGGGGACTACCCTGTCAGGGGAACCCCCTCTAGCTGTCCCCCACCCTCTCCTGGCGTTCAGCTGTCCCTTAGCTTGCCACCAAACACTGCCCGTGCGCCCCTCAGCTGTTCTTTCTTTCTTCTCCAGGATAAGACTGGGAACACATCTGTCTATTCTGCCACCATTTTCTCTCTCGCCCCTAGTGTCTTGAGTGCCCCTGCAGCCCAGCCCTGCTGTCTCCATTAGTGAGGGTTGTGTCTGGGCTCACACTCACTGTGTCTCTAGCACCAGCTGGACTTCATTCCATTTTGTTTTGTTTTGTTTTGTTTTTTTTAATCCTCATCCAAAAATATGCTTTTATTGGTTTTGTGTTGTTGTTTTTTTAATTCTCACCTGAGGATATTTTTGCATTGATTTTTAGAGAGAGGCAAAAGCAGAGAAATATCCATGTGAGAGAAACACATGGATTGGTTGCCTCCTGCACATGCCCCAACCAGGGCCCTGGCCTGGGAGAAGTCCAACCCCAAGACCATTCAGTCTGTGGTCTGATAATTTATCCACTGAGCCAAACAGCTAGGGCTGGTTTGGAATATGTTTCATTTAGTTCAGAATTCTACCTTGATGGGTTTTCAGTTTTCCTTCAGCACATTCCAGTCATCATCCCTTTGTTTTCTGGTTTTGGTAGTTTTTCATGAGACATTTAATATTTTTATTGCTCTTTTAAAAAGAAAAACATTTTTGTTGATTTCAGAGAGAAATGGTGATGGAGAGAGTGAAGCATCAATAATGAGAGAGAATCTTTGATCAGCTGCCTCCCACTCACCCCATACTGGTGTTGGAGCACAAAACCCGGGCATATACCCTGACCTGGAATTGAAGCATCACCTCCTGGTTCTTAGGTTGTCCAATGCTCACCCACTGAGCCATGCCAGCCAGGCTGTTCCCTCACTTTTAGGATTCACAGAGCTGTCTGTGTACCTGGGCTCTGGTCAGCGGGACTTTGGCAACATTATAGGTGACCAGATACCAGCCCTTCCTTAACTAACCTCTGACCCCAGTGGCCATGGGCTTGTCCACCATGAAGCTGAGCAGCTCACGGGCCCCCTGGAGGTTCCCTCAGCACAGGGGTGAGCTGTTGGAGGTGCTCTGAGGTCAGTGCTCAGCTGTGTCTCCACCTGACACAGGTGGGGCCCACATGGCCTGATATCGCACGTGGGCTCAGTAGGGCAGCTGAGGCCGGCTTCAGGACACCTGAGTGGCCCTGGCCCTGGCATCTCAGGGAGGGCCTGGCACAGAAGATGGGCATGAGAGGATGGCGTGGGGGTACATTTAAGGCAAAACCTACCAGGCAGGAAGGATATGGCAAAACGCAGCCACACGGGACATCCTGTGCAGGTCCGATGGGGGGAGAATGTGGGATGCAGAGGACAGAGGGTGAGGATGGGGTGGTGTCTGTTGGGCCTGGAGGCACAGAAGAGGTGGATGGGGACCATATCTCCTTCAGCAGGTTCTCAGGATCCAGGTGGATTCTCCAGGGGAAGTGGGACAGGTGTTGGGAATTGTCCCTCGGGACTGTGTTCTGAGACCCAAGGGGAACCCAGCCCAGCAGGGCTGTGACAGGCCCCATCACTGGACCTCCTTCCTGCCTCCCTCCTGGGACACTGTGAATCTGGGTCTACCCCCTAGGCTCAGGGAGTGGCAGTGCCCCTGGGTCAGACCTTAAATCCATGTGCAGCCATGTCAGTGAGAGGCAAGCTGGTAACTGCCCCCAAAGGGCTCCTCCCTGGGCAGAGTGAGAGCCTGATCACCCTCAGTTGATTTTGGGGGCCTGGGCTCCATCTTCCCCATTCAGCACTGTGTGGGAGGGTGGGGGACTTTGCTCTCAGTGAGGGGACAAGAAGGGCACAGATGAGAAGTCCACCAGATCTGAAAACACAGCCATTTCCTGCATTATTGCCTGCAGAGAATCTTATTAAAGACACAAAGAAGGAAGCAGGCACTGCCCCGGGGACACTAGGAGGGAAGAAAGCATTGACCCCAATAGGAAGCCCTTACAACCCCTCCAGGGACAGCTTCTGAGCTGGCCCTCCTTTTGTTGGTCCTGAGCGCCCCCTGGTGTTCTGGATCCTCCCTGCAGCCCAGCCTGCTGCCTCCCTCAGAGAGGTTTGTGTCTGGGCTCACACTAACTTCCCCTCACTGTGTCTCTTGCACAGTAATACAGGGCCGTGTCCTCAGCTCTCAGGTTGTTCATTTGCAGATACAGCGTGTTCTTGGCGTTGTCCCTGGAGATGGTGAATCGGCCTTTCACAGTGTCGGCGTAGGATGTGGTACTTCCATCAGGATTAATATATGATACCCATTCCAGCCCCTTCCCTGCAGCCTGGCGGACCCAGCTCATCCAGTAGCTACTGAAGGTGAATCCAGAGGCTGCACAGGAGAGTCTCAGAGACCCCCCAGGCGGCACCAAGCCTCCCCCAGACTCCACCAGCTGCACCTCACACTGGACACCTGCAAACACGGAGACACAAGGTGGACTTAGAATCACATGGAAGCACAAACAGTCACAGGCACAGGGCTCAACTCTCCCCTCTCCTGAGAATGACCTTGAAGAATGATCAGGAGGAAAATGCAGCTTGGCACCAAGTCCATGGTGGAGCCGCTGGGGTCCTGTCTCAGGCACGTGGGTTCTGGGTGTCTCCCCAGCATGCAGGACAGGGTCCTCCTTTATGAGCAGGAGGAGAGCCCCATTTGCATGGAGTCTGGATATAAGGGTGCAGCTGGGACCCTGGGCTGCACACCTGGCCTTGTCATCCTAGGGGAAACCCCAGATGGAAAGGACTCAAGAATGCTGGCCACAAGGGGTCCCGTCCTGACCCACCCTCCCTCTCTCCTTTCTCGACACCTGGTGTTAGAGAGTGGGAATTTTTGAGCATGCTTTCTCCTAGTAGACTTGGCCATAAATCCCAGCTACAACTAACAAAATAGCCTTACAAGTTGTATCACTGTCAACTTTCCTGATAACGGGATGCAGTTACTTACTCCACCAGGCGCCAGGACCTTATAAATGACATGTTGACTTTACCTAAGAAAAACTACTTTGTTTAAATTGTTTTAAAATTGTTTGCTCTGCAAAAACAGGAGGTTGTGAATGGGTATAAATACGGTCAGACACGAAGGGTCGGGGCTGCTCTCGGGGCTATGTGGAGAGAGCAGTCAGCTGGCTGGTAATTAAAAGGTTCCCTAAATTTTCATTTGGTCTGGACTCCAGTGGTCATTTACTCGTGTTCACTCCACAAAACTGGTCACTCTGACCCCATTCCTTTGGAGGCAGCTTCCAGGATTGAGAGTTCCCTATCCTTAGGGTTTTGATGAAGACCCAGGGGTGTTGCCCTCAGAGGCACCTGGATGGGGCTTCCTCTCACTCTCCTTCACCTGCTGTGGGCCTTGTTGCCTTTCTTGGGTTTGGGAATAAGAATTTGGTTTGGAATGATGCTTTTATTTTGATTACTAGTGGCCCGGTGCATGAAATTTGTTTACATTAAAAGGGAATTAATTAGAGGAAATATTTTAATATTGCTATTTGCACTTTCTCTAAAATAGAAGTGTCAGAGATGAAAGAAAATTAGTAAAATGTATATGAAAATCTCCCTCCTGTCAGAGTCTTGGCATGCTGCGGGACCTGGAGTCAAGTCTCCAACCACTCACTCACAAATCAAAATTGCAAGAGACCCAGACCTGGTCAGCCCCAACCCCGTTAAGCCTAGTCTCCTGCCCCAGCCTCAGGTCCCCCGGCCCAGCATGACAGCGTGATGGTGTGATGACCGTTTGCATATTAGCTCTTTATTATATAGGATGATAGATTGTCTTTGTTGTTTTTCCCAATCACATCTCACACACATGAATATGGGTCCATGCTGCCTGTCACTACTTGAGGCAATGAAGCAGAGACAGGGTTGAATCATGTATAAGCATTTATTCCAATGCTGCGGGCAATATGGGAGAGCAACTGGCCGTTTACAAAAATCTGCTTTGCACCTCACCATGAGCCAGCTGCTTGTCTATATATATAAAAGCCCAGATACCAGAACGGCAGAATGAATGGAATGACCAGAACACAATGACTATGATGAGCACTGTGGCTGCCAACCAACATGATCCGAGCCCTGATCGCCCCCCCATACCCCGAGCCAGTGCTGCCCCCAATTATCCCCCAACACCCTGATTGGCAGGCCAACTGCTCATGGCCCCTCCCCCTTGCTGGCTGGGCCTGATGGGCCCCCATTTAGGCAGGCCTGCTGGACCCCACCCATGCACGAATTCCTGTACTGGGCCTCTAGTATTGAATAAAACAACAAACAATTACATGGGGAAGTAGACAAAGGCTGTGCCAAAGGGGCCGTTGACAGGGAGCAGAGGGCTGGGGGTCTTCCAAGGGCTGGCGGGCTGGTTCCTGCTGCAGATTGTTCATCTTCCAGGTGAGCTCCCAGGTCCTCATGTGGCTGCCAGCCAGGCGAGAACGTGCTTCTTTAATCTGAATAAACAATCACGGTCAACAGAGCAGGATTACTATTCATGATAATTCTAGCTGGTCTCCCACATTCTATTTCTCCCCTTTCAATAACTCGAACGAGTACAAGTGACAAGGGAGGAGAGTCTGGGCTGGACCCTGTGGCCACAGCCTTTGTCTCAAAACTGCTGTCCCTGTCATAAGCACACAGCTGCCTGCCTGAAACCACAGGTTTCACTCGACTTCCCTGCTGTTCGTGTGCAAAAGGCCTGTGTTCCCAGCCTCTCAACATGGGAAAGTTTTCATACTTTAAAATATGGCGCCAAGGCTGCTGTGTCTCAGTGGTTGGGGTGTCAGCCTGTGCACCAAACGGTGTGAACTCTTTAGACCTCATCCTGTGAGGTCGCAGGTTTTTAATAACTGTGTGTCCTTTCCACTCCACGTGGGGTAGAAACATGTATGAACGGATGTATTAAATGAAGAAAAGACAACATGTTGATGTAAGAAATATCCAAACATGGAGAGAATGTTTTATAACACTTTTTGAGGCAAACTAATGAGAACTGTTGGGGAGCAAGACTTCAAATGCTCCGGAGAATAACTGCTCACAGCTGCGCTTGTGCATTTGAAGTTAAGGAAGGAAGGAGAGGAAGGTGACATGGAGGTGAGAGAGAGCACAGTGGGGATTGGACTACAGGATCCTTTACAAGATTTGCTCTCTCCCTCTCCCTTTATTAAAATCCTTATTGTTGAAAGTATTACATAGGTTCCCCTTTTTCCGCCCATTAACTCTTTCAGCCCACTCCATCCCCCTCCCCCACACTCACCACCCCATTGTCTGTGTCCACAGGTTAGGCATATTTGCATACAAGTTCATTGGTTGACCTCTTCCCACCCACCCTCCCCTGCCTTCCTTCTGACATTCCATAGTCTGTTCATGCTTCCATGTTTCTGGGTCTATTTTGGGTCATCAGTTTACTTGGCCATTAGAAATGCAGATAGGTGTATCTATTATGGAAAACAATATGGAGATTCCTCAAAAAATTAAAAGTGAAACTACCACTTGACTCAGTGATCCCACTTCTTTGAATATATCTTAAGAATCTTGAAACACCAATCAGAAAGAATATATGCACCCCTATATTCAGAGCAGCACAATTTACAACAGCTAAGGTTGGAAACAGCCTAAGTGACCATCAGCAGATGAGTGGATTAAAAAACTGTGGTACATCTACACAATGGAATACTATCTTACCTAATAATAGACAAACATGTAAATTGACCATACCTCCGCTATGCCCACAGCCAATCAGAGTGAGTATGCAAATTAGAAGGCCAAAGATGGTTGCTACCCAGCTGCTCCAGGCTCAGAGTGGCCAGGCGGGGCAGGACGCCTGTTATGAGAGGGAGGGCAGGGGTGAAGTGATCTACAGGAGCAGCACGTGGCCTCAGCGAAGACAAGACTGCAGACTCTGGGGTCTGCAGCGAAGACAAAGATGGCAGACTTCGGCTGGAGTTTGCAGCAGATGAAGACAGCAGACTCCCGCTGGAATGGAGGTCTGGGTCCCGGGTGCCAGAGGAAAACTGGTACTGGAAGCCAAGGGAAGGAAGGCCTATTGCACGAATCTCTTTGTGCAACCGGCCTCTAGTGCTGCTATAAAAAAGAAAGAACTCTTACCATTTGCAACAGCATGGATACATCCGACAAGGGGTTAATTTCCAAAATATATAGGGAACTCATAGGACTTAACAAAAGGAAGACAAACAATCCAATTACAAAATGGGCAAAGGGCCTCCATCGACAATTCTCCAGAGAGGACACATAGAAGGCCAAGATTTGCTCTCCTGAGGGTGGTCATGCTGATGTCAATGGTGTGTTAACCTAGATGCAGAGGAAAAATGGATGGGGTTGCTCATAGCAAAGAAGAGTCTTTTAGTAAAACAGTCATAGGCCTGGTGCCTGCCCACCCTCCAGGACTGCCCAGGTAGGAATGTGTGATCAGAGCCTCCTGTGAGATTTCTTTCAGTCACTGAACTATCCTATATAATAAAGAGGTGATATGCAAATTGACTGCCACACCCTTACAAAATGGCTGCCATCGTCCAGGCCTGCAGGGGCATTAGTGAGGGAAGACCAAATGACTGAAAAAGCAGGCTGTGTGGGGCGACCAGTCTGGCAGGGGAATTAGTGAGGGACAACCAAACGACTGAACAGCAGGCTGCATGGGGCGACCAGGCCAGAAGGGGGGTTAATGAGGGACGACCAAATGACTGAACAAGCAGGCTGTGTGGGGTGACCAGGCTGGTGGGTGGGTGGTTAGGGGTGACCAGGCCAGCAGCGGGGGGCAGTTGGAGGCAACCAGGCCAGCAGGAGGGGCAGTTAGGTGTGACCAGGCCAGCAGGGGAGGGGAGTAACCAGGCCAGCAGGAGGGTAGTAAGAGGCAACCAGGCTGGCAGGGGGAGGCAGTTAAGGGCGACTAGGTAGGCAGGGGGGTGCAGTTGGTGGCTACCAGACTGGCAGGGGTGTCAGTTAGGGGTGATCAGGCCGGCACGCAGAGGTAGTGAGGAGCGATCAGGCCAGGGGGGGAGTCTGTTAGTGGCAACCAGGCAGGCAGACAGATAAGTGATTAGAAGCCAGTGGTCCAGGATTGTGAGAGGGATGTCCAACTGCTGTTTTGGCCCAATCCCCAGGATCAGGCCTAAACTGGCAGACGGACATCCCGAGGGATCCCGGATTGGAGAGGGTGCAGGCTGGGCTGAGGGGACCCCGCCATGCACGATTTTTGTGCACCGAGCCTCTAGTGTCAGAATAAAGACAGAGCTCTTTTTATGATCATAAATACAATCCCTTAAACCAGACATAGAAAAGGCCTTCTGTGAGCTCTGTTGCTGAGCCTTGTAGTAAAGGTAATTTAAGATGGAGCAGGAAATTGTGTCTTTGCTTAACTCTCCACCTGCTATTGGTCCTGGCCATATGCTGGTCCTGAACGCCCCTTGGTGTCCTGAGTGGCCCCTGCAGCCCAGTCCTGCTGCCTCCCTCAGGGAGGTTTGTGTCTGGGCTCACACTGACTTCCCTCACTGTGTGTCTTGCACAGAAATACACAGCCATGTCCTCGGTGGTCATGAAGCTCAGCTGCTGTGAGAACGGGCTCTTGGACGTGTCAGGGGTGATGACCAACCGACTTTGGAGAGATGGCACATACTCTCTCTACCACTGGGAACTGAAGTAGATCCTTCCAAGCCACTGGAGCCCTTTCCCTGGGGGCTGTCTGACCCAGTTCCAAGTGGCACTGTTGCTGGAGACACTGTCCCCAGAGATGGAACAGGTGAGGGACAGGGTCTGTGAGGGCTGCACCACTGTGGAGCCCAACTCCTGCAGCTGCACCTGGGTCAGGACACCTGGGAGAGAAGGAAGCAGCAAGGTTAATCAGTCCCCATCTCTGTGAACACAGCTCTGAACTGCCCGGTCCCCAGACACTGACCCCAGGGAAGCCCCAGCATGGGAAGGAAGACGAGGAAGGAGACAGCCATGTCCCTTGGTCAGCCAGACTCAGCAGGCTCTGTGGCCCCAGTGGGGCTGTATTTCCACAAGAAGCCACGCCTGGCATTTGCCTGGGCATCGCTCACTGATATAAGGGCCCAGGTGCACACAGCCCACTGAGTCACAGACCCCAGTTCTGCAGCCAGATTTCTCCAGAGCCGGGTACTTGGGGCAAATGGGACCCAAGGCAGGGCCACAAACAAGGGTGCTCAGAGGCGGGCCCCTGGGTATGGGCATTGTGAACCTGACACCAATTCCAGAGCCTGTTTACCCACATTAATTGATTGGATTTAATTAATTAATTAATTCATCCATTCACTCACTTATTCCACTACCACTGAGGGCCAGTGACACACCAGCATCCCTCTAGGCAACAAGCACAAATCAGTGAAGAAGACAGAGGCTCGTCCCTGTGTTATGGGGTCACATGCCAGGTGCCTGTGGGTCAGACACACACATGTGGCCCCCAGTGCCGGGCAGCTGGGTGAGTCTGGGACCAGTGGGTGCAGGTGAGCATCCTCAGACCAGGGGACCAACAGGGGAAGGACATAGGCCTGGGCTTGCGTTTTGCCTCTTGATGAGGTACCCTCACACTGAGCAAAGGGAGCTGGGGGTAGGGGGTTCTCTACAGGGAGCAGGGGCAGGAGCAGCCGAGACACCAAATGGCCCAGGTGGGTGCATAGAAGCTCTTCCTTCTAAAGTGACCCCAGCGGTTAGTCAGCAAAGAGCGATGGCTTCTGCCCTGGTAGGTGTGGCTCAGTGGATAGAGTGTCTACCCGGGGACTGAAGGGCCCTGTGCAAGATTCAGGTCAAGGGCAGGTACCTGGGTTGCAGGATCCCAAGGTCCTGGTGGGGCCATGTGCAACGGGCAACCAATAGGTGTGTCTCTCTCACATGGATATTTCTCTCTCTGTCAGTCTCTCTATATCCCTTCCACTCTCACTGAAAATCAATAGAAAAATATCCTAGGCTGAGAATTAACAACAATCTACACTAATAAAAGGGAAATATTCTAATTAGACTGGACATCTTCCGGACATCCTTCTGGAAAAATTCATGGTGGTGGGGCCAAGGCAGAGGTAGTTAGGGGCAATCTGGCCGGCAGTGGACAGCAGTTGGGGGCAATGAGGCCATCAGGGGAGGGCAGTTAGGGGGCAATCAGGCTGGCAGGCAGAGGTGATTAGGGGTGATCAGGCAGGCAGGCAGGCGAGTGGTTAGGAGCCAGTGGTTCCGGATTGCGAGAGGGATGTTTGAATGCCGGTTAGGCCCAATCCCTGCAGTTGGACATCCCCTGAGGGTCCCAGATTGGAGAGTGTGCAGGCCTGGCTAAGGGACACCCCATCCCCCATGCATGAATTTTATACACTGGGCTTCTATTTAATAAATAAAATAAAAATATAATCAAATAGTCATGGCTCCTGACAGGGAGTCTCAGAAGGGAGGTTGTGCTTAGGGACACTTTCCTGGCTGCCCCTGATCAGGACCTCCTCTGCCCACCCTCAGGGCTTGACCACACTCACGGGCTGTCTGTCCCACCATGGGCTGCATCCCTTGGGTGGGCAGGGCACGTCACCCCTTCTCAGCACATCTGAGATTCCTGCAGGTGGGCTCAGTGCTGTGGGTCCTCTGTCCCCTGCTGGTCCCTGGGCACAGCTGGGAGGCTGAGAGGAGGACAGTGGGGTGGAGTCTCTGGGCTGCTAGAACAGTGGGTGAAAGGAGGGCACCTGGAGGTCAAGCAGTCCCCAGCTGTGCTGGCTGCAGGGCCACCTCCTTAGGCCCTGAGGGATGCAGAGGGAGCCACAGGGCGGCTGTGGGGACCCACCTGACAGCTCTGCAAACCTGTACCTGCCCCTGAAGAGTAATAGCCCATAGACATGCCGAAATCATTTATTGAGTCTAATACTTTTTTAGGGTTTTCTATGTACAATATCATGTCACCTGTGAATAGGGCAGTTTTACTTCTTCTTTTCCAATTTGGATGTTTTTATTCTTTCTTCTTGTCTGATTGCTATGGCTAGCTCTCCCAGTACTATGTCAAACAGGAGTAGTGAAGCGGACATCCCTGTCTTGTTCCTGTTCTTAGGGAAAATGCTTTTAGTTTTTGCCCATTGAGTATGATGTTGACTGTATGTTTGTCATATAAGGCTTTTATTATGTTGAGATATGAACCCTCTATTCCCACTTTGCTGAGCGTTTTTATCAGAAAAGAGTGTTGGACTTTGGCAAATGCCTTTTCTGCATCAATTTATATGATTATGTGATTTTTGTCTCTCACTTTGCTTATGTGATATATCACATTTATTGATTTGTGGATATTGTACCATCCTTGCATCCCTGGAATAAATCCCACTTGGTCATAGTATATGATCTTTCTGATGTAATGCTGGACCCAGTTTGCTAGAATTTTATTGAGGATTTTAGCATCTACATTTATCAGGGATATTGGCCTGTAATTCTCTTTCTTTGTGGTGTCTTTATCTGGTTTTGGGATTAGGGTCATGCTGGCTTCATAGAAAGAGCTTGGAAATGTGCCTTCCTCTTGAATTTTTTTGAATAGTCTGAGAAGGATTTGTTTTAATTCTTCTTTGAATGTTTGGTAAAACTCCCCTGTGAAACCATCCAGTCTGGGCTTTTGTTTGCTGGAAGGTTTTTGATTACTGTCTCAATTTCATTAGTAGTTATCAGCCTATTCAGGTGTTTTTTTTTTTTAATATTCTTCCTGATTGAGTTTGGGAGCTTGTGTTTTTCTAGGAATATGGCCATTTTGTCTAGTTTGGCCAGTTTGTTGGAGTATAGTTGTTTGTAGTATTTTTTTTATTTTTTACAATCCTTTGTATTTCTGTGGGGTCTGTTATTATTTCGCCTCTTTCATTTCTGATTTTGCTTATTTGGGTCCTCTCTCTTTGCTTCTTGGTGAGACTGGCTAGAGGTTCATCAATCTTGTTTATCTTTTCAAGAACCAGCTCTTGGTTTCATTGATCTTTTGTATTGTTTTTTTGTTTGTTTTGTTTTGTTATTTTTTGTTTGTTTGTTTTGGTCCCTATGTCGTTTATTTCTGCTCTGATCTTTATTATTTCCTTCCTTCTTGTTACTGTGGGCTTTTCTTGTTTCTCTCTTTCTAATTATTTAAGTTGCAAGGTTAGAGAATTTATTACCATTTTTTTTAAGGTAGTCCTGTAGAGCTATGAATCTCCCTCTCAGGACTGCTTTCATTGTGTCCCATAGATTTTGGATTGTTGTGTTTTCATTGTCATTTGTTTCCAGAATTCTTTTTATATCTTCTTTGATCTCTCTTGTAACCCAATCATTGTTTAATAGCATGCTACTTAATCTTCAAGTGTTTGATTTTTTCATTGTTTTTATTGGAGATGATTTCTAATTTTAGGCCATTGTGACCTGAGAGGATGCTTGATATGATTTCTATTTTCTTGAATTTGAACAGACTTTTCCTGTGTCCAAATATCTGGTCTATCTTTGAAAATGTCCCATGTGCACTTGAGAAGAATGTATATTCTGTGGCTTTGGGGTGAAATATCCTCAAGATGTCAATTAAGCCCATCTGACCTAGTGAGTCATTTAGGATTGCTGTTTCTTTTCTGATTTTTTGTTTACAGGATTTATCCAGTGGTGTCAGTGGGGTATTAAAGTCCCCTATGATGACTGTATTACTATCTATCTCTCCCTTGATATCTTCCAGAAGTTGTTTTATATATTTGGGTGATCCTGTATTGGGTGCATATATGTTTATCATAATTATATCTTCTTGTTGAATTGCTCTTTTTAGTGTTATGTAGTGGCCTTCTTTACCTCTTGTTATGGCCTTTACTTCAACGTCTATTTTGTCCAATATAAGTGTTGAAACCACAGTTTCTTTCTCATTTCCATTTGCCTGAAAAAATTTTTTCCATCCCTTCACTATCAGTCTGTGTGAATCCTTTGTTCTGCGGTGGGTCTCTTCCAGCCAGCAAATGTATGGGTCATGTTTTCTTATCCATTCAGCTACCCTATGTCTTTGGATTGGTGCATTTAATCCATTTACATTTAATGTTATTATTGATAAGTACTTGTTTGTTGTCATTTTTATTCTTAATGTTTGTGTTCATTTTGCCTTTCATTTCTCCTTTTTACAGCAGCCCCTTTAGCATTTCTTGCATTGCTAGAAAACTCTCTTAGCCCCTTTTTGCCTGTGAATCTCCTGATTCCACCTTCAATTTTGAATGATAGCCTTGCTGGGTATAGTATTCTTGGATTCAGTCCCTTGCTTTGCATCACTTTGTATATTTCATTCCATTCCCTTCTGACCTGATGTGTTTCTGTTAAGAAATCAGTTGATATTCTAATGGGAGATCCCTTGCAGGTAACTTTCTGTCTCTCTCTGGCAGCCCTTAAGATTCTTACTTTGTTGTTGATGTTTGCCAATTTAATTATGATGTGTCTTGGTGTTCGTCTTTATGGATTCATCTTTTTTGGGACTCTATGAGCTTTTTGGACATGCATAGTTTTTTTTCGTGCCAATATTAGGGAAGTTTTCTGTCATTATTTCTTCAAACGGGTTTTCTATTCCTTGTCGTGCTTCTTCTCCTTCTGGTATCCCCATTATGCAGATGTTGTTTTGTTTTGGGTGTCCCAAAGCTCCCTTAGGATCTCCTCCTGCTTTTTAAGTTTTCTTTCCAGTTGCTGCTATGTTTGTGTGTTTTTTCCTACCTTGTCTTCTAATTTGCTGATGCGGTCCTCAGCCTCTTCTAATCTACTGTTTAAGCCTTCCATTGAGTTCTTTATTGCTGCTATGTCATTCTTCATTTACTCTTGTTTGTGTTTTTTTTTTTTTTCATGTTGGTGACTTTCTCATTCAGCTCCTTATAATTCACATTGAGTTTTATTCTATTTGTCATCCATCCATTTGAGCATCCTTATAACCATTACACTGAATTCTTTCTCTGATATGTTACTTGCCTCCATTTCATTTAATTCCCTTTCTGGTGATTCCTCATTTTCTTTCCTTCGGGAACTTTTGTTTTTTGTCTCCCCATTCTCTGCTGTAACGTTGTAATTGTTCCCGTGTCTTAGATGTAACTTCTTTTTATCCAGGTACTTTTTGGGGTGTTGCTAGTAGTGTGGTCTCTCATGTCTCCCATGTTTGGTGATCTAGTGGAGCTCCCTAATTAAGCTATTTGGGTTGTCTTAATTTAGTTGGATCTTGAATGTTAGTTTCTTATTCATGGATTAAGTCTCGTTACAGATTGGTAATGTGACTCACCCCTGGCTTCATTGTTCAAGCTGTTTCGGATGTGATCCTGGTTGGGGCTCTTTTGGAAATGGTTGTCTGAGGTCTTACCGGTATGTGCTCACTGTGGGTTCCCAGAGTCCACGGGAAGTAGTCTTGGGGCATGAAGACCAGTTACTGTGATTTTGGCCTATGTTGTATGACTCTTGCTGGATTAGCTGTCACTCTGAAACTCACTAGGAGAGGCCCAGAGTCCATGACAATCAGGGCAGGTTTCTCATAGTCTGTGGTTGAAGCAATGGGACTCTGGCCAAAACAATTTCCCTCTTTGAATCACAAGGGGGTTCAGGATCCAGCAACTGGTGATGTGGGAATCTCGGAGTTTCTGGCTGAAACAATGTGACCTTGTCGAGGGAGGCAAGGTCTCAGTAACTCACCAACCTGGCCAGAGGTAGGTAGATGGTAGGGAGATGATGTGGATCCTGCTGAGGCAACTGTGTGCCTTTGGTTGGATAGACACACATCCAGTGGGAGCTCCCAGAGGGGCCAGGAGCCATATGCAAGGGGTGTGTGCTCGTGGAGCCCCAAAGCTGGATCGGATCATTTGTGGTGTGTCACTGGCCCCGGGGAGGGAGAATTCCCAGTTTCAGCTTCAGGAGACATGTGCCCTTGATTGGATATGCACACCCAGTGGCTGCTTACAGAGGTTCCCAGGAGCGATCTGCTGTGGCAGTAGGCTCAAGTGGCCCATGTGTTGGAGTGGCACTACCTCAGGGACTGGATGCCAGCAGTCAGAGTTGTGCCTTGCAGCAGCTCAGAGAAGCACATAGGGGCCACCTTCTGGGGCAGCGGGCTCAGGAGGTTTTCACGTTAAATTGGTGCAATTGAAGTGTCCAGAGGTTGACAGCTGAGGAGGCGGAAGTCTGAGTTTCTGCTGCCAGGGCCTTACACCCTTCTTTGGAAACAAGTGCGCCTAATGGCAGCTAACAGGCATCCAGGAGTCACCTGCTGAGTCAGTGGCCTAAGGTGGCCTTTATGCAAAAACCACGTGACCACAGTGTCTGAGGGTAGGCAGTTAGGAAGGGGGAAATCTGAATTTCTACTGCTGGGGCCGTGCACCCATGTTTGGATATGAGCGCCCCCAGCAGGAGCTCAAGGAGGCACCCAGAAGCCACCTATAGGGGCAGAGGGCTCAGTAGTCCTGCGTGTTGGAAAGGGGAAACTATAGTGTCTGGAGGTAATCAGCCGGGGAGGGGGATATCACAACTTTTGCTGCCTTGCACCCTTAGTTGAATTTGCACGTGCCCAGTGGGGCCTCATAGAGGCACCCAGGAGCTGCCTGTCAGTTGGTGGGGCTCAGGAGGCCTACACACTGGAAAGGCGTGACTGGTGTCTGGAGGTTGGTAGCTGTGAAGGAGGAAGACTCAGTTTTTGCTGCTGGAGCGTTGTGCCCTTCCTTGGTTGGATTTGCGCATGGCCAGGGGTGGCTCACAGAGGCACCCGGGGGCTGTTTGCCAGGGCAATGCAATCAGAGGCAACCTTGCACTGCAGCCGGGTGACTGAGGTGCCTGTGGGCAGGGCGCCAGGAGTGAGGGAAATCCAAATATATGTAACTAAAATGAAGGATTTGTAATAAAGCTTTTGAGTAACTCAAGAGGAGTCTGACTGTTCTCTCTGTTGGTGAATGAACCAGTCGCCCTTCTCCCTGTAAAGAAGAGAAGCCACAGCAGTAACCTTAGATGTTATCTCTAAGGAAGAATGTAGCAGTTTAAATCCAAGTGGCTAGAGGCCTGGGAACAGGCTACTGGACCTACTCCCTCCGCACCCAGCCTCTTATGAGTATACATGATTTTCCAAAGTCTGGGACAACTTAAAGACTTTGAAACATTGCTGGGTTAAATAATAAACATCTAAATATTTTAAAATAACATAAAAACTGAAACATTAATTGCTAGACAAGTTTTCATTCACCTGCTCTTAGCTTTTATTACAGAAAGTCTCTTGTAATTGGTTGAAGGTATATTTTCTTCAACAAAAAAAGTAAGAGTATATATACAGTGTGTTCTTAAATGTCAATCTAAGAAATGCTTGCTGTTTACTTTTTTGGTTATCATTAAAGAAAAATTAAAGTTGCTAAGAATGAAGAATTTTAATACATTTCAAAGAATAAAAGAAAGAAAATGTATGTACAAGTTACTGAAGGTATGACAGAAAAAAAGAATATTAGAGTAGAAACACTTAGTGGAAGTTATAAGGCATGGTTATGTATTTTGAAGGAAAAAGAAAGTGCTTTCTAAAGGTGGTTATTTCTGAAAGTTGTAAGAATGTCTGTGGAAGTTATAAGAAGTTTGTAGAAAGAAATGAAAAAGGAAATTGATTATATGATACAGGCCAATAGGCCAGGACAAGCAGAACAGGGAAACTGAAATATTAAAACAGCAGTTTGCAACCATCTAGAAAACTCTGTATCCTAAACCAAGGACACTTAAGAGTCAATGATTTGTATTTTGCCCCCCTAAACAGAGGGTAAATAGCTTATGTCAAAGTACTCAGGGAAACTAATGGGAGAAATCCAATTAGTGTCATTTATTGGCCACACCCAAGGACAAATGAAGTTAGAATATAAGCATTATTTTGGATAGTTTTTCATTTAATAAAAAGGAAAGACCATCTTTCAATCATGGGAACCGAAGTTTGCTAGCCTATGTTCCTATCTAATACACTTGAATATTTAATCTTTTCATAAAATCAAGTTTGACAATCCTTCAAGTGTTTGAATTTTAAGCAACTTTTTCTTGGTCTAGAATTGGCTTTGGATCATCCCAATATGCTCTGAAATGCCTTGAATGTTTGTTTTCTCTCTCATAAAGGAAAGTTTTATACTGAAGGTACATAGGAACCTTTGTCAAATATAGTTATAACCAATGGTTATTAGTTATAATATTATACAATATTGGGTTTTACAGAAAGAACAACATTCCATGTCATCTGCATTATAATAAAATCCATGTCATTTTAAATTTCTTCTTGTCATTTGGAGACAGTTACTGTTTTGTTATAATGCATTTGGAAAAATATTACATCTTCTGAAGAGTAAATGGAAAGGACTGTAATAAAAATCAGAAGTCCTTAAAGCAGGTCAGTGTATTTTTCTCCCTATATGATCCCTCTGAAATTTGGCAATTCTTAATCAATGAATCAGGGCAATGCATTTCTTTGCATAAATTCAATAAAACCGGTTTCAAATGGTGGTCTTATTGACTGAAAACTTTGACTGCAATGTCATATTTTAAGAGTCCTGTCTGGACTCTGAAGACTTGAAGCCAATCAGAGTGCCATAGAGAAAGCCTGGTATCCTGCTTGGTAGCCCTGAAAATGGCTGGTGCTGGAGCCTCAGGCCCATTCCCTACCATCACTGGTGGTTGGTTAGAGTGGAAAGGGAGCAATGAGGGTGCCTCTGTGTCCCTGTGGAGCCCCACGCACTCTAGGCCATGACAAGTAGGAGGGCTGCTGAGATGGGCCTTGAAGCCTAAGGGGCAGGCCTGGGTGGAGCCTCTGCAGGTGAGGAATTCACCTAATCCAGCAGATGCTGCAGGCAGGCCTCATGGCAGCTGGATGGCTTGGCTTCCCTGCCCTACAGGGCACACTAAGATTTAATCATGAAATTCCGGCAAAGGTGGTCAGCTACCGTCCTTGTTGTGTTAATGCAAACATTCACGCCAAATTGAATGCAATAGATAAATTGGTCCTAATTTGGCCCTTTAATAAACATAAGGGTGATTTTAAGGAGAAAATTTTTATTTTAGTAGGAAATTGTTAGAACTGAAATGTTTCCTTTCCCTTCCACCAGACCATTTGTTGTAACTCTTGCTGTTCTAATTGCTCAATAATACTAAATTTTATAATACAGTGTGTCTTCGCCAGGTCACACGTCAACCTCCTTCTGTGCCCAGGCCTCATCGTCCCTCTGACTGAGAGCAAGGATCTGTGGGCTCTGAAACAAAACTTTGTCCCTTCTCAGCATGGAAGTAGCCAGAGGAGGCCACCGATGCCCATTTTCCCTGAAGGATTCAGAGCCAGGTTCCTTGAGGGGATGTGTTAGGCAGTTAGACAGACATGAGGAGAGCAAGGACGATGGGCCAAGTGGAGAGGAAATAGATGGGACCCTGAGATGTGCTTCTCACCACTCCAAGTGCTCAGAGTCCAGGAATGAAGGAATCTGTATAGACTCCCTCTCCCTTCCTCTAAGAAAGCCAACAGGTTTTAGAACAGCTAATAGAGATAGAATCAGTAAGCCCTGAAGACCCAGAAGTTATGCCAGACTAGATCTCTGGACTGCCATTACAATCCCTTGGGTGATGAAGATGAAAAAGACTTGAGCTGCTGAACATCCTACTCTTTAGCTTTGAGTCTTCTATTGAATCCCCAAGGCTGAAAATCAGCTTGAGGGTCAAGGGTGTATGTGTGGTGGTGATGAAATAAGACATTTTGGGGGGATGGATGGGGCTAGCAGCCTGGCTCTGTACTTAGTTAATCAGTATCCCTAATGCACATTCCTGTTAGCCTATAGTCCAGTCACTGCCCCTTCCTTAATTATCTGGTCCTGCAAGACCTGTTTACCTAAATACTCCCATTTTACAGAGGCCATAAACCGTGAATCATACACAAACCCCAGAGGGGGTTATCCATGCTGGCGCCAGGCCAGGCCTTTAGGTGTGGTCTCATGGCGCCCATCCCAACACACGGGCTCTTTGCAAATCCCATGAAAGGTCTGGAAGTCCCATCCATATTTGGGGGACAAAGAAACCAAATGGTATAAAGAGAGGGCTACCTCCATATTGGTGGGCTCAGGATTTGTAAGCAGGCTCCCCTGAGCCACTGTACTAGTGCATGTGAAACCTCTGAAAATAAATGGGTTTTTCTATATCTCCAAGTACTCCTGTGTATTTTTTGGTCACCTGGTAAATTCTGTAACAGTGTCACAGTGGGTGGTCCCACAGTGGGTGAGGGCACAGTGGGTGAGGTCACAGTGGGTGAGGACACAGTGGGTGAGGTCATAGCGGGTGAGGTCACAGTGGTGAGGTCACAGTGGGTGAGGTCACAGTGGGTGAGGTCCCAGCGGGTGAGGTGACAGTGGGTCTGCTGGTTCTGCCCTAGGCCACCTCCTGCCCATGCGTGTCATTGCAGCGTGGAAACACCAGCTATTTTAAGCCTGGATCCAAGGAATGGCAAGTCAGTGGCAACAGGTTCAACAGAGCTCTGGGAGATTCATTATTTTATTTTTATTTATGAAGAGGAAACAAATTTGTAAAGGAAATGCCTCTTTGACCTCTTCCTGCACCTGCTTTCGTGCTGGATTCCTGAGTTTAGTGAGTCCTGAATCCATGCAGGTATTCTGAGCACAACTTACTGGCCCTGCGCGCCCCTGGTGTCCTGAGCGCCCCCTGCAGCACAGCCCTGCTGCTTCCCTCAGGGAAGTTTGTTTCTGGGCTCACTCTGACTTCCCCTCATTGTGTCTCTAGCACAGTAATACACGGTTGTGTCCTTGGCTCTCAGGCTTCTCATGTGCAGATACAGCGTGTTCTTGTCGTTGTCTCTGGTGATGGTGAACCCGCCCTTCACAGAGGCGGCATACTATGTGGTACTACTATCACCCATAATGTCTGAGACCCACTCCAGCCCCTTCCCTGGGGCCTGGTGGACCAAGCTCATCCAGGAGCTACTGAAGGTGAATCCAGAGGCTGCACAGGAGAGTCTTAGAGACCCTCCAGGCGGCACCAAACCTCCCACAGACTCCACCAGCTGCACCTGACACTGGACACCTGCAAACACAGAGACACAAGGTGGACTTAGAATCACAGGGAAGCAAAAACTGGCTCAGGCAAAGGTTTCAACACTCGCCTCTGCTGAGAATGACCTTGAAGAATGATCAGGAGGAAAATGCAGCTTGGCACCAAGTCCATGGTGGAGCCGCTGGGGTTCTTTCTCAGGCTCTTGGGTTCTGGGTGTCTCCCCAACATGCCCGGTTAGGCCCTCTTTTATGAGCAGGAGGAGAGCCCCATTTGTATGGAGTCTGGATATAATGGAGCAGATGCTCTAGAGTCAGTCATTGAGTTGGAGAGCCAGTTAGCCAATCTCCTGACCGACCTGAAGACCACAGCCTCTGGCAGTAAGGAATATGATGTCTTATGCTTCGTGGGAAAGTACCTGGATGAACTACCTGGAACAGCAGCTTGTGCATCATAAAGCATCAGAAAAGCAGACCCAGGAGGAGGGAGACCCATTGGAAATGCCTGCTGACATGTCAGGGAAATAGACCCAACACCTCAAGGCAACTAGGCAAGTCTCCCCCATGGCAGTAGGTCCCCAATCAGCTGCGTAAGATCCTGATCTTCTCCACTTGACTGAAGACTGCTGTCCTTTGCTGGTGTATACACAAACAAGTCTGTTGCTGCACTTATATAAAAGAAAAGAAAAGTGCAATCACGCTGGGGAGGGAAGGGCATGGCAGGTCAAATACCACAAAACCTTACTTCTCTCTTCCTTTTAAAAATATGTTTTTAATTGATTTTAGAAAGAGGGGAAGGGAGAGAGAGGTAGAAACATCAAGAGAGACAAACCTGGTTGGGTTGCCTTCTGCACAACCCACACTGGGGACTGAGCCTGCAACCCAGGCATGTGCCCTGACTGGGAATTGATCTGGTGACTGCCAGAAGCCAATTCCAGCATGTCAAAAGGGATGAATCATTTGGAGATGACTGAGGGCATTTTCCCAAATATGAAAGGGATGCATAAAATGATTGGTTGCTGCCAGACAGCTAAGGGCATCTTAATCTACATGTTATTACCTCCTACTAGCCAAACACCTGAACAGCCATAGTCAAATTCTTGCAATCTGTCAATAGATTCTTTGTATAAGAAACCCTACCCCTTTTTGTGTATAATTCTACCTTGCCTTAGGACAATTTGTGTTAATAAATATCAAGGGTTCCTGAGACAAGGAGAACTTAGTTCTTTAAGGTAAGTTTTTCTGACTCCCCAATCCGCCTTTCAAAACTATGTTTCATCTCTGGACTCTTATTTAATTTACGCACAGCCCCTTCTCCAGATTTCTGAACCCTTCTAGATGCTTTATCAAGACCACTGGCAGGTGACCACTTGGTGCCTGGGTCAATGGTCAACCACTGAGCCACATGAGCCAGGCTGCATCTTCTTTTCTTTATCCTCACCTGAGGACCTGTTCATTGATTTTTAGAGGGAAATGAAAGGAGAGAGAGAAATATTGTTCAGTTGCCTCCCATATATACCCATACTGCAAATCAAACCTGCAAAAATTTCATTTATTTATTTATTAGAGGCCCAGTGCACAAATACATGCACAGGTGGGGTCCCTTGGCATGGCCGGTGATCAGTGCCAATCGGGGCCATCTTGCCCAGTCCCGATGGGGGCTGGCCTGGGGGAGGGACCATGGGAGGTTGGCCAGCCACAGAAGGTTGGATGTGGGAGTGTACTGACCACCACTGGGCATTTCCTGCATTGAGTGTATGCCCCCTGTTGGTCAGTGTCCATCATAGTGACCAGTTGACCGGTTGACTGGTAGTTCAGTCACTTGGACACTTAGGCTTTTATATGTAGAGACTTATTTATTTAAATATATTTATATTGATATCAGAGGGGAAGGGACAGGGAGAGAGAGATAGAAACATCAATGATGAGAGAGAATCATTTATTGGCTGCCTCCTGCATACCCCACACTGGGGATGTTGCTCACAACCTGGGCAAGTGCCCTAGCTCGGAATTGAACAGTGACTTCCTGTTTCCTAGGTTGATGCTCAACCTCTGAGCCACACTGCTGGGCTGTTGCTGCACTTTTAGGATTCACAGAGCTCCCTGTGCACCTGGGCTCTGATCACCGGGACATTGGCAACATAATAGGTGACTAGGCACCAGCCCTTCCTTGACTGCCCTCTGACCCCAGTGGCCACAGGCATGTCCACTATGATGCTCTGCAGCTCAGAGGCCCCTGGAGGTTCCCTCAGCACATGTGTGAGCTGAAGGAGGTGCTCTGAGGTCAGTGCTCAGCTGTGTCTCCACCTGACACAGGTGGGGCCCCCACACCCTGACATCACACGTGGGCACTGCATGTGGGCTCAGCAGGGCGGCTGAGGCCGGCTTCAGGTCGCCTGAGTGGCCCTGGCCCTGGCATCTCAGGGAGGGCCTGGCACAGGAGATGGGCATGAGGGGATGGCGTGGGGTTGCATTTAAGGTAAAACCTACCAGGCAGGAAGTAGAGGGCAGAGTGCAGCCACACAGGACATCCTATGCAGGCCAGATGGGGAGAGAATGTGGATGATACCGGACAGAGGGTGAGGATGGGGTGGTGTCTGTGGAGCTTGGAGGCACAGCAGAGGTGGGTGGGGACCAAGTCTCCTTCAGCAGGTTCTCAGAATCCAGGTGGATTCTCCAGGGGAAGCGGGACAGCTGTTGGGACGCATCCCGCAGGACTGTGTTCTGAGACCCGCTGGGAACAGGGCCCAGCAGGGCAGTGACAAGCCCCATCACTGGGCCTCCTTCCTGCCTCCATCCCAGGACACACTGAGCTGGGTCCACCTTGCAGGCTCACAAAAAGGAGCCGTGTCCACGGGATCAGAACCTGAACCGCCATGTGCAGAGACAAGTGGCTAACTGCCCTCAAAGACTCCTCCCAGGGCTGAAGGAGAAGCTGATCACCCTCAGGTGAGGTTTGGGGCCAGGATTCTGCGTTCCCCACTCAGCACTGCACAGGAGGGTGGATGAAGTCTCTTACAGTGAGGGGAAAAGAGAATCCCTACAATGTTTTCCTTGTCAACCTGGAGAGCAACCATCAGGGACATGGCGACAGGAAGGGCGCAGATGAGAAGACCACCAGATCTGAAAACAGCCACTTCCTACTTTTTTGCCTGCAGAGAATCTAATTCAAGACACAAAGAAGGAAGCAGGAACTGCCCCAGGGACAACAGGAGGGAAGAAAGCATTGACCCATATAGGAAGCCCTGAAACCCCTCCAGGGAAAGCATCTGAGTTGGGACCCTCCCTTTGCTGGTCCTGAGCGCCCCCTGGTGTCCTGGATGCTCCCTGCAGCCCAGCCCTGCTGCCTCCCTCAGGGAGGAGGTTTGTGTCAGGGCTCACACTGACTTCCCCTCACTGTGTCTGCTGTACAGTAATACACGGCTGTGTCCTCAGCTCTCAGGCTGTTCATTTGCAGATACAGCGTGTTCTTGGCATTGTCTCTGGAGACGGTGAAGCGGCCCTTCACAGAGTCTGCATAGTATGTGCTACCACCTGTATTAGTAATCCGTGCGACCCACTCCAGCCCCTTCTCTGGAGCCTGGCGGACCCAGTCCATGTGGTAGCTACTGAAGGTGAATCCAGAGGCTGCACAGGAGAGTCTCAGAGACCCCCCAGGCGGCACCAAGCCTCCCCCAGACTCCACCAGCTGCACCTCACACTGGACACCTGCAAACACAGAGACACAAGGTGAATTTAGAATCACATGGAAGCACAAACAGGCACAGGCACAGGTCTCAGCTCTCCCCTCTCCTGAGAATGACCTTGAAGAATGATCAGGAGGAAAACGCAGCTTGGCACCAAGTCCATGGTGGAGCCGCTGGGGTCCTGTCTCAGGAGCTTGGGTTCTGGGTGTCTTCCCAGCATGTGGGGCTGGGCCCTCTTTTATGAGCAGGAGGAGAGCTCCATTTGCATGGAGTCTGGATATAAGGGTGCAGCTGGGACCCTGGGCTGCATGCCTGACCTTGTCATCCTAGGGGCAACCTCAGATGAGAAAGGACTCAAGGATCCTGGCCACAGGAGGTCCTGTCCTGACCCACCCTCCCTCCCTCCTTTCCCAAGACCCAGTCATCCTGACCCCATCTCTTTGGTGGCAGCTTCCAGGATTGAGAGTCGTCCATCCTTGGGGATTTGATGAGGACCCAGGGCTGCTGCCCCAGGAGGTGCTGTGGATGGGGCTTCCTCTCGCTCTCCCTCACCCGCCGTGGGCCATGTTGCTTTCTGGGGTTTGGGAATGAGAGCTTGCATTGGAATGATGCTTTTATTTTGAAACTAAAAATGGTCTTCATCATTTTCCACAATCAGCTCTTGAATAAAACTCTCTCGTGTACATGTGACCAGACAGGAGCCGCTGGGCTGTATGCTGTGGCCACAGCCTCTGACTCAAAACTGCTGTCTCCATGCTAAGCATGCAGCTGCCTTCCCGAAACCACACAATTCTCTCAATTTCCCTGCTGTTCACGTGCAAAAGTCCTGTTTTCCCAGACTCAAGTTGGGAGAAGTTCCATCACTCACAAATGGAGTCCTTGCTGGTGTTGCTCAGTGGTTGGAGCAT
Source organism: Eptesicus fuscus (assembly GCF_027574615.1). NCBI lineage: Eukaryota > Metazoa > Chordata > Mammalia > Chiroptera > Vespertilionidae > Eptesicus > Eptesicus fuscus. The sequence goes on from NC_072496.1 coordinate 16,686,843, forward strand.
TGGCCCAGGCAGCAAAGGTCTCGGGTTCAGTTCCTGGTCAAGGGCACATACCTGGGTTCCAAGTTCTCTCCTGGCCCCTGCTCAGGGAACCTGGGGAGGCAACCAATCCATGTGCCTCTCTCACATTGATGTTTCTCTCTTTTCCTCCCTCCCTTCCTCCCTCCCTGCCTCCCTCCCTCCGTCCCTCCCTCCTTCCCTTCCTCCCTCCCTCCCTCCTTCCCTCCCTCCCTCCCTCCCTCCGTCCCTCTCTTTCTCTGAAAAGTAATGGAAACATATCCTTCCGTGAGAATAAAAAATGTAAAAAGGAACACATTGGCTTTTGGAAGAAAACTCTGGGTAGAAATGGAGGCACCAAGTTGTCCTTGGGGGCAGGTGAGTCCCTCCCTTCTTGGGGGCAGAGGGGCCACCTGCAGGTCAGTCCTCAGCTCTTCTTCTGGGGGCAGCCCTGTCCCACAGCCTCTCCCTCTGCCCCACGCAGTACAGGCCCTGGCCAGCTCAGCTGGACTCCCTGTGGGTGAGGCCTCCACTCCCCCCACTCGCTTTACCCAAGAGGAGACCATGCCCACCCCAGGTCTGAGTGAGCTCACCTACCCCAAAGCAGGGGGTTCTGGTGTGGAGAGGGGAGACCTGGCCTGTGGACACATTATGAGCCCATTGCTCAGCTGCACTAGGCAAGGCTCATCCATGAACTGCATCAGCCGCCCACACTGAGCTGATGGATGAGGGGTGCAGGGCGTCTGCCTGGTCCCAAAGCCCTGCTCTCTGCTCAGCCTCAGACCCAGCTAGCACCTCCCCAGCTGTTGGTTGAGAGACCTGGGTCCGGGTTTAATAGAAATGCAGAGATGAGGGGTTTTCAAGGCTGAGAAGAGGAGGGGGTGTGAGTCAGTGTGCAACGGAGTTGGCTTCTCCAGGCTGCAATCAAAATGCTTTGGAAGTGGGCACAGGCAGGTGATGGCCGCACAGCATAGCGAATGTGCCACATGCCGCCGCTGTGCACTTTGTGGACAAAACAAGGTAGACACATGACCAGGGGCTGACAGTCACCTCACAGGGTGATCTGGTCAGAATTCCCTAACTGGGCCATCATGGGGAGTCAGCTCCAGGCCTTAACTTTTTAGTAAAAGGTTTCTCTTTGCCTAAAGCCAGCCCTGCCCATGGTTCTTGAGCATGGAGGTCAACACTCCTTTAAACAAGCCATACCCGCCCTCAGGGGAGCACTCTTGTTAAGTGTCCTGAGATCCAACCCCTGCCTGCTCCCTCCCACCTCCATGCAGCCTTCCTTCCTCCCTCCTCAATCCCAAATGTGTCAGAGAAGCTGTGAGAGCAACTCTGACACTGGCATTCTCAGGGGCATCTGAGATCCTGCTTCCTTGCAACTGTCCCAGGTTTGGCTCAGATAAACTCTTCAAAAATTCTCCACAGGTTTGGAGGTTCGTATGTCAACTAATTCTATGTGGTTCACTTGTGCTGTGGACTTTATGCCAATTCAACAACCAAGGGGAACCTGGAAACGTGTCACAGGGGGAGACGGGCACAGCTGGGGAGGCCTCGTTCCTAAGGAAGGGAACCTTACGTCCATGACAACCGACACCAAACTTGTTTTCCCTCCAACACATGGGAACTGTTTAGACCTCATCCTGGCATGGTCGCAGGTTTTTAATAATTTTGTGCACATCCCTCTCCACACGGGGAAGAAACAGGTATGAACTTATCTTGAAAATGAAGAAAAGACCACATGTTGATGTAAGAAATGTCCAAACATGAGAGAATGTTTATAAGATGTTATTGGAGCCGAACTGACAACAACTGTTGGGGAGCAAGACCTCAAATGCACAGAGAATAACCGTTTGCAGCTGCGTGTGTGCATTTGAAGTTCAGGAGGGAAGGTGAGGAAGGTGACAGGGAGGAGGGAGAGAGCCAGGCGGGGACTGGGTGCCAGGACAGTTACCAGGAGGTGCTCTCCTGAGGGTGGTCATGCTGATGTCACAGGTGTGTTAACACAGATGCACAGGATCCATGGACGGGGTTGCTCAAGGCAAAGATGAGCCTTTTAGTAAAGAAGTGATAGGCCTGGGGCGTGCCCACCCCCAGGGCTGCCCAGGTAGGAATGTGTGATCAGAGCCTCCTGTGAGGGTCCTTTCAGTCACTGGATTATGTCAGAATAAAGACAGAGCCCCTTTTATGATCACAAATACAATCCCTAAAGCTAGACATAGAAAAAGGCTTTCTGTGAGTTCTGTTGCTTGGAGCAAAACTATTTTAGGACAAAGCAGGAAATGTTATCTCTGCTGAACTCTCCAGCTGCTCCTGGTCTGGCCCCTGTGCTGGTCCTGAGCACCCCCTGGTGACCTGAGTGCCCCCTGCATCCCAACCCCAGGGAGGTTTGTGTCTGGGCTCACACTGACTTTCCAGCCACTGGAGCCCTTTCCCTGGGGGCTGCCTGACCCAGTTCCAAGTGGCACTGTTGCTGGAGACACTGTCCCCAGAGATGGCACAGGTGAGGGACAGGGTCTGCCAGGGCTGCACCACCATGGAGCCCGACTCCTGCAGCTACACCTGGGAGAGGACACCTGGGACAGAAGGAAGCAACAAGGTTAATCAGTCCCCGTCTCTGTGAACACGGCTGTGATCCGCCAGGTCCCCAGACACTGACCCCAGGGGAGCCTTAGCAGGGGAAGGAGACAGCCATGACCCTGGGTCAGCCAGACTCAGCAGGCTCTGCGGCCCCAGTGGGGCTGTATTTACACAGGAAGCCACGCCTGGCATTTGCTTGAACATTGCTCACTGATATAAGGACCTGGGTGTACACAGCCCACTGAGGCACAAACCCCAGTTCTGCAGCCAGATTTTTCCAGAGCCAGGTCCTTGGGCAAGTGGAACCCAAGACAGGGGTCACAGACAAGAGTGCTCAGAAGGGGCCTCTGGGTTTGTGTGTTGTGGACCTTACATGAATTCCAGAGCCTGTTTACCCACATTAATTGATTGGATTTCATCCATCCATTCATTCACTCATTCATTCATTCATCCATCCATTCCACCAACACTGAGGGCCAGTGACACACCAGCATTCCTGTAGGCCACAAGGACAAACCAGTAAGGAAGACAGAGGCCCTGTCCCCATGTTCTGGGACACAGGCCAGGTGCTTGTGTTGTTTCACAAATCAGGGGGCCGTACAAGACGCCTAATGAGCCAGTTAGATAAGAGTCATCTTTATTGCACCAGGTTCAGAGAAGATTACCTCTGTCAAATTCTGAGCAAACACAGGAGGGAGTATTTCCTTTTCATATCCTTCTAGTTCTTTGTGTAAGACAGCTTGTAACCTTGAGTACATATCATATCTATATAGACACCTGTAACCTTGGATGAACAAACACTTGACAGAATTTGTGAATTAATATCAGTATCAGTGTATCAGCCCCTTTAGATGGCTAGCTTGCAAGGTCAGACAGTTAAGTTTATCTTTTACTATTATTTGAACAAAAAACAAAGTCATTTTATATAATAAGAGACTGTCTTAAAGTGACAGAGTTTACAATGACAGAGTTTACAGGACTAGGGACTATCTGACAATAGCAGAGAATTTCAAACAGCAGTTTTATCCAAGATGGAGGTTACTATGCTTCACTTGTGTGTCAGACACACACCATGTGGCCCCAGAGCCTCAGTTGCAGGTTCCCAGCCCTGGTTGGGTGTGTGCAGGAGGCAACCGATGGATGTCTCTCTCTCACATTGATGTTTCTCTCTGTCTCTCCCACTCTCTTGCACTTTCTCTAAAAATCAATGGGAAAATACACTTAGTGAGGATCAACACAAAAAATATTTTAAAAAATAAACCAAAGAATGATGGCTCCTGACAGGAGTCACAGAAGCGAGGTTCTGCTTAGGGAGTTTCCCGGTGTAGGAAATAGGCCTCTGAGCTCCACCCCAGCATAGTCAACCTTTATTGGAAAGGGTTACTGAGTGTCCCCAGGGCAAACGGAGTGCAGGAGGAGGGAAGAGGCTATAAGAACAAAGAACTGTGCACCTGAGCCAGGATGCGCAGCCTCAGCTAGACAGGGTGAGGTGGAGACAACTAGAAAAGGCCTCAGCCCATTTTAAAATGCCCCAATAGGAGCCCTAGGCCACGTCTGAGGAAACTATGAAGCCCATAGTACTCAGCCACTGAGGAACCGGAGGTGGACTCTATACTGATACCAGAGCCTGTAGCAGGAATTCTTCCCGGGTCTTGTCTCAGGAATCAAAGAATGAAGTCTTCAACCAGAGGATTTCAAACTAGGCAGGATGAGGGGATAAATAGCTGGTGATCGCTGTTCTGTGTGTGCCTGCACAAGCAGACACCCCCTCTTGCAAGAACATAGTAAAAGGCTCCTTTTCCCCTGTCCCAATTATGTCCCAATTAATTGGTTATCTGCCTAGATTTAGTGAGACAAATGCAGGTGACCAGGAGTCAGCAATAATGGCCTATCCCCTGGTACTTTAATGTCTAGACAGCTGAGCTGAACCAGAACACATGAACACACAAGACAGAATGAGTATGCAATCACACAGGGTTTATTTACCTACTAGGGGCCTGGTGCATGAAATTCGTGCACTGGGGAGGGGGGGTCCCTCAGCCCAGCCGGGCCCCTCTCACATACTGGGAGCCCTCAGGGGATGTCCTACTGATGGCTTAGGCTCTCTACCTGTTGGGAGTGAACCTAAGCTGCAGTCTGGCCACTCTTTGTGGGAGGTGACCGGGCTGATCAGGGGAAGGCGCCAGGCCCATCACCCCACTGCTGCAGCCACTGCCAGTCACCGCAGCCACCAAGGTATTTTCATCAACACGGATTCCAGTCCCTTCACCATAAAAAAATGACAACTTTCTTTAGAGATTTTCAAGATGTGTCTTTCATAGGATATGACATTTCTTTCTTTATTTTTCTTTTTATCCTCACCTGAGGATATGTTTCCATTGATTTTTTTCCCCCTTCCCTCTGATCCCAGGCTCGGCCCCTTCCCAAGCCTACAGCCTCCACCGGAGACTGTAGTCTTGGGAAGATGGGTCCCGCCCCTCCACCAGCTGGGAGTGACCTGGGTGCTGAGGAGGTTCCCAGGACCCAGGTATGTATGCAAATTAACCACCATCTTTGTTGGGTTAATTTGCATACTCACTCTGATTGGCTGTGTGTGTAGCAGAGGTACAGTCAATTTACATGTTTCTCTATTATTAGGAAAGATTCCTAGTGGGTCCTAGGCTCCAGCAAAGGCCACCCGGCGATGCACACCGAAAGATGGACGACGAAGACAGAGACAGACAGGCGGCCGCAGTTGGTTCAGGCTTGCACAGCAGAGCAGTCAGTCAGGGGCTTGACTCACGGAGCCACATTGAGTCCTCCTCCTCTATCAGGCAGGAGACGTCCACTGAAGAAGGTCCGGAGCTTATATAGCGGGTAGTAAACAACTTGTGTCTTATCAGTGTGGGCCAGATGGTGTGTTCTATGCTAAGAGCAGGGTGTTCACACTTTAAGGGCTCAGGGCGTTCACATCAAGATAGTGGGGTGTTCACCAATTTGGAAGTTACAGAGTATTGGGGTCTCCACACAGCAAACATTTCACACCATAATTATTTCCCACATTAGGAGGGTTTCCTTATGACGATGACATTGTTATAACATCACCATCCTTCTGTCTCAGAGTCTGTTATTTGAATTCAAAAAGGTGAGCATTTCTCACACCCTTTGCCCCCAGCTCAGGGCCTCCTCTGCCCACCCTCTGAACTTGAACACACACACACACACACACACACACACACACACACACACACACGGGCTGACTGTCCCACCACTGGCTGCATCCCTAGGGTGGGCAGGGGACATCACCCCTGCTCAGCACAACCAAGAGCCCTGCAGGTGGGCTCAGTGCTGTGGAGCCTCTGTCCCCTGCTGGTCCCTGGGCACAGCTGGGGGCCTGGAGAGGAGGGCAGCAAGGTGCAGTCTCAGGGCTGCTCAGGCAGTGAGTGGAGGGAGGGCACCTGGAGGTTACAGCAGCCCCTGCCCGTGCCCACTGCAGGGCACCCTTTCAGGCCCGTGGGCTGCAGAGGGACCCGTGGGACGGCTGTGGGAACCCGCCCAAAGCAGCTCCTCAAACCTGCACCCGCCCCCATGAAGGCCCAGCCCCCTGACGAGAGGCCTCAGGCAGCACTCCGCGAGGACAGGAGGCTCTAAGAGTGGACAGGAGGGGCCCCTCTGGCTTCTCTGGTGCTGAGGACAGACAGACAACCAGTGGGTGGGGACCGGAGTCCTCCCTGAAAGGAAACCCAGCATCCTTGTCCCCACCCTCTTGGGGGTTTTTCCTGATTCAATTTTCAGGAGACAGGCCTCTGTGGTCCACCCTCAGCTCAGTCACCTTTTAGAAAAGAGACAGCCTCCACCAGCCACAACTGAAATATCATTGCTGACATGTGCACATAAGGAACTGTTTGACATTGAAATTGGGTCTCAAAAGAACTGTTGGCCCAGAAGGAAACTCACTATAGACTGATTCATTTGCCTTTCAGCATAACCATTATTGCTTGTCTCATTTTTGGTTTTTATAAGTAGCACATGATCTCACTCATCTAGGGGAAATGATGAACAACATAGACTGATGAACAAGAACAGACCCAGAAACAAGGAGGCATGGATCAGACTGCCCAGCCTCAGAGGGAGGGTAGGGGAGGGTGGGGATAAGGGGGAGAGATCAACCAAAGGACTTGTGTGCATGCATATGAGCCTAACCAGTGGTTAAGGACAACAGGGGGGTGGGGGCATGAGTGGGGACGGGTGTGGGATGGGAATGGGGGGATGAGGACAAATATGTGATACCTTAATCAATAAAGAAATTAAAAAAGAAAAAAGAAAAAAGAAAAGAGACAGCCTGTGGCCAGTGGGTTCCTGAAGTTCCCAGGGCAGACACGATGGGATGGGATAGGTGGGTGAAGGCTGTGCACATGACCAACAGCCATTTGACAGGAGGGTCCCCTGGACAAAGGAGGTGGAGACACTAGGAAAGGCCTCGCCCATGTGTTAAATAGCCCAATAGGAGACAGCAGGGCCCAGGGGAGGAGCCTGAGAGGAGGTGAGCCCCATAGTCCTCAGCCAATGAGGAACGGGGAGGGACCCTCTCCAATGGGATTAAGTTTCCTGTGGTCCCTGCTCTGTGCCTCCCGCCCACAGACACCGCCCTGAGGACCTGTGGGCCCTGCTTCCTGCCCCCAAGGCCGCTATTTTAATTCGCACAGGTGAGCATGTCTCAGGGCTCTGAGGTCTGACTGTGGCCCAGAAGGAGGAGGGACTGTCCCACCGCCGGCTTTTCTTTTCGGCCCCATCCGAGTCCCAGAGTGCACATGGGGGGGAGAGGGGAGGCTCCCTGCCAGGAGGGGGAGACCCTGGGGCCTGGATGCGGGGCCTGAAGAGCTGACCTCGCTGGGCTCTGGGAGGTTGGGAGGTTCCCAGGAAGGACAGGGTGGGGGCAGCGCAGTTAATAAGGGAGAGAGAGGCCCACCTGGTCCAGGGAGTGTGCCCTGAGGACCGGCCTAGGGGTCCTCCAGGGACCAGGCAGCTTTGGGAACTGGAGGGGTCCTGGCGGGCGGGGGCTGGGATGTCACCTGCAGGGGCCGCCCAGGCGCCTCCTGGCTTCTCCCTGAGGCGCAGGGGGCTCGCACCCCGCCCTCCCCTGCCCTGGTTGCCCTGAGGCTGCAGGGAGGAGGCACCTTTTCTATTCAGAGATGACGTCATTATTCACATGGAAAATCCTAAAGGATCTGGAAAGATAGACCAGGACAGGAATTGGTGCACAAGCACCAACCAGTGGGAAAATGCATTTGCACAGAAAAACATCAACAACCCCTGCGAGGCATAAACACAGAGAAACACCTGAGGGTCAGCCTAAAGCCTGACGCCCAGGCTCTGCCCACGGAAAGTGATAACACGGGTCAGGGGTCCTGACGCAGGTGTGACCCAGAGAAACCAACACGCTTTTTCAGCAAAAGGCTTCACACCATGGCCACACACACCGAGTGAGGCCGCTTTAATTCTTTATTTAGAAACTGAGCTGTGTCTGAGCTCCATCATCATTCCTACTGGAACATGCACATGGTCCTCCCTGGACTTGGAACTCTGGACGAAAGGGACCACATGCTGACCTGACAGCCCAGGGAAGGCCTGCATGGTGATCCTGCAAACTCAGAGACCTACAGTCACCACAAAGGATGGTCTAAAAAGCAGTTGTGGTGGGAATTTACGTCCTAGGCTGGGCTGGTATCTTCACTGACAAGGTCAACCTTTACCTTAACTGAGCCTATCTGTCTTTTTCATCTATGATAACATACCCTTGCAATGTCTGGGTAACTTGTAACTTCCCTTGTTCCAGACCCTTTGGGATACAGCCTAATGTGCCTGGGCGCCAGGACAGATACCACAAATTCATTCATTGTTATGTTAATTGTTCCTGCACCCACCTAAGCATGTGTCTATCATTTTACTTTTTATCCAGTCCCAGAGGTTTCCCGGCTTTGCTTTCTCCCGCCTCTCTAGTCTATCACCAATGGATTTCATGTAACTCACCTAGGTCCGTCTTTGGATTGCAATGTATAAATACAGATGTAACCCGCCATTCTCAGGAGCATTAGCTCAGTTTGTTGAGGTTCTGCTTCCCGCATTTGTCGACAATTTGGCTGAAATAAACTCACAAAATCTCTTTACAGGTTTGGATGTTTTTAAAAAATATATTTTATTGATTTTTTACAGAGAGGAAGGGATGGGGTTAGAGAATTAGAAACATCGATGAGAGAGAAACATTGATCAGCTGCCTCCTGCACAGTTCCCACTGGGGATGTGCCTGCTACTAAGGTACATGCCCTTGACCTGAATCAAACCTGAACCCTTCAGTCTGCAGGCCGACACTCTATCCTCTGAGCCAAACCTTTTAGGGCTTGAATGTTGTTGTTTTTCACGTGAACAGTACTAAGACGGGTTTTCACTTACCATTTCCTTCCTGTCCTGTTTTAACATAAGTTTCCTTTATTTATTTAATTAGTTTTGTTAATCCTCAACCAGGTAGGAATTTGTGATCAAAGTTCCTGTGAGGTTCCTTTCAGTCACTGAATTTGGTCAGATTTATGACAGAGCCTCCTTTTTTATTCACAAACGCAATCTCTAAACCTAGAGATTTAGAAAAGGGCTTTCTGTGAGCTCTGTGGCTGAGCCTGGGAGCAAAGTTAATTTAAGGCAGAGCAGGAAATGGTGTCTGTGCTTAACTCTCCACCAGCTCCTGTTTAGGGGCTATGCTGGTCCCCAGCGCCCCCTGGTGTTCTGGATGCTCCCTGCAGCCCAGCCCTGCAGCCTCCCTCTGGGAGGTTTGTGTCTGGGCTCACACTGACTTCCCCTCACTGTGTCTATTCCACAGTAATACATGGCCGTGTCCAGGGCTGTCAGGCTGTTCATTTGCAGATACAGCGTGTTCTTGGCGTTGTCCCTGGAGATGGTGAATCGGCCTTTCACAGAGTCGGTGTAGGATGTTGTACTGCTATCACCATTAATGTCTGAGACCCACTCCAGCCCCTTCCCTGGAGCCTGGCGGACCCAGCTCATCCAGCTGCTACTGAAGGTGAATCCAGAGGCTGCACAGGAGAGTCTCAGAGACCCCCCAGGCAGCACTAAGCCTCCCCCAGACTCCACCAGCTGCACCTCACACTGGACACCTGCAAACACAGAGACACAAGGTGGACTTAGAATCACATGGAAGCACAAACAGGCACAGGCACAGGTCTCAGCGCTCCCCTCTCCTGAGAATGACCTTGAAGAATGATCAGGAGGAAAACACAGCTTGGCACCAAGTCCATGGTGGAGCCACTGGGGTCCTGTCTCAGGCACTTGGGTTCTGGGTGTCTCCCCAGCATGTGGGGCTGGGCCCTCTTTTATGAGCAGGAGGAGAGCCCCATTTGCATGGAGTCTGGATATAAGGGTGCAGCTGGGACCCTGGGCTGCATGCCTGGCCTTGTCATCCTAGGGGCGACCCCAGATGGAAAGGACTCAAGAATGCTGGCCACAAGGGGTCCCGTCCTGACCCACCCTCCCTCCCTCCTTTCTCGACACCTAGTGTTAGAGAGTGGGAATTTTTGAGCATGCTTTCTCCTAGTAAACTTGGCCATAAATCCCAGCTACAACTAACAAAATAGACTTACAAGATGTATCACTGTCAACTTTCCTGATAACGGGATGCAGTTACTTACTCCACCAGGTGCCAGGACCTTATAAATGACATGTTGACTTTACCTAAGAAAAACTACTTTGTTTAAATTGTTTTAAAATTGTTTGCTCTGCAAAAACAGGAGGTTGTGAATGGGTATAAATACGGTCAGACACAAAGGGTCGGGGCTGCTCTCGGGGCTATGTGGAGAGAGCAGTCAGCTGGCCGGTTATTAAAAGGTTCCCTAAATTTTCATTTGGTCTGGACTCCAGTGGTCATTTCCTTGCGTTCGCTCCATAACACTGGTCACTCTGACCCCATTCCTTTGGAGGCAGCTTCCACGTTTGAGAGTCCTCCGTCCTTGGGGTTTTGATGAGGACCCAGGGGTGCTGCCCCCAGCGGCACATGGATGGGGCTTCCTCTCGCTCTCCTTCACCAGCCGTGGGCCATGCTACCTTTCTGGGTTTGGGAATAAGAATTTGCTTTGGAATGATAATTTTCTTTTAAGACTGAAAGATTGTCTTTGTTGTTTTCCCCAATCACATCTCACAAACATGAATATGAAACCAGACAATGCATGGGTCCCTGCTGCCTGTCACTGCTTGAGCCAATTAGGCAGAGACAGGGTTGAATCATATATGAGCCTTTATTCCAATGCTGTGGGCAATATGGGAGCGCAGCCGGCCACCCACAGAAATCTGCTCTGCCCCCACCATGAGCCAGCCGCTTGTATTGGGTAAAAGGACAAAAGCTTACAGGGGAAGTAGCCAAAGGCTGTGCCAGAGGGGCCGTTGACAGGGAGCAGAGGGCTGGGGTCTTCCAAGGGCTGGCGGTCTGGTTCCTGCAGGGAAGTTGTGAATCTCCCCCTGACAATCGGCAGCTCCAAATGGGGAGGAAGGGCTGCACTTCCAGGTGAGCTCCCAGGTCCCCGTGCGGCTGCCCGCCAGGTGAGAACGTGCTTCTTTAATCAGAATGAACAATCACGGTTAACAGAGCAGGATTACTATTCCTGACAGTTCTAGCTGGTCCCCCACATTCTATTTCTCCCCGATCAATAACTCGAACGTGTACAAGTGACGAGGGAGGAGAGGCTGGGCTGGACATGTGGCCACAGTTTCCATCTCAAACCTGCTGTCCCTGTCACAAGCACACATCTGCCTGCCCGAAACCACAGATTTCACTCGACTTCCCTGCTGTTGGTGTACAAAAGGCCTGTATTCCCAGCCTCTCAACGTGGGAGAGTTTCCATCCTTTAACAATGGAGCCCTGACTGGTGTGGCTCAGTGGTTGGACCATTGGCCTGCACACCAAAGGGTGTGAACTCTTTAGAATTAATTCCATTCAGGTAGCAGGTTTGTAATAATTGTGTGTACTTTTCTCTTCATGTTATAGGACTTCCCAGGCACTGAAGAACATACAGGAGGACTTGGAGACACAGGAAAAACCCATATATTTCCAGATGTTCCACATGTACCAGTACCGTGATTCAGGGAAGAATGCTTCTCTCCAAATCCTGAGCCCCAATATGGAGGTAGCCCTCTCTTTATACCCTTTGGTTTCTTTGTTCCCCAAATATGGATGGGACTTCCGGACCTTTTGCGGGATTTGCAGAAGACCCCATGTGTTGGGATGGGGGCCGTGAGACCACACCTAAAGGCCTGGACTGGAGCCAGCACTGATATCCCCTCCGGGGTTGTGTATGGTTCATGGTTTATGGCCTCTGTAAAATGTGAGTATTTAGGTAAACCAGTCTTGCAAGACCGGATTAAGGAAGGGGCAGTGACTAGACTATAGGCTAACACGAATGTGCATTAGGGATACAGAGTCAGGCTGCTAGCACCCCACCTCCAAATGTCTTATTTTCCTCACCATCCACACGGGAGGAAATGTTTATGAATGTGCACAGAGGGTGGGGGGGTGGAGGATAGGACCTAAACAAGCAGTAGGACATACCTCTCAGAATCCAAGACTTCTGGCTCCCAACTGCTTGCCTGCCTGCGAGCCCCTAACCGCTTCTGCCTGCCAGCCTGATCACCCCCTAACCACTCCCCTGCCAGCCTGATAGACACCTAACTGCTTCCCTGCCTGCCCCATTAACCCTAACTGCCCTCCCCTGCTGGCCTGATCGCACACAACTGCCCTCCCCTGCTGGCCATCTCGTGGTGGGCATCTTGTGTCCACATGGGGGCGGCAATCTTGTGTGTTGGAGTGATGGTCAGTTTGCATATTACTCTTTTATTAGATAGGATACCCTTGCAATGTCAGGATAATTTGTAACTTCCCTTTTTCCAGACACCTTGGGGCACAGCCTAATGTGCCTGGGCACCAGGACAGATACCACAAATTCCTTCACTGTTATCATGTTGATTGTTCCTGCACCCACCTAAGCATGTGTCTATCATTTTACTCTTTATTAAATCCCAGAGGTTTCCCAGCTTTGCTTTCTCCCACCTCTCTAGTCTTTCACCAATGGATTTCATGTAACCCACCTATGTCCCTCCTTGGATTCCAATGTATCAATACAGATGTAACCTGCCATTCTTAGGAGCATTATCTCAGTTTGTTGTGGTTCTGCTTCCCGCATTTCTCGAAAATTTGGCGGAAATAAACTCAAAAATAAACTCGCAGGTTTGGATGTTTTTAAAATATATATATATATTTATTGATTTTTTACAGAGAGGAAGGGAGAGGGATAGAGAGTTAGGAACATCAATGAAAGAGAAACATTGATCAGCTGCCTCCTGCACAGTTCCCACTGGAGATGTGCCTGCAACCAAGGTACATGCCCTTGACCTGAATCGAACCTGGGACCCTTATGTCTGCAGGCTGATGCTCTATCCACTGAGCAAAACCGGTTAAGGCTTGAACGTTATTGTTTTTTAAGTTAACAGTACTAAGATGGGTTTCCTCCTACCATTTCCTTCCTGTCCTGTTTTAACATAAGATTCCTTTATTTATTTAATTAGTTTTGATAATCCTCAACCAGGTAGGAATTTGTGATCAAAGTTCCTGTGAGGTTCCTTTCAGTCACTGAATTTGGTCAGATTTATGACAGAGCCTCCTTTTTTATTCACAAACACAATCTCTAAACCTAGAGATTTAGAAAAGGGCTTTCTGTGAGCTCTGTGGCTGAGCCTGGGAGCAAAGTTAATTTAAGGCAGAGCAGGAAATGGTGTCTTTGCTTAAGTCTCCACCTGCTCCTGGCCTGGCTGCTGTGCTGGTGCCCATTGCCCCCTGGTGTTTTGTACACTCCCTGCAGCCCAGCCCTGCAGCCTCCCTCAGGGAGGTTTGTGTCTGGGCTCACACTGACTTCCCCTCACTGTGTCTCCCACAGTAATACAGGGCCGTGTCCTCGGCTCTCAGGCTGTTCATTTGCAGATACAGCGTGTTCTTGGCGTTGTCCCTGGAGATGGTGAATCGGCCCTTCACAGAGTTGGCATAGTTTGTGGTACTTCCATCAGGATTAATTTCACCAAGCCACTCCAGCCCCTTCCCTGGAGCCTGGCGGACCCAGCTCATCCAGTAGCTACTGAAGGTGAATCCTGAGGCTGCACAGGAGAGTCTCAGAGACCCCCCAGGCGGCACCAAGCCTCCCCCAGACTCCACCAGCTGCACGTCACATTGGACACCTGCAAACACAGAGACACAGGGGGACTTAGAATCACATGGAAGCACAAACAGGCACAGGCACAGGTCTCAGTGCTCCCCTCTCCTGAGAATGACCTTGAAGAATGATCAGGAGGAAAACGCAGCTTGGCACCAAGTCCATGGTGGAGCCGCTGGGGTCCTGTCTCAGGCACTTGGGTTCTGGGTGTCTCCCCAGCATGCGGGGCTGGGCCCTCTTTTATGAGCAGGAGGAGAGCCCCATTTGCATGGAGTCTGGATATAAGGGTGCAGCTGGGACCCTGGGCTGCATGCCTGACCTTGTCATCCTCGGGGCGACCCCAGATGGGAAAGGACTCAAGAATGCTGGCCACAAGGGGTCCTGTCCTGACCCACCCTCCTTCCCTCCTTTCCCCAGACCCAGTCACTTAAATCCCATTCCTTTGAGGGCAGCTCCCAAGATTGAGTCCTCCATCCTTGCGGTTTTGATGAGGACCCAGGGGTGCTGCCCCCAGAGGCACATGGATGGAGCTCCCTCTTGATCTCCTTCACTTGCCATTGGCCATGTTGCCTTTCTGGGTTTGGGAATGAGAGCTTGCATTGGAATGATGATTTTATTTTGAGAATGAAAGATTGTCTTTGTTGTTTTCCCCAATCACATCTCACACACATGAATATGTAACCAGACAATACATGGGTCCCTGCTGCCTGTCATTCTTGGAGCCAATTAGGCAGAGACAGGATTGAATCATATATGAGCCTTTATTCCAATGCTGCAGGCAATGTCGGAGCGCAGCCGGCCATCCACAGAAATCTGCTCTGCCCCCACCATGAGCCAGCCGCTTGTATTGGGTAAAAGGACAAAAGCTTACAGGGGAAGTAGCCAAAGGCTGTGCCAAAGGGGCCGTTGACAGGGAGCAGAGGGCTGGGGTCTTCCAAGGGAAGCTGTGAATCTCCCCCTGACAATCGGCAGCTCCAAATGGGGAGGAAGGGCTGCACTTCCAGGTGAGCTCCCAGGTCCCCGTGCGGCTGCCAGCCAGGTGAGAACGTGCTTCTTTAATCAGAATGAACAATCACGGTTAACAGAGCAGGATTACTATTCCTGACAGTTCTAGCTGGTCCCCCACATTCTATTTCTCCCCGATCAATAACTCGAACGTGTACAAGTGACGAGGGAGGAGAGGCTGGGCTGGACCCTGTGGCCACAGCCTCCATCTCAAACCTGCTGTCCCTGTCACAAGCATGCAGCTGCCTGTCCGAAACCACAGGTTTCACTCGACTTCCCTGCTGTTCGTGTGCAAAAGGCCTGTGTTCCCAGCCTCTCAACATGGGAGAGTTTCCATCCTTTAACAATGGAGCCCTGGCTGGTGTGGCTCAGTGGTTGGACCATCAGCCTGCACACCAAAGGGTCAAACTCGTTAGAATTAATCCCATTCAGGTAGCAGGTTTTTAATAAGTGTGTGCCCTTTCCTCTCCACACGGGGAAGAAACGTGTATGAACGGATGTTGTAAATGAAGAAAAAACAATTTGTTGATGTAAGAAATGTCTAAACATGGAGAGAATGTTTTTTAAGCTTTTATTGGAGCCAAACTGACAATAACGGTTGGGGAGCAAGACCTCAAATGCACAGAGAATAACCGTTTGCAGCTGCGTGTGTGCATTTGAAGTTCAGGAGGGAAGGTGAGGAAGGTGACAGGGAGGAGGGAGAGAGACAGGCGGGGACTGGGTACCAGGACAGTTACTAGGAGGTGCTCTCCTGAGGGGGGTCATGCTGATGTCACAGGTGTGTTAACACAGAAGCACAGGGACAATGGACGGGTTTGCTCAAGGCAAAGATGAGCCTTTTAGTAAAGAAGTGATAGGCCTGGGGCGTGCCCACCCCCAGGGCTGCCCAGATAGGAATGTGTGATCAGAGCCTCCTGTGAGGTTCCTTTCAGTCCCTGAGTTTTGTCAGATTTTCCACAGAGCCTCCTTTTTGTTCACAAACACAATCCCTAAACCTAGACATAGGAAAGGGCCTCTGAGAGCTTTGTGCTGAGCCTTGGAGCAAAACTAATTTATGACAGAGCAGGAAATGTTATCTTTGCTGAACTCTCCACCTGCTCCTGGTCCTGGCCATATGCTGGTCCTGAGCACCCCCTACAGTCCAGCCCTGCTGCCTCCCCCCAGAGAGGGTTATGTCTGGGCTCACACTGACTTCCCCTCACTGTGTATCTTGCACAGTGATACACGGCTGTGTCCTCGCTGGTCACGGAGCTCAGCTGCAGGGAGAACTGCTTCTTGGACGTGTCGGGGTGTCAGGGACACTATGAAAGGTCGCTCTCATTCTGCTGACAATAGGAAAGTGCCATCAAAACAAGTCAGGGGACACTGTGTGGGCAGGGGACTGAATCTTATCAGTCCCTTCGGGTGCAAGGACTCTGTCAGCTTACACCCGGTCTCCAACATCATGGTCGATGACTAACCAACTTTGGAGAGATGGCGTGTACTGTCTGTACCACTTGGACCTGAAGTAGGTCCTTCCCAGCCACTGGAGCCCTTTCCCTGGGGGCTGCCTGACCCAGTCCCAAGTGGTGCTGTTGCTGGAGAGACTCTGTCCCCAGAGTCGGCACAGGTGAGGGACAGGGTCTGTGGGGGCTGCACCACTGTGGAGCCTGACTCCTGCAGCTGCACCTGGGACAGGACACCTGGGACAGAAGGAAGCAACAAGGTTAATCAGTCCACGTCTCTGTGAACACAGCTGTGATCCGCCAGGTCGCCAGACGCTGACTCCAGGGGAGCCCCAGCATGGGAAGGAATACGAGGAAGGAGACAGTCATGTCTCTGGGTCAGCCAGACTCAGCAGGCTCTGCGGCCCCAGTGGGGCTGTATTTACACAGGAAGCCACACGTGGCATTTGCCTGAGCATCGCTCACTGGTATAAGGCCCACTGTGCCCATAGACCACTGAGGCACAGACCCCAGTTCTGCAGTCAGATTTCTTCAGAGCTAGGTCCTTGGGCAAGTGAGACCCAAGGCAGGGGCCACAGACAAGGGTGCTCAGAGGCAGGCCTCTGGTGTGGGCATTCTTGATTTTACATCAATTCCAGAGCCTGTTTATCAGTATTAATTGATTGGATTTCATTCATTCATTCATTCATTCATTCATTCATTCATTCCACCAACACTGAGGGCCAGTGATACACCAGCGTCCCTCTAGGCAACAAGGACAAACCAGCGAAGAAGACTGAGGCCCCATCCCCGTGTTTTGGGGTCTCACGCCAGGTGCTCGTGAGTCAGATACACACCATGTGGCCCTCAGAGCTAGGCAGCTGGATCTGGGAGCAGAGAGTGCAGGTGAGCGTGTTCAGCCCTGGGCACCCACAGGGGAAGGACATAAGCCTGGGCTTGCATTTTGCCTCCTGATGAGGTGCCTCACCCTGAGCACAGGGAGCTGGGGGTGGGGGGGGGCCTCTGCAGCGAGCAGGGGTAAGAGCAGCCGAAACACCAAATGGCCAGGTGGGTGGATAGAAGCTCTTCTTCCTAAAAGGACCCCAGTGGTTAGTCTGCAAAGAGAGATGGCTCCTGCCCTGACAGGTATGGCTCAGTGGATAGAGCGTCTGCCGGGGCACTGAAGGGTCCTATGCAAGGTTTAGGTCATGGGCAGGTACCTGGGTTGCAGAATCCCATGGTCCTGGTGAGGGTGTGTGCAGCAGGCAACCAATTGATGTGTGTCTCTCACATGGATATTTCTCTCAGTCTCTCCCCATCCCTTCCACTTTCACTAAAAATCAATGGGAAAATATCCTTGGCTGAGAATTAACAACAATAAATGAAATAAAAAAATGAAAAAAATAAAATAAAAATATAATCAAATAGTCATGGCTCCTGACAGGGAGTCGCAGAAGAGAGGTTGTGCTTAGGGACACTTTTCTGGCTGCCCCTGATCAGGACCTCCTCTGCCCACCCTCTGGGCTTGACCACACACAAGGGCTGCCTATCCCACCATGGGCTGCATCCCTGAGGGGGGCAGGGGACGTCACCCTTTCTCAGCACATCCGAGAGCCCTGCAGGTGGGCTCAGTGCTGTGGGGCATCTCTAGCACACTGATCCCGGGCACAGGGAGCCTGGGGAGGAGGATAGTGGGGCAGTGTTGAAGCATAGTCACCTCGATCTTGTGTAAAAACTGCTGTTTGAAATTTTAACCCTGCTATGTTGGCTTCTGTGAACACTTGCTTGCTTAACTAATAGGGAAAATAAGACTACTACCATTCCAGAGAGGCCATAAACTATATTCCCCAGACAGAGTTGTCAGTGCAGGCCTTAAGATATGGTTGATAGATCCTCCCTTCCCCCAACTGATGAACTGAGTATGACGTAAACTGTACTTGCGGCCTGGACATTCCTGAGCACCTAACCAGGCACCTTATATGGACTGTACCACCAATCAGCACCTGCCAAATACCCTAAGCCCCCGATTCTAAATACCTAAGTGCCTAATCATGTGCCTTATATGAAATCACCAATCAGCGTGTGCCAAGTACCCTAAGCCCCATCCCTTCCCATTCCTCCCCTCAAAAGGCATCTTCACTCCTGCATGTGTGCTCTCTTCCTTTGCAAGGCAGCCCGGAAGAGTCCTTCTCCTCTAATAAAGCCCATGTCCTGGTTTTTGGCGCTCTGTCTCATCTTTCATTTGGTGCCAAAGTCTGGGAGAGGTGCATGTGAGCGTGGACAATCCTCGGACCTAGGCCCGAGCTTCTGACTCCTGATCTGGCACTGCTCGGTGGTAACCTAGCCCCGAGCTTCTGACTCCTGCTGTGGCTCTGCTCAGTGGCATGGTCCTGAGTGGTTTGGCCCGTTCCGGACACCTCTCGAACCCTGCCATACCAGGACCTGTGGGGATCTTGTCGCTTTCTAACCGGTAGGCTTCAGGGACTTTCCCGACTGCCCCTCCCTATCGTTTCCTTGACCTGGAAGGGTTTCAAGAGTTTTCCCGTCTACTCGGCTACATGTTCTATGTTCTATGAAAACCCAGGTGCCTGGCTGGGAAAACTCTGCTCTACTCCATGGGAAAGGTCTCGGGGTGACGACCTTGGAACCTTCTCTCCTCTTTCTCTCTGTAGGTTGGCTGAGGAAAAAAGAGGACGCTCCTTCTTTCCTCCCCAACTTCTCGGTGGCCCTTCCCTCCGGTCATGGGAACCTCTCAGTACAACCCCCCCTCTACACGCATCCTTGCCAATCTCTCAACCTTTGGTCTTTCTGGCTACCTCAAACCAAAGAAGCTCTACCTGGCCACAATATAAACTCGACAATGTCTCTCTGTGGCCTGAAAATGGCACTTTCGATTCCAATATCCTTCAAGACCTAGATAATTTTTGCCACCGGACAGGGAGGCCTCAGATATCCCTATGAACAAGCTTTCCCCCTCATACTCTCCCCACACTGCTCTCGCCCCTTGCTTTACTCCTCATGTTTCACCCATCAGATCTTCCTCGCAAAGTCCTCTTTGCCCTCTCAAACTTGTATCTAGCCCCTTTCTTTGTCTCCTGACTGCTCTTTCGACTTAGCAGATCATTCCTCTCCATGTGTCTCACTCCTGCCACCTCCTAACAACCCTGCCACGAAAACTGCACCCCACGCTCTACCTCTGAGAATTCTAACCGCCTACCTTCCCCTGTGCTCTCTGCCTAATCTCTGCCCCTGTGACCACCAGCAACCGAATTCACAGGTGCCTGGCCATTCCCTTCTCACTTTATGATCTTCCTGAGAGCCCAAATACTGATAACGTGAGCTCTAAAACACCCTTTCCCACCTAACACTCATTCTCAAGCCACCCAAAGACTGCCATCCTCCACAGCCCCTTCTATTCCCACGTCCATTCTATCCCTGAGGGAGGCAGCAGGAACTGAGGGCATAGTCTGAGTCCACGTCCCAGTCTCTATGTCCAGCCTCACAGATTGAGAGGCATCTCAGGTTTCTTTTTCCACTGACCTGATCACCTTTACTCCCCAACATACGCCGCAACTTCAAAAATAGATACAGGTCCACAAACCCCACAAAAAGACCCCGTTAACCTGACCTTTAAGGTCTTTAATAATAGAGACAAGGAGACCCAAATCTAAAATCAAAGGTGAGATCAGGCCAAGGCTGAGGCCCAGTAGGAGGCCTTCCAGCTCCTAGCCACCGCTTTCAAACCCCAAACGAAGTGCCAGTCCTCCAACTGCAGGTAAATCAGGGGCTAAGCCTCCTCCAGGCCCATGCTTCAAATGCAGCAAGGAAGGACAGTGAGCCAAGTCCTGCTCAAACCCGAGACCCCCACCTGGGCCCTGCCCAAGGTGTGGAAGGGAAGGCCACTGGAAATCAGACTGTAGTCTGGCTCCTCTGGGTCTGGCCTCAACCAGTCCAGCATGGCCACCCTCTGGATCCGGTTTGGAGCTCCCAGACCTCCTGGGACTGGCCACCAAAATAGCTGTCCAGGCCCTGACAGGGCCCCACAGACTAACATCACCAGGACAGAGCCTTGGGTAACGACTGTGGTGGCAGGTAAGCCGATCTCCTTTTTAATTGACACTGGGGCCACTTATTCTGACCTCTCTGAATTTGCTGGGACCCTTGTCCCCTCCTCAGTCTCTATTATGGGGGTTGATGGATTAGTCTCACAGCCATTAACCACCTCACATCTACACTGCATCTTACTAAATTCCCCCTTCACTCTTTTCTCATTCTACATCGGTGCCTAGCCGGGGCTACCATACATCCCCTCATAAAACCCAGTTGTCCCAAACCACATTCACCTACCTCAGTTTCACTCTCTTACCCCACAAGGCCGAGCCATTCCTTGGACTGTAAATGCCTTATCTCCTTATCTCCTCTATGATCATTATCTCTAGGAAGAATGCAGTGGTTTGGGATTCAAGCTGCTAGAGGCCTGGCTTGCCTGGGAACGGGCTTCAGAGCCTGCTCCCTCCCCCGCTGCCTTTTCTAGCATAAAATACTGAAACATTGATTGCTATACATGTTTAGAAATACTTAATAGAAGGTCTGAGGCATGGTTATGCATTTTTGAAAGACATAGAAGGAAGGTTTGAAGGCAAATTTGAACTTGTGAAGGTTTTTGTGAAGGTTGTGCATGTGATGAGAAGGAAAAGAGAAATATAGAAAGAAAGAAAGAAAGAAGGAAAGAAGGAAAGAAAGAATGGAAGGAAGGAAGGAAGGAAGGAAGGAAGGAAGGAAGGAAGGAAGAAAGAAAGTTACTCTGAGCAAGAAAGTGAGGCTTCAGTCTCCAAGCCTGGCAGGACAAGGTTGCTGGATACTTCTTAAGCTAAACCAGAATATCCACAGTGTCTATCCAACCATCCAGGTCCCTGGCTTCTACTACACCTTTCCTTCCCTTTCCCTCCCACTTTCACTGCAATACAATCTCAGTCACTCATCTGTCACCCCTTATTGGCAGCGCCATGGCGACTACCTCTCAGCTTGGAGTGCGGAACTAGAAAAAAGGAATCTCATACCCTTTAGTCTACCTCTTCTCCTTAAAACTATCAGCTTGTCTCCATGATCAGGGATTTTTCTTCCTCTGTGGGGAAAACACATACATCTGTCTCCCCATCAGCTGGACAGGAATCTGTACTCTCATCTATCTCTCACACAATGTAGATGCAGCCCCAATAATCAGTCTTGACCTGTCCCCGTAACCCATCATATCTGACACAAAAGAGGAGTCCAGATCATCCCTCTCCTCATAACCCTCAGCATCATAGCAGGGGTTGGAACTGCCACAGGGGGCTTAACCACTGCTCTACCTATTTTGAAACCCTGTCTCAGGACCTACAAGAAACATGTGGATGCCCAGCAAGGGGCAAAACTGGGAAAACAAGAACCTCACTCCCAGGGTAACCTATTCTCCCCTTTCGTATCACTAGTGAGGCAACTGAGACCCCTACTCTTTTCCCCTCTAAAAATAACATCTAGGTCTCAGTTGTATTTCAGCTCTAGGTCTCAGTTGTAAAGCAGCAAAACCAGACAAGTGATACTGTGGCAGCCTCAGGACCAGCTTTTACCTCCCAAGTGACTCAACAGGATCGCTCTCAAGACTTCACCAACCAGTCTCTTGCGGAAATCATGCTGCTGCACCCCTCATCCAGCATGGAAAACACTACCTGTTTTTCACTCACTTACCCCATGACTCCTCCCACTATTAGGTCCACTGGTATTTATTCTTTTAATTTTGCTCTTTGGGTCTTGTCTCATGTGCTGTTTCACTAGTTTCTTGCAGAACAGAATGCAGGCGTTCACCAACCAGAAGTTGGGAGAGATCTATCTGGCCTTGAATTCAGAACCTAGAGACACCTATGTCACCAGAATCCTTGAGACCCCGGGTAGACACCCCTAACGATGCCCCCTCTCGGCAGGAAGTAGCTTCGGAAGATGGACCTTCACCCCCTGATCTTGCCTGGACTCTCAATTTTTTTTTAATATTACCAAAAGCCTGGAATGATAGGTCCTCCCTTGCTCCAACTGATGAAGGGAGTATGATGTAAACTGCACCTGTGGCCTGAACATTCCCGAGCACCTTAACCAGGCACCTTATATGGACTGTACATTGAACCACCAATCAGCACCTGCCAAATACCCTAAGCCCCCGATTCCTAAGTACCTAAATGTCTAATCATGTGCCTTATATGAAACCACCAATTATTGAGTGCTGAGTACCCTAAGCCCCATCCCTTCCCATTCCTCCCCTCAAAAGGCATCTTCACTCCTGCACGTGAGCTCTCTTCCTTTGCAAGGCAGCCCGGCAGGGTCCTTCTCCTCTAATAAAGCCTGTAGTCCTGGTTTTCTGCCCTCTGTCTCATCTTTCAATGGTCTCACGGGCCTTTCCCAGCACACAGGACTTCTTTCTCAGAAGGTCCGGAATTCCCATTCCAAATTTGGAAGACAACGAACTGAAAAACGTATAAATAGGAAAACTTCCTCCATGTGGGGCCAGAATTTGAGAAGCAATATTTCCTCTGAGCCCGCTAGTGATGAGAAGGAAATAAAATTAAGTGCTATCATAATAAAAGTCTCCAAATTCGTTTGGCTTATTGATTAAGGCGTCCTCTGTTTTACTTTGCTGATGTACAATATAACAGTGTTTCGTGGGTGGAGGGAGGGTACCTGGAGGTCAGAACAGCCATTTCAGGTGCCTGTTGCAAGACCACCCCCTCAGGCCCTTCTGGATGTGGAGGGACAGGAGGAGCTGCTGTGGGAACCCGCCCTAGGCGGCTCCCCAATCCTGCACCCACCTCCACAGAAGTGCAGCCCCTGGACACGGGAGGCCTTAGGCAGCCCCACTGCCCCTCGGGGACAGGAGGCTCTGAGTGTGGACAGGAGGGGCCCCTCTGGCTTCCCTGGTGCTGAGGACAGAAAGAGGACCAGTGGGCAAGGATCGGAGTTCCCCCTGAAAGGAAATCCAGTGTCCTAGTCCTCACCCTCTTGGGAGGTTTTCCTGATTCACTTTGCAGTAGACAGGCCTCTGTGGTCCACCCTCAGCTCAGTCACATTTTATACAAGAGACAGCCTGTGGCCAGTGGGTTCCTGAAGTTCCCAGGCCAGTCAGGATGGGGGGTAGGGGGCAGGTGAAAGCTGTGCACGTGACCAGCAGCCATTTCCCATGAGGGTCCCCTGGACAAAGGAGGTGGAGACACTAGGAAAGGCCTCATCCATGTGTTAAATAGCCCAATAGGAGACAGCAGGGCCCAGGGGAGGAGCCTGAGAGGAGGTGAGCCCCATAGTCCTCAGCCAATGAGGAACGGGGAGGGACCCTCTCCAATGGGATTAAGTTTCCTGTGGTGCCTGCTCTGTGCCTTCAGCCCACAGACACCGCCCTGAGGACCTGTGGGCCCTGCTTCCTGCCCCCAAGTCCGCTATTTGAATTCGCACAGGTGAGCATGTCTCAGGGCTCTGAGGTCTGACTGTGGCCCAGAAGGAGGAGGGACTGTCCCACCGCCGGCTTTTCTTTTCGGCCCCATCCGAGTCCCAGGGTGCGTGTGGGGGAGGGGGAAGGAGAGGGGAGGCTCCCTGCCAGGAGGGGGAGACCCTGGGGCCTGGATGCTGGGCCAGAAGAGCTCACCTTGCTGGGCTCCGGGCGGTTCCCAGGAAGGACAGGGCGGGGGCAGCGCAGCGAATAAGGGAGAGAGAGGCTCACCTGGTCCAGGGAGTGTGCCCTGAGGACCGGGCCCCGGGGTCCGACAGGGACCCGGCAGCTTTGGGAACTGGAGGGGTCCTGGTGGCGCCGGCTGGGATTCACCTGCAGGGGCTGCCCAAGCACCTTCTGGCTTCTCCTAGAGGCACAGGGGGCGCACACCCCGCCCATGCCCGCCCTGGTTGCCCTGAGGCTGCAGGGAGGAGGCGTGCTTTTCTATTCAGAGATGATGTCATTATTCACATGGAAAATGCTAAAGGATCTGGAAAGATACACCAGGACAGGAATCGGTGCACAAGCACCAACCAGTGGGAAAATGCATTTGCACAGAAAACCATCAACAACCCCTACGAGGCATAAACAGAGAAACACCTAAGGATCAACCTAAAGCCTGATGCCCAGGCTCTGCCCACAGAAAGTGATAACACGGGTCAGGGGTCCTGACGCAGGTGTGACCCAGAGAAACCAACACACTTTTTCAGCAAAAGGCCTCACACCATGGCCACACCCACCGAGTGAGGCCACTGTGAATTCTTTATTCAAAAACTGAGCTGTGTCTGAGCTCCATCATCATTCCTAGTGGAACATGCTCACGGTCCTCCCTGGGCTTGGCACCTGGAGGAAATGGGCCACATGCTGACCTGACAGCTCAGGGAAGGCCTGCATGGCGGTCCTGCAAACTCAGAGACCTACAGTCACCACAAAGGATGGTCTGACATTAAACGTGAATAAAAGCAGTTATGGTGGGCAGTTAAGTCCTAGGCCAGTATCTTCACTGACAAGGTCAACCTTTACCTTAACTGAGCCTATCTGTCTTTTTCATCTATGATAACATATACTTGCAATTTCTGGATAATTTGTAACTTCCCTTTTTCCAGACCCTTTGGGGTACAGCCTAATGTGCCTGGGCGCCAGGACAGATACCACAAATTCATTCATCGTTATGTTAATTGATCCTGCATCCACCTAAGCATGTGTCTATCATTTTACTTTTTATCCAGTCCCAGAGGTTTCCCGGCTTTGCTTTCTCCCGCCTCTCTAGTCTATCACCCATGGATTTCATGAAACCCACATACGTCCCTCTTTGGAGTCCAATGTATCAATACAGATGTAACCTGCCATTCTCAGGAGCGTTTTCCCAGTTTGTTGAGGTTCTGCATCCTGGCATTTGTCAACAGTTTTGCTGAAATAAACTCACAAAATTTCTTTACAGGTTTGGATGTTTTTAAAAATATATTTTATTGATTTTTTACAGAGAGGAAGGGAGGGGGATAGAGAATTAGAAACATCAATGAGAGAGAAACATTGATCAGCTGCCTCCTGCACACGCTCCTACTGGGGATGTGCCTGCTACCAAGGTACATGCCCTTGACCTGAATCGAACCTGAACCCTTCAGTCTGCAGGCCGATGCTCTATCCACTGAGCCAAACCTTTTAGGGCTTGAATGTTGTTGTTTTTTAAGTTAACATTACTAAGATGGGGTTTCCTCCTACTGTTTCCTTCCTGTCCTGTTTTAACATAAGATTCCTTTATTTATTTAATTAGTTTTGTTAATCCTCAACCAGGTAGGAATTTGTGATCAAAGTTCCTGTGAGGTTCCTTTCTGTCACTGAATTTGGTCAGATTTATGACAGAGCCTCCTTTTTTATTCACAAACGCAATCTCTAAACCTAGAGATTTAGAAAAGGGCTTTCTGTGAGCTCTGTGGCTGAGCCTGGGAGTGTAACGCCCGGAACGCTGGCTGCACTTACAAAGCACCAAGAGTCGCCTCTTATGCAAAAAGCAAAGGGTTTATTAGTACAGGCATGCCCGGTCCCACAATATACTCTGAACACAGAGCAGAGGTTGTGGGTCCCGAAGCAGGGTTTGAGCACAGGTTGGGGGCCTTTATTAGCCGGGTGGCCAGGAGACCCGGCGACTGCTCTGCCATTCTCCACGCAGGGAGACCAGAGAGCAGCAGCGACCCTTTGTGTAGGACCGCTTTTAAGCACATTAACCACATCCGGTTTTTGCAGAACAAGTAACCCAAGACAAAACAGTTTTTCCCAAGCAACGTCAGGATCATGCCAATGACGACCATGTTATTCACAGGGTCATCCTGTTCTTCAGAAAGCTGACAGTGTTCTGTGAAAGAAGGCCTACGTGCTGGGAAGGGGCCATGAGACCCTATCTCAATGCCTGGCCTGGTGTCAGCACTGACAACTCTATCTGGGGCATAGTCCATGGCCTCAGTAGTGCTCAAAAATTCCCACTCTCCAACATTCCCCACTGGTTTTATGTACGTGAGTCAAATCATTGACTCTTTTGGGTCATTGTTGGTGAGGGAGTTATATTGACCCATGAGGACTATAAGCTTGATATCTTAAGCTGGGTGTGATGAAGCCATGTCGGGATCTCGTCGACCTTGACTGCTGTGGAGGTGGTCCTTTCCAGGTAGGAGTCAGTCAGAGTCACCAGGGTGGAAGGATGGACCGGATCAGAGATGCTTCTGGACTGCTTTCTGGGTAGACTGTAAAGCCTGTAAGAACTTGAATAAAGATTGGTTATGGATTTACTGGGTTTCTGTGTAAGCTGGTGAGATGGGTAGGTTAGGGTTTGGAAGAGTCACTAGAATCTATAGAGGCCCCACTGGTTTTAGGGCAGCCTCCCGGGCTGCTTCATCTGCAGCCTCGCTCCCTCTTGCTTCTGGGGAGTCCCCTTGTCTCACATAGGTAGAGATGGAAAGACTTAATTGCATCTGGTAGTTGGCCCATTGTCCTTGCTCTGCTCATGTCTGTCTAACTGCCTAATATATTACCTCAAGGATCCTGGCTCTGAATTCTTTTAGGGAAAATGGACGTCGGTAGGCTCTTCTAGCTACTTCCTGCTGAGGAGGGTCAGAAGTTTCTCTCAGAGCCAAGAGATCCTTGCTGTCTGTCAGAGGGACAATGAGGCCTGGGCACAGAAGGAGGTGGGCTTGTGACCCGGTGGAGACAAACTGTAACAAATGGTCTGGTGGAAGGGAAAGAAAACCCTTCAGTTTCAATAACTTCTATTGAAATAGAATTTTTCTCCTCAAAATTACCCCCATGTTTATCAAAAGATCCAAATCAAGACTAATTTATCTATTTAATTTGGCCTGATTGTTTGCATAAACACAACAAGAATGGTAACTGACTACCTTTGCCGGAATTTCATGATTGAATCTTAAGTGCCCCATAGGGCCAGGAAGCCAAGCCATCCAGCTGCCGTCAGGCCTGCCTGTAGTACCTGCTGAGTTAGGTGAATCCTCACCTGTAGTGGCTCTACCCGGGCCCACGCCCTAGGCTTTAAGGCCCATCTCAGTAGCCCTCCTACTCATCGCGGCTCAGAGTGCTTGGGGGTCCCACAGGGACGCAGAGGCGCCCTTATTGCTCCCCTTCTACTCTGACCAACCGCCAGTGATGGTAGGGTTTGGGCCTGATGCTCCAGCACCAGCTATTTTCAGGGCTACCAAGCAGGATACCAGGCTTTCTCCATGGCACTCTTATTGGCTTCAAGTCTTCAGAGTTCAGGCAGGGCTCCTTAAAACATGATACTCCAGTCAAAGTTTCTGATTAATAAAACCACTATTGGAAACCGGTCTTATTGTATTTATGCAAAGGAATGTATTGCCAAATTTTGGAGGACTTGTATAAGGAGAGAAATATACTGACCTGCTTTAAGATAGAATTTTCCTTGCCAGTCCTTTTTATGGACTTTTAAAATTATAAAAAACAGTAACTGTTAGATTTTTTTTATCAGTCCCTCCCTAAGTACTTTGGCATAAGCTATTTACCCTGTTTAGGGAGGCAGAATGCAAATTATTTACTCTTCCTGGCTTACTGGCCTGTATTATTTGATTTCTTTACGACATATCTCTTCTCCTTCTTACACCTACACAACCTTCTATTGAAACAGACACTTCTAAATTAGCCTTTAAACCTTCTTTCTATGTCCTTTAAAAATGCATAACCATGCTTCAGACCTTCTACTCAGTATTCCTTATTCTTTGAAACTTTAATCCTTTAATGAATCCTAAAAACTAAACAGCCAGAATTTCTTAGATTAACATTTATGACCATACTTTAAATGTACTTTTTCAAGAAAATATAACTAGATCTTCAGTGATAAAACCAAGAGTAGGTAAAAATATTTCTTTTTGAGAGACAGATATTTTTAAAACTTAAACATTAAAGATATTATATCTTAAAGTTCCTTTGCTGAATATTCCACCACCGCCCAAGAAGTACCCAGTAACCCCGCCCTGCCAGGCTCAGTCTTCATGTGCATTGGAAGGTTAAAGAGAAGAAAACGGGCAGAGGAAGATCCACTGTGTTTTGCCAGCAGAGTTCAGATAAGCAAGAAACCAAGGACGCCAGCAGAGCTGGTTGTACCCAGCAAAATCAACAAAAACCTATCTCTCCCTTCTCTCCCCCTTTTCTGCATTAACCATTTACTCTGTCCTTAGCAGGGGAAATAAGACAAGCTTTCTTAGATCCTGTATAACCAGGCTTTTTACACTTAAGGAACAACTGTTCTCCCTCCCAGATTTTCCTGCTTTACTCCAAGGTCCCAGAGGATCTTAACCTTAATTATACAAATGACAGTAAACATTGAACAAAAGACAAGGACAAACACAACACGCTCAGACAAAAATCCAAAAGGTCTTACAGCACCAATTGACTTGGCTGGCAACAGAATTTCAGAGTCAGACTCTAACAGATGGGAGGGTTCTAGGCACCCCTAGGCCTTCCCAGATGGGAGGATTCCAGGCATCCCTGGGCCTCCCCAGATTCCACCAGGGCGTCCCCCGGGGATGTGGCTTGCGACCTCTCGACACGTCTGTCAGCCGCAGTCGGGGGAGACTCACGCCCCTCCCCGACAGCCACCAGACCAAACAGATTTGCCAGCCTTAACCCTCAAACTAAACAGCAAACAGAAAATAAGGACAAGCTATCGCTATCCGAGAGGTGCCGTTACTTACCCCAAGAAGCATCTGTTGGAGCCTGAAGGCGGCTGCAGCAAATCTCGGTGGGACCTCCAAATGTAACGCCCGGAACGCTGGCCGCACTTACAAAGCACCAAGAGTCGCCTCTTATGCAAAAAGCAAAGGGTTTATTAGTACAGGCATGCCCGGTCCCACAATATACTCTGAACACAGAGCAGAGGTTGTGGGTCCCGAAGCAGGGTTTGAGCACAGGTTGGGGGCCTTTATTAGCCGGGTGGCCAGGAGACCCGGCGACTGCTCTGCCATTCTCCACGCCAGGAGACCAGAGAGCAGCAGTGACCCTTTGTGTAGGACCGCTTTTAAGCACATTAACCACATCCGGTTTTTGCAGAACAAGTAACCCAAGACAAAACAGTTTTTCCCAAGCAACGTCAGGATTATGCCAATGACGACCATGTTATTCACAGGGTCATCCTGTTCTTCAGAAAGCTGACAGTGTTCTGTGAAAGAAGGCTACGTGCTGGGAAGGGGCCATGAGACCCTATCTCAAGGCCTGGCCTGGTGTCAGCACTGACAACTCTATCTGGGGCATAGTCCATGGCCTCAGTAGTGCTCAAAAATTCCCACTCTCCAACAGGAGCAAAGTTAATTTAAGGCAGAGCAGGAAATGGTGTCTTTGCTTAAGTCTCCACCAGCTCCTGGTTTAGGGGCTATGCTGGTCCCCAGCGCCCCCTGGTGTTCTGGATGCTTCCTGCAGCCCAGCCCTGCAGCCTCCCTCAGGGAGGTTTGTGTCAGGGCTCACACTGACTTCCCCTCACTGTGTATCTTCCACAGTAATACATGGCCGTGTCCGTGGCTTTCAGGCTGTTCATTTGCAGAAACACCGTGTTCTTGGCATTGTCCCTGGAGATGGTGAAGCGGCCCTTCACAGAGTTGGCATAGTTTGTGGTACTTCCATCAGGATTAATTTCACCAAGCCACTCCAGCCCCTTCCCTGGAGCCTGGCGGACCCAGCTCATCCAGTTGCTACTGAAGGTGAATCCAGAGGCTGCACAGGAGAGTCTCAGAGACCCCCCAGGCGGCACCAAGCCTCCCCCAGACTCCACCAGCTGCACCTCACACTGGACACCTGCAAACACAGAGACACAGGGGGACTTAGCATCACATGGAAGCACAAACAGGCACAGGCACAGGTCTCAGTACTTCCCACTCCTGAAAATGACCTTGAAGAATGATCAGGAGGAAAACGCAGCTTGGCACCAAGTCCATGTTGGAGCCGCTGGGGTCCTTTCTCAGGTACGTGGATTCTGGGTGTCTCCCCAGCATGTGGGGCTGGGCCCTCCTTTATGAGCAGGAGGAGAGCCCCATTTGCATGGAGTCTGGATATAAGGGTGCAGCTGGGACCCTGGGCTGCATGCCTGACCTTGTCATCCTAGGGGCGACCCCAGATGGAAAGGCCTCAAGGATGCTGGCCACATGGGGTCCCATTATGACCCACTATCCCTCCCTCCTTTCTCGACAGCTGGTCACTCTGACCCCATTCCTTTGGGGGCACCTTCCAGGATTGAGAGTCCTCCATCCTTGGGTTTTGATGAGGACCCAGGGGTGCTGCCCCCAGAGACGGGTGGAGGGGGCTTCCTCTCGCTCTCCTTCACCCGTTGTGGGCCATGTTGCCTTTCTGGGGGTTGAGAATAAGAACTTGCATTGCATGATATTTTTATTTTGAGACTGAAAGATACTCCTTGTTGTTTTCGCCAATCAGGGCTTCCACAAAACTCGAATGTATACAAGTGATGAGACAGGAGAGGCTGGGGTGGATGCTGTGGCCACAGCCTCCACCTGTAAACTGCTGCCCTGTCACAAGCACCCAGCTGCCTTCCTGAATTCATACATTTTACTAAACTTCCCTGCTGTTCGTGTGCAAAAGTCCTGTTTCCCAGCCTCTCAAATGGGGAGAATTTCCATCATTTAAAAATGAAACCTTGGCGGGTGGTGGGTATGGGCTGTAGGGGGTCAATGGGGGAAAAAGGGGACATATGTGATACCTTCAACAATAAAAATATTAAATATTAATTAACTAATTTAAAAAATGGAGTCCTGGCCCTGGCCGGTTTGGCTCAGTGGATAGAGCGTTGGCCTGCGAACCAAAAAGTCGCGGGTTCCATTCAGTCAAGGGCACGTACCTGGGTTACAGTCTCCTCCCTGGCCCTTGCCCTGGTCAGGGCACAAGCAGGAGGTACCCAGTTGATGTGTTTCTCTCACATCAATTGTTCTCTCTTTCCCCTCCCTCCCTTCCACTCTCTCTGAAAAGCAATGGAATATAATGGAATATAATATCCGGGGTAGCAAAACCCTGGGTAGAAAGCTGAGGCACCAAGTCATTCTTGGAGGCAGGTGAGCACCTCCGTTCTCAGAGGACAGCGGCCACCTGTGTCATCCTCCCACAGCCCCAGGCAGGCGAGGACAGATGGACACAGGAATCTGGGACTGTGGTCACTTGTTCCTTCTGGGAAGGCGGCCACCACCACTTGGAAAGTGCAGTCACGCTGGGGAGGGGTGGGGCATGGGCAGTCAATCACCACACAGCCTTCCTTCTCTCTTCCTTTCAATTGTTTATTATTATTTTAAAATACATTTTTATTTTCTTCAGAGAGGAAAGGAGGAGAGAGAGATAGAAACATCAGTGATGAGATGGGGATCCAGGCAGTAGCCCCCGCATGTGCCCTGACCAGGAATCCAATCGTGACGTCTTGGTTCATAGGTCGATGCTCAACCAATGAGCAAAACCGACCATGATCTAGGGTTACTTCTTATGCTTTCTTCTTTCTTTCTTTCTTTCTTTCTTTCTTTCTTTCTTTCTTTCTTTCTTTCTTTCTTTCTTTCTTTCTGTTTCTCTCTCTCTCTCTCTCTCTCTCTCTCTCTCTCTCTCTCTCTTTCTTTCTCCTCCCTCCCTTCCTCCCTCCCTTCCTCCCTCCCTCCCTCCCTTCCTTCCTCCCTCCCTCCCTCCCTCCCTCCCTCCCTCCCTCCTTTCTTCTCTCTCTCCCTTTCTTTTCTTCCTCTCTCTCTCTCTTAAAAAAAATAAGATTCCTTTACTTTGTTAGTTTTGCTAATCCTCACCGAGGATATTTTCCCACTTATTTTTAGAGATCATGGAAGGGACAGGGAGAGGGAGAGAGCTGATAGACATACATTGATTAGTTGCCTCTTGCAGGATGGATGGAGCTTGTAGGTGAGATTTGTTCCATTGATGGGAATTGAACCAGGGACCCCTCAGTCCATAATCTGATGCTCTATCCACTGAGCCATATGGGCTAGGGCCCCTCCCACCATGTTTACTTAACACTGTGGAGACCCCCTGCACAGCATGCAGGTAGCAAGGGTCCTGCCAGGTGGACCAACAGACCTGAGGGCTGTCTGTGTTGCTGGGATGAGGGGAACTAGGATGGAGAGGCCCCCAGAAGGTCAGCCACAGGTGCCAGGGTACAGGGGTGCATGGGGAGCTGGGCTGGAGCCTCTCTCCAGAGCCTTAATGAGGAAGAACCACCCAGACCCCCTCTCCTCCAGGCTGATGTTGGGCCTGGCTGTGGGGGACCCACCAGAAGCCAGGTGGTCAGGGCCCCATGAGGGCTGAGGGAAACACAAACCTAAATTAGGGAAAAGTTCGTTTTCCCAGGTGCCAGGAAGAGACAGGGACTTCCTCCCTCCCTTCCCTCTAAAATGCATGTAAGGTTCAATGTCAGCTTAAAAGCTCACTGAACATCTACCCAGCTTTACACCCCAGAGTGTTTTCTGGGGAGTTTGGAACCTTCCTGAAGTGTGACCACCAGGGGTCCCCACTTCTGTGGGAGCAAGGGGGCAGCCAGACTTCAGGGGGCTCCTGGCTCCCAGGTGCAAACCTACTTCCTGTCCTAAAGAGGCAGGAGGTTTCATGTTCCCTGGGATCAGGTCAATGAGCAAACACATGAGGGCCCTCCAGTCACCAGGGGATTAGGGTGAACCCTGGGTGACAAGTGGTGCTGCCCAGTTCCTCCTTGAGGCTGCACCTCTGTGAACGCTGTGTGTCTGTGGGTGGTTCCCCACAAGAACTCAGTTCAGTCCCCTTATCTGCTGCTTTGCCAGCCCCACACGGGCAGCACCACTGCAGTTAGGATAAGTCTTAACATCGAGCAGGTGATTCCTACAACTATTTTCCTTTTTCCAACGTTGCTTAGATGTGTCTGTTCCTTTGTCCTTTGTCCATATCAATTTAAAAATCAGTTTGTCTATGTCTGTAAAATTCATGCTGAGATTTTGACTGATATTCTGTTACATCTGCAAGCCAGTTTTTGGAGAAACCTTTACTGTGATGCTTCTTCCAAGCTATGTCTCCATTTGTTTAGGGCTTGTTTGGTTTATTTTGTTAGAATTTGGTGAATTTCAGGTTTTGTTAGATTTAAACCTAAATATTTAATCTCCTGGGAGGTCATCACAATTTATATTTTGGATTCCACTCATAAATTCCTAATGTATAGAAATAGATCCAGTTTTGTGTATTGACTGGTGATTTTGAAGTCGATTCGTTTGATTTTTCTTCATATGTTAGGGGCTGGTACACAAAATTCATGCACATTAAAAGGGAATTCATTAGAGGAAATACTTTAATATTGCTAGTTTCCCTTTCTCTATAACAGAAGTGTCAGAGATGAAAGAAAATTAGTAAAATGTATATGAAAATCTTTCTCCTGTCAGAGTCTGGGGCATGCTCTATCAATGAGCCGCAGCATGCCCCAGACTCAAGTCCCTGCCCACCCATGTGCACCTCGAAATTGTGAGAGACCCAGACCCAGCCGGCCGCATCCTCATTGGGCAAGATCCAGATCTGGCCGGCCTCTCCCCCCCCATCAAGCCCCATTGGGCGGAGGGTGCAGACTCAGGTTCTCTGTCTAGCCCCGCTGGTTTGGGGGCATAGCCTCAGGTCTCTGGGCCTGGTGCTGGGTGTGGGTTGCAGCCTTAGGTTCCCCAGTTCACCCTCAGGTCATCCTGCCCAGCACCATGGTGGGGGGCGTGGCCTGAGGTCCCTCAGCCGGGCACTGGTGTGGGGGACACAGCCTGAAGTCCTCCTTCAGGCCCCGCCAGGTTGATGGTGCAGTCTGAGGTCCCTCGTCAAGCCCAGCTATGCTGGGGTGGGACCTCAGGTCCCCCAGCCTGGTGTTGGAGTGTTGCAGCCTCAGGTCCCCCAGCTTAGGGTGGCAGGAATGGCCTGAGGTCCCCCAGCCCAGCACCAGTGCGGGGGGCATGGCTTGAGGTTCCCCATCAGGTTTTGTTAGAGTGGAGTGTGTGGCCTGAAGTCTCCTGTAAAGCCTTGCAGGGCGGAGGGGCACAGCCTGAGGTCCCCCGCCTTGGCCCGGCACCACGCAGCCTCTGGTCCGTGCTGATTACTCATTATGGCTTGTTACGGGAACCTTGTCTCTGCTGTGGGCACATCAATCTTGTGTTATGGGAACCCTGCCTCCACTGTGGGCGCAACCATCTTGTTACAGTGTGACAGAATGAGGATCAATTTGCATATTACTTCTTTATTATCCTATCTAATTAAGAAGGACTATTGTAATTGACTGTCACACCCTCACAAAGATGGCAGCACCCACATCCAATAAGGAGGGAATATGCTAATTGACTGCCATGCCCTCAAAGATGGCGAAACCCACAGACACAAGATGGTGGCGCCCAGTCCCCTGGACCCCGCGGGGGCGGTAGGTGCGCAGCATGGCTGGGCCTGCTCCCAGGCAGGACCGGTCACTCCTCGCGCCTGCCACCCGAGCTCCAGTTGCCTCAGCCCCCCAGCCACCCAGGGCCAGCCCAAGGGATGACCAAACAACTGAACAGAAGGCTGTGTGGGGCATCCAGGCCAGCAGGGGGGTTATTGAGAGTCGACTAAATGACTGAATGGCAGGCTGCGTGAGGCAACCAGGCCAGCGGGGGTGCTGTGAGGGGTGACCAGGCTGGCAGGGGGGGAAGTTGGGGGCAATTAGGCTGGCAGGGGGGGGCAGTGAGGAGTGACTAGGCTGATGGAGGGGTAGTTGGGGGCGACCAGGCTGGAAGTGGGGGCAGATAGGGGTGACCTGTTTGGCAGTGGGGGGCAGTCAGGGGAGACTGGGTTGGCGGGGTGGGGGCAGTTAGGGGTGATCAGGCCAGCATGCAGAGACAGTGAGGGGCAATCAGGCAGACAGGCAGGTGAGTGATTAGGAGCCAGCGGTCCAGGATTGTGAGAGGGATTCCGGATTGGAGAGGGTGCAGGCTGTGCTGAGGGGACCCCCGCCCACCATTTTGTGCCCTGGGCCTCTAGTATAGAATAACTATGTCAGGTGCAAGTAGGGACACCTTGTGTCTTCCATTCACATATGAATGTCTCTATGCATCTTTCTTGTCGTATTTCCCTTGTTAAAACATCAAGTATGATGTTGAATAGAAGTGGTAAGAGTGGACCTTTTTGACTTTGTCCCCATCTGAGGGGGAATCATTTAACTTCCCACAATCAAGTATGATAGTAGCTACAGGAGTCCCAGGATAAGATTGAGGAAGTGCCCTTTATCCCAAGTTCCATAAGAGTGTTTATCATGAATGAATGCTGTGCTTTGTCACACACTTTTCTGTATCAATTTTTATGACATTTTGGATTTTCTTCTTTATACAGTTGACCTGTTGCTTTACATTGGTTGATTAAAAAATATTGAATCAGTTGTGAGTTGTTGGGATAATTCCTGCTTTGTCATGGTGTAGTATGATTTTCTTATATTGCTGTTAGGATTGGCTAATATTCTGATGAGGATTTTACTAAATATGTTAACAAGAGATTTTGGTCAGTAGTTTACTATTTGTTTGTACTGAGTGCACAAAGAATGCTGGTCTCATAAGAATGCACTGGGAATGTGTTCATATCTCCTAATTAATTTCTGATATTGGCCATTTGTCTCTTTGCCAGTCTTGTTA
The DNA here is from genome assembly GCF_027574615.1 of Eptesicus fuscus. Taxonomy (NCBI): domain Eukaryota; kingdom Metazoa; phylum Chordata; class Mammalia; order Chiroptera; family Vespertilionidae; genus Eptesicus; species Eptesicus fuscus. The sequence goes on from NC_072496.1 coordinate 16,722,736, forward strand.
GCATTGAGTTCGTTTTATTGATCTTTTCTAAGATTCAGCTGTTGCCATCATTCATTTTTCTCTATCATTTTTCTGTTTTGATTTCATTAATCTCTGCTCACCTTTATTTTTCCTTTCTTCTGCTTGATTTTAGGTGATTTTGATCTTCCTTTTCTAATATATATTTTAAAAAAATCTTTGTTGTTGAGAGCATTACTGAAAACTCTCCCCCTCCCATATCATCCCATCACCCTGTTCCTGCCCCCCTGCGGCCTTCACCACCCTCCTGTCTGTGTCCACAGGTAATTCATATGCATATGCGCTCTTTGGTTCATCTCTTTCCACTCTCCCCTCCCTCTTCCCTCTGTGATTCGTCAGTCTGTTCCATGTTTCCATGCCTCAGGTTCTATTTTATTCATCAGTTTATTTTGTTCTTTAGATACTATGTTTGTTTATGGTTTTAGATTCAATTGTTGATAGATATGTATTTATTGCCATTATTTTGTTTATATTTTCTTTTTTTTTTTGTTTTTGTTTTTAATGATTTCAGAGAGGAAGGGAGAGGGAGAGAGAGATAGAAACATCAGTGATGACAGAGAATCACTGATCAGCCACCTTCTGCATGCCCCCTATCGGGGACTGAACCCACAACCCTGGCATATACCCACAACTGGTATTGAACCTGGAACCCTTCAGTCAGCAGGCCAATGCTCTATCCACTGAGTCAAACTGGCTAGGGCTTTCTTCATATTTTTTCCTCCTCCTCCTCCTCTTCCTCCTCCTCCTCCTCCTTCTCCTCCTCCTCCTCTTTCTCCTTCTCCTCCTTACCCCTTGCTTTTCACAGGGGCCTCCACAGCTGAGATATCCCTCCTGATTAAGCACACACCCCATGTTAATGTCAACTAGCCTGTTCCCCGCCTCCGCCCTTCCTACCAGTCTCAGTGTGCTCTCTTCTTTACCTCCCTAGTCCGGAATGATGGTTTGTGTCTATTTTAGTTGTACATTCCATGTGGTTGTGGGAGGCAGTGAGAACATGCATTTACCTATGACTCCAAATTGGTTCTCACATTTTCCTTATTTTTAAAGTGGAGGCTTATATTATTGATTTAAATATCTTTATTCTTTTCTAATATATAAGCATTTAATGCTAAACATTTCCCTCTAAGCACTGCTCTAGTTGAATCTCACAAAATTTGATATTTTGTAATTTCATTTTCTTTCAGTTTTGAAATACATTTTCAGTTAGTATAGAATTTGACGTTGATGTTGCTTCAATGCTCCTTCAGCTTTTTAGAGTCGTCACCCCATTATTTTCTAGTTTTGGTAGTTTTTCACGTGACCTTTGATGTTTCTATTAATCTTGTTCCTTGACTCATGTTTGGTTTTTTTCTTGGCTGCCCTTAGGCATTTTATCTTTTTTTTTTTTATGAGTTTGACTTTATTGTGCCTTGATTTAATGTTGTTTATTTTAATTCTTCTTGGGGTATGTTGGTGTCCTTAGATCTCTTTATATTTTACATGAAATTCTGAAAATCTATTTCCATAATTTCTTCAAATATTTTACTTGTTGCCCCTCTCTCCTCTTTCTGGGATTCCAATTACATGTATATATAGATTTCACTGCTTTATTGTCTCTTACATTCCTGACAATTGACTATTTTTTGGAAAATTTGTTCTGTGTTCCATTTTGGGGAGTTTCCATTACACTTCTTTAAGTTCACTTATGTTTAATCGGCAGCGTTAGTCTTACTCCATATAGTGTTCATTTTAGATGTTGTTATTTTCTTATCCTCTAGAAATTCAAAATACAGAGCAGTTCTGCCAACTCCTTTCTGTGAGATTAAAGCCCTCGTGTGTTCTATCCACCAGAAGCTCCTGACAGAAGACTGTCCCTTTGTTAGCACAGCCGAGGTTATTGGTTGGTGGGGCTGCAATAACGTTTCTCTGGTCACTGCCCAACGACATCCCCAATGGCCTCCTTAACATGGCAATGTCTCCTGGAGGAGGGACCAAAGGGAACATTAAGGGCTCCTTCTGACTGATCACTGGGGCAGAGGAAGCAAGTGACTTCCTCTAAGGGGTGGTGTGAAAGGAAACTTAAGGCATAAAGGGAGGAGGCAGTGAGTCCTTGAGGAGGGTGTTTACTCCTGGATAATAAAACCACTGACCAGATCTTCAGAGAATATATCCCCAGGTCCCAGCTCCTGAGCAGGTCCTTATGCTTTCCCTGGTGTCCTGAGAGTCCTCATGCAGCCCAGCCCTGCTGCCTCCCTCAGGGAGGTTTGTGTCTGGGCTCACACTGACTTCCCCTCACTGTGGGTCCTGCACAGTAATACAAGGCGGTGTCCTCGGTGGTCACAGAGCTCAGCTGCAGGGAGAACTGGTTTTTGGACGTGTCTCTGGAGATGGAGATTCGGCTCTTGAAGGAGGGGCTGTAGTTAGTACTCCCATCATAACATATGCGCCCCATCCACTCTAGCCCCTTCCCCGGGGGCTGGCGGATCCAGGTCCAGCAGGAACCACTGGTTGTGATGGAGAATCCAGAGACAGCACAGGTGAGAGAGAGAGTCTGCGAGGGCATCACCAGTCCTGGGCCTGACTCCTGCAGCTGCACCTGGGACAGGACACCTGGGACAGAGAGAACAGTGAGTCCTGGGCTCAGATGCAGGGTCCCCATTGGCTCAGTGGATAGAGTGTTGGCCTGCGAACCAGAGTCGCGGGTTCCATTCAGTCAAGGGCATGTACCTGGGTTGCAGGCTCCACCCTAGCCCTTGCTCTGTTTAGGGCACAAGCAAGAAGCACCCAGTTGATGTGTTTCTCTCACATCAATGATTATCTCTTTCCCCTCCCTCCCTTCCACTCTCTCTTAAAAGCAATGGAAAAGATATCCTTGGGTGATGATCTATCTATCTATCTATCTATCTATCTATCTATCTATCTATCTTACCTAATAATAGACAAACATGTAAATTGACCGTACCTCTGCTATGCCCATAGCCAATCAGAGTGAGTATGCAAATTAACCCAACAAAGATGGTGGTTAACTTGCATACTGGGCAGGCCTGGGAAGGGGACCCCCAGCTCTCTCCAAATCACCGGCTCCACCCTTGCCCAGGCAGAAAGCTTCAGCCAGAGGCTTTAGGCTTGGGCAGGGCCCAGCTGGCGATTGGTGTGAACTACAGAGGAAATACCTTTTCTGACTGCTCATTGGCTAAGCTTCCTGTATGCCAATGGTAATATTCTTTGTAGCTTGGGTAATAAGAATCCAAAAAGGTGATATAGGATTTTTCCACCACACTTCTGGAGAAAAAAACGAAGGTCCACTGCTGGAGGGCTAAGAAATGTCATATCCTGCCCTAGCCATTTGGCTCAGTGGTTAATGCCTTGATCTGCCAACCACAGGGTCTGGGTTCAATTCTGATCAAGGGCATGTACCTAGGTTGCAGGCTCCTCCCTGGCTGGCGTCCAGGTCAGGACTCATGCAGGAAGCAACGAATCAAAGTGTTCCTCTCACTTTGATGTTTCTCTCTGTCTTTCCCTTTCACTTGCACATTCTCTAAAAGTCAATGGACACATATACTCAGGTGAGTATAAGAAAAAAAAAAAAGAAAGAAAGAAATGTCATATCCTATAAAAGACACATCTTGAAAATGCCTAAGGAAAGTTGTCATTTTTTCATGGTGAAGGGACTGGAGTCTGTGTTGATGAAAACACCTTGGTGGCTATGGTGACTGGCAGTGGATACAGCAGCGGGTTGATGGGGCTGGTGCCTTCCCCTGAACAGCCCAGCCACCTTCCACAAAGGGAGGCCAGACTACGGCTTAGGACAGCTCCCCATAGGACATCCCTTGAGGGCTCCCAGTATGTGAGAGGGGGCAGGTTGGGCTGAGGGACCCCCCCACCCCAGTACACGAATTTCGTGCACCAGGCTCCTAATATATACATGTCCTGGGTAGCAAAACCCTGGGTAGAAAGCTGAGGCACCAAGTCGTCCTTGGGGGCAGGTGAGCACCTCCCTTCTTGGAGGAGAGCGGCCACCTGTGTCATCCCCCCACAACCCCAGGCAGGTGAGGACAGAGGGACACAGGAATCTGGGACTGTGGTCACTTGTTCCTTCTGGGAAGGTGACCACCACCACTTGGAAAGTACAATTACGCTGGGGAGGGGTGGAGCATGGGCAGGTCAAACACCACAAAGCCTTACTTCTCTCTTGGTTCATAGGTCGATGCTCAACCAATGAGCAACACTGGCCAAAGCTTGCTTTCCTTTTTTTTTTTTTTTTAAATAAGGCTCCTTTATTTAGTTAGTTTTGTTAATCCCCACCCGAGGATATTTTCCCACTTATTTTTTGAGATTGTGGAAGATGGGGGGAGAGGGAGAGAGCCGATAGAGATACATTGATTAGTTGCCTCTTGCAGGAGGGATCGAGCTTGTAGGTGAGATTTGTTCCATTGATGGGAATTGAACCTGGGACCCCTCAGTCCACAGGATGATGCTCTGTCCACTGAGCCCCATGGGCTAGGGCCCCACCCACCATGTCTAGTTAACACTGTGAGGCCCCCACAGAGCATGCAGGCAGCCAGGGTCCTGCTAAGTGGAACAACAGACTTGGGGGTTGTCTGTGATGCTGGGACGAGGGGAACTAGGATGGAGAGGCTCCCAGAAGGGCAGCCCCAGGTACCGGGGTACAGGGGTGCATGGGTAGCTGGGCTGGAACCTCTCTCCAGAGACTTAATGAGGAAGAACCACCCAGACCCCTCTCCTGCAGGCTGATGCTGGGCCTTGCTATGGGGGACCCACCAGATGCCAGCTGGTCAGGCCCCATGAGGGCTGAGGGAAATAAAAATCTAAATTAGGGAAAAGTCCGTTTTCCCAGGTGCCAGGAAGAGACAGGGACTTCCTCCCTCCCTTCCCTCTAAAATGCATGTAGGTTTCAATGTCAGTTTAAAAGCTAACTGAGCACCTCCCCGGCTTTATGCTCCAGTGTGCTTTCTGGGGACTTTGGAACCATCTCTGAAGTGTGACCACTAGGGGCACCCTCTCCCCACTTCTGTGGGCAGCCAGACTTCAGGGGGCTCCTGGCTCCCGGGTGCAAACCTACTGCCTGTCCTAAAGAGGCAGGAGGTTTCATGTTCCCTGGGATCAGGTCAATGAGAAAACACATGAGGCCCCTCCAGTCACCAGGGGATTTAGGGTGAACTCTGGGTGACAAGTGGTGCTGCCCAGTTCCTCCTTGAGGCTGCACCTCTGTGAACGCTGTGTGGCTGTGGATGGTTCCCCACAAGAACTCAGTTCCGTCCCCTTATCTGCTGCTTTGCCAGCCCCACACAGGCAACACCACTGCAGTTATGATAAGTCTCCAAATAGATCCATTTCTGTGTATTGAGCTGTGATTTTGAAGTTGATTTGTTTGATTTTTTTCATAGATAAATATTTCACGTGCAACTAGGGACACCTTGTATCTCTGTTCACATTTGAGTGTCTCTATGCATCTTTCTTGTCTTACCTCGCTTGTTAAAACGTCAAGGACAATGTTGAATAGAAGTGTTAAGAGTGGACCTTCTTGACTTTGCCCCTATCTGAAGGGGTATCATTTCCCTTCCCACAGTCCTGTATGATAGTAGCTACAGGAGTCCCAGGATCAGATTGAGGTAGTGCCCTTTATCCAAGTGCCCTAAGCGTGTTTATCATGAATGAATGCTGTGCTTTGTCACACACTTTTCTGTATTAATTTTTATGACCATGTGAATTTTCTTCTTTGCACAGTTGACCTGTTGGATTACATTGGTTGATTAAAAAATATCGAATCAGCTTTGAGTTGTTTGGATAATTCCTGCTTTGTCATGGTATAGTATGATTTTCTTATATTGCTGGTAGGATTGGCAAATATTTTGTTTAGGATTTTAGTAAATATGTTAACAAAGTATGTTGGCCAGTAATTTACTCTTTCTTTGTACTAAGTGCACAAAGAATACCAGTCTCATAAAAATGCATTGGGGGATGTGTTCTTATCTCCTAATTAATTTCTGATATTGGCCATTTGTCTCTTTGCCAGTCTCATGAGCATTGAGTTAGTTTTATTGTTGTTGTTTTTTTCAAAGATTCAGCTTTTGGCATCATTGATTTTTCTTTTTGATTTTTCTGTTTTGATTTCATTTATCTCTGTTCATCTTTGTTTTTCTTTTCTTCTGCTTGATTTTAGGTGATTTTGATCTTCCTTTTCTAATTTCTTTTTTCCCCCCAATCTTTGCTGTTTATAGTATTACTAATATTCCCCCTTTTCCACCCATATCACTCCTCCACCCCATTCCTGCCCCATCCCAGGCTTTCATCACCCTCCTATCTGTGTCCATAGGTAACGCATATGCATATAAGTTCTTTGGTTCATCTCTTTCCACCCTCCCCTCCCTCCTCCCTCTGAGTTTTGTCAGTCTGCTCAATGTTTCCATGCCTCTGCTTCTGTTTTATTCATCAGTTTATTTTGTTCATTAGATACTTTGTTCAAGTATTTTAGTTTTTAGATTCAATTATTGATAGATATGTATTTATTACCATTTATTTTTTTCATATTTTATTTTTTAAATATTTTTATTGATTTCAGAGATGAAGGGAGAGAGAGAGAGAGAGATAAATACATCAGTGATGACAAAGAATCACTGATCAGCCACCTTCTGCATGCCCCCTATTGAGGACTGAACCCACAACCCTGGCATGTGCCCATGACTGGGATCAAACCTGTAACCCTTCAGTCAGCAAGCCAATGCTCTATCCACTGAACCAAACTGGCTAGGGCTTTCTTCATATTTTTTCCTTCTCCTCCTCCTCCTCCTCCTCCTCCTCCTCCTCCTCCTCCTTCTTCTTATTATTATTCTTATTCTTTTTCTTATTCTTATTCTTATTCCTTTTCTTCTTTCTCCTCTTTCTCCTCCTCTTTCTTCTTCTCCTCCTAGATGTGTAGAATTGTAATCTGGTCTTGTGTGAAGCTATCTACCAGGTGCACTGGCTATAGGGCCTCCTGGCAGGTGCAAAGTCAGCCACTGCCTGGGACCACCAAGCAGGAGCTACAGGGGGATCTGCAGATGGCTGCTACTTGTATTGAGCTTGGAAGTGCCCAGGCAAGGACAAGTTGTGAAGCAAGGCAGGGTGGAGCTAGTGCTGGGTCTTGGGTCTCTTACTGATAGATTTGGGACATGCTGATGCCAAGTGCTGCTTGTTTGAGAGATTTTAGGAGAGTCTAAAACCTGAGCCAGACTAAGCTATTTATATGGAAAGGCTGCTGAAATAATTTTGGGTGGGGCTTCAATTTAGATGGGGGGTGGTTCTCAGGGAATCAGCAGGGCAGAGCAAACTGTGTGCACCACGCTAATGAAACCTCAGATATGGCTTTGAGGCAGCTATGTGATGCGGGAGGTTCCAGCACAGAAACAATGACTCCTATGAGCAGCTGTGTCTGGAAGAATGCCACTTCAAGTTCCTGCCCTAATGCCAGACAATCAGTTCTTCCTTGTATGTCCTAGGATCCCCCAATTCCATCACATACTGCTGGAGCAAAGAAGCAAGGCCCTGTAAATTCCTGTGCTGGTTCTTTAAGAGGAACAGCCTGGGTCTCCAGCTGCTTCCATGTCACTCAAAGACAATTATTTCTGGTTTTTACAACCTGAACTTTTGAGGACTTCTCTTCCCAGTTCTGCAAACCTGGATTGGGGGTCAGTGTGGGGCTGGGCACCTTTGCTTCTCACAGGGGACCTCCATAGCTGAGATATCCCTCCTGATTAAGCACACACCACATGTGAGTGTTGACTAGCCTGTTTTATATTATTGATTTAAAGATCTTTATTCTTTTCTAACATAAGCATTTAATGCTATATATTTCCCTCAAAGCACTGCTCTAGCTCCATCTCAGAAAACTCAATATTTTGTGATTTCATTATCATCCAGTTTTGAAATACATTTTCAGTTAGTTTAGAATTCTATATTGATGTCCCTTCAATGCTCCTTCAGCTCTTTAGAGTTGTCACCCTATTGTCTTCTGATTTTGGTAGGTTATCTTGTGACCTTTGATGTTTCTATTAATCTTGTTCCTTGACTCATGTGTGGGTTTTTTCTTTACTGCCCTTAGGTATTTTATCTTTTTCATAAGTTTGACTTTATTGTGCCTTGATTTAATGTTGCTTATTTTCATTCTTCTTGGGGTACTTTGATGTCCTTAGATCTCTTTATAGTTTACATCAAATTCTGAAAATCTATTTGCCATAATTTCTTCAAACATTTTACTTGGTGCCCCTCTCTCCTCTTTCTCTTTCTGGGATTCCAATTATATATATATATATATATATATATATATATATATATATATATATATATATATTTGACTGCTTTATTTTCTCTTACATTCCTGACAATTGACTATTTTTTGGAAAATTCGTTCTGTGTTCCATTTTGGGGAGTTTCCATTACACTTCTTTAAGTTCACTTATGTTTAATCATCAGTGTTAGTCTTACTCCATGTATTATTCATTTTAGATGTTGTTATTTTCTTATCCTCTAGAAATCCAAAATACAAACCAGTTCTGCCAACTCCTTTCTGTGAGATTAAAGCCCTCGTGTGTTTTATCCACCAGAAGCTCCTGACAGAAGACTGTTCCTTTGTTAGCACAGCCGAGGTTATTGGTTGGTGGAGCTGCAATAACATTTATCTGGTCTCTGCTCAAGGACGTCCCCATGGCCTCCTTAAAATTGCAATGTCTCCTGGGGGAGAGTCCAAAGGAAATATTAAGGACTCCTTCTGAATGATCAGTGGGGCAGAGGAAGTAAGTGACTTCCTCTAAGGGGTGGTGTGAAAGAAAATGTAAGGCATAAAGGGGAGGGACAGTGAGTCCTTGAGGAGGGTGTTTACTCCTGGAAAATAAAACCACTGACCAGATCATCAGAGAATATACCCCTCCAGGTCCCAGCTCCTGAGCTGGTCCTCATGCTCTGTGTTCCTGAGCGCCCCCTGGTGTCCTGAGCAACCCCTGCAGCCCAACCCTGCTGCCTCCTTCAGGGAGGTTTATGTCTGGGCTCACACTGACTTCCTCTCACTGTGTCTCGCACACAGTAATACACAGCTGTGTCCTCGGTGGTCATGGAGCTCAGCTGCAGGGAGAACTGGTTCTTGGAAGTGTCTCTGGAGATGGAGGTTTGGCTCTTGAGGGAGGGGCTGTAGTAAGTGTTTCCATCATAACATATGCCACCCATCCACTCCAGCCCCTTTCCTGGGGGCTGGCGGATCCAGCTCAAGCATGTACCACTGGTTGTGATGGAGTAACCAGAGACAGCACAGGTGAGAGGGAGGGTCTGCGAGGGCGTCACCAGTCCTGGGCCCGACTCCTGTAGCTGCACCTGGGACAGGACACCTGGGACAGAGAGAACACAGTGAGTCCTGGGCTCAGATGCAGGATCCCCATCTCCTCATGTCTAAGCCCTGAGTCACTCACATCTGGGAGCTGACAGCAGAAAGAGGAAGAGCCACATGGGATTCATGTCTTGCAGGTGAGGTCCTCGTCCCCCAGGAAGTATTCTCCAGGGTGAGGAGGACCTGAATTTAAGTGGACGCCAACTGCGTGTGTGTCTGGTGGCCATGTGGGCATTTGCATATGGGAGGTGTCTGCACATACAAAGGGCAAGAGGTGAGGGGAGGTCCTGGTCTCTGGGGCTTCTCCTGGGAGGAGGTGCTGACTGTGCCCTCAGAGAACCAGGCCCTCCTTGGGGTCCTGGTCACCATGCCCAGTGCCTCTTCTTCCTCAGCAGGAGATGTGCTGCAGGAGGTGGTCAGGAGGTAGGATGTGGGAGCCATCAGTGACTCCTTAGGGATAAAATCAATGTGCCTCTTCTTCCAGAGATATAGGTAGATATAGATATAGATACATATATAGATATAGATCTTCTTTTTTATCATTCTTTGAGAATATTTTTATTGAGTTTGTGAGGGAAAGGAAAGGAGAGTGGGAGAAACATTGATGCGAGAGAAAAATATTGATCAGTTAGTTGTCTCTCATATATGATTCTATAGGGAATCAAACTTGGAATATTTTTATGTATTTATTTATTTAAATATATTTTTATTGATGTCAGAGAAGAAGGGAGAGGGAGAGAGAGAGAGAGATAGAAACATCAATGATGATAGGTGATCATTGATTGGCTGCCTTCTGCATTCCCCACACAGGGGATGTTTCCTGGATCCTGGGCATGTGCCCTGACTGGGAATCAAAGAATGACCTCTTGGTTCATAGATCAACGCTCAACCCATGAGCCACAGTTCCTGCACTTTTAGGATTCACAGAGCTCCCTGTTTACCTGGGCTCTAGTCAGCGGGATGTTGGCAATATTATCGGTGGACCAGGCACCAGCGCTTCCGTTTGATCTCAGTGGCCACGGGCTTGTCCACCAAGATCCTCCACAGCTCAGGGGCCACCTGGGGGTTCCCTCAGCACAGATGTGAGCTTTTGGAGATGCTCTGAAGCCAGTGGTCAGCTGTGTCTCCACCTGACAGCCGAGCCCTGCTGTCTCCTCAGGGAGGTTCCTGTCTGAGCTCACACTGACTTCCCCTCACTGTGTCTCTCACACAGTAATACATGGCTGTGTCTGTGGCTTTCAGGCTGTTCATTTGCAGATACAGCATGTTCTTGGTGTTGTCCCTGGAGATGGTGAATAGGCCCTTCACAGAGTTGGCATAGTATGTGCTACTTCTGTCAGCACATACTATGAGATGAGACCCACTCCAGCCCCTTCCCTGGAGCCTGGCAAACCCAGTCCATGTAATAGCTACTGGAGGTAAATCCAGAGGCTGCACAGGAGAGTCTCAGAGACCCCCCAGGTGGCACCAAGCCTCCCCAGACTCCACCAGCTGCACCTCACACTGGACACCTGCAAACACAGAGACACAAGGTGGACTTAGAATCACATGGAAGCACAAACAGGCACAGGCACAGGTCTCAGCGCTCCCCTCTCCTGAGAATGACCTTGAAGAATGATCAGGAGGAAAACGCAGCTTGGCACCAAGTCCATGGTGGAGCTGCTGGGGTCCTGTCTCAGGCACGTGGGTTCTGGGTGTCTCCCCAGCATGTGGGGCTGGGCCCTCTTTTATGAGCAGGAGGAGAGCCCCATTTGCATAGAGTCTGCATATAAGGCTGCAGCCATGACCGTGGGCTGCATGCCTGACCTTGTCATCCTAGGGGCGAGCCCAGATGGGAAATGACTATAGGATGCTGGCCACAAGAGGGACAGTCCTAACCCACCCTCCCTCCCTTCTTTCTCGACAGCTGGTCACTCTGACCCCATTCCTTTGGGGGCAGCTTCCAGGATTGAGAGTCCTCCATCCTTGGGGTTTTGATGAGGACCCAGGTGTGCTGCCCCAGAGGCTTATTGGTGGGGCTTCCTCTTGGTCTTCTTCACCTGCTGTGGGCCTTTCTTGGGGTTGGGAATAGGAATTTGCATTGGAATAATGCTTTTACTTTGAAGTTGAAAGATTCTCTTTGTTGTTTTCCTCATTCAGATCTTCCACAAAACTCTAATGTTCACTTGTGACCAGTCAGGAGAGGCTGGGCTAGATGCTGAGGCCACAACCTCTGTCTCAAAATGGCTCTCCCTGTCACCAGTTTACATTTCACTAAACTTCTGGGCTGTTAGTGTGCAAAAGGAGCCCTGGCTGGTGTGGCTCAGGTGATAGAGCGTCGGCCTGTGGACTGAAGGTCCCGGGTTTGATTCCACTCAAGGGCACCTACCTTGGTGGCAGGCTCCTTCCCTGGTCGGGGCTCATGCAGGAGACAACCAATCAATGTGATTCTCTCACATCGATGTTTCTCTCTGTCTCTCCTTGATCCTTTCACTCTCCCTAAAGACAATGGAAAATATCCTTGGGTGATTATTAACTAACAAAAAAATAATAAAAATTAAATAATTTCAAAAGAATGATTAAAAAAATGGAATGTGATGTCTCTTGGAGCAAAATCCTGGATAGAAACCTGAGGCACCAAGTCGTCCTTGGGGGCAGATGAGCACCTCCCGTCTCAGAGGATAGCAGCCACCTGTGTCATCCTTCTGCCGCCCCAGGCAGGTGAGGACAGACGGACACAGGAATCTGGGACTGTGGTCACTTGCTCCTTCTGGGAAGGTGGCCACCACCACTTGGAAAGTGCAATCACACTGGGGAGGGGGTGGGGCATAGGCTGGTCAAACACCACAAAGCCTTACTTCTCTCTTCCTTTTTATTTTTATTCCCAGGATCCCCCAATTTCATCACCTATGGCTGGAGCTCAGAGGAAGCAAGATCCTTTAAACTACTGTGCTGGCCCTTTAAGAGGAACAGCCTGGGTCGCCAGCTCCTTCCATGTCACTCAAAGACAATTTCTTCTGGTTTTTACAACCTGAACTTATGAGGACTTCTATTACCAGCTCTGCAAACCTGGGTTGTGGGTTTGGTGTGGGGCTGGGACCCTTTGCTTCTCACAAGGGGCCTCCACAGTTGAGATATCCCTCCTGATTAAGCACACACCACATGTGGATGTCGGATTTGCCTGTTCCCTGCCTCTGCCCTTCCTACCAATCTCGGTGTGCTTTCTCCCATAGCTTCCAGAACAGAATGATGGTTGTTCTATCTTTTAGTTGTACATTTCATGTGGTTGTGGGAGGCAGGAAGAACATGCATTTAACTATGTCTCCAAATTGGTTTTCACTTATTTCCAATTTTTTAAACAAGAGGCTTATATTATTGATTTAAAGGTATTTATTCTTTTCTAACATAAGCATTTAATGCTAAACATTTCCCTCTAAGCACTGCTCTAGCTCCATCATAGAAAATTTGATATTTTTGTAATTTCATTTTCTTGCTGTTTTGAAATACATTATCTGTTAGTTTAGAATTCTATGTTGATGTTTCTTCAATGTTCCTTCAGCTCTTTAGAGTCCTCACTCAATTTTCTCTGGTTTTGGTAGTTTATCATGTGACCTTTGATGTTTCTATTAATCTTGTTCCTTGACTCACTTGTGGTTTTTTCTTTGCTGGCCTTAGGCATATTTTTTCATGAGTTTGACTTTATTGTGCCTTAATTTAATGTTGTTTATTTTCATTCTTCTTGGGGTACATAGGTGTCCTTAGATCTCTTTATAGTTTACATGAAATTCTGAAAATCTATTTGCTATAATTTCTTCAAACATTTTACTTGGTATCCCCTCTCTCCTCTTTCTGGTATTCCCATTACGTGTGTGTGTGTGTGTGTGTGTGTGTGTGTGTATGTATGTATGTATATATATCTATATATATCTATATATCTATATCTATATCTATATCTATATCTATATCTATATCTATATCTATATCTATATCTATATCTATATCTATATCTATATCTATAGATATATATATATCTATATATATTACTGCTTTATTGTCTCTTACATTCCTGTCACTTGATTATTTTTTTTGAAAATTAATTGTGTGTTATATTTCAGAGAGTTTCCATTATACTTCTATAAGTTCACTTACAGTTATTCTTTAGTGTTAGTCTTACTCCATGTATTTTTCATTTCAGATGTTGTTATTTTCTTATCCTCTAGAAATTAAAAATACAGAGCAGTTCTGCCAACTCCTTTCTGTGAGATTAAAGCCCTTGTGTGTTTTATCCACCAGAAGCTCCTGACAGAAGACTGTCCCTTTGCTAGCACAGCGGAGGCTATTGGTTGCTGGGGCTGCAATAACGTTTCTCTGGTCACTGCCCAACAATGTCCCAATGGCCTCCTTAAAATTGCAATGTCTCCTGGAGGGGATATCAAAGGGAATATTAAGGACTCCTTCTGACTGATCACTGGGGCAGAGGAAGTAACTGACTTCCTCTAAGGGGTGGTGTGAAAGGAAACATAAGGCATAAAGTGAGGAGGCAGTGAGTCCTTGAGGAGGGTGTTTACTCCTGGAGAATAAAACCACTTACCAGATGATCAGAGAATATACCCTCTAGGTCCCAGCTCCTGAGCTGGTCCTCATGCTCTCCCTGGTGTCCTGAGCATCCTCATGAAGCCCAGCCCTGCTTCCTCACTCAGGGAGGTTTATGTCTGGGCTCACACTGACTTCCCCTCACTGTGTCTCTCACACGGTAATACACAGCTGTGTCCTCGGTGGTCATGGAGCTCAGGTGCAGGGAGAACTGGTTCTTGGACGTGTCTCTGGAGGTGGAGGTTCGGATCTTGAAGGAGTGGGTGTAGTAAGTGTTTCCATTATTATTTATGCACCCCATCCACTCCAGTCCCTTTCCTGAGGGCTGGCGCATCCAGCTTCAGCAGTAACCACTGGTTGTGATGGAAAATCCAGAGACAGTGCAGGTGAGGGAGAGGATCTGTGAGGGCTTCACCAGTCCTGGGCCCAACTCCTGCAGTTGTAACTGGGACAGGACACCTGGGACAGAGAGGTCACTGTGAGTCCTGGGCTCAGATGCAGGATCCCCATCTCTTCATGTCTAAGGCCTTGAGTCACTCACATCTGGGAGCTGACAGCCAGAAGAGGAAGAGCCACATGGGATTCATGTCTTGTAAGTGAGGTTCTTATCTCCCAAAAGTATTCTCCAGCGTGAGGAAGCCTTGCATTTAAGTGGACACCAACTATGTGTGTGTGTGTCTGGTAGCTATGTGGGCATTTGCATATGGAAGGTGTCTGTACATACAAAGGGCAAGAGGTGAGGGAGGTCCCGGTCTCTGGGGCTTCTCCTGGAAGGAGGTGCTGACTGTACCCTCAGAAAACCAGGCCCTCCTTTGGGTCCTGGTCACCGTGCCCAGAGACCTCTTCTTCCACAGGAGGAGATGTGCTGCAGGAGGTGGTCAGAAAGTAGGATGTGGGAACAATCAGTGACTCCTTAGGGATAAAATCAATGTGCCTCTGCTTCCAGGGATATAGATATAGATATAGATATAGATATAGATATAGATATAGATATAGATATAGATATAGATCTTCTCTTTTATCATCCTTTGTGGATATTTTCATTGATTTTTAGAGGGAAAGGAAAGGAGAATGGGAGAAAACATTGATGTGAGAGAAAAATGTTGATCAGTTAGTTGTGTCTCATATATGATTCTATAGGAAATCAAACTTGAAACATTTTATGTACTTATTTATTTAAATGTATTTTATACACATTATAATTAAATTGGCAAACACCAATGACAAAGTAAGAATCTTAAAAGCAGCCAAAGAGACAGAAAGTTACCTACAAAGGAACCCCCATCAGACTAGCAACTGATTTCTCAACAGAAACAGAAACTCATCAGGCCAGAAGGGAAAGGAATGAAATATACAAAGTCATGCAAAGGAAGAGTCTGAATCCAAGAATACTGTACCCAGAAAGGCTATCAATTAAAATTGAAGGTGAAATCAGGAGCTTCATAGACAAAAAAGGACAAAGGGAATTTATTACCACCAAATCAGCAATGCAAGAAATGCTAAAGGGTCTGCTGAAAAAAAAAAAAAAAAAGAAAATAAAAAGGAAGTAAAGAAGGAACACAGGGATAAAGAATAAAAATGGTGACAAATAAGTACCTATCAATAATAACTTTAAATGTAAATGGGCTAAATGCCCCAATGAAAAGACATAGGGTAACGGACTGGATAAGAAAACACGACCCATTATATCTTCTGTCTACAAGAAATTCACCTCAGAATAAAAGACTCACACAGACTGAGGGTGAAGGAGTGGAAAAAGACTTTTCAGGCTAATTGAAATGAAAAAAAAAAGCTGAGGTAACAATACTTATATCTGACAAATTAGGTCTCAAAACGAAGGACATAACAAGAGGAAGGCCACTTTATAATATTAAAGTGAGAAATCCAACAAGAAGAATTAACACTGGTAAACATATACGCACCCAATACAGGAGCACTCAAGTACATTAAAAAACTTCTGGAGGATATCAAAAGAGAGATTGACAGCAATACAGTCAAAGTAGGAGACTTTAATACCCCACTATCACCATTGGGCAAATCCTCTAAACAAAAAATCAGCAAAGAAACATCAGTCCCAAATGACTCACTAGACCAGATGGAATTAAATGACATCTTCAGAACATTTCACCCCAAAGCCACAGAATATACATTCTTCTCAAGTGCACATGGGTCATTTTAAAAGATAGACCACATATTGGGTCACAGGCAAAGTCTCTTCAAATTCAAGAAGATAGAAATCATATAAAGCATCTTCTCAGATCATAGTGGCATAAAACTGGAAATAAACTACAATAAAAACAAAAAAAAATCAAACACATGGAGACTAAACAGCATGCTATTAAACAATGACTGGGTTACCAGAGCGATCAAAGAAGAAATAAAAAACATCTTGGCAAAAAACACAATGAAAACACAACAATCCAAAATCTATGGGACACAGTGAAAGCAGTCTTGAGAAGGAAGTTCATAGCTCTACAAGCCTACTGCAAAAAACAAGAACAATGGTAATAAATTACCTAACCCTACAACTCAAAGAGTTAGAGAGAGAGCAACAAGAAAGCCCAGCATAAACAGAAGGAAGAAAATAATAAAGATCAGAGGAGAGATAAATGACATAGAGACCAAAAACAAAACAAACAAACAAAAACAGTACAAAAGTTCAACAAAACCAGAGCTGGTTCTTTGAAAGGATAAACAAGATTGATGAACCTCTAGCCAGGCTCACCAAGAATTAAAGAGAGAGGACCCAAATAAACAAAATCAGAAATGAAAGAGGAGAAATAACCACTGATGCCACCAAAATAAAAAGCATTGTTAAAAAATACTATGATCAACTCTATTCCAACAAACTGGACAAACTGGAGGAAATGGACATATTCCTAGAGAAATACAACCTTCCAAAACTCAGTCAGGAAGAATCTAAACATCTCAATAGTCCAATAAATATGGAAGAAATTGAAGCAGTCATCCAAAAGCTTCCAGCAAACAAACGCCCGGGGCCAGACGGCTTCACTGGGGAGTTTTACCAAACATTCAAGGAAGAACTAAAACCTATCCTCTTCAGACTATTCCAAAAAATTCAAGGGGAAAGAACACTTCCAAGCTCCTTCTATAAAGCCAGCATCACCCTAATACCAAAACCAGATAAAGACAACACAATGAAAGAGAATTACAGGCCAATATCCCTCATGAACATAGATGCCAAAATCCTCAACAAAATTCTAGCAAATCAGATCCAGCAGTACATCAAAAAGATCATACACCACGACCAAGTAGGATTTATCCCAGGGATGCAAGGATGATACAATATCTGCAAATCAATAAATGTGATACATCACATAAACAAATTGAGAGATAAAAATCACATAGTCATATCAATTGATGCAGAAAAAGCATTTGACAAAATCCAACACCCTTTCTTGATAAAAACTCTCAACAAGGTGGGAATAGAAGGATCATCCCTCGACATAATAAAACCCGTATATGATAAACCCAGAACCAACATCATACTGAATGGGCAAAATCTAAAACCTTTTCCCCTAAGAACAGGAAAAAGACAGGGATGCCCACTCTCACCACTGCTGTTCGACATAGTACTGGAAGTATTACCCATTGCAATTAGACAAGAAGAAGAAATAAAAGGCATCCAAACTGAAAAAAAAAAAAAAAAGTAAAGCTGTCCTTATTTTTATTTTTTTTATTTTTTATTTTTATTTTCTTCAATTTTTTTTATTAAGGCATTATATGTGTACATATCTTACCATTGCCACCCCCCACCCCACTCCCATATATGCCCTCACCCCCCAGAGTTTTGCATCCGTTGGTTATGCTTATATGCATGCATACAAGTAATTGATTGATCTCTTATCTCCCCCACCTCTCCCTAACTTTCCCCCTGTAATTTGACAGTCTGTTTGATGCTTTACTGTCTCTGTATCTGTCCTTTTGTTCAAGTTTATAATGTTCTTTATTATCCATAAATGAGTGAGATCATGTAGTATTTTTCTTTCATTGACTGGCTTATTTCACTTAGCATAATGTTCTCCAATTCCATCCAGGTTGCTGCAAATGATGAGAATTCCTTCTTTTTTATGGCAGCATAGTATTCCATTGTGTAGATGTACCACAGTTTTCTGATCCAGTCATCTGCTGACGGGCACCTAGGCTGTTTCCAAATCTTAGCTATTGTAAATTGTGCTGCTATGAACATAGTGGTGCATATATCCTTTCTGATTGGTGTTTCTAGTTTCTTCGGATATATTCCCAGGAGTGGGTTTACTGGGTCAAATGGGAGTTCCATTTTCAGTTTTTTGAGGAAACTCCATACTGTTCTCCACAGTGGCTGCACCAGTCTGCATTCCCACCAGCAGTGCACGAGGGTTCCTTTTTCTCCGCATCCTCGCCAACACTTGTCATTTGTTGATTTGTTGATGATAGCCATTCTGACAGGTGTGAGATGGTACCGCATTGTTGTTTTGATTTGCATCTCTCGGATAATTAGTGACGTTGAGCATGTTTTCATGTGTCTCTTGGCCTTCCTTCTGTCTTCTTTTGAAAATATTCTATTTAGGTCTGTTTCCCATTTTTTTATTGGATCATTTATCTTCCTTTTATTAAGTTGTATAAGCTGCCTGTAAATGTTGGAGATTAAACCTTTATCTGTGATGCCATTTGCAAATATGTTCTCCCATGCAGTAGGCCTTCTTGTTGTTTTGTTGATGGTTTCTTTTTCTGTGAAAAAGCTTTTTATTTTGATGTAGTCCCATTTGTTAATTTTCTCTTTAGCTTCCATTGCCCTAGGGGCAGTGTCAGTGAAGAATTTCTTTTGGCACATGTCTGAGATTTTGCTGCCTGTGGATTGCTCTAGTATTTTTATGGTTTCCCGTCTTATGTTTAAGTCCTGTATCCATTTTGAGTTTATTTTTGTGTATGGCGTAAGTTGGTGATCAAGCTTCATTTTTTTGCATGTATCTGTCCAATTTTCCCAACACCATTTATTGAAGAGACTGTCTTGACTCCATTGTATGTTCATGTCTCCTTTGTCAAATATCAATTGAGCATAGTGGTTTGGGTCAATATCTGGATTCTCTATTCTGTTCCATTGATCTATATGTCTGTTCTTGTGCCAGTACCAGGCTGTTTTGAGAGCAGTGGCTTTGTAATACAGCTTGAAATCTGGTATTGAGATCCCTCCTACTTTATTCTTCTTTCTCAGGATTGCTGTGGCTATTCGGGGTCTTTTTTTATTCCAGATGAATTTTTGGAGAGTTCTTTCAAGGTCTGTGAAATATGCCATTGGTATTTTAATGGGGAGTGCATTGAATCTATAGATTGCTTTGGGTAGTATGGACATTTTAATGATGTTGATTCTACCAATCCAGGAACATGGTATGTTCTTCCATCTGTTTACGTCTTCCTCTATCTCTTTTTTCATTGTCCTGTAGTTTTCCGTGTATAGGTCTTTTACCTCCTTAGTTAAGTTTATTCCTAGGTATCTTAATTTTTTTGGTGCGATGGTAAATGGGATTGCCTTTTTAGTCTCTCTGTCTGTAAGTTCACTATTGGTGTATAGAAAGGCCATAGATTTCTTGGCGTTAATTTTGTATCCTGCTACATTGCCAAATTCATTTATTAAGTCTATTAGTTTTTTGACGGAGTCTTTCGGATTTTTTATGTACAATATCATGTCGTCTGCAAATAAAGACAGCTTTACTTGTTCTTTTCCAATTTGGATGCCTTTTATTTCTTCTTCTTGTCTAATTGCAATGGCTAATACTTCCAGTACTGTGTCAAACAGGAGTGGTGAGAGTGGGCATCCCTGTCTTGTTCCTGTTCTTAGGGGAAATGTTTTAGTTTTTGTCCATTGAGTATGATGTTTGCTGTGGGTTTATCATATATAGCTTTTATTATGTTGAGGTATGAGCCTTCTATTCCCACCTTGTTGAGAGTATTTATCAAGAAAGGGTGTTGGATTTTGTCAAATGCTTTTTCTGCATCAATTGATATGACTATGTGATTTTTATCTCTCAACTTGTTTATGTGATGTATCACGTTTATTGATTTGCGGATATTGTACCATCCTTGCATTCCTGGGATAAATCCTACTTGGTCATGGTGTATGATTTTTCTGATGTACTGCTGGAGCCGATTTGCTAGAATTTTGTTGAGGATTTTGGCATCTATGTTCATGAGGGATATTGGTCTGTAATTCTCTTTCATTGTGTTGTCTTTATCTGGTTTTGGTATTAGGGTGATGCTGGCTTCATAGAAGGAGCTTGGAAGTGTTCTTTCCCCTTGAATTTTTTGGAATAGTCTGAGGAGGATAGGTTTTAGTTCTTCCTTGAATGTTTGGTAAAACTCTCCTGTGAAGCCGTCAGGCCCCGGGCTTTTGTTTGCCGGAAGCTTTTTGATGACTGCTTCAATTTTGTCCATAGTTATTGGCCTATTGAGCTCTTTAGATTCTTCTTGATTGATTTTTGGAAGGTTATATTTTTCTAGGAATATGTCCATTTCCTCCAGGTTGTCTAGTTTGTTGGAATAGAGTTGTTCGTAGTATTTTGTAACAATCCTTTGTATCTCAGCCGGGTCTGTTGTTATTTCACCTCTTTCATTTCTGATTTTGTTTATTTGGGTCCTCTCTCTTTGTTTCTTGGTGAGCCTGGCTAGTGGTCCATCAATCTTGTTTATCCTTTCAAATAACCAGCTCTTGGTTTTGTATTGTTTTTTTGGTCTCTATGTCATTTATCTCCGCTCTGATCTTTGTTATTTCCTTCCTTCTGGTTACACTGGGCTTTTCTTGCTGCTCTTTTTCTAGCTCTTTGAGTTGTAGGGTTAAGTAATTTATTACCATTGTTTCTTGTTTTTTTGCAATAGGCGTGTAGAGCTATGAACTTCCCTCTCAAGACTGCTTTCGCTGTGTCCCATAGATTTTGGATTGTTGTGTTTTCATTGTCATTTGTTGCCATGATGTTTTATATTTCTTCCTTGATCTCTCTGGTGACCCAGTCCTTGTTTAATAGCATGCTGTTTAGTCTCCATGTGTTTGATTTCTTTGGATTGTATTTATTGTAGTTGATTTCCAGTTTTATGCCACTGTGATATGAGAAGATGCTTGATATAATTTCTATCTTCTTGAATTTGAAGAGACTTTGCCTGTGACCCAGCATATGGTCTATCTTTGAAAATGACCCATGTGCACTTGAGAAGAAAGTATATTCTGTGGCTTTGGGGTGAAATGTTCTGAAGATGTCAATCAATTCCATCTGGTCTAGTGATTCATTTAGGATTTCTGTTTCTTTGCTGATTTTTTGTTTAGAGGATTTGTCCAGTGGTGATAGTAGGGTATTAAAATCTCCTACTATGATTGTATTGCTATTAATCTCTCCCTTGAAATCCTCCAGGAGTTTTTTTATGTATTTGGGTGCTCCTATATTGGGAGCATATATGTTTACCAGAATTATTTCTTCTTGTTGGATTTCTCCCTTTAGTATTATGAAGTGGCCTTCTTTATCTCTTGTTATGGCATTTACTTTGAGGTCTATTTTGTCAGATATAAGTATTGCTACCCCAGCTTTTTTTTTCATTTACATTTGCCTGAAAGATATTTTTCCATCCCTTCACTTTCAATCTGTGTGAGTCTCTTGTTCTGAGGTGGGTCTCTTGTAGACAGCATATATATGGGTCGTGTTTTTTTACCCATTCAGCTACTCGGTATCTTTTGATTGGAGCATTTAGTCCATTTACATTTAAAGTTATTACTGAAAGGTATTTGTTTGTAGTCATATCTATTTTTGTGTCTGTATTCCTTCTTACCTGTTTATTTCTTCTTTTTACAGTATTCCCTTAAGCAATTCTTGCAATGCTGGTTTGGTGGTGATAAACTACTTGAGCCTTTTTTTATCTGCAAAGCTCCTGATTTCCCCTTCAATTTTGATTGATAGTCTTGCTGGATATAGTATTCTTGGATTCAGTCCTTTGCTTTGCAACACTTTGTATACCTCCTTCCATTCACTTCTAGCTTTTGTGTTTCTGTTGAGTAATCATTTGACAATCTGATGGGTATTCCTTTGTAGGTAACTCTCTGTCTCTCTCTTGCCGCCTTTAAGATTCTCTCTTTATCATTTATATTTGCCATTGAAATTATGACATGTCTTGGTGTGGGTCTTTTGGGGTTTATCCTGCTTGGGACTCTCTGTACTTGCGTAATTTTTATCTTTCCCATATCCGGGAAGTTTTCTGTCATTATTTCTTCAAATAGATTTTCTAATCCCTGCTGCTCTTCTTGTCCTTCTGGCAGCCCTATTATACACATGTTACTTCGTTTCATGTTGTCCCGAAGCTCCCTTAGGCTTTCCTCCTGCTTTTTAATTATTTTCTCCAATTGCTGTTCAGTTTGAGCTTGTTTCTGTACCTGATCTTCTAACTCACTAATTCGGTCCTCTGCTTCTTGTAGTCTACTGTTGAAACTTTCCATGGTGTTTTTGATTATAGCTATATAACTTTTCATTTCTTCCTGATTCTTGCATAAGTTGTTGATTTTCTCATCCATCCGATGTATAAATTCCATGACCATTACTCTAAACTCCTTTTCGGTCATGTCGCAAGCTTCAGTTTCACTGATTTCCTTTCTTGGCGACTCCACATTTTCTTTCCTCTGTGAGTTATTTCGATTCCCCATTCTGGCTATCACCAGAAAGCTCAAGCTTCCGTTTGCGTGGACCTGGGTCGTGTGCTGTGGGGACTTCGCTCCACCCGAGTTTCACTGAAGTGCTCTGACACTAGGACGTGTGGCTGCCTTTGGTTGGTGGGAACCAGACTTGCCCAGGGTCAGTGTCCCCAGTGTTCCGTTTGGTCTCGTATGCACACTGTCTGCACCACACTGTTGGTATGTGCCGAAAATGAGATCCTTAGCATGTATCAGGAGTCAGAGTTTCCCTGTTTCTGCACCAAGACTCGAGTGTCAGAGTCTCTGTTGCCTTGTGCAGTTTCTCGTTGAGAATCAGGGTCCCTGTGTGTGCATGCACCAACAATTGGGGTCGCTGGCTCTTAGTGTGAATGCGCTGTGAGTCAGGGATCCCAGGCAGCTGTGTCCGGTGTGCCAAATTCCCTGAAGTGGAGCTGCGTCCTGTGTGTGCTCTCTCTACTGAGCCAAACCGGCTAGGGCGCACACTCTTAATTTCCTGAAGGTGAGCTAGCTCTGTGCACTGTACTGGAGTCCCGGAAGGGGGGCGGAGTCCGTCCTGCGCGCCAAATTCCCCAAAGGAGAAGCCCCTCTGTGCAAGCACTAAGATTCCCGAAGGGGGAGCTGTGACCGGCAAGCCAAATTCCCCCAAATTCTCCGAAGGGGAACCCTCTGTGCGCACTGACAGATTTCCCCAACAGGGAGCTGCTTCTGTCCTGCACGCGTGCACACGCGTCAAATTCCCTGAGGAGGAGCGAGTCCCTGCGCAAAGTTCTGCGGCTTGGGCGAGGGGCGGGTCTATCAGTTAAAATGGCGCTGTCTGCGCGCCTGCGGGAAGGGGGATAGGCTATTTGACTCACGGAATTCTGCCGGGAAGTCTGGATTCTTGTTGTTTGTTGGTCTGAAGCTATGATAGCAGTTCTCTGTCCCCAGTGGCTGCAGGGTCCTGGTTTGTGTCAGAAGCCAGGATCCGAGTCTCAGGCAGCTCTGTTTCTCAAGATGGCGTGGTCTCCGCATCCGCAACAGCCGCGGAGATGTGTCCGCTTTGTGCACGGGGCTCCGCCGTCTAGGATTGCCCGGTTAAGCAGCCCCTTGGAAGACCTGCAGAATCTAACTGACCCTAGCTCATACACACACACACCACACATGTCTACACTCTCCTCTATGGGTTCCTCACTCACACTCTCTCTTTCCCTACCTTCCTGCCGGTCGCCATCTTCTTTCTCCTTGTCCTTATTTTTAGATGACATGATATTGTACATAAAAAACCCGAAAGACTCCATCAAAAAACTATTAGACTTAATAAATGAATTCGGCAATGCAGCAGGATACAAAATTAATGCCAAGAAATCTATGGCATTTCTATACACCAATAGTGAACTTACAGAAAGAGAGACGAAAAAAGCAATCCTATTTATTATCACACCAAAAAAATTAAGATACCTAGGAATAAATTAAACTAAGGAGGTAAAGGACCTATATGCGGAAAACTATGGGACACTGAAAAAAGTGATAGAGGAAGATGTAAACAGATGGAAGAACATACCATGTTCATGGATTGGTAGAATCAACATCATTAAAATGTCCATACTACCCAAAGTAATCTATAGATTCAATGCACTCCCCATTAAAATATCAACGGCATATTTCACAGACCTAGAAGGAACTCTCCAAAAATTCATCTGGAATAAAAAAAAAAAAAAGACTCAGAATAGCTGCAGCAATCTTGAGAAAGAAGAACAAAGTAGGTGGGATCTCAATACCAGATATCAAGCCCCCTGTTGTCCTGAGGGCCCCCTGCAGCCCAGGACTGATGCCTCCCTCAGAGAGGTTTGTCTCTGGGCTCACACTGACTTCCCCTCACTGTCTTGCACAGCAATACAAGGCCGTCTCCTTAGTGGTCAAGGATGTCAGCTGCAGGAAGAACTGGTTTCTGGCCCTGTCAGCAGTGATGGAGATGCGGCCCTGGAACACTGTGTTGTAGCTTGTGCCCCCTGTCCAGTACTCCAACCACTGCAACCCTTTGTCCCGGTGCTGGCGGATCCAGTTCCAGTAGTAACTGCTGGTGACTGAGCCCCCGGACACAGTGCAGGTGAGGGAGAGGGTCTGCAAGTGCTTCACCAGTCCTGGGCCGACTCCTGCAGCTGCACCTGGGACAAGACACCTGGGGACAAGGAGCATCAGTCCTGTCAGTCACGAGCAGTCACAGCATCCCATGACCCCTGTCTGACCCCTGAGACCCTCACCTTGGGGGGCTGTCAGCAGGCACAGGAGAAGATCCAGCAGCCTCATCTTCTTCTAGATCACAGCTCTGTCTTCCCAGAGACCTCAGCCCTATGTGAGGAGAGAGCTGTCAGCCTGCACAGCCCAAGAAATGATGTACCCTGGAGCTTGAACAGAAATTTGCATGTGGGGCAGCCCTATTCTTATAAGTGTAGGGCCTGAGGTTAGGCCTCCCTGCCAGTCTGGAGCCCCTCTTTGGGCATTTATTTCCTTGACCTCAAGCAGCATGTAAGTCAGGGAAAGAGACCACAAGGCTCATGAGACACAATGGAATTAGGTCAAAGACTGGCCTAAACTTTCTGAGCATAAGAAGCAATGGTGGATTTGATGAGTAGGTTACATTGTTAACTTTTCATACATCTTTCAAACAGGTGTAAAGTGGATCAGCATTTGTTCAGACCATTTCTGAATGTCAAAATCTTATTGTTTACACAATTTCCAAAATTTTTGAATCTAATTTTTAGAAAAAATTCCTCCCTTTTGTGAAAAAAAAAATAAATGACAGCCATTCTCAATACCTTATATCTTAATTTATGAAGGTAGTTTGACCTGAGAAACCACCTCCAAAGCACAGCAGGTGGGACATTCGTGATTCTTGATGTTGGAAACTATGTGATTGTGTCTATAGCTTCCTATACAAAATATTTCTTTATGCAAGCCCATGGCCTATGGCAGAAACCCCTAACTAGTTACATCAGAAATATTTATGACTTTAAGTGGAGAAAAGACAAGAAAGAAAAGCAGTGATCATGCATGTACACAACTCAGAATCATTCAAATGTTGAAGTGATGATGGAAGGAGGTTTACCTGTTTTCTCTGTCTAGTGTTATCAGTGATGTCAGAGTTCAGAGGCAGTGAGTGAAGAGAATTCTTACCATAGAATTTCTTACAGGAAAGGAAACCTCAACCCTGAGAGGAAACCCTCACTCCCAGCTTTTCTCTGCCCTTCCCCTGGGAGGTCATAATGGTCAGAGGGTGTTAGGATCTTCAAAAAACATACAACATCTTTAATGTATAATTTATTAATTCTCCCATCAGACATTTGACTTGGAAAAATATTCTTTATGATTATGTTTTAATTTGCTTAATGGAATCTTTGATGGCACAAAAGTCTTTAATTTTGACCAAGGCTAATTTCATAATATTTTCTTTAATGGTACTTGTTTGGGTTGATTTTACAAAGAACTACCCAGAAAATTATGAGCCTGGTTTGGCTACAGCAGCCATTGGAGCAGGTTCTGGTAGCAGAAGTGGGTGCTGCCTGGAAACTACCCATTAACCTGGACTTGACTGTGGAATTGTGTAAGGGGAGGAAGGTGGACTTGATTTGAGTCACATGACAGAAATATCTTAGATGTTCATGAACAGAGAGTTACTGGACATATGGGTTTAAAGCCTCCTCCAGTGACGGCCCAGAAGGAAGTGCAGAGCATGATAGAGGCAGTTTGTATCATCATAGGAAATACCCGAATAATGTTGTGCAGGATTATTCTTAGAAATAACAACATTAAAGATCACGAAGGCAGGGATCAAGAGAAATAAGGAACATGTCATTGTAAACTGTTGGTAAGGGGATCCCTTTTTCCAACATGCACATTCTCACAGTATCTCTGTTTTAGAAGGTAACATCTTCCCAGGTCCAGGGGATCCGCACTTGGACACCTTTAGGGTCATTACTGACCTGGTCTCACCATGGATAATCCAAGATGCATAGTCATTGTGTTACAATATATGAAATCTTTAAATACTTACAGGAAGAATGGACACTCCTCACTGGAGGACCCATGGTGATGGTGTGTCTGAAAGAGGAGCCATCATTCATTAGGCCAAGACCCGTGTCTCACGCCATCGTAGTGATCATCATCATCATCGTCATCATCACCATTTGGTTACTTACAATCATTCTTCTCGTTTTCTATAGACATGGGGTTGTCCACACACAATGACTTTTAAGAGGACAAGAAGGCAGGCGTCTCCTCTTTGGATGTTATTGGGAAATTGAAACCCCAATGGCCCACCTGCAAGGAGACACAAGACCTTCTTAAAATTGATGACCTTGGATAAAGTACATATCCCACTATGACATTGGACTAAAACCAGTGTCCAATTCTGTCATCTCTGTAACCACTACATTCACCATAATCCCAACAAAATCATGATCACCTTCATCATCCTCATTTGGTTACTTATAATTATTGTTCTCATTTTCCCTAGACCTATTTTTTGAACACATGACACTTTATCTCAATTTTTGCTTATTTTGTAAAGTTTTTAAGTAAAATAGGTAGCCATACTCTAATGTATTTTTTGTTTGACTGCTGACAACTGAGAGCTTATTCTTGCCTCTTTCCCATTTGCCATCAGGGGAAATATGGTAAGAAATCATGGTTTTGTCTTTAGATGTCATTGGGAGATTAAAACCAAACAAGCCATTGGAAGCAGAATTCCTCCTCCTTCACCACCACCTCAACAAAAGAAAAGCACCAAGCCAGTCCCTTTTTCTGACTCCATCAAAGCAGTTCTTACTTTCCTGTCCTCCCAGAGATTTCAACTATGCACACAATAAACATTCCATATCCCTTGGTGTGTGTGTTTGTCTTCAGCCTGGTCATCTGTACCAAGCTGCTATGGTTCCCTCTGCCTCTGCCTGGTGTCACCTGCTCTCTGTGCTATGAGCACGATGACAAAAACAATGACCTTTACCAAAGGAGTCTTTCTTCACTAGCTTTGGGGTCACAATCCACTGGTGCCCACTGTCCAATACACTCATGTCTTGCTGCTGCCTGGCTAGGACAATGAGCTGTGTGGGGCTGAGCTGTGTTGAATCATCAGTGTCTCTGGTTGGATTTAGCTGACTTGAGCAGAAAACTTCATCATTAATTGTTAGTTGGCACAAGAGTGTCTGAGACAACCTATGACAAAGTTGTCTCTGTTTACAACAGAATTCCTAACTCAGACTTCAGAGGTAAGCATAGAATCAGGAATCCAGAGGTTCCCTGAGGGAAACTGACATGAAGAGGAAACCACACAGGAAACTAGCCCAAACTCTACCTGCACCTGCTGCTGGGATGTTCCTCATGTTCAGAGACCCTGAGCGCCTCCTGGTGGTCACAGCCTCTCCTGCAGGGAGAATTGTGTCTGGGCTCACACTAACTTCCCCTCACTGTGTGTCTTGCACAGTAATACACGGCTGTGTCCTCGGCTCTCAGGCTGTTCATTTGCAGATTCAGTGTGTTCTTGGTGTTGTCTGTAGAGATGGTGAACTGGCCCTTCACAGAGTCTGGGTAGTATGTGCTACTACCAGTATGAGTAGTAGTAGAACCACTCCAGCCCCTGCCCTGGAATCTGGCAGATCCAGCACATCCAGTAGCTACTGAAGGTTCATCCAGAGGCTGCACAGGACAGTCTCAGAAGTACCCCCCTTCAGGATGCACCAAGTTTTCCCCAGACTCCACCAGCTATATTCACACTGGACACCTGCAAACATAAAGATGACCTGGTCAGGAAACTCTCACACATCCACTGTTTCTCTCACTCATATTGACTCACATACTCAGTGTCTCTTGCTCTCCTTAAATCATCTCTTAAAAGAGCAAGAAGGAACACCCAGCTGAGCCGAAACCCCATGGTGAGTGGTCTCTGTTGAGTCCTGATCAGGCAATAGGATCACTGGGGATCCTGGGCCAGACTTCTGTCCCAGAGCTGCAGGGTCTGGGCTGGGCTGGTTTTTATGACCAGAGGGGCCCTGTTTGAATGTCTGCCTGGTATATAGGTAGTTTTGGAGTTGGATTATGACATAAAGGACCTTGTCCCAGAGTGTGACATGTCCAAGGGTGCCGTCTGTTAATAATTACTCCCCATATCTGGGCCTGTGCTCTCCCCAATGGACCCCAAAGCTCCAGGAGACCTGTACAAAGAACCAAGAGAGAAAACTGTCATAAAAAGAAAAAGTGGAAGTTTAAAATGAGAAATGTGTTTGACAGTTACTAGTAATGACAACCAAGAGAAAGCAACCCTCATAACCAGAGCAAGACATAAAAGTGCAGGAGGTTCATGCTCAGAAGATGGAAAGTTCCATCTGACACTATTTCCACTACAAATAGTTCAAAGGATAAACTAAGACCAGAGTGTGAGCTAGAGACAGTGGACCAAGTGTTTGGGGAGAGTGGAGTGTCTGTGTGGGTCCCTGGGTACCAGAAGCATGAACTATAGAGACACAGACAGAGCTCCCAGGTCCTATCTATTCAGAGGAGTTGGTGTTGGGGATGTAACAGCTGAACTGCCCTCATTTCTTTCATTTCCTAGACTCATTTGTAAGACCCATATCTATCATTGGTGATGTAGATGAAACTCAGCCAAAACTAGGATGTTTTGGTGATGATGCAGGTAAAGATTGGGAATATTTTAAGTTTAGGTTATGAAAATCTTGTGATTGGAAACCTGATTTCTGCAGGTGACCCTTGGGACCACCATCACCATGTCCCGACATGATGGTGGTCAACTGGAACATGCACCTGACCCCGTGCCGCTTTGGAGGGAAAGTTACCTGGGAACATGGAGGATTATCCACAACCAAAGGCACACATGTCCTGGGTTCTTGTTTCATTAGGTTGTCATCTCCTTGTTGTTTAGTCAGTTTAAGTTTTATTTCATCATTTTCCTCTGAAACAGTTGTTAGTATTTTAATGGGGATTGCATTGAATCTATAGATTGCTTTATGGACATTTTAATGATGTTGATTCTACCAATCCATGAACATGGTATATTGTTCCATCTATTTATGTCTTCCTCTATCTTTTTTTTCAGTGTCCTATAGATTTCTGTGTATAGGTCTTTTACCTCCTTAGTTAAGTTTATTCCTAGTTTTTAATTTTTTTGATGTGATGGTAAATGGTATTGCTTTTTTAGTCTCTCTTTCTGTAAGTTCACTATTGGTGTATAGAAATGCCATAGATTTCTTGGCGTTAATTTTGTATTCTGCTACATTGCCAAATTCATTTATTAAATCTATTAGTTTTTTGACGGAGCCTTTCCAGTTTTTATTTACAATATCATGTCATCTGCCAATAAGGACAGCTTTACTTCTTCTTTTCCAATTTGGATGCCTTTTATTTCTTCTTGTCTAATTGCAATGACTAATACTTCCAGTACTATATTGAACAGGAGTGGTGAGAATGGGCATCCCTGTCTTGTTCCTGTTCATAGGGGAAATGGTTTTAATTTTTGCCCATTGAGTATGATGTTTGCTGTGGGTTTATCATATATAGCTTTTATTATGTTGAGGTATGATCCTTCTATTCCTGCCTTGTTGAGAGTTTTTATCAGGAAAGGGTTTTGGATTTTGTCAAATGCTTTTCTGTATCAATTCATATAACTATGTGATTTTTATCTCTCAACTTGTTTATATGATGTATCACATTTATTGATTTGCAGATATTGTACCATCCTTGCATTCCTGGGATAAATCCTACTTGGTCATGGTGTATGATCTTGTTGATGTACTGCTGGATCTGATTTGCTAGAATTTTGTTGAGGATTTTGGCATCTATGTTCATGAGGGATATTGGCCTGTAATTCTCTTTCATTGTGTTGTCTTTATCTGGTTTTGGTATTAGGGTGATGCTGGCTTCATAGAATCAGCTTAGAGGTGTTCCTTCCCCTTGAATTTTTTGGAATAGTCTGAAGAGGATAGGTTTTAGTTCTTCCTTGAATGTTTGGTAAAACTCCTCTGTGAAGCCATCTGGCCCCGGCCTTTTGTTTGCTGGAAGCTTTTTGATGACTGCTTCAATTTCTTCCATAGGTATTGGCCTATTGAGCTGTTTAGATTCTTCCTGATTGAGTTTTGGAAGGTTGTATTTTTCTAGGAATATGTCCATTTCCTCCAGTTTGTCCAGTTTGTTGGAATAGAGTTGTTCATAGTATTTTTTTTAACAATCCTGTGTATTTTGGTGGGGTCTGTTGTTATTTCACCTCTTTCATTTCTGATTTCTGATTTTGTGTATTTGGGTCCTCTCTTTTTGCTTTCTGGTGAGCCTGGCTAGAAGTTCATCATCTTGTTTATCCTTTCAAAGAACCAGTTCTTAGTTTTGTTGAACTTTTTGTTGTTGTTGTTGTTTTTTTGGTCTCAGTGTCATTTATCTCTGCTCTGATCTTTATTATTTCCTTCTTTCTGCTTACACTGGGCTTTTCTTGTTGCTATTTTTCTAACTCTTTGAGTTGTAGTGTTAGGTAATTTATTACCATTGTTTCTTGTTTTCTTCTATAGGCTTGTAGAGCTATGAACTTCCCTCTCAAGACTGCTTTCATTGTATCCCATTGATTTTGGATTGTTGTGTTTTCATTGTCATTTTTTGCCATGATGTTTTTTCTTTCTTCTTTGATTTCTCTGGTAACCCAGTCATTGTTTAATGGCATGCTGTTTAGTCTCCATGTCTTTGTTTTTTTGGATTGTTTTTATTGTAGTTGATTTCCAGTTTTATGTCACTGTGATCTGAGAAGATGCTTGATATGATTTCACTCTTCTTGAATTTGACCCAATATATGATCTATCTATGAAAATGACCCATGTGCACTTGAGAAGAATGTATATTCTGTGGCTTTGGGGTGAAATGTTCTGAAGATGTCAATTAATTCCATCTGGTCTAGTGAGTCATTTAGGATTGATGTTTCTTTGCTGATTTTTTGTTTAGACGATTTGTCCAATGGTGATATTGGTGTATTAAAGTCTCCTACTGTGATTGTATTGCTGTCAATCTCTCTCTTGATATGCTCCAGGAGTTTTTTTTTATGTATTTGGGTGCTCCTGTATTGGGTGCATATATTTTTACCTGAGTTATTTATTCTTGTTGGATTGCTCCCTTTAGTATTATGAAGTGGCCTTCCTTATTTATCTTTTGTTATGTCCTTCACTTTGAGTTCTAATTTGTCAGATATAAGTATTGCTACCCCAGCTTTTTTTTTTTTTTTCATTTCCATTCGCCTGAAAAATTTTTTTCCATTCCTTCACCCTCAGTCTGTGTGCTTCGTTTTTTTCTGAGGTGGGTTTCTTGTAGACAGCAGATATATGGGTCATTTTTTCTTATCCAATCCATTACCCTATGTCTTTTGATTTGGTCATTTATTCCATTTACATTGAAAGTTATTATTGGTAGGTACTTGTTTGTTGCCATTTTTATTCTGTACCCCTGTGTTCCTTCTTCACTTCTTATTTTTCTTTTCACAGCAGATCCTTTAGCATTTCTTGCATTGCTGGTTTGGTGGTATTAAACTACCTTAGTCCTTTTTTGTCTGTGAAGCTCCTGATTTCCCCCTCAATTTTGATTGATAGCCTTTCTGGGTACAGTATTCTTGGATTCAGACCCTTCCTTTACATGACTTTTTATATATCATTTTATTCCCTTCTTGCCTGATGTGTTTCTGTTGAGAAATCAGTCACTAGTCTGATGAGAGATCCTTTGTAGTTAACTTTCTATCTCTCTCTGGCTGGTTTTAAGATTATTACTTTGTCATTGGTGTTTGACAGTTTAATTTAATGTGCCTTGGCATTGGTCTTTTGGGGTTCATTTTGATTGGGACTCTGTGCGCTTCTTTGATTTGTGTGTTTCCCCCCCAATATCAAGGAAGTTTTCTGTCATTATGTCTTCAAACAGGTTTTCTATTCCTTGCTCAGTTTCCTCTCCTTCTGTAACCCCTATTATGTGGATGTTGTTTTGTTTCATGTTGTCCCACAGTTCCCTTAGGCTCTACTCCTGCTTTTTAAGTTTTTTTACTTGATGCTGCTCTACTTGATTATTTTTTCCTACCTTATCTTCTAGCTCACTGATGCAGTTTCTCCTCCTTCTAGTCTACTTTTGATGCTTTCTATTGAGTTCTTTACAGTAGCAATGTCATTTTTCATTTCTTCTTGGTTCTTCTTCATTTCCTCTTAGTTCTTGCACATATTGTCGAATTTGTCTTCTATTCTTTTCAGCCACCTTATGACCATTTCTCTGAATTCTTCTCTGTCAGGTTGCTTGCCCTCATTTCATTTACTTCCTTTTCTGGTGATGCCTGCTTTTCTTTCATATGTGGGCTGTTTCTTTGTCTCTCGTTGGTCTCTCTTCTCTGGGTGTCTGGTTATGTAGTTCTCTCTCTCCTGTGTTGATTTAAAGGCACAAAATACAACACAACCAGGTACAATGCACAAGGCACTGAACAGAAATTCATTCCTGATATTAGTAATCCCAAATAAATTGACCACCAGGGAAAGGCAAATTAGAGGATAGAATCGAAAGAAGAAGAGGAAAAAAAAGAAAGGAGTGCAAAAATGAAATTGGGAAAAGGAAAAAAAAAGTAAGATATAAAAGAAAGAGAATAAGAAAGAAGAGGAGAACAAACTATATATATGTGGAGAAAACTGCAATAGAATAGTCAATAATCCCAACAAATGCCAGCAACAAGTACCTAGAGATGAATACAAACTACAAACAACAACTAATATCAAGCAAGGAGAGTGAAAACAGAAGCAAAAACAAACAAACAAACAAAAGAATAAGCAAAATAATCTCACAAACAAGCATAAAAAATCGATATAATCAACATTCAAGCAAACAACAACAAAAGGACAGAGAGAAAAACAATTTTTTGGATAGTGAAGAGAGAAGAGAGAGGTGTGAATTGACTGGGAGCAGGGGATTGGAAATTAGATATATAAGTAGGTTTAAATTTTAACCGGGGGTAAAAAGAAAGAATCGGGAAAATCTAAAGCAGGAAAATGGTAAGAGAAACAGGACAACAAATGGGGAAAAGTTAGGAAGAGTGTGATGACATAAAGGTAAAGTTGAGATAGAGTAAAATTATGCTAAAGGAAAGATGAAAATAGAATGTAGAACAGTAATCCCAAAGTAAAATGAAGAGAATATAAAATGACACTTTAAAAAAAAAGTTAAAATAGTAGTAGTAATAATACTGATTGAAAATAGAAATGTAATAATTAAAAAGGTAAAATCAAGTGAGGAAAAAAGAAAAAAATAGTTTCTTAAGTAAAAGATGAAAAAAAAATAAAAATGTGCAGTAGTGAAGGTCATTCACTTTCTCTACTGTTCTGTTTGGCATGGCTGTTTCCTAGTCAGTACAGTATTCCAGTTCCCTACATTCCACTGCTCCTCAGGGTTGTAAGCAGTCCTGATTTTTAAGCAGGCAGTGCGTCTTAATTTCTTGTATTCCTTTATTTGTGATTACACAAGAGTCAATTTGTGATTCAACCCCTGGGTGGCAGTGTTTCTGGATTGACCTCCAAGTCTATAGGTCCTCTCTAGCCAGTGCTTAGATCATGATTTCCCTGTGGCATTTAATACCGGTTTGTGGGAGTGGGTTGCCCCAGAGCTGGTTCTCTGATCATTATGCCCTGCTCTGATCCCCAGGTTCCAGAAAAACAACTTTCCCCTGCAGTCTTTTAGGGTGTCCCCAATTGGGTGATCCTATGTATTGGGCTTAGTAATCAGAAGCAAGGATTTAAAGAAGAAAAAGAAAAAATAAAAAGAAAAAAATAAATAAAGAGCCAGCATAAGCGTTCTAAATCCTGGGCTTTACGCAAATCTTTGCAGTCTTTTACCCCCCTTGTTTCTAAGCAGCCGACACACTTTTAAAATTTTTAGGCTGTCCTTTTGCGTCAGATCAAAATGGGTTGCTTTTTTAGAGATCCTTTCTTTTAGTAGCTCTGAGGACCCCCTTCCACATTCACAGATCATGCCAGCCCCAACAGCCACGGATTTTTCTAGGCGCAGACTCCTCCCAGTCCTCCAGCTCCTGCAGTGCGTGCGTTTCCTGCCAGGACCAGAGACCTCACCTTATCCCAGGCAAAATCTGACCTTTCCATGGTGGCATGTAGAGCTCCTCTGAATCCTCGTGTTTGCGCCAATTGGGGACTGGTGTTCTGGGGTTCGCAGCTGTTCAGTGGGTGCCATAGTTTTGTAGATTTTCAGGTTTCTGATAACATCCACTTTCCCCTTCAAGATGGCGTGGTGTCTGTGTCCAAGCCAGTTGCTCCGGGATGGAACCCAGCAGCAGTGGGGGCTTCCTGGTCAGGGGAGCCCCGTCCAGCAGTCCCCCATCATCTCCTGGAGTATAGCTGTCCCTCAATCACCAACAAACACTCAGTTGTTCTTTCTATTTGCTCCAGGACAAGGCTTGGGACACATCTGTCTATTCCACTGCCTTTTTTTCCCTCCCATAAATTACCTTTTAAAGAGCCACAAATAAAACCCAGCTGAGCTCTAACTTCATGGTGAGTGGTCTGTGTTCAGTCCTGATCAGGGAATGGAAACACCTGGGGATCCCAGGTCTGGGCTCCTGTCCCAGAGCTGCAGGGTCAGGTCTAGGCTGGTATTTTGAGCAGGGGAGGCCCTATTTGCATGTTCTCCTACTATATAGGGAGCTCTTGGGTTTGACTGTGACCTAAAGAACATTGTCCCAGAGTGTGACATGTCTATGTGTGGTGTCTGTTAAGAATTACTCCCCACATCTAGGCCTGTGCCCTCCCCACTGGACCCACCTGCTGCAGGAGACCTGTACAAAGACCCATAAGAGAAAATCATCATAAAAATATAAAGAGAATGCTTAAACAATAGATTCCTTTGATAGTTACCAATAATGACAACCAGAGAAATTAAGCCTCACAACCTGAAAAAGTAGTAAAAGTGCAGGAAGTTCATGTTCAGGAGACAGTAAGTTCTCTCTTATACTATTCCCACTACAAAGTGATCAGAGGATAAACTAAGACCAGAGTGTGAGCCTAGAGCCAGTGGACCAAGTGCTGGGGGAGAGAGGAGTGTCTGTGTGGGTTCTTGGGAACCAGAAGCATGACCTATAGAGACACAGAGTCCTATCTGTACCAGGTCCTATTCCTTCAGGGGAGTTTGGTGCTGGACGTGTAGCAGCTGCACTGCCTCCTTTGTGGTGTTTATTCTATAGCCTCTGTCATAGATCCAGTTCCATACATTGGCATATAGAAGAATCCCCAACATGAACCAGTGTGTTTAGGGGAAGACGTGGGTAATGATTTAGAAATAACTAAGTTTAGGTCAAGAAAATGTTTTATTAGAAACATTGATATCTGCATGTGACCCTTGGGACCCCAGGCACCATGTCCTGGCTCAGCTTCAGGGAATTTGACTGGGAATCAAACCATGATCTCCTGGTTCACAAATCGATGTTCAACCACTGAGCCATGCCAGCCGTGCCAGAAGGTTATTTTGGGGCCGTTGTCTGGGGATACTGGAGGGACAGCAATGGGTGTGTGTGGACCAGGACTCTGTCCAGCTGGTTCTCATGATCCATGTGGATTTCCCATGTGGAAACTGAGACATATGTCAGAGCAGAGCCCAGACGGCTCTCAGGGACCCACGCAGAGGGCTGCCCAGCAGGCGGCGAAGTGTTTCATCTCTGAGCTCCTCTCTCTCTCTCTACTCCCCGTGGAATTCTGAGAGCTGAGTCAGGACCTCCCTTGGGCTGGTTCTGGTCCAGGAGACTGAGGGGTGGAGAGAGTGAGGTACAAACCCTGGCCATCACCCTCATCCCGAGTGCCTGTGGAGCCAGAGGGTGAACTGCCCCAGGGAGAGGAGACTGCCTGGGCAGCTGTCAGGGGAGCTACTGGAGGCAGATCTGTGCCTGTCTGAGGGAGGACTGCCCTGTGCAGATCTGTGCCTGTCTGAGAGAGGGCTGCCCTGGAGCAGATCTGTACCTATCTGAGGGAGGAGGGTCATGGGCACATCTGTGCCTGTCTGAGGGATGGGGCCCTGGGAAGGTAAGTGCTTGCCTAGAGCAGAGAGAGTGAGCTCAAACACAGGGTGTGACTTCGCTGATGTTTCTCTTTGTGGAAACTGTGTCCCCCTCCCAGGGATGGAGAGGAGCCCTGGCTGCTCAGTGTGTCAGAGAGAAGGGAACCTACTGAGAGAATGGTCCCTGAGATAGAAAAGAGCTCATCTAGGAAAAGAGAAGGGTGTTCACACCATCGTTGTCTTCAGGAAGAATGTGAGCACTTAGAGCACAGATGACAAGGGGAGCGTGTGCCTGGGCCACTGCACAGCGAGGAGAGAAGGGAAACCCTGAAAAAAAGGGCAGAGGATCCTCAGCCCCTCATGGCTCCTGTTCTTAGCTAAGTTCCTTGACTTGGGGGCCTGAGCACTACCTGCTGGTCCTGAGCTTGTGATGTCCAGAGCGCCCTCTGGTGCTCGCCCCCTCCTGGTGGACCTGGGCATCTCCTGAAGCTCAGCCCCTCCCTCTCCCTGCAGGAGGGCCTGTGGCTCAAACAAACATGCTGGTCAGGCAGAGGGCACATATCCAGTGTTTCTCTCACACATATTCATTCACATAGTCAGTGTTGTGGAGCAAAGGTGAGTGAAGGACCACTGGAGCCCAGACCAAATTAAAATATAGGGAGCCTTTATTAGCCGGCCAGCCGACTAGGCGACTGCTCTGCCATTCTCCACACAGGGAGACCAGAGAGCTGCAGTGACCCTTTGTGTAGGACCACTTTTAAGCCCATTAACCACATCCTGTTTTTGCAGAACAAGTAACCCAAGACAAAAGTTTTTCCCAAGCAGCGTCAGAGTCATGCCATTGATGACCATGTTATTCACAGGGTCATCCTGTTCTTCAGAAAGCTGACAGTGTTCTGTGAAAGAAGGCCTACATACTGGGAAGGGGCCATGAGACCCTATTTCAAGGCCTGGCCTGGTGTCAGCACTGACAATTCTATCTGGGGCATAGTCCATGGCCTCTCTGGAAGCATGCTCAAAAATTCCCACTCTCTAACACTCAGAGTCTCTCATTCTCCATAAATTGTCTTTTAAAATACTAGCAAAGAAACCTGGCCTATCCAAACCCCAGGATGTGTGGTCTGTGTTCACTCCTGATCAGGGAATGGGAACACCTGAGATCCTGGGTCTGGGGTATAATTCATGAGCAGAGGGGGGTCTATTGGCATGTCATCCTACTATATAGGGAGCTCTGGGGTTGGACACTGACATAAAGGATGTCGTTGCAGAGTGTGGTGTGTCCAAGGGCACTCATGGCTGATGAGCATTAGCCCTGGTACCTGGGTCTCTGCTCCTGCCAATTGGAACCAACTGCTTCCCTGAATCATCTCCTGACCTGTGGGCATTCCCGGTGAGGGCTTAGTACTGCCAGGCTGAATAAGATTGTGTAATAATCCAGCATGAAAATTAATGTAATAGAACAATAGGGGAAAGGGTAGAGATTTAAACATGATACCTTGGAAGTTTACCTGTATTAACATAGTGAGGTGATCAACCGTCACAACCAGAGAGAGATTAAAGTGCAGGAGTGTCATGTTCAGGAAACAGAAGTTCCACCTGATACCTTATATCCTCATAAAGTGATCACAGGATGAACTAAGAACAGACCTTGAACCTAGAGCCAGTGGACCAAGTGTTGGGGGAGATTGGAGCCTGTGTGTGGATCATTGGGAAACAGAAGCATGAACCATACAGAGAAACAGTAAAGCCAGTTTCAAACTTTGGGGATATAGATGAAACTCAATGAAAACTAAGATTTTTTATGACAATGTGGATAAAATGTAGGAATAACTAAGTTTAGGTTATGAAAATCTTGTTATTGGAAACCTGGCATCTGCATGTGACCCTTGGGACCACTGTCATCATGTACCCACATGATGGGGGGGTCAACTTGAACCTGCACCTGACACAGTGCCACATTGGTCGGGGGGAGCTCCATCAGACCATGATGGGGGATTAACCAAGACTGAGAATACACAGGTCCAGGGTTCTTGTTCATTAGGTTGCCATCTCCTTATTGTTTAGCCAGTTCACGTTTTCTTCCCTCACTTTCTTTCCTCACTTTCCTATGAAACAGCCCCACATATTCCCTAGAGCCATGAAGACAGTTTGTTGAGAGTATGCAGGGGCACAAGCTGTTTGTGTGTTGGTTTTGTACCTTATATGTTTCCAGAGTTACCTTTCTAGTTCTATCAATTTTCTTGTGAAGTCTTCAGGGTTTTCTATATCTAAGATCAGGTCATATCCATAGATATAAAGAGAGACAATTTATTCGATCCTTTCTGATTTACAG
Source organism: Eptesicus fuscus (assembly GCF_027574615.1). Lineage (NCBI taxonomy): Eukaryota > Metazoa > Chordata > Mammalia > Chiroptera > Vespertilionidae > Eptesicus > Eptesicus fuscus. The sequence continues at coordinate 16,761,733 of NC_072496.1, forward strand.
ATTTTTTTTTTTTTTACTTTTTTCTTGCCACATTACTCTGACAAGAACTTCCAGGTTTGTTAAATAGAAGTAGTAACTGGGTGCCTTGGTCTTGGTCCTGCTGTTAGAAGAATTGTGTTGAATTTTTTTCTATGTAGCATAATGTTACCAGTTTTCTATTGAAATGCAGCATGTATTATATTGAGGCACACCACTTCTATACCAAATTTATTGAGAATTTTTATCATAATGGTGTTATAATATTTTCAATGACCTTTTATATATCTTTTTTATATGACAATAGGGTTTTTTCCTTTATTCTGTGTATGGGTGTATCCAGTTTGCTGATTTATAAAGGTTGAAACAACCTTACATTCTATGACAATATCCCACTTTCTGATCATAAATGAGGCTTTCAAGATGTTGTTAAGTTTTATCTTATACTAGAGGTCCAGTGCATGACATTCCTGCACTGGGCGGGGGTGGGGAAATCCCTCAGCCCCGCCTGCACCCTCTTGCAGTTTGGGACCCCTTGGGGAATGCCCAACAGCTGGCTTAGGTCTGCTGCCTGCTTAGGCTCCCGCCACCACCAACCATGAGTCTGGCTTTTGGCTGAGCGGAGCTCCCCTGTGGGAATGAACTGACTACAAGGAGTCAGCTTCTGCATTGAGAATCTGCCCCGTGGTGGTCAGTGTGTGTCATAGAGACCGGCCGTTCCGCTGTTTCGTCGATTTACATATTAAGATATTATTATGTAGGATTGTTGAGGATTTTAGCATTTATGCTCATCAGGGATATGACCTGTCATTTTTGTTTGTGTACTTATTTTGCTTTGGAAGCAGTTGGGTCCAATTAGGGTGAACAGTGGGGCTAATGCTCGTCAACCATTCCTCAAACCTCAATAAATGAGTTTGGAGGTTTACCCTCTTTTTCAACTCTTGGAAGTGTTTGAGAAGAACTGATTGAGAAGGTACTGTTTTTTTTCTTCTAAATTTGGATAGAATTCACCTTTGAATCCATGTGTCTTGGACTTTCCTTTGCTGAGAGGCTTTGGTTATTAACTCAATTATTTTAAAAAACTTATACCTACCTGCAAAGTCAGGGGCAAATTTCTAATTGAAGCAACAAATAAGAGGACTGATAAACACAACTGTTGAACTATATAGGGAGTAGGCAGCACTTGCACATATGTGGAGCTGAGCAGTGACATCCTAACCGGCATCCTAATTCTGCATCCCACAGGTAGATCTGAACAAAATGAACTGACAGGGCAGCATCTCAAAGTCGCCACCAAGGGAAAGATGTGCCTCTATAAACAGCAGTCCTGAGCTGCTCTCTGCCAGCTCTGTGGTGGGCAGTACTAGCTCCTACCTGAGAATCACCATTCAAATACATGTCTTCTCTCAATTTTGAAGAAGGAAGGGATTTTTTTGAAGAATCATACAAAGTTATTCCACTGAACATTTCTGTGCATGGAGAGGAACCAATGGAAAAAGGAAAAAGTCTTCTCAACACATTTAACAATTCCTCCTGTGGCTACACTCAGCCGGCAGGACACCTTATAGAACTAAAGGAAGTGCATTTGGGTCAGTGTGGACATTACAGTTATTTGCAGACTACATATTTATTTCATGTGCCATCCAAGTGAATTAAATAAAACCATGTTATCTTGTGAGGAATTGATAAAGTGTGTTTTCCTGAGAATGTACCCTCCTTCCCTCCAATACAAGGAGCACAAGGAACAGGTCCCAGCTGATGCTCCCTGAAATCCACCATGGATTTGGCTGAAGACACAGCTGTGAAGGACTCCCAAACCACAGCTGAGCTCAGCGGTGACACTAAAGCAGGGTCATTGCTGGGAGACTTGGGCTTCATCAGAAGGAAAGTTCTGGTGGAAGACATCTACCACAGACTTGCTGGGCCTTCCTGGAATGCAGGGAGGTTCACACAAGTTAAACATTTCATGGACAGAGTTTGATGTGTGCTGACAGTTTCCCCAGGCTCACCAACCCCTCTTCCTCCAAATGAAAAATGCCTCCTGTGTTGCATGTGAGAAAGTCCCTACTAATTTAATAAAACTGTTATAATACAAAGCCATCAGGGGTAGTCACAGGACCATAGGTCTAGGGAGAAGCTGTTATATGGAGAGGAAGACCAGGACCCTCAGAGGAAGCAGCCATAAACACCACCTGCAACTGCACCTGGGGCCTCAACACAGAATCTGTGGGTCCTGAGCGACCCCTAGTCCAGAGTATCCCCTACAGCCTAGCTCTCCTGGCTCCCTCAGGGAGGTTTGTGTCACGGCTCACACTGACTTCCCCTCACTGTGTCTCTTGTACAGTAATACACGGCCGTGTCCTCAGATGTCAGCTTGGTCATTTTAAGAGAGACTGTGCTCGTAGGGTTGTCCCTGGAGATTGTGAATCTTCCTTGAACTGCTGGAGCATACCACTGCGTCTTTCCAGTTGGTTGACTCACTGTTGCCACCCACTGGAGCCCCTTCCCTGGAGCTTGGCGAACCCAGTCCATGCTGTAGTCAGTGAAGGTGAATCCAGAGGCTTTGCAGGAGAGGCTCAGAGACCCCCCGGGCGGCACCACGCCTCCCCCAGACTCCACCAGCTGAACTTGGCACAGGCCACCTGCAAACAGAGACACACACTGAGAACTGCCCCGTGTCACCCAGTCCCCATGAGCCTGATGCACAGGGACGCACCTTTGACAGCGAAGAGAAGCGCAGCCCAGATGAGCGCAGACCCCATGGTGTGGACACTGAGGGGCTCACACAGGAGGGCTCCTCTCCAGGGTCTGCAGGGACCCAGCATGACAGGCTTTCATGAGCAGGGGAGGCGCCGCATTTGCATGTCTTCCCCAGAGGAGGACTTCTCTCAGCTGCCAGGGTGCTTCTCCCTCCCTGTGGTCACATGGGGAGGGTGGGTGGACCAGGGTGCCTGGGCCAGGACTCAGGGGCACGTGGCTGGTCTACATATTCTGGTAGCTTGTCTGTGAATAGTGAGAGACACACTCCACCAGGATGGAAAGTGGGACTTTTATGGTTCTCCAGTGCAGGTTGCACATAAAACCTCTCAGGAGACATCCTGGGACAGGATTGTGGAGATAACAGTGCCCCCTAGTGGTCTTTCTGAGCGTCAAAGTCTGAGGACAGGTGTCTGACCAGCTTCCTGAGAAAAGGCAGGCATGTCTTTCATGGGGAAGCCTTCCCTGGCATTTCTGAAAGAGTGGCAGCCCCAGTCTTGCTACTTGTACACAGGTGGTTCTCTGCAAGGATGCCCTGAGCCTCAGGCGGCCGCCTCGGGTAGAACCGGAGGATCATAACTGTCCGCAGCCCAGGCCTCTAGTGCCAGGCCCTCAGCTTGTACGTGGAGGTGCTGTCACCAGGCCTGGTGTGCACTCATCATCCTGGAGTGTCCACCATGCGACACAGCAGTGCCTGTTTAGCTCAGGGAACATGTTTTCTGATATTTGTGGGGGACCCTCCGTGACTGTTGGCAGTGGAGCTGCAGGGAGCGGTGAGCACAAAGGACAGACTCCCCATGGACAGAGGGCAGTTCCCTAACCAGGAGCCAGGCCCCTTTAATACAGCTCCTGAGACCCCGTGTCTGTGAATTCTAAGATTGTGCCCAAGATAATATGAATAAGTCTCAGTGGAGAGGATAGCACAGCCCACCATGCTCACTCTGGGGGAGGGGGGTGGTGGTGATATTCATCCATTGTTTTCAGCGTCTGAAAGGTCATTTCCTCCATTTTTTTTTTTCGTGAATAAAACCTAGAGTGCAAAGTCTTACCACCTGGATGGTCAATAATCTTGTTGGATGATTATGTCATAAACTCTAACCCCTGGAGGCAGGTCCTTCAAGAGCCCTCCAAGAGCAGCTCAAGGACAACAAGCTGGCCCTTTGATGAGAACCTGGGCATGGGGACTGGCCTGTCCCAGGACCGTGGAGGGAAGAACACCTGGCATCCAGAGCAGGTGAGGCCATTCTAATTAGGTGTCCCCAGTTTCTTGGTGTTTACAGATGTGCCCAGGGTCCAACCTGGCCAGAGGGGGATGGTATGTCTGGGTGGAGACTGGTATATACTGTTGAGCACAGAGAAGAAAATGCACCAGATGTGCCTATACGCATGGGGGTTTGCATGCGTTACTCAGGTGTGCTCATTCCCAGGAAGGAAGGAGTGAGGCTACTGGGGAAATGAGCTGTGACACTGTGTAAAATAGCAACTGTCTTGGTCCTGATGTAAGAAGAAAAGCTTTGAAATTTTCTCTGTGTGGCAGGACATCACTAGTTGGCTTTTCAAATGTGTCCTTTAGTACATTGAGGTCTATCACTTCTACACCTAATCTGCTAATTTTAATTCTGAAGTGATTTTCAATTTTAAAGTCTTTATTCTATATCTATTTATATGATGGTATACTTTATCCTTCATTCTATGGATGGGTATATCAGAGTAACTTTTTTGCATTTGTTGAACCATCCTTGCAGCTAGGACAGTATACCACTTGATCAAGGTAAATGATCCTTTCAGTGTGCTGTTAAGTTTCCCAGTATATTGTCAAGGAGTTTTGTATATATGTTCATCTTGGATATTGACTGTCATTTTTGTATGTTTTTACTTGGCTTTGATATGAGTGTAATGGTCAGTAAATTTGTTTGGAAATGCTGCCTCTTTCTTTAATTCTTGGAATAGTTCAAGAAGAGTTGATTTAAAAGTTATTACTTCTTTGAAATTCTGGTAGAATTTACTATTGAGTCCATTTGGTCATTGCATTTTATTTGGTGAAAGGTTTTCACTATTAACACAATTATTTTTTAAAATTTGTAGCAATTTAGCAAAGTTGAGATTAAATTCCTAATTTGAGCTTCTACTAAGTGGACTGAGAAATACAACTGTTGATATTCACAGGTTGTGGTCATTGTTGAAGTAATAGTTGCTTGCAGACCATGTATTTATTCCATATGGCATCCAAGAGAATGAAATATAACCACATTTTCTTATACAGAATTCATAAAGTACAGTGTGTAACGACACGAATGGTTTTGTATCACTGCTCATGTGTGAATGCATGTCTTTTCCAGAAATAAGTGTGTGACTGTGTGTGTGACTGTGTGTGTGTGACTGTGTGTGTGACTGTATTTCTGTCTGTGTCTGTTTGTGACTGTGTGTATGACTATGTGTCTATGTGGCTCTGTGTTTCCTGGACAAGTATTAAGTGAATGGTATGGACATAGGGAGTCCCATGGACTGTTCTTCGGATTCCAACATGCTCCCAATGCACATCTCACCCACAGTGAAGCTAGAAAAGCTTGGATCCAGGAGGAAAGCTGGAGGGAGGAGTTCGATGATGCACATCCCATATTTCAGGGTCACCTGTTCCCACTGTTGGGTTAGTACTGCTTCCTGCAGAACATCAGGAACCCCTCATATGGACAGATGTGGGGCTCCCTGTATTTTGTGCATTGAGCTGACAGCTCTTCCAGGGATCAACGTGTACCCAGAGAGGATGGATGAAGTCCCACAGCCCTGAGTGTGCTCAGGCCTTTCAGCAGGAGTAGGGCCCTGTGAACCAGGAGCGGGAGGGCACATGGAGAGTCAGGCTGTGTCTCCTGAGGGATGGATGCTGAGCGGTGCACACAGCCCAGTCCTAGCAACAGACCTGCGGAGTTTTCATTCATCAGAGAAATGTTGAAAAGACAGTGAAACAAGGTCACTATTAGAATTTCTGAAGGAGACTTGGTGGAGGAGAGTCCCCAATCACTGCCAACATGTCACCTACAAACAGATAATGTGTCTTCTTCCTTGATGTTTACAGTGAGAATATGCAGAGGAAGATCCATCCCTGGAGGCAGCTGAGAACTTGAGAGAAAACCCCTGCACCCAACAGAACTCCCTTTCCTCCCCACCTCCCTCTGGCCCTGTTCCTGGAGCTGCTCTCTGTGCTGTGGGTCATGAGAGCCCCCTGGTGTTCAGAGCTCCCCCAGCAACCCAGCCCTGCTGTCTCCTCAGGGAGGTTGTGTCTGGGCTCACACTGACTTCCCCCAACTGTGTGTCTAGCACAGTAATACACGGCCATGTTCTCGGCTCTCAGGTTGTTCAGAGTTAAGTAAACTTGGCTGTTGGATGTGTGTCTGGTGATGCTGAGTTAGGATTTCAGTGTTGGGTTATAGTCTGTATCTCCAACAGCCCACATAATCCTGACCCACTCCCAAGTCGAGGGGATTAATACTTTGACAGCTTTGGGGTCGTTAATCACATAGTCAGACCATGAATCATCCGTGTCCCCAAAATTATCAGGATCCTGTTTATGCAATCTCTCAACACTTGGAAGGAAGAGTGCACACCCCTCACTGAAGGAGCTTTGGTGATGGTGTGTCTGTATGAGGAGCCATCATTTCAATGGACCAGGACCCCTGTGCCTCGTCATCACCATCATCATCTTCATCACCATCATCAACACCATCATCATTTCCTTACTTACACTCGTTCTCATATTCTGTAAACATGGTTGTTGTCCACACACAATGACAACTTATCTAATATTAAAAGTAAGAGTCTCCTCTTTTAATATCACTGGGAAATTGAAACCACAACAGCCTCACCTGAAAGCTCATACAAAGCCTTCTAAATAGCTGGTGGTCTTGGACAGGGGAGAGATCCCACCCAAGACAAAGGACTAAGCATCCTGTCCAATTCTGTGGTCATTTTTAGGGGGAAGCACAGGACTTGGATGGAAAGTCTGTAAGGAGAAAACTCCAAATGGTCAGAACCTCCTGGGGGAGTTGGCAGAAGGCAACTACCACTGCCTTGACTTTTCCAAACAAGTCTGTGTACATGTGAGCCCCCAGGTGTTTACTGGAATCTTTATGCTTAGTCTTCAGACGTCCTTGCTTAAAGGACACTGCAGATTCATGTTTCTTCTCAAGGATGCTTGCCCTGCTGATTGTATCTAAAAGTTAATTTTAGTTCAAGATGTTGTTACAATAAAAGCCTAAGGAAACAGGCAAAGGGTGCTGTTTGGTTACTCTAGCCAGGCCGTCCCTTAGCCCTCTCTTTCACAGAAACATGTGTCAGAGTAATGATTCATCCGTTTCTCAGGGTCTGCTGGTAAGCCCTGGCAATTATCACCATGGCCAGCACCACCACCACAATTATTATCATCATCATTTGCCTATTTATAATTATTTTCTCATTTTCAGTAGACTTTGATTTTGTACACACATAATGACATTTTATCTCAACGTTTGCTCAATTGATATAATTGTTCAGTAAAATATGTAGCCATAATTTATTTTCTTGTTCATTTGATTTCTGAAAACTGATGGCTTATTCCTGCCTCTTCTCACTTGGCCTCACATGGAAAGCTGAAAAGAAAGGTTGGGACTCCTCTCTGTATGTTAAAAAGAGGTTGAAACCACACAAGCCCTTGTAAGCAGAATTCCTCCTTCACCCCTAACATCTCAACTAAATAAAATCCCTAAGTCAGTCTCCTTTCCTGGCTCCATCAATGCAGGTCTGACTTCCTGATGGGCCTTTCCTGTGCCTCTCAGAGATTTCAACTAGGAGCATAATAAACATTCTATGCCCCTTGTTGTGTGTGTTTGTTGTCACCCTGGACATCTGTACGAAGCTGCTGTGGGTCTCTCTGCATCTGCCTGGCGTCACCTGCATGAGGTGCTATGAGCATCATGACAAGTCATTGACCTTCACCACCTGGGATCCTTCTTCTCTAGCTTTGAAGTACACTGGGATCCTTCTTCTCTAGCTTTTGAAGCACACTCCTCTGGTGCCCACTGCCCAGCACACATGTGTCCCACTGGCTGGTAAGGACCCTGAGCTGTGTGGGGTTGAGCTGCACTGTTGAGTCAGCACAGTCTTTGGTTCTATGTAGCTCACTTGGGCAGAATTTTGGATCATTAATTGGTACTTGGCACAAGAGTGTCTAAAAAAAACTCTCAGCCTTCTATCCACATGAGAAAGTTGTCTCTGTTTACAACAGACTTTCTAACTCAGAGACGTCAGAGGTAAGTGCAGAGTCTGCCCCTAGTGAGGTAATAAATCCATCCCTGCTCCAGCCCCTTACAATTCAGTTAACCAAAGCCATAGAACACCCCTTTGTGTATGGTTATCATGTCTCATTGAGTTTGATGAATGCTCTGAAAGAGCAGGATTTTCAAGTAACCTTAGAAGTCCTGACCAACTTTCAGTTTGGATTGTTTATATGAAGAGAGGAAGCCCCAGGCCTCAGAGGAAATCCCTGCTCAGCTCCCTCTCACCTGCTCCTGGGGCAGCAGCCTGTGCTCCTGGGCCCTGAGCATCTCCTGCTGCTCAGCCCTTGCTCTCCAGGGGAGGGTCCTGTCTGGGCTCACAGGGCATTGAACTCTCAGTGTCTCTAGTCCAGTAGTGAAGACTGTGCCCTGACTTCAGATTGCTCCCTCAGGGACACTGTGTGATTTTGATGTCTGTGGAGTGAACTAGCCTTACTGAGCCCCATTGGCTCCGCAGGGAGACCCCAAACCAGGCTTTGAGGGAAGCCAGGAGCCCTTCCCTGGAGCTGCTGGATGCAGGGACTCAGCCGACCATCCCCTCATCCAGAAGCTCCTGGGGGCCCTGGGCCTCTTATGTCTTCAGGTTCCTCACGTTGAAGGTCCCATTTGCATATCTCAGTGTGTGGCCAAATCTCACTGCACTTCTATTCAATAAATCTCTCTCTCTCTCTCTCTCTCTCTCTCTCTCTCTCTCTCTCTCTCACTCACACACACACACACACACACACACACACACTCTGATGATTTTCTTTGCTATGAAATCCAAATTTGTCCTTCCTCCTGGTACATTAGCACATGTGCAGGGACAACATGTGGATTCTAGGCCTGGGTGTGACTTTCTTTGGAAGCCAATCAAATGCACCCATGATACAAACACAGACTTTAAAGAGCAAGCACTCGTGTGTCTCTGTTCTTGCAGGTCCTGTACACCCAGATGCAGGTTAGAACAGGTCAGGCTTGCTCCTGGGAGTGTCAGAGGTAGGGCTGGGTCACCCCTTTGACTGCAGGGGTGCATTGCTGGGCGTCCCCTGGAGACCCCCCTTAGGAAGCAGGGAATACACCTCAACACTGGGAGGGGAGGAGGCAGCAGCATTGTCAGCTGTGAGGTGAGGCTGCTCTCCCAGGTCACCTGGTGGGCGGGCCCACAATGGACAGGTGAGTTCCTGCTCCTGGTCCCAGAGACTCATTGTGGAACCTGCCCTCCAAGCGTCCACCTGAGACCCTGGGAGGAAGGGAATCTGGAGGCTGACTTTCTGGGAAGGAGCCTGTGAGGTCATGATGTGCTAAGACTGCAGATGGAGGGAGAATCAAAGTGTAGAGCAGTTGTGTCTTGTACTAAATCACTTAACTGTTATTTACCTAATAATGAGAAGAAAGGGCTTTTGAACCCACTGAAGAGACCTGACCATGTGTTTCAATAATAAAGGCCAAGGTGAAACTGCAATTATTCCCTGAGTTCACACCTTACAGCTCATGGAGCAATTCAGCGTCCACACCTTTGAGAACTGCTCCAGTGCAGGACTCCTAACTCAGGAATCTCAGAATCCTCCAGAAGCTGCAATTCTGGAAGCAGAAACGGACCCCTGACCTTCTGTACAAGGGGAGGATCACAGTGGAAACTTCAGTCAATGTGAGAACAAAACCCCACTCTCACTCCTGCTTTGTGCCTATTGACTTGCCCATCATCGCTGGTTGCTGTCCACTCCGAATGCATGAGTCCTTCCCTTTCCCTTATTATTGCAGTTTGGTTGACACAGGAGTCTCATGCCAGGTTTGGTGCTGACGTCTGTCAGCTTTCAAGCCTTGCCCTCTCTCCTCCACTTCTGCCCACATCTGAACATGCGGGTGAGGCAGCCTGGTGGTCTCTCCTCTGCCACTGGAGGGGATCCATCCATTCTAACCCCTGCCCAGCACAGGAACTCCACCAGTCCTCACTCCCTGACACAGCTCACCATGAGCCAGTCCCTCTTCTGGCTCCCTGAGGCCATTGCATCTGCTGGAGAGGCCTCCCTGCCTCCTGAGGCCGAGGTTATGTTAGAGCACAGATCATCTTATCCCCTGGTGTGTGGGCATCCTCAGACTCAGCCTCTAAAGGTGCTATGGGCGGGACCCTGCTGGCCTTTGCACAGAGCCCACAGCCATCATCTCTGTGTGCAGGAGGCTGGGCACTTGCCACCCCATGTCCTCTCTTCTCCATCAGGACTGACCAGCTGTCTGTGCCCAGATCATGATTCTGGAGAAGGTCCAGGAGCCAATGTCACATGAAGAGGAAGCCCAGCCTCCAAAAGGGTTCAGGCTGAGCCTCCCTTTGAGCCTGCACCTGGGCTGCCAGAGCTGATCACTGGGTCTTGCGCGCCCCCTGGTGTCCCAAGCACCCCCTGCATCCCAGCTCTGCTGCCTCCCTCAGGGAGGTTTGTGTCTGGGCTCACACTGAGTTCCCCACACTGTGTCCTGCACAGTAATACAGGGCCATGTCCTCGGTGGTCACAGAGCTCAGCTGCAGGGAGAACTGGTTCTTAGATGTGTCTCTGGAAATAGAGGTTCGGCTCTTGATGGAGGGGCTGTAGTAAGTGTTTCCATTATAAGATATGCACCCCATCCACTCTAGACCCTTCCCAGGAGACTGGCGTATCCAATTCCAGCAGTAACCACTGGTGATGGACAATCCATATACAGCGCAGGTGAGGGAGAGGGTCTGCGAAGCGTTCACCAGTCCTGTGCCCCAACCCTGCAGCAGCACCTGGGACAGGACACCTGGGGACAAGGAGCATCAGTCCTGTCAGTCACCTGCAGTCACAGCCATCCCATGACCCTGTCCAACTCCTGAGACTCACCTTGGAGGGCTGTCAGCAGGCACAGGAGAAGACCCAGCAGTCTCATCTTCTTCTAGACCACAGCTCTGCCTGCCCAGAGACCTCAGATCTCAGTGAGGAGAGAGCTGTGAACCTGCTCAGCCCAGAAGAAGATTTACCCTAAAATTTGAACAAAAATTTGCATGTGGGGCAGCCTTTCCTATAAGTGCAGGGCCTGAGACCAGGCTTCCCTGGTCATTCTGGGATCTCTGTGGGGGCATCTCTTACCCTGACCTCACTCACCATGTAACTCAGGGACAGGGGGACCACATGTGCCATCAAACACATTGGATTTAGGTCAAAGAATGACCTAAATGTTCTTAACATAAGAAGAAATGGTGGACTGGATGAGGAGGTTTCACTTTGAATTTTTCATGCATCTTTCAAACAGGTGTAAAAGGGATTAACGTTTATTCAGATCATTTCTGAATCTCAAAATCTTATTGTATCCACATTTCCAAAGTTTTTGGATCTATTTTATATAAATAATTCCTACCATTGTGAAAAATATAACGATAAAGGGCAGTCACTCTCATTATCTTACATCTTAACTTATGATGTTATTCTGATCTGAGCAACTACCTCCCAAGCACAGCAGGTGGGACATATGTGATTCTTGATGTTGGAAATTCTGTGATTGTGTCTACAGCTTCTTGTGCAAACTATTTGCTATGCAAGCCCATGGCCTATAGCAGAGACCCCTAACTAGTTACTTCAGAAATACTAATGGCTTCAAGTGTATAAAAGAGAAGAAATAAAAGCAGAGATCATGTATGTGTACAACTTAGAACCGTTCATATGTTGTAATGATGATGGAAGGACAATGACCTGTTTCTCAGTCTAGTGTTATCAGTGATGTTGGGGTCCAGAGGGTGGTGAGTGAAGAGAATTCCTACCATAGCATTTATCACAGGAAAGGAAACTTCAACCCCAGGAGGAATCCCTCATTGAAAGCCTCCCTCTGCTCCTCCCCTGGTAGGTCACTGTGGTCATGGGTGCTGGCCTCTCCCACAAACATATAACATCCCTTATGTGTAATTTATACATTCTCATATCATACATGTGACTTAGAAATACATTCCTTATATTTATCTTGCATTTTCATCTGCTCAATTGGATCTTTGATGGGACAAAAGTCGTTAGTTTTAACCAAATCAAATTTAAAAATATTTTCTATAATGAGTCTTATTTGGGGTGATTTTACAAAGAACTCTGATAATGCTGAGCCTCCACTGCCTCCACTGGGTGTCACATACTCTCAGTGCTATGAGCATGATTCCAAGGCAATGACCTTCACCACCAAGGTCTTTATTCTCTAGCTTTGGGGTCACACTACTCTGTTGCCAGCTGAGATTCCCCAGGATGCACCAAGCCTCCCTCCCAGACCTCACCAGCTGCACCTCACACTGGACACCTGCAAACACAAAGACGTCCTGTTCAGGAAACTCTCACATGTCCACAGTTTCTCTCACTCATGTCCACTCACATACTCAGTGTCTCTTGTTCTCTATAAATTTCCTCTTAAAAGAGCCACAAGGAAAACCCAGTTGAGCCCAAACCCCATGATGAGTGGTCTATGTTCAGTTCATATCAGGGAATGGGAACACCTGGGGATCCCAGGGCTGGCCTCCTGTCCCAGAGCTGCAGGGTCAGGGCTGAGCTGTTTTTTTATGAGCAGAGGGTCCCCTATTTGCATGTCCTGTTACTACATAAGTAGTGCTGGAAATGGACTCTAACATTAAAGACATTATCCCAGTGTGTGATATGTCCAAGGCTGCTGTCTGTGAAGAGTTACTCCCCACGTCTGGGCCTGTGCCCTCTCCACTAGTCCCACCTGCTGCAGGAGACCTCCACAGAACCCAGGAGAGAACATTGCTGTACAAGTGAAAAGAGAAGGTTTAAACTAAGAGATGCCTTTGACAGTCAAAATAACAACAAGCAAAAGAAACCAAACCTTAGAACCTGAGAAAGAATTAAAAGTGCAGGAGGTTCATGTTCAGGAGATGGGACGTTCCTTCTGACACTATTTCCCCTACAAAGTGATCAGAGGATGAAATAAGACATGAGTGTGAGCCTAGAGCCAGTGGACCAAGTGTTGAGGGAGAGAGGAACATCTGTTTGGGTCTCTGGGAACCAGAAGCATGAACTATAGAGACACAGACAGAGCTCCTGGGTCCTATTCCTTCAGGGGAGTTTGGTGCTAAAGGTGTGGCAGCTGCATGGGTCTCTCTGTGGTGTTTTTTCTCTAGACTCTTGGAAAACCAGTTTCATACATTGGGTAATAGAACACTCTTAGGCATAACAGGTGTGTTTAGGTGAAGATCTCAGTAATTAATTAGGAGTAATTAACTTTACATCATGAAAATGTTGTGATTGGGAACCTGATTGTAAGGACAGGAAAGGGGCCTTTCTTTTCTTTTGCTGTATACACCACAATTTATGAGAAGTATCTGATAATTAAATCCCAAAATTGTTAGCTTCTCTGATTCAAACAACTCCTCTGTTCAAACTGAGGGATAAGATAAGCTACTCTCAAGGCTGCATTCTTGCATCTCCCCTCCTCCCTGCTGTTTTTAGAACTCAGAGCACATTCACAACAATGATTGTCTAGTGCAGTGGTAGGCAAGCTGTGGCTAGCGAGCCACATGCGGCTCGTGAGCCACAGTTTGCTGCTCTGTTGACTAATGAGTTTGCCGACCACTGCTAGGGAAAAACACTTAAAATATTTTAATAATGTACTAATGTCTTTAACCTGAAGTCAAAACTTCTGGGTAAGGGTAATGCCTTATGCTGTGGTTGGGATGCTCATTAGTCAACAGAGAGGCAAACTGCTGCTTGAGAGCTTCAGTTTCCTAACCACTGGTCTAGTGTAAAGAAAATTCCCTTCACCCCTCCTCTTCAAACAAGCTTCTTTGTGAATTCTCATGCCTTTTGCTCTAAGCATGTTACAGGCTGAAAAATACTAGTAAGTCACCTTTCTAAGGCATTTGTCAGATTGTTTCCTTGAAAGCAAATAAATTGTCACTTTTCAAGACAATCCCCCTGGTATCTGCGCAACTTCAATCCTAAATCCTCCCTTCCCTTTTACCTAGCAACAGCATACATTACTCTTTACAGTAAAAGCTGGATTTTGTTCCTGCCCTATATTGACTACTGATAGACCAGTGTTTTTCCTTTCTGGAAAGTAAAACACTCTTCCTCTCTGTTTCTCTCCATTTAGTTGTGAATTCTTACACAGCACATGTCACCAGCCAAACCCTTACACTGATGTCTGCATGTGACCTTTGGGACCACTGTCACCATGTCCCCACATGATGGAACCTGCACCTGACTCAGTGCCACATTGGGAGGAAGGCTCCCTGGGAACATGATGGGGGATTAACCAAGATGAAGGGCACACAGGTCCAGGGTTCTTGTTTCATTGGGTTGTCATCTCCTTGATGTTAACCCCATTCAAGTTTTCTTTCCTCACTTTCCTCTGAAACAGCCCACATATTTCCTAGAGTCATGAAGACATTTTGTTGAGAGCATATAGGGGCACAAGTTATTTGTGTCTTGGTTTTGTATCTTATGTCTTTCTTGAATTCTAATTTTATTAGCTTCTCTTACAGTTTTTAGAGTTTTCTATGTACAAGATCATGCCATCTGCATACAGATAAGGAGAAACATTTTAACTTGTTTCTTTCTGATTTAGACATTTTAAATTTATTTTTCTTGTCTAATTATTCTGACAAGGACTTCTGGTTTTGACAAATAGAGTAGTCACTGGGGAGCTCTTGTCTTGGTCTTGATATAAGAAAAATAGCTTTGAAATTTTCACTGTGTAGCATGGTATCACTTGTAGTCTCAAATGTGTCTTTTATTATATTGAGGTCTATCACTTCTACACCTAATCTGTTAAGAATTGTAACTCTGAAGGGAGCTTCAATTCTAAAAGTTTTATTCTGTATGTGTTTATATGATGGTATACTTTATCCTTCATTCTGTGAATAAAATGTATCACATTTTCTGATTTACATATGTTGAACTATCCTTGCATGCTGGTATGGTATCCCACTTGATCATAGTAAATGATCCTTTCAATGTGCTGTTAAGTACCTTAGTATATTGCTGAGGGTTTTTGAATTTATGCTCACCAGGAATATTTATCTGTCATTTTTGTGTGTCCTTATGTGGCTTTGGTATCAGTGTAATGGTCACCTTAATAAGTCTGTTTGTCAATGTTGCCTCTTCTTTTAATTCTTGGAATAGTTCAAGAAGTGTTGATTAAAAAGTTATAAATTCTTTTTTAAAATTCTGGTAGAATTCACCATTGAGTCCATTTAGCCCATGTCTATTATCTGTTGGAAGGTTTTCACTAGTACTTCAATTCTTTTTTTTTTTAATTCATAACAATCTAGCAATGTTGGGTTCAATTTCCTAATTTGGGCACCTACCAAGTGGACTGAGGAATACACCTGTTGATATTCACTGTGTGTAGTCAATTTTGAAATAATAGTTGCTTGAAGACCACATATTTATTTCAAATGGCATCCAAGAGAATGAAATATAATCATGTCTTCTTGTACAGAATTCATAAGTACAGTGTATAATGACATGAGCGGTTTTGAATGACTGTTCATGTGTGAAGGCATGACTATTCCAGAAATGAGTGTGCAACTTTGTGTATGTGTGACTGTGCATTGTGACAGTGTGTGTGACTACGTGTGTGTGTGTTTGTGTGTGACTGTTTGTGACTTTGTGTGTCTATGTGACTGTGTTTCTTGAGCAAATAATAAAAGGATAGTTTGGATGCAGCGGGTCCCATGGTTGCTCCTCGGCTTCCAACATGCTCCCGATGCACATCTCACCACAGTGAAGCTAGAAAACCTTGGATCCAGGAGGAAAGCTGGAGGGAGGAGTTTGATGATGCACATCCCAGCCCTCAGGGTCACCTGTCCCCACTGTGGGGCTAGCACTGCTTCCTGCAGGACAGCAGGGGCCCCTCCTGTGGACGGATGTGGAGGCTCCCTGTGTTTGGTGTACTGAGCTGACAGCTCTTCTGGGGTCAATGTGGACCCAGAGAGGATGGGTGAGGTCCCTGAGCCCTGAGTGTGCTCAGGCCTTTCAGCAGAGGGAGGGCTCTGTGATCTCCCTGGAACCAGGAGGGGGAGGCATATGGAGAGTCAGACACTGAGGGTAGCTGTGAGTCTGAGGGATGGAGCAGAGCTGTGCAAACAGTCCAGTCCCCCAGCCTTCCTGGGGACTTCACACTCATCAGGGAAACTTTGAAAAGACAGTGATAAAAGACACTTAGAATTTGCAAAGAAAACTTGGTGAAGCAGAGTCCCTGCCACTGCTAACATGTTTCCTGCAAACAGACAATGTCCCTTCTTCCATGCTGTTTGCATTGAGAATATTAAAAGTAACACTCATCCCTGGAAACAGATGAGAGCTAGAGAGGAAATACTTGCACCCAACAGGAAGGCCTCTTTTCCCCCAACTCCCTCTGCCCCTGCTCCTGGGGCTGCTCTCTGTGCTGTGGATCCTGAGCACCCCCTGATGTCCTAAGCACCCACTGCAGCCCAGCCCTGCTGTCTCCCTCAGGAGTTTTGGCTCACACTGACTTCCTTTCACTGTGTCTCTCACACAGTAATACACGGCTGTGACCTAGGCTCTCAGGCTGTTCATTTGCAGTTACAGCGTATACTTGGTGCTATCCCTGAAGATGGTGAGTCAGCCCTTCACAGAGTCTGGATAGTATGTGCTACCATCAGTATGAGTAATAGCAGAAACCCACTCTAACCCCTTCTTTAGACCCAGTACATCCAATAGCTACTGAAGGAGAATCCAGAGGCTGCACAGGAGAGTCTCAGAGACACCATAGACTGCACCAAGCCTCCCCCAGATTCCACCAGCTGCACCTCAAACACAGATGTCCTGGTTAGGAAACTCTCACACATCCACTATTTCTCTCACTCAAAACAACTCACATACTCAGTGTTGCTTGTGACTAGAGTCACAAGGAAAACTCAGCTGAGACCAAACCCCACTGTGAGTGGTCTGTGTTCAGTCCTGATCAGGGAATGGGAACACCTGGGGATCCCCAGGGTGGGCTCCTGTCCCAGAACTGCAGGTTCAGGGGTGGGCTGGTTTTTATGAGCAGAGGGGGCCATATTTGCATGTCCTGCTACTATATAGGGAGCTTTGGGGTTGGTCACTGACATAAAGGACATGGTTCCAGAGTGTGACATGTCCAAGGGTGCATGTCTATTTGCAATTACTCCCAACTTCTTGGACATGTCCTCCCCAGTGAACCCAAATGATCCAGGTGACCTGTACAAAAATCCAGGAGATAAAATTGTCATAAAAATAAAAAGAAGAACTTTAAAATGAAAGATGCCTTTGACAGTCACCAGTAATGACAATCAATAGAAATCAACCCTCACAACGGAGAAAGAGCTAAAACTGCAGGAGATTCATGTTCAGGAGACAGGAAGTTCCATCTGACACTGTTTCTCCTAAAAAGTGATCAGAGGATAAACTAAGACCAGAGTGTGAGCCTAGAGCTAGTGAACCAAGTGTTGGGGGAGAGCGGAGCATCTGTGTGGGTCCCTGGGAACCAGAAACATGAAATATAGAGACACAGACAAAGCTCCTGGGACCTATTTCTTCAGGGTAGTTTGGTGCTGGATGTGTAGCAACTGCATGGCCTCCTTTGTTGTGTTTACTCTCTAGAGCAGGGGTCCTCAAACTACAGCCTGCGGGCCACATGTGGCTCACCGAGGATGTTTATCCGGCCCGCAGGGTGTTTTTGCCGCCGCTGCCTGTCCTGCTTAGCAGTGGACTCGTCCTGGGCCCACAGCGTGCATGTGTGGAATGTGTGCCACAGTCTCCAACTCCCCTCCTTCTCTCTGAGGGACAGTGAACTGGTCCCTTGTTTAAAAGTTTGAGGACCCCTGCCGAAACCGGTTTGGCTCAGTGGATAGAGCGTCGGCCTGCGGACTGGAAGGTCCCGGGTTCGATTCCGGTCAAGGGCATGTACCTTGGTTGCAGGCACATCCCCAGTAGGAGGAGTGCAGGAGGCAGCTGGTCGATGTTTCTCTCTCATCGACGTTTCTAGCTCTCTATCCCTCTCCCTTCCTCCCTGTAAAAATCAATAAAATATATATATATAAAAAAAAAGTTTGAGGACCCCTGCTAGACTCTGTTGTAGATCCAGTTTCATACATTGGGATGTACAAGAATCTCCATCATGACCCGGTGTGTTTAGGGGAAGATGTGGGTAATGATTTAGGAATAATTAAGTTTAGGTCAGGAAAATGTTGTTATTGGAAACCTTGATGTCTGATGTCAACCTTTGTACCACTGTCACCATGTCCTGACTCTCAGCTTAAGCTCTCCTGTCTATGACCTGTCCTGGGGTGTCTACAGAGGGAATCCTACCTAATAATAGACAAATATGCAAATTGACAGTACCTTCACTATGCCCATGATTGGCCAGGAGGTGCAGGGGGGGCGGGACTCGGGGTGGCCGGGGTAGCTGATTGGGCTGGCAGGACGCTGAGCTGCATTGCCAGCAGCGGCGCGAGCTCAGCGTCTGCGCCATGGCTGTGCTGTGGCACAGAAGGGGCCTCTGGGGCAGCGAGCTCACGTCCCGCCCCGGGGATCATCAAAAGCGGGGGAGCTGGGTGCCTGTCCGCTCAGGCAGCAGGCCTTTCAGAAGCCTCCGCCACGCCGGAGGCTTCTGAAAGGCCTGGTGCACCAGTGATCGAAAGTGAAAGCATGGGAGCTGGGTGCCTGTCCACTCAGGCACCAGGCTTTCAGAAGCCTCAGCTGCGCCGGAGGCTTCTGAAAGGCCTGGTGCACCAGCGATCGAAAGCAAAAATGTGGGAGCTGGGTGCCTGTCCGCTGGGGCACCAGGCCTTTCAGAAGCCTCAGCTGCACTGGAGGCTTCTGAAAGGCCTGGTGCACCAGCAGACAGGCACCCAGCTCCCTGCAATCGAAAGCAAAAGTGTGGGAGCTGGGTGGCTGTCCGCTCAGGCAGCAGGCCTTTCAGAAGCCTCCGGCACCTGGTGCACCAGCAGACAGGCACCCAGCTCCCCGTGATCGAAAGCGAAAGCGTGTAGGGGACCCTACATGTGTATGATTCAATCATGCACTGGGCCCCTAGTGTATATATATATATGTATATATATATACACACACATATATATTCTGAGAGGAAGGGAGAGGGAGAGAGAGATAGAAGCACTAATGATGAGAGAGAAACATTGATTGGCTGTCTCCTGCACATCCCACACTGGAGATCAAGCTTGCAATCCAGGCATGTGCCCTGACTGGAAATTGAACTGTGACCTCCTGGTTCATAGCTGATGATCGCCACTGAGCCAGCTGGCTGTGCCACAGGCAGATATTGATGTGGGAGGGGTGCTGGTGTATGATGGGGGGCATTTGGGGTTTACAGGGTCTGCTCTGCACTTGACCCTGTGGGAGGAGTTGGGGAGAGTTCACAGGGCTCTTGCCACAGAGCTCAGAGTCTGGACAAATCTAGGGAGCATGTGGACAGTGGAATGCAGATTGGGAGCTTTCCATGCTTTTGAATTTTTTTGAATATTTTGAGAGGGAAAGGGGTTAGTTCTCCTTTGGATGGCCTGGTGAAATTCACCTGTGAAGTCATCAGGTGCAGGAATTTTGTTTGCTGGGAGGTTTTTGACTTCTGCTATGATTTCATTAGGTTAATTTGGTCTATTTAGATTTCCTGATTCTTCCTGATTCAGTTTTGAAAGCATATATGATTCTTGGAATTTATCCATTTTGCCCATGTTGTCCACTATGTTGGTATGTAGTTGTTCATAGTAGTTTATTAGAGTCCTTTTATCTATGGTGTTAGTTGCTACTTCTCTTTTATTTTTTATTTTATTTATTTGTCTTCTCTGTATTTATTTCTTGATGAGTCTGTTTAAAAGTTTGTCAATCTAGTTTATCTTTTCAAAGAACCAGCACTTGGTTTCATTGATTTCTTTAGACTATATTTTGTTAATTTCTGCTATGATCTTTATTATTTCGTTTCTTCTACTCCAGGCTTTTTATCCCAGTTCCTTCAGGTGTAGAGTTAGATTGTTAATCTTTGTTCCAGTTCTCTGAGGTGGGCTTGTGATGGTTCAGATTTCCCTCTTATAACTTATTGTGCTGTGTTCCATAGGTTTTTGGTTGTTGTACTCTCATTTTTATTAGTTTTAATGTAACTTTTATTTTTTCCTTGATCTCACTGATAGCAAATTCATTGTTCAGTAGCATGTTCCCTCCCCTCAAGGACATTGTGTGTTTCTCTCTCTCTCTCTCTGTCTCTCTCTCTCTCTCTGTCTCTCTCTCTCTGTGTGTGTGTGTGTGTGTGTGTGTGTGTGTTTCTTGTGGTGATTTCTAATTTCATACAATTATAGTCAGAGAAGATTTAAATCTTTTTTAACTTATTGATATTGTATTGTGTACTAACATGTGGTCTATCCTAGAAAATGTTTCATGTGCACTTGGAAAGAATGTACATTTGGGGTGGAATGCTCTGAAGATATAAATTAAATCAATTTTCTCTAGTATGTGATTGAAGATCTGTGTTTTCTTGATTTCTGTGTTTTGTTGATTTTTTTTTTGTCTGGAAGATCTATCCATTGATGTCAATGGAGTGTTAAAAATCCCCTCATATGAATGTATTACTGTCAATCTCTTCATTTATATCCTTCAAGATTTCCTTTTTAAAAGTGTAGTTTATTGATTTCAGAGAGGGAGAGAGAGAGAGAGAGAGAGAGAGAGAGAGAGAGAGAGAGAGAGAAGAGAGAGAGAAACTTCAATGAGGAGAGAGAATCATTGATTGGCTGCTTCCTCTATACCCACTACTGGGGATTGATCCTGCAATCCAGGCATGTGCCCTGTCTGGGAATCCAACTGTGACCTCCTCGTTCATAGGTTGGTGCTAAACTACTGAGCCACGCTGGCCAGGCTCAAGATTTGCTTTATATATTCAAATGCTCCTATGCTGGGTTTATAAATGTCTAGCAGAGTATATCCTCTTGTTGGATTGCTCCTTTTATTATTATGTAGTCTCTTTCTTTGTCTCTTTATACAGACATTGTTTCAAAGTCTATTTTGTCAAGTACAAGTATTGCTATCCCAGTTTTTTTTTTTTTTTCATTTCCACTTCCATGGAATTTCTTTTTCCATCCCTTTACTTTTATCTCTGTATGTCCTTCATTGTGGAGTGTGTCCCTTATAGACTGCATATAAATTAGGCTTGCTTTCTTGTCTAATCAGCTATCCTGTCTTCTGATTGTAGCATTTAAGCCATTTACACTTAAAGTGATGATTTATTAATACATATTTATTGCCTTTACATACTTTTACCTCTGTATGCTTAATTCTTTTTAATCTTCCTCCTTCTCCTCCTATTTCTTCCAACAGACCCTTTAACATTTTGTGTAATACTGGTTTGGTGGTAACAAACCCCTTTAGCTTTTTCTTTTCTGGGAAAATTTTTATTTGTCCTTCAATTCTAAAATCTTGCTAAGTTAAGTAGTCTTGGTTGTAGGTCTTACTTTTCATCACTTTGAACATTTCTTGCCAATCCCTTCCATCTGAAATATTTCCATTCAGAAGTCAGCTGACAGTCTTATGGGAGCTGCCTTGTAGGTAATTAGCTGCTTTTAAGATCCCCCCTTTGCTGCTTTTAAGATTTTCTCTTTGTCTTTAACTTTTATCATTTAAATTATGATGTGTCTTGTGTGCCTTTTTGGGTTCATCTTATTTGGGACTCTGTGCTTCTTGAACTTGTGTGTCTTTTTTATTATTATTCTTTTTGTTTAAAGTATTACATATGTCTCCTTTTCCCCCTGCCACTTCTTCCCACAAGCACATGGCCTCAACCCCCTAAATCAGTGTCCATTGGTTATTCTTGTATGCATTCATACAAGTCCTTTGGTTAATCTCTTAAACTGCCCCCCTCCCCCCCCCGCCCCACCATCCCTACCTTCCTTCTGAGGTTCGATGCTTCTCTGTCTATTTGTTCATTAGTTTATGTTGCTGATTATATTTCACAAATGAGTGAGATCATGTGATATTTATCTTTCACCCACTGGCTTATTTAACTTAGCATAATGCTCTCCATGTCCATCCATACTGTTGCAAATGGTAACAGTTCTTTGTTTTTTATAGCAGTACTAGAGACCCGGTGCATGGAATTCGTGCATGGGGGAGGTCCCTCAGCTGGACTTGCACCCTCATAATTCTGGGAGCATGCAGAGGATGTCCTACTGATGTCTTAGGCCCACTCCCCGTGGTTCTATGCTCTTTGCAGACCTGCCTGCTCAATGCCACTGCAAGGCTGCAAGGTCCTGTTGTCTGCTCTCTCTGGGGGCCTGCTTGCCCCTTGCCACCACAGCCCAGGACAAGCAGGGCCCTTCTGTCTTCTCACTGCGTCGGACTTCTTGCCCCTCATTGTAAAGAGGGGCAAGCAGTGCTCTGCTGTCTGCTCCCCATGGGGGACTGGGGCACTGCTTGCCCCTCATTCGCACGGAGAGGGCTTAAAGGACTGGGGTACTCTGGTGTTGCTGAGGGGACTGGGCACCTCCATCTTGTGGCTATGGGCACCGGCATCTTTGTCATGAAGTGATGGTCAGTTTGCATATTCTGTCTTTATTAGATAGGATAGCATTCCATTGTGTAAATGTTCAACAGTTTTTTAATCCACTCATCTGCTGATAGGCATTTAAGCCATTTTCACATCTTAGCTATTATAAATTGTGCTGCTATGAACATAGGGGTGCATATTTCTTTTCTGATTGATGTTTTTGATTTTTTTGGATATATTCCTAGAAGTGGGATTACTGGGTCTAATGGGAGTTCTATTTCTAATTTTTTGAGGAAACTACACACTGTTTTCCACAGTGGTTGCACCAAACTGCGTTCCCACCAGCAGTGCATGAGGGTTTCTTTTTCACCACATCCTCACCAGAACTTGTCGTTTGTTGATTTTTTGATCATAGCTATTCTGACAGGTGTGAGATGGTACTTCCTTGTCATTTTTATTTGCATCTCTCAGATTATTAGTGACTTTGAACATGTTTTCATATGTCTCTGGCCTTCTCCCACTGTTCAAAAGTATGACCACTTTTGAAAAGTGTCTATTTAGGTCTTATGCCCAATTTTTTATTGGATTGTTTATCTTCCTTTTGTTAAGATGTATAAGTTCCCTATAAATTTGGGAGATTAGACCCTTATCGGATATAGCATTGGCAAATATATTCTCTCATGCAGTGAGCTTTCTTATTGTTTTGTTGATGGTTTCTTTGCTGTGAAGAATCTTTATATTTTGATGTAGTTCCATTTGCTTATTTTCTCCTTTGTTTCCATTGCCCTAGGAAGTGTATTGGTAAAGATATTACTTTGGCAAATGTCTGAGATTTTGCTGCCTGTGTATTCCTCTAATATTTTTTATGGTTTCCCATCTTACATTTAAGTCCTTTAGCCATTTTGAGTTTGTTTTTGTGTATGGTGTAAGTTGGTGGTCTAGTTTCATTTTTTTGCTTGCATCTGTCCAATTTTCCAAACACGATTTATTAAAGAGGCTGACTTGACTCCATTGTATGCTCTTGCCTTCTTTGTCAAATATTAATTGAACATATGGCTTGGGTAGATCTATGTTCTGTTCGACGTCTGTTCTTGTGCCAGTACCAGGCCATTTTGAGAACAGTGGCTTTGTGATACAGCTTGATAGCTGTCATTCCTCCAATTTCTTTGCTTCTCAGGATTGCTGCAGCTATTTGGAATCTTTTTTTATTATTATTCCAGATGAATTTTTGAAGAGTTTGTATAGGTTTGTGAAATATGTCTTTGGAATTTTAATGGGGATTGCATTGAATCTGTAGTTTTATTAGGGTAGTATGAACATTTTAATGATGTTGATTTTACCAATCCATGAACATTGTATATTCTTCCATTATTTCTCTCTCCCTGTATCTCTCTCTTTTTTTTAAAGTCCTTTAGTTTTCTGAGTACAGGTCTTTTACCTCCTTAGTTAAGTTTATTTCTAGGTATCTTAATTTTTTTTTTTTTGTGCAATGGTAAATGGGAATATTTTTGCTTGTTTCTTTTTCTGTGAGTTCATTATTGGTGTATAAAAAAGTCATAGATTTCTGAGTGTTAATTTTGTATTCTGCTATATTGCCAATTTCATTAATTAAGTCTAGTGGTTATGATGAAGTCTTTTATTTATTCTTCTTGTCTGATTGCTATGGCTAGTACTTCCAGTACTGTGTTGAACAGGAGTGGTGGGGATGGGCATCTCTGTCTTGTTCCTGTTCTTAGAGGAAATGGTTTGAGTTTTTTCCCATTTATTGTGATGTCAGTTGTAGGTTTGTCATGTAAGGCTTTTATTATATTGAGGTATGATCCCTCTATTGCCACTTTGCTGAAAGTTTTTATCAGGAAAGCATGTTGGGTTTTGTAAAATGATTTTTCTGCATCAATTGATATGATTATGTTATTTTTTTTTTTTTCATTTACTTTATATTTCTTTATTGATTAAGGTGTCACATATTTGTCCTCATCCCACCAATTCCATCCCACCCCTCTCCCCACGCATGCCCCAATCCCCTGTTGAACTCAACCGTTGGATAGGCTCATATGCGTGCACACAGGTCCCTTGGTTGAACTCTCCCCCTCCCCCTACCCTCCCCCTACCTTCCTCCATCCTCCCTCTGAGGCCCTATAGTCCGATCGATGCCTCCTTGCTTCTGGTTCTGTTCTTGTTCCTCAGTCTATGTTGTTCATCATTTCCCCTAGATGAGCGAGATCATATGTCACTAGATATATACTAACAAGAACTAAATGTGAGACGAGCAATAATAGTTATGCTGACAGGCAAATGAATCAATCTGTAGTGAGCTTCCCCCTGGACCAACAGTTCTTTTGAGACCCAATTTCAATGTCCAGTAGTTCCTTATGTGTACATGTCAGCCCTGACCCCTCAGCTCTGGATGGTGGACAAATGGTGGTAATGGAGGTCCGACTCCCTCTGGCTTGGTCTCGGCCGAACCCAGGGGCACGGCGTCACCCGGATTAAGGGGCACGTGGCCTCACCCATACACAAGGGGCGCGTGGTCTCACCCGGGCCTGGGACCCAGCCTCACCCGGATGGATCCAGGGGCGCATGGCCTCACCCGGACCAAGGATCTGGCTTCACCCGTACCCAGGGACGCTTGGCCTCTCCCAGACCCAGGGGCACGTGGCCTCACCCGGGCTTAGTTGCACAAGGCCTCACCTGGATCCAGGGACCCATGGTCTCTCCCGGACACAGGGACGCTTGGCCTCTCCCAGACCCAGGGCCACTTGGGCTCACCCGGGCCTAGGTGCACGAGGCCTCACCCGGATCCAGGGACGCATGGTCTCACCCAGACCCAGGAACGTTTGGCCTCTCCCAGACCCAGGGCCATTTGGGCTCACCCGGGCCTAGGTGCACGAGGCCTCACCCGGATCCAGGGACACATGGTCTCACCCGGACCCAGGGACGCTTAGCCTCTTCCAGACCCAGGGTCACGTGGCCTCACCCGGGCCTAGGTGCACGAGGCCTCATCCGGATCCAGGGACACATGGTCGTACCCGGACCCAGGGACGTTTGGCCTCTCCCAGACCCAGGGCCACTTGGGCTCACCCGGGCCTAGGTGTACGAGGCCTCACCCGGATCCAGGGACACATGGTCTCACCCGGACCCAGGGACGCTTGGCCTCTCCCAGACCCAGGGCCACTTGGGCTCACCCGGGCCTAGGTGCACGAGGCCTCATCCTGATCCTGGGACGCATGGTCTCACCCGGACCCAGGGACGCTTGGCCTCTCCCAGACCCCGGGGCACGTGGCCTCACCCGGGCCTAGGTGCACGAGGCCTCACCCGGATCCAGGGACACATGGTCTCACCCGGACCCAGGGACGCTTGGCCTCTCCCAGACCCAGGGCCACTTGGGCTCACCCGGGCCTAGGTGCATGAGGCCTCACACGGATCCTGGGACACACGGTCTCACCCGGACCCAGGGACGCTTGGCCTCTCCCAGACCCAGGGCCACTTGGGCTCACCCGGGCCGAGGTGCACGAGGCCTCACCCGGATCCAGGGACACATGGTCTCACCCGGACCCAGGGACGCTTGGCCTCTCCCAGACCCAGGGCCACTTGGGCTCACCCGGGCCTAGGTGCACGAGGCCTCACCCGGATCCTAGGACACATGGTCTCACCCGGACCCAGGGACGCTTGGCCTCTCCCAGACCCAGGGCCACTTGGGCTCACCCGGGCCTAGGTGCACGAGGCCTCACCCGGATCCAGGGACACATGGTCTCACCCGGACCCAGGGACGCTTGGCCTCTCCCAGACCCAGGGGCACGTGGCCTCACCCGGGCCTAGGTGCACGCGGCCTCACCCGGATCCAGGGACACATGGTCTCACCCGGACCCAGGGACGCTTGGCCTCTCCCAGACCCAGGGCCACTTGGGCTCACCCGGGCCTAGGTGCACAAGGCCTCACCCGGATCCAGGGACACATGGTCTCACCCGGACCCAGGGACACTTGGCCTCTCCCAGACCCAGGGCCACTTGGGCTCACCCGGGCCTAGGTGCACGAGGCCTCACCCGGATCCTGGGACACTTGGTCTCACCCGGACCCAGGGACGCTTGGCCTCTCCCAGACCCAGGGCCACTTGGGCTCACCCGGGCCTAGGTGCACGAGGCCTCACCCGGATCCAGGGACACATGGTCTCACCCGGACCCAGGGACGCTTGGCCTCTCCCAGACCCAGGGCCACGTGGGCTCACCCGGGCCTAGGTGCACGAGGCCTCACCCGGATCCTGGGACACATGGTCTCACCCGGACCCAGGGACGCTTGGCCTCTCCCAGACCCAGGGCCACGTGGGCTCACCCGGGCCTAGGTGCACGAGGCCTCACCCGGATCCAGGGACACATGGTCTCACCCGGACCCAGGGACGCTTGGCCTCTCCCAGACCCAGGGCCACTTGGGCTCACCCGGGCCTAGGTGCACGAGGCCTCACCCGGATCCAGGGACACATGGTCTCACCCGGACCCAGGGACGCTTGGCCTCTCCCAGACCCAGGGCCACTTGGGCTCACCCGGGCCTAGGTGCACGCGGCCTCACCCGGATCCAGGGACACATGGTCTCACCCGGACCCAGGGACGCTTGGCCTCTCAGACCCCGGGGCACGTGACCTCACCCAGGCCTAGGTGCACGAGGTCTCACCCGGATCCAGGGACACATGGTCTCGCCTGGACCCAGGGGTGTGTGGGCTCTCCCAGACCCATGGGCGCTTGGCCTCGCCCGGGCACGGGATCCAGCGTCATCCGGGTCCAGGGGCACATGGCCTCACCCGGACCCGAAGTCCGGCCTCACCTGGACCCAGGGGCATGTGGCCTCACCTAGACCCAGGGACGTGAGGCCTCACTTATACCCAGAGGCGTGTGACCACACCCTAGCCCAGAGGCGTGCAACCCCGCCCGCACCCGGGTCTCAGCGGGGCCCCGTCTTCCCAATCCCAATTCCTGCCGGTCAATCCCCCCTCAGCAATTCCCCTGGCCATCCTTCCGGAGCTCCAGTATGGCTGCTGCAGAACTCGTCGGGCAGCGGCTCGGCGAAGCTCCGGTGCACCCGGTGCATGGCGGTGGGCCGGTCTGGCGTCGCTGCGTCGGCCCTTGGGTCTGCATCGGTGGCCGGTCGCCGAGCATGCGCACCTGGCCGCTTCCGGGGCTTTGAGATTCTTGACGGACTCGGAGGTCAGCAAGCGCGGAGTCTCCCACCCCATGTCTCATAGGGGCTCGTCTGTCCGTGCTTGGCTGCCAGTGGAGCCGTCCCCTCAGCCGGAGACCGCCGGGGGAACTGCGCCGAGCACGTTCCAGGCCGCTGTTGTATCGCCTGAGCCATAGTTCTTTTGTGTCACCTGAGCCGTAGTTCTTAAAGTGTGGTGTTTGGGTCACCGGCATCAGCATCATCCCACATACCCCTCTTTTATTCTAGTTGTAGAGCATCTACTCAGCCAGCCCTATGGTGGTCTTGGATGGTGTGTGCTCTGCTCTCTTGTCGTAGTCTCAAAGTTGTTGTGGTAGGCAACAATCAGGCTTCCGCCCTATGCCTCCATCTTGGTCCTCCTTTGTATAGTTAAGTCTTGATTGTTGTTGGTGTCACTGGGGGGGCTCTCTTTGTCTATAAAGGAAGAGTTGCTGTGCAGGAGACACGTTTATGGGCCGGGTCTTGGTGCAGCAAAGCTTTGGCGCTCACTGAATATTCCTGTTGAATGTGTCCCTTATGCACGTGGTTGAAATCTGGTGTCATCTCCCACAGACCACTAGATGCCCTCGTTTCTGGGTCTCCAATGGGGTGTAGATCAGCTACTGCCTTAGGCACTCAGCAAGGATTACAGCAAAAACTGTAGTTTCTTCCTCCTGTCTGAGTGGCCCTGGAGCAGTCCGACTAGAACAGCAGTTCATCTGGTCCTCTGCCAGAGAGCAGGCCACCCACATGCATAAGCCGTTGCTTGGGGCGCAGGTGTGCCTGTAAGACTTGCGGGGCAGGTCTTCAAAACGTGCGGGGCGGGTCCCAGGGCAGGGCGGGGTCTCAGGGCGTCAACAGGCCATGGTGTGGCGAGCCGCGATGGCTGTGAGTCTGGTCCTTCTGCCTTCCACGTATCTAAGTCCCCTCGTTCCGCACTCCAGCGCAGCAAACACTGATTGCTGGGCGCACCTTCGCACGAGTCCCGCCTCTCCCCGCAGGCATCTGGGTCTCCCGCGGTTCGCCAGAAGATGGATTTCAGGGTGATGGAGAGCTAATCTCCCCTAGGTTTGGAACAAAAGCCCCTTTCCCCCGCCACCAGCCAAACCCACGCGCCTCCACACCTCATCCCCTCCGATTTCGCTGGGTGCGAGGCAACAGAACAGCCTTTAACCTCCGCCGCCATCTTTTTCAAACTTCCCAATTTGTACTTCTTAATCCCTTCATTTCAGTCAACTCTACTGAAGTCTAGCGCCGCCGGGAGGTGCATGGAGAGGGCGCCCGGGCCTCCGTCCGGTGCACGGTGCGCGCGTCCCGCGGAACCAGGCGCGCGAGGGCTGCGCGGCGGGGACAGGCGCTGGGCGGCCGCCGAGCTCCAGGCACCGCCATCGCCGCGTTCCGGGCGTCGCCGCCGCGGCGTCCCCCCAAATTGTACTTCTTAATCCCTTCAATTCAGTCAACTCTACTGAAGTCTAGCGCCGCCGGGAGGTGCACGGAAAGGGCGCCCGGGCCTCCTTCTGGTGCGCGGTGCGAGCGTCCCGTCCCGCGGAACCAGGCGCGCGAGGGCTGCACGGCGGGGTCGGGCGCTGGGCGGCCGCCGAGCTCCAGGCACCGCCATCGCCGAGTTCCGGGCGTCGCCGCCGCGGCGTCCCCCCAAATTGTACTTCTTAATCCCTTGAATTCAGTCAACTCTACTGAAGTCTAGCGCCGCTGGGAGGTGCACGGAGAGGGTGCCCGGACCTCCGTCCGGTGCGCGGTGCGCGAGTCCCGCAGAACCAGGCGCGCGAGGGCTGCGCGGCGGGGTCGGGCGCTGGGCGGCCGCCGAGCTCCAGGCACCGCCATCGCCGCGTTCCGGGCGTCGCCGCCGCGGCGTCCCCCCAAATTGTACTTCTTAATCCCTTGAATTCAGTCAACTCTGCTGAAGTCTAGCGCCGCTGGGAGCTGCACGGAGAGGGCGCCCGGGCCTCCGTCCGGTGCGCGGTGCGCGCGTCCCGCGGAACCAGGCGCGCGAGGGCTGCGAGGCGGGGTCGGGCGCTGGGCGGCCGCCGAGCTCCAGGCACTGCCATCGCCGCGTTCCGGGCGTCGCCGCCGCGGCGTCCCCCCAAATTGTACTTCTTAATCCCTTGAATTCAGTCAACTCTACTGAAGTCTAGCGCCGCCGGGAGGTGCACGGAGAGGGCGCCCGGGCCTCCGTCCGGTGCGCGGTGCGCGCGTCCCGCGGAACCAGGCGCGCGAGGGCTGCGCGGCGGGGTCGGGCGCTGGGCGGCCGCCGAGCTCCAGGCACCGCCATCGCCGCGTTCCGGGCGTCGCCGCCGCGGCGTCCCCCCAAATTGTACTTCTTAATCCCTTGAATTCAGTCAACTCTACTGAAGTCTAGCGCCGCCGGGAGGTGCACGGAGAGGGCGCCCGGGCCTCCGTCCGGTGCGCGGTGCGCGCGTCCCGCGGAACCAGGCGCGCGAGGGCTGCGCGGCGGGGTCGGGCGCTGGGCGGCCGCCGAGCTCCAGGCACCGCCATCGCCGCGTTCCGGGTGTCGCCGCCGCGGCGTCCCCCCAAATTGTACTTCTTAATCCCGTGAATTCAGTCAACTCTACTGAAGTCTAGCGCCGCCGGGAGGTGCACGGAGAGGGCTCCCGGGCCTCAGTCCGGTGTGCGGGGCGCGCGGCCCGCGGCGCCCGGCGCGCGGGGGCGGCGCGGCGGGGACGGGTGCTGGGAGCCCGCCGGGCTCCGGGCGCCGCCGCTGTGGCGGCGTCCCCAGCGTCCCGGGCCGGGCGGCCTGCGGGGGCGGCGGAGTTGCGAAAGTGAGTGAGTTTCCCAGGGTTTCGCCCGGAATGGGGTTCAGTGCAATCGGAGCCGACGCTCAGCGCACTCCGGAGCCTTTATCTCCTTCCTGCCAGTGAACGCCGGCCAGGTCCTCAGCCGCCCCTTCCTCTCCGGTTCCATCCTCCCCGCAGGCGCGTGTGCTCGTGTCTCCGCCCGTTTCTCCATACCTCAGGCTTTTACGGCTTCCCCGACTGTCCCCGTGGCCTTCTCCTTCCCCCCAGCTGTGGGCATTTCAGTCCACCAACTTTCCTGTGATTCTGGACGATGTCCATTCTGACCTCTAGTTGTATTTTTGAAATTGTTGTGCCCGGCTGCAGGTTAGGTGTTTAACCTATGGCGCCATCTTGGTTCTCCCCCATGATTATGTTATTTTTTGTTTCTCAATTTGTTTATGTCATGTATCACGCTTATTGATTTTCAGATATTGTACCATCATTGCATCCCCAGAATAAATTCTGTTTGGTCATGGTGTATGATCTTTCAAATGTAATTCTGGACTTGGTTTGCTATAATTTTGTTGAGAATTTTAGCATGTATGTTCACCAGGGATATTGGCCTATAATTCTCTTTCTTTGTAGTGTCTTTATCTGATTTTGGTATTAGGGTAATGCTGACTTCATAAAAAGAGCTTGGAAGTGTTTCTTTCTCTTGAGTTTTGTCAATAGTCTGAGGAGGGCAGAATTTAGTTGTTCTTTAAATGTTTGGTAAAACTGACTTGTGAAGGTGTCTGCACCAGGGCTTTGTTTTCTGAAAGTTTTTTGATTACTGCTTCAATTTATTCTATATTTATCAACCTATTCAGATTTTTAAAAAATTAAAAATTTTTAAATTTTTAAAATTTTTCCTGATTCAGTTTTGGAAGGTCATATTTTTCTAGGAAGATGTTCATTTCTTTTAGATGGACAAGTTTGTTGTAATGCATTGTTTATAGTATTTATTTTATTTGTTTTACAATCCTTTGTATTTTTGTGGGGCCTGTTGTTATGTCACCTCTTTCATTTCTGATTTTATTTATTCAGGTCTTATCTCTTTGCTTCTTGCTGAGTCTGGATAGAGGTTCAACAACCTTGTTTATCCTTTCAAAGAACAAGCTCTTTGTTTTATTGATTGTGTGTGTGTGTGTGTGTGTGTGTGTGTGTTGTGTGCGTGCGCGGGCGCAGTTATTTGGTCAATATCTCATTTAGCTCATTTGTTTCCACTTTGATCTTTATTATTTCCTTCCTTATGTTCTATCTCGGATTTTCTTGTTCCTCTTTCTAATTCCTTAAGTTGTTGTGTTAGATAATTTATTACCAGTTTATCTTTTTTCAGGAATGCCTGTAATGCTATGAACTTCCCTCACAGGACTGCTTTCACTGTGTCCCATTGATTTTGGATTGTTGTGTTTTCATTGTCATTTGCTTCTAGGTGTTTTTAATTTATGTGATCTCTTTTGTAACCTAATAATTGATTAATAACATACTATATAGTCATCAAATGTTATAATTTTTATTGCTTTTATTATAGTTGATTTTTAACATTATTCCATTGTGATCTGAGAAAATGCTTCGTATGATTTCAATCTTCTAGAATCTGAAGAGACTTTGCCTGTGTTCCAGTATCTGGTCTATCTTTGAAAATGTCCCATATGCACTTGATAAGAATGTATATTCCATAGCTTTAGGGTGAAATGTTCTGAAAATGTCATGGAATCTGAGGTACAGTTGTTGAAAACACCTGATCTAGTGAGTCATTTAGGATTGCTATTTCTTTTTTTTTCATATTTCTAAGTTTATTTTATTTTTTATTTTTTATTTTTTTATCTAGAGGATCTATCAGTGATGTTAATGGGGTATTAAAGCCCCCTACTATGACTGTATTGCACTCAGGTTCTCCCTTGATATTTTTCAGAAGTTTTTTTTTTTTTTTTTTTTAACGCATTTGGGTGCTCCTGCATTGAGTGTATATGTGTTTACCAGAGTTATATCATTGTGTTGTATCAATCCTTTAAGCATTATGAAGTGGCCTTCTTTATTTCTTGTTATAGCCTTCATTTTGAGGTCTATTTGTCAGATATAAGTATTGCCACACCAGCTTTTCTTTTTTTTTTTTTTGTCATTTTCATTTCCGTTTGCCTGAAAAATATTTTCCTATCCCTTCACTTTCATTCTGTGTGAGTCCCTTATTCTGAGATGGGTCTCTTGTAGACAGCATATATATGGGTCATGTTTTATTATACATTCAGCCACTTTATGTCTTTTGATTTGATCATATAACCCATTTATGATTAAAGTTATTATTGATAGGTACATGTTTGTAGCCATTTTTATTCTTTATGCCTGAGTTCCTTCTTCCCTTTCTATTTCATCTTTTTACAATAGTCCCTTTAGTATTTCTTGCATTGATGGCTAAACTTTCTTAGCCTTTTTATGTCTGCAAAGCTCCTTATTTCCCCTTCTATTTTGAATGCTAGCCTTGCTGGATAGGGGGTTATTAGATTCAGTCCTTTGCTATGCAACACTTTGTATACCTCTTTCCATTCCCTTCTAACTTGATGTGTTTCTGATAAGAAATCATTTGATAATGTAATGAGAGAACCCTTGTAGATAACTCTCTGTCTCTTTGTTTCAGCCTTTAACCTTTTGCACTAGGATGTTGAGTGTGACTCGACACGGTTAGCATTAGAATAAAGGAATCGAGAAAAAAGCAAGCGCGTGCAAAGGGTTAAGATTCTCTCTTTGTCATTAACATTTGCCATTGTAATTATGACATGTCTTGGTGTGGGTCTTTTTGAGTTCATCTTGTTTGGGACTTTCTGTGCTTGTGTGACCTTTTCTTCCCCAAATCAGGGAAGTTTTCTGTCACTATGTCCTCAAATAGGTTTTCTAATTCTTTCTGCTCTTCTTGTCCTTTACCAGACACATATGTTGTATGGATATAGGATAATACTATACCTATTATATGGATTTTTCTTCACTTCATGTTGCCCAAAACCTTCCTTAGGCTTTCCTCACACTTTCTAATTTTTTTCTCCAAATGCTGTTCAGATGAGGTGTGTTTTCTACCATGTCTTCTAACTTGCTAATTCAGTCCTCTGCATCTCCTAGTCTACTCTTGAAATATACAATTGTGTTTTTATTATAGATATATCATTCTTGATTTCCTCTTAATTCTTACATAAGTGTTTGATTTTCTTATCCAACCAGTTTAGAAATTGTAGGTTCCTTACTGTGAATTTTTCTCTGACATATTACCCACCTCCATTTCATTTAGTCCTTCCCCAATTATGCCTTTTCTTTCCTTTTTTGGGTTGTTACTCTATCTGCCCATTTTTGCTCTCACCAAGGGTCCAGGCACTAAGTTTGTATTAGGCCTGTGGCTCAAACAGCGGGCTTTGTGGGAGGGTTGTGCACTCTGAGTATCACTGGAGATTGCAAGCATCAGGGAGCATGGAGCTTGTGGCTGAAGATTCGGTCTTGGCGGGAGGGGATCACACTCAGGACTCACATCAGCCTGCAGCTGGAAAGGCTGGAGTCCCGGAGTTTGTGGGTCTGCAGATGAGGTAGCAGGCCTTTGGCTATAGTTTCTGTAGAGTCCGATATGGTGTCTGAGGCCAGTCTGGGTGGTGGTGAGACTGGTCTCCTAGTCACAGCAGCTCTCCCCTTCAAGATAGTGTGGTTTCTCTTGTGTGCCCTTTTCCTTCAGCAGTTTAGAGAAATTTTCAGTCATTATTTCATCAAATAGGTTCTTGATCACTTGCTCTGTGTCTCCTCCTTCTGATACTACTACTATGTGGATGTTTTATTCAACATTATCCAAAAGTTTCCTAAAACTATCCTCATTCTTTTCAATTATCTTTTCTTCTCTGATTGTGCATTTTCCCTACTTTTACTTTCAAAAGTAAAATGAATCAATCCTCTGCTTCATCCAATGTACATTTTATTCCTTCCAGTGTATTATTGATGTTAGATATAATATTCTTAATTTCTGATAGGTTTTTCTTCATAGTTTCTATGTAATTTTATATGCCATCGTAGTTCCAACTAAGTTACCTGAGCATCCATATAACCATTAATTAGAACTCTATGTCTGATAAATTGATTACTTCCATTGAATTTAGTTCATTTTCAGGAGATTCCTCTTATTTGTTCTGGGGCCTGTTTCCTTGTCTCCCCAATATGGCTGTCTCTGTATTCCTTTCTATGTATCAGATAGAACTGCTATGCCACCGATTCTTTGAGCGAGGCCTTATGTAGTAGATGTCATGTGAGCTCCATTGGTGCAGTCTCCTTTATGTCTTGAACTGGATTCTCTAGGTTGTCCTTATTGTGTGTTATGTGAACCCTCCTGTTGTAATTGGGTCTTGGTTTCTGTTGACCCATTCATGGTTAGTATTGACCTTCCGACTGGCTGACTGTGAGGCACAAACCAGACCATATCATGGAATCTGAGGTACAGTTGTTGAAAACACAAAACCATGTAATAGAAAAACAAAACAAAATAGCAGCACAACCAAATCAACAACAAATATAAGAAAAAAAATTCCATGGAAGTGGAAATGAAAAAAAACAAAAGCCCACCTCAGCTGTACCTCACACTGGACACCTGCAAACACAAAGATGACCTAGACAGGAAACTCTTACATGAATACTGTTTCTCTCACTCATGTCCACTCACATACACAGTGTTTCTTGTTCTCCACAATGTACCTCTTAAAAGAGCAACAAGGAACACCCAGCTGAGCCGAAACTCCATGGTGAGTGGTCTGTGTTCAGTCCTCATCAAGGAATGGGAACACCTGGTGATCCCTGGGCTGGGCTCCTGTCCAGAGCTGCAGGGTTAGTACTCCTACTTTATAGGGAGCTCTGGTGTTAGATTTGCTCTCCCCACTGGACCCAACTGCTACAGTGGACCTGTATCAAGATCCAGGTGAGAAAGTTTCCATAAAAAGAAAGGGAGAAGCGTTCAAAATGAGAGATGTCTTTGGCAATCACCAGTAATGACAACCAAGTCAAAGCAACCTTCATAATAAAAGAAAGAAGTAAAAGTGCAGAAGGTTCATGTTAAGGAGATGGGAAGTTCCATCTGACACTATTTCCACTACAAAGTGATCTGAGGATAAACTAAAACCAGAGTGTGAGCCTAGGGCTAGTGGACCAAGTGTTGGGGAGAATAGGGGGGTCTGTGTGGGTCCCTGGAAAACAGAAGCATGAACTACAGAGACCCAGATAGAGCTCCTGGGTCCTATTCCTTCAGACGAGTCTGGTGCTGAGTGTGTTGTAAGAAAACATGAACTGGTTAGACAACAAGGAGATGACAATCCAATGAAACAGGAATTCTGGACCTGTGTGTCCTTGGTCTTGGTATTAAATCTAGACTCTGTTGTGGATCCAGTTCCATACATTGGGATATAGAAGAATCCCCATCATTTTCATCCAGATGAAAATGTCAGCAATAATTTAGAAATAATTAACTTTTGGACATGAGAATGTTGTGATTTGAAACCTGATTGTAATGAATGGAAAAGGGCCTTTCTTTTTCTTTGCTGTGGCCACCATAATTTATGAGATGCACCAGATAATTAAACCTCAAAATTGTTAGCTCCTCTGATGCAAACAGCCCCTCTGTTCAAACTGTGGGAGAAGATAAGCTATTCTCAAGGCAGCATTCTTGCATCCCCCTCCTCTCTGCTATTTTCAGATCTCTGGGATAAATCACACCAATGAGTCTCTAGTTAATAGAAAGTTCCCTTCACCCCCAATCCAAAAAGCCTCTTTGTAAAATCCTCATACCTTTTTCTTTAAGCATGTTTTACAAGCTTAGGATGAATACAGATCAGACACCTCCCTAAGACATCTGTCAGACTGTTTCCTTGAAAACAAATAAACTGTCTCAACTTCATCCCTAAATCCTTCTCCCTTCCACTTCACCTAGCAACAGCAGACATTACTCTTTAAAGTAGAGGCTGTGTTTTGTTCTTTCCCTGTATTGACTAGTGATACACCAGCCGTTTCCTTTTCTGGAATGTGAAATATTATTCCTTTCTGTATCTCTCCACTTAGTTGTGAATTCTTGCACAGCATGAGTCCCTAGCCAAACCCTAACACAGATGTTTGCAAGTGACCCTTGGGAACCTTATCACCATGTCCCCACATTATGGGGGTCAAATGGAACCTGTACCTGATTCAGTCACACATTGGCAGTAAGCAACCCTGGAACATGATGGAGGAACTAACCAAGACATGTCCAGAGCTCTTGTTTCATTACATTGTCATCTAGTTGTTTAGCCAGTTCAAGTTTTCTTCCCTCACTTCCCTCACTTTGAAGACACTTTGTTGGGAATGTGCAGGAGCAAAAGTCATCCAAGTGTTGGCTTTGTATCTTACATCTTTTCTGAATATTAGTTATATTGGCTTCTAGTACAGTTTTTTAGGATTTTCTATGTACAAAATCATGTCATCTTCATACATATAAGAAAAAAAAACATTTTAACTTGTTTCTTTCTGATTTATACATTTTAATTTTTTTTTTTCTTGTCTAATTATTCTGAAAAGGACTTCTAGTTTTGACATATAAAGGAGGTTATATGGGAGCCTTTGCCTTGGCCCCAGTGTAAGAATAAAAGCTTTGAAATTTTCTTATGTAGCAGGAAGTCACTTGTTGGCATCTCAAATGTAACCTTTATTATATTGAGACCTATTAATTCTACAACTATCTGTTAAAAACTATAATTATGATGGATTTTCAATTTTAAAGAGTTTATTCTGTATCTATTTATATGATGGTATGCTTTACCCTTCATTCTGTGGATGAGATATATCACAGTTACTGGTTTACATATGTTGAACCAACCTTGCATGCTAGGATTGTATCCCACTTGATCATGTTAAATGATCCTTTCAATGTACTGTTAAGTTTGCTAGTATATTGTTGAGGGTTTTTGCATGTATGTTCCTCAGGGATACTGACCTGCCATTTTTGTATATTTTTACTTGGCTTTGATATGAGTGTAATGGTCACCTCAATAAATCTGTTTGGAAGGTGTTGCCTCTTCTTTTAATTCTTGGTAGAGTTCAAGAGTTGATTAAGGCAGACCCTCAGACCCTGGTACCTCCACCACCAAAGGTGCACCACTCAGCAGCAGTAAGTGCAACTTCCCCCTCCCAAATGGCAGAACTCTGGACACCACATTCATGCATTCCCAGTGTGCAGGCATCCAGGGCACACCACTCCATAGGCAGCCCCTGGGAGCCACTGGGATCCCCTGCTGGGTGTGATTTTTGTACAGACAAGGGCGTGCTGCCCCACAGTAGAAATTTGAAACTTCCTCTTCCTGAATAACTGCCCAGGGACATCCCAGCTGTGCAACTTCAGTGTCAGGGCCCCTCAGAGTCTGTCACTGCTCTGCTCAGGCAAATACACCTCTACAGTTGCACATTTTCAGCGAACAGGCCCCCTGAGCCTATCTACCCATAGGGCACTCTGGGGAGCAGCTGTGAGACTCTGCTGGATGTGATTCTGCACAGACAAGGACACACTGCCCCACCTTAGAACTTCTGAATTCCCTCTTCCTATATAACTGCCCACTGTCACCCCAGCTTCTCAACCTCAGTGCCAGGGCCCCTGAAAGTGTTTCAGAGCTCTGCGCCAGCAAATTCACCTTCACAGTCCCGCATTTTCAACAGGCAGGCACCTGAGTCCATCTATCCACAGGGCTCTCATGGGAGCCGCTGTGAGCTCTCCCTGGGTGCGATCTTGGACAAACAGGTACGCACTCCTCCCACCCCCAGGCAGTAGAAATTCTGAATTTACTAATCCTGGATACCTGCCCACAGACGCCTCGTTTATGCAGCTTCAGTGCCAGGGCCCTTCAGAGTGCTTTAGTGCCTCTCCCTGGCAAATGCACCTCAGGTGCTCTGTGAGCTGCCACTGGTAGTGCATGCATATACACCACAGGTGCAGCAGCAAAATCTGAATCTGCCCACCCCACAACTACAGAACTCTGGACACCACAGTCATGCCTTTCCAAAGCACAAGTCCTCTGAGCCCCATTGCCCCAACAGATGGTCCCTGGGGGCCGCTGTGAGTCCCTGCTGGGCAGGTGTGATTTCAATGAAGGGTGCAAGACAGAAAAAATTGGGACAACCCCCTCCATGGCTGCTGACTTCTAAAAACCACAGTTGTGCCTTTCTAGCTTGCAAGCCTACATCAAGAGAACCCTAATAGCGCAAGTAGGGAGCTACACTAGATTACTAAGACCAGGAGACCTGAGAGATCACACCAGTAGCATCATCCCCAAAAGAATCTGGGTAGCAAAGCAATCAGACCTACAATTAAAACACTACAGCAAAACATGGGAAGATAAAAAAGCAATCCCCAAAGGAAAGGAAAAGAGGAATCACCAGAAAGGGAGTTAAATGAAATTGAGGCTAGCAACATACCAGAGAAAGAATTCAGAGTAATGATTATAAGGATGCTCAAATAACTGGATGACAAATATACACAACTCAATGAGAATTATAAGGAGCTGAATGAGAATGTCACCAACATGAAAAGGAACAAACAGGATATGAAGAATGACATAGCTGCAATAAAGAATACAATGGAAGGCTTAAACAGTAGACTAGAAGTGGCTGAGGATCACATCAGCGAATTAGAAGACAAGGTAGGAAAAACCACACAAACATAGCAGCAACTGGAAAGAAGACTTAAAAATCAAGAGGAAAGCCTAAGGGAGCTTTGGGACAACACAAAACAAAACAACATTAGCATAATAGGGGAACCAGAAAGAGAGGAAGAGAAGCAAGGAATAGAAAACCTGTTTGAAGAAATAATGGCAAAAAACTTCCCTGATATTGGCAAGAAAAAACAAACAAACAAAAAAAGAAAGAAAAAAAAAAAACTATGCAAGTCCAAGAAGTACATAGAGTCCCAAACAAGATGAACCCCAAAAGACCGATGCCAAGACACATCATAATTAAATTGGCAAACACCAACAACAAAGTAAGAATATAAAAGGCTGCCAGAGAGAGACAGAAAATTACCTACAAGGGATCTCCTATTAGAAAATCAATGTATTTCTCAACCAAAACACTATAGGACAGAAGGGAATGGAATGAAATTTACAAAGTGATGCAAAGCATGGGACTGAACCCAAGAATACTATACCCAGCAAGGCTATCATTCAAAATTGAAGGTGGAATCAGGAGCTTCACAAACAAAAAAGGGCTGAGAGTTCATCACTACCAAGCCAACAATGTAAGAAATGCTAAAGAGACTGCTGTAATAAGTAGAAAGAGAAAGGCAAGAAGAAACACAAACATTAAGGAAAAATATGACAACAAACAAATACTTATCAATAATAACATTAAATGTAAATTGATTAAATGCACCAATCAAAAGACTTAGGGTAGCTTTATGGATAAGAAAACATGACCCATATATTTGCTGTCTGCAAAAGACCCACCTCAGAGCAAAGGATTCACACAGACTGAGAGTGAAGGGATGGAAAAACATTTTTCAGGCAAATAGAAATGAGAAAAAAGCTGGGGTTGCGATACTTATATCTGATAAAATAGACCTCAAAGTAAAGGCCATAATAAGAGATAAGGAAGGCCAGTACATAATACTAACGGGAGCAATTCAACAAGAAGATATAACACAGGTAAACATATATACACCCAATACAGAAGCACCCAAATACATAAAACAACTTCTGGGATATATCAAAGGAGAGATTGATAGAAATACAGTCATAGTTGGGGACTTTAATACCCCACTGACACCACTGGATAAATCTTGTAAACAAAAAATCAGCAAAGAAATAGCAATCTTAAATGACTCACTAGATCAGATGGAATTAATTGACATCTTTAGAACATTTCATCCCAAAACTACAGAATATACATTCTTCTCCAGTGCACACGGAAAACTTTCAAAGATAGACCACATATTGGGACACAGGCAAAGTCTCTTCAAATTCTAGAAGATAGAAATCATAACAAGTATCTTCTCAGACCACAATGGCATAAAACTAGAAATCAACTACAATAAAAACAATGAAAAAAAATCAAAGACTTGGAGGCTAAATAGCATGTTATTAAACAATGATTGAGTTACCAAAGAGATCAAAGAAGAAATTAAAAGCATCCTGGAAACAAATGACAATGAAAACACAACAATCCAAAATCTATGGGACACATTGAAAGCATCCTGAGAGGGGAGTTCATAGCTCTACAGGCCTACTTCAACAAACAAGAAAAATGTTAATAAATTATCCAACCTTGCAACTTAAAGAACTAGAAAGAGATCAACAGGAAAAGCCCACAGTAACCAGAAGGAAGGAGATAATAAAGATCAGAGGAGAAATAAATGACATAGAGACCAAAAAAACCCAAAACAAAAAACAACAAAAACAACAACATAAAAACAATGAAACCAAGACCTTGTTCTTTGAAAGGATAAACAAGATTGATGAACCTCTAGCCAGACTCACCAGGAAACAAACAGAGAGCGCCCAAATAAACAAAATCAGAAATAAAAGAGGTGATGTAACAACTGACCCCACCGATATATAAAGGATTGTAAAAAAATACTATGAACAACTCTACTCCAACAAACTGGACAACCTCGAGGAAATGGACACATTCCTAGAAAAATACAAGCTTTCAAAACTCAACCAGGAAGATTCGAAAAACCTGAATAGGCTGATAACTACTGATGAAATTGAAACAGTAATTAAAAAACTTCCAGCAAACAAAAGCCCTGGACCAGGTGGCTTTACAGGGGAGTTTTACTGAACATTCAAAGAACTAAAACTAATCCTTCTCAGACTATTCCAAAAAATTCAAGAGGAAGGCACACTTCCAAACTCTTTCTATGAAACCAGCATTACCCTAATCCCAATACCAGATAAAGACACCACAAAGAAAGAGAATTACAGGCCAATATCCCTGATGAATATAGATGCTAAAATTCTCAACAAATTCTAGCAAACCGGATCCAGCAGTACATTAGGAAAATCATACACCATGACCAAGTGGGATTTATTCCAGGAATGCAAGGCTGGCACAATATCCACACATCAATAAATGTGACACATCACATAAACAAAGTCAGAGACAAAAATCACATAATCATATCAATTGATGAAAAAAGGCATTTGACAAAATCCAACACCCTTTTCTGAAAAAATAAATGCTCAGCAAAGTGGGAATAGAGGAATCATACCTCAACATTATAAAAGCCTTATATGACAAACCTACAGCCAACATCATACTCAATGGACAAAAACTAAAACCATTTCCAATAAGAACAGAAAAAGATAGGGATGCCCGCTTTCACCACTACTGTTCAACATAGGACTGAAAGTGCTAGCCACAGCAATCAGACAAGAAGAAGAAATAAAGGGCATCCAAATTGGAAAAGAAGAAGTAAAGCTGTCCTTATTTGCAGATGACATGATACTGTACATAGAAAACCCTAAAGACTCCATCAAATATTATTAGACTTAATAAATGAATTTGGCAATGTAGTAGGATACAAAATTAACTCCAAGAAATCTATGGCATATCTATACACCAACAGTGAACTTACAGAAAGAGAGACTAAGAAAACAATCTAATTTACCATCACACCAAAAAAAATTAAGATACCTAGGAATAAACTTAACTAAGGAGATAAAAGACCTCTACTCAGAAAACTACAGGACATTGAAAAAATAGAGGAAGACATAAATAGATGGAAGAGCATACCGTGTTCATGGATTGGTATAATCAACATCATTAAAATGTCCATACTACCCAAAGAAATCTATAGATTCAACGCACTCCCCATTAAAATACCAACGGCATATTTCAGAGACTTAGAACAAACTCTCCAAAAATTCATCTGGAATAAAAAAGGACCTCGAATAGCTGCAGCAATCCTGAGAAAGAAGAGCAACATTGGGAGGGTCTCAATACCAGGAACCAAGCTGTATAACAAAGCCAGTGTTCTCAAAACTGCCTGGTACTGGCATAAGAACAGACATATAGACCAATGGAATAGAATAGAGAACCCAGAAATTGAGCCAAAACACTATGCTCAATTAATATTTGACAAAGGAGGCAAGAGCATACAATGGAGTCAAGACAGTCTCTTCAATAAATGGTGTTGGGAAAATTGGACAGATACATGCAAATAAAAATGAAACTAGACCACCAACTTACACCATACACAAAAATAAACTCCAAATGGATAAAGGACGTAAACATAAGATGGGAAACT
This sequence comes from Eptesicus fuscus, assembly GCF_027574615.1. Taxonomy (NCBI): domain Eukaryota; kingdom Metazoa; phylum Chordata; class Mammalia; order Chiroptera; family Vespertilionidae; genus Eptesicus; species Eptesicus fuscus. The sequence goes on from NC_072496.1 coordinate 16,804,476, forward strand.
ATAAAAATACTAGAGGAATCCACAGGCAGCAGAATCTCAGACATTTGCCAAAGCAATATCCTCACCAATACAGCTCTTAGGGCAATAAAAACTAAAGAGAAAATAAATAAATAAGACTTCATCACAATAAAAAGCTTCTGCACAGCAAAAGAAAACATCAACAAAACAAGAAAGCCCACTTCATGGGAAAACATATTTGCCAATGTTATCAATCTCCAACATTTACAGGGAACTCATACAATTTAACAAAAAGAAGATAAACAACCCAATCAAAAAATGGGCAATGGAGCTAAATAGATACTTTTCGAAAGAAGACAGAAGGAAGGCCAAGAGACACATCAGCCCTAACCAGTTTGGCTCAGTGGAAAGAGTATAGGCCTGGGGACTAAAAGGTCCCAAGTTCAATTCTGGTCAAGGGCATGTACCTTGGTTGTGGGCACATCCCCAGTAGGAGGTGTGCAGGAGGCAGATGATCGATTTTTCTCTCTCACTGATGTTTCTAACGCTCTATCCCTCTTCCTTCCTCTCTGTAAAAATCAATAAAATATATTTTAAAAAAGAGACACATGAAAACATGCTCAAAGTCACTAATTATCCAAGAGATGCAAATCAAAACGACAATGCGGTACCATCTCACACCTGTCGGAATGGCTGTCATCAACAAATCGACAAATGAAAAGTGTTGGCAAGGGTGTGGAGAAAAAGGAACCCTCATGCACTGCTGGTGGGAATGCAAACTGGTGCAGCCACTGTGGAGAACAGAATGGAGTTTCCTCAAAAAACTAAAGATAGAACTCCCATTTGACCAGTGATCCCACTTCCAAGAAACTAGAAACACCAATCAGAAATGATATACGCACCCCTATGTTCATAGCAGCACAATTCACCATAGCTAAGATTGGAAACAGCCTAATTGCCCATCAGCAGCTGAGAGGATTAGAAAACTATGGCACTTCTACACAATGGAATACTACACTGCTTTAAAAACGAAGGAATTCTTACAATTTGCAGCTGCATGGATAGAACTGGAGAGCATTATGTTAAGTGAAATAAGTCAGTCAGAGAAAGAAAAATACCACATGATCTCAGTCATTTATGGATAATAAAGAACATTATAACCTGATGAGTAAAAAGATAGATACAGAGGCAGAGAAGCATTGAACACTGTCAAATTACAGCGGGAAGGCTGGTGGGGGAGGTAAGAGATCAACTGAAGGACTTGTATGCATGCATATAAGCATAACCAATGAACGCAAGACACTAGGGGTTGAGGGCATGTATGGGAGTGGTGGGGGGCAATAGGGGATATGGACACATGTAATACCTTAATCAATAAAAAATTTGAAGAAAAAAAGAGTTGATCAAAAAGATATTAATTCTTATTTGAAATTCTGGTAGAATTCACCCTTGAATCCATTGGGTCCTTGGCTTTTATTTGGTGGAAGGTTTTCACTACTAATTCAATTATTTTTTAAATTTTTTTAGCAATCTAGCAAAGTTGGGATCCAACTCCCAATTTGAGCTCCTACTAAATGAACTGAGAAATATAACTGTTGATCTTCACAGGGCATGGTCATTGATGAAATAATAGTTGCTAGCAGATCACACATTTCATACAGCATCCAAGAGAATGAAACAAAACTATGTTTTTGTATATAGAATTCATAAAGTGCAGTGTGTAACTACATAAACAGTTTTGTATCACTGCTCATGTGTGAATGCATGTATTTTCCATAAATGAGTGTGCAACTGTGTGTATGTGTGACTGTGTGTGATTGTGCGTGTCTATGTGACTCTGTTTCCTCGGCAAGTAGTAAGCAGAGGGTGTGAACACAGGGGGTCCATGGATGCCCCTAGGATTCCAACTTGCATCCGATGCACATCTCACCCACAGTGGAGCTAGAAAACCTTGGATCCAGGAGGAAAGGTGGAGGGAGGAGTTCTATGATGCACATCCCAGCTCTCAGGGTCACCTGTCTCCACTGTGGGGCTAGCACTATGTCCTGCAGGACAGCTGGAGCCCCTCCTATGGACGGATGTGGGGGTTCCCTGTTTTTATCAATGTGGACCCAGAGAGGGAGAGTGAGGTCCTCCAGCCCTGAGTGTGCTCAGAGCTTTCAGCAGAGGGAGGGCCCCTGTGATCTCTTGGAACCAGGAGGGGGAGGGCACATGGAGAGTCAGACACTGAGGGAGCTGTGACCCAGGAGGGATGGATACAGAACTGTGCACACAGCCCAATCCCAGCAACCCACCTGTGGAGTTCACACTCAGGGAAACAGTGAAAAGGCTGTGAAAAAAGTCACTTTTAGAATTTGTGAAGGAGACTTCATGAAAGAGTCCCTGTCACTGCCAACATGTCACCTGCAAACATACAATGTCTCTTCTTCCTTGTTGTCTGCAGTGAGAATATGAGAAGGAAGAATGTTTCCTGCTGGAGGCAGCTGAGAGCTTGAGAGGAAATCCCTCAGCCCAACCGGAAGGCCCTTCCCTCCCCAACTCCCTTTACCCCTATTGCTGGGGCTGCTCACTGTGCTGGTGGGTCCTGAGTGCCTCCTGGTGTCCAGAGCGCCTCCTGCTATAGGCTCAGGAAGGTTTGTGTCTGGGTTCACACTGACTGCCCCTCACTGTGTCTCTTGCACAGTAATACACAGCTGTGTCCTCCGTGGTCACAGAACTCAGTTGCAGGGAGACCTGGTTCTTGGATGTGTCTCTGGAGATGGAGGTCCGGCTCTTGAGGTTGGTGCTGTAGTAAGTGCTCCCATCATAATTTATGCACCCCATCCACTCCAGCCCCTTGCCTGGGGCCTGGCGGATCCAATTCCAGCAGTAACCACTGGTTGTGATGGGTAATCCATGGTCTGCGCAGGTGAGGGAGAGGGTCTGCGAGGGCTTCACCCATCCTGGGCCCCACTGCCGCAGCTGCTCCTGGGACAGGACACCTGGGAACAAGGAGCATCAGTCCTGTCAGTCACCTGCATTCACAGCCATCCCATGACCCCTGTCTGACCCCTGAGGCCCTCACCTTGGGGGGCTGTCAGCAAGCACAGGAGAAGACCCAGCAGCCTCATCTTCTAGACCACAGCTCTGCCTTCCCAGAGACCTCAGCCCTGTGTGAGGAGAGAGCTGTGAGCCTGCACAGCCCAGGAGAGGATTTACCCTGGAGCTTGAACAGAAATTTGCATGTGGGGCAGCCTTTCCTATAAGTTTTCGGTCTGAGGCTAAACTGCCCTGGTCTTTCTGGGGCCCATCTTCCCTTGACCTCACTCACCAGGTAAGTCAGGGACAGGGGGCCACTTGGGTCATTAAGCTGATTGGAATTCAGTCAAGGACACCCTTACCTGAGCATAATAAGAAATGTTGGACTAGATGAATAGGTTACATTCATAAGTTCTCATTAATCTTTCAAACAAATTTAATAGGCTTTAGGATATGTTTAGCTTCTGAAATCCAACACTTAGATATATCTACAATGACCAAATGATTATCATTGTCATTTTATACTCCAATTATGTTTACTTTAGTATAAAATATTAAAAATAACAGCCATCTTTAATGCCATGTTTTCCTCATTTCTTCACTTTGATATGAGTAACTACTTCACAAGCACGAGAGGGGGAGACCCTGGATCCTTGATGTTGGAACTTTTTATTGTGTTATATCACACTGTGCAAACTCTTTCCTTATGGAAGCACAGGGCATATTGCAAAGATCCCAAACTAATCACATCAGAAAGAATCATGTTTTGACCTGGAGAAAAGATAATAAATGAAAGCAGTGATTATGCATGTGCACATTTGAGAATCTTTTATATGTTGAAATGATATTGCAGCCTGTTAAGTGACCTAATTTCTCAGTCTAGTGTTGTCAGTGATGTTGGGGTTTAAGTAAGAAAAACTGGAGAATTCCTAGCATACATTTTCTCACAAGAAAGGGAACTTCAATCTTGTCAGGAAACCCTCATTCCCAGCTTCCCTGTGCCCAGTCTCTGGGGATGCTCACTGTGGTCAGAGGGTTCCGGGTTCTCCCCCATAACATACAACAACATCCTTGATGTATAATGAACACATTCTCCCATCAGGCACATTATTCAGAAAGATATTCTCCTGCTAAGCTAGTTATTTAATTTCCATGATGGAGTATATGGTGGCACAGATGTTTTTACTTATATTAATGTCCAATTCATCATTATTGTCTTTAATGGGACCTGTTTTGGATGATTTTACAAAGAACTCCCCAGAAAATTCTGGGTCTCCACTGTCCACGTGGATTGGCTACAGCAGCCACAGGGGCTGGAGAGGTTCTGGTACCAGAGAGGGGCACTGCTGGGAAACTACCCATAAATCTGGATGTGACTGTGGAACTGGGTGAGGGGAGGAAGCTGGACTGTTTTGAGTCACATGACAGAAATGTGCCTGATGTTCATGGACAGAGAGTTACTGGACATATGGGTTTAAAGCCTCCTCCAGTGCTGGCCCAGAAGGAAGTACAGGGCATGATAGAGACATTGTGTATCACCAGAGGAAATACCAGAATACTTAAGAGCAGGAGTTTCTTAGAAATTGAAAGCTTAAAACTTCAGCAGGAATCCAGAACAAGAGAAATAAGGAACATGTCATTGCCAACTGGTGGGAAGGGGATTCCTGTTTCCTACATGCACATTCTCACAATGTCTCTGTTCTGAAAGGTAACACCTTCCCAGGTCCAGGGGATCTGCACTTGGACACCTTTGGGGTCATTACTGATCTGGTCTCACCATGGATCACCCAAGCTGCCTAATTCATTGGGGTCCCATTTGTGAAATGTCTCAACACTTTTAGGAAAGTGTGTACACCCCTCATTGGAAGAGCCATGGCAATGGTGTGTCTGTGTGAACAGCCTTCATTTCTGTAGGCTAAGAGCCCTGTTTCAGTTGAACCTCATCTTCACCATCCTCTTCTTCTCCCTCCTCCTCCTTACCATCACTTGCTGACTTACAATCACTCATATTTTGTAGACATGGTGGTTGTCCACACGCATTCACTTTTTATCAAATAATGAAAGCAGGAATCTTCCATTTAGATGTCATTGGACATTGAAACAACAACTGCTACACCTAAAAGTTGATACAAGGCCTTCCAAATAACTTATGGTTTTGGATGGGGGAGGGGGATCCCACCCAGGACAATGGACCAGGTCCCTGTCCAATTCTATGGTCATCAGACCATCAGCATCACCACCACCACCATTATCATCATATGACTATTTATAATTATTTTTCTTAGTTACAGTAGACACTGTTGTTGTATACACATAATGACCATTTATCTCAATGTTCGCTCAATTTTTATAATTGTTAATAAAATAGGTAGCCATACTTTATTTTCTTTTTCATTTGGTTGTTGAAAACTGATGTCTCCTTTCTGCCCCACATAGGAATCTGAAAAGAAAGGTTGGGTCTCCTCTCCAGATGTCAATAAGAGGTTGAATCCACACAAGCCCCTGGAAGCAGGATTCCTTCCCCTCCCCGACCAACTCAACAAATAAAATCCCTGAGCCAGTCTCCTTTCCTGGCTCCATCAATGCAGGTGTGACTTCCTGAAGGGCCTTTCCTGTGCTTCTCAGAGATTTCAACTCTGTGCATAATAAACATTCCATGTCCCTTGTTGTATGTTTATCATCACCCTGGTCATGCATACCAAGCTGCCGTGAGTCCCCCTACTTCTACTTGGTGTCACCTGCTCTTGGTGCTATGAGTATGATGCCAAGTCAATGACTGTCACCACTGGGGTCCTTCTTCTCTAACTTTGCGTTCATAGTCTTCCGGTGCCCGCTGTCCAGAATACAGGAGTTCTGTTTCTGGCTGGTGGGACCCTGAGCTGTGTGGAGCTGAGCTGCACTGCTGAGTCAGGAGAGACTCTGGTTATATTTAGCTGATGAAGATAAGAAATTTGATGGTGAATTGGCATTTGGTCACATAAGTCTCTGAAAGACTTTCTGCAGTTTGTCCACATGAGAAAGTTGTCTCTGTTTACAACTCAGAGACATCAGAGGCAAAATCAGGAATCCAGAGGCTCCCTGAGGGAAACTGTGACATGAAGAGGAAACCAGCCGAAACATGCACCTGCTGCTGGGATGGTGCTTGTGTTCAGGGACCCTGAGCATCCCCTGGTGGCCGCAGCCTCTGCTGCATGGAGGTTTATGTCTGAGCTCACACTGACTTTCCCTCACTGTGTATCTTGCACAGTAATACATGGCTGTGTCCTGGGCTTTCAGGCTGTTCATTTGCAGATACAGCATGTTCTTGGTGTTGTCTCTGGAGATGGTGAATCGGCCCTTCACAGAGTCTGCATAGTACTTCTGACTTCCATCATTCCATATAACTGCCACCCATTCTAGACCCTTCCCTGAAGCCTGGCGGATCCAGTTCATTCCGTAGCTACTGAAGGTGAATCCAGAGGCTGCACAGGAGAGTCTCAGAGACTCCCCAGGGTGCACCAAGCCTCCTCCAGTCTCCACCAGGTGCACCTCACACTGGACACCTGCAAACACAATGATATCCTGGTCAGGAAACTATCTCACATCAACTCTTTCTCTCACTCATGTCCACTCACATACTTAGTGTTTCTTGTTCTCCATAAATTACCTCTTAAAACAGCCACAAGGAAAATGCAGCTGAGCCCAAACTCCATGGTGAGTGGTCTGTGTTCAGTCCTAATCAGAGAATGGGAACACCTGGGGATCCCGGGGCTGGGTTCCTGTCCCAGAGCTGCAGTTTTGGGGCTGCGCTGTTTCTTATGAGCAAAGGGGGGCCTATTTGCATGTCTTCCTGCCATATTCGGAGCTCTGTGCCATGAAAACATTTCAATAACAAAATACAGACTCAATGGGAGGTTTGGGGCTTGTTCAAGTTTCAACATCTGGTAACATCTGAGCTGTGCTCTCCCCATAGGCTCCCACTGCTCCCCTGAACCATGACAGAGAGAGACCTGCCCGGTGATGGTGCAGAACCACTGGTGTGAGATGAGAGCATGGATGAGTGTCTGTGGGCTGGTGTTATACCCCTTCAGGGCTAAAGACAAGCACGCACCTGGTAAAGCGACCACAGGCTGAAGTTCCTGTAAGTGTCGACTCTATGCACTCCATGGGTTGGTGCCTTTGGCCCTGAGGATCTCTGGCTTCCTGAATTTCACGGAGACAAAGAAGACAGAGTGTTGAGAAGATGCTTTTCTATCCCTGGGGCTCAGAGACACTGAGAAGCTTGAGAGACTCATGGAGGTGATGGAGAGGCTGTGGGTTCCCCACTACCAGATGTCCATTTACTGAAAGCCTCTCTGCCTAGGCAGGAATAGAAAACCTTAGGGATGTAACACAATAGGACAATTAGTGAGATGTTATAAGTCAGGATACCTGTGGTCAGTGAGAATGCTCAGATTTAAGGTACATTACTCATGTCTGAAATGTACATATTTGCAGCTTAAATTCACAGTCAATGCCATAGTGATATGAGTTACATTGATCACAGGGACTGGTCCTTGGAAAGGTTGGTTATTACATTTCTGAGAGTTTGTCGTAAAAAGAGGACAGCCCTGTATTTGTATGGCATTTAGATAATGGTTGGTAGTGACTGCATGTAATAAAAGTATTTCAGAGAGTGGAGATAAAAATCCATAGTGGAGAGGAGCCCATAGCCCACCTCCTCCACTGGACAGGAGCTCAGTGGATCCTGATCGCCCCCTAGTGTCCTGAGAGCTCGTTTTCCTTCAAAGCCCACAGAGGACTAGAGACTCCCAATCGCCATCCTCTCATCCAGCCTGCCTGTGAGGTCCCTTCCATAATGAGAACCATGAATGGCCCTCTTCAGAGGATGTCCCCTCTCACTTACTTCCCTCCACTGGCCCCCCCTCCTTCCTTGGCTGTAAGTCCCCATCAGCCTTTGTGGCATCACAGGGGACCCTGTGTCTCTCTCATGTGCTTACACCTCTGTGGCAAGAGCCCTGGACAGTATCTTCCCGTCAAATGCAGCCGCTATCAGAAGAACTTGCCTTTAGGAGCTGAGATAACACCCTGGACGAGGCCTTTGGACTCAAACATCTTCTGGCAGGAAACAGGTGAGGAAGGTGCTCTGTTCCAACAGGTTCCCCTTCACAGAAGAGGAGGGATCTGAGCGCAGAACCCCAGGTGCAGGGGTGGGGTCTAAGCCTCAGGAGGCTGCTCCCAGGCCTTGTATCCCACAGAGGAGCTCAGTTGGGCATTCCTTCAGGCTGGTGATTGTTTTCAACTTCCATTTCACCTCCTGGGAATGGAAAGGTCTGTAATGTTATGAAATGCCTGCCTTGCAGCTCTATTTTAGGAGGAGGTGACCTGTGGCCTAGTGTCTCAGATCCACAGATGGAGAGAATTTCTCCCAGGATGAATCCACCCAAATGGTCACCCATGTCTGATGTAGAGATGAGATTTGGGACTTTTCAAATGATGGTGTTCAGGTAAAATTGGACACGAGTTGGTGCTTTAATGAGTCAGCATATGGGAGTTGTTGGGATGTGCTGAACATAATTGGCCTGTGGGGTGGATGTGAATATGGGGAAGGCTGAGGGAGCTGTGGTCATCTGAGTCATGGTTGGAGCCTGAGAATGTTGTATGGCAAATGGAACTTTATCAAATTTGAATAATTTATAGTTCATGACTCTGAAGATGAACAGGAGCAAATGTCAGATGAAGAGGGAAACCCAGACGACAACAGGGTTCCAGTACTTAATCTCTAAGGTCAACTGCTCCTGGGCCTAATGCTCTGATCTTTGGTTCCCTAGTGCCCTCTGGTGTCTTGAGTGCTCCCTACTACCCAGGCCTGCTCTCTCCCTCAGGGAGGTGTATGTGTGTCAGGGCTCACACTGACTTTCCCTCACTTTGCTTATTGTACAGTAATACACGGCCGTGTCCTCAGTGGTCATGGAGCTCATCTGCAGGGAAAACTGATTCTTGGATGCATCTCTAGAAATGGAGGTTTGACTCTTGAGGGAGGGGCTATAATAAGTGTCTCCATTATAATGTTTCTACTCCAGCCAATCCATCCCCTTCCCCAGATGCTTGTGGATCTAAAGCCAATAACCACTGGTGATGGAGAATCCATAGATCATGCAGGTGAGGAAGACAGTCTGCGAGGGCTTCACCAGTCCTGGGCCCCAACCCTGCAGCTGCACCTGGGACAGGACTCCTGGGGACACGAATTATCAGTTCCTATCTGTCATGTGCAGTCACAGCCATCCCATGATCCCTGAGCCCCTCACCTTGGGGGGCTGTCACCAGGCACAGGAGAAGACCCACAGCTCTGTATTCCCAGAGACCTCAGCCCTGTGTGAGGAAAGAGCTGTGAGCCTGCACAGCCCAGGAGAATATTTACCCTGGAGCTTGAACAGAAATTTGCATGTGGGGCAGCCTTTCCTATAAGTTGAGGGTCTGAGGTGGGGTTGCCCTGGTCATTTTTGGACCCTTGTTGGGGCATCTGTTCCCTTGACCTCAATCACTAGGTAAGTCAGAGACACGGATCATGAAGCACATTGGAATTAGGTCAAGGACAGCCTCACCTGAGCAGAAGAAGTAATGTTGCACTAGATGCGTAGGTTCCATTGGTAAATTCTCATTCATCTTTAAGAAAATTTAACAGGAATTAGCATTTGGTTAGCTTATGAAATCCAACAATTACCTATATCTACAATTTCAAATGTTTATCATTGTCATGTTATATTCTAATTATGTTCACCTTGGTGTAAGAAAAATTTTAAAAACTTTTTTTTCAGTAAACCTCACCAGAGGATATTTTTCTATTGATATTTATTTATTTATCTATCTATCTATTTATTTATTTATTTTTTAAAATAGATTTTTATTGATTTCAGAGAGAAAGGGAGAGGGAGATAGAGATAGAAACATCAATTATGAGAGAGAATCAATAATTGGCTGCTTTCTGCATACCCCCTACTGGGGACTGAGCCTGCAATCCTGGCATGTGCCCTGGACTGGAGTCAAACCTGGGACCCTTTAGTCTACAGGCCAATGCTCTATCCACTGAGTCAAACCAGCTAAGGCTCTATTTATTTTTAGAGAGAGTGGAATATAGAGGGGGAAAAAAAAACAGATATAAATGTCATTGTGTGAGAAACAGAAAGATTTGTTGCCTCCTGCATAATCCCAGTCCAGGGCCTGGGCCAAGGCGGAGCCTGCAACCAAGGCACATGCCCTTGATAGAAATGGAACCTGGGACTCTTTGGTCACAGGCTGACAATATATCCTCTGACCCAAACCAGCTATGGCTTAAGAGCCAGTTTTAATACCATAGTTTCTTTGTTTCTTCACTTTGATATGAGTATCTACTTCCCAATCACAGGAAAGAGGGAGTCCCTTGATTCTTGATGTTGGAATCTTTTTATTGTGTTATAACACACTGTGCAAACTCTTTCTTTATGCAAGCCTATGACATATTGCAGAGACCCTGAAGTAATCACATCCAAAATAATTATGTTTTAACCTGGAGAAAAGATAAGAAATAAAAGCAGTGACTATGCATGTGTGCCACTGAGAATCTTTCATATACTGAAATGATATGGCAGCCTGTTTAGTGACCTTGTTTCTCAGTCTAGTGTTATCAGCGATGTTGGGGTTCAGCTGAGGGGAATTGGAGACTTCCTAGTATACATTTTCTCACAGGAAAGTGAACTTCAAGTCTGGCAGGAAATCCTCACTCCCAACCTCCCTCTGCCCTGTCCCTGGGGATATGCACAGTTGTGAGAGGGTGTTAGGCTCTCCCCCAAACATACAGCATCCTTAGTGTGTAATACACACATTCTCCCAGCAGGCACATGATTCTGAAAGATATTCTCTTGCTAAGCTTATCGTTTGATTCGTTTGATGGAATATTTGGTGGGACAAATGTTTTATTTTTATTTTATTAAAGTTCAATTCATCAGTACTTTTTTTATGAGTCCTGTGTTGGTTGATTTTACTAAGAATTCTTCAGAAAATTCTGAGTTTCCATGGTCCATGTGAATTGGCTACAGCAGCCACAGGGTCTGGAGCAGGTTCTGGTACTAGAGGGGAGCACTGTTGGGAAACTACCCAAAAATCTGGCTGTGACTGTGGAAGTGAGTGAGGGGAGGAAGCTGGACTTGTTTTGAGTCACATGACAGAGATATACCTGATGCTCATGGACTAAGAGTTATTGGACATGTGGGTTTAAAGCCTCCTCCAGCAAAGGCCCAGAAGGAAGTGTGGGGGCATTATAGAAACATCTTTTATCATCATAGGAAATACCTGAATAATGAGGAACAGGAGTTTGTGAGAAGTAGAAATGTTAAAGATCATGCAGGCAGGTATCAACAGAAATAAGGAATGTGTCACTGCAGACTGGTGGGAAGGGGATCCCTGTTTCCTACATGCACATTCTCACAGTATCTCTGTTCTAGAAGGTAACACCTTCTCAGTCCTGGGAATTAGGAATTGGACATTTTTGGAGTAATTTCTCACCATAAATCAACAAAGCTGCATAATTCATTGGGGGCCCATTATAAATCTGTCAACTCTTACATGGAAGAGTGCACATTCCTCACTGGAGGTTCCAAGGTGAAGGTGTTTCTGTATGAAAAGCCATCATTCCATTAGACCAGGTCTCCTGTTTTTTGGGGAAGCAAGGGACTTGGTTGGAATGTCTGTATGGAGTATTCTCCAAAAGGCTGGGGCCTCTAGGAGGACTTTGCTGAAGGAAGCAGCCCCTGCATTGACTTTTCCAAACAAGTCCAAGCTCCAGGGTGTTTTGCTGGAATCTCTATGTTTAGTCTTTAAGACTCAACCTTATAGATGCACATGCTTTCTCAAGGATACTTATCCTGCTGGTTTTATCTAGAGGTTAATTTTAGTTCAAGTTATTGTTATAGTAAAAGCCTAAGGGGACAGGCAATTGGGGCTGTTTAGGTGCCTCCTGCCAAGCAGCCCCTTAGCCTTTTCTTTCACAGAAACGTGTCGGAGTAATCCATCCATCCATTGCTCAAGGTCTGCTGGTCAGTCCTGGCACTGTCTCAATCCATCATCATCTTCATCATCATCATCATCATCATCATCATCATCATCATCATCATCATCATAATTTTCTTCCTTGTAATCATTCTTCTCATTTTCTATAGACATGGTGGTTATACACACACAAATCCTTTTTATCAGAAAAGAAAGCAGGCATTTACTCTTCAGATATCATTGGGGATTGAGACGCAGATGGCCCAACTGTACATTGACACAGGCCTTTGAAAAACCCAATGATATATTGGTGAGAAAGTACAGATTCCCACCAAGACATTGGATCAAGATTCCTTTCCAAATCTATTGTCATTATTACCATCACCACCGCCACCACATCATCATTGTCATCATCATCATCACCATCTTCATTGTTATTTGGTTATTTATAATCATTCTTCTCATTTTCTTTAAACATAGTTTTTGTACACACATAAGGACTAGTTTTCTGAATTTTCCTCATTTTATATATTTCTTAAGTAAAATACATAACCACACTCTATTTTATTTTTTGTTTGATATCTAACAACTGATGGCTTATTGCTGCTTCTTCTCCACCTGCCCTGACATGGGAATTGGATATGAAATCATAGTTTTCTCTTTAGTTGTCATTGTGACATTGAAACCACCTTCTTGAAGCAGAATTCCTCCCCACCACCTTGCCAAAATAAAAGCCATGGGCCAGTCTCCTTTCCTGGCTCCCTCAAAACAGGTCTGTCGTCTTCAAGAGCCTTTCCTGTGCTTCTCAGAGATTTCAACTATGAGAATAATAAACATTCCATGTCCCTTGGTGTGTGTGTATGTCATCAGCCTGCATATCTTTTCAAGCTGCTGTGACTCCCTGGTATCACCTACTCTTGGTGCTATGAGCATGATGACAGGACAATGACTGTCACCACTGGGGGTTTGTTCTTCTGTAGCTTTGGGTTCACATAATTGTGGGACACACTGTCCAAAATTCCGGTGACCTGCACTGTGGAGTCATTAGAGCCTCTTGATAGATTTATGTGACCTGGGTCAGAAGATTTCATGATTAATTGGTATTTAGAGACAAGAGTAAGCAAATGCATTTGATTCTCTGCCTTTTGCGCATGTGACAAAGTTTTCCTCCTACTACAATAAATCTCTGTAATTCAGATAGGAAGAGGCAACCCCACACCTGACAGGAAACCAGCCCTGACAGGAAACCAGTGGTTCTCAACCTTCCTAATGCCGCAACCCTTTAATACAGTTCCTCATGTTGTGGTGACCCCCAACCATAAAATTATTTTCGTTGCTACTTCATAACTGTAATTTTGCTACTGTTATGAATCATAATGTAAATATTTGATATGCAGGATGTATTTTCATTGTTACAAATTGAACACACTTAAACCATAGTGATTAGTAACAAAAACAATATGTAATTATATATTGTGAAATATTTATTTCTAATTACAAATAAATGAAAATTTGTCTTGAAGCATGGTGTAGCATGGATAACAGTCTTAATATAACAAGAGTGAAGTACATTGCTACATTTTGCAACAGTATGCGTAAAAAGCCAATGTCAGTGCGAAGGTTGATTGCTTCTTTCTCACTAGATCAGAAATTCTCAGGGCAGTCTTTGCAAGTTCTTTGCACAACAAAGAACATCTTCCACAACAAGTCTACTTCTGTATTTAGACTTGATAACCAACAAGCTGGAAAACCCTGCTTCACAAAGATATGTTGTTGGAAATGGAAGAAGAAGACACAACACAGTCTCAGACAGAACAGGATATGACTTCAAACACTTTATCCAGAATTTTGTAACTGGCATTGTAGAGAAATCAGTTCTTGCTGCATCGCTGTTAATAAGTTCAATGAACTCCTCTTGTGCTGTCTCAGGAACATCTTCAACTTTGACTGTGAATGGGCTTCTGGCGAGTGCAAATGGGGTGTCAGGTAGATTTGGAAAGTACGATGAAATTTCATCTGTAAGCATGTGCAAGTGTTCTTTCACAGAAATTATCATCATAATCCTTTTGTCTGGTTCAATGTCATGTTCCTCAAAGAAAGAAGATAAGGTAGGCAACATGCAAATTTTCTTTTCATCCGATTTTTTTTTCCCCAAAGCTGAAGTTTCATTTGCAATGATCGGATCTTTTCAGACAAATCGAGGCATGTTGCATTTGGTCCTTGCAGTGATAAATTTAACTCAGTCAAGATGGCAAAGATGTCAACCAAGTAAGCTATTTTCTGCAGTTCACTTTTATCGCTGAAAAGTGCTTCGAACTGCGGTCTTGCTTTCTGATTAAAAAACATTTTGAGTTCATCATGAAGCTCAAAAACACGTTTTAAAACTTTTACTCTCAACAACCATCTCACTTCAGTGTGAAATAGCAGAGCATTGTTCGGGGCATCCAACTCATTGCAGTTGTGAAAACAGTCGACTGTTTAAAGCGCTTGCCTTTACAAAATTGACAGAACTTATGACGCTTTTCTTTTTTTAAAAATTTCTTTATTGATTAAGGTATCACATATTTGTCCTCATCCCCCCATTCCCAGCCCACACCCCTCCCCACACATGCCCCCAACCCCTGTTTATGATGCTTTTCGTTACTTCTTGTAACTCTTGTGGTAGCATCTTCATTGCTAATATTTGCCGATGTATCATACAGTGAGTTCCAATGACTTTTGTGACTCATTTAGTACCAAACGTTGAAATCCAGATCCACATTATAGCATAGCTGGAGCAACATCTGTGCAAACACCACGAACCTTTTCCCAAGAGATCTTATGCTCTTTCAGAAATGAACCAACTGTGTCAAATACATCACGTGCAGTAGTTGTCATTTCAAGAGGTTTGCAAAAAAGAAACTCATCTTTAAAGTCACCATCATTAATATACCTCACGTAAACCAGTAACTGTGAACAGTTTGCAACGTCTGTAGATCCATCAAGCTGGATACTAAATATTGGAAGTGGAGCAGATTTAATTTTCTGGATTACCTGATCAAGAATATCAGCAGACAAGTCATCTATTCTGCAGACAGTGTCGTTAGATAAGAAAATTGCACTCAATTTCGTAACAAATTTGTCTCCGATCATAACTCCAACAATGCCTTTGGCTGCTGGCAACAGTAAATCCTCACCAATGGTGTGAGGTTTCATAGCTCTGGCGATTCTGAGTGCCACCAAATATGAAGCTTCAAAGGCTGCTACGTTTTGTTTGTGGTACTTGCCACCAGTGTCAAGTCTGGCTTTCTTGAGACAATCAGCTTTGCTTCTAAAATAGTTGGTATCCTTGCTGGCAAAGCTCAGATGCTTGCTATCAAAATGGCATTTTAGTTTGTTCGGCTTCATAGATTCGACTGATAGAACTTCACAACAAATAACACATTGCGGTTTCTCAATTCCTGCCGTAATTATTGAGGTAAAACCATACTGTAAAAAATCCTCACTATATTTTCTTTTCTTAACATTCTTCTCTACGCAATCCATTGTCATGGGATGGTTTGCTAATGAAAATACTATATAACAATAGCTTTAATAATACAAAAGATGATACATGGCATAGTTTAGTCAATACAGTTCATTCAAGTTTCCTATGACTTACCATTGTGTTGATTTTTTTTACATACCTTTTACTATCACAAGGGGGCAGTATTCACATCAACCACAGCTGAATATAAAAAAAAAACAAAAACATCTGCATCCAGATTAAGTTCCCATGGTACAGATTTTTCTTTTTTTTTTTTTTTTTGCAGTAGTTGATGATTTTACGGTACATGGTTTTACATTTACCCAGTAATTATAATTCATGAAGTGTCGTTTTACCTCCAGTACTGCTGCTTTCAACACAGTAGCTGCTTTTAACAGAGCAGCTGCTTTCAACACAGCAGCTGCTTTCTACACAGTAGCTGCTCTCTACGCATGTGTGACTGGTTCACGTAAGTACATTATGGCTCCAACCCTGTCACATACACCTGTATTTGTACGGGGTGTATGTGATAGGGTTGGCGCGATGATGTCATCACGCCAGGTACTCCTAGTAAGTCTCAGTGGAGAGGAGAGCATAGCCCGCCCTGCTCACTCTGGGAGACGAGGAAGTGGGCACACCTTTGCAGGAGGTGATTTTCATCCATTGCTTTTAGCGTCTGAAAGGTCATTTCCTCCATTTTTTTCATGAATAAAGTCTAGAGTGCAGTGTTACCACCTGGGTGGTCAATAATCGTGTTGGATGATTAAGTCATAAACTCTAACCCCTGGAGGCAGGTCCTGGAACAGTCCCCAGGAGTAGCTCAAGAAGAACATGCTGGCCCTTTGGTGAGCACCTGGACATGGGGGCTGACCTGTCCCAGGGCCACGGAGGGGAGAGCACCTGGCATCCAGAGCAGGTGAGGCCGTTCTCATCAGGGCTCCCGGGCCCTTGGTGTTTACAGATGTGCTCGGGTCCGACCTGGCCAGAAGGGAAGGTGTGTCTGGATGGAGACTGATATACACCATTGAGCACAGAGAAGAAAATACTCCAAGTGTGCCTTGCGTATGGGGGTTTGTGTGAGTTACTTGATGTGCTCATTCCCAGGAAGGAAAGAATGAGTCTACGGGGGGAATGAGCTGTGAGACTGTGAAAATTAGCAACTATGGAGGGACACTGATCACATTGGAGTGATAGTGGTAAACCCTGTGGGAAAAATCAGACGTGGTCACATAAGAAAATAGAGGTCAGACTTTCCAATGTGAGCAGCCGATACCCCGCCCCCTGCACAGAGTGTGTGTCCTCACATCCATCTTCTCTCCCCTGGGATCCAGGCCTTGAGTTTAGAGGGAGAAGCAAGAGTGGCCACCTCTTCAGAACCACAGTGTTCCTTTCCCTGGCACATGTCAACATCTTCAAAGCTGGCGCTGATGAAGAGAGAGCAGAGGCAGCTCATCTGTCTTCCGTTATTGGTCCATCGCGATTGGAGACTTGGTAAAGAGCACCTTGGGACCCAAAGGCATGGACACAAGTCTGGGAATCAGTGCAGGGGATGCCTCTCTTATAGTGACCAGTGATGGTTCAACTATTCTGAAAGCATTGTTGTTGGTAATCCAGCAGCCAAAGTGTTAGTTGGTATGTCAAGGGTTCAGGATGATGAAGATGGATATGGCACTACCTCTGTTCCTGTTTTAGCAGCAGAATTACTACAGGAAGCAGAATCTTTCATTTCAAAAAAAAAATTTACTCCTTAGTTCATTATTGTGGGTTGGAGAGAAGCCACAAAGGCAGCAAGACAGGCTCTGCTGATTTCTGCAGTTGATTATGGTTCAGATGAAGATAAATTCTGCCAATATTTAACGAGCATGGCAGGAACATTATCCTCAAAACTTCATACTCATCACAAAGATCACTTTACTAAGTTAGCTGTAGAAGCTGTTCTCTGATTGAAAGGCTCTGGTAATCTGGAGGCAATTCATGTCATCAAGCAGCTAGGAGGAAATCTGGTGGATTCCTATTTAGATGAAGGCTTTCTGTTGGATTAAAAAAATGGAATGAAAGCAAATTGAAAGTTCTTATTGCAAATACTGGTATGGATACAGACAAAATAAAGATATTTGGTTCCCATGTAAGAGTTGATTCTATTGCAGTTTGCTAAAATAGAACAAGCAGGAAAGGGAAAAAATGAGTGAGAGAAGTGGAACATATTCTTAAGCATGGGATATGCTTTATTAACAGGCATTTAATTTAATAATAGACAAATATGCAAATTGACCATACCTCCGACACACCCACAAGCCACACCCACCATCCAATCAAAGCGAGTATGCAAATTAACCCAAACCAAGATGGCTACAGCCACAGAGAGCAAGGTTTCCTAGGTAACAGAGGAAGCCAAGCTTTCTGCCAGCCATTGCAGGCCTAAGTCTCCACTCAAGCTACAAAGTTTCAATTATAGAAGGTAAACAAATTCAAACAAATGGCGGCAGAATGGAGCTTGAGAGAGCAGGCCAGGGTTGCCGCCAGCAACAGGGGTAGCAAAGCTTTCCGAACACCCTGGCCAGGCCCACCCGCTTAAGGCAACAAAGTTTCAATTATAACCCCAACACAAATGGATTCGGGCCTCGGAGGGAGCCCCAGGCTTGGCTCTGCTCCAGGCTACAAAGTTTCAGTTGTAGAAGGAAAATAAATTCCAGATACCAGGGTCTCCGCTTGCAACCCAGGGGGCGTGGCCCACCTGCAAACCACCACAGGCCCCTCGCTCAGGCCGCCCCATGCCCCAAGGGAACCCCACCCTGATCAGGGACACCCTTCAGGGCAAACCAGCTGGCCCCCACCCCTGTACCAGGCCTCTATCCTATCTAATAAAAGAGAACTATGCAGATTGATCATCACTGCAACACACAATATAGCTGCCCCCATGTGGTCAAAGATCCTGCCCCCATGTGGACACAAGATGGCCACCACAAGATGGCCAGCAGGAGAGGGCAGTTGGGAGGCACCCGGCCTGCAAGGGAGGGCAGTTGGGAGGCACCCTGCCTGCAAGGGAGGGCAGTTGAGAGGGACCAGGCTTGCAAGGGAGAGCAGTTGAGAGGGATCAGGCCTGCAAGGAAGGGCAGTTGGAGGTGATCAACCCTGCAGGGGAGGGCAGTTAGGGGTGACCAGGCCGGCAGAGGAGGGAAGTTGGGGGCAAACAGGCTGGCATGGGAGTGATTAGGGGGTTATCAGGCTGGCAGGCAGAAGCAGTTAGGGGCAATCAGGAAGGCAAGCAGGCAAGCAGTTGGGAGCCAGCAGTCCTGGATTATGAGAGGGATGTCCGACTTCCCGTTTAGGCCCAATCCCAGGGATCGGGCCTAAACAGGAAGTCGGACATCCTTTGAGGGGTCCGAGATTGGAGAGGGTACAGGCTGGGCTGAGGGACAACCCCCCTCCGTGCACGAATTTTGTGAACCGGGCCTCTAGTTTAATTTATCATTTTCCTGATCAGCTGTTTGATGCTGCTGAGGTTATGGCTATTGAACATGTCAAATGCCTGGCTTTTGCACTGGTGGTGAAATTGCATCTACCTTTGACCTCCCAGAACTAGTGAAGCTTGGAAGTTGCAAGCTCATTGAGGAAGTCATGATTGGAGAAGACATGCTCATTCACGTTTCTAGGGGAGCCCTTGGTGAGGCTTGCACTATTGGTCTTCGTAGTGCCACTCGGCACATTTTAGATGAAGCGGAAATATCTTTGCATGATGCCCTTTGTGTTCTTGCACACACTGTGAAGGCTTCTAGAACAGTTTATGGAGGAGGCTGTGCTGAGCTGCTGATGGCTCATGCTGTGTCACAGCTGTCAATAAACACCAGGTAAAGAAGCTGTTGCAATGGAGTCTTAGGCTTAAGCACTGAGGATGTCACCTGCTGTTATAGGTGACAATGCAGGCTATTACAGTGCACATATGGTGGCACAGCCCTGAGCTGCCTATCATGAAGGCAATACAAATGCTGGACTGGATATGAAGGAAGGTGCTATTAGTGGTGGCAATGCTGGGCATCACAGGAAGTTTCCAGGTGAAATGGCAGGTTCTTCTGTGTGCAGCTGAAGCAGCAGAAGTGATTCTGCATGTGGATGACACCATCAAAGCAGCACCAAGGAAACGTGTCTCTGATCACTCCCTTGTTAAGCTTTCCTATAAGCCATTATGCTCTGGACCAGTTTATAGCAACATTATTTGAAGGACTTCAACTTCTTAATGAAGACTTGGGGTGCAAATTTATGTGTGGTTCTTATAGCTTTAAGTTTAAACCTTTAGCTGACCTTTTAATTAACATGGGTCTAATTTATTTGCTGTTCATTTTATTTCAGTTGTTTTAAAATTCCATTTCTCAGTATGTGCATCAAAATAAAAATTTGAACAATAAAAAAAGAAAATAGAAGTCAAATATAAATGAGATGCCTTTGACAGGCACCAGTAATGAATACACCAAGGTGAGCCAACCCTCACAACGCAAGAAAGAAGTAAAAGTGCAGGAGGTTCATGTTCAGGAAACAGGAAGTTCCTGCTGACACTATTTCCCCTACAAAGTGATCAGAGGATAAAGTAAGAGCAGAGTGTGAGCCTAGAGCCAGTGAATCAAGAGTTGGAGGAGAGAGGAGCCTCTGTGTGGTTCCCTGGGGACCAGAAGCATGAACTATAGAGACACCGACAGAGCTCCTGGGTCCTGTTCCTTCAGGGGAGTTTGGTCCTGAAGGGTAGCAGCTGCACTGACTCCTTAGTTGTGTTTATTCTCTAGACTCTGTTGTAGATCCAGTTTCATACATTGGGACATAGAAGAATCTCCGTCATAACTAGATGCGTCTCATGAAGACGCAGGTAACGATTTAGGAGTCTTAAGTTTAGGTCATGAAAATGTGATTTGAAACCTGATTGTAAGGACAGGAAAAGGGCCTTTCTTTTCCATTGAAGTGGCCACCACAATTTATGCAAAACACCTGATCATTGAACCCCAAATTGTTAGCTCCTCTGATTCAAACAGCCCCTCTGTTCAAATTGAGGGACAAGATAAGCTACTCTCAAGTCTGCATTGTTGCATCCCTTTCTGCTGTTTTCAGAATTTAGGGATAATTCCCACCAAGGAGTCTCTGGTTAGTAGAAAGTTCCCTTCTCCCCTCCCCTTCACACAAGCCTCTTTGTAAACCCTCATACCTTGTGCTCCTCACATGTTACAGATCAGGGGAATATACTGATGAGACATGTGCCTAGGGCATCTGCCAGTCTGCTGGTAAGTGAAACAATGTAACTTTTAAAGAAAATCCCCCTGGTATCTGCTCAAGTTCAGCCCCAAATTCTTCTCCCTTCCTCGACACCTAGCAACAGCAGCCATTACTCCTGAACACTGGAAGTCAGGTTTCTTCCCTGCCCTGTATTGACTAGTGACACATGAGATCTTTCCTTTTTCTTGAAAGTAAAATAAAATCCTTTGTGTATCTCTCCATTTAGTTGTGAATTCTTGCACAGCCTTAGTCACCAGCCAAACCCTTACACTGATGTCTGCATGTGACCCGTGGGACCACTGTCACCATGCCCCCACATGATGGGGGTCAATTAGAACCTGGACCTGACTCAGTGGCACATTAGGGGGAAAGCTCCCTGGGAACATGAATGGGGGGATTAACCAGGACCAAGGACACACATGTCCAGGGTTCTTGTTTCATCATCTCCTTGTTGTTTAGCCAGTTCAAGTTTTCTTTCCTCTGAAATAGCCCACATATTTCCTTGACTTTTCCTGGTTGAGAGTGTGCATGGGCACAAGCCATTTGTGTGTTGGTTTTGTATCATATATCCTTCCTGAATTCTAGCTTTATTAGGTTCTCATACAGTTTTTAGGATTTTCTATGTATAAGATCATGTCATCTGCATACAGATAAGAAAAAAAAACACATTTTAACTTGTTTCGTTCTTATTTACACATTTCAAATGCCTTTTCTTGCCTAATTACCCTGACAAAGGCTTCTAGTTTGGATGAATAGAAGTAGTCAGAGGGGAGCCTGTGTCTTGGTCCTGAAGTAAGAAAAAAAGATTCGAAATTTTCTCTATGTAGCAGGATGTCACTTGTTGGCATCTCAAATGTGGCCTTTAGTATATTGAGGTCCATCAGTTCTACAACCAACCTGTTAAGAATTGTAATTCTGAAGTGATTTTTAATTTTAAAGACTTTATTCTATATTAGAGGCCCGGTGCATGAAATTCGTGCATGGGGGTGTGTGTGTCCCTCAGCCCACTCTGCACCCTCTCCAATCTGGGAACCCTCAAGGGATGTCCGACTGCCCATTTAGACCCGATCCCCTGATCGGGCCTAAACGGGCAGTCGGACATCCCTCTCCCAATCCAGGACTGCTGGCCCCCAACTGCTCGCCTGCCTGCCTTCCTGATTGCCCTTAACTGCTTCTGCCTGCCAGCCTGGTCACCCCCTAACCACTCGCCTGCCAGCCTAATTGATGCCTAACTGCTGCCTGCCAGCCTGTTTGCCCCTAACTGCCCTCCCCTGCTCAAGCCTTGCCCAAGGTGCTGAGGAACCAAGGTGGGGAGCACCCAAGCCACTGCCCTTGCAGAGCCAATCTCTGGACCTCGGGATACTCTCCAGTAATGTAAATGCAATGTCCCCATTTGCCTTCAGAAATTAGTTGTACGTTACTTCCGATATGAAACCCTACCTCAGACATTTCCTTTGTGGTTTCTAAAGATTTTAAACAAAACCCATTTACCTCCCTAACCTGGTCAGAAGTTTCTACCCAATGGGAGAGGTTTGCTGGACAGCATAGCCCAGATTACCCCCCCCTCTCCAATCACTTGGCTGGGGGCAAGGGAATTTCCAAAGCTATAGGTGTGTGTGGGGGGATCACACCATGGGGGAACAGGCCCTTTGGAAGCTGACACCCCAGGCTTCCCCTGGGACTGGATAGCT
Source organism: Eptesicus fuscus (assembly GCF_027574615.1). Taxonomy (NCBI): domain Eukaryota; kingdom Metazoa; phylum Chordata; class Mammalia; order Chiroptera; family Vespertilionidae; genus Eptesicus; species Eptesicus fuscus. The sequence goes on from NC_072496.1 coordinate 16,826,907, forward strand.
CTGGGAGGTGTGGCTGCCTCCCAGGCCGATTTACCCCCTCACCCTCCAACCCCGTGGATGGGAGCTGATCACTGAGTGGGAGGGGGATAGGCAGATCAAGAGAAATAATAAACCTGTCACTGCCAACTGTTAAGAAGGGAATTCCCTGTTTCCTACATGCACATTCTCAGTGTCTCTGTTCTAGAAGTTAACCCCTTCCCAGTTATGGGGAATTAGTACTTGGACACCATTGGGTTTGGTTCATTAATCACCTGGTCTCACCATGAATCAAGGAAGCTGCCTAATTCATTGGCTTCCCATTGTAAATATGCCAATTATTACAGGAAAGAGTGGACACCAGTTACTGTAGGAGCCATGGTGATGGTGTGTCAGTATGAGTTTCCATCATTCCATTAGACCAGGTTTCCTGTCTCAGTCCATTATCTTCATTATAATCATCATCATGATCATAATCATCATGATCGTCATCATCATCATCATCACAGTTTGCTTACTTCTAATCATTCTTTGATTTTTGATAGACATGGTGATTGTCCAAACACAATTCCTTTTTATCAGAAAAGAAAGCAAGCATTTACTCTTTGTATACCACTGGGGATTGAGACCTCAATAGCCCAACTGTAAGTTGATACATGCCTTTGAAAAAGCGGTTGACAGATTGGTGGAAAAGTACAGATTCTCACCAAGACATTGGATCAAGATTCCTTTCCAATTCTATCATACCATCATTACCATCACCAGCACCACCACCATCATCATCATTACCATCTTCATTATCATTTGCTCACTTATAATTATTCTTCTTGTTTTCTTTAGACCTGGTTTTTGTACACACTTAAGGACTCTTTCTCAATTTTTGCTCATTTTGTATATTTTTTAAGTAAAATATATAGCCATAACCTATTTTTTTTTGGTTTGGCTTCTAACAAGTGATGGCTCATTGCTGTGTCTATTCAATCTGCCCTCGACGCGGGAAATTGGTTAAGTTTCTCTTTAGATATCATTGTGAGATTGAAACCACCCCCTTGAAGCAGAATTCCTACCCATCCCCAAATATCTCGCCAAAAGAAGAGCCCCAAGCCAATCTCCTTTCCAGTTTCCATCAAATCAGGTCTGACTTTCCCAAGGACCTTGCCTGTGCTTCTCAGTGATTTCAATTATGTGCATTATAAACATTCCATTTCCTCTGTGTGTGTGTGTGTGTGTGTGTGTGTGTGTGTGTGTGTGTGTGTTATCAGCCTGCATATCTGCACCAAGCTGTTGTGGGTCCCTCTGCCTCTTCCTGGTGTTACCTACTCTCGGTGCTGTGATCATGATGCCAAGACAATGACCATCACCACCTGAGGTCCATCTTCACTAGCTTTGGGGTCACATACTTGTGATGCATGCTATGCAGCATTCAGGTGAGCTTCACTGTTGAGTCAGCAGAGACTCTTATTAGATTTACATGGCATGGGTCAGAAGATTTGGTAGTTAATAGTCATTTTAGCACAAGTGTGTCTGAATCACACTCTCTGGAGATTATCCATACAAGAGAGTTTTCTCTGTTTACAACAGACTTTTCTAACTCATAGACTTCAGAGGTAAGCTCAGAATTAGGAATCCAGAGAGGTTTTCTCAGGGAAACTGTGACATGGAGAGGAAACCACACAGGACAGCAGCCCAAACCTCCAACTGCACCTGCTCCTGGGATAGTCCTTGTGTTCAGGAATACTGAGCGCCTCCTAGTGGTTGCAGCTTCTCCCTCAGGGAGATTTGTGTCTGAGCTCACACTGACTGTGTCTCTCACATGGTAAGGCAAGGAACTCCCCCCAAAATGCTGAGCCTCCACTTACCATGTGAATTGGCTAGAGCTGCCACAGGGACAGGAGCAGGTTCTGGTACCAGAGGGGAGCGTTTTGGGGAAACCACCCATATATCAGGACGTGACTATGGAACTGGGTATAGGGAGGAAGCTGGACTTGATTTGAGTCACATGACAGAAATATGCCTGATGTTCATGAATACAGAGTTACTGGAGATATGGGTTTAAGAGCTCCTCAAGTGAAGGCCCAGAAGGAAGTGCAGGGGATGATAGAGATAGCTTTTATCATCGTAGGAAATACCCAAATAATTAAGAGCAGGAGTTTGTGTGAAGTAGAAACATTAAAGATTCTGGAGGCAGGTATCAAGAGAAATAAGGAACATGTTGCTGCAAACTGGTGGGAAGGAGATCCTGGTTTCCTACATGCACATTCTCACAGCGTCTCTGTTCTAGAAGGTAACACCTTCCCAGGTGCAAGGGATCTGCACTTGGACACCTTTGGGATCATTACTCACCTGGCCACACCATGAATCACCCAAGCTGCATAATTCACTGGCTCTCATTTATGAAATATCTCAACACTTACAAGGGAGAGGGACACCCTTCACTGGAGGAGCCATTATGATGGTGTGTCCTTATATGGAGATTTCATTTCTTTAGACCAGGACCTCTGTTTCTGTCCATCATTATCGTCGTCATCATCATCATCATCATCATCATCACCAACATCGTCATCATCATCAGTTGCTTACTTATAATCATCCTCATATTTTGTAGACATGGTGGTTGTCCACACACTTTGACTTTTTATCAAATAATAAAAGCAGGAATCTTCTCTTTAGATGTCATTGGAAATTAAAACCACAATGGCCACAACTTAAAGTTGATACAAATTTTTCCAAACAACTTAGAGTTTTGGATAGGAGAGAGCTCTCACCCAGAACAATGAACCACACACCCTGTCCAATTCTATGGTCATCACCATTATCATCTGTGGGGAAGCACAGGACGTGGTTGGAAAATCTGTAAGGAGGAATCTTCGAAAGTATGTGGGCCTCTAGGGTGACCTTGCAGAAGAATGCAGCTCCCGCCCTGACTTTTTCTAATAAGTCCAAGCCCCCAGGTGTTTAGTCTTTAGGCATGACCTTGTAGGAGCATGTGCTTTCTCAAGGTACTTTTCCTGATGGTAGTATCTAGAGGTTAATTTTAGCTCACGCTCTTGCTAAAATAAAAGCCTAAACAGGCAGGTGAACCGGGCTATCTGGTTCCTTTAGCCAGGCAGCCCCTTAGCCATCTTTTTCAAAGATACATGTGTCAGAGTAATCCATTCTTCTATCGCTCAGGGTCTGCTAGTCAGTCCCAGCAATCAGCATCACCACCATGACCATTATCATCATTATTTTGTTATTTATAAGCATTTGTCTCATTTTCTATGGAGAATGTTTTTGTACTCACATAATGACCCTTTTTCTCAACATTTTCTCAATTTTTATAATTGTTCAGTAAAATAGGTAGCGGCCAAGAAGCCAGGAGATGTCCTCACAGCAGCTCCCCAGGCCCAGGTTACACAAGTGCCTTCTGGGCATCCACCAAAGAACCTTGAAAAAGTCTGTGTCAAGAATGTTGAGAAGGGCCAGGAAGGAATCCTATCAACACTCTTGTCTTCAGGCAGATACTCAGGAAGCTCTACTGTGAGGGTTCATTTAGGGCCAGGGAAGTCTTCAGGCATCTGATAGCGCTTGCTAGGAAGTGGCTGAGACCTGATACTCACACAAAGGAGCAGATAATAGAAATGCTGGTACAGGAGCAATTCTAGTTCATCCTGAGGGAGATGCTCAGGGCTCAGCAGCAGAAGTGCTGTCATGGTCATATACCCTGGCTGAGTCTTACTGCTCATTTCTTGCTCAACCTAGATATGAGATGTTTGGTTAAAGGTTCTCTTTTTTCTAAGTTATTATTACAGTCATGGGAAATCTAAACCTCAACTTCCTTTGAATTTGCATTTGACTAGTTGTAACGAATTGATAAAAACCCATGTCTGGACCTGTTTTTCCTGTGGCAGCTGTTTCCTGGGACTGAACTCCAGAAGGACAATCTGTCCTCTTGTGAGGACAATCAGCCTGATGTTTGTTTTGCTCTGCTGAATGTCTTTTTGCACTTGGTGACATCCTTTAATATATTGTTTTTATGTATCCAAAGAGGTAATTACTTTAACTTGCAGAATTGTTTATTCTTGCTGCTATGGCATGAGTGGGAACTTCTGTAACCTCACCAGTAACTCATTTGGGATATCCTTGAAATATAAAAGTTTGTTTGGCTCTTAATAATAATAAAAAAAGGTTGAAACCACACAAGCCCCTTGAAGCAGAATTCCTCCCCCTCACCCACCACCTTGACAAATTAAAATCCCTGAGTCAGTCCCCTTTCCTGGATCCATCAAATCAAATCTGACTTCCCGAAGGGTCTTTCCTGTTTCCCAGAGATTTCAACTATGAGCATAATAAACATTCCATGTCCCTTGGTGTGTGTTTATCATCATCCTGGTCATCTGTACCAAGTTGCCGTGGGTCCCCCTACCTCTCCTTGATGTCACCTACTCTTGGTGCTATGATCATGATGCCAAGTCAATGACTGTCACCACCAGTGTGCTTCTTCTCTAGCTTTGCATTCATAGGCTTCTGGTGCTCACTGTCCAGAACACACGAGTTCTGTTTCTGGCTGGTGGGACCCTGAGCTGTGTGGAGCTGAGATGCACTGTTGCAACAGGAGAGACTCTGGTTAGATTTAGCTGATTCAGGTCAGAGATTTGATGATTAATTGTCATTTGGGCTCAAGAGTCTCTGAAAGACACTCCCTGCAGTTTGGCCACATGAGAAAGTTGTCTCTGTTTACCACAGACTTTCTAAATCAGAGACGTCAGAAGTAAGTGCAGAATCAAGAATCCAGAGGTTCCTTGAGGGAAACTGTGACATGAAGGCGAAACCACACAGGAAACCAGCCCAGACATCCAACTGCACCTGCTGCTGAGATGCCACTTGTGGTCAGGGACCCTGAGGGCCTCCTAATGGTCACAGGTCCTCTGCAGGGAGGTTTGTGTCTTGGCTCACACTGACTTCGCCTCACTGTGTGTCTAGTACAGTAATACATGGCCATGTCCTCAGCTCTCAGGCTGTTCATTTGCAGATACAGCTTGTTCTTGGCATTGTCTCTAGAGAAGGTGAACCGGCCCTTCACAAAGTTGGCATAGTTTGTGGTACTTCCATCAGGATTCATTTGACATAACCACTCTAGCCCCTTCCCTGGAGCCTGGTGGACCCAGGTCATCCAGGAGCTACTGAAGGTGAATCCAGAGGCTGCACAGGAGAGTCTCAGAAACCCCCCCAGGATGCATAAACCCTCCCTAGACTCCAGTAGCTGCATCTCACACAATAAACCTGCAAACACAGAGACATCCTGGTCAAGAAACTCTCACACACCCACTGTCTCTCTCACTCACATCCACGAACATACTTAGTGTCTCCTGTTCTCCATAAATTACCTCTTAAAAGAGCCACAAGGAAAACTCAGATGAACCCAAACTGCATGGTGAGTGGTCTATGTTCAGTCCTGATCACGGAATGGGAACACCTGGGGATCCCTGGGCTGGGCTCCTGTCCCAGAGCTGCAGGGTCAGGGGTGGGCTGGTTTTTATGAGCAGAGAGGGCCCTATTTGCATGTCCTCCTGCTATTTAGGGAGCTCTGGGGTTGGACACCTACAGGGAGGGCAGTGTCTCCATGCAGCTGAAAGTCTCCTGGGGGAGAATGGTGTTATGAAAATATTTTAATAACTAAATACAGGATCATAGGCAGGTTTGGGACATGTCCAATGACCACATCTGGTAACAGTGAGCCCAGAATCTGGACTGATCCTTCCACACTGGCCACCACTGCTCTCCTGAACCAACTCCAAGGCAGAGCAGGACCTGCCCAGTGAGGGTGCAGAACCATGGTGTGAGATGAGAGCATGGATGAGTGCTCTGGTGTTACCCCCACTTCAGGGCGGGTCCACCTGTGGCCTCAGAGTCCTCACTACCAGGGAGAAGGCTGTGCCTCACCTGGGAGGTGGTTCTCCATCACCTAAGGGGAGCCAGTTTCCCCAGGTCTGTCACATGCACCTGAGGTCTGTGTTGGGCCCAGGACCACTATTGTGATCCCCACAGCCTCAGTCTGTCCGCTCTGTTACCAGGGGCCAGAGACCCTCTCCAGCCCTAATGTGCATGGACATCTCCATGTGGGTGTTAGGAGGTCAGTGGTAACTGTCATGGCTGCAGCCCCTCCATGTGCCTCTGGACCCACTAAGTCTGTCCAATGCTCTGGGGAGTAGGCTGCTGTGTGTGGCTGTTTATTGGGAAGACCCAGACCCAGAGCCCCCAGGGACCGTGGCCCTGGATCACCTAGCCTTCATCAGGCATTTGAATGATGCAATTTTCCTGCTTGTGTTGAAGTCAATAGAGACTGGAGCAGACCCTGCCCAGGCCAGACTGAACCCTTTCTGTGCCTGTTGGGAGCGGCAACCATATCCCCCAAAGTGACAGAGTGAAATGCCACCACCGCTGGCCATACTGGGGTTCCTGGTGGCTTTGTGCTCTCTGCAGCTGGCCCTTCTGCCTCTGCAGGGACCTTATGTCTGGCTCCCACTGGATTTGGACCACAGCTCTTGGGAACAGTCTTACACACCTGTATCCTTGGTTGTCACACTGCTCAGCTGCATGAACACTCGGTTCTGGGTTGTGTTCCTGGAGATGCTCATCAGTGCTGTAGGGTGGAGACTTGCTGAGTTTTCCCTTTAGTCCAGATCACACTGACCCTCTCCGGCCCCTTTCCTGGGTGACGGTGGATCCACACACATAATATTCCAAACCTGGGGGGTGCAGGGGGGGTGTCTCAGGTGAGACTGGACATCTGGGAGGAGACTTCTACTTGGTGTTCCTATTCTTTGAGATGGTCCTCAGGCTGGAGACCTGGGGACAGGGAACCACTGTGGGTCACACAGACACTTGACTCATGCCATCACCCCATTTCTGAGACTGATGGGTCACGTACTACAGACAGTGGACAGCAGAAGGAGCAGGACCCGTGGAGGGGCCTCGTGTGTCTGCACAAGTCAGTGCTCCCAGGGACCCCAGCCCAGAGCCAGGAACACAGTGACACTGCACACCTGCCTGGATTTCTCTTTGAAGCTGGGTCGGTTTGCATGGCAGAGGTGTAGTGACCCAAGCTAAGGGTGGTGTGGGTGATGGTCACCTGCCTCCAGGGCTCTCTTAGGTAGGGGTAGGAAATTGCATGCCATATGCTGGGTGCAGGTGCCTGTGGACTGTGCTGCCATCTATGGCCTGCGTGTGCTTCTCCTGGGATTTCCCTAGAATCTGAGAGAAACCCTGCTTGGTGTCTGAGTGTAGTCACAGGGTAAACACAGCACAGGGCAAACAAGGCGAATCCTCCCAGAACTCCCCAAACAAGAGTGAAACCAAAGGCAAATATAATGTGCTCTGACCCATAGACCAGCAACGCCAAGGTGGCTTCTAGTCTCTAATGATATATAAATAATTAATATGTGGGTCTTCTTGGGAATTAATACTTGTACTGCTTTATAATCCTCCCTTACTTTGGAAGATGTATTAATAAGCAAAATGTGTCAATCATACCCTCCCCCAGGACGGCCGCTGACAGAGGATAACACTGCTAGTTTCCACAGCAGGAGGGATGGAGACTGGGATGAAGAGGGAGCTTTCCTGCAGCCACACCCCTGAGAGGCTGCATGTGAGGAACACGGAAGACACGCGTGGGATTGCCGAGGTGTGTCCGTGCATTAGAGCATCAGCCATCACAGGCTTCAACAGGAGCGACACAACAACTTCATCCTTGATATGAAACCGGTTCCGAATAAATGCAAGTGCTCAGCCTCTTATAAAACACAGGTTCTCCCTGTTTGAAGGAGCCCTGGGGACCACACCCTCTGCCGTCATCCCATCCGAAGCTCCGACACTGTTCCTTGGTAGATTCCGCAAATGAGGAGCAAATTCTAGCAGAAGATGAAATAAAAAAGAACCAGCAGGCAAAATGTATAAAAGGAACGGAAGTCCATCTACAGCACGTGTGAGACATGGAATTTTATCGTCAGAACTTGCTATATTCCACCTGGTTACAGGAAGAAACCTTGTCAAAATTAGCAGAACAGTGCAAACCCCATAAAACCAATAATGTTTTGAAATAAAAAAAATACAATAAGTACTCAAAAAATAGTACAATTTTTGTTGTGAAAAGCACCACGTCAAGAATGAGAACACTGAGTGAAGAATTTGTATGACCTTAAAGAGAAAACAGACACATTATCCAAGATGAGAGGCTTGTGTTCAAGGATGGAGAGAGGTGGCCCTGAGGGTGCTGGGGACACTGAGGTTATCTGCAGCGCTCCCTGCTCAGCTGCTGAGAAGAAACAACGAGCATCAGGGGCCGAGTCCAAGCCCAGGGGTGAGCTCTGCACAGCAGCTGCCTCCCAGGTAGAGGGTCAGGGAGCGGTCCCACGGGTCCATCAGGGCCTGGCTCCTTCACGCTGACCTTCTGTTCTCATTCCTGTAGGCACAGCAGACACTGCTTCCTCTGGGGGCGGATCTGAGGAGTCCGCGGGGAGGTGCTGGGCCTCTTCCCTGCACTGGCAAAAGGGTTTTGGTGCCCACAGGATGTGGTTTCTCTCACTGTGTCCCTCTCGCACAGTGATACATGGCCATGTCAGAGGCCTTCAGGCTGCTCCACTGCAGGTAGTCTGTGCTGATGGAGTTGTCTGTGGAGATGGTGACTTGGCCTCGGAAGGACAGGCTGTATCTGGTATCCCCATCACCAGGCCAGGTCCATCCCATCCACTCCAGGCCCTGCCCTGGCGTCTTCAGGCACACCCAATGCAACCAACACCAGGTGAAGCTGCAGCCAGATACAACCAACAGCAGGTGAAGCTGCAGGAAATCCTCAGAGACTCCCCAGGTGTTCTCGCCTTGCCCCCTACTGCACCAGCTGCCCCGAGTGCAGGCACCTGCATGGGAGAGCAGGACTCAGGGCGGGCTGTCTCCCAGCCTCCTTTCTCTGGGACCCCAACACCTTGTCTGTGACTCACCTGGGAACACAGACAGGAGGATGGCCAGGGTGGTGGCACAGCCATGCTGGAGGGGGACAGTGAGGACAGCTCTGAGCACTCTTCTGGGTGGTGGGGAGGGAATTCCTGGGTTAAAAGAGGGGTCTCCTAGGTGAGTTTGCATATTCCCTGCCCTGCCCTCCAGGGGAGATGTCCCAGCATTCATAACCAAGAACCGAGGGGCCCGAGGCGAGGTGCATGTCTGAGCCCCCAGGAGGGAGCGAGGCGGGCACCCAGACTGCTGGCCTGGCAGGACACCCAAGTGGGAACTGCCACCTGCCAAAGGGGACTTGGTCACAAGTCAACAAGACCCCAGTGTGTGGCAGGCACTTTCTGGGCTGGGCCTACTGACAGGCAGGGCTGCCAGGTGTCCTGATTGGCTCAGGCCCTCAGTGGGCAGAGCATTGAGGGAATACCTTCACCCTCACACTTGTTAAGGAAGGAAGAGGAAGGCAGACTGAATCAGGGCTAGGGTCCAGAGGGGTAGTCAATAGGAGAGATGGTTCAAGTCTGAATGAAACAAGCACATGTTGGAATTGAGGTGCAGGGAGAAGGTGGGGTCAGTGGATGGACAGGTGCTAAGAGGGAACAGCAGGGCTTCGGGGGCCTGGTGAGTCGCCCTGACAGCCTTTAGCCTGGGGGCTGGCCAGGGTGACCAGACATTTGAGGAGGGGTTGCGGGGAGGGGGGTGGGGGGTGGGGGGTGGGAGGGGCTTAATGAGGCCTTGAGGGCAAGCACATACTGAGGGTGGGGGATTCCAGCCAAACCAGCTTGATGGGATTCTTGCTGATAGTGGGCTGTGCAGAGATGGCCCTTCAAGTCTACAGGTCACTGCCTGGTTGGGAAGAGATTGGGAGGAGGCTGACCGAACCTGGTCACAGAGAGGCCCTGGACAGGAGCTGCTTTGGCCTTGGTGGGAGGTGCTTTGGTTGGCCCCCAGGGCCAGGACTGGGGACGCCCCGAGGTGGACACAGGGGACACAGCCACGCGCATGCAAGTCAACCGTGATTGTCCTCAAAGCACCTGGAGTCCTGGAGGCTCTGACCCTGCTGAACCCTGAGGTGGTGATTCATTTAATGGGTTAATGCATCAGACTGTAATTTAGAGTGTTAACAGTCTGACTGGACTTTCACACAGATTACCCAAGTGGTCCTGAGCATGTGGCATATTAAATACCAGGGAGCTGTGGAGACACAGCCCAGGGTGCACTGGGCCTGTCCCGCAGACAAGCTTGATGACAGGGAACAGATATTCAGGGAATGGACGTGGCCACCACAACAAAGGCTGCACCAAGCCTGTTCAGAGTGTGAGGAGAAGCCGACGGATTGGATTGGCCAGGGCCGAGGGCTCCTGACCTAGGAGAGCAGCCTGTGGAACTGCATGTAGACCAGAAGCAGAGGAAGGAAAGGGAGAACGGAACTGCAGTCTGAAGACAGGAGTACAGGCAGCCTTCAGTGTCCAGGGGATAAAGAATGGGCGCCACCTGAGGGCGGTGGGATTGTGAAAGAAGACTCTCCCTGCAGGCTGCTGCTAAGCCGCCACGTAGGAGACATCCCAGGCCAGGACTGTGGGGGCCAAGGCACCCTAGTGTCACCCTGAGCCCTGGGGCATCCTGACGCTGTGCCTTTCTGTCCAGCAGAGGGCTGGGCTGAGAAGACCATGGTTAAGTTTAGGGCTAGTCTGTGAGGAGGACAGCAGTATAAGGAAATGGAACCTGAGGATTTCTTGCAAACATACAGTTTACTTATTAATTACAAAATGGGGCTGTACCTTGCTACTTTGATATTTGGAAGTTTCTGTGGTTATGAATTTGTGTGTGCAATCCAGGCAGTTGGTACTTTTAGGCAGTGGAATTAATATAACGAAAAGCTGAGCCCAACTGGTGTGGATCAGTGGTTGAGCATTGACCCATGAACTAGATAGTGATGGGCAACCTTTTGAGCTTGGTATGTCAAACTTCACCAAAAAACTGAGCATAACTCAGGTAGTGTGTCACTTTGAGGAAAAAACTAACTCCAAGACTCTAGTCGCCAATGTTTCATCCTCAGGAGCAGCAAATGTTTCATCCTCGGCATGTGGCCGCCTCAGAGGCCGTGTGTCATCAGAAATGGCTATGCGTGTCAGTGCTGACATGCGTGTCATAGGTTCGCCATCACTGAACTAGGAGGTCACAGTTTGATTCCAGGTCAGGGCATATGCCTGGGTTGCAGGCTCAATCTTCAGTGGAGGGTGTGCAGGAGGCAGTTGATAGATGATTCTCTCTCATCATTGATGTTTCTATCTCTCTCTCTCCCTCTCCCTTCCTTTCTGAAATCAATAAAAACACATTTTTATAAGAAAAAAATGTCCAGGAAATAATTAGTTTTCATTTGTGTTTAATTACACTCAATGTAAGTACACATTTTCTTCCCCCTTTTCAATTTTGTTAGTAAACACCTCTCTTACCATCATTTACTAAACTTTGCATTTTCTCTGAAGTTATTCCAGCTGTGGATTGCTCTCCCAGGTCTGCTTTGTGTCTGTGCTTTGACTTTCACCTTCACAGATATCTCACTGTCTCCATAAGCTCTGGTACTGGGGACACCGTGACATTGGGCTCACCAGCCCACCCAGCCCATCACAGGGGCTTGTGTCCTGTGATGTCCTACAGACGGCAGAGTGTCTGACATAAGGTGTGTTTTCTGTTAGGAGTGCTCTGTGCTGGTTGTGCCCTCACCTTGCACAGGCCTATCCATCAGTAGCATTGAGTTTCCTGGTATTGCCATGGTTCATGGAGGGTCGGCTTAGCAGGAGACTGACGTCAGCTTCAGGACACTTGTCTGACACATGTCCTGGGTGACCATCGAGTATGCACATGCCAGATTAATATATTTAGTGGGTTGTGTGTGTTGATCACTAAAATCTATATATAAAAGCCTAATATGCAAAGTGTCCCCTCGGAAGTTCGACCAATTGGGAGTTTGATAGCTTGCTATGACATGTGCTGACCACCAGGGGGAGGTGCAGAATGAACGAAGGCCCTGGCTGGCAGCAGGCTATAGGGAAAGCGAGTCCCTGGCTGGGAGCCAGGGGCCGCTAGGGACACTACCTGTGAACAAATTTTGTTCACTGGGCCTCTAGTTATATTGAAGATTGCAATGGGTACAGGAGTGCCTGTCTGAGGGAAGGTGCCATGTAGAGACAGTCTGTACCAGTCTGAGGACAGAGAGAGTGAGCATATATTTGAAAAATACATTATTATTGATTTCCAAGAGGAAGGGAAAGAGATAGAAACATCAATGATGGGAGAGAATCATGATCAGACACCTCCTGCACACTCCCTATTGGGGTCAAACCAACAATCTGGGCATGTGCCCTGACCAGGAATTGTACCATGACCTCCTGGTTCATAGGTTGATTCTCAACCAGAGAGCCACACAAGCCGGGTCAGAGAGTGTGATGAAATGTTTTCATTCTACAGTCTGGTTTACAGACATTGAACAATCCTTGCATTATGGATGATATTCCACTTGTTCATAATAAAAGATCCTTTTAATAAGTCCTATATTGTTAACTTTGGAACTGGGTAAGGGGAGGATGCAAGATTTATTTTGAATCACACATCAGAAATATGCCTGACTTACATGAACAGATTGTTACTCTAAATATGGGTTTAAAGCATCTTCCACTAAAAGCTCAGCAGAAAATGCAGGGCATATGGAGAAAGCTTCTATCATTGGGGAAAATACCTGAACAAATATCAACAGGAGATTTTTAGAAATAGAGATGTTAAGGATCATGCAGGTAGGGATAAAGAGAAATAGGACCCTGTGGATAGGTGATTCCTTGTTACCTACATGGACATTCTCACAGTGTCTCCGTTGTAGAAGGTAACACCTTCCCAGGTCCAGAAGATTCACACTTGGACTCTTTTTTCCTCATTACTCACCTGGTCACATCAGGGATCAATCAAGCTGCATAATTCACTGGGCTCCCAGTAGAAAATATGTCAACACTTACAGAGAAGAGTGGACAACACCCGTGGGAGGGGCCTTGTTGATGGTGTATCTTTATAAGGAGCCATAATTTCAATGGAACTGTCTCAGCCCATCATCATCATCACCATCATAATTTTCATCATCCTCATCATTTGCTTACTTATCATTATTCTTCTCATTTTTTTTAGCTCTTGTTTTTTGTACACACATAAGAATGCTTCATCTCAATTTTTGCTTTTTTATAGTTGTAAGCAAAATGGGTAGCCATACGCTATTTTCTTTTTTGTTTGAGTTCTGACAACTGATGGTTCATTGCTGCCTCTTCTCCATCTGCCCCTGACATGCACATTCAGTTAAGAAATTATAGTTTTCTCTTTAGATGTCATTTTGAGATTGAAATCACCCGCGGGAAGCGGAATTCCTCACCATCCCCAACCGCCTGGATAAAATAAAAGCCCTGGGCCAGTCTCCTTTTATGGCTTCATCAAACCAGCTCTGACTGAAGGACATTTCCTATGCTTCCCAGAGGTTTCAATCACATGCATAATGAACATCCCATGTCCCTTAATGTTTGTGTTTGTCGTCAGCCTAGCTATGTGTCTCCCTCTGCCTCTGCCTGGTGTCATTTACTCTTGGTGCTATGAGCATGATGACAAGACAATGACTGTCATCACTGGGGTTTTTCTTCTCAGCTTTGAGTTCAAATAACTGTGTTGGCCAGGGCTAGAAATAGAGATTTTTTCAATTTAAGGTGAGCATTCAGGTGAGCTGTACTTTTAAGTCAGCGGAGCCTCTTGTTAGATTCACGGCATTTGGGTCAGAAAATTAGATGATTGTCAATTGGACACAAGAGTGTCTGAAAGAGACTCTGTGCCTTTTGTCCACATGAGAAAGTTTGCGTTTCTTTACAACAGACTTTTCTAACTCAGGGACTTCCGAGGTAAGTGCAGAGTCCGGAATCCAGAGGTTCCCTGAGGGAAACTGTGACATGAAGAGGAAACCACACAGGAAACCAGCCCCAACCTCCAACTGCACCTGCTGCTGGGGTGGTTCTTGTGTTCAGGGACCCTGAGCGCCCCCTGGTGGTCTCAGCCTCTCCTGTAGGCAGGTTTGTGTCTGGGCTCACACTGACTTCCCCTCACTGTGCCTTGCACAATAATACATGGCCGTGTCCTCAGACTTGAGGCCATTGATCTGCAGATAGGCTGTGCTGACAGAGGTGTCCATGGAGAAGACACATCTTTCTGAAAAGCCCTGAGCATAAGTAGGTGTCCCAGTTTCTGTGTTGATCCAGCCCATATACTGCAGGCCCATTCCTGGGGCCTGTCGCACCCAGTGCATCCAGTAGCTGGAGAAGGTGTATTTAGAACCCTTGCAGGAGACCTTCACGGAGGCCCCAGGCTTCCTCACCTCAGCCCCAGACTGCACCAGCTGCACCTGGGAGTGGACACCTGTGGAGAGGAGACAGGAGTGGGTGGAAGTCCCCCTTGACTATCCCTGGTCCCATCCTCAACCCAGGATGGGAGCCCCTTACCTGTAGCCATGGCCACCAGGAGGAGGGTTCTCCAGCTCCAGGCCATGGTGAGGGCTGTGCTGTGAGCACTTCAGTAGGGGAGGTTGTGGCTGTGGGTGATGCCTTCAGGGCACAGACTTATCCATATTTAACCTAGTCTACCTCCTCTATTTTGCATATTCATGAGGCAGAGTATTTCATAGCTGAGGTCTTGACCCTACCTGAGAGAAGATGGTTAACATAGGGACCAGGCTCAGTGAGAGTCTGAGTGTTCAAGTCCTAATTCTTGTGGAGGAGGTGAGTCATCTGCAAGGTTTAGGACCTCTGTGCAGTCAGAGCTCCTCCTACTGAGGAACCAGCCTCCACAGGACATGCTCCATATTGTGGACCCACCTTTGTGTGACATGGGGCCACCTGGACCAGCTCTGGGTTTTGATACCTGCATGTCTTCTTCCTGGATCAAAATACTGCCCCTAATGAGGTAAAAAATCCATCCCTACCTCAAATCCCTACAATTCAGATATCCCGAAACCATAGACACTCCTCCCTTGTGTGTGGTTCTCATGTCTCATTGAGTTTGGTAAATGCTCTGATAGAGCAGGATATTCACAGTCACCTCAGCAGTCATGTCCAAATTTCTATTTGGATTGTTTGTATGAAGAGAGGAAGACCCAGGACTTGGAGGATCCCCTGCCCAGCTCCCTCACACCAGCTCCTGGGGCAGCAGCCTGAGCTCCAGGTCCTGAGCTCACCCTGCTGCCCAGCACTGGCTCTGCATGGGAGAAGCTTGTCTGGGCTCACAGGGAATTGACCTCACAGTGTCTCTAGTACAGTAGTGAAGGCTGTGCCCTGAGGACAGACTACAGATTGTTTCCTTAAGGACACCATATGGTTTTGATATCTCTCCATAGAGTGAACTGGCCTTACTGAACCCAATGGATTTGCAGGGAGATCCAAAATCAGGGCGTTAGGAAGCCACCAGGGAGCCCTTCCCTGGAACTCCCAGTTTCACAGACACAGGTAACCCTCCCCTCATCCAGAAGCTCCCAGGGGCCCTAGGGCCTCTTATGTCCTTAGGTTCCTCTCGTTGAAAGTCCCATGTTAGTATCCCGGCCTTGGGCCAACTCTCACAGCACTTTTAGTATTTAATAAATCACACACACACACACACACACACACACACACACACACACACACTGTGATGTTTTTCTTTGCTATGAAATCCACATTTACCCTTCTTCCCTGTACATAGCATATGAGCAGGGACTACAAGGGAATTCTAGGCCTGGATGTGACTTTCTTTGGAAGCCAATCAAATGTACCCAGGATACAAACACAGACTTTGAAGAGCAGGCTCTTGTGTGTCCATGCTCTTTCAGGTCCTGTACACCCAGATGCAGGTAAGAACAGGTCAGGGAGAGTAAGAGGTGGAGATGGGTCACCCCTATAGCTTCAGGGGTGCATTGCAGTTTGTCCCCAGAGACCCCCTCATTCAGCTGGGTGTGCACCTCAGAAATGGGAGGGGAGGAGGCAGCAGCATTGTCATCTGTCAGGTTTTCTGCTCTCCCAGGTCACCTGATGGTCAGGGCCACATTGGGCAGGTGAGTGAGGCCTGCTTGGGGAGGGACTCTGATTCCTCAGGATCCTCATTCCAGGAAGGGCTAGCAGTCTGTCTATTCTTAATGCTCCATCCTGATGGTTAACTTCCCTGTGAGCTCCTGCCCTGTTGCCCTCAGTCCCCCACCTCCCACATAGAGACACTCACTGCTCAGAGACCCACAGCTGCACCATCAGCCCCTGCAGAGGCCTCCATCTCTTCCAGCATCAGCGTCTCTGGTTCACCCTCATGGGAAGTCCTGCCCTGAGTACGCTGTTGGGAGTGAGAATTCAGACACCACTGGTAGTTACTCAGGCTCCTACCAGGGAGAGTTCAGGGACATCCCCATTTCCTCAGGCCCGTGGGTCTGTGCTGGTCCATCAAGCACCTGGAAGTTGAGCCACCACATCCTGTAAGTCAGTGTACATTTATCCTCTATGTGGCTCTTGCCCTGATAATGTGTTGTCACATGTGTGCCCTGCATTAAGCAACATCTTTTCTAAACAATGTTCACAGCAATGTGACAACTCATATGAATCTCTATCGCTACAGAAAATGTCCATCAGGAACGTTCCTGCATGAAGAGGTCTGATGGCAGTTTCAGGCCACTTGTCTGGGACATGTCCTCGGTGACTCTGGAGGAATGCTCATGTCAAATGAATAGATGAAGTGGGTTGTATGCATTGATGACTAAAATTTTATTCAAGACAGCAAGGGGCATGGGAGTGCCTGTCTGAAGTAAGGGGCCATGTAGGGCAGTGGGTGACAGTCTGAGGACAGAGAGTGCGAGATTCTTTTTTTTTGGTGTTTGTTTGTTTTTAAATACTAGACGCGCAATGCATGAAATTCCTGCCAAGCTTAGGCCTTCCTTCCCCTGGCTGCTGGCACTGGCTTCCCTCTGGCACCCAGGACCTGGGCTTCCCTTGCAGCCCTGGCTTCATCCAGAAGGACATCTGGTCTACTTAGCATATTACACTTTTTTATTAGAGACATTTTTATTCATTTCAGCCAGGGAGGGAGAGATAGAAACATCAATGGTGAGAGAGAATCATGGCTCAGCTGCCTCCAGCATGCTCCCTGCTGGGGAACCAATCCACATCCTGGGCATGTGCCCTGACCCGAATCAAATCATGACCTCCTGGGTCATAAGTCAATGCTCTAGCATGGAGCCACACTGACTGGGTCAGAGAGAGTGTGAGCTTAAACCCGAGGGCACTGATGTCAGTGCTGTTTCCCTTTGAAGGAAATGTGTCCCCATCAGAGCTGTGAGAATCCTCAGGCTGATCTGCTCATGGAGAAGGTCCTGTAGGGAACTGCTGAAGGGAATCTCTAGTGACAGCTCATCACTCACCTGCAAACACAGTGCTCCTTCTCCTTCTGGTCCCAGCGATGATGTGAGAACTTAGAGATTCAAAGAACAAGACATGCTCTTCCCTGGGACCAGAAAACAACGTGGAGAGGTGAGGAAAACACGCATCTCAATAGGAAGCCTGCCCCTGCCCCTCTGCACCTACCCAAGAGTAGACATGTGACCTGCAGGTCCTGAGATCCACCTGCTGGTTCTCAGCGACCCCTATTGGTCCTGAGCACCTCCTGCAACCCAACTCTGCTGTCTCCTCTGACTTCCCCTCACTGTGTCTTGTACAGTAATACATGGCCAGGTCCTCAGATGTCAGCTTGGTCATTTTAAGAGAGACTGTGTTCGAAGGGTTGTCTCTGGAGATTGTGAATCTTCCTTGAACTGCTGGAGCATACCACTGATCCTTTCCATTGGTTGGCTCACTCCTGCCACCCACTGCAGCCCCTTCCCTGGAGCCTGGCGGACCCAGTGCATTTCATAGTCAGTGAAGGTGAATCCAGAGGCTTTGCAGGAGAGGCTCAGAGATCCCCCAGGCAGCACCACGCCTCCCCCAGACTCCACCAGCTGAACTTGGCACAGGCTACCTGCAAACAGAGACACAGACTGAGAACTGCCCCGTGTCACCCAGTCCCCATGAGCCTGATGCACAGGGACGCACCATTGATAGCGAAGAGAAACGCAGCCCAGATGAGCGCAGACTCCATGATGTGGACACTGAGGGGCTCACACAGGAGGGCTCCTCTTCAGGGTCTGCAGGGACCCAGCATGACAGGCTTTCATGAGCAGGGGAGGCACCACATTTGCATGTCTTCCCTGAGGACCTGTCTGAGTTGCCAGGGGGCTCCTCCCTCCCTGTGGTCACATGGGGAAGGCAGGTGGACCAGGGTGCCTAGGCCAGGACTCAGGGGCATGCAACTGTTATGCACATTGTAGTAGCTTGTCTGTGAATAGTGAGAGACACACTCTGCCAGGACGGAACATGGGACTTTTAAGGTTCTTCAATGCAGGTTGCACATAAAATCTCTCAGTAGACATCCTGGGACCAGATTGTGGAGATGAAAGTGCCCCCTAGAGGTTGTTCTTAGCCTCACAGTCTGAGACATGTGTCTGAAAGAGCTTCCTGAGACAAGGCAGGCATGTCTGCCAAGGGGAAGCTTTCCCTGGCATTTCTGAAAGAGTGGCAGCCCCAGTCCTGCTACTTGTACGCAGCTGGTTCTCTGCAAGGATGCCCTGGGCCTCTGGCGGCCGCCTCGGGGGATAACCTGAGGAACATAACCCTCCACAGCCCAGGCCTCTGGTGCCAGGCCCTCAGCTTGCACATGAGAGGTGCTGCCACCTGACCTGTTGTGCACTCAGCATCCTGAGGTGTCCATAATGCAGCACAGCAGTGCCTGTTTAGCTCATGGAACATATTTTCTGATATTTGTGGGGGACCTCCATGACTGTTGGCTGTGGAGCTGCTGGGAGCGGTGAGCACAGGGCACAGACTCACCATGGACAGAGGGCAATTTTCTGTCCAGGAGCCAGACCCCTTAAATACAGCCCCTGAGACACTGTGCCTGTGAATTCTAGGATTGTGCTTGACATTATATGAGTAAGTAGCAGTGGAAAGGACAACACAGCTTGTCCTGCTTGCTCTGGGACACGAGGAAGTGGGCCCACCTCTGCAGGGGTTGATTTCCATCCATTGCTTTTAGCTTCTGAAATGTTTTTTCCTTCATTTTTTCATGAACAAAGCCTTGAGTGCAAAGTCTTGCCACCTGGGTGGTGAATAATCTTGTTGGATGATTTAGTCATAAACTCTAACCCCTGGAGGCAGGTCCCTGAAGAGTCTCCAGGAGTAGCTCAAGCAGAATATGCTAGCCCTTTGGTGAGCACCTGGACATGTGGGCTGACCTGTCCCAGGGCCATGGAGGTGAGAGCACCTGACATCCAGAGCAGATAAGGCCATTCTCATTCTCATCAGCGTCCTCGGCGCCTTGGTTTTTACAGATGTGCACGGATCCGACCTGGCCAGAGTGGGGAGCTGTGCCTGGATGGAGACTGGTACACACTGTTGATCACAGATAAGAAAATACACTAGGTGTGTCTATGAGTATGGGGGTTTTTGGGGGTTACTCGGTGTGCTCATTCCCAGGAAGGAAGGAGTTAGTCTACTGGGGAAATGAGCTGTGACACTGAAAATTAGCAACTGTGGAGGGACACTGATCACATTAGAGTGATAGTGGTGGGCCCTGTGGGAAAAGCCAGACGTGGTCACAGAAGAAAATAGAGGTAAAAACATAAATTAGATGCCTTTGACAGTCACCAGTAATGAACACACCTAGTTGAACCAACCCTCACAACCGGTGTAAGAATTAAAAGTGCAGGAGGTTCATGTTCAGGAGATAGTAGGTTCCATCTGACAATATTTCCCCTATAAATTGATCAGAGGACAAACTAAGACCCGAGTGTGAACCTAGAGCCAGTGGACCAAGTATTGGAGGAGAGTGGAGTGTGTGTTTGCATCATTGAGAACCAGAAGCATGAACTACAGAGACAGAAGAGCAGTCATATTTCTGCAGGGGCATTTGCTGCTGGACCTGTAGCAGCTGCACAGCCTCCTTTATGGTGTTTATTCTGTAGACTCATTTGTGAGACTTTTTTGTATCATTGGTGATGTAGATGAAACTCAGTCAAAACTAGGTTGTTGTGGTGAAGATGCAGGTAAAGATTTGGGAGTAATTAGGTTTTAGCTATGAAACTCTTGTTATTGGAGACCTGATGCCTGCATGTGACATTTGGGAATACTGTCCCATGTCCCCACATGATGGAATCAACTGGAACCTGCACCTGACTCAGCACCACATTGAGGAGAAAGCTACCTGGGAACATGATGGGGGATTAACCAAGACCTAGGACACACATGTCCAGGATTCTTGTTTCAATAGGTTTTGATCTCCTTGTTTAGCCATATCTTTCCTCACTTTCATCTGAAACGGTCCCACATATTTCCTAGAGTCTTGAAGACACTTTGATGAGAGTGGGCACAGCCATTTGTGTGCTGTTGTACCTTATGTCTTTCCTGAGTTCCCTTTCTAGTTCTTCAGTTGTCTGGTGCAGTTTTTAGGGTTTTCTGTATACAAGATCATGCCATATGTATAGAGATAAAGACATTTTAACACGTTTCTGTCTGATGCATAGATTTTGTATTTTTTTTCATGCCTAAGTATTCTGACAAGGCTTTCTAATTTTGTTCAATAGAAGTAGTCGCAGGGGAGCCCTTGTCTTGAGCCTGATGCAAAAAGAATAGCTTTGAAATTTTCTCTGTGTAGCATGATGTCAGTTGGTGGCTTCTCAAATGCGGCCTTTATTATATTGAAGCCTATCACTTCTGCACCTAATTTGTTTATAATTTTAATCATGAAGGGATTTAAAAAAAATTAAATGCTATATTCTATGTACATAAACCGATATGATGGTATACTTTATTCTACATTCTGTGGATGAGGGTAGCCCATTTACTGGTTTACAAAAAGTGAACTATCTTTGCATTATTGCACAATATCCCACTGGATCATGGTTAGTGATCTTTTCAATGTGGTGTTAAGGTTCCTCACATATTGTTGAGGGTTTTTGCATTTATGATCATCAGGGATATGGACCTGACATTTTTGTGTGTCCTTACTTGATTTGGTATCATTGTAATGGTCACCTCAATAAATACCTTAGGAAGTGTTGACTCTTCTTTTAATTAATAGAAGAATTCAGGAAGAATTGATTAAAAATTTATGAACTCTTGTTTGAGTTTTTCATGGAATTCACCCTTGATTCCATTTGGTCTTTGGCTTGTATTTGTTGGAAGGTTTTAACTACTACATAAATTATTTTTTAAATTCATAGCAAGGGAGCCGATTTGAGATCCAATTCCTAATTTGAGCTCCAACTAACTGGACCGAGAAGTACAACTGTTGATATTCAGAGGCTGTGCTCAGTGTTGCAACAATAGTTGGTTTAAGACTATTGTTTATTTCATATGCCATCCACAAGAATGAAATAAAACCATGTTATCTTGTACAGAATTAATAAAGTGTGTTGTCCTGAGAATGTACCTCCCTTACTCTATCTCCATGGAGCAGGTCCCCACCGCTGCTTTCTGAAATCCACCCTGGATTGTGCTGAAGGCACACCTGTGCACAAATCCCATACTATGGCTGAGCTCAGCAGTGACACTAGGGCAGGGCCATCGCTGGGAGACACAGGTGTCATCTGTCAGAAACATAGATTTCTCAGGAAATCTCCAGTGGATTTTCTGGGCCTCCCTGAAATGCAGGCAAGTTAACCAAGTTCCACATTCTGTGGAGAGACTGTGATTGCGTGTTGACAGTTTCCCTAGGCTCGCCAACTCCTCTGCATTTTTCTTCCCCTATAAGTGAATAAGTGATACACAACATGTTTGCATGTGAGCATGTTTCTATTTAGTAGCGTAAATCTTTTAAAATACAAAGTAATCAGTGGTATTCACTATGCCATGGGTCTAGAGATACTCTTGGACAAACTGTTATATGGAGAGGAAGGCAATGACCTTCAGAGAAATCAGCCATGAACACCACCTGCAACTGCTCTTTCAGCTGAAACTAAAAATGGGTGGGTAATGAGCTCCTCCTGCTGGTCTGAGCACCCAATGCAGCCCAGCCCTGTTGTCTCCCTCAGGGAGGTTTGTGACTTCCCCTGGCTGTGTGTCTCTAGCACAGTAATAAAGGGCTGTGTCCTCAGCTCTCAGGCTCTTCATTTGTAGATACAGCATGGTCGTGGCATTGTCTCTGGAGCTAGTGAATTGGCCCATCACAGAGTTGGCATAGTATATGGTATCACCGTTTTTTGTTTTTTTTTTTTTTTTTAATATATTTTATTGATTTTTTACAGAGAGGAAGAGAGAGGGATAGAGAGTTAGAAACATCGATCAGCTGCCTCTTGCACACCCCCTACTGGGGATGTGCCTGCAACCAAGATACATGCCCTTGACCGGAATCAAAGCTTTGAGTCTGCAGGCCGACACTCTATCCACTGAGCCAAACCGGTTTCGGCTATGGTATCACTGTTAGCATTAATTACAGCAGCCAGCTCCAGCCCCTTCCCTGGAGCCTGAGGGACCCACTGCATCCAGTAGCTACTGAACATGAATCCAGAGGCTGAACAGGACACTCTAAGATACCTCCTAGGATGCACCTAACCTTCCCAGACTTTACCAGCAGCACCTCAAACTGGACACATGCAAACAAAAATATGTCCTGGTCAGGAAATTTACACGTCAACTATTTCTCTCACTCATATCCATTCAGATACTCAGTTTCTCCTGTTGTACATAAATTATCTCTTAAAAGAGCCACAATGAAAACCCAGCTGAGCCTAAAGCACATGGTGAGTGGTCTGTGCTCGGTCCTGATTAGGGAATGGGAACCTGGGAATCCGTGTGCTGATGGTTTCCCCAGGCTCACCAACCCCTCTGCATTGTTCTTCCTCCAAATGAAAAATGTCTCCTGTAGTGCATGTGAGCACATCCCTACTAATTTAATAAAACTGTTATAATACAAAGCCATCAGGGGTAGTCACAGGACCATAGGTCTAAGTAGAAGCTGGAAGAAGCTGTTATATGGAGAGGAAGCCCAGGACCCTCAGAGGAAACAGCCATAAACACCACCTGCAACTGCACCTGGGGCCTCAACACAGAATCTGTGGGTACTGAGCCCCCCTGCAGCCTAGCTCTCCTGTCTCCCTCAGGGAGGTTTGTGTCAGGGCTCACACTGACTTCCCCTCACTGTGTCTCTTGTACAGTAATACATGGCCGTGTCCTCAGATGTCAGCTTGGTCATTTTTAGAGAGACTGTGCTCGTAGGGTTGTCCCTGGAGATTGTGAATCTTCCTTGAACTGCTGGAGCATACCACTGCGTCTTTCCAGTTGGTTTACTCACTCGTGCCACCCACTGCAGCCCCTTCCCAGGAGCCTGGCGAACCCAGTGCATGCTGTAGTTAGTAAAGGTGAATCCAGAGGCTTTGCAGGAGAGGCTCAGAGACCCCCCGGGCGGCACCACACCTCCCCCAGACTCCACCAGCTGAACTTGGCACAGGCCACCTGCAAACAGAGACACAGACTGAGAACTGCCCCGTGTCACCCAGTCCCTATGAGCCTGATGCACAGGGACGAACCTTTGACAGCGAAGAGAAGCGCAGCCCAGATGAGCGCAGACCCCATGGTGTGGACACTGAGGGGCTCACACAGGAGGGCTCCTCTCCAGGGTCTGCAGGGACCCAGCCTGGCAGGCTTTCATGAGCAGGGGAGGCGCCATATTTGCATGTCTTTCCCTGAGGACCTGTCTGAGTTGCCAGGGGGCTCCTCCCTCCCTGTGGTCACACGGTGAGGGTGGGTGGACTAGGGTGCCTGGGCCAGGACTCAGGGGCAAGCGGCTGGTCTGCACATTCTAGAAGCTTGGCTGTGAATAGTGAGAGACACACTCTGCCAGGACAGAAAGTGGGACTTTTATGGTTCTCCAGGGAAGGTTGCACATAAATCCTCTCAGGAGACATCCTGGGACAGGATTGTGGAGATGACAATGCCCCCCTAGTGGTTTTTCTGAGCTATACAGTCTGACACATGTGTCTGAACCAGTTTCCTGAGATAAGGCAGCCATGTCTGCCAAGGGGAAGCCTTCCCTGGCATTTCTGAAAGAGTGGCAGCCCCGGTCCTGCTACTTGTACACAGCTGGTTCTCTGCAAGGATGCCCTGGGCCTCAGGCGGCTGCATCAGGGGAGACCCTGAGGATAATAACCTTCCACAGCCCGGGCCTCTAGTGCCAGGTCCTCAGCTTGCACGTGGGAGGTGCTGCCACCAGGCCTGGTGTGCACTCAGCATCCTGGAGTGTTCACCATGTGACACAGCAGTGCCTGTTTAGCTCAGGTACCATGTTTTCTGATATTCGTGGGGGACCCTCCATGACTATTGGCAGTAGAGCTACAGGAAACAGTGAGCACAGGGAACAGATGGACAGAGGGCAGTTCCCTGTCTAGGAACCGGGCCCCTTAAATACAGCCCCTGAGACACCGTGCCTGTGAATTCTAGGATTGTGCTTGAGATCATATGAGTAAGTCGCAGTAGAAAAGACAGTACAGCCCACCATGCTCACTCTAGGGGGGCGGAGTATGATTTTCATCCATTGCTTTTAGCTTCTGAAACGTTTTTTCCTTCATTTTTTCATGATCAAAGCCTTGAGTACAAAGTCTTACCACCAGTGTGGTCAATAATCTTGTTGGATGATTAAGTCATAAACTCTAACCTCTGGATGCAGGTCCCTGAAGAGTCCCCAGGAGCAGCTCAAGGAGAACATGCTGGGCCTTTGGTGAGCACCTTGACATGTGGGCTGACCTGTCTGAGGGCCGCGGAGGGAAGCGCACATGACATCCAAAGCAGGTGAGGCCATTCTCATTAGGGTCCCTGGTCTTTTGTGTTTACCGATGTGCACAGGCCCAAAGATGCCAGAGGGGAAAGTCTACCTGGATGGAGACTGGTATACACTGTTGATCACAGAGAAGAACATATATCAGGTGTGCCTATGCATATGTGGGTTTGTCTGGGTTACTCAGGTGTGCTCATTCCCAGGAAGGAAGGAGTTAGTCTACTGGGGAAAATGACCTGTGACATTGTGGAAATTAGCAACTATGGAGGGATGCCTATCACATTGGAGTGATAGTGGTAGACCCTGTGGGAAACATCAGCCATGGTCACATAAGAAAATAGAGGTGAGGAGAAAGAAGATGGCTGCCAACGGGAAGGCAGATTGCATGATACTGTGTGAGTGAGAAAACAATGGGAGAGTGTGTGGTCGCACAGGGAGTGTTTGTTGGTGAGTTGAGGGACAGCTATACTCCAGGAGAGAGTGGGGGACTGCTGGGCAGGGGTCCTCTGACCAGGCAGCCCCCACTGCTGCTGTGTTTCCTCCCAGAGCCACCAGATAGGACATGGAGACCACACCATCTTGAAGGCAAAAGTGGATGTCATCGGAAGCCTGAAAATCTACAACTATAGCACCCACTGACCAGCTGCAAACCCGAGAACATCGGTCCCAGAGTGGCACATGCACGTGGATTCAGAGGAGCTCTACACTCCACCACAGAAAGTTAGATTTCACCTGGGATGAGGTGAGGTCTGTGGTCCGGTCAGGAGAGAGAAACGCGCACTAGGCGGGAGCTGGAGACCTGGGGAAATCTGCACCTAGGAAAATCCATGGCTGTTGGGGCCGGTGTGATCCATGAATGTGGAAGGGGGTCCACAGAGCTGCTAACAGAAGGGAACTCTAACAAGCAATCCATTTTGATCTGGGCACAAAAGGACAGCCTAAAATTTTTAAAAGTGTGCCGGTTGCTTAGACCCAAGGGGAAAAAAAGACTGCACAGACTTGCGTGCAGCCCTGGAGTTCACACAGTTTCTCTGGCTCTTTTTTTTTTTTTTTTTCTCTTTTCCTCTTTAAATCCTTGCTTCTGATTATTAAGCCCAATACATAGGATCACCCAATTGGGGTCGCTCTAAGACTGCAGGGAAACTTGTTTTTCTGGAACCTGGGGATCAGAGCGGGGAATAACCATCAGAGAACCAGCTCTGGGGCAACCAGCTCTACCAAACCAGTATTAAGTGCCACAGGGAAAACAAATCTAAAAACTAGCTAGAGAGGACCTATAGACCTGGAGGTCAATCTGGAAACACTGCCACCCAGGGGTTGAATCACAAATTGATTCTTGTGTAAAAACAAATAAAGGAAAATATGAAATAGAGACGTACTGCCTGCTTAAAAATCAGGACTGGCTTATAACACTGAGGAGCAGCAGAATGCAGGGAACTTAAAAACTGTCCTGACTAGGAAACAGAACAGTAGAGGAAGTGAATAACCTTCACTACTGCACATTTATTTTTATTTTTTTTCATCTTTTACTTAAGAAACTATTTTTTTATTTTTTTTCCTCACTTGATTTTACCTTTATAATTATTAAATTTTTATTTTCAATCAGTATTATTACTACTACTATTTTACCTTTTTTAAAAGTGTCATTTTCTCTCTCTCTCTCTTTTTTTTTTTTTACTTTGGAATAGTGTTCTACATTCTATTTTCTTCTTTCCTTTAGTATCATTTTACTCTATCTCAACTTTACCTTTATGACAACACTCTCTTCCCCACTTTCCCCCTTCTGTTGTCCTGTTTCTCTTATCCTATTCCTGCTTTAGATTTTCCCTATTTCTTCTTTTACTTCCTGTTAAAATTTCACCCTACTTATATATATAATTTCCAATCCCCTGCTCCAAGTCCATACACACTTCTCTCTTCTCTTTCTTCACTATCCAAATTTTTTTCTCTCTGTCCTTTTGTTGTTGTTTGCTTGATTTTTGATTATATCGATTTTTTATCTTGTTTGTGAGATTGTTTGCTTTTTTTTGTTTTTCTTTTGTTTGTTTTTTGCTTCTGTTTCTCCTCGCCTTGTTTGATATTAGCTGTAGTTTGCATTCACCTCCAAGTACTTGTTGCTGGCATTTGTTGGAATTAGTGGCTGTTCTATTGGAGTTTTCTCCCCATATATATAGTTTTACCCACTCTTCTTTCTTATTCTCTCTCTCTTTTCTCTTTTACTTTTTTCCTATTCTCAATTTCATTTTTGCATTCCTCTTTTTTCCTTTTTTCCCCTTCTTCTTTCTTTCTTTTCCTCTAATTTCCTCTCTCTAGTAGTCACGCTTATCTGGGGATATTAATATCATGAATACATTTATGTTCAGTGCCTTGTGCATTGTACCTTGTTGTGTTGTATTTTGTGTCTTTAAATCAATACAAGAGAGAGAGAACTAAATAACCAGACACATGGAAAAGAGAAATCATAGGGAGACAAAGAAACAGCCCGCATAAGAAAGAAAAGCAAGCCACACCAGAAAAGGAAGTAAACAAAATGGAGGAAAGCAACCTGTCAGAGAAAGAATTCAGAGAAATGGTCATAAGGTGGATGAAAAGAATGGAAGACAAATTCGACAATATGTGTAAGAACCAAGAGGAAATGTAGAAGAACCAAGAAGAAATGAAAAATGACATAGCTGCTGAAAAGAACTCAATAGAAAGCATCAAGAGTAAACTAGAAGAAAAAGAAACTGCATCAGTGAGCTAGAAGACAGGATACAAAAATATACCCAAATAGAGCAGCTTATAGAAAAAAAATTAAAAAGCAGGAGGAGAGACTAAGGGAACTTTGGGACAACATGAAAAGAAACAACATTCACATAATAAGGGTACCAGAAGGAGAGGAAACAGAGCAAGAGATAGAAAACCTGTTTGAAGAAATAATGACAAAAAACTTCCCTGATATAGGAAAGAAAAAACCCCACACAAATCCAAGAAGCTCACAGAGTCCCAAGCAAAATGAACCCCAAAAGACTGACACCAAGGTACAATATAATTAAACTAGAGGCCCATTGCATGATATTCATGCAAGAATAGGACCCTGGCTTCACTCCCAGCCACCCGGGAGCTGGCACGTCCCTGCTCCCCGGCCGCCTGGGGCCTGGAAGCCGGCACGTCCTCGCTTCTGTCTGGAGCACCACTCCAGTAGCTCCCTCTGCCATCCCCCTTCCCCTCATAGCAGGCTTCACACCGCTCTGCGCCTGAATATGCAAATTAACCTCCATCTTTGTTTGGTTAATTTGCATACTCACTCTGATTGGCTGTGGGCGTAGCGGAGTGATGGTTAATTTGCATGTTTCTCTTTTATTAGGTAAGATTGGTAAACACCAAAGGCAAAGTAAGAATATTAAAAGTGGCCAGAGAGAGACAGAAAGTTACCTACAAAGGATCCCTCATCAGGCTAGCGACTGATTTCTCAACAGAAACACATCAGTCCAAAAGGGAATGGAATGAAATATACAAAGTCATGCAAAGGAAGGGTCTGAATTCAAGAATACTGTACCCAGCAAGGCTATCAATCAAATTTGAAGATGAAATCAGGAGCTTCACAGACAAAAAAGGACTAAGGAAGTTTATTACCACCAAACCAGCAATTCAAGAAATGCTAAAGGGTCTGCTGTAAAAAAAATACAGAAATAGGAAGTGAAGAAGGAACAAAGGGGTAAAGAATAAAAATGGTAACAAATAAGTAACTATCAATAATAACTTTATTTATTTTTTTTTAAATATTTTTATTGAGGTATTATATGTGTACATATCTTACCATTACCCCCCCCCCCCCCACCCCCACACATGCCCTCCCCCCCAGAGTTTTGCGTCCATTGTTAATGCTTATATGCATGCATACAAGTCCTTCGTTTGATTTCATAACTCCCCCACCTTTCCCAAACTTTCCCCCTGTACTTTGAAAGTCTGTTTGATGCTTTACTGTCTCTGTATCTATCTTTTTGTTCACCACTTTATAATGTTCTTTACTATCCCTAAATGAGTGAGATCATGTGGTATTTTTCTTTCATTGACTGGCTTATTTCACTTAGCATAATGTTCTCCAATTCCATCCAGGTTGCTGCAAATGATGAGAATTCCTTCTTTTTTATGTCAGCATAGTATTCCATTGTGTAGATGTACCACAGTTTTCCGATCCAGTCATCTGCTGATGGGCACCTAGGCTGTTTCCAAATCTTAGCTATTGTAAATTGTGCTGCTATGAACATAGTGGTGCATATATCCTTTCTGATTGGTGTTTCTAGTTTCTTCGGATATATTCCCAGGAGTGGGATTACTGGGTCAAATGGGAGTTCCATTTTCAGTTTTTTGAGGAAACTCCATACTGTTCTCCACAGTGGCTGCACCAGTCTGCATTCCCACCAGCAGTGCACGAGGGTTCCTTTTTCTCCGCATCCTCGCCAACACTTGTTGTTTGTTGATTTGTTGATGATAGCCATTCTGACAGGTGTGAGATGGTACCTCATTGTTGTTTTGATTTGCATCTCTCGGATAATAAGTGACTTTGAACATGTTTTCATGTGTCTCTTGGCCTTCCTTCTGTCTTCTTTTGAAAATATTCTGTTTAGGTCTGTTGCCCATTTTTTTATTGGATCATTTATCTTCCTCTTATTGAGTTGCATAAGCTGCCTGTAGATGTTGGAGATTAAACCTTTATCAGTGATAGCATTTGCAAATATGTTTTCCCATGCAGTGGGCTTTCTTGTTGTTTTGTTGATGGTTTCTTTTGCTGTAAAAAATCTTTTTATTTTGATTTAGTCCCATTTGTTAATTTTCTCTTTAGCTTCCATTGCCCTAGGGGCAGTGTCAGAGAAGAAGTTCTTGTGGCATATGTCTGAGATTTTGTTGCCTGTGGATTCCTCTAGTATTTTTATGGTTTCCCGTCTTATGTTTAAGTCCTGTATCCATTTTGAGTTTATTTTTGTGTATGGTGTAAGTTGGTGATCTAGTTTCATTTTTTTGCATGTATCTGTCCAGTTTTCCCAACACCATTTATTGAAGAGTCTGTCTTGACTCCATTGTATGTTCATGCCTCCTTTGTCAAATATTAATTGAGCATAGTGGTTTGGGTCGATACCTGGGTTCTCTATTCTGTTCCATTGATCAATATGTCTGTTCTTGTGCCAGTACCAGGCTGTTTTGAGAACAGTGGCTTTGTAATACAGCTTGAAATCTGGTATTGAGATCCCACCTACTTTATTCTTCTTTCTGAGGATTGCTGAGGCTAGTCGGGGTCTTTTTTTATTCCAGATGAATTTTTGGAGAGTTCTTTCTAGGTCTGTGAAATATGCTGTTGGTATTTTGATGGGGAGTGCATTGAATCTGTAGATTGCTTTGGGTAGTATGGACATTTTAATGATGTTGATTCTACCAATCCAGGAACATGGTATGTTCTTCCATCTGTTTACGTCTTCCTCTATCTCTTTTTTCAGTGTCCTGTAGTTTTCTGCGTATAGGTCTTTTACCTCCTTAGTTAAGTTTATTCCTAGGTATCTTAATTTTTTTGGTGCGATGGTAAATGGGATTGCTTTTTTAGTCTCTCTTTCTGTAAGTTCATTATTGGTGTATAGAAAAGCCATAGATTTCTTGGCGTTAATTTTGTATCCCGCTACATTGCCGAATTCATTTATTAAGTCTATTAGTTTTTTGATGGAATCTTTTGGGTTTTTTATGTACAATATCATGTCATCTGCAAATAAGGACAGCTTCACTTCTTCTTTTCCAATTTGGATGCCTCTTATTTCTTCTTCTTGCCTAATTGTGATAGCTAATACTTCCAGTACTATGTCAAACAGGAGTGGTGAGAGTGGGCATCCCTGTCTTGTTCCTGTTCTTAGGGGAAATGGTTTTAGTTTTTGCCCATTGAGTATGATGTTTGCTGTGGGTTTATCATAAATAGCTTTTATTATGTTGAGGTATGAGCCTTCTATTCCCACCTTGTTGAGAGTTTTTATCAAGAAAGGGTGTTGGATTTTGTCAAATTCTTTTTCTGCATCTATTGATATGACTATGTGATTTTTATCTCTCAATTTGTTTATGTGATGTATCACGTTTATTGATTTGCGGATATTGTACCATCCTTGCATTCCTGGAATAAATCCTACTTGGTCATGGTGTATGATCTTTCTGATGTACTGCTGGAGCCGATTTGCTAGAATTTTGTTGAGGATTTTGGCATCAATGTTCATGAGGGATATTGGCCTGTAATTCTCTTTCATTGAGTTGTCTTTATCTGGTTTTGGTATTAGGGTGATGCTGGCTTCATAGAAGGAGCCTGGAAGTGTTCCTTCCTCTTGAATTTTTTGGAATAGTCTGAGGAGGATAGGTTTTAGTTCTTCCTTGAAAGTTTGATAAAACTCTCCTGTGAAGCCATCAGGCCCCGGGCTTTTGTTTGCCGGAAGCTTTTTGATGACTGCTTCAATTTCTTCCATCGTTACTGGCATGTTGAGTTGTTTAGAATCTTCCTGATTGAGTTTTGGAAGGTTGTATTTTTCTAGGAATATGTCGATTTCCTCTAGGTTGTCCAGTTTGTTGGAATAGAGTTGTTCGTAGTATTTTGTAACAATCCTTTGTATTTCGTCGGGGTCTGTTGTTATTTCACCTCTTTCATTTCTGATTTTGTTTATTTGGGTCCTCTCTCTTTGCTTCTTGGTGAGCCTGGCTAGAGGTCCATCAATCTTGTTTATCCTTTCAAAGAACCAGCTCTTGGTTTTGTTGATCTTTTGTATTGTTTCTTTGGTATCTATGTCGTTTATCTCCGCTCTGATCTTTATTATTTCTTTCCTTCTGCTTACACTGGGCTTATCTTGTTGCTCTCTCTCTAACTCTTTGAGTTGTTGGGTTAGGTAATTTATTACCAGTGTTTCTTGTTTTTTGAAGTAGGCTTGTAGAGCTATGAACTTCCCTCTCAGGACTGCTTTCATTGTGTCCCATAGATTTTGGATTGTTGTGTTTTCATTGTCGTTTGTTGCCGTGATGTTTTTTATTTCTTCCTTGATGTCTTTGGTAACCCAGTCATGGTTTAATAACATGCTGTTTAGTCTCCAAGTGTTTGATTTCTTTGGGTTGTTTTTATTGTAGTTGATTTCCAGTTTTATGCCACTGTGATCTGAGAAGATACTTGATATGATTTCTATCTTCTTGAATTTGGAGAGACTTTGCCTATGTCCTAACATATGGTCTATCTTTGAAAATGACCCATGTGCACTTGAGAAGAATGTATATTCTGTGGCTTTGGGGTGAAATGTTCTGAAGATGTCGATTAATTCCATCTGTTCTAGTGAGTCATTTAGGATTGATGTTTCTTTGCTGATTTTTTGTTTAGAGGATTTGTCCAATGGTGATAGTGGGGTATTGAAGTCTCCTACTATGATTGTATTACTGTCAATCTCTCCTTTGATATCTTCCAGGAGTTTTTTAATGTATCTTGGTGCTCCTGTATTGGGTGCATATATGTTTACCAGAGTTATTTCTTCTTGTTGGATTTCTCCCTTTAGTATTATGAAGTGGCCTTCATTATCTCTTGTTATGTCCTTCACTTTGAGATCTAATTTGTCAGATATAAGTATTGCAACCCCAGCTTTTTTTTCATTTCCATTTGCCTGGAAAACCTTTTTCCATCCCTTTACTCTCAGTCTGTATGCATCCTTTTTTTTGAGGTGGGTTTCCTGTAGACAGCAGATATCTGGGTTTTGTTTTCTTATCCAGTCTGTTACCCTGTGTCTTTTGATTGGGGCATTCAATCCATTTACATTTAAAGTTATTATTGATAGGTACTTATTTGACGCCATTTTTATTCTATACCCCTGTGTACCTTTTTTGCTTCCTATTTCTTTCTTTTCTTTTTTTTTTTTTTTTTTTTTTTTTTTTACAGCAGACCCTTTAGCATTTCTTTCATAGCTGGTTTGGTGGTGATAAACTCCCTTAGTCCTTTTTTGTCTGTGAAGCTCCTGATTTCACCTTCAATTTTGATTGATAGCCTTGCTGGGTACAGTATTCTTGGATTTAGACCCTTCCTTTGCATGACTTGGTATATTTTATTCCATTCCCTTCTGGCCTGATGAGTTTCTGTTGAGAAATCAGTTGCTAGTCTGATGGGGGTTCCTTTGTATGTAACTGTCTGTCTCTCTCTGGCCGCTTGTAAGATTCTTACTTTGTCGTTGGTGTTTGCCAACTTAACTATAATGTGCCTTGGCGTCGGTCTTTTGGGGTTCATTTTGCTTGGAACTCTGTGAGCTTCTTGGATTTGTGTGGGTTTTTTCTTCCCTATATCAGGGAAGTTTTCTATTATTATTTCTTCAAACAGGTTTTCTATTCCTTGCTCAGTTTCCTTTCCTTCTGGCACCCCTATTATCCTGATGTTGTTTTGTTTTGTATTGTCCTGAAGTTCCCTTACGCTCTCCTCAATCTTTCTAATTTTTGTTTCTAGAAGCTGTTGTAATTGGGTATTTTTTTCCATCTTGTCTTCTAGCTCACTTATGCGGTCCTCTGCTTCATCTAGTCTACTCTTGATGCTTTCTATTGAGTTCTTTACAGCAGCGATGTCATTTTTCATTTCTTCTTGGTTCTTCTTCATTTCTTCTTGGTTCTTACTCATATTGTCGAATTTGTCTTCCATCCTTTTCAGCCACTTTATGACCATTTCTCTGAATTCTGTCTCTGATAGGTTGTTTGCCTCTAAATCGTTTACTTCCTTTTCTGGTGATGCCTGCTTCTCTTTCCTGTGGGGGCTGTTTCTTTGTCTCCTCATGGTCTCTCTTCTCTGGATGTCTGGTTATATAGATTTCTCTGTCTGGCGTTGATTTAAAGGTATAAAATACAACACAACCAGGCACAACAGACAAGGCACTGAACAGAATTGTATTCACGATATTAATAACCTCCAATAAAGGTAACCACCAGAGAAAGACAAATTAGGGAATAGGAGTGGAAGAGGGAGAGTAAAAAGAAAGAACAACAACGAAGAAAAAAAAAACAACAACAAAGAGTGTGAATCTGAACTTGGGAAAAGAGCAGAAAGAAAGAAAAGAAATAACAGAAAAGAAAAAGAAAAGAAAAAAAAGTAAGAGAGACAAGAATGATACTAAGAGAGAAAAGGGGAACAAACTATATATATGGGGAGTAAACTCCACTAGAACAACCACTATTCCCAGCAAATTCCAGCAACACGAGCCTGGAGATTAATACAAACTGCAACAGCAGCTAATATCAAGTGAGGCAAGGGAAAACAAAAGTAAAAAACAAACAAAAACAAAGCAAACAAAAGAACCAACCAAACCAACAAAAAGAATAATCAAAACAATCTCATAAAAAAGCATAAAAATTCAATCTAATCAACATTCAAGCAAACAACAACAAAAGGCCCGAGAGAAAAATAATTTTTTAAAGGTAGCGTAGAGAGAGGTTTGTATGGATTTGGAGCAGGGGGTTGGGAATTAGATATATAAGTAGGGTGAAGTTTTAGCAGGGAGTAAACTGAAAAAGTAGGGAAAATCTAAAGCCAGAAAGGGTTAAGATAAACTGGGGACCAAAAGGGGAAAGGTTAGGAGGAGAGTGATGGCATAATGTTAGCTTTGAGATAGGGTAAAGCGATTGTAAGGGAAAGATGCAAATCGAATGTAGGACACTAATCCAAAAATAAAAGAAAGAGAAAATCAAATGACATTAAAAAAAAAAGTAAAATAATAGTAATAATATTGCTGATTGAAAATAAAAATGTAATAATTAAAAAGGTGAAAATCAAGTGAGGAAAAAGAAAAAATATTAGTTTCTTAAGTATAAGATGCAAAAAATGAAAATAAAAAAATATGAGAATAAAAAATTTAAAAAGTTGAAAAAAGAATTGAAAATT
This sequence comes from Eptesicus fuscus, assembly GCF_027574615.1. Lineage (NCBI taxonomy): Eukaryota > Metazoa > Chordata > Mammalia > Chiroptera > Vespertilionidae > Eptesicus > Eptesicus fuscus. The sequence goes on from NC_072496.1 coordinate 16,861,645, forward strand.
AAAAAATAGGAAGACTAAAATGTGCAGTAGCGGCTGTCATTCACTTCCTCTATTATTCTGTTTGGTACGCCTTTTTCCCAGTCTGGGCGGTATATCAGTTCAGCTTCATTCCAGGGCTCCTCAGTGTTGGAAGCCAGTCCTGCTTTTTAAGCCAGCCCTGTCTTAATTTCTCGTATTTATTTTTTATTACACCAGAGACAATTAGCGTTTCAGCCCCTGGGTGGCAGTGTTTCTGAATTGACTTCCGGGCCTCTCTAGCTCTTTTTTCTTTTTTTTTTTCCCCTTCTATGGCACTCACTACAGGTTTGTAGAGGTGTGCGCCTCAGAGCTGCCTCTCTGATGGTCACATGCAGCTCTGGCCCCAGGTTCTGAAAAAACACCTTCCCCCTGCAGTCTTTCAGGGTTTCCACCTGGGTTTGCCTCTGTATTGGGCTTAGCAATCAGAGTCGGAAAGAGCCCAGGTGTGCGGACCGTGGGTCTGTGCACCAGACTAAGGAGCCTGCACTCCTTTGAAAATTCTTAGTCTGACCCTCCTCGTCAGATTAAAATGAGTTGCTTTCAAGAGGTCACTTCTGTTAGCAGCTCAGAAGACCCCCCTCCTCATTCACGGATCACGGCAGTTCCAACTGCCGCTGATTTTTCTAGGCACAGACCTCCCGGCTCCTGCTGGTCCTGCGGCTGCCGCACTTCCCTCACCCAGCGCTTCCCTCACCCACCGCGGGGATTAGAAACCGCAGCTTATTTCAGACAAAATCTGACCTTTCCGTGGTGCAGTGAAGAGTTTCTTTGAATCCAAATGTTTGCGCTGATAGGGGACCGGTGGTCTGGTGCTCCCAGCAGTTCAGTGTTTGCAGTTGTCGCGGAAAGTCAGGTTTCCACTAAAATCCTCCTTTCCTTGCAAGATGGCGAGGCGCCCGGCGAGCCCGCAGCTCCAGGAGGGGACCCAGCCCCTGTGGGTGCTGCGCGGTCAGAGGAACACTGCCCAGCACTCCCCCGCCTTCTCCTGGAGTTTAGCTGTCCCTTGGCTTGCCCACATACACTCCCTCTGCGAGCCTCTGCTGCTCCGACTCTCCGCCCCAGGAACAGACTCCAAACCCGACTCTATTCCGTCGCCATTTTTTCCTATCCTCTCTCAATAATAACTTTAAATGTAAATCGATTAAACGCCACAATCAAAAGACATAGGATAACGGATTGGATATGAAAACATGACCCATATATCTGTTGTCTAAAAGAAACCAACCTCAGAAAAAAAGATGCACACAGACTGAGGGTGAAAGGATGGAAAAAGTGTTTTCAGGCAAATGGAAATGAAAAAAAAAAAAAGCTGGGGTATCAATACTTATTTCTGACAAATTAGATCTCAAAATAATGGACTTAACAAAAGATAAGCAAGACCACTTCATAATACTAAAGGGAGCAATCCAACAGGAAGAAATAACTCTGGTAAACTTACATGCACCAAATACCAGGGCACCCAAATACATAAAAAAATATCCTGGAGGATATCAAGGGAGAGACTGACAGCAATACAATCATAGAAGGAGACTTTAATACACCACTATCACCATTGGACAAATCTTCTGAACAAAAAATCAGCAAAGAAACATCAATCCTAAATAACTCACTAGACCAGATGGAATTAATTGACATATTCAGAACATTTCACCCCAAACCAACAGAATATACATTCTTCTCAAGTGCACATGGGTCATTTTCATAGATAGATCATATATTGGGTCATAGGCAAAGTCTCTTCAAATCAAAGAAGATAGAAATCATATCAAGCATCTACTTAGATCACAGTGGCATAAAACTGGAAATCAACTACATTAAAAACAATCCAAAAAATCAAACACATGGAGACTAAATAGCATGCTATTAAACAATGACTGGGTTACTAGAGAGATCAAAGAAGAAATAAAAAAAATATCATGGCAACAAATGACAATGAAAACACAACAATCCCAAATATATGGGACACAGCAAAAGCAGTCTTGAGAGGAAAGTTCATAGCTCTACAAACCTACTGCAAAAAACAAGAAACAATGGTAATAAATTACCAAAACCTACAACTAAAAGAGTTAGAAAGAGAGCAACAAGAAAAGCCCAGTGTAAGCAGAAGGAAGGAAATAATGAAGATCAGAGCAGAGATAAATGACATAGAGACCAAAAAGATAATACAAAAGATTTAAAAAACAAAACAAAAAAAACAAGAGCTGGTTCTTTGAAAGGATAAACAAGATTGATGAACCTCTAGCCAGGCTCACCAAGAAGCAAAGAGAGAGGACCCAAATAAACAAAATCAGAAATGAAAGAGGAGAAATAACAACAGACCCACCAAAATACAAAGGATTGTTACAAAATACTACAAACAATGCTATTCCAACAAACTGGACAACCTGGAGGAAATGGACATATTCCTAGAAAAATACACCTCCAAAAACTCAATCAGGAAGAATCTAAACATCTCAATAGGCCAATAACTATGGAAGAAATTGAAGCAGTCATCATAAAGCTTCCGGCAAACAAAAGCCCGGGGCCATATGGCTTCACAGGGGAATTTTACCAAACATTCAAACTAAAACCTAACCTCCTCAGACTATTCCAAACAATTCAAGAGGAAGGAACACTACCAAGGTCATTCTATGAAGCCAGCATCACCCTAATACCAAACCAGATAAAGAAAATACAATGAAAGAGAATTACAGGCCAATATCCCTCATGAACATAGATGCCAAAATCCTCAACAAAATTCTAGCAAATCGGATCCAGCAGTATATCAGAAAGATCATACACCATGACCAAGTAGGATTTATCCCAAGGATGGTACAATATTCACAAATCAATAAACGTGATACATCACATAAACAAATTGAGATATAAAAATCATATAGTCATATCAATTCATGCAGAAAAAGAATTTGACAAAATCCAACACACTTTCTTGAGAAAAACTCTCAGCAAGGTGGGAATAGAAGGATCATACCTCAACCTAATAAAAGCCATATATGATAAACCTACAGCCAACATCATACTCAATGGGAAAAACTAAAACCACTTCCCCTAAGAACAGGAACAAGACAGGGATGCCCACTCTCACCACTCCTGTTGGACATAGTACTGGAAGTATTAGCCAATGCAATTAGACAAGAAGAAGAAATAAAAGGCACCTAAATTGGAAAAGAAGAAGTAAAGCTGTCCTTATTTACAGATGACATGATATTGTACATAAAAAACCCGAAAGACTGCATCAGAAAACTATTAGACTTAATAAATTACTTTGGCAATGTAGCGGGATGCAAAATTAATGCCAATAAATCTATGGCATTTCTATACACCAACAGTGAACTTACAGAAAGAGAGACTAAAAAAGCAATCCCATTTATGATTGCACCAAAAAAATTAAGGTACCTAGGAATAAACTTAACTAAGGAGGTAAAAGACCTATACGCAGAAAACTACAGGACACTGAAAAAAGGGATAGAGGAAGACATAAATAGATGGAAGAACATACCGTGTTCATGGATTGGTACAATCAACATCATTAAAATGTCCATATTACCCAAAGCAATCTATAGATTCAATGCATTCCCCATTAAAATGCCAATGGCATATTTCACAGACCTAGAAAGAACTCTCCAAAAATTCATCTGGAATAAAAAAAGACTCCAAATAGCCACAGAAATCCTGAGAAAGAAGAACAAAGTAGGTGGGATCTCAATACCAAATTTCAAGCGGTATTGCAAAGCCAATGTTCTCCAAACAGCCTGGTACTGGCACAAGAACAGATATATAAACCAATGGAATAGAGCAGGCGTCCTCAAACTACGGCCCGTGGGCCACATGCAGGTGTTTTTGCCGGTTTTTTTTGTTTTTTTTTTTACTTCAAAATAAGATATGTGCAGTGTGCATAGGAATTTGTTCATAGTTTTTTTTTTTTAAACTATAGTCTGGCCCTCCAACTGTCTGAGGGACAGTAAACTGACCCCCTGTTTAAAAAGTTTGAGGATCCCTGGAATAGAGAATCCAGATTTCAACCAAAACCACTATGCTCAATTAATATTTGACAAAGGAGGTATGAACATACAATGGAGTCAAGACAGTCTCTTCAATAAATAGTGTTGGGAAAATTGGACAGATACATGCAAAAAAAATGAAATTAGTCCATGAACTTACACCGTACACAGAAATAACCTCAAAATGGATAAAGGACATAAACATAAGATGAGAAACCATAAAACTACTAGAGGAATCCACAGGCAGAGAAATCTCAGATATATGCAGAAGCAATTTTTTCACAGATACCGCTCCTAGGGCTATGGAAACTAAAGAGAAAATAAACAAATGGGACTACATCAAAATAAAAAGCTTTTGCACAGAAAAAGAAACCATCAACAAAACAAGAAAGCCCACTGTATGGGATAACATATTTGCAAATGTTATCACTGATAAAAGTTTAATCTCCAACATCTACAAGGAACTTATACTACTTAATAAAAGGAAGATAAATGATCCAATAAAAAAATGGTCAATGGACCTAAATGGAATCTTTTTGAAAGAAGACAGAAGGAAGGCCAAGAGACATATGAAAACTTGCTCAAAGTCACTAATTATCCAAGAGAAGCAAATCAAAACAACAATGCAGTACCATCTCACACCTGTCAGAATGGCAACCATCAACAAATCAACAAACGACAAATGCTAGCAAGGATGCGGAGAAAAAGGAACCTTCATGCACTGCTGGTGGGAATGCAGAGTGGTGCAGCCACTGTGGAGAATGGTATGGAGTTTCATCAAAAAACTAAAAATGGAACTGCCATTTGACCCAGTAATCCCACTTCTAGGAATATATCGAAAAAAAAACTAGAAACACAAATCATAAAGGATATTTGCACCCTTATGTTCATAGCAGTACAATGCACAGTAAGATTTGGAAACAGCATAAATGCCTATCAGCAGATGAGTGGATTAGAAAACTATGGTATATGTACACAATGGAATACTACGCTGCTATAAAAAAGAAGGAATACTTACCATTTGCTGCATCATGGATGGACCTGGAGAGCATTATGTTAAGTGAAATAAGCCAGGCAATGAAAGAAAAATACCACATGATCTCACTCATTTATGGAAAATAAAGAACATTATAATCTGATGAACAAAAAGATAGATACAGAGGCAGTAAAGTACCGAAAGACTGTCAGATTACAGAGGGAAGGCTGGGGAGTGTTGGGGATGGGGGGAAAGATATCAACCAAAGGACTTGTATGCATGCATATAAGCACACCAATGGATACAAGACACTTGGGGTGGGTGGGATGAGGGCATGCGACGGAGGGTTTGGGAGGCTGGGGAAGGTCAATGGGGAAAAAAACGGGGATATATGTACTACTATATGTAATACTTTAAACAATAAAAAAAGAAATAAAAAGAAAAGAAAATAGAGGTCAGACCTTCTGTGAGTGGCCAAGGCCCCACCCTGCAGAGCAGAGCTTGTGGTGTGACATCTGGCTTCTCTCTCCTGGGATCTAGCCTGTGAGTTGAGAGGGAGAAGCATGAATTATCACCTCTTCGGAACCATGGCATCCCTGGCACCTGTCAACATCTTCCAGGTTGGTACTGATGAAGAGAGAGCAGAGACACCTAGGCTCTCTTCCTTTATTTGTACATCTCTGTGGGAGACTTGGTAAAGAGCACCTTGGGACCCAAAGGCATGGACACAATTCTGGGAAGCAGTGCAGGGGATGTCTATCTTATAGGGACCAATGAGGGTGCAGCTATTCTAAAAGCATCAGTGCTATTAATCCAACAGCCAAAGTGTTAGTTGATATGCCAAGGTTTCAGGAATGTGAAGTTGGTGATGGCACTACCTCTGTTCCTGTTTTAGCAGCAGAATTGCTAAGGTAAGCAGAATGTTTAATTTGACAAAAGATTCATCCTCAGATAATCACTGTGGGTTGGAGAGAAGCCACAAAGGCAGCAAGACAGGCTCTGTTGAATTCTGCACTTGATCATGGCTCTGATCTAGATACATCCCACCAATGTTTAGTGAACATTGCAGGAACATTATCTTCCAAACTTCTTACTCATCACAAAGATCACTTTACTAAGTTAGCTGTAGAAGCTGTTCTCTGATTGAAAGGCTCTGGTAATCTGGAAGCAATTCATGTCTTCAAGAAGCTAGGAGGAAATTGGATAGATTCCTATTTAGATGGAGGCTTTCTGTTGGATTAAAAAAATGGAATAAATCAACCAAAGTGAATTGAAAATTCTTATTGCAAATACTGGTATGGATACAGACAAAATAAAGATATTTGGTTCCCATGTAAGAGTTGATTCTACAGCAAAGGTTGCTAAAATAGAAGAAGCATAAAAGGAAAAAAAATGATGGAGAAACATTGAACATATTCTTAAGCATTGGATAAATTGTTTTATTAACAGGCAATAAATTTATAATTTTCTTGATCAGCTTTTTGGTGCTGCTGGGGTTATGGCTACTGAACATGTAGAACACCTGGCTCTTGTCACAGGTGGTGAAATTGCCTCTACCTTTGACCACCCAGAACTAGTGAAGCTTGGAAGTTGAAAGCTCATTGAGGAAGTCATGTTTGGAGAAGACATGCTCATTCACGTTTCTGGGGGAGCCCTTGGTGAGGTTAGCACTATTGTTCTTCGTGGTGCCACTCAATACAGGTTAGATGAAGCAGAAAGATCTTTGCATGATGCCCTTTGTGTTCTTGCACACACTGTGAAAGCTTCTAGAACAGTTTAAGGAGGAGGCTGTTCTGAGCTGCTCATGTTGTGTCACACCTGCCAATAAAACACCAGGTAAAGAAGCTGTTGCAATGGATTCTTGGGCTCAAGCACTGAGGATGTTGCCTGCTGTTATAGTTGCCAACGCAGGCTGTGACAGTGCAGATCTGGTGCCACAGCTCTGAGCTGCCCTTTGTGAAGGCAATACAACTGCTGGACTGGATGTGAAGGAAGGTGCTATTGGTGATGGCAATGCTGGGCATCACAGACAGTGTCCAAGTGAAGTGGCAAGTTCATCTGTGTGCAGCTGAAGCAACAGAGGTGATTCTGCATGTGGATGACATCATCAAAGCAGCACCAAGGAAAGGTGTCCTGATCAGCACCCTTGTTAGGCATTCCTGCATGCTGTTATGCTCTGGACCACTTCATAGCAACGTTGTTTGAAGGACTTCGACTTCCTATAGAAGACTGTGGCATCAAAGATTATCTGTGGTTCTTATATCCTTAAGTTTAGACATTTAGGTGACCTTTTACTTTAACATGTATCTAATTTATTTCCAGTTCATTGTCCATAAAATTCAGTTGTTTTAGAAGTCCATTTCTCATAATGTACATCAAAATAAAAATTTGAATAATTTAAAAAATAGAGGTTAAATTATAAATGAGATGCCTTTGAAAGACACCAGTAATGAACACACCAAGGTGAACCAACCCTCACAACCAGAGAAATAAATAAAAGTGCAGGAGGCTCATGTTCAGGAGACAGGAAGTTCCATCTGACACTATTTCCCCTCCAAACTGATCAGAGGATAAACTAAGACCAGAGTGTGAGCCTAGAGCCAGTGGACCAAGTGTTGGGGAGAGAGGAGCATCTGTGTGGGTCCCTGGGAACCAGAAGCATGAACTATAGAGACACCGACAGAGCTCCTGGGTCCTGTTCCTTCTGGGGAGTTTAGTGCTGGACTTGTAGCAGCTGCACTGCCTCCTTTGTGGTGTTTATTCTCTAGTCTCTGTTGTAGATCCAGTTTCATATATTGGGATATAGAAGAATCCCCATCATGACCCGGTGGGTTTAGGGGATGATGTGGTTAATGATTTAGGAATAACCATATTTGGGTCAGGAAAATCTTGTTATTGGAAACCTCAATGTCTTCATGTGACCCTTGGGACCGCTGTCACCATGTCCTGGCTCAGCTTCAGGTTTCCTGTCTGTGACCTGTCCTGGGGTGATCACATGTGCATGGACCTGTGAGAGGGGTGCTGGTGGATGAAGGGGGGCATGTAGGTTTTTACAGGGTTTGCTCTGCCTTTGACACTATGGGGGGAGCTGGGGAGAGTCAGCAGGGCTCTGGCCATGGAGCTCAAGGTCTGGGACAGATCTAAGGAGAATGTGGATAATGGAAAGCAGAGGTGATCTTGGGGCAGTTGTCCTGGGATACTGGAGGGACAGTAGGGCTTATGTGTACACCAGGACTCTGTCTAGCAGGTTCTCATGATCCATGTGGATTCCCCATGTGGAAGCTGAGACACATGTCAGAACAGAGCCCAGAGGGACCCATACAGAGGGCTACCCAGCAGGCAGCAGAGGGTTTCATCTCTGGGCTCCTCTTCCTCTCTGCTCTATGTAGAATTCTGAGAGCTGAGTCAGGACCTCCCTTGGACTGGTTCTGGTCCAGAAGACTGAGGGGTGGAGAGAATGAGGAGCAAACCCTGGCCATCATCCTCATCTTGAGTGCCTGCGGAGCCAGAGAGTGCACTGTGGCAGGGAGATGAGATTGCCTGGGAAGCTGCGGGGAGGGGGGCGTTGGGGAGCTCCTGGGGGCAGATCTGTGCCTGTCTGATGTAGGGCTTCCCTGGGGCAGATGAGGGCTTGTCTAAAGCAGAGGGAGTGAGCTGGGACACAGGGTGTGACTTCGCTGATGTTTCTCTTTGTGGAAACTGCGACCCTCTCCCAGGGATGGAGAGGTGCCCTGAATGCTCAGTGTGTCAGAGAGAAGAGAACCTACTGGGAGAATGGTCCCTGAGACAGGAAAGAGCTCATCTAGGAAAAGAGAATGGAGTTCGCACCATCGTTGTCCTCAGGGAGAATGTGAGCACTTAGAGCACAGATGACAAGGGGAGCGTGTCCCTGGGCCACTGAATAAGGAGGAGAGAAGGGAAACCCATGTTAAAGTAAAAGGTCCTCAGCCCCTCAGGGTGCCTGTTCCCAGGTACATGCCCTGACTCGGGCCTGAGCACCCCCTGCAGGTCCTGAGCCCTCTGTGGTGTCTAGAGCGCTCTCTGGTGCCCGCCCCCTCCTGGCGGACCTGGGAATCTCCTGAAGCTCAGGCCCTTCCTCTCCCTGCAGGAAGGTCTGTGTCTCAAACAGATATGCAGGTCAGGCTGATGGCACATGCCCAGTGTTTCTCTCGTGCATATTCATTCACATACTCAGTGTCTCTCATTCTCTGTACATTACCTTTTAAAATAGCAGCAAAGAAAACCTGGCTGATCCAAACCCCAGGATGAGTGGTCTGTGTTCACTCCTGACCAGGGAATGGGAACACCTGGGATCCCGGGTCTGGGTTGTAATTCACGAGCAGAGGGGGGCCTATTGGCATGTCCTCCTACTATATAGGGAGCTCTGGGGTTGGACACTGACATAAAGGATATCGTTGCAGAGTATGGTGTGTCCAAGGGCACTCACGGCTGATGAGCATTAGCCCTGGTACCTGGGTCTCTGCTCCTCCCATTTGGAACCAACTGCTTCCCTGAATCATCTCCTGACCTGAGTGCATTCTCACTGAGGGCTCAGTACTACCTGGCTGGATAAGATCGTGTAATAATTCAGCATGAAAATTAATGTAATAGAAAAATAGAAAGGGTAAAGTTCTAAACATGATACCTTGGAAGTTTACCTGTATTAACATAGTGAGGTGATCAACCGTCACAACCAGAGGTAGATTAAAGTGTGAGAGTGTCATGTTCAAGAAACAGAAGTTCCACCCGATTCCTTATTTTCTCATAAAGTGATCACAGGGTAAACTAAGAGCAGACCTTGAACCTAGAGCCAGTGGACCAAGTGTTGGGGGAGATTGGAGCCTGTGTGTGGATCATTGGGAAACAGAAGCATGAACCATACAGAGAAACAGTAAAGCCAGTTTCAAACGTTGGGGATATAGATGAAACTCAATGAAAACTAAGATTTTTTTATGACTATGTGGATAAAAATGTAAGAATAATTAAGTTTAAGTTATGAAAATCTTGTTATTGGAAACCTGACATATGCATGTGACGCTTGGGACCACTGTCACCATGTCCCCACATGATGGGGGTGGGTCAACTGGAACCTGCACCTGACTCAGTGCCACATTGTGGGGGAAGCTCCCTTGGAACATGATGGGGATTATCCGTACCTGAGGACTCACAGGTCCAGGGATCTTGTTTCATTACACTGCCATCTCCTTGTTGTTAAGCTCATTCAAGTTTTCTTTCATCACTTTCCTCTGAAAGAGCCCCACATATTTCCTAGAGTCATGAAGACACTTTGTTGAGAGTGTACAGGGGCTCAAGCCATTTGTGTGTTGATATTGTACCTTACATCTTTCTGGAGTTACCTTTCTAGTTCTATCAATTTTCTTGTGAAGTCTTCAGGGTTTTCTATATCTAATATCATGTCATGTCCGTAGATATAAAGAGGGACGATTTATTGGCTCCTTTCTAATTTACAGATTTATTTTTATTTTTTTCTTGCCACATAACTCTGACAAGGACTACCAGTTTTGTTAAATAGAAGTTGTCACTGGTGTGCCTTGGTCTTGGTCTTGATGTTAGAAAAATTGTGTTGCAATTTTTTCTATGTAGCATAATGTTACCAGTTTTCTATAGAAATGCAGCAGGTATTATGTTGAGGTATACCACTTCTATATCAAATTTATTGATAATTTTTATCATAAAGGTGTTTTAACATTTTCAATGGGATTTTTATATCTTTTTATATGACAATATAGTTTTCTCCTTTATTCTGTGGATGGGTGTATCTAGTTTACTGATTTATAAAGGTTGAACCATTCTTGCATTCTAGGACAATAGCCCACTTGATGGTAAATGATGCTTTCATGATGTTGTTAGGTTTTATCTTGTACTAGAGGCCCAGTGCACAACATTCCTGCACTATTGGGGGATCCCTCAGCCCCGCCTGCACCCTCTTGTAGTCTAAAACCCCATGGGGAATACCCAACTGCCAGCTTAGGCCTGCACCAGTTTAGGCTTCCACCACTGCCACTGCACTCGCCAGCCATGAGCCTGGCTTCTGAGTGAGCGGAGCTCCCCCTGTGGGAGTGCACTGAGTGTTAGGGGGCAGCTCTTGCATTGAGCTTCTGACCCCTGGTGGTCAGTGTTTGTCATAGGGACCGGTCTTTCTGCCGTTCGGCCGATTTATTTATTAGAATTTTATTATATAGGATTGTCGAGGATTTTAGCATTTATGTTCATCAGGGATATGACCTGTCATTTTTGTTTGTGTACTTATTTTGCTTTGGTATGAAAGTAGTGGTCACCTCAATAAATTAGTTTGGCAGTTTACCCTCTTTTTCAATTCTTGTAAGTGTTTGAGAAGAACTGATTGAGAAGGTACTCTTTTTTCTTTGAAATTTGGATAGAATTCACCCTTGAATCCATGTGACATGAACTTCCCTTTGCTGAGAGGCTTTGGTTATTACTTCAATTATTTTTAAAAATGCATACCCATCTGCAAAGTCAGGGAGAAATTTCAAACTGAAGCAACCAATAAGTGGACTGATAAACACAACTGTTGAACTTCACAGCAAGTAGGCAGCACTTGCACATATGTGGAGCTGAGCAGTGACAACCTAACCGGCGTCCTAATTCTGTATCCCACAGGTAGATCTGAGCAACATGAACTGACAGGGGAGCACCTCTAAGTCCCCACTCAGGGAAAGACCTTCCTCTATTAACTGCAGTTCTTGTCTGCTCTCTGCTGGCTCTGTGGTGGGCAGGACCAGCTCCTACCTGAGAATCACCATTCAAACACATGTCTGCTCTCAATTTTGAGAAGGAAGGGATTTTTTTGAAAAATCATACAAAGTTATTCCACTGAATATTTCTGTGCATGGAGAGGAACCAATGGAAACAGGAACAAGTCTCCTCACCACATTTAACAATTCCTCCTGTGAGAGGCTACACTCAGCCAGCATGAATCCTTACAGAACTAAGGCACAGTGCATTGGGGTCAGTGTGGAAATTGCAGTTGTTTGCAGACCACGTATTTATTTCATGTGCCATCCAAGTGAATGAAATAAAACCATGTTATCTTGTATAGAATTGATAAAGTGTGTTGTCCTGAGAATGCACCCTCCTTCTCTCCAATACCAGGAGCACAAGGAATCAGGTCTCAGCTGCTGCTCCCTGAAATCCACCATGGACTTGGCTGAATACACAGCTGTGAAGGACTCCCAGACCACGGCTGAGCTCAGCAGTGACACTGAAGCAAGGCCATTGCTGGGAGACTCACGCATCATCTGAAGGAAAGTTCTTCCAGAAGACATCTGCCACAGACTTGCTGGGCCTTCCTGGAATGCAGGGAGGTTCATGAAAGTTCCATATTTCATGGACAGAGTTTGATGCGGGGGCCTGATGCGGCGGGGGCCAGACATGGCAGGGATCTCCCTTTTCCATGTCGCGCGCAGAAAGAGAGATGAACGAACCGGTTCTAAATGGAGGTGGCCAGGGATTGAGAAAATAATAGAAATAAAGAAAACAAGACGCAGAAATAGATTCATGAAGCTGGGAGCCTGGGTGGATCTTTCTGTGTCTGGCTGAGGCCACAGATCTAGACTGCAAAGCTGAGGCTTTATTTATAATCAAGGACAAACAAGGCAATTGACAGTGTTCTTATAAGTTTCACTTGTTTTGGCAGCACTTGCTGTCCCTCCCACAGCCCACTAGCTACCCAGGAAGGATCTAGGGATCTGTTACAGGATCAGGCTTAATTATGCTGGAAGGGGTCTGCCCTCCAAACGAACTTGTTTGTGACTTTGCCAGCAGGTCAGTCCGAGGCTTAACCCTATAACCGCTTCCTACAGTTTGATGTGTGCTGATGGTGTCCCCAGGCTCACCAACCCCTGTGCATTTGTCTTCCTCCAAATGAAAAATGCCTCCTGTGCTGCATCTGAGAGAGTCCCTACTAATTTAATAAAAATGTTATAATACAAAGCCATCAGTGGTAGTCACAGGACAATAGGTCTAGGGAGAATCTGGGAGAAGCTGTTATATAGAAAGCAAGCCCAGAACCCTCAGAGGAAACAGCCATAAACACCACCTGCAACTTGCTCCTGGGGCTGCAACACAGAATCTGTGAGGCCTGTGCTTCCCTAGTGCCCTGAGCGCCCCCTGTAGCCCAGCCCTGCTGTCTCCTCAGGGAGATTTGTGTCTGGGCTCACACTGACTCCCCTCACTGTGTCTCTAGTACAGTAATACATGGCCATGTCCTCAGCTCTTATGCTGTTCAGTGTTAAGTAAACTTGGCTCTTGGATGTGTCCCTGGTCATGCTGAGGCGGGATTTCAGTGTTGGGTTATAGTTTGTACTTCCATCATACCATACAGCCCTAACCCACTCCAAACCCTTTCCTGGAGCCTGGTGGGTCCAGTGCACACCATAGCTTGTTAGAGAGAATCCAGAGATAGTGCAGGTGAGGGTGAGGGTTTGTTAGGGCTTCACCAGTCCTGGTCCCAACTTCTGCAGCTGCACCTGGGACAGGAAACCTGGGGACAAGGAGCATCAGTCCTGTCAGTCAAGTGCAATAACAGCCATCCCATTGACCCCTGTATGACCCTTGAGACCCTCACCTTGGGGGCTGTCACCAGGCACAGGAGAAGACCCAGCAGTCTCATCTTCTAAATCACAGCTCTGCCTTCCCAGAGACCTAAGCCCTGTGTGAAGAGAGAGCTGTGAGCCTGCACAGCCCAGGAGAGGATTTACCCTGGAGCTTGAACAGAAATTTGCATGTGGGGCAACCATTCTTATACATGTAGGGCCTGAGGCTTAGGATACACTGGTCTTTCTGAGGCCTGTGTGGCGGCATATCTTCCCTTGATCTCACTCAGAATGTAAATCAGGGACAGAGGGCCACATGAGTTATGAGTCTCATTGGATTCAGGTCAAAGCACAGCCTCACCTTTCTGAGCATAAGAGGAAACATGGACCAGAAGAGCAGGTTACACTTTTTCCTTCTCATGCATCTTTCAAACAGATGCAAAAGGGACTAGTATTTGTTCAGACAATTTCTGAATCTCAGAACCCTAATGAAGCCAAAATTTCTAAATTTTTAAGTCTCATGTTGTACAAACACTTTCTACCCTTGTTTAAAAAATAAAAAGGACAGACATTTTTAATATTTTATGTCCTAATTTGCCACATTACTTTGACCTGAGAAAGTACTCCTCAATCCCAGGCAGTTGGACACCCCTTACTCTTGACGCTGCAAATTTTATAATTGTGACTACTTTGGGCACTTCCTGTGCACACTTTTCTTGTTTTCAGAGACCTCAAACTAGTTACATCAGAAATAATCGTGGTTTTAAATGGAGAATATACAAGACATGAAGGTAGTGATCATGTATGTGTACTGCCCTGAATCATTCACAGGTGGAAATGCTGGTAGAAGGAGATTGACCTGTGTTCTCAGTCTAGTGTTATCAGTGATGTTGGGGTTCAGAGTGAGGGGAATTGGAGAATTCCTAGCATTCATTTTCTCACAGGAAACGGAACTTCAACCCTGTCATGAAACCTTCCCAATCAACCTCCCTCTGCCCTGTCCCTGGGGATGCTCACTGTGGTGAGAGGGTGTTGGGCTCTCCCCTACAACATACATCCTTAGCTTGTAATTCACACATTCTCCCATCAGACACATGATTCTGAAATATATTATCTCGCTAAGCTTATAAGTTAATTCCTTTGTTGGAATATTTGGTGGGACAAATATTTTTTTTATTAGGTTCAATTCATCAGTACTTTCTTTGGTGAGTACTGTTTTGTGTGTTTTTACAAAGAACTCCTCAGAAAATGCTGAATTTCCACAGTCCATGTGGATTGGCTACAACAGCCACAGGGACTGGAGCAGGTTCTGGTACCAGAGAGGAGCACTGCTGGGAAACTACCCATAAATCTGGACGTGACTGTGGAACTGGCTAAGGGAAGGAAGCTGGACTTGTTTTGAGGCAGATGATAGAAATATGCCTGGTGTTCATGGAAAGAGAGTTACTGTATATGTGGGTATAAAGCCTCCTCCAGTGAAGGCCCGGAAGTCAGTGCAGGGCATGATAAAGACTGCTTGTATCATCATAGGAAATACCTGAATAATGAGGAACAAGAGTTTGTGAGAAGTAGAAACATTAAAGATCATGCAGGCAGGGATCAAGAAAAATAAGGAACCTGTCATTGAAAACTGGTGGGAAGGGGATTCCCAGTTTCCTAAATGTACATTCTCACAGTGTCTCTGTTCCAGAAGGTACCACCTTCCCAGTCCTGGGAATTAGGACTTGGACTCTTTGGTGTCATTACTCACATGGCCTCACCATGAATCAACAAAGGTGCATAATGCATTTGGGGCCCATTATAAATCTGTCAACTCTTACAGGGAAGGGTGCACATTCCTCACTGGAGGATCCATGGTGAAGGTGTTTCTGTATGAGGAGCCATCATTCCATTAGACCAGGTCTCCTGTTTTGTGGGGAAGCACAGGAATTGGTTGGAAAGTCGGTAAGGAGGATTCTCCAAAAGATTAGGGGTCTCTAGGGGGGACTTTACAGAAGGTGGAAGGCCCTGCATTGACTTTTCCAAACAAGTCCGGGCTCCAGGGTGTTTTGCTGGAATTTCTATATTTAGTCTTAAAGACCCGACCTTGTAGGATCATGTGCTTTGTCAAGGATACTCACCCTGCTGATTGTATCTAGAGGTTAATTTTAGTTCAAGCTGTTGTTCCAATAAAAACCTAAGGAGGCAGGCAATTGGGGCTGTTTAGGTGCCTCCTGCCAAGCAGGCCTTTAGCCTTTTCTTACACAGAAACGTGTGTCAGAGTTATCCATTCATTTGCAGCTCAAGGTTTGCTGGTCAGTCTTGGCACTCTCTCAGTCCATCATCTTCTTCTTTGTCGTCGTCAGCATCATCACACTCACAATTTGCTTTATTATAATCATTCTTCTCATTTTCTATAGACATGGTGGTTGTCCACACACACAATTCCTTTTTATCAGAAAAGAAAGCAGGCATCTCCTCTTAAGATATCATTGGGAATTGAGACCCCAATGGTCCCACTGTAAGTTGACACAGGCCTTTGAAAAAGCCAGTGACAGATTGATGGGAAAGTACAGATTCCCACCAAAACATTGAACCAAGATTCCTTTCAAATCTATTGTCATTATCACCATCATCACCACCACCACCACCACCATCATCATCATTATTGTCATCATCATCATCATCATCTTCTTCTTCATTGTTATTTGCTTTCTTATAATTATTCTTCTCATTTTCTTTAGACTTGGTTTTTGTACACACATAAGGACTATTTTTCTCAATTTTCCTCATTTTGTATAATTCTTAAGTAAAACACATAGCCATACTCTATTTTATTTTTTGTTTAACTTCTAATAACTGATGGATTATTGCTGCCTCTTCTCCATCTGCCCCTGACATGGGAAATCAGATAAAAAATCATAGTTTTCTCTTTAGATGTCATTGTGAAATTGAAACTACCCCTGGAAGCAGAATTCCTCCCCCTCTCCACCACCAGAGACACACCAAAATAAAAGCCCTGGGCCAGTCTCCTTTCCTGGCTCCATCAATGCAGGTCTGTCTTCCTCAAGGGCCTTTCCTGAGCTTCCTTGGGATTTCAACTATGAGCATAATAAACATTCAATGTCCCTTTGTGTATGTGTATGTCATCAGCCTGCATATCTGTACCAAGCTGCTGTGGCTCCCTCTGCCTCTGCCTGGTGTCACCTCCTCTCTGTGCTATGAGCATTATGACAAGACAAAGATCGTCACCACTAGAGGTCGTTCTTCTGTAGCTTTGGGTTCACATATTTGTGGTGCACAGTGTCCAGCATTCAGGTGAGCTTCACTCTGGAGTCAGAGCCTCTTGATAGATATATGTCAGTGGTCTGCAAACTGTGGCTCGCGAGCCACATGCGGCTCTTTGGCCCCTTGAGTGTGGCTCTTCCACAAAATACCACATGCGGGCGTGCACGTACAGTGCAATTGAAACTTTGTGGCCCATACACAGAAGTCGGTTTTCGGCTCTCAAAAGAAATTTCAATCATTGTGCTGTTGATATTTGGCTCTGTTGACTAATGAGTTTGCCAACCACTGATATAGGGGATCCAGGTCAGAAGAAGTTTTCGTGATTAATTGGCATTAGAGACAAGAGTAAGCAAATGCATTTGACTCTGCCTTTTGTGCGTGTGACAAAGTTTTCCTCCTACTACAATAAATCTCTGTAATTTAGATAGGAAGAAGTAACCCCACACCTGACAAGAAACCAGCCCTTAAGGACAATCTACTAGTAAACCAACACCTGGGCTGTGAGCTGTGCTCATTGTGCCCTCAGTGCCCCCTGGTGGTCACAGCCACTCCTGCATGGAGGTTTGTGTCTGGGCTCACACTGACTTCCCCTCACTGTGTCTCTTGTACAGTAATACATGGCTGTGTCCTCAGATGTCAGCTTGGTCATTTTAAGAGAGACTGTGTTGGTAGGGTTGTCCCTGGAGATTGTGAATCTTCCTTGAACTGCTGGAGCATACCGCTGATCCTTTCCAGTTGGTTGACTCACTGTTGCCACCCACTGGAGCCCCTTCCCTGGAGCCTGGCGGACCCAGTGCATTTCATAGTCAGTGAAGGTGAATCCAGAGGCTTTGCAGGAGAGGCTTAGAGACCCCCCCGGGTGGCACCACGCCTCCCCCAGACTCCACCAGCTGAACTTGGCACAAGTTCAGCTGAACTTGGCACAAGCCACCTGCAAACAGACACACACACTGAGAACTGCCCTGTGTCACCCAGTCCCCATGAGCCTGATGCACAAGGACGCACCTTTTACAGCGAAGAGAAGCACAGCCCAGAAGAGCACAGACCCCATGGTGTGGACACTGAGGGGCTCACACAGGAAGGCTCCTCTCCAGGGTCTGCAGGGACCCAGCCTGGCAGGCTTTCATGAGCAGGGGAGGCGCCACATTTGCATGTCTTCCCTGAGGACCTGTCTGAGCTGCCAGGGGGCTCCTCCCTCCCTGAGGTCACATGGGGAGGGCCTGTGGACCAGGATGCCTGGGCCAGAACTCAGGAGCACGCGACTGGTCTGCACATTCTAGAAGCTTGGCTGTGAATAGTGAGAGACACACTCTGCCAGGACGGAAAGTGGGACTTTTAAGGTTGTCCAGTGCAGGTTGCACATAAAACCTCTCAGGAGACATCCTGGGAAAGGATTGTGGAGATTACAGTGCCCCCAACTGGTTGTTCTGAATCTCACAGTCTGAGGACAGGTGTCTGAACCAATTTTCTAAGTCAAGGCAGGTATGTCTGCCACTGGGAAGCCTTCCCTGGCATTTTTGAAAGAGTAGCAGCCCCAGTCCTGCTACTTTTGAAAGAGTAGCAGCCCCAGTCCTGCTACAGGTGGTTCTCTGCAAAGACGCCGTGGGCCTCAGGCGGCCGCCTAGGAGGAGAACCTGAGGATCATAACCCTCCGCATCCCAAGCCTTCTAGTGCCAGGCCCTCAGCCTGCAGGTGGGAGGTGTTGTCACCCGGCCTGGTATGCACACTAAGCATCCTGGAGTGTCCACCATGCGACACAGCAGTGCCTGTTTAGCTCAGGGAACATGTTTTCTGATATTTGTGGGGGACCCTTCGTGACTGTTGTCAGAGGAGCTGCAGGGAGCGGTGAGCACAGGAAACAGACTCACCATGGACAGAGGGCAGTTCCCTGCCCAGGAACCAGGCCCTTAAATACAGCCGCTGAGACCCGTGCCTGTGAATTCTAGGATTGTGCCCAAGATCATATGAGTACGTCTCAGTGGAGAGGAGAGCATAGCCCGCCCTGCTCACTCTGGGAGATGAGGAAGTGGGCACACCTCTGCAGAGTGATTTTCATCCATTGCTTTTAGCCTCTGAAAGGTCATTTCCTCCATTTTTTTCATGAACAAAGCCTAGAGTGCAAAGTCTTACCACCTGGGAGGTGAATAATATTGTTGGATGAATTAAGTCATAAACTCTAACCCTTGGATGCAGGTCCTGGAAGAGCCCCCAGGAACAGTTCAAGGAGAACATGCTGGCCCTTTGGTGAGCTCCTGGACATGTGGGCTGACCTGTCCCAGGACAGCAGAGGGGAGAGCACCTGGCACCCAGAACAGGTGAGGCTATTATCATCAGGGTTCCAGGCCCTTGGTGTTTACAGATGTGCCTGGGTCTTACCTGGCCAGAAGGGGGAGATGTGCCTGGATGGAGACTGGTACACACTGCTGATCACAAAGAAGAAAATACACCAGGTATGCCTATGAATATGGGGGTTTGCATGGGTTACTCAGGTTTGCTCATTCCCAGGAAGGAAGGAGTTAATGTACTGGGGAAAATGAGCTGTGACACTGTGTAAAACAGCAACTGTGGACCAAAGCCTCTCACATGATAGTCATAGTGGCCGACCATGTGGGCAAAATCAGAGGTGGTCACAGAAGAAAACAGAGGTTAGCCCTTTTGCCGTAAGCAGTGCTCAGCTGGAGACATTGAAGCCCTGCCCCCTTTGCAGAGCATGTGGCGTCACATCTGACTTCTCTCCCCTGAGTTCCAGGCCTTGAGCTGATAGGATGAAGAGTGAGGTGCCACCTCTTCAGAACTGTGGCATCCCCCCCAACTGCCCTACCCGCAGGCTTGGTTTTCCCTAACTGTCCTCCCCGGCAGGCCTGGTCCCCCCTAACTGCCCTCCCCTGCAGGTCTGGTCACCCCCAACTGCCCACCCCTGCAGGCCTGGATCCCCCCCAACTGTCCTCCACTGCAGTTCTAGTTCCCCCCAACTGCCCTTCCCTGTAGGCATGGTCACCCCTAACTGCCCTCCCCTGCAGGCCTGGTCCCCTCTAACTACCCTCCCCTGCAGGCCTGGTCCCTCCCAAACTGCCCTCTCCTGCAGGTCTGGTCACCCCCAACTGCCTGCCCCTGCAGACCTGGATCCCCCACAACTGTCCTTCCCTGCAGGCCTGATTGCCCCCAACTGCCCTCCCCTGCTGGCCCTTTTGTGGTGGCCACCTTGTGTCCACATGGGGGTAGCCATCTTTGACCACATGGGGTGGCCATCTTGTGTGTTGGAATGGTGGTCAATTTGCATATTACCTCTTTATTATGTAGGATTTATGTGCACTATATTTTTAAAAATAAATTTTTATTCTTTTCAGAGAGGAAAGGAGAGGGAGAGAGAGACAGAAATATCAATGATGAGAGAGAACCACTGACCAGCTGCCTCTTGCATGTGCCCCACTGGGGACTGAACCTGTAACCCGGGCATGTGCCTTTGACCAGAATGGAACCCAGGACCCTTCATTCTGCAGGCCGATTCTCTATCCACTGAGCCAAGCCCACTAGGGCTGTGTGCTCTATCTTATTTTCTTGACTAGTCTGTTTAAAAGTTTGTCAATCTAGTCTATCTTTTCAATGAACCAACTCTTTGTTCCATTAATTTCCTTAGACTGTGTTTTGTTTATTTCCTCTATGATCTTCATTATTATTATACTTGTACTAAGTCCAGGTTTTTTATCCCAGTTCCTTTAGGTGTAGCGTTAGATTGTTATCCTTGTTCCTCTTTCCCGAGGTAGGCTTGTGCTGGTTTGGATTTCCCTATTATAACTGCTTGTACTGTGTCACGTAGATTTAGGTTGTTGTGTTCTCATTTTCACTTGTTTTATGGTAACTTTGACTTATTTCTTGATCTCTTTGATAACCTATTTATTGTTCAGTAACATGTTCCTTAGCCTCAAAGAATTTGTGTGTTTGTGTGTGTTTTTTTGTTATGTTTGATTTATAATTTCATAACATTATAGTCAGAGAAGCTGCTTGAAATGATTTTAATCTTCTTAAACTTACTGATATTTGCTTCGTGTACTAACATGTGGTCTATCCTAAAAAATGTTTCATATGCCCTTGGAAATAATGTACATTCTGCCCCTTTGGGGTGGAATGCTCTAAAGAATTCAATTAAAGCCATCTGCTCTAGTATGTCATTGAAGATCTGTGTTTTCTTATTGATTTTCTGTCTGGATGATCTATCCATTGATGTCAATTGGGTGTTAAAGTTCAATACAATGAACGTATTACTGTAAATATCTTCTTTTGTGTCCTTCAAGATTTGCTTTCTTTAAATGTCTTTTTATTGATTTAAGAGAGGAAGGGAGAAGGAGAGAGAGAAAGAAACTTCAATGATGAGAGGGAATCATTGATCGGCTGCCTCCTACATACAAGGTACTGGGGATAGAGCCTACATTATGGGCATGTTTCCTGACTGGAATCCAACCGTGACCTCCTGGTTCATAGGTCAGAGCTCAACCACTTAGCAACACAGGCCTGCCTCGAGATTTTCTTTATATATTTAGGTCCTCCTCTGTTGAGTTTATAAATGTTTATCAGACTTATATCCTCTTGTTTGATTGTTCCTTTTATTATTATGTAGAGTCTTTCTTTTTCTCTTCTATAGTCTTTGTTTCAAAGTTTATTTTGTCAGATATAAGTAATATTACCCCAGTTTTTTGTTGTTGTTTTTTTTCATTTCCATTTGCATGACATTTATTTTTTATCCCTTTACTTTTCTCTGTGTGTATCCTTCATTCTGGATTTTGTCAGTTGTGGTCAGCATATATGTGAGACTTGCTTTCTTATCCAAATAGCTACCCTATGTCCTTCAATTGTAGCATTTAAGCTATTTACATTAAAACTGATTATTGATTGGTATATATTTATTGCCTTTTTGTGTTTTTACCTCTGTATTTTTCTTCGTTTTCTCTTCCCCCTCCTCTTCCTCTTTCTTCCAGCGGACCCTTTAACATTTCTTGTAATACTAGTTTGATGGGGAAAAACAAACACACACACACACACACACACACACACACACACACACACACACACACACAAACCAACCAACCAACCAACCAAACAAACAAACAAACAAAAACTCCTTTAGCTTCTTCTTGTCTGGGAAAATCTTTATTTCATCTTCAATTCTAAAAAACCTTGCTGGTAAAGTAGTCTGTTTGTAGGTTCTTGCTTTTCATCACAATGAATATTTCTGCCAATCCCTTCTGGCCTGAAAGTTTTCTGTTGAGAAATCAGTGAACTGTCTTATGGGAACTGCCTTATAATTACCTACCTTAAAGTATTTAAGTACCTTTCTCTTGATACTCTTAAGATTCTCTCTTTGCCTTTAATATTTGTCATAATTATGTGTCTTGTTGTTGGCCTCTTTGGGTTCATCATATTTGTGACCCTCTGTGCTTCCTGGACTTTTGCGTCTTTTTCCTTTACCAGTTTAGGTAAATATTCTGTCATTATTTTATCAAATGGTTTTTTTTTTTTTTTATCACTTGCTCAGTGTCTCCTCATTCTGATACTGCTATGATGCAGATGTTTCATTCCATGTTGTCCCAAATTTTCCTCAAAGTATTCTCACTATTTTTTTTCTTCTCTGAATGACTGTTTTCTCCCTACACTTTCTCCCAAATCACTGATTCGATCCCTTGCTTCATCCAACCTACTTTTAGTTCTATCCATTGTATCCTCGATGGCAGAAATGGTGTTGTTAATTTTCAACTGGTTCTTATTCAGAGTCTCTATGTAATTTTTTATGCCACTGTATTTCCTACCAAGTTCATTGAACATCCTTATAACAATTACTTATAACTCTGTATCTGATGAATTGCTTGCCTCCATTTGATTTAGCTTGTTTTCTGTAGATTCTTCTTGTTTGTTCTTGGGCCTGTTTCCTAGCCTCCCCAAAACGGCAGTCTCTTTGTGTTTCTTTCGATGTATTAGATGAAACTAAAATAACTCCCAGTCTTTGTAGGGAGGCCTTATGTGAGGGTGTCCTGTGAGCCCCACTGGTGCATTCTCTTTGATGTCTTGAGCTGGGTGCTCTGAAATGTCCCTTTGTGGGTTATGTGGGCTCTCCTGTTGTTATTGGGTCTTGACGCCTATGCCCAGGCCTATGCCCTGACTCCTCATTCCATAAGTCTGCAGACTTATGATGCAGAGTGGAGTGACAGGGTTCCAGAGGTGGGGAATTGCTTTCCCCAGGCTGATGCCATTGGGTGCAGATTGCTCCTCCCTGGATTTCTGAAGGATGGAGGAGGGCTCAGTACAGTGTCCTGGAGGCTCTTCCCCCATGTCCCTCCTCAAAGCCTGCCATCCCGACTCTCATGAGGCAACTGCCATCTGACCACCCTCCTTCCTTGGAGCACAGCATGAGTGGCTGCTAAGACACATTTTGCTCATTGGCCCTTTAAAGGGGTAGCTTTGTCTCCAGTGGGCTCTGCCTCTCCTTTGCAGACAGAAACCTCCCTGCATTTCACATCTGGGTGCTATGTGGGTTCCTATTCACATATCTGGCACTCCAGGTGGGCCCTCGTCTGGGGCTAGGCTTCATACCTCTCAGGGGAACCTCTGCAGCTGAGCTATCTCTTCATCACATGGCCTGCCAACCAGGGAAATGTCTCCTCTTCAGATAGTCTTTAGTTGGTAATTCAGGGTGAATGATCCCCAATTTAGTTGTAATTTCCTGTTGCTTCTGGGAGGAGGTGAGAGAGATCCACCTACATCCAAGCCACTTTGTACCCTCACCCTCTGCATTTCTTTTCCTACAAACAAGAAACTTCACCTGTGCTGCATGTGAGACTGTTCCTACTAATATAATAAAACTGCTGAGACACGGAGCCATCAGTGGTAGTCACAGAGGCATAGGACTAGAGAGACATTTGGATAAACTATTATATGGAGAGGAAACCAAGAACCCTCAGAGGAAACAGCCATAAGCACCACGACCAACTGCTCCTGGGGCTGCAACACAAAGTCTATGTGCCCTGCGCGCCCCCTGCTGGTAACAGCCTTGGCTGTAGGGAGGTTTGTGTCTGGGCTCACACTGACTTCCCCTCACTGTGTCTTCTGCACAGTAATACAAGGCTGTGTCCTTGGCTCTCAGACTTCTCATTTGCAGGTAGGCAGTGCTTTTGGAATCATCTCTGGAGACAGTGAATCTGCCTTTCACAGATGCAGCGTATTCTGTGGTGTAACCGTTGGCTTTGTTTCTTATTAAACCTACCCACTCCCATCCCTTTCCTGGGGTCTGCTGGATCCAGTGTATATAATAGTCACTGAATGTGAATCCTGAGCCTTTGCAGGAGAGTCTCAGAGATCCCCCAAACTGCACCAAGCTTCCCCCAGATTCCACCAGCTGCACCTCACACTGCACACCTTCAGACAAGAGAGTTCTCATTAGGAGCAGGGACATACCCACACTCACTTACACTCGCAAGGCCCCAGCTTCTCCATAAAGTTACCATGTAAGAGCATCAAAGCGAGAGCCCAGCTCAGCCCATACTTCATGGTGCTTCCTCTGGGTTGACTCGTGGGGAAAATTGAGATTGCAGGGACAGGGACTGGGTCTGGCTTATCAGCAGAAGGAACTCCCCCATTTTCATGGGCTCCTTCTCTTAGGGACAGAGGAGGGGAGTCCCTGGGGGACAGTCCCCTGGACTCAGATGGACTAGCACCTCCTGTGAGCATGGAGATGTTTGTGAGGGGTGGCTCATCTGTGTACTGCAGTGAAGCTATTGTTGTTAATACCACCATCATCAGTTACACCCTAGAAACTTTACAATCATGTCCCACCCACAGGGCCAGGATATTCCAGCTCAGAGTAAATTCTTCATGTGTCCTGGTCCACGTGTCCATACTCAGAGAGAGCTTCCTCCCCACCTCCACCTCCCAGGGCTGGGGTCCTGCAAGTCTGCTCTTCTGTACTTTCCAGACATAACCATTGCCCAAGTCCTTCGGTGGTGGCAGATCCATCAGAGCAGAGAGAGAGGTGGGGGGAAAAGGAGCCTGCTCACTTAGAGCCTTTTATCTGCCCCAGACACTCTCTGTGCTCAGCCTCTTCACCCCTCTCCCCCAGTGGGTGACCAACAGTTACAACAAGTGACTCATCCACAGGCTTACATCACAGGAATCATTATTCAACGCTCTGTAGGGATCCACTGCGATTCAAGTACCCACTGTCATTATTACATACAATCTCTGGAAAGTTTGGGAGAATGACATCCTTAAGTTAAAATGGTCAAACCTAAATGCACCCTTAAAGTCCCTTGGCCAAAGGTCCTCCCACATGGCCTTGGTGTCCACGGTGTCAGGAGGACATCAGCTGTATCCCTGTGACTTGATGACTGGGAGGACCAGGCATTTACAGATTTCACCTCCAGTGACCTTCTGCCTTGCTGTGTGATGATGTGGGAGGTACTAAAAGGGCTCATGCCTTCCCCCAACTCTCTTGCTGCCTTTCCACCACAGCTGTGTCAGAGCCTCCCCTGACCTTCCTCCAGGAGACTCTGTTGAAGGACACATCAGAGAAATGCTGCCCTTGCCCATCACTAAGGGGAAACGCAGGGTGTACTTTGAACAACCAATGCAGCAGGGAAGCTCCAGGGTCAGTCCTAGTGGTCATATGACACCACACTCCATCGCTCCTGGGGCTGTGACACAGTCCACAGAGTGGAGGATTCACAATTATGGAGGCTGAAAAATCCAAGACTTGATGGGGGCAGGTTGGAATTCTGGTGAGGACCCGGGTCCTAGTGGCTGATTTTTTCCTGTAATCTCAAAGGTTGGATGGACCAAGAGAGCTTCCTTAACCCACTTTTTAAATAAAATATAGTTTTATTGATTTCATAAAGGAAGGGAGAGGTAGAATGGGATAGAAACATCAATGATGAGAGGGAACCATTGATTGGCTTCCTCCATCACACACCACACTGGGGATCAAGCCCACAACCAGGGCATCTAGCCTGACCAGGAATCAAACCATGACCTCCTGGTTCATAGGTTGACACTCAAACACTGAGCACAACATCTTGGCTCTCAGCCCTCTTTTTTAAGGGTATGAATCTCACTCAGGAGAACTCCATCCTCAAGACCTAAGAAGGTCCCCAGCCCCCCCCCTCCCTACCTCCTAACACCATCTCCTTGAGCATTGGGTTTTAATGTGTGGCTATTTGAGGGACACATGCATTGTGCCCATGGCAGCAACTAAAGTATCCAATCATGACCCCACCCAGTTGGAAGCCTGCTCCAATAGAGCTCCCCCACCTGAGAACACTCCTGGTCTTTGGAAGCACAATTTTACCCAAGTCCTTCTGAACAAGCTGATGACCTTGCAGTGTTGTCAGTGTCTGCCCTTGACCTTGAACTACTGCATCTGGGAAATCCTGTTATTGTTTCCTATCAGTACTTCCAGGTGGGCATTTTTCTTCCATTGAAAGACCTAAACCTGTTTTCTACCCGCAATGGTTGGTAACTCCTTTTTTTTTTCACTCAGATTTTATAGGTTTTAGTGAAATAAGTAGTCAGGGTCTATTATTAAAAGAATATATATTGTTGAGAGTATTACAGATGCCCGCCCCCATTTCCCCTTTCCACCCAGTTCCTGCCACACTTCAGGCCTTCACTGCCCTACTGTCTGTGTCCATAGGTGAGACCTTTGGTTAAGCTCTTTCCACCTTCTCTCCCCACATCCCTCTGAGATTCTTCAGTCTGTTCCATGTTTCCATGTCTCTGATTCTATCCTATTCAACAGTTTATTTTGTTCTTTAGTTTCTTGTTTATTTATTTTGATTTTATGATTCAATTGTTGATTTGTTGCCATTTTATTGTTTATATTTTACCTCTCCTCCTCCTCCTCCTCTTCTTCTTCTTCTTCTTCTTCTTCTTCTTCCTTTTTTTACTATTCTGCACCTCACTCTTTTTTTAAAGTAAATCTTTATTGTTCAGATTATTACAGGTGTTCCTCTTTTTTCCCCCATAGCTCCCCTCCACCTAATTCCCGACCCCACCCCATGCCTTTACACCCCCCTCCACTGTCTTCATCCATAGGTGTGAGATTTTTTGTCCAATCTCTTCTCGCACCCCTTGAACCCCTTTCCCCCTGAGAATTGTCAGTCCACTCCCTTTCTATGTCCCTGATTCTATTATATTCATCAGTCCATTCTGTTCATCGGATTTTTTATTCACTTGATTTTTAGATTCACTTGTTGTTAGGTATGTATTTGATGTCATTTTGTTGTTCATAATTTTTATCTTTACCTTTTTCTTCTTCTTCCTCTTCTTAAAGAATACCTTTCAGCATTTCATGTAATCTTGGTTTGGTGGTGATGAACTCTTCTAGCTTTTTCTTGTCTGTGAAGCTCTTTATCCGACCTTCAATTCTGAATGATAGGTTTGCTGGGCAGAGTAATCTTGGTTATAGGTTCTTGCTGTTAATCACTTTGAATATTTCTTGCCACTCCCTTCTGGCCTGCATAGTTTCTGTTGAGAAATCAGCTGACAGTCGTATGGGTACTCCCTTGTAGGTAGCTTACTGTTTTTCTCTTGCTGCTTTCAAGTTTTTCTCTTTGTCTTTTGCCCTTGGCATTTTAATTATGATATGTCTTGGTGTGGTTCTCTTTGGATTCCTCTTGTTTGGGGTTCTGTGCGCTTCCTGGACATGTAAGTCTATTTCTTTCACCAGGTAGGGAAATTTTTCTGTCATTATTTCTTCTAATAGGTTTTCAATATTTTGCTCTCTCTCTTCTTCTGGCACCCCCCAAATTCGGATGTTGGTATGCTTAAAGTTGTCCCAGAGGCTCCTTACACTATCTTCATATTTTTGGATTCTTTTTTCTTTTTTTTTTCTGGTTGGGTGTTTTTTGTTTCCTTATATTTCAGGTGTTTGGTTTGATTCTTGGGGTGCGTTGATCTACAGTTGAGTTTCTGTGTATTCTTTATTTCAGACAGTGTATGCTTAATTCCTGACTGTTCCTTTCCCATTTTTTTGGAATTCTCATTGATGACATAGAGTTCAAAAGTAGTTTGCTCTCCTTCGTTTCTATCAGCTGCTTCCCTGTGTTGATGGAGTGGCTTTGTGTGGTAGGTGATGTATGGAGGCCAGTAACTTAGCCTCCCCAATCACCTGAGGTGGATGCTCTACACCCCTTTGTGGGCTGAGTGCAAACTCTTGGTGTAGTTAAGCCTTGATTGCTGTTGGTACACTGGGAGGACTTGACCTCCAGTTCAATTGGCTGTGAGGACCTGCTGTGTCTATAATGGAAGAACTGCTGCGCTGGAGACACGCT
The DNA here is from genome assembly GCF_027574615.1 of Eptesicus fuscus. NCBI lineage: Eukaryota > Metazoa > Chordata > Mammalia > Chiroptera > Vespertilionidae > Eptesicus > Eptesicus fuscus. The sequence goes on from NC_072496.1 coordinate 16,889,795, forward strand.
TATGGTGCAGGACTTGTTTCAGTGGGGCTTTGGTGCTCACTGAGTCTGCCTCTTGAATGTGTCACTTATGGATGTGAGGAGTTGAAATCTGGTGTCTCACACTGACCCCTGGGTACACTGACTTCTGGATTTCCAACGGGGTGCAGGTCACCCAGCAGGAGCTACAGTGAGAACTACAGTTTTATCCTCTTTGCTTGGGGATTTGGATGTTTTGGAGCTGTTGTGGGCTGCAAGTTTGCTAGGTTAAGCTGTGATCTGGCAGGCCATTCATATGCAAAAGCCACTGCTTGGAGCTTGGGTGGTTTTGTAGGTTGTGCGGGGCGGGGTCTCAGGGCGTCACTAGGCTCAGCTTTTCAGCGCTGTGCACATCTCAATGCTCTTTCCTCTTTCCTTCTAGTTGTAGAACTTCCACTCAGCCAGCTTTCTGGTGGTTATGGTTGATGGACGTTTTGTCTTTTAGTTGTAGTTTTGAAATTGTTGTGTGAGTCTGCAGTTTAAGTGTTTACCTACACCGCCATCTTGCTGAGTCGCCCTTCTTCTTCTTCTTCTTCTTCTTCTTCTTCTTCTTCTTCTTCTTCTTCTTCTTCTTCTTCTTCTTCCTCCTCCTCCTCCTCCTCCTCCTCCTCCTCCTCTATCCTCCTCCTCCTCCTCTTCTTCCTCTTCCTCTTCTTCTTCTATATTCTTAAAGAATACCCATCAACATGTCATATAATACTGTTTTGCTGGTGATGAACTCCTTTAGTTTTTTTTTTTTTTTTTCTTTTTTTGTGAAGCTCTTTATCTGATCCTCAAATCTAAATGAAAGCTTTGCTGGGTACAGTGATCTTGGTTTTAGGTCCTTATAATTAATTAGTTTTAATAATTCTTGCCACTCACTTCTAACCTGCAAAGTTTCTGTTGAGAAATCAACTGATGGGATACTTTTCTCTTGTGCTTTTAAGAGTCTCTATTTGTCTTCAGTCTTTGGCATTTTAATTATCATGTGTCTTGGTGTGGGCCTCTGTGGGTTCCTCTTATTTGGGATTCCCTGTGCTTCTTAGACTTGTAAGTCTATTTCTTTCACCAGATAGAAGAAGTTTTCTGTTATTATTTCTTCAAATAGGTTTTCAATATCTTTCTCTCTCTTTCTTCTTCTGCTCTCCCATAATGTGAATGTTGGAACCCATGAAGTTGTCCCAGAGGCTTCTGATACTATCTTCATATGTTTTGATTATTATTTGTTTTTGCTCTTCTGATTGTGTGTTTTTTGCTTCCTCATATTCCAAATCATTTATTTGGTTCCCAGAATCCTCTATTCTACTATAGAATCACTGTAAATTATTCTTTATTTCAGTTAGTGCATGTTTAATTTATGACTCTTCCATTTCTATGTCTTTGAAATTCTCACTAAGATCCTTGAGAGTCTCATGAAGATTCTTGAGTAACCTTATAACCATGATTTTGAACTGTGTATCCAGTAGTTTGCCTGTTTCCATTTCTTTCCTTTGTGACATGTTTTTTTTTTATCTCCCCATTTTGGCTCCTTCAATGTGTTTGTTTCTATGTATTGAGTAGAGCTGCTATGTTTCCTGCAGTGGTAGAGTGGCCTTGTATAGTAAGTGTCCTGTAGGTCCCAGTGGCTCAGCCTCCCCAGTCACCTGAGCTGTGCACTCTAGGTGCACCCCTGTGTGGGCAGTGTGCATAGTCTTGTAGTTGAGCTTTGATTTCTGTTGGCATCACTAGGATGACTTGTCCTCCTGACCAATTGGCTGTGAGGACAAGTGGTGACTAAAGTGGGAGAGCTGCTGTGCAGGAGACACTCCTCTGGAACAGGACTTTGCTTCAGTAGGACTCTGGTGCTCACTTAGTCTGCCCTTGAGTGTGTTGCTTGTGGCTGTGTAGAGTTGTAATCTGCTATGGTCTGAAACTGTCCACTGTAGTCACTGGGTCTAGAGCATCCAGGGTGGTACAAAGTCAGCAACTGCCTAGGGCCACCCAGCAGGAGATATAGAGGGATCTGCAGATGCCTGCTATTTTCTATTTGTAATGGGCTTTGAGGTGCCCAGGTGAGGCCTAACTGTGAAGCATTTCAGGATGGTGCTAGTGCCTTGTCTTGGGACTTTTATGGGTAGGTTTGGGCATGCTGTCCTCAGCTGCAGCTTATTTGAGAGGTTTTCTCAAGTCTGAAGCCTGAGCAAGGACAGACCATTCACTTGAAAAAGCTGCTACTAACAGCTTGGTGGGGCTGAAAATTGGATGGGGCAGGGTCTCAGGGAATCACCAGGATGGAGCAAAGTGTGTGCTCTATGCTGATGGAGACTCAAACATGGCTGCCAGTCATCCCATGAACAGGGGAGATCCCAACACAGAAATAATGACCCTTGTGAGCACCCCAGTCTTGGAGAAAGCCACCTCAGAGTTCCTGTCCCCAGGCCAGACTATCCAATTCTCCTTGTATGAGGCTGAGTCCCTGGCCCAGGAGCACGGAAGAGGTGGGACCCTGTGAGTTCCTGCAATGGCCCTTTAAGAGGACCACTTTTGATTCTTGCAGCCTCCTTGTCACTCAGCCACAAACCCTGATTGGTTTTTACAACCCAAAGTGACAGGAACTTCTCTTCCCAGCTCTGCAACCCTGGGCTGCAGGTCCGGTGTGGGGCTGGGACCCCATGCTCACCGCAGGCAGCCTCCACAGAGATGATCTCCCTCCTGATTAAAATATGGGCACAGGTTAGTGTTGGGCCAGCCCATTCCGCACCTCCACCCCTCCTACCAGTCTTAATGTGCTTTCTTCTTTCCTTCTCTAGTTGTACGACTTCCATTCAGCCAGTATTCAAGCTATTCTGAATGAGGATTGTTCTGTATTTTAGTTGTAATTTTCAAGTGGTTGTGGGAGGCGGTGAATATAGGCTTTTACTTACCACAGCATCTTGGTTCTTTCCCAGACTCTATTTTTGATGTTTGATGCTGACAAGTTAAGGTTCATCCCTCTCTCTTGCTTGGCACATGAAAAACTAAGAGAAAGTGGGGATGTCCCCTTGTGTCCTGCAGGTGGGACATTGAAGCCACAAAAGCTCCTGTGAGCAGGAGCCTCCCCACCCCCAGCACTGATCCACAATAAAACCCTGAACCAGTGTTCTTAACTGGGGAGTCCAAATATATATTTTTCTTTTTTAAAATTTATTTTTATTGATTTCAGAGAGGAAGAGAGAGATAGAAACATCAATGATGAGAGAGAATCATAAATTTGGTGCTTCCTGCACACTCTACACTGGGTTTCAAGACTGCAAACCCAGCAAATGCCCTGACCAATAATCAAACGCTAACCTCCTTGTCAGTAGGTCAATGCCCAACTACTGAACCATGTCAGCCAGGAAAGCGTATCTGACTGGCTGAAAAGCCTGCCCTGCTCCCAACAGAAACCTCCATGAAGAGATAACCTTTTTCAAGGTGCCCCTGCCTGTGGGATATCAGCCTGGGCATCCATTCCAAGGTACGGGGTGTCCCTCTACTTCCTCCTCATGGTGTCACCTGTGATTGGTGCTATGAGAGTGACGACGAGTCAATGGCCAGGGTCTTTCTTCTCTAGCTTTGCGTTCATGTGCCGGTGGTGGCCACTGTCCAGCATCCACGTGTCCTACTGCTGGCGGGCTGAGACCCGGGGCTATGTGGAGCCTCACTATTGAGTTTGCACAGCCTCTGGTTAGATTTAAGGGACCTGGATTAGCAGATTTAATTTTTTTATATTTTATTGATTTTTAAAAAGAGGAAGGGAGAGGGATAGAGAGTTAGAAACATTGATGAGAGAGAAACATCGATCAGCTGCCTCCTGCACACCCCCCACTGGGGATGTGCCTGCAACCAAGGTATATGACCTTGACCAGAATCGAACCCAAGACCTTGAGTTCCCAGGCCGACGTTCTATCCACTGAGCCAAACCAGTTAGGGCCAGATTTAATTATTAATAGTCATTTGGGCACAATATTTTCTGAAAGGCACTCTACAATGTGTCCACATGAGAAAGTTGTCTCTGTTTACAACAGACTTTCTAACTCAGAGACTTCAGAGGTAAGTGCAGAGTCAGGAATCCAGTGGTTCCCTGTGGGAAACTGTGACATGAAGAGGAAACCACACAGAAAACCAGCCCAAGCTCCAGCTGCACCTGCTTGTTGGGATGGTCCTTGTGTTCAGGGACCCTGAGCGCCCCCTGGTGGTCGCAGCCTCTGCTACAGGGAAGTTTGTGTCTGGGCTCACACTGACTTCTCCTCACTGTGTCTGTTGCACAGCAATACACAGCCGTGTCCTCGGATCTTAGGCTGTTCATTTGCAGATATATCATGTTCTTTGCGTTGTCTCTGGAGATGGTGAAATGGCCCTTCACAGAGTCTGCATAGTATGTGCTCTCACCATTAGCAGGAATAGCACAGATCCACTCTAGCCCCTTGTCTGGATTCTGGCGGACCCAGTTCATGTAGTAGTTACTGGAGGTGAATCCAGAGGCTGAACAGGAGAGTCTCAGAGACCCCCCAGGCTGCACCAAGCCTCCCCCAGACTCCACCAGCTGCACCTCACATTGGACACCTGAAAACACAGAAACATTCTGGTCATGAAACTCTGGCCTGCACAATGTTTCTCTCACTCATGTAACTCAAATACTCAGTGTCTCTTGTTCTCCATAAATTACCTTTCAAAGTAGCTACAAGGAAAACTCAGTGGAGGCCAAACCTCATGGTGAGTGGTGTGTGTTCAGTCCTGATCAGGGAATGGGAACACCTGGGGATCCCGGGGCTGGGCTCCTGTCCCAGAGCTGCAGGGTCAGGTCTGGGCTGGTTTTTATGAGTAGATGGGGCCCTATTTGCATGGCCTCCTGCTATATAAGGAGCTCTGGGGTTGGACTCTAACATAACGGTCATCATTTCAGAGTCTGGCATGCCCACGGGTGATGTATGTTAGGAATTACTCTCCACATCTGGGCCTCTGCCCTCCCCACTGGGCCCACCTCCTGCAGGAGACCTGTAGAAAGACCCAGGAGAGAAAATGGTTGTACATATAAAAAGAGAAGGTTTAAAACAAGTGATGCCTTTGACTTTCACCAGTAATGACAACCAAGATAAATCAATTCTTACAAGGCTAGAAAGTAGTAAAAGTGCAGGAGGATCAAGTTCAGGAGACGGGAAGTTCCATCTGACACAATTTCCCCTACAAAGTGATCAGAAGATAAAATAAGACCAGAGTGTGAGCCTAGAGCCAGTGGATCAAGTTTTGGGGGAGAGAGGAGCCTCTGTGTTGGTCCCTGGGTCCCAGAAGCATGAACTATAGAGACACAGACAGAGATGCTAGGGTCTTTTCCTTCAGGGGAGTTTGGTGCTGAATGTGTAGCAGCTGCACTGCCTCCTTTGTTGTGTTTATTCTCTAGACTCTGTTGTAGATCCAGTTTCATACATTGGATATGGAAGAAAATAATTGCTAGATGGACCAATGTGCAACATGGGAAAAGCAACCCCAGGCCTGGAGGATGAATTACCATGGACGAAAATTCACCACATCTGAACAGTCACATCGCCAGGATTGTCGTTTCATTATGTGGTGATTTCCTCATTGTTCACCCAGGTCAAGTTGTCTCTCTTTTCCCTGAAATAGCCACACACAATATCTGGGGTCATTCATAAAATAAAGTATTGACTTTGAAATTAACCCAAGTTCCTGGTTCCAGGTGAGACCAAACTACTGTGTGGTGCATCCCAGACAGACAGGTATCATGGCTGAATTCCAAGAATGGGAGGTAACTGTTTTACCTCCATCAGGGATGACTGGGTGCACACCTTCAGTTTATTAGAGACTCCCAGGGAGATCCTTGACCTAATAGTACCTGATGGATCACACAGCAGTATTATAACTGGAGGCTGGAACCAGCACTTGCTAAATAAAGTGAGTTTCCTTCAGAATCGGTTCCTCTATCTGATGTGAACTCACCCATGTGGCAGGAGGTTCTACAGTCACCAGAGCTGTCAGTCCCAAGGGGACCATGTAAGACATTAAGAGGTCTGGGGAGCAGTGCATGACTTGGGCTTGCTGTGCAGACAATGTAGGTTCTCATCACTCCTTGAAACCCATCAAAGGAGCAAGGTGGGAAGTGTGGGAGCTCTCCTCCATCCTGCAGAAGTGAGTGAGGTGAAGGTGGAGCCACTACAACAACTATAACATGGAGGCTGGGAAAATGTTGTGATGGATCAAGATGCCCAACAAGTGGCCTCAACCTGAATTATTATCCAATCTGAGGCTTCAAAGGATAATCTACAGAGAATTCAAGTCCTTCATTATGAAATGTCAAAGTTTAGCCCATGATTTTAAGTAAAAAAGAATGAAAAACTGTGAAGATGTCTCCTTCACCAAGATATTTGATTTCTCAAGTCAGCTGTTTGTCGAAATTAGATTAATTCAAGTGAATGTTTGTTAAAAATCCCTATTACACTGCACTACACAGGACAGGCAACCTGGTATCATCTCACATCAGTGCTTGTGTGATACCTTTACAAAAAGATCCCTGGTCACATCCTGCTCCTGTGGTACTAGAAATAGCAAAGCCTGGCACCTGTACAGGTGAGGTGACCAGGGAGCAGCCCTAAAGTGACCTTTGCACCATGAAGATGGGTTTCATCCAGCTTCCACTGTCCGTGGGACGTGCACATGTTTTATTTATTGTGGGACTGTCAGAAGGAAGGACCCTATGGAGACAGGTGGGGTCAGCACACAGCGGCTTGGACTGAGCTGGGGTCTCTCTTTGTGGGAAAGTTTCCAACCACAAGCCTGTGAGAGCCCTGTGGATGGTCTCTGTCAAAAAGATAAAGCAGAAAATACAAGAATGTGTTGAGGAGAGGCCCCAGTCACTGCCCATATGTCATCTGCCAACAGCAGTGTTACCTCCTCCTCTGGTGTCTGCAGTGAGAATGCGGGAAATTAAAGCCACAGAGAAAGAGCAAGAACCTTCTCTGGACTCAGATGAGAACTTAAGAGGAAATGCCTGCTCCCAACAGGAAGCCCCTTCCTCCCCCACCTCCCTCTGCCCCTGCTTCTGGGGCTGCTTTCTGTGCTGTGGTCCTGAGCACCCCATGGTCTTGGAGCCCACTGGCGGCTCCAGCAGCTCCTGCAGGGAGGTTAGTGTGGACTCACACTGACTTCCCCTCACTGTGCCTCCCTGGCACAGTAATAAATGGCTGTGTCCTCATCTCTCAGGCTGTTCAGTGTTAAGTAAACTTGGCTCTTGGACGTGTCCCTTGTGATGCTGAGGCGCGATTTCAGTGTTTGGTTATAGTTTGTATTTCCATGAGCCCACATAACCCTGACCCACTCCAGCCTCTTTCCCGGAGCCTGGCGGATCCAGTGCACAGGGTAGCTTGTTAAAGAGAATCCAGAGACAGTGCAAGTGACACACTGTCTTTGACTTTCACTATTATTAAGGGAGAGGGTCTGTGAGGGCTTCACCAGTCCTGGGCAAGACTCCTGCAGCTGCACCTGGGACAGGACACATGGGGATAAAGTGCATCAGTCTGGTCAGTCACCTGCAGTCACAGCTATCCAATGACCGCTGTCTGACCCCTGAAACCCTCACCTTGGGGGGCTGTCACCAGGCACAGGAGAAGACCCAGCAGTCTCATCTTCTTCTAGACCACAACTCTGCCTTCCCAGAGACCTCAGCCCTGTGTGAGGAGAGAGCTGTGAGCCTGCTCAGCCCCGGAGAGGATTTACCCTGGAGCTTGAACAGAAATTTGCATGTGGGGCAGGCTTTCCTATAAGTGCAGGGCCTGAGGTCAGGCTACACTGGTCTTTCTGGGATCTCTGTGGGGGCATCTCTTCCCTTGATGTTACTCACCATGTAACTCCTGGATAAGGGATCACATGGGTCATGAAACGCATTGGTATTAAGACAAAGACTGGCCTAAACCTTCTGACCCTAAGAAGAAGTGGTGGGATAGATGAGTAGGTTTCACTTTTAATTGTTTTTTAGGATTGTTATTATTTTATTTCTTTAAATTTTAATTTATTTATTGATTAAGGTTTTACATATGTGTCCTTATCGCCTAGTACACCCCCCTCACTCACCCCTTGTTGTCAGTGTCCATTGGTTAGGCTTATATGCATGCATACAAGTCCTTTGTTTGACCTACCCCCCTTACCCCCACTCTCCCCTACCTTTCCTCTGAGGTTTGAAGTTCTGATCGATGCTTCTTTGTCTCTGGATCTGTTTTTGTTCATCAGTTTATGTTGTTCATTATATTCCATAAATGAGTGAGATCATGTGATATTTATCTTTCTCTGACTGACTTATTCTACTTAGCATAATGCTCTCCAGGTCCATCTATGCTGTTGCAAATGGCAAGAACACCTTTTTTACCAGTGTAGTATTCCATTGTGTAGATGTACCACAGTTTGTTAATCCACTCATCTGCTGATGGGCACTTAGGCTGTTTCCAAATCTTAGCTATGGTGAATTGTGCTGCTATGAACGTAGGGGTGCATATATTCTTTCTGATTGGTGTTCCTAGTTTCCTGGGATATATTACTAGAAGTGGGGTCATGGGTCAAATAGGAGTTCCATTTTAAACTTTTGAGGAAACTCCATACTGTTCTCCACAGTGGCTGCATCAGTCTGCATTCCCACCAGCAGTGCCCAAGGGTTCCTGTTTCTCAGAATCCTCACCAGCATTTGTCATTTGTTGATTTGTTGATGATAGCCATTGTGACAGGTGTGAGATGGTATGGCATTGTCATTTTGATTTGCATCTCTCTGATGATTAGTGACTTTGAGCATTTCTTCATATGTCTCTTGGCCCTCCTTCTGTCTTCTTTTGAAAAGTATCTATTTAGGTCTGTTGCCCATTTTTTTGATTGAGTTGTTTATCTTCCTTTTGTTAAGTTGTATGAGTTCCCTGTAAATGTTGGAGATTAAACCGTTATCAGAGATAACTTTGGCAAATATGTTCTCTCATGCAGTGGGCTTGTTGTTTTATTGATGGTTTCTTTTGCAGTGCAAAAGCTTTTCATTTTGATGTAGTCCCATTTGTTTATTTTCTCTTTACTTTCCATTTCCCTAGCAGTAGTATCAGTGAAGAATTTGCTGCCTGTGGATTCCTTTAGTATTTTTTATGGTTTCCTGCCTTATGTTTAAGTCCTTTATCCATTTTGAGTTTATTTTTGTGTGTGGTGTAAGTTGGTGGTCTAGTTTCATTTTTTTGCTTGTATCTATTCAATTTTCCCAACACCATTTATTGAAGAGACTGTCTTGACTCCATTGTATGTTCATGCCTCCTTTGTTGAATATTAACTGAGCATAGTGGTTTGGGTTGATTTCTGGTGTCTCTTCTCTGTTCCATATGTCTGTTCTTGTGCCAGTACCAGGCTGTTTGGAGAACAGTGGCTTTATAATACAGATTGATATCTTATATTGAGATCCCACCTACTTTGTTCTTCTTTCTCAGGATTGCTGTGGCTATTCGGGGTCTTTTTTTTATTCCAGATGAATTTTTGGAAAGTTTATTCTAGGTCTGTGAAATACGACATTGGTATTTTAATGGGGGGTGCATTGAATCTATAATTTTCTTTGGGTAGTATGGGCATTTTGATGATGTTGATTCTACCAATCCATGAACACAGTATGTTCTTCCATCTGTTTATATCTTCCTCTATCTCTTTTTTCAGTGTCCTGTAGTTTTCCGTGTATAGGTATTTTACCTCCTTAGTTAAGTTTATTCCTAGGTATCTTAACTTTTTTGGTGTGATGGTAAATGGGATTTCTTTAATTTGGGGAGACTTTGCTTGTGACCCAATATGTGGTCTATTTTTGACAATACCCCATGTGCACTTGAGAAGAACATATATTCCATGGCTTTGGGGTGAAAAGCTCTGAAGATGTTATATAAGTCCATCTGATCTAGTGAGTCACTTAGGATTGCTGTTTCTTTGCTGCTTTTTTGTCTAGAAGATTTATCCAGTGATGTCAGCAGTGTATTAAAGTCCCCTACTATGATTGTATTGTTGTAGATCTCTCCATTGATATCTTCCAGGAGTTTTATTTATTTATTTATTTATTTATTTATTTGTTTGTTTGTTTATTTATTTATTTATTTGGGTGCTCCTGCATTGGGTGCATAAATGTTTACCAGAGTTAGATTTTCTTGTTGTATCGATCCCTTTAGTATTACTAGTATGAAGTGGCCTTCCTTATCTCTTGCTATGACCTTTACTTTGAGGTGTATTTTTTTTCAGATGTAAGTATTGCTAACCCAGCTATTTTTTTTTTTCATTTCCATTTGCCTGAAAGATATTTTTGCTTCCCTTCACTTTCAGTCTGTGTGAGCCCTTTGTTCTGAGGTGGGTCTCTTGTAGACAGCATATATATGGGTCATTTTTTTTTTAATCCATTCAGCCACTCAATGTCTTTTGATTGGAACATTTAGTCTGTTTAAATTTAAAGTTATTATTGGAAAGTACATGTTTGTAGCCATTTTTTTGTGTGTGCCTGTGTTCCTTCTTGCCTTTATATTTCTTCTTTGTACACCAGTTCCTTTAGCATTTCTTGCATTGCTGACTTGGTAGTGATAAACTCCCTTAGCCTTTTTTTTGTCTGTGAAGCTCCTTATTTCCCCTTCAATTTTGAATGATAGCCTTGCTGGATAGCGTATTCTTGGATTCAGTCCCTTACTTTGCTTTGGGTTCATCTTGTTTGGGACTCTCTGTGCTTGTGTGAGTTTTTACTTCTCCACATCAGGGAAGTTTTCTGACATTATTTCTTCAAATAGGTTTTCTAAGCCTTGTTCCTCTTCCTGTTGTTCTGGCACACCTTTTACTCACATGTTGCTTCATTTCATTTTGTCCCATAGCTCCCTTAGACTCTGCTCATGTCTTTATTTATTTTTTCTCAAATTGCAGTTATTTGGGTGTGTTTTGCTTCCCAGTCTCTAATTTGCTAATTTGGTACTCGACTTTTCTTAGTCTACTATTGAAACTTTCCATATTGTTTTTTATTGCAGCTATATCACTCTTAATTTCTTCTTGATTCTTAAATAAGTTGATTTTTTCATACATTTCTTTTTGATTCTCACATAAGTTGTTGATTTTTTCATCCATCATATTTATGAGCTGTATTACCCTTATTCTGAATTTTTTTCTGACATATTGCTTGCATCTGTTTCACTTAGCTGCTTTTCTGGCGGGTCCTCCTTTTCTTTCCTTTGCTGGTTTCTTTGTTTACCCATTTTTTGTCTCACCAACTGATCTAGATGTTGAGTTGTACAGGGGCTGCTCCTTGGGTGGCACTGCCTCCTCGAGCTGTGGTTATTTCTTGGGCGGTCATGGTAGCGGCTGCTCCTCAGTTTTCAGCGGCTCCTCTGTTGGGGTGCTGTTTGCAGCAGTGGTGTCTCCTCTGGCTGGTTGGGCAGGATACTCACACAGCTGCTGTTCCTTGGACCGGGGTGGGCTGATCACTAGGCTGCTGCTCCTCGGATGGGAGCGGACTACTTACATGGCTGCTGGTCTTTGGTTGGGGCTGGCTGCAAGCTGCTGCTGTTTCTTAGATGGCGTGGGCTGCTCATGAGGCTTCTGCTCCTCAGACAGGGGCGGGCCACTCACCCGGCTGCTGCTTGTTGAACAGGTGCAGGCTGTGTGTGGCTTCTGCTTCTCGGACCAGTGCACACTGCACAGGGCTGCCACTCCTTGGATGTTGGTGGTCTGCCCATGTGGCTGCTGCTCCTTGGACCAGGGTGGATTGCATGGGGCTGCCACTCCTCAGTCATGAGTAGGCTGCTCATGCAGCTGCTGCTCCTCAGATAGGGTGGGCTGCTCGCATGGTTGCTGATCCTCGGATGGGGGAGCGGGCTACTCACACAGCTGCTGCTCTTTGGACAGAGGAAGGACACATGATGCTGGTGCTCTTAGGCCTGGGGTTGGCTGCTCGCAGGGCTGCTGCTCCTTGGACAGGGGCAGGCCACGTGAAGCTGCTGCTCTTAGGCCTGGGGTGGGCTGCTCACATGTCTGCATCTCATGTGGTTGCAGTAGCCTGGGCTAAAGCATTGGGGTGGTCAGAGGTTAGGGTGCTTCAGAACTCACAGGAGCCTGCACCTGGGGTGGCTGGAGCCTCATTGACCATGGGACCACAACTGAGGTAGCAGGTCCCTGGCACGGGTGGCTGTAGAGTTCCAGGTGTTATCTGAGGGCACCCTGGGTGGCAGTGAGGCTTGGTTCCCAGTTACAGCAGCTGTCTCCTTCAAAAAGGCTAGGCCTCTGAGGATGATCCAGCCTCCTGGTACTGTTTGCAATGGTAGCAGAGGCTGCCTAATTAGGTGAGCCCAGTTAGCCTGCCCCCAAATGCCCTGTGGGACCTAACTGTGACACACACACACACACACACACACACACACACACACACACACACACAAACACCAACTGAACACAATCCTCTTTTGCTTGCTCACACACTCATGCTTTCTCCCTCACTGCCACCTTCTTCCTTCTTCCTGCCTCTGTAGTTGGGTCTGGGGTGTTATTGACCCGTTTGTGGATGGACTTGCCTCTCCAGGTGTCTGGTTATGTGTCTGGTTCTCACTCTCTAGAATCTTGGCCATATAGGATAAAATTCACCTCGACAAGACAAAACACAAAGGGGACAAAGCATGAATGTACTCACGACACCAATAACCTCAATACAAGTGGCCACCTGAGCAAATAGAATTAGGGGAGAGAAAAGAGAGCAAAAATTGTATCGAAGAGAAAGAAAAATATGAGAGAAAAAAAAAGAAGAAAAAATATATATATATATATATATATATATATATATATATATATATATATATATACAGAACCAATAGATAAACCAAAAAAATATAAATACCAAACACCCAGCAAAGAGGGTGGGGTCAGAATCAGTAGAGGCTGAGCTTCTATACAGGAAGTAAGGTTAAGAATTGAATGAATACGGGGAGGACCTCAATTCAGTATAGAGGAAGTAGAAAGGGGATGAGTGGACAAGAAGAAAGTGAATGAGAGGGAAATAATAATAATAATAATAATAATAATAATATAATAATAAAATTTAAAAAATGATTTAAAAATGTTATAAAATAGCAAATAAAATAAGATAAAATAGAGTTATGCAAACAATGTGAAAATAAATAGAAAATAAAGCAACAAACAAAAACAGGAAAACAAAGAAAAATAGGTAACAAAATAATAATAAATAAATAAAAATTAAAAAGTGAAGTGTTGTTCCTTTGGCTGGCTTAAGATCCCAGTCTTCTGTATTGTACTGTTTCTCAGTTTCCTATTTCTGGGACTGAAGGTATCTCTTTAGGCCAGTCCCTGTGGACTCTCAGGGACTATTCAGATTTTTATTTAATCCTTTGTACCATTCAGGGTGGAATCTGGGTGTGATTGTATTGGTTGCCTGGAGACTGGAGGGAGGGGTTATCTCTTCAGGACAAAACCACTGCCCAGGTTCAGGCTCAGGTATGACTCAGCGCCAGACTCTTTGCCACTTCTCCTGGACCCTCCCCTCTCCCTAGATTCCACAAGTCTGCACCTTCTCCCACTCCTCAGCTATGGGTAAGTGTCTGTATCTGAAAGGTCCAATGAACTAGGTTCAGTGAAGAAAAGCACAAGCCACAGAGAGGGGAAGGACTGCACCTCTGCAAGCTCCTCTCATGGCAGCACTGCACAGTCTGGTCAGCCCTTCAGGCTGCCCCTCTAAGCTCCGCCTTTCATGACTGTGGACCCAGATCTGGAATCACCTGCCTCCGGCAGTCCTGTGGACCTTCTTTCTACAATCAGATGCTGTGCCTGTCCCCAGGGATACAACTTGGTGCTGTGCAGATTCACTTTGACCCTCTGGGATCAGAGGTCTGGCAGACTCTCCTGCCCAGATCCTTGATTATACCTTTCTCCAGGGGTCCTTTGCCCTTCCTGGCTTCAAACTGTCTCAACAGCTGAGTCTCCTTTGAAAGTTCCAATTGGATATTACTCGTTTCAGCTGCTCATTCTATTTGCTCTGGGACAAGGCTTGGGGCACATTCATCTCTTCCGCCACCATTTTGTCTCTCCTCACTTTTAATTTTTCATGCATCTTTCAAACAGGTGTAAAAGGCATTAGCATTTGTTCATATCTTTTATGAATCTCAAAATATTATTGTATCCACATTTCTGAATTTTTAATCTATTTTATAAAAATAATTCCAGCCAGTAAAAAATAAGATAAAGGACAGCCATTCTCATTATCTTACTTCTTAACTTATGATATTACTAGAGGCCTGGTGCACAAAATTGGTGCACTGGGGGGTGAACCTCAGCCCAGCCTGCACCCTCTACAATTTGGGACATCCCTCTCACAATCTGGGATTGCTGGCTCCAAATCACTTGCCTGCCTGCTTGCCTGATTTCCCCATAACCGCTTCTGCCTGCCAGCCTGATCTCCACCTAACCACTCCACTGCCAGCCTGATGAATGCCTAACTGCTCCCCTGCCAGCACAATTGCCCCCAACTGCCCTCCCTACTGGTCCAATCATCCCAATTGCTAGTGTGTCTATAATTTCCAGATTTTTATTTCATGCAAATAATTTATAACTTGTATAAAAAAGAAAAAAATCAGGACATCCAGTCTTAATATCATATATTAATTTATAGTGTTATTTTGAACTGAGAAACTACCTCCCAAGCACAGTAAGGTGGGACATTCTTGATTCTTGATGTTGGGAATTTTGAGATTCTGTCTACAGCTTCCTGTGCAAACTCTTCCTTTATGAAAGCCCATGGCCTATCCAGAGACCCCAAACTAGTTACATAAAAAATAGTCATGGTTTTAATTTTTTAAAGGCTTTTATTGATTTCTGACAGAGGAAGAGAGAGGGAAAGACAGTTAGAAAGAACAGTGATGAGAGAGAATCATAGATCAGCTGCCTCCTCCATGCCCCCTACTGGGGAGCTAGCCCAAAACCCTGGCATATGCCCTGACCAGAATACAACTGTAACCCCCTGGTTAATGGGTCAACGCTGAATCACTGAGCATGCCGGCCAGGCTAGTCATAGTTTTAAATGGAGAAAAGACAAGTGAAAACAGTGATCATGTATGTGTCCAACTTGGAATCATTCATATGTTGAAATGAAATGATGTAAGGAGATTGACCTGTTTTCTCAGTCTAGTGTCATCAGTGATGTCAGAGTTCAGAGGGAGGTTAGTAAAGAGAATTCCTACCATAGAATTTCTTACAGGAAAGGAAACCTCAACCCTGAGAGGAATTCCTCACTCCCAGCCTCCCTCTGCTCTTTCTTGGGGATGGTCACAGTGGATAGAGGGTGCTGGGCTCTCCACCATAACATATAACATCCTTACCATATAATGTATACATTCTCCAATCAGACAAGTGATTTGAAAATATATTCTTTCCGTTTGTCTTTTTATCTGCTCAATAAAATATTTGGTAGGGAAATGTGTTTAATTATACAGAAGGCTGGTTTAACAATATTTTCTTCAATGGGCCTTATTTTGCATGACTTTTACAAAGAACTTCCAGAAAATTCTGCATCTGCACTGTCCATGTGGATTGGCTACAGCAGCCACAGGGACTGGTGCAGGTTCTGGTACCAGAGGGGAGCACTGCTGGGAAACTACCCATAAATCTGGATGTGACTGTGGAACTGGATGAGGGGAGGAAGCTCGACTTGTTTTGTGTCACATGACATAAATAAGTCTGAATTTCATGGACAGAGAGTTACTGGACATATGGGATTAAAACTTCTTCCAGTGACGGTCCAGAAGGACATGCAGGAAATGATAGAGACAGCTTGTATCATCGTAGGAAGTACATGAGTAATCATAATTAGTAGTAGGTGTTCGTGAAAAGTAAAAATAATAAAGATCATTCAGGTAAGGATCTTGAGAAATAAGGAACCTGTCACTGCAAACTAGTGGCAAGGAGATCCTTGTTTCCTACATGCACATTCTCACCGTGTCTCTGTTTTAGAAGCTAACACCTTCCCAGGTCCAGGGGATCTGCACTTGGACACCTTTGGGGCCATTACTGATCTAGTCTCAACCTGGATTTCTGAAGTTGCATAATTCATTGGGGCCACATTTATGAAATCTTTCAACACTGATAGGGAAGAGTGGACACCCGCCAATGGAGGACCCATGGTGTAGGTGTGTCTGTATGAGGATCCTTCATTTCATTAAACCAGGGCCCCTGTCTCAGTCCATCATAGTCACCATCATCAACACCATTATCGTTCTTTCACTCATTTTCTGAAGGAATGATTGTTATCAGCAATAATGAATCTTTATCTCATTTTTGGTTATTCATTAAATTTATTAAGGAAAATAGGTAGCAAGATTCTATATTATTTTACATTGAACTGCCAATAACTGATGTCTCATCTTGCACATCTCCATCTGCCCCACAGAGGAATGTGTAAGAAAGGCTGTGTCTTCCCTTCATTTGTCACTAAGAGGTCGAAATCACACAGGTCTCTGTGAGGAGAATTCCATCCTTCCCTCCACATTTTCAAAATAAAAGCCTGATGTCTGCTTGTGACTCTTGGGACAAATGTAATCATGACCATCAATGATGGGGTCACCTGGTACATGCACCTTACCCAGTGCCACATTGGGGAGAAAGCTACTTGGGAATATGATGGGGGATTAGCCAAGACTGAGGACACACCTGTCCAGGATTCTTGTTTCATTACATTGTCATCTCCTTGTTGTTTAGCCAGTTTGAGTTGTCTTTCCTCTGAAAGAGCCCCACATATTTCCTAGAGTCTTGAAGACACTTTGTTGATAGTGTGCACATGCCATTTGTGTGTTAATGTTGTGCTTTACATCATTCCTGAGTTCACTTTCTCATCCTTCCCCTTTTTCTGGTGCAGTTTTTAGGTTTTCTGTATGCAATATTATATCATACTAGAGGGCCAGTGCACTGGGGTGGGGGTCCCTCAGCCTGGCCTGCCCCCTCTTGCAATCTGGGAGCCCTTGGGGGATGTCCAACTGCCGCCTTAGGCCCTTCCCCCATACTCCCTAAGCTGGCAGTTGGACATCCTTAGTGCTGCTACAGAAGTGGGGGAGGCTCCCACCACCACCACTGTGCTCACCAGCCATGAGCCGGCTTCTGGCTAAGCGGTGCTCCCCCTGTAGGAGCGCACTGACCACCAGGGGGTAGCTCCTGCATTGAGAGTCTGCCCCTGGTGGTCAGTGCACATCATAGCAGCTGGTCATTCTGAAGTTTGGTCGATTTGCATATTACCCTTTTATTATATAGGATTATATAGAGGTGAAGAGAGGCATTTTAACATGTTTCTTTCTTATTTATACATCTGTATATATTTTTCTTGGCTAGGTATTCTGACAAGGACTTCTAGTTTTGTCCAATAGTAGTAGTCACAGGGGTCCCTTATCTTAGGCTCGATGCAAGAAGAATAGCTTTGAAATTTTCTCTGTGTAGCATGATGTCACTTGTTGGCTTCTCAAATGTGGCCTTTAGTAT
The DNA here is from genome assembly GCF_027574615.1 of Eptesicus fuscus. Classification (NCBI taxonomy): domain Eukaryota; kingdom Metazoa; phylum Chordata; class Mammalia; order Chiroptera; family Vespertilionidae; genus Eptesicus; species Eptesicus fuscus. Next base: position 16,907,291 of record NC_072496.1, read on the forward strand.
ATTGAGGTCCATCCCTTCTACACCTAATTTGCTAATAATTGTGATTCTGGCCCTAACCAGTTTGGCTCAGTGGAGCATCTGCCTGTGGACCGAAAGATCCCAGGTTCGATACTGGTCAAGGGCACCTATCATTTGCAGGCTCTTCCCTGGCCCAGGGCCCTAGACAAGGTGCAGGAGGGAATCAATTGATTTCTTTCTCTCACATCAATATTTCTCTCTCTTTTCCATTCTCTCTAACTATCTATAGAAAAATATTCTCGGGTGAGGATAGAAAAAAGAATTGTAATTCTGAAGCAATTTTAAAGGCTTTATTCTATATCTACTTATATAATGGTATACTATAGCCTTCATTCTGTGCATGAGATGTATCACATTTACTGTGTATATAGGTTGAACCATCCTTGCATGCTAGGATAGTATCCAACATGATCAAGATAAATTATCCTTTTAATGTTCTGTTAAGTATGCTAGTATATTGTTGAGGATTTATGTTCCTCAGGGATACTGACCTGACATTTTTGTGTGTCCTTACTTGGCTTTGGTGTTCGTATAATGGACATCTCAATAAATCTGTTTGGTAGTGCTGCCTCTTCTATTAATTATTAGAATATTTCAAGAAGGATTGATTAAAAAGTTACCAATTCTTCTTTGAAGTTTAGGTGGAATTCATCCTTTCATCCATTTGGTCATTGGCTTTTATTTGTTGGAAGGTTTGCACTCCTACTTCAATTATTTTTTAAATTCATAGCAATCTGGCCAAGTTGGGATACAGTTCCTAATTTGAGCTCCTTCCAAGTGTATGGAGAAATATAATTGTTGATTGTTCCAGTGTGGGGTCAGTGTTAAAATAATAGTTGGTTTCCCTAGTGCCACCTAGCGTCCCGAGCACCCCCTGCAGCCCAGCCCTGATGCCTTCTTCAAGGAAGTTTGTGTCTGGGCTCACACTGACTGCCCCTCACTGTGTTTCTCACACAGTAATACATGGCCATGTCCTCGGTGGCCACAGAGTTCAGCTGCAGGGATAACTGGTACTTGGTTGTGTCTCTGGAGATGGAGGTTTGGATCTTGAGGCAGGGATTGTAGGAAGTGTCTCCATTATAACATTTGCACCCAATTCTCCCCTGGCCCTTCTCTGTGGGCTGGCAGATCTAAAGCCAGTAACCATTGGTGATGGAGGAACCAGAAACAGTGCAGGTGAGGGAGATGATCTGTGAGAGCATCACCAGTCCTGGGCCCCACTACTGTAGCTGCAATTGGGACAGGACACCTGGGGACAAGGATCACCAGACCTGTCAGTCACGAGCAGTCACAGTCATCCCATGACCCCTGTCTGACCCCTGAGACTCTCACCTTGAGTTGCCAGGCATAGGAGAAGACCCAGGAATTTCATCTTCTTCTAGATCACAGCTCTGCCTTCCCAGAGACCTCAGCCCTGTGTGTGGAGAGAGCTGTGAGCCTGCACAGCTCAATAGAGGATTTACCCAGGAGCTTGAACAGAAATTTTCACATGGGGCAGCCTTTCCTATAAGTAGAGGGATGGAGGTTGGTATTCCCTGGTCATTCTGAGACCTCTGTGGGGGCATCTCTTTCCTTGACCTCACTCACCATGTAAGTCAGGGACAGGGGACCACCTGGGAAACGAAGCACATTGGAATTAGGTCAGAGAATGGCCTATAATTTCTGAGCATAAGAGGAAATTTTGGACTTGATGACTAGGTAACACTTTTAACTTTTCATGCATGTTTCAAACAGATATCAAAAGGATTAGCATTTTCAGACCATTTCTGAAACTCAAAATCTTATTGTATCCACAATTTCCAAATTTTGTAAAACTAATTTTATAGAAATAACTCCTACCATTGTGAAAACAATAAAGATAAAGAACAGCCATTCTCAATATTTTTTATCTCAATTTATGATGTTACTTTGATCTGAGAAACTACCTCCCAAGCACAGACAGTTGAGACATTTGTAATTACTGATATTGGAAATTGTGTAATTGTGTCTACAGATTCCTTTGCAAACTCGTCCTTTATGCAAGTCCATGGCCTATGGCAGAGACCGCAAATACCAACATCAGAAATAATAATGACTTTACCTGAAGAAAAAACAAGCAATAAAAGCAGTGATCATGCAGGTGTAAAATTCAGAATCATTCATACCTGCAAATGATGATGGAAGGAGATTGACCTGTTTTCTCAGTCTAGTGTTATGAGTGATGTTGGGGTCCAGAGGGAGGTTAGTCCATAGAATGCTTACCATTGAATTTCTCACAGGAAAGGAAACTTCAACTGTGAGAAGAATTCCTCACTCCCAGCCTCCGTCTGCTCTTCCCCTGGGATATCTCTGTGGACACAGGGTGTTGGGCTCACCCACAAACATATAATGTCCTTAATGTGTAATTTATATGTTCTCATATTATATATATTATATAATGTCCTTAATGTGTAATTTATATGTTCTCATATTAGATATATTATCCTATCTAATAAAAATGTAATATACAAATTGACCATCACTCCAATACACAAGATGGTTGCCCCCATGTGGTCAAAGATGGCCACCCCATTTGGACACAAGATAGCTGCCACAAGATGGCCAGCAGGGCAGGGCAATTTTGGGCAATCAGGCCAGCAGGGGGGGTCAGTTGGGAGGGACCAGGACTGCAAGAGAGGACAGTTGTTGGTGATCAGGCCTGCAGGGGAGGGCAGTTGGGGGTGACCAGGCCAGCAGAGGAGGGCACTTCTGGGGGGACCAGGCCTGCATGGGAGGGCATTTGGGAGGGACCAGGCCTGCATGGGAGGGCAGTTGAGAGGGACCAGGCCTGCAGGGGAGGGCAGTTGGGGGTGACCAGGCCTGCAGGGAGGCAGTTAGGGGTGACCAGGCCGGCAGGGGAGGTCAGTTGGGAGGACATGGTTGCAGGGGAGGGTAGCTGGGGAGGAGGCCTGCAGGGGAGAGCATCTTGGAGGGACCAGGCCTGCAGGGGAGGGCAGTTGGGAGGGACCAGGCCAGCAGGGGAGAGCAGTTAGGGGTGACCAGGCTGGCAAGGGAGGGCAGTTAGGGTTGACTGGGCCAGCAGGGTGGGTAGATGGGAGGGACCAGGCCTGCAGGGGAGGGCAGTTGGGAGGGACTAGGCCAGCAGGGGAGAGCAGTTAGGGGTGACCAGGCTGGCAAGGGAGGGCAGTTAGGGTTGACTGGGCCAGCAGGGTGGGTAGATGGGAGGGACCAGGCCTGCAGGGGAGGGCAGTTGTGGGAAACCAGGCCAGCAGGGGAGAGCAGTTAGTGGCAACCAGGCTGGCGAAGGAGGGAAGTTAGGGGTGACTGGGCCTGCAGGGGAGGGCCATTAAGGGCAATCAGGCAGGCAGGGGAGCAGTTAGGCATTGATCAGGCTGGCAGGCAGAAGCGGTTAGGGGCAGTCAGGAAGGCAGGCAGGTGAATGGTTGGGAGCCAGCATTCCTGGATTGTGAGAGGGATGTCCTACTGGGATTAGGCCTAAACTGACAGTCAGATATCCCTCGAGGGGTCCCAGATTAGAGAGGGTGCAGGCTGGGCTGAGGGACACTCCCAATGCCCTCCACCCCTGTGCACGAATTTTGTGCACCAGGCCTTTAGTTTAATAATATCTTTTATATTTATGTTTGTGTTTTCATTTGCTTAATGGAATCTTTGGTGGGACAGAAGTCTTTAGATTTAACCAAATCTAATTTAATATTATTTTCTTTAATGGGTTTTATTTTACAAAAACACACACCGAGAAAATGCTGAGCCTCTACTATCCATGTGGATTGGCTACAGCAGACAGAGGGACTGGAGCAGGTTCTGGTACCATAGGAGAGTGCTCCTGGGAAACTACCCATAAGACTGGATGTGACAGTGGAACTGGATAAGGGAAGGAGGCTAGACTTGTTTTGAGTCACATGACAGAAATATGTCAAATTTTCATGGGCTAGAGTTACTAGACATGTTAATTTAAAGCCTCCTTCAGTCAAGGCCAAGTAGGAAGTGCAGGACATGACAAAGACAGCTTGTATAATAACAGAAAATATCTGAATAGATAGCACCAAGATTTTGATAGGAACAGAAGTGTTAAAGATCATGGGGGTAGGGATCTAGAGAAATAAAGAACCTGTCACTTCAAACTGGTGGGAAGGGATCCTTGTTTCCTACATGCACATTCTCACAGTGTCCCTGTTTTAGGATGAAACACCTTCCCAGTTCCAGGGGATCTGTCCTTGGAAATCTTTGGGGTCATTACTAATCTGTTCTTACCCGGAATCATACAAGCTGCATAATTTATAGGATAGCCTTTCCTATATGTGTAGGGATTGAGGTGAGGTTTCCTAGGTCATTCTGGGATCTATGTGAGGCCATCTGGTCCCTTGACCTCACTCAGGATGTAAGTCAGGGAAAGGGGAAACACCTGGGTTGAGCACATTGGAATTAGGTCAAAGAATGGCCTAAACTCTCTGAGCATAAGAAGAAATGGTGGACTAGATGAGTAGGTTACATTTTTAACTTTTCATGCATTGTTCAAACTGGTGTAAAAGGGCTTAGCATTTGTTTAGACCTTTTCTGAATCACAAAATATTATTTTATCCACAACTTCCAAAATTTTAAATCTAATTTTATATAAATATTTTATACAGTTATGCAAAATACAAAAATAAAGAACAGCCATTCTCAATATCTTACATCTTATTTTATGACTAGAGCCCCAATGCATGAGAATTCATGCACTGGAGAGGTGGGGGGTCCCTCAGCCCGGCCTGCCCCCTCTCACAGTCCAGGAGCCCACAGGTGCAGGAGGTGACCCAGCGATCAGGGGAAGGCGACTCCCCATCACACCTCTGCTGCTGCCACTGCCAGTAGCACAAGCCTTGGCTGGCCCTGGGAGGCTGGACAGCCACCATCTGAGGCTTGCCTGCATCTTGGGCTGGCCCTGGGTGGCTGGGCAGCTGCCATCCGAGGCTTGCCTGCATCTTGGGCTGGCCCTGAGTGGCTGGGCAGCTAGGCAGCTGCCATCGAGGCTTGCCTGTGCCTAGGTCTGGCCCTAGGCGGCTGGGGGGCTGAGAGGACTGGGGGACTCTGGAGGCTAGAGTGGCTGGGCCTGCCTGGGGGTGGGCCCGGCCTTGCTGTGTGCCTGCTGCCCTGGCAGAGCTGAGGGGACTGGATGCTGCCATCTTGTGACTCTGGATGCCACCATCCTTGAGGATGTGACAGTCAATTAGCATATTCCTTCCTTATTGGCTGTGGGCGCCGCCATCTTTGCAATGGTGTGAGGATCAATCAGCATATTCCTTCTTTATTAGATAGGATGTTACTTTAATCTGAAAAATTACCTCCCAAGCACAGGCAGGTGAGGTGAGATATTTGTAATTCTTGATGATTGAAATTGTGTAATTCTGTCTACAGCTTCTTATGCAAAGTATTTGACATGCATGGCCATGGCCTATGGCAGCGTCTCCAAACTAGTTATATCAGAAACAATAATGGCTTTAGGTGGTGAAAAGACACAACACAAAAGAAGTGGTCATGCAGGTGTACAACTCATAATTATTCACATGTTGAAATGATGATGCATGGAGATTGACCTGTTTTCTCAGCATGGTGTTCCTGATGATGTCTGAGTCGAGAGGGACATAAGTGAAGACATGTCACCTGCAAACTGACAATATCCCTTTTCATATGAAAGAAAACTTAAATCTTGAGAGGAATCTCTCAGTCCCAGAAGTTCCCCTGGGGTGTGTGTGGTCAATGTGGTCAGAGGGTGGAAGGTTCTCCCACAAACATGGATAACTTATACATTAATGTATAACTTATACATTCTGATATCAGACATATTATTTAGAAATATATTCCTTATAATTTTGTGTTTTCATTTGCTGAATTGAATCTTTGGTAGGTAAAAAGCTTTTAGTTTTAACCAAATCTAATTTAATGATATTTTCATTAATGGGTTTTATTTTAGGTGATTTTACAAAGATGTCCCTAGAAAAATGTTGAGCCTCCACTGTCCATGTGGATTGACTACAGTAGCCACAGGAGGTTCTGGTACCAGAGAGGAGCACTGGTGGGAAACTACTGATAAATCTGGACATGACTATGGGACTGGGTGAGGGGAGGAAACTGGACCTGTTTTGAGTCACATGACACAAATGTGCCTGATGCTCAGGACAGAGAGTTACTGGACATATAGCTTCAAAGCCTCCTCCAGTGAAGGCCCAGAAGGAAGTACAGGGTATGATAGAGACAGATTGTATCATCGTAGGAAATACCTGAATAATTCTGAACAGGAGTTTGTTAGAAATAGAAACGTTAAAGATCATGCAGGTAGGGATCAAGAGAAATACAGAACGTGTCATTGCAAACTGGTGGGAAGGGGATCCCTGTTTCCTACATGCACATTCTCACAGTGTCTCTGTTCTAGAAGGTAACACCTTCCCAGGTCCAGGGGATCCACATTGGACACCTTTGGAGCCATTAATTACATAGTTTTGACGTGAAACACCCAAGCTGCATAATTCATTTGGGTCCCATTTACGAAATTTCTCAACACTTACCGGAAAGGGTGGACACCACTTACCCAGGAGCCATGTTGATAGTGTGTCTGTTTGAGGAGCCATCATTTCATTGGATCAAGACCCTTTCTTAGTCCATTGTCTTCGTCGTCATCATCATCATCATCATCATCATCATCATCATCGCCATCAACACCATTTGCTTACCTACAATGGATTTTCTCATTTTCTGTAGACATGATGCTTGTCTACTCAGAATAACTTCTTATGGGAAAGCAGTCACCTTCTCTGTAGATGCCATTGGGAAATTGAAACCCCAAGGTTCACCTCAATGTGACACAAGACCTTCTAAAAACTGTTGACCTTGGGTAAACTACAGATTCCGACCAAGACATTGGACCATGACCTCTGTCTAATTCCATCATCACCATAATAACCTCCAACAGCATCACCCCAACCATTACCATCATCATCATGATCGCCTTTATCATCCTCATCCTCATTTGCTTACTTATAATTATTTTTCTCATTTTCTGAGGACCTGGTTTTTGAACACACATAATGACACTTTATGTTATTTTTGCTCATTTTATATAGTTGTTAAGTAGAATAGGTTGCCATACTCAATCTCATTTTTTGTTTGACTGCTGAAAACTGATGGCTTATGCTTGCCTCTTCTTCATCTGAAATCCATGAGAAATCAGATAAGAAATCATGGTTCTGTCATTAGATGTCATAGCGAGATTGTAACCACTCAAGCCCCATATAAGCATGATTACTCCCCCTCCCACACCACTTCAACAAAATAAAGTCTCATAGCCAGTCTCCTTTCTTGGCTCCATCAAAGCACATCTGACTTGCTGAAGGGCCTTTCCTATGCTTCTCAGGGATTTCAACTATGTGCATAATAAACATGCCATTTCACCTTGGGGTTAGTATTTATCATCAGCCTAGATATCTGCATAAGCTGCCCTGGTATCACCTACTCCAGGTGCTATTTGGATTATAAGTCAATGGCCTTCACCAGCAGGGTCCTTCTTCTCAAGCTTTGGCTTCTCATGACTCTGGTGCCCCCTGTCCAGCACACTCATGTCCTACTGACTGGCTGGTACCCTGAGCTGTGTGGAGCTGAGCTGCACTGTTGAGGCAGCAGAACCTCTGGTTAGAATTTGGGGACCTGGGTCAGAAAATTTGATGTTTATTATTTAGTCATGAGAGTGTCTGAAAGAGACTCTGTGATTTGTCCACTTGAGAAAGTTGTCTCTGATTACTACAGACTTTTCTAACTCAGAGACAACAGAGGTAAGTGTAGAATCAGGAATCAAGAGGTTCCCTGAGGGAAACTGTGACATGAAGAGGAAACCACACAGGCAAACATCCAAAACCTTCAACTGCATCTGCTGCTGGGCTGGTCCTTGTGTTCAGAGACTCAAGAGCGCCACCTGCAGCCCAACCCTGCTGCCTCCCTCAGGGAGGTTTGTGTCTGGGCTCACACTAGTCACTGTGTGTCTAGCACAGTAATACATGGCCATGTCCTCAGCTCTCAGGCTGTTCATTTGCAGATACAGCTTGTTCTTGGCGTTGTCTCTGGAGATGGAGAATAGTCCCTTCACGGAGCTGGCATAGTTTGTGGTACTTCCATCAGGATTCATTTGACATAACCACTCCAGCCCCTTCCCTGGAGCCTGGTGGACCCAGTGCATCAAGGAGCTACTGAAGGAGAATCCAGGGCTGCACAAGAGAGTCTCAGAGACCCCCCATATGGCACCAAGCTTCCCTCAGATTCCACCAGCTGCATCTCACACTGGGCACCTGTAAACACAGAGACATCCTGGTCAAGAAACTCTCACACACCCATTGTCTCTCTCATTCACATTCAGTAACATACTCAGTGTCTCCTGTTCTCCAAATATTACCTCTTAAAAGAGCCACAAGGAAAACTATGATGAACCCAAACTACATGATGAGTGGTCTATGTTCAGTCCTGTTCAGGGAATGGGAAAATCTGGGGGTCCCAGGGCTGGGCTCCTGTCCCAGAGCTGCAGGGTCAGGGGTGGGCTGGTTTTTATGAGCAGAGAGGGCCCTATTTTCATGTCCTCTTGCTATTTAGGGAGCTCTGGGGTTGGATACCTACAGGGAGGGCAGTATCTCCATGCACCTGTAAGTCTCCTGGGGGAGAATCATGTTATGAAAATATTTTAATAACTAAATACAGCATCATAGGCAGGTTTGGGACATGTCCAATGACCACATCTGGTTACAGTGAGCCCAGAATCTTGGCTGATCTCTCCCCACTGGCCACCACTGCTCTCCTGAACCAACTCCAAGGCAGAGCAGGACCTGCCCAGTGAGGGTGCAGAACCATGGTGTGAGATGAGAGCATGAATGAGTGTTCTGGTGTTACCCCCACTTCAGGGCGGATCCACCTGTGGCCTCAGAGTCCTCACTACCAGGGAGAAAGCCATGCCTCACCTGGGAGGTGGTCCTTCATCACCTGAGGGGAGCCAGTTTCCCCAGGTCTGTCACATGCACCTGAGGTCTGTGTTGGGCCCAGGACCACTATTGTGATCCCCACAGCCTCAGTGTGTCCACTCTGTTACCAGGGGCCTGAGACCCTCTCCAGCCTTGATGTGCATGGATATCTCCATGTGGGTGTTAGGAGGTCAGTGGTAACTGTCATGGCTGCAGCCCCTCCATGTGCTTCTAGACCCTCTAAGTCTGTCCAGTGATCTGGGGAGTAGGCTGCTGTGTGTGGCTGTTTATTGGGAAGACCCAAACCCAGAGCCCCCAGGGACCGTGGCCCTGGATCACTTGGCCCTCATCAGGCATTTGAATGATGTAATTTTTCTGCTTGTGTTGAAGTCAATAGAGACTGGAGCAGACCCTGCCCAGGCCAGACTGAACCCTTTCTGTGCCTGTTGGGAGCGGCAACCATATCCCCCAAAGGGACAGCGTGAAATGCCACCACCGCTGGCCATCCTGGAGTTCGTGGTGGCCTTGTGCTCTCTGCAGCTGACCCTCCTGCCTCTGCAGGGACCTTATGTCTGGCTCCCACTGGATTTGGACCACAGCTCTTGGGAACAGTCTTACACACCTGTATCCTTGGTTGTCACACTGCTCAGCTACATGAACACTCGGTTCTGGGTTGTGTGCCTTGAGATGCTGATCAGTGCTGTAGGGTGGAGACTTGCTGTTTTCCCTTTAGTCCAGATCACACTGACCCTCTCCGGCCCCTTTCCTGGGTGATGTGGATCCACACACAGAATATTCAAAACTGGGAGGTGCGGGAGCTCTCAGGTGAGACTGGGCATCTGTGAGGAGACCTCTACTTGGTGTTCCTATTCTTTGAGATGGCCCTCAGGCTGGAGACCTGGGGACAGGGAACCACTGTGGGTCACACAGACACTTGACTCACGCCATCACCACATTTCTGAGACTGATGGCTCACGTGCTGCAGACAGTGGACAGTAGGAAGAGCAGGACCTGTGGAGGGGCCTCGTGTGTCTGCACAGGTCAGTACTCCCAGGGACCCCAGCCCAGAGCCAGGAACACAGTGACACTGCACACCTGCCTGGATTTCTCCTTGAAGCTGGGTCAGTTTGCATGGCAGAGGTTCAGGGACCCAAGCTAAGGGTGGTGTGAGTGATGGTCACCTACCTCCAGGGCTCTCTTAGGTGGGGGTAGGAAATTGCATGCCATATGCTGGGTGCAGGTGCCTGTGGACTGTGCTGCCATCTATGGCCTGCGTGTGCTTCTCCTGGGATTTCCCTAGAATCTGAGAGAAACCCTGCTTGTTGTCTAAGTATAGTCCCAGGGTAAATACAGCACACAGCAAACAATGTGAATCCTCCCACAGCTCCCCAAACAAGAGTGAAACCAAAGGCAAATATAATGTGCTCTGACCCATAGACCAGCAACGCCAAGGTGGCTTCTTGTCTCTAATGATATATAAATAATTAATATGTGGGTCTGCTTGGGAATGAATACTTGTACTGCTTTATAATCCTCCCTTACTTTGGAAGATGTATTAACAAGCAAAATGTGTCAATCATAACCTCCCAAGGATGGCCGCTGACAGAGGATAACACTGCTAGTTTCCACAGCAGGAGGGACGGAGACTGGGCTGAGGAAGGAGCTTTCCTGCAGCCACACTCATGAGAGGCTTCACTTGAGGAATGCGGAAGACACACATGGGATTGCTGAGGTGCTTCCCTGCATTAGAGCTGATACAACCAACAGCCATCAAAGGCTTCAACAGGAGCCACACAACAGCTTAGTCCTTGACATGAAACCGGTTCCAAATAAATGCAAGTGCTCAACCTCTTATGAAACACAGGTTCTCTCTGCTTGAAGGAGCCCTGGGGACCACACCCTCTGCCTTCATCCCATCCGAAGCTCCCACACTTTTCATTGGTAGATTCCACAAATGAGCAAATTCAAGCAGAAGATGAAATAAAAAAGAACCAGCAGGCAAACTGTAGAAAAGGAATGGAAGTCCATCTACAGCACTTATGAGACATGGAATTTTATCGTCAGAACTTGCTATATTCCACCTGGTTACAGGAAGAAACCTTGTCAAAATTAGCAGAACAGTGCAAACCTCATAAAACCAATAATGTTTTGAAATAAAAAAAATACGATAAGTACTCAAAAAATAGTACAATTTTTGTTGTGAAAAGCACCATGTCAAGAATGAGAACACTGACTGAAGAATTTCTATGACCTTAAAGAGAAAACAGACACATTATCCAAGATGAGAGGCTTGTGTTCAAGGATGGAGAGAGGTGGCCCTGAGGGTGCTGGGGACACTGAGGTTGTCTGCAGCACTCCCTGCTCAGGTGCTGAGAAGGAGAGAACAGCACCAGGGGCCGAGTCGCAGCCCAGGGGTGAGCTCCGCACAGCACCTGCCTCCCAGGCAGAGGGTCAGGGAGCGGTCCCACGGGTCCATCAGGACCCTGCTACTTCATGCTGACCTTCTGTTCTCATTCCTGTAGGCACAGCAGACACTACTTCCTCTGGGGGCAGATCCGCGGGGAGGTGCTGGGCCTCTTCCCTGCGCTGGCAAAAGGGTTTTGTTGCCCACAGGACGTGGTTTCTCTCTGTGTCCTCTCACACAGTGATACATGGCCCTGTCAGAGGCCTTCAGGCTGCTTCACTGCAGGTAGTCAGTGCTGATGGAGTTGTCTGTGGAGATGGTGACTTTGCCTTGGAAGGACAGGCTGTATCTGGTATTCCCATCACCAGGCCAGGTCCATCCCATCCACTCCAGGCCCTGCCCTGGCGTCTTCTGGCACACCCAATGCAACCAACAGCAGGTGAAACTGCAGCCAGATACAACCAACAGCAGGTGAAGCTGCAGGAAATCCTCAGAGACTCCCCAGGTGTTCTCGCCTCGCCCCCTACTGCGCCAGCTGCCCTGAGTGCTGGCACCTGAATGGGAGAGCAGAACTCAGGGCGGGCTGTCTCCCAGCCTCCTTTCTCTGGGACCCCAACACCTTGTCTGTGACTCACCTGGGAACACAGCCAGGAGGATGGCCAGGGCGGTGGCACAGCCATGCTGGAGGGGGACAGTGAGGACAGCTCTGAGCACTCTTCTGGGTGCTGAGGAGGTAATTCTTGGGTTAAAAGAGGGGTCTCCCAGGTGAGTTTGCATATTCCCTGCCCTGCCCTCCAGGGGAGATGTCCCAGCATTCATAACCAAGAACCGAGGGTCCCGAGGCGAGGTGCATGTCTTAGCCCCCGGGAGGGAGCGAGGTGGGCACCCAGACTGTGGGCCTGGCAGGACACCCAGGTGGGAACTGCCACCTGCCAAAGGCGACTTGGTCACAAGTCAACAAGACCCCAGTGTGTGGCAGGCACTTTCTGGGCTGGGCCTACTGGCAGGGCTGCTGGGTGTCCTGATTGGATCAGGCCCTCAGTGGGCGGAGCATTGAGGGAACACCTTCATCCTCACACTTGTTAAGGAAGGAAGAGGAAGGCAGACTGAATCAGGGCTAGGGTCCAGAGGGGTAGTCAATAGGAGAGATGGTTCAAGTCTGAATGAAACAAGCACATGTTGGAATTGAGGTGCAGGGAGAAGGTGGGGTCAGTGGATGGACAGGTGCTAAGAGGGAACAGCAGAGTTTGGGGGGCCTGGTGAGTCGCCCTGACAGCCTTTAGCCTGGGGGCTGGCCAGGGTGACCAGACATTTGAGGAGGGGTTGTGGGGGGACTTAATGAGGCCTCGAGGGCGAGCACATACTGAGGGTGGGGGATTCCAGCCAAACCAGCTTGATGGGATTCTTGCTGATAGTGGGCTGTGCAGAGATGGCCCTTCAAGTCTACAGGTCACTGCCTGGTTGGGAAGAGATTGGGAGGAGGCTGACCGAACCTGGTCACAAAGAGGCCCTGGTCAGGAGCTGCTTTGGCCTTGGTGGGAGGTGCTCTGGTTGGCCCCCAGGGCCAGGACTGGGGATGCCCCGAGGTGGACACAGTGGACACAGCCACATTCATGCAGGGCGACCGTGATTGTCCTCAAAGCACCTGGAGTCCTGGAGGCTCTGACCCTGCTGAGCCCAGAGGTGGTGATTCATTTCATAGTTTAATGCATCAGATTGTAATTTAGAGTGTTAACAGTCTGACTGGACTTTCACACAGATTATCCAAGTGGTCCTGGGCATGTGGCATATTAAATGCCAGGGAGCTGTGGAGACACAGCCCAGGGTGCACTGGGCCTGCCCCGCAGACAAGCCTGATGACAGGGAACAGATATTCAGGGGATGGACGTGGCCACCACAACAAAGGCTACACCAAGGCTGTTCAGAGTGTGAGGAGAAGCCGACGGATTGGATTGGCCAGGGCCGAGGGCTCCTGACCTAGGAGAGCAGCCTGTGGAACTGCATGTAGACCAGAAGCAGAGGAAGGAAAGGGAGAACGGAACTGCAGTCTGAAGACAGGAGTACAGGCAGCCTTCAGTGTCCAGGGGATAAAGAATGGGTGCCACCTGAGGGTGGTGTGATTGTGAAAGAAGACTCTCCCTTCAGGCTGCTGATAAGCCGCCAGGTAGGAGACATCCCAGGCCAGGACTGCGGGGGCCATGGCACCCTAGTGTCACTCTGAGCCCTGGGGCTTCTTTACGCTGTGCCTTTCTGTCCAGCAGAGCGCTGGGCTGAGAAGACCATGGTTAAGTTTAGGGCTAGTCTGTGAGGAGGACAGCAGTATAAGGAAATGGAACCTGAGGATTTCTTGCAAACGTACAGTTTACTTATTAATTACAAAATGGGGCTGTACCTTGTTACTTTGATATTTGGAAGTTTCTGTGGTTATGAATTTGTGTGTGCAATCCAGGCAGTTGGTACTTTTAGGCAGTGGAATGAATATAATGAAAAGCCGAGCCCAGCTGGTATGGATCAGTGGTTGAGCATTGACCCATGAACTATGAGGTCACAGTTTGATTCCATGTCAGGGCATATGCCTGGGTTGCAGGCTCAATCTTCAGTGGAGGGTGTGCAGGAGGCAGTTGATAGATGATTCTCTCTCATCATTGATGTTTCTATCTCTCTCTCTCCCTCTCCCTTCCTTTCTGATATCAATAAAAACACATTTTTATAATAAAAAAGTCCAGGAAATAATTAGTTTTCATTTGTGTTGAGTTACACTCAATGTAAGTACACATTTTCTTCCCCCTTTTCAATTTCGTAAGTAAACACCTCTCTTACCATCATTTACTAAACTTTGCATTTTCTCTGAAGTTATTCCAGCTATGGATTGCTCTCCCAGGCCTACTTTGTGTCTGTGCTTCGACTTTCACCTTCACAGATATCTCACTGTCTCCACAAGCTCTGGTCACTGGGGACACCGTGATATTGGGCTCACCAGCCCACCCAGCCCATCACAGGGGCTTGTGCCCTGTGATGTCCTACAGACGGCAGAGTGTCTGACATAAGGTGTGTTTTCTGTTAGGAGTGCTCTGTGCTGGCTGTGCCCTCTCCTTGCACAGGCCTGTCCATCAGTAGCATTGAGTTTCCTGGTATTGCCATGGTTCATGGAGGGTCGGCTTAGCAGGAGGCTGACGTCAGCTTCAGGACACTTGTCTGACACATGTCCTAGGTGACCATCGATTATGCACATGCCAGATGAATATATTTAGTGGGTTGTGTGTGTTGATCACTAAAATCTATATATAAAAGCCTAATATGCAAAGTGTCCCCTCGGAAGTTGGACCAATTGGGAGTTTGATAGCTTGTTATGACATGTGCTGACCACCAGGGGGAGGTGCAGAATGAACGAAGGCCCTGGCTGGCAGCAGGCAATAGGGAAAGGGAGTCCCTGGCTGGGAGCCAGGGGCCGCTAGGGACACTACCTGTGAACAAATTTTGTTCACTGGGCCTCTAGTTATATTGAAGATCGCAAGGGGCACAGGAGTGCTTGTCTGAGAAAAAGGGCCATGTAGAGACAGTCTGTACCAGTCTGAGGACAGAGAGTGTGAGCTTATATTTAAAATAACATTATTATTGATTTCCAAAAGGAAGGGAAAGAGATAGAAACATCAATGATGGGAGAGAATCATGATAAGATACCTCCTGCACACCCCCTACTGTGGCCAAAAGCACAACCTGGGCATGTGCCCTGACTGGGAATTAAACCATGACCCCCTGGTTCATAGGTCGACTCTCAACCACAGAGCCACACCAGCTGGGTCAGAGAGTGTGATGAAATGTTTTCATCCTACATTCTGTGCTTTACATACATTGAACAATCCTTGCATTATGGATGATATTCCACTTGTTCATGATAAAAGATCCTTTTGATATGTCCTATATTGTTAACTTTGGAACTGGGTAAGGGGAGGATGCTAAATTTATTTTGAATCACACATCAGAAATATGCCTGACTTTCATGAACAGATTGTTACTCTAAATATGGGTTTAAAGCATCTTCCACTAAAAGCTCAGCAGAAAATGCAGGGCATATGGGGAAAGCTTCTATCATTGGGGAAAATCTTGATAATAATCAACAGGAGAGTTTTGGAAATAGAGATGTTAAGGATCATGCAGGTAGGGATAAAGAGAAATAGGACCCTGTGGATAGGTGATTCCTTGTTACCTACATGGACATTCTCACAGTGTCTCCGTTGTAGAAGGTAACACCTTCCCAGGTCCAGGGGATTCACACTTGGACCCTTTTTCCCTCATTACTCACCTGGTCACATCAGGGATCACTCAAGCTGCATAATTCACTGGGCTCCCAGTAGAAAATATGTCAACACTTACAGAGAAGAGTGGACACCACCCTGGAGAGGGGCTTACGGTGATGGTGTGTCTTTATAAGAAGCCATAATTTCAATGGACCTATCTCAGCCCATCATCATAATTTTCATCATCCTCATCATTTGCTTACTTATTATTATTCTTCTCATCTTCTGTAGCTCTTGTTTTTTGTACACACATAAGAATGCTTCATCTCAATTTTTACTTTTTTATAGTTGTAAGCAAAATGTGTAGCCATACTCTATTTTATTTTTTGTTTGCGTTCTGACAACTGATGGTTCATTCCTGCCTCTTCTCCATCTGCCCCTGACACGGAAATTGAGTTAAGAAATTATAATTTTCTGTTTAGATGTCATTTTGAGATTGAAATCACCCACGGGAAGCAGAATTCCTCACCATCCCCAACCGCCTGGATAAAATAAAAGCCCTGGGCCAGTCTCCTTTCATGGCTTCATCAAAGCAGGTCTGACTGAAGGGCCTTTCCCATGCTTCCCAGATATTTCAACCACATGCAAAATGAACATCCCATGTCCCTTAATGTTTGTGTTTGTCATCAGCCTAGCTGTGTGTCTCCCTCAGCCTCTACCTGGTGTCACCTACTTTTGGTGCTATGAGCATGATGACAAGACAATGACTGTCATCACTGGGGTTTTTCTTCTCAGCTTTGGGTTCAAATAACTGTGTTGGCCATGGCTAGAAATAGAGATTTTTTTCAATTTAAGGTGAGCATTCAAGTTGAGCTGCACTTTTAAGTCAGCGGAGCCTCTTGTTCGATTCAGGGCATTTGGGTCAGAAAATTAGATGATTGTCAATTGGACCCAAGAGTGTCTGAAAGAGACTCTGTGCCTTTTGTCCACATGAGAAAGTTGTGTCTCTTTACAACAGACTTTTCTAACTCAGGGACTTCCGAGGTAAGTGCAGAGTCCGGAATCCAGAGGTTCCCTGAGGGAAAGTGTGACAGGAAGAGGAAACCACAGAGGAAACCAGCCCAAAACTCCAACTGCACCTGCTGCTGGGGTGGCCCTTGTGTTCAGGGACCCTGAGCATTCCCTAGTGGTCTCAGCCTCTCCTGTAGGCAGGTTTATGTCTGGGCTCACACTGACTTCCCCTCACTGTGTCTTGCACAGTAATACATGGCCGTGTCCTCAGACTTGAGGCCATTGATCTGCAGATAGGCTGTGCTGATAGAGGTATCCATGGAGATGACAAATCGTTCTGAGAAGCCCTGGGCATACGTGGGTTTCGTAGTATTTGTATTGATCCAGCCCATATACTGCAGGCCCTTTCCTGGGGCCTGTCGCACCCAGTTCATTGCGTAGCTGGTGAAGGTGTATCCAGAAGCCTTGCAAGAGACCTTTACGGAGGCCCCAGGCTTCCTCACCTCAGCCCCAGACTGCACCAGCTGCACCTGGGAGTGGACACCTGTGGAGAGGAGACAGGAGTGGGTGGAAATCCCCCTTGACTCTACCTGGTCCCCTCCTCAACCCAGGATGGGAGCCCCTTACCTGTCGCCATGACCACCAGGAGGAGGGTTCTCCAGCTCCACTCCATGGTGAGGGCTGTGCTCTGAGCACTTCAGAAGGGAGGTTGTGGCTGTGGGTAATGCCCTCAGGGCACAGACTTATCCATATTTAACCTAGTCTACCTCCTCCCTTTTGCATATTCATGAGGCAGAGTATTTCATAGCTGTGGTCTTGACCTCACCTGAGAGAAGTTGGTTGACATAGGGACCAGGCTCAGTGGGAGTCTGAGTGTCCAAGTCCTAATCTTGGGTGGAGGAGGTGAGTCATCTGCCAGGTTTATGACCTCTGTGCAGTCAGAGCTCCTCCACTGAGGAACCAGCCCCCATAGGACATGCTCCTCATTGTGGGCCCACCTTTGTGTGACATGGGGCCACCTGAACCAGCTCTGGGCTTTGATACCTGAATGTCTTCTTCCTGGATCAGCCTGTCTCCAAAATGCTACCCCTAGTGAGGTAATAAATCCATCCCTGTCCTAGCCCCTTACAATTCAGATATTCCGAAGCCATAGAAACACCCCCTTGTGTGTGGTTCTCATGTCTCATTGAGTTGGGGAAATGCTCTGATAGAGCAGGATAGTCACAGTCACCTCAGCAGTCGTGTCCAACTTTCAGTTTGGATTGTTTGTATGAAGAGAGGAAGGCGCAGGCCTAAGGGGAAACCCTTGCCCATCTCTCTCTGCACCTGCTCCTGGGCCCTGAGCGCCCCCTGCTGCCTAGCCCTGGCTCTGCAGGGGAGGCTTGTGCCTGGGCTCACAGGGCATTGACCTCTAAGTATCTCTAGTCCAGTAGTGAATGCTGTGCCCTGACTTCTGATTGCTCCCTCAGGGACACCGTGTGGTTTTGATGTCTCTGGACAGAGTGAACTGGCCTTACTGAGCCCCAATGGCTCTGCAGGGAGACCCCAAACCAGAGCTTTAGGAAGCCACCAGGGAGCCCTTCCCTGGAGCTGCCAGATGCACGGACACAACCTATTTTCCCTTCATCCAGATGTTCTGGAGGCCCTGGGGCCACTTATGTTCTTAGGTTCCTCCTGTTGAAGGTCTCATTTCAGTATCCCGGCATTGGGCCAAATCTCACAGCACTTTTAGTATTTAACAAATCACACACACACACACACACACACACACACACACACACACACACACTGTGATGATTTGCTTTGCTATGAAATTTACATTTGCCCTTCTTCCCTGTACATAACACATGGGCAGGGACCACAAGGGAATTATAGGCCTGGGTGTGACTTTCTTTGGAAGCCGATCAAATGCACCCAGGATACAAATACAGACTTTGAAGAGCCAGCACTCATGTGTCCATGTTCCTGTGGGTCCTGTACACCCAGATGCAGGTTAGAACAGGTCAGGCTTGCTCCAGGGAGAGTCATAAGTGGGGCTCGGTCACCCCTTTGACTGCAGTTGTGCATTCCTAGAAGTACCCTGGAGACCCCCATCATGAAGCAGGAAACACACCTCAGAAGTGGGAGGGGAGGATGCAGCAGCATTGTCAGCTGTCAGGGAAGACTGCTCTCCCAAGTCACCTGGTGGGTGAGGCCTGCAGTGGCAGGTGAGTGAGGCCAGCTCTGTGAGGGACCCTGGCTTCCTCAGGATTCTTGTTCTAGGATGAATTAGCAGTCTGTCTATTCTTGGTGTCCATCTTGATGGTTAACTTCCCTGTGAGTTACTGTCCTATTGCCCTCAGTCTCCCACCTCCCACGTGGAGACACTCGCTGCTCAGAGACCCACAGCTGCACCATCAGCCCCTGCAGGAGCCTCTATCTCCTCCATCATCAGTGTATCTGGTTCACCCTCATGGGTAGTCCTGCCCTGAATATGCTGTCCCAAGTGAGAATTCAGACTCCACTGGTGGTTACTCGGGCTCCTACCAGGGAGACTTCAGGGACATCCCCATGGGTCTGTGTGGATTCCCTTGCAGCCCAGGCTTCATCCAGAAGGACTTCTGGTCTAATTAGCATATTGTGCTTTTATTATTATAGATATTTTTATTCATTTCAGAAAGGGATAGAGGGAGAGTTAGAAACATCAATTGTGAGAGAGAATCATGGATCAGCTGCCTCCAGCATGCTCCCTGCTGGGGAACCAATCCACATCCAGGGCATGTGCCCTCACCGGAATCAAATCATGACCTCCTGGGTCATAGGTCAATGCTCTAGCACCTGGACACACCAACTGGGCCAGGGAGTGTGAGCTTAAACCCTAGGGCACTAATGTCAATGCTGTTTCCCTTTTAAGAATATGTGTCCCCATCAGGGATGTGAGAATTGTCAAGCTGATCTGCTCACGGAGAAGGTCCTGAAAGAAACTGGTGAAGGAAATCTCTAGTGACTGCTCATCACTCACCTGCAAACACAGTGCTCCTTCTCCTTCCTGGTCTCAGCGATTGAAAGAACAAGACATGCTCTTCCCTGGGAGCAAAGAGCAACATGGAGAGGCCAGGAAAACACCCATCACAATAGGAAGTCTGCCCCTGCCCTCTGCACCACCCCTAGTAGACAAGTGTTACCTGAAGGTCCAGAGTGCCCCCTGATGGTCATGAGCATCAACTGCAACTCATACCTGCTGTTTCCTCAGGGAGGTTTGTGTCTAGGCTCACACTGACTTCCCCTCACTGTGTATTGTACAGTAATACAGGGCCGTGTCCTCAGATGTCAGCTTGGTCATTTTTACAGACACTCTGCTCATAGGATTGTCCCTGGAGATTGTGAATCTTCTGTGAACTGCTGGAGCATACCACTGATCCTTTCCATTGGTTGACTCACTGTTGCCACCCACTGCAGCCCCTTCCCTGGAGCCAGGAGGACCCAGTTCATGCTGTAGTTAGTAAAGGTGAATCCAGAGGCTTTGCAGGAGAGGCTCAGAGACCCCCCGGGCGGCACCACGCCTCCCCCAGACTCCACCAGCTGAACTTGGCACAGGCCACCTGGAAACAGAGACACAGACTGAGAACTGCCCGTGTCACCCAGTCCCCATGAGCCTGATGCACAGGTACCCACCTTTGACAATGAAGAGAAGTGCAGCCCAGATGAGTGCAGACCCCATGGTGTGGACACTGAGGGGCTCACACAGTAGGGTTCCTCTCCAGGGTCTGCAGGGACCCAGCCTGGCAGGCTTTCATGAGCAGGGGTGGCTCTGCATTTGCATGTCTTCCCCTGAGGACCTGTCTGAGCTGCCAGGGGGCTCCTCCCTCCGTGTGGTCACAGGAGAAGGGCAGGTGGACCAGGGTGCCTGGGCCAGGACTCAGGGGCACGCAGCTGGTCTGCACATTCTTGTAGCTCATCTGTGGAAAGTGAGAGACACACTCCACCAGGACGGAAAGTGGGACTTTTAAGGTTCTCCAGTGCAGGTTGCACATAAATCCTCTCAGGAGACATCCTGGTACAGGATTGTGGAAATGAAAGTGCCCCCTAGTGGTTGTTCTGAGCCTAAAGTTCTGAGGACAGGCATCTGAAACAGCTTCCTGAGACAAGGCAGGCATGTCTCCCATGGGGAAGCCTTCCCTGGCATTTCTGAAAGAGTGGCAGCCTCCATCATGGGAGGTGCTGTCACCTGACCTGGTGTGCACTCAGCATCCTGGAGTGTCCACCATGTGACACAGCAGTGCCTGTTTAGCTCAGAGAACATGTTTTCTGATATTTGTGGAGGACCCTCCGTGACTGTTGGCAGTGGAGCTGCAGGTAGCAGTGAGCACAGGGGACAGACTCCCCATGGACAGAGGGTAATTCCCTGCCCAGGAACTGGGCCCCTTAAATATAGCCCCTGAGACACCGTGCCTGCGAATTCTAGGATTGTGCTCAAGACCATATGAGTAAGCCTCAGTGGAGAGGAGAGCATGGCCTGCCCTGCTCACTCTGGGAGATGAGGAAGTGGGCACACCTCTGCAGGAGGTGATTTTCATCCATTGCTTTTAGCGTCTGAAAGGTCATTTCCTCCATTTTTTTCATGAATAAAGCCTAGAGTGCAAAGTGTTACCACCTGGGTGGTCAAAAATCTTGTTAGATGATTAAGACATAAACTCTAATCCCTGGAGGCAGGTCCTGGAATAGCCCCCAGGAGTAGCTATTGGTGAGCACCTGGACATGGGGGCTGACCTGTCCCAGGGCCACGGAGTGGAGAGCACCTGGCATCCAGAGCAAGTGAGGCCGTTCTCATCAGGGCTCCCGGGCCCTTCCTTGGATGTTTACAGATGTGCTCGGTTCCGACCTGGCCAGAGGGGAAGGTGTGTCTGGATGGAGACTGGTATGCACCGTTGAGCACAGAGAAGAAAATACTCCAAGTGTGCCTTGCGTATGGGGGTCAGTGTGCTCATTCCCCAGAAGGATGGAGCTAGTGTACTGGGAAAATGAGCTGTGAGACTGTGAAAATTAGCAACTGTGGAGGGACACTGATCACATTGGAGTGATAGTGGTAGGCCCTGTGGGAAATATCAGACAGGGTCACATAAGAAAATAGAGGTCAGACTTTCCAATGTGAGCAGCCGATGCCCTGCCCCCGGCATAGAGCATGTGGCCTCACATCCGTATTCTCTCCCCTGGGATCCAGGCCTTGAGCTTAGAGGGAGAAGCATGAGTGGCCACCTCTTCAGAACCACAGTGTTCCTTTCCCTGGCACCTGCCAACATATCCCAGGCTGGCACTGATGAAGAGAGAGCAGAGGCAGCTCATCTGTCTTCCGTTATTGGTCCATCGCGATTGGAGACTTGGTAAAGAGCACCTTGGGATCCAAAGGCATGGACACAATTCTGGGAATCAGTGGAGGGGATGCCTCTCTTATAGTGACCAGTGATGGTTCAACTATTCTGAAAACAGCATTGTTGGTAATCCAGCAACCAAAGTGTTAGTTGGTATATCAAGGGTTCAGGATGATGAAGATGGTTATGGCATTACTTCTGTTCCTGTTTTAGCAGTAGAATTATTACAGGAAGCAGAATCTTTCATTTCAAAAAAAGGATTCATCCTCAGATCATCATTGTGGGTTGGAGAGATGCAACAAACGAAGCAAGGCAGGCTCTGTTGAATTCTGCAGTTGATCATGATTCAGATGAAGATAA
The DNA here is from genome assembly GCF_027574615.1 of Eptesicus fuscus. NCBI lineage: Eukaryota > Metazoa > Chordata > Mammalia > Chiroptera > Vespertilionidae > Eptesicus > Eptesicus fuscus. The sequence goes on from NC_072496.1 coordinate 16,929,642, forward strand.
ATTCTGCCAATGTTTAATGAGCATGGCAGGAACAACATTATCCTCAAAACTTCATACTCATCACAAAGATCACTTTACTAAGTTAGCTGTAGAAGCTGTTCTCTGATTGAAAGGCTCTGGTAATCTGGAAGCAATTCATGTCATCAAACAGCTAGGAGGAAATCTGGTGGATTCCTATTTAGATGAAGGCTTTCTGTTGGATAAAAAAATGAAATGAAAGCGAATTGAAAGTTCTTATTGCAAATACTGGCATGGATACAGACAAAATAAAGATATTTGGTTCCCATGTAAGAGTTGATTCTTCTGCAAAGGTTGCTAAAATAGAACAAGCAGGAAAGAAGGGAAAATGAAGGAGAAAAGTTCAATGTATTCTTAAGCATGGGATAAATTGCTTTATTAACAGACATTTAATTTATAATTTTCCCAATCAGCTTTTTGGTGCTGCTGGGGTTATGGCTATTGGATATGTAGAACACCTGGCTCTTGTCTCAGATGGTGAAATTGCCTCTACCTTTGACCTCCCAGAACTAGTGAAGCTTGGAAGCTGCAAGCTCATTGAGGAAGTCATGATTGGAGAAGACATGCTCATTCATGTTTCTGGGGTAGCCTTTTGTGAGGATTGCACCATTGTTCTCCGTGGTGCCACTCGGCACATTTTAGATGAAGCGGAAATATCTTTGCATGATGCCCTTTGTGTTCTTGCACACACTGTGAAGGCTTCTAGAACAGTTTATGGAGGAGGCTGTGCTGAGTTGATGATGGCTCATGCTGTGTCACAGCTGTGTCACACCAGGTAAAGAAGCTGTTGCAATGGAGTCTTAGGCTCAAGCACTGAGGATGTCGCCTGCTGTTACAACTGAGGACGCAGGCTATGACAGTGCAGATATGGTGGCACAGCCCCGTGCTGCCCATCGTGAAAGCAATACAACTGCTGGACTGGATATGAAGGAAGGTGCTATTGGTGATGGAAATGCTGGGCATCACAGGAAGTTTCCAGGTGAAATGGCAGGTTCTTCTGAGTGCAGCTGAAGCAGCAGAAGTGATTCTGCATGTGGATAACACCATCAAAGCAGCACCAAAGAAACGTGTCCCTGATCACCCCCTTATTAAGCTTTCCTATAAGCCATTATGCTCTGGACCAGTTTATAGCAACATTATTTGAAGGACTTCAACTTCTTCAAGAAGACCTTGGGATGCAAATTTATTGTGGTTCTTATAGCCTTAAGTTCGGATCTTTAGCTGACTTTTTACTTTAACATGGGTCTAATTTATTTGCTTTAATTTTCCATAAAATTCAATTGTTTTAAAATTCCATTTCTCATAATGTGCATCAAAATAAAAATTTGAACAATTAAAAAATGAAAAAGAAAATAGAGGTCAAATATAAATGAGATGCCTTTGACAGGCACCAGTAATAAACACACCAAGGTGAACCAACCCTCACAATCAGAGAATGAAGTAAAAGTGCAGGAGGTTCATGTTCAGGAGACAGGAAATTCATTCTGACACTATTTCCCCTACAAAGTGATCAGAGGATAAAGTAAGAACAGAGTGTGAGCCTAGAGCCAGTGAATCAAGAGTTGGAGGAGAGAGGAGCCTCTGTGTGGTTCCCTGGGGACCAGAAGCATGAACTATAGAGACACAGACAGAGCTCCTGGGACCTATTCCTTCAGGGGAGTTTGGTCCTGAAGGGTAGCAGCTGCACTGACTCCTTAGTTGTGTTTATTCTCTAGACTCTGTTGTAGATCCAGTTTCATACATTGGGACATAGAAGAATCTCCGTCATAACTAGATGCGTCTCATGAAGACGCAGGTAATGATTTAGGAATCTTAAGTTTAGGTCATGAAAATGTTGTGATTTGAAACCTGATTTTAAGGACAGTAAAATGGCCTTTCTTTTCCATTGAAGTGGCCACCACAATTTATGCAAAACACCTGATCATTGAACCCCAAATTGTTAGCTCCTCTGATTCAAACAGCCCCTCTGTTCAAATTGAGGGACAAGATAAGCTACTCTCAAGTCTGCATTGTTGCATCCCTCTCTGCTGTTTTCAGAATTTAGGGATAATTCCCACCAAGGGGTCTCTGCTCTGGTTAGTAGAAGTCCCCTTCTCCCCTCCCCTTCACACAAGCCTTCTTGTAAACCCTCATACCTTGTGCTCTACACATGTTACAGATCAGGGGAATATATTGATGAGACATGTCTAGGGCATCTGCCAGTTTGCTGAAAAGTGCAACAATGTAATTTGAAAGAAAATCCCTCTGGTATCTGCTCAAGTTCAGCCCCAAATTCTTCTCCCTTCCTCGTCACCTAGCAACAGCAGCCATTACTCTTGAACACTGGAAGTCAGGTTTGTTCCCTGCCCTGTATTGACTAGTGACACACGAGATCTTTCCTTTTTCTTGAAAGTAAAATAAAATCCTTTGTGTATCTCTCCATTTAGTTGTGAATTCTTGCACAGCCTTAGTCACCAGCCAAACCCTTACACTGATGTCTGCATGTGACCCTTGGGACCACTGTCACCATGCCCCCACATGATGGGGGTCGATTAGAACCTGCACCTGACTCAGTGGCACTTTAGGGGGAAAGCTCCCTGGGAACATGAATGGGGGGATTAACCAGGACCAAGGACACACATGTCCAGGGTTCTTGTTTCATCATCTCCTTGTTGTTTAGCCAGTTCAAGTTTTCTTTCCTCTGAAACAGCCTACATATTTCCTTTACTCTCCCTGGTTGAGAGTGTGCATGGGCACAAGCCATTTGTGTGTTAGTTTTGTATCATATATCCTTCCTGAATTCTAGCTTTATTATGTTCTCATACAGTTTTCTATGTATAAGATCATGTCATCTGCATACAGATAAGAAAAAAAAACAACACACATTTTAACTTGTTTCGTTCTTATTTCCATATTTCAAATGCCTTTTCTTGCCTAATTAGCCTGACAAAGACTTCTAGTTTGGATGAATAGAAGTAGTCAGAGGGGAGCCTGTGTCTTGGTCCTGAAGTAAGAAGAAAAGATTTGAAATTTTCTCTGTGTAGCAGGATGCCACTTGTTGGCATCTCAAATGTGGCCTTTAGTATATTGAGGTCCATCAGTTCTACAACCAACCTGTTAAGAATTGTAATTCTGAAGTGATTTTAATTTTAAAGACTTTATTCTATACTAGAGGCCCGGTGCATGAAATTCGTGCATGGGGGTGTGTGTGTCCCTCAGCCCACTCTGCACCCTCTCCAATCTGGGAACCCTCAAGGGATGTCCGACTGCCCGTTTAGGCCCGATCCCCTGATCGGGCCTAAACGGGCAGTCGGACATCCCTCTCCCAATCCAGGACTGCTGGCCCCCAACTGCTCGCCTGCCTGCCTTCCTGATTGCCCTTAACTGCTTCTGCCTGCCAGCCTGGTCACCCCCTAACCACTCGCCTGCCAGCCTAATTGATGCCTAACTGCTGCCTGCCAGCCTGTTTGCCCCTAACTGCCCTCCCCTGCTCAAGCCTTGCCCAAGGTGCTGAGGAACCAGGGTGGGGAGCACCCAAGCCACCGCCCTTGCAGAGCCAATCTCTGGACCTCGGGATACTCTCCAGTAATGTAAATGCAATGTCCCCATTTGCCTTCAGAAATTAGCTGTACATTACTTTCGATATGAAACCCTACCTCAGACATTTCCTTTGTGGTTTCTAAAGATTTTAAACAAAACCCATTTACCTCCCTAACCTGGTCAGAAGTTTCTACCCAATGGGAGAGGTTTGCTGGACAGCATAGCCCAGATTACCCACCCCCCCATCTTCAATCACTCGGCTGGGGCAAGGGAATTTCCAAAGCTATAGGTGTGTGTGGGGGGATCACACCATGGGGGCACAGGCCCTTTGGAAGCTGACACCCCAGGCTTCCCCTGGGACTGGATAGCTCTGGGAGGTGTGGCTGCCTCCCAGGCCGATTTACCCCCTCACCCCCCAACCCCGTGGATGGGAGCTGATCACTGAGTGGGAGGGGGATAGGCAGTGCTGGCATTTCCCAGGCCCACAGCCCAGGCCCAGGCCCCGGCTAGGAGCAGATTGCGTCTGGAAGGGGAAGTGGTGGGGGAGGTGCAGCCTGCCACCCAGGCCACTGCCCAAGTTGCAGCTGGGGGAAGATTGCACAGCGGGTATGCGCTGTCTCCCAGGCCACTGCCCAGGTTGCAACTGGGTGCGCACCACCTCCCAGGCCACTGCCCAGGTCATGGCTGGGAGTGGATCATGATGGGTGGTGGTGGCGGCTGCCTCCCAGGCCAATTGCCCTGGCCTTGGCTGGGAACGGATCAGCCGGGGGTGTGCGGGAGCCTCCCAGGCCAGCAGCCCGGGTCGCTTGCTGCCTGCTCTCAGCTGCAGCCCACCCCAGGACTGGAAGACTTAGGTGGGCCTGAGAGGACTGGGTGCTGCCATCTTGTGTCTATGGGTGCCGCCATTTTGTCATGGAGTGATGGTTAATTTACATATTACTCTTTTATTAAATAGGATTTTCTCATTTTCTGTAGACATGATGCTTGTCTACTCAGAATGACTTCTTATAGGAAAAGAAAGCAGGCATTTTCTCTGTAGATGTCAGTGGGAAATTGGAACCCCAAAGCTTCACCTCAATGTGACACAAGACCTTTTAAAAACCGTTGACCTTGGGTAAACTACAGATTCTGTCCAAGACATTGAGCCATGACCTCTGTCCAATTCTATCATTACCATCACCACCTCTATCACCATCACCACCTCCATCACCATCATCGTCATGATCACCTTTATTATCCTCATCCTCATTTGCTTACTTATAATTATTTTTCTCATTTCCTGTAGACCTGGTTTTTGAACACACATAATGACACTTTATGTTATTTTTTGCTCTTTTTGTATAGTTGTTATGTAGAATGGGTTGCCATACTCTATATAATTTTTTGTTTGACTACTGAAAACTGATGGCTTATTTTTGCCTCTTCTTCATCTGAAATCCATGAGAAATCAGATAAGAAATCATGGTTCTGTCATTAGATGTCATTGTGAGATTGTAACTACATGAACCCCATATAAGCAGAATTACTCCCCCTCCCCCACCACCTCAACAAATAAAATCTCCTAGCCAGTCTCCTTTCCTGGCTCTATCAAAGCACATCTGACTTGGTGAAGGGCCTTTCCTATGCTTACCAGGGATTTCAACTATGTGCATAATAAACATGCCACTTCACCTTGGAGTTAGTATTTGTCATCAGCATAGATATCTGTATCAAGCTGCCCTGGTATCACCTACTCTAGGTGCTATTTGGATTATAAGTCAATGGCCTTCACCATCAGGGTCCTTCTTCTCTAGCTTTGGGTTCTCATGACGCTGGTGTCTCCTGTCCAGCACACTCATGTCCTGCTAACTGGCTGGTACCCTAAGCTGTGTAGAGCTGAGCTGCACTATTGAGTCAGCAGACCTCTGGGTAGAATTGGGGACCTGGGTCATAAAATTTGATGTTTATTATTTGGGCATGAGACTGTCTGAAAGAGACTCTGTGGTTCGTCCACTTGAGAAAGTTGTCTCTAATTACTACAGATTTTCTAACTCAGAGACATCAGAGGTAAGTGCAGAATCAGGAATCCAGAGAGGTTCCCTGAGGGAAACTGTGACATGAAGAGGAAACCACACAGACAACCATCCAAAACCTTCAACTGCATCTGCTGCTGGGCTGGTCCTTGTGTTCAGAGACCCTGAGTGCCACCTGCAGCCCAACCCTGCTGCCTCCCTCAGGGAGGTTTGTGTCTGGGCTCACACTGATTTCCCCTCACTGTGGGAAATGACAACAGACATTCTAACTCAGACGTCAGAGGTAAGCATAGAATTAGAAATCTAGAGGTTCCATGATGGAACTGTGTGTAACATGAAGTGGAAACCACACAGGAAAACAGCCCAAACCTCCAATTGCACCTGCTGCTGGGATGGACCTTGTGTTCAGTGACTCTGAGCGCCCCCTGGTGGTCACAGCCTCTCCAGCAGGGAGGTTTGTGTCTGAGCTCACACTGACTTTCCCTCACTGTGTCTCTTGCACAGTAATACAAGGCCGTGTCCTCGGCTCTCAGGTTGTTCATTTGCAGATACAGCATGTTCTTGGGGTTGTCTCTGGAGATGGTGAATCGGCCCTTCACAGAGTTGGCATAGTTTGTGGTACTTCCGTCAGGATTCATTCGACATAACCATTCCAGCCCCTTCCCTGGAGCCTGTCGGATCCAGGCCATCCAGTAGCTACTGAAGGTGAATCCAGAGGCTGCACAGGAGAGTTTCAGAGACCCACCAGGCTGCATCAAGCTTCCCCCAGACTCCAAAAGCTGTGCCTCACACTGGACACCTGCAAACACAGAGAAGTCCTGGTCAGAAAACTCTCACACATCAATGGTTTCTCTTAGTCATATCCACTCACATACTCAGTGTTCCTTTTTCTCCATAAATTACCTCTCAATATAGCCATAAGGAAAACCCAGCTGAGCCCAAACCCCATGGTGAGTGGTCTGTGTTCAATACTCATCAGAGAATGGGGACACCTTGGGATCCTGGGACTGGGCTCCTGCCCCAGAGCTGCAGGGTCAGGGCTGGGCTGGTTTTTATGAGCAGAGGGACCCCTATTTGCATGTCCTCCTACTATATAGGGAGCTCTGGGGTTGGATCCTGGTACAAATGTCACTGTATCAGAATGTGACATGTCCAAGTATGCATGTATATTATATAATTTCCCGCATCTGGGCCTATGTTCTCCACATGGGGACCAGTTACTCCAGCTCACCTGTACAAAAAAGAGTAGGATTAAAAATGATGTATTCCTTCCACAGTCACCAGTAATGACAAGAAAGAAAAAATTAAACTTCAGAACAGATAACTAAAAGTGCAGGAGGTTCATGTTCAGGAGATGAGAAGTTCCATCCAACACTGTTTCCCCTACAAAGTGATCACAGGATAAACTAAGACCAGAGTGTGAGCCTAGAGCCAGTGTTTCAAGTGTTGGAGAAGAGAGGAGCATCTTTGTGGGTCCCTGGGAACCAGAAGCATGAACTATAGAGACACAGACAGAGCTCCCGGGTCCTATACTTACAGGGGAGTTTAGTGCTGGGCGTGTAGCAGCTGCATTGCTTCCATTGTGGTATTTATTATCTAGACTATGTTGTAGATATAGTTTCATACATTGGGATATAGAAGAATCTCCCTCATGACCAGGTGTGCTTAGGGTTAGATGTGGGTAATGATTGAGGAATAATTAAGTTTAGGTCATGAAAATCTTGTTATTGGAAATCTGATGTCTGTATGTGACCCTTGCGACTGCTGTCATCATGTCCTGTCTAAGCTTTAGGTATCCTGTCTGTGACCCATCCTGGGGTGTCCACAGCTGGATGGACCTGTGAGAGGAGTGCTGGTGTATGAAGGTGGGTAGGTGGGTTTTACAAGGTCTGATCTGCCCTTGATGCTGTGGGAAGAGCTGGGGATAATCAGCAGGGCTTTGTCCATGGAGCTCAGGGGCTCAGGGTCTGGGACAGATTTAGGAAGGATGTGGACAGTGGAAGGCAACTTGGGAGATTTTCTTCTTATTAAATTTTGGGAATATTTTGAGAAAGATAGATGTTAGTTCTCCTTTAAATGTCTGGTGAGATTCACCTGTGAAGTCATCTGGTCCAGGACTTTTGTTTGCTGGGAGTTTTTTGATTCCTGGTATGATTTCATTATGTTCATTTGGTCTATTTAGATTTTCTTGTTTCTGACTCAGTTTTGAAAGGATATATGTTTCTAGGAATTCAGCATTTTCACCCATGTTGTCCAGTATGTTGGTATATGGTTGTTCATAATAGTTTATTATAATACTTCCTATTTCTATGGTGTTATTTGTTACTTCCCTTGCATTTTTCGTTTTATTTATTTGTGTCATCTCTCTATTTCTTGACTAGTCTGTTTAAAAGTTTGTCAATCTAGTTTATCTTTTCAAACAAACAGCTCTTGGTTTCATTAATTTCCTTAGACTGTGTTTTGTTTATTTCCTGTATGGTCTTTAGTATTTCCTTTCTTGTACTCACTCCAGGTTTTTTATCTCATTTCCTTCAGGTATAGAGTTAGATTGTTATCCTTGTTCCTGTTTCCTGAGGTAGGCTTATACTGGTTTGGATTTCCCTCTTATAACTGCTTGTTCTGTGTCACGTAGATTTGGGGTGTTGTGCTCTCATTTTCATTTGTTTTAAGGTAACTTTGAGTTCTTCCTTGGTCTCTCTGATAACCCATTCATTGTTCAGTAACATGTTCCTTATCCTCAATGACTGTGTGTTTTTGTTTTTACTTTTCTTTTCTTTTTCTTGTGGTTGACTTATAATTTCATAATATTATAGTCAGAGAAGGTGCTTGATATGATTTCAATCTTCTTATACTTATTGAGATTTAATTTGTGTACTAACATGTGGTCTATCTTAGAAAATGTTTCATGTGTACATGGAAAGAATGTATATTCTGCTGCTTTGGGGTGGAATGCTCTGAAGATTTCAATTAAATCCATCTGCTCTAGTATGTCATTAAAGATCTGTGTTTTCTTGTTGATTTTCTGTCTGGAACATCTATCCATTGATGTCAATGGGTTGTTAAAGTCCAATACAATGAAAGTATTCCTGTTAATCTCTCCTTTCATGTCCTTCAAGATTTGCTTTTTTAAAATGTATTTTTATTTATTTCAGAGAGGAAGGGAGAGGGAGAGAGAGAAAGAAACTTCAACTATGAGAGAGAATCATTGATCAGCTGCCTTGGCCTGCTTTGAGGAAAGAGCCTGAAATATGGGCATGTGCCCTGACTGGGAACCTGTGACCTCCTGAGCCACACAGGCCGGACTCAAGATTTTCTTTATATATTTAGGTCCTTCTTTGTTGGGTTTATAAATGTTTACCAGCATTATAACGTCTTGTTGTATTGTTCCTTTTATTATTATGTAGTCTCTTTCTTTGTCTCTTACTATAGTCTTTGTTTCAAAGTCTGTATTGTCAGATAGAAGAAGTATTGCTGCCCCAGTTTTTTGTTTGTTTGTTTGTTTTGTTTTCATTTCCATTTGCATGAAATTTCTTTTTTCAGCCCTTTACTTTTCTCTGTGTGGATCTTCATTCTGAAGTATGTCGGTTATGGACGGCATATATGTGAATCTTGCTTTCTTATCCAATCAGGTACCTTATGTCTTTTGATTGTAGCATTTAAGCCATTTACATTTAAAGCATTATTGATTGGTACACTATTTTTTGCCAGGAAGCCCCTTCCTTCTCCATCTCCCTCTGCCCTTGCTCCTGGGGCTGTGCTCTAGGCTTCAGGGTTAAAGAGTGTGCACTGGTGTCCTGAGCACCTCCTACAGCCCAGTCCTGCTGTCTCCCTCACGGCTGTTTGTGTCTGGATCACACTGACTTTCCCTCACTCTGTCTTGCACAGTAATACAAGGCCGTGTCCTTGGATCTCAGGCTGTTCAATGGTAAATAAACCTGGTTCTTGAACTTGTCCCTGGTGGTGCTGAGTCTGGATTTCTGTGTTGGGTTATAGTTTGTACCTCTATAATCTCATGTAACCCTAACCCATTCCAGTCCTTTTCTTGGAGCCTGGAGGGTCCCATTCACATCATAGCTCATTAGAGAGAATCAAGAGGCATTGCAGGTGAGGGAGAGGGTCTGCGAGGGCTTCACCAGTCCTGGGCCCAACTCCTGCAGCTGCATCTGGGACAGGACACCTGGGGACAAGGAGCATCAGTCCTGTTAGTCACAAGCAGTCACAGCCATCCCATGACCCCTGTCTGACCCCTGAGACCCTCACTTTGGGGGGCTATCACCAGGCACAGGAGAAGATCCAGCAGTCTAATCTTCTTCTAGATCACAGCTCTGCCTTCCCAGAGACATCAGCCCTGTGTGAGGAGAGAGCTGTGAGCCTGCACAGCCCAGGAGAGGATTTACCCTGGAGCTTGAACAGACATTTGTATGCGGGGCAGTATTTTCCTTATAAGTAGAGGGACTGAGATTGACATTTCCTGATCATTTTGGGGTCCATGTTGGGGCATTCCTTTCCTTGTCCTCACTCACCAGGTAAGTCAGGGATAGGGGACCACCTGGGTCATGAAGCATATTGGAATTAGGTAAAGGATAAGCTCACCTGAGCAGAAGAAGAAATGTTGAACTAGATGAGTATGTTTCATTGCTAAATTCTCACTCATCTTTCAAACAAATTTAATAGGAATTAGCATTTGTTTAGTGTAGAGAGCGTCTGAGAAGGCACATGAGCATTTCCTTAATTATTGTCAGCTGAGTCCAGTGGTGTTGGCAGAGCCACATCCTAGAGACGTACCGTGCCAGAGGCAGGTACATCATCAGCTTGACCCTTAGCTCAGGTGCCAGGGGGTGTGTTTCATTATCTAAGTTTAGCCAGGCACAAGGAACGGACATAATTATCTGGGCTTAGCCAGGAGTGACTATTACAAAGAAGCCACAAGAATGAAAAATTACAGCTTGATCTTTAACCATGACTATGGCTTGATCTTTAACCATGATTTCACATAATTTCTTTTGTTTTAAACTCTAGTAAAACTTCCTGGAATCATACTGTATATAATAAACATGCTGCACTGGCTCTGGGTCACTGTCTGTCCATCAGAGGGCCAGCCGTCCCACCGGGTCCCAGCTTTCCCTACTGTTTCTGCATCTCTTTCATTTTCTCAATCCTCCATTTCCCCTACTCAGGACTCCTGTCTGCTCTCTAGCTGCGCTAGATGCGGTAAAGAGAGAAATATTTATAGTTTAGATCCAACATTTACATATATATATATATATATATATATATATATATATGTAACAAATGCTTATCGTTGTCATGTTATATGCTAATTATGTTCACCTGGTGTAAAATATTTTAAGAAAAAAAGCATAGCCATTTTTTCCCTGTCACATTGTCTTCATTTCTACTTTCATATGAGTATCTGCTTCCCAACCACAAGAAAAGGGGAGACCCTTGATTCTTGATGTTGGAACTTTTAATGTGTTATGATGGACATCATCTCCCTCCTATCTATGTCCATAGCTAATGCATATAAGTTCTTTGGTTCATCTCTTTCCACTCTCTCCTCCCTCTTCCCTCTGAGATTCGTCAGTCTGTTCCAAGTTCTTCCCTCTGAGATTCGTCAGTCTGTTCCAAGTTCCCATGCCTCAGATTCTATTTTATTCACCAATTTATTTTGTTCATTAGATACTATGTTTATTTATTTTGGTTTTTGGATTTAATTGTTGATAGAAATGTATTTATTGCAATTATTTTGTTCATATTTTAGTTTTTGTTTTTTATATTTTTATTTATTTCAGAGAGAAAGGGAGAGGGAGAGAGAAGAGATAGAAACATCAATGATGACAGAGATTCACTTATCAGCCACCTTCTGCATCCCCCCATAGGGGACCAAACCCACAACCTGGGCATGTGCCCCTCATCTGAATTGAACCTGAAAGCCTTCGGTCAGAAGGCCTATGCTCTATCCACTGAGCCAAACAGGCTAGAGTTTTGTTCATATATTTCCTTCTCCTCCTCTTCCTCCTTCTCCTCCTCCTCCTCCTCTTTCTTCTTCTCTTCTTCCTCTTCCTCTGCCTGCTTTTCCTTCTCTTCCTCCTCCTCCTCCTCTTCCTCCTCGCCCTCTTCCACCTCTTCCTCCTCTTCCTCCTCCTCCTTCTTATCCTCCTGGATGTGTGGAGTTGTAATCTTGTGTGGTCTGAAGCTGTCTACCAGGTGCACTGGCTCTAGGCCTCCTGAAAGTCAATCACTGCCTGGGGCCACCAAGCAGGAGCTGCAGGAAGTCTGCAGGTGGCTGCTACATGAATTGGGTGTGGAAGTCCCCAGATAAGGACAAGTTGTGAAGCAAGGCAGGCTGGTGTTAGTGCCATGTCTTGGGCCTTTTATTGATAGGTTTGGGGCACGCTGATGCCAGCTGCTGCTTTTTTGAGAGATTTTAGGAGTCTGAAACCTGAGCCAGGACAAGACATTCAAATGGAAAGGCTGTTGGAATCATTTTGGGTGGGGCTGCAATTTGGATGGGGCATGCTCTCAGGTAATCAGCCGGGCAGAGCAAAGTGGGTGAGCTACACTGATGGAACCTCAGATATGGCTTTGAGATAGCTATGTGATGGGGGAGTTCCAGCACAGAAACAATGATTCCTCTCAGCAGCTCTGTCTGGAAGAAAGCCACCCCAAGATCCTGCCCTAATTCTAGACAACTCAGTTCTTCCCCATATGTCTCTGGATCCCCCAATTCCACCACCTATGGCTGGAGATCAGAGGAAGTGGGACCCTTTAAGTTCCTGTGCTGACCCTTTAAGAGGAACAGCCTGGGTGTCCAGTTGCTTCCATGTCACTCAGTGATACTTGTTTCTGGTTTTTACAACCTGAAGTTGTGAGGACTTCTCTTCCAAGCTCTGGAAACCTGGGTTGGGAGTCTGGTGTGGGGCTGGTTTCCTTTGCCTATCACAGGGCCCTCCACAGCTGATACATCTCTCCTAAAATAAAAACATGCCACATGTGGGTGTCAGACTAGCCTGTTCCATGCCTCCACACTTCCTACCAGTCTCAGTGTAGTTTCTTCTTTACCTCCATAGTCTGTAATGATGGTTATTCTCTATTCTAGTTATACATTTCATGTGGTTGTGGGAGGCAGTGAGAACATGCTTTTACCTATGCCTCTAAATTGGTTCTCACCCTTTTCCAATTTCTTAATGTGGAGGCTTATGTTATTGATTTAAAGATCTTTATTCTTTTCTAATATGTAAGCATTTGATACTATACCTTTCCCTTTAAGCACTGCTCTAGCTGCATCTCAGAAAACTTAATATTGTGTAATCTCATTTTCATTCAGTTTTAAAATACATTTTCAGTTCGTTTAGTTCCCTACATTGATGTTACTTCAATGTTCCTTCAGCTCTTTAGAGTCGTCACTCCATTGTCTTCTGGTTTTGGTAGTTTTTCATGTGACCTTTGATGTTTCTATTAATCTTCTTCCTTGACTCATGTGTGGTTTTTTTCCTTGCTTCCCTTAGGCATTTTATCTTTTTTTATGAGTTTGACTTTATTGTGCCTTTAATTAATGTTGTTTATTTTTATTCTTCCTGGGGTACATTGGTGTTCTTAGATCTCTTTATAGTTTACATCAAATTCTGAACAACTATTTGCCGTAATTTCTTCAAACATTTTACTTGGTGCCACCTCTCTCCTCTTTCTGGGATTCCAATTACATGTATATATATATTTGACTGACTTATTGTCTCTTACATTCCTGACAATTGACTATTTTTTGGAAAATTAATTCTGTGTTCCATTTTGGGAGTTACCATTACACTTCTTTAAGTTCACTTACATTTATTTTTTACTGTTAGTCTTACTCTATGTATTTTTCATTTCAGATGTTGTTATTTTCTTAACCTCTAGAAATTCAAAATACAGAGCAGTTCTACCAAGTTCCTTTCTGTGAGATTAAAGCCCTCATGTGTTTTATACAACAGAAGCTCCTGACAGAAGACTGCCCCTTTGTATTGGTTGCTGGGGCTGCAATAACGTTTCTCTGGTCATTGTCCAATTATGTCCCCAATAGCCTACTTAAAATGACCATGTCTCCTGGAGCAAAGACCAAAGGGAATATTAAGGCCTTCTTCTGATTGATCAATGAAGCAGAGGGAGTAAGTGACTTCCTCTAAGGGGTGGTGTGAAAGGAAATATAAGGCATAAAGGGGAGAGGCAGTGAGTTCTTGAGGAGGGTATTTACTCCTGGAGAATAAAACCACTGACTAGATCATCAAAGAATATATCCCCCAGGTCCCAGCTCCTGAGCTGGTCCTCATGTTCTGTATTCCTGAGCGCCCCCTGGTGTCCTGAGCGCCCCCTGCAGCCCAACCCTGCTGCCTCCTTCAGGGAGGTTTGTGTCTGGGCTCACACTGGCTTCCCCTCACTGTGTCTGGCACAGTAATACACAGCTGTGTCCTTGGTGGTCATGGAGCTCAGCTGCAGGGAGAACTGGTTTTTGGATGTGTCTCTGGAGATGGAGATTCAGCTCTTGAGGGAGGATGCACCCCATCCACTCCAGCCCCTTCGCCAGGGGCTGGTGGATCCAGCTCAAGCAGTAACTACTGGTTGTGATGGAGAATTCAGAGACAGCGCAGGTGAGGGAGAGGGTCTGCGAGGTCTTCACCAGTCCTGGACCCTACTCCTGCAGCTGCACCTGAGACAAGACACCTGAGACAGAGAGAACACAGTGATTCCTGGGCTCAGATGCAGGATATCCATCTCTTCACTTCTAAGCCCTTGAGTCACTCACATCTGGGAGCTGACAGCAGGAAGAGGAAGAGCCACATGGGAGTCATGCCTTGCAGGTGAGATCATTGTCCCCCAGAAAGTATTCTCCAGGGTTAGGAGGTCCTGAATTTAAGTGTACGCCAACTGTGTGTATGTCTGGTGACCATGTGGGCATTTGCATATGGGAGGTGTCTGTACATTCGAAGAGCAAGAGGTAAGGGGAGGTCCAAGTCTCTGGGGCTTCTCTGGGAATAAGGTGCTGACTGTGCCCTCAGAGAACCAGGCCCTTTTTGGGGTCCTAGTCACCATGACCAGGGACCTCTTCTTCCACAGCAGGAGATGTGCTGCAGGAGGTGGTCAGGAAGTAGGATGTGGGAACAATCAGTGACTCCTTAGGGATAAAATCAATGTACCTCTTCTTCCAGGGATATAGATATAGCTATAGATATAGATATAGATATAGATATATAGATATAGATATAGGTATAGATATAGATATAGATATAGACATAGATATATAGATATATTAGATATTGATATAGACATACATATACATATACATATACATATACATATACATATAGATTGATCATTTTTAAAAATACATACTTTTATTGAGTTTTAGAAAGCAAAAAGGGAGAGGCATAGAGAGATAAGAACATCTATGAGAGAGAATCATGGGTTGGCTGCCTCCAGCATGGCCCCCACTGGAGATGTAGACAGCAGCCCCATCATGTGCCCTCACTGGGAATTGAAACAGTGACTTCTTGGGTCCTGGGTCAACACTCAACCACTGAGGGACATTAGCCAGGCTGGATCTTCTTTTCTTTATCCTCACCTGAGGATGTGTTCATTGATTTTTAGAGGGAAAAGAAAGGATAGAAAGAGAAGGAAACAGAGAAACATTGATGTGAGAGGGAAATGTTGATCAGTTACCTCCCATTTATGTCCATACTGTGAATCAAACCTGCAATATTTTCATTTATTTAATTATTTTATAACTAGTGGCCCAGTGCACGAAATTCATGCACGGGGCAGGGGTGCCCCTTAGCCCGGCCTGCACCCTCTCCAATCTGGGACCCCTCGAAGGATGTCCTACTGCCGGTTTACAGGGATCAGGCCTAAATCAGCAGTCAGTCATCCCTCTTGCAATCCAGGACTGCTGGCTTCCACCCGCTCACCTGCCTTCCTGCCTGATTACCCCTAACCACTCTGCCTGCCGGCCTGCTTGCCCCCAAATGCCTCCCCGCCAGCCTGATCCCCCCCCCGCAAATGCCCCTGTTCCAGCGTACTCGCCCCCAACTAACCCCCCTGCCAGCCTGCTCACCCCAACTGCCCCCCTACTCTCCTGATCACCCCCAACTGATCACCACTGGCCTGATCACCCACAACTGCCCTCCCCTCTTGGCCTCTAACCGCCTCTACCTTGGCCCCACCACCATGACTTTGTCCAGAAGAACTTCCAGAAGGTCTCCCAGTCCAATTAGCATATTACCCTTTTATTTGTATAGATAGAGGCCTGGTGCACAGGTGGAGCTGGCTAGTTTGCCCTGAAGGGTGGTCCGGATCAGTATGGGGGTTCCCTTGGGGCATGGGATAGCCTGGGAGAGGGTCCTATGGTGGTTAGCAGGCTGGCCACACCCCCATGGGGTGAGGGTCCCCACTGCGGGGTGTGCCCAGCCTGGGGGAGGGGCCGAGGGCTGTTTTCAAACTGGCCACACCCCCTTCAGGATGGGGATTTCCACTGGGGTACCTGGCCAGCCTGGGTGAGGGGCTGATGGCTGTTTTCAAGCTGGCCATGCCCCCCAGCGGGGACTCTTACTCCATGGGGCCATGGCCAGCCTGGGCAAGGGGATGAGGGTTGTTTTCAGGATGACCACACCCCCTTCAGAGTGGGGGGTCCTGCTTGGGTCCCTGGACAGCCTGGGTGAGGGCCATGTTTTAGGCTGGCCATACCCCATTCAGGGTGGGGGGCCCCACTGGGGTGCCTGGACAGCCTGGGTCAGGGGCTGATGGCTGTTTGCAGGCTGGCCAACCCCCCAGCAGGGACCCTCACCCCATGGGAGTGTGGACAGCCTGGGTAAAAAGCAGAGGGCTGTTTTCAGGCTGGCCACGCCCCCAGTGACCCAGGGTCCCAGCTCCTCCTTCAGTAGTGGCCAGGGCCGGCTGAAAGCCTGGGTTTCCCCTGGTGACCCAGGTGCCCAGCATCTCCTTCAGCCGCGGTCAGGGTGGGGAGGAAGCTTGGCTCCCTCCATTACCAAGGGCAACCCAAGCCTCCTGCTCACTCCAGCTCTGTGGCCGTTGCCATCTTTGTTGGGTTAATTTGCATACTCACTCCTGATTGGCTGGTGGGCGTAGCAGAGTGATGATAAATTTGCATGCTTCTCTTTTATTAGTGTAGACTAGAGGCTCGGTGCAGAAAATTCATGCATGGGAGGGGGAGGTCCCTCAGCCTGGCCCACACCCTCTCCAATTAGGGACCCCTTGCAATCTGGAACCACTGGCTCCTAACCACTCACCTGCCTGCCTGCCTGATCACTCCCTAACTTCCCCCCTGCCAACTACCCCCCTGCCGACCTGTCTGCCCCCCAACCGCTCCCCTACTGGCCTGGTCAACCCCTAACTGTCCAGAAGGAAGTCAGATGTCCAGAATATGTCCAGAAGATGCCCGGTCACTTGGTCTAATTAGCATATTACCCTTTTATTACTATAGATTGACATCAGAGAGAAAGGGTGAGGGAGAGACAGAAACATCAGTGATGAGAGATAATCATTGATTGGCTGCCTCCTGCACACTCCACATGGGGGATGTTGCCCACAACCTGGGCATGTGCCTGCCCTGACTGGGAATGGAACAGTGACCTCCTGGTTCATAAGCTGATGCTCAACCACTGAGCCACACTGGCCAGGCTGTTCCCCCACTTTTAGGATTCACAGAGCTCCCTGTGTACCTGGGCTCTGGTCAGTGGGACACTGACAACATTATAGATGACCGGGCACCAGCCCTTCCCTGACTGCCCTCTGATCCAAGTGGCCACGGACTTGTCCACCACAATTCTCTGCAGCTCATGGCCCCTGGAGGTTTCCT
Organism: Eptesicus fuscus; assembly: GCF_027574615.1. Taxonomy (NCBI): domain Eukaryota; kingdom Metazoa; phylum Chordata; class Mammalia; order Chiroptera; family Vespertilionidae; genus Eptesicus; species Eptesicus fuscus. The sequence continues at coordinate 16,947,036 of NC_072496.1, forward strand.
CAGCATAGGTGTGAGCTGTTGGACGTGCTCTGAGGACAGTGGTCAGCTGTGTCTCCACCTGACACAGGTGGTGCCCCTATGACCTGACATTACATGTGGGCACTGCACGTAGGCACTGCAGGGTGCCTGAGGCCAACTTCAGGCCACCTGAGTGGCTCTGGCTCTGGTGTCTCAGGAAATGGGCATAAGGGGATGGCGTTGGGGTTCAGTTAAGGCAAAACCTACCAGGCAGGAAGGAGAGGGCAGAGCGCAGCCACAAAGGACATCCTGTGCAGGCCCAATGGGGTGAGATTGTGGGCGGCATAGGACAGAGGCTGAGGATGGGGTGGTGTCTGTGGAGACTGGAGGCACAGCAGAGGTGAGTGGGGACCATGTCTCCTATAGCAGGTTTTCAGGATCCAGGTGGATTCTCCATTGGAAGAGAGACAGGTGTTGGGACCGGGTTCTGAGACTCTTGGGGAACAGGGCTTAGGAGGGCTGTGACAGGTCCAATCACTGGGCCTGTTTCCTGCCTCCATCACAGGACACCCTGAGATCTGGGCACTTATACCAGGCTTACACAGTGGCAGTGCCCACAAAGTATGATCCTAACCCACCATGTGCATCTAAGTCAGTGAGAGGCTCATGATTAACTGTCCCAAAGGACTCCTCCTGGGGCTGATGACCTTCAGGTGAGGTTTGGGGCCTGGAACCCCTGATCCCTGCTCAGCACTATGTGGGAGGCTGGGGGACATCCCTCTCAGTGAGGGGGACAGGCATCCTTATAATGTTTTCCTTGTCAACCCAGAAAGTGACCAATAGGGACATGGTCACATGAAGGGCACATATGAGAAGTCGACCAGATCTGAAAACACCGCCACTTCCTACTTTTTTGCCTGCACAGAATCTTATTAAAGACACAAAGAAGGAAGCAGGAACTTTCACAGGGACACTAGGAGAGAAGAAAGCATTGATCCCAAAAGGAAGCATGCACAACCCCTCCAGGCACAGCTTCTGAGCTGGGAGCTGGGTTTGTTGGTCTTGAGCGACCCCTGGTGTCCTGAGCTCCCCCTGCAGCCCAGCCCTGCTGCCTCCCTTAGGGAGGTTTGTGTCTGGGCTTACCCAGACTTCCTCTCACTGTGTGTCTCTCTTGCACAGTAATACACAGCCGTGTCCTCAGCTCTCAGGCTATTCATTTGCAGATACAGCGTGTTCTTGGCGTTGTCCCTGGAGATAGCGAATCGGCCCTTCACAGAGTCTGCGTAGTGGGTGCTACCACCATTACCAGTAATAGCACAAATTCGCTCCAGTCCCTTCCCTGGAGCCTGGCGAACCCAGTTCATATGGTAACTACTGAAGGTGAATCCAGAGGCTGCACAGGAGAGTCTCAGAGACCCCCCAGGCTGCACAAAGCCTCCCCTAGACTCCACCAGCTGCACCTCACACTGGACACCTGCAAACACAGAGACACAAGGTGGACTTAGAATCACATGGAAGCACAAACAGGCACAGGCACAGGACTCAGCACTCCTCTCTCCTGAGAATGACCTTGAAGAATGATCAGAAGGAAAACGCAGCTTGGCACCAAGTCCATGGTGGAGCCACTGGGGTCCTGTCTCAGGCACTTGGATTCTGGTTGTCTCCTCAATATGCTGGGCAAGGCCCTCCTTTATGAGCTGGAGGAGAGCCCCATTTGCATGGATTCTGGATATAAGGGTGCAGGTGTGACCCTGGGCTGCATGCTTGACCTTGTCTTCCTAGGGGTGACCCCAGATGGAAAGGACTCAAGGATACTGGTGACAAGGGTCCTGTCATGACACTCCCTCCTTCCCTGAGACCAGTCACTCTGATCCCATTCCTTTGGGGGAAGCTTCCAGGATTGAGAGTCCTCCATTCTTGGGATTCTGCTGAGGATTCAGATGTGCTGCCCCAGAGGCGCATGGATGGAGCTTCCTCTCACTCTCCTTCACCCATTGTGGGCCATGTTGCCTTTCTTGGGTTTGGGAATAAGAATTTGCTTTAGGATGATACTTTTATTTTGATAATTAGTGTCCCGAAATTTGTGCACATTAAAAGGGAATTAATTAGAGGAAATATTTTAATATTTCTATCTGCCCTTTCTTTATAATAGAAGTGTCAGAGATGAAAGAAAATTAATAAAATGTATATGAAAGTCTCCCTTCTGTCAGAATCAAGTCTCTGCCCATTTGTGTGTGCCTCAAAATCACGTGAGACCCAGACCCGGCCGGCCCCACCCACATCAAGCCTCACAGGGTGTGGGGGGCATAGCCTCAGGTCCCCTGGCACAGCCTCAGGAGGGCATAGCCACAGGTCCCCAAGCCCCCGTGCCAGCCGGGGCATGGCCACAGGTCCCCCAGCCCCAGCATGATGGCGTGATGGCATGACAACCACTTGCATATTAGCTCTTTATTATATAGGATGATAGATCGTCTTTGTTATTTTCCCCAATGACCTATGTAATACTCTCAACAATAAAGATTTTTAAAAAGATAAAGAGAGCACATCCTGTTATCTATACAGGAATATGTAATGGGACAATGCATGGGTCCCTGCTGCCTGTCACTACTTGAGCCAATTAGGCAGAGACAGGGTTGTATCATATATAAGCATTTATTCCAATGCTGCGGGCAATATGGGAGAGCAACTGGTCATCTACAAAAACCTGCTCTGCATCCCCCATAAGCCAGCTTCTTCTCTCTATATATAAAAGCCCAGCAACTAGAATGGCGGAATGAATGGAACAACCAGAACAACCCATGACTAGGATGCACATTGTGGCCACCAACCAGCCTGACATGAGATCTAATCGCCCGTACCACCCCCAGCCACTTGGCCCCCAATTATCCCCCAACACCTTGATCAGGGGTGGGGTTAGCCAGCAAACTGCTCATGGCCCCTCCCCCCTGCTGGCTGGGCCCAATGGGCCCCCATCTGAGCAGGCCTGCCAGACCCCACCCCTGCACGAATTCCTGTACCGGGCCTCTAGTATTGAATAAAAGGACAAAAGCTTACACGGGGAAGTAGCCAAAGGCTGTGCCAAAGGGGCCGTTGACAGGGAGCAGAGGGCTGGGGTCTTCCAAGGGAAGCTGTGAATCTCCCCCTGACAATCGGCAGCTCCAACTGGGGAGGAAGGGCTGCACTTCCAGGTGAGCTCCCAGGTCCCCCTGTGGCTGCCAGCCAGGCTGGAATGTGCTTCTTTAATCAGAATAAACAGTCACGGTTAACAGAGCAGGATTACTATTTCTTACAATTCTAGCTGGTCCCCCACATTCTATTTCTCCCCTATCAATAACTTGAACGTATACAAGTGACGAGGGAGGAGAGGCTGGGCTGGACCTGTGGCCACAGCCTCCATCTCAAACCTGCTGTCCCTGTCACAAGCACGCAGCTGCCTGCCCGAAACCACAGCTTTCACTTGACTTCCCTGTGTTCATTTGCAAAAGGCCTGTGTTCCCAGCTTCTCAACGTGGGAGGTTTCCATCCTTTAAAAATGGAGCCCTGGCTGGTGTGCTCAGTGGTAGGAGTGTCAGCCTGCACACTAAAGGGTGTGAACTCTTTAGAATTCACGCTGTTGAGGTAGCAGGTTTTTAATAACTGTGTGTTCTTTCCTATCCACATGGGGAATAAACATGTATGAAGTGTGTTTTAAATGAAGACAAAACAATATGTTCATGTAAGGAATTTCCAAACATGGAGAGAATCTATAATAATAAAAGTGTAATATGGTAATTAAACCAGATGTCCTTACGGACAACCTTCCAGATGAAGCTGGGGCTGCAAGGGAAGCCCAGGTCCTGGGTGCCAGAGGAAAGCTGGTGCCAGCTGTCAGGGGAAGGAAGGCCTACTCTTGCACGAATTTTGTGCACTGGGCCTTTAGTGTTGTATAAGATTTTATTGGGAGTCAAACTGAGGGAGACAGCAGGGCTGAGCTGCAGGGAGCACACATGACCAGCAGGGGGCGTCCAGGACCAGCACAGGGCCCAGATCTGGAGCAGGTGCAGAATTAAGCAAAGATAGCATTTCCTGCTCTGCCTTAAATTAGTTTTGCTCCAAGGCTCAGCCACAGAGCTCACAGAGGCCCTTTCCTATGTCTAGGTTTAGGGATTGTGTTTGTGAACAAAAAGGGGGCTCTGTGGAAAATCTGACAAAACTCAGGGACTGAAAGAACCACACAGGAGGCTCTGATCACACATTCCTACCTGGGCAGCCCTGGGGGTGGGCATGCCCCAGGCCTATAACTTCTTTACTAAAGGGCTCATCTTTGCCTTGAGCAACCCCATCCATGGTTCCTGTGCATCTGGGTTAACACACCTGTGACATCAGCATGACCACCCTCAGGAGAGCACATCTTGGCCGTCTGTATGTGCACTTTGGAGAAGTGCCTAGTTAGGCCCTATGTCCATTTTTAAATCAGTGTGTTTGTCTTCCTTTTGTTAAGTTGTATGAGTGCCCTATATATTTTGGAGATTAACCCCTTATCAGAGGTACCTATGCTGTTGCAAATGGTAAGACTGCTTTCTTTTTTACTGCTGCATAGTATTCCATTGTGTAAATGCACCACGTGTTTTTTATCCACTCCTCTGGTGGGGATTGGAAATACAGGGTAGATAACAGGATGTGCTCTCTTTATCTTTTTAAAAATCTTTATTGTTGAGAGTATTACATAGGTCCTTCTTCTTCCTCCATTAACCTCCCAGTACTCTCCCGTACCCCTCCCCCAGGTCCTCACAACTCCTTTGTCTGTGCCCACGGGTTATGCATATATGCATCTAGTTCATTGGTTGATTTCTTGCCATCCACCGTCCCCTGCCTTCTGTCTGAGATTCAATAGTCTCTTCATTCTTCTGTGTCTGGGCTCACACTGACTTCCCTTCCTGGGGCTCAGGCACAGTAATGCATGGCCATGTCCTTGGCTCTCAGGCTGTTCATTTGCAGATACAGCATGTTCTTGGCATTGTCTCTGGAGATAGTGAATAGGCCCTTCAGAGCATTGGAATACTTTGTGGTACATCCATCAGGATTAATTTCACCAAGCCACTCCAGCCCTTCACCGGAGCTTAGCAGACCCAGCTCATCCAGTAGCTACTGAAGGTGAATCCAGAGGCTGCACAGGAGAGTCTCAGAGACCCCCCAGGCGGCACCAAGCCTCCCCCAGACTCCACCAGCTGCACCTCACACTGGACACCTGCAAACACAGAGACACAAGGTGGACTTACAATCACATGGAAGCAAAAACAGGCACAGGTACAGGCACAGGTCTCAGTGCTCCCCACTCCTGAGAATGACCTTGAAGAATGATCAGGAGGAAAACGCAGCTTGGCACCAAGTCCATGGTGGAGCCGCTGCGGTCCTGTCTCAGGCACGTGGGTTCTGGGTGTCTCCCCAGCATGCCGGGCAAGGGCCCTCTTTTATGAGCAGGAAGAGAGTCTCATTTGCATGGAGTCTGGATATAAGGGTGCAGCCAAGACCCTGGGCTGCATGCCTCACCTTGTCATCCTAGGGGCAACCCAGGATTGAAAGGACTCAAGGATGCTGGCCACAAAGGGTCCCTTCCTGACCCACCCTCCCTCCCTCCTTTCTCGACAGCTGGTTACTCTGACCCCATTCCTTTGGGGGCAGCTTCCAGGATTGAGAGTCCTCCATCCTTGGGTTTTGATGAGGACCAGGGGTGGTGCTCCCAGAGGCGAGTGGATGGGGCTTCCTCTCACTCTCCTTACCCGCTGTTGGCCATGTTGCTTTTCCTGGGGTTGAGAATAAGAAATTGCATTGAATGATATTTTTATTTTGAGACAGAAAGATACTCCTTTTTGTTTATGCCAATCAGGGCTTCCACAAAACTCGAACGTATACAAGTGATTAGACAAGAGAGGATGGGGTGGATGCTGTGGCCACAGCCTCCATCTGTAAACTGCTGCCCTGTCACAAGCACCCAGCTGCCTTCCTGAACCCATACATTTACTAAACTTCCCTGCTGTTCATGTGCACAAGTCCTGTTTCCCAGCCTCTCAAATGGGGAGAATTTCCATCATGTAAAAATGAAGCCTTGGTGGGTGGTGGGCGTGGGCTGGAGGGGGTCAATGGGGGAAAAGGGGGACATATGTGATACCTTCAACAAAAACAACAAAAATAAATATTAATTAACTAATTAACTAATTTAAAAAATGGAGTCCTGGCCCTGGCCGGTTTGGCTCAGTGGATAGAGTGTTGGCCTGAGAACCAGAGTCGTGGGTTCTATTTAGTCAAGGGCATGTAACTGGGTTGCAGGCTCCTCCCTGGCCCTTGCTCTGGTCAGGGAACAAGCAGGAGGCACCCAGTTGATGTGTTTCTCTCACATCAATGGTTCTCACTTCCCCTCCCTCCCTTCCACTCTCTGGGGAGCAATGGAAAAGATATCCTTGGGTGAGGGTAAAAAAAAAACACACACACAAATATATATATATATATATATATATATATATATATATATATATATATAGCCTGGATAGCAAAACCCTGGGTAGGAAGCTGAGGCACCAAGTCATCCTTGGGGGCAGGTGAGCACCTCCCTTCTCGGAGGAGAGCGGCCACCTGTGTCATCCCCCCACAGCCCCAGGCAGGTGAGGACAGAGGGACACAGGAATCTGGGACTGTGGTTACTTGTTCCTTCTGGGAAGGCGGCCACCACCACTTGGAAAGTGCAGTCACACTGGGGAGGCGTGGGGCATGGGCAGTCAAACACCACAAAGCCTTACTTCTCTCTTCCTTTTAACTGTTTATTATTATTTTAAAATACATTTTTATTTTCTTCAGATTGGAAAGGAGGAAAGAGAGATAGAAACATCAGTGATGAGATGGGGATCCATGCAGTAGCCCAGGCCTGTGCTGCCCTGACCAGGAATCCAACCATGACCTCTTGGTTAATGAGCAACACCGACTGTGATCTAGGGTTACCTCTTAAGCTTTCTTCCTTCCTTCCTTCCTTCCTTCCTTCCTTCCTTCCTTCCTTCCTTCCTTCCTTCCTTCCTTCCTTCCTTCTCTCTCTTTCTCTTTAAAAAAAATAAGATTCCTTTACTTAGTTTTCCTAATCCTCACCGAGGATATTTTCCCACTTATTTTTAGAGAGCATGGAAGGGAGGGGGAGAGGGAGAGAGCTGATAGAGACACATTGATTAGCTGCCTCTTGCAGGATGGATGGAGCTTGTAGGTGAGGTTTGTTCCATTGATGGAAATTGAACCTGGGACCCCTCAGTCCACAGGCTAATGCTATATCCACTGAGCCACATGGGCTATGGCCCCTCCTACCATGTATAGTTAACACTGTGGAGGCCCCTCACAGCATGCAGGCAGCCAGGGTCCTGCCAGGTGGACCAACAGACCTGGGGGCTGTCTGTGTTGCTGGGACGAGGGGAACTAGGATGGAGAGGCCCCCAGAAGGGCAGCCCCAGGTGCCAGGGTACAGGGGTGCATGGGGAGCTGGGCTGGAGCCTCTCTCCAGAGACTTAATGAGGAAGAACCACCAGACCCCCTATCCAGCAGGCTGATGCTGGGCCTCGCTGTGGGGGACCCACCAGAAGCCAGGTGGTCAGGGCCCCATGAGGGCTGAGGGAAACACAAACCTAAATTAGGGAAAAGTCCGTTTTCCCAGGTGCCAGGAAGAGACAGGGACTTCCTCCCTCCCTTCCCTCTAAAATGCATGTAAGGTTCAATGTCAGCTTAAAAGCTCACTGAGCGCCTCTCCACCTTTATACCCCAGAGTGTTTTCTGGGGACTTTGGAACTTTCTCTGAAGTGTAAACAACAGGGGTTTCCCACTTCTGTAGGAGGAAGTGGGCAGCCAGACTTCAGGGGGCTCCTGGCTCCCAGGTGCAAACCTACTTCCTGTCCTAAACAGGCGGGAGGTTTCATGTTCCCTGGGATCAGGTCAATGAGCAAACACATGAGGCCCCTCCAGTCACCAGGGGATTAGGGTGAACTCTGGGTGACAAGGGGTGCTGCCCAGTTCCTCCTTGAGGCTGCACCTCTGTGAAAGCTGTGTGTCTGTGGATGGTTCCCCACAAGAACTCAGTTCCGTCCCCTTATCTGCTGCTTTGCCAGCCCCACAGGGGCAGCACCACTGCAGTTACGATGTCTTAACATCGAGCAGGTGATTCCTACAACTATTTTCCTTTTTCCAACGTTGCTTAGATGTTTCTGTTCCTTTGTCCTTTGTCCATATCAATTTAAAAATCAGTTTGTCCATGTCTATAAAATCCATGCTGAGATTTTGACTGATATTCTGTTACATCTGCAAGTCAGTTTGTGGAGAAATCTTTACTGTGATGCTTCTTCCAAGCTATGACTCCATTTGTTTAGGGCTTGTTTCGTTTATTTTGTTAGAATTTGGTGAGTTTCAGGCTTTGTTAGACTTAAACCTAAATATTTAATCTCCTGGGAGGTCATCACAATTTATATTTTGGGTTCCACTTATGCATTCCTAATGTATAGAAATAGATCCAGTTTTGTGTATTGACTGGTGATTTTGAAGTTGAGTCGTTTGATTTTTCTTCATATGCTAGCGGCCTGGTGCACGACATTCGTGCACATTAAAAGGGAATTAATTAGAGGAAATAGTTTACTATTGCTAGTTGCCCTTTCCTTATAATAGAAGTGTCAGAGAAGAAACAAAATTAGTAAAATGTATATGAAAATCTTCCTCATGTCAGAGTCTGGGGCATGCTCTATCCAATGAGTTGCATCATGCCCCAGTCTCAAGTCCCCGCCCACCCATTTGCACCTCAAAATTGTGAGAGACCTAGACGCAGCTGGCCCCACTCCCATTGGAAGAGATCCAGATCTGGCAGGCCTCTCACCCCATCAAGCCTCGTTGGGCAGAGGGTGCAGACTCAGGTTCTCTGTCTAGCCCCACTGGGTTGGGGGTGCAGCCTCAGGTCCTTGGGCCTGGTGCCGGGTGGGGGGTGCAGCCTTAGGTTCCCCAGTTAACCCTCAGGTCTTCCTGCCCAGCACCGGGGTGGGGGGCATGGCCTGAGGTCCCTCAGCCGGGCACTGGTGTGGGGGACACAGCCTGAGGTCTTCCTTCAAGCCCCGCCAAGTGAGGGGTGCAGTCTGAGGTCCCTCATCAAGCCCAGCTGTGCCATGGGTAGGTCCTGAGGCCCCCCAGCCCAGTGCTGGGGGTCACAGCCTCAGGTCCCCCAGCTGAGAGTGGGAGGAATGGCCTGTGGTCTCCCAGCCCAGCACCAGCACAGGAGGCATGGCTTGAGGTTCCCAGTCAAGCCCCACCGAGTGGAGTGTGCGGCCTGAAGTCCCCTTTCAAGCCTTGCAGGGTGGGGGGACACAGCCTAAGGTCCCCAGCCCTGGCCCTGCACCATGCAGCCTCTGGTCCCTGCTGATTGCTCATTATTGCTCGTTATGGGAACCCTGCCTCTGCTGTGGACACAGCCATCTTGTGTTATGGGAACCCTGCCTCCACTGTGGGCGCAACCATCTTGTTACGGTGTGACAGAGTGAGGATCAATTTGCATATTACTTATTTATTATCCTATCTAATGAAGAGGGAATATGCTAATTGACTATCATACCCTCACAAAGATGGCAGTGCTCACAGCCAATAAGAAGGGAAAATGCTAATTGACTGCCATGCCCTCAAAGATGGCGGCACCCACAGACACAAGATGGTGGTGCCCAGTCCCCTGGACCTCACCAAAGCGGTAGGCATGCAGCATGGCTGGGCCTGCCGCCAGGCAGGACCAGTTACTCCTTGCGCCTGCCTCCCGAGCCCCAGTTGTCTCAAACCCCCAGCCACCCAGGGTCAGCCCGAGGGATGACCAAACAACTGAACAGATGGCTGTGTGGGGCAACCAGGCTGGCAGGGGGGTTAGTGAGGGTCGACCAAATGACTGAACATCAGGCTGCGTGTGGCAACCAGGCCAGCAGGGGTGCCGTGAGGGGTGACCAGTCTGGCAGGGAGGGCAGTTTGGAGCAACCAGGCTGGCAGGGGTGGCAGTGAGGGGTGACTAGGCTGATGGAGGGGTAGTTGGGGGCAATCAGGTTGGCTGGGGGGGGGCAGTTAGGAGTGACATGTCTGGCAGCAGGGTGCAGTTAGGGGCGACCAGGCTGGCAGGGTGGGGGCAGTTAGGGGTGATCAGGCCAGCATGCAGAGACAGTGAGGGGCGATCAGGCCTGCAGGCAGGTGAGCGATTAGGAGTCAGCAGTCCAGGATTGTGAGAGGGATCCCGGATTGGAGAGGGTGCAGGCTGGGCTGAAGGGACCCCACCCCCCATGCACAAATTTTGTGCCCTGGGCCTCTAATATAGTATAACTATGTCATGTGCAAGTAGGGACACCAAGGTCTTCCATTCACATATGAATGTCTTTATGCATCTTTCTTGTCTTATTTCCCTTGTTAAAACATCAAGTATGATGTTGAATAGAGTGGACCTTTTTGACTTTGTCCCCATCTGAGGGGGAATCATTTAACTTCCCACAATTGAGTATGATAGTAGCTACAGGAGTCCCAGGATCAGATTGAGGAAGTGCCGTTTATCCCAAGTTCCATGAGCGTGTTTATCATGAATGAATGCTGTGCTTTGTCTCACACTTTTCTGTATCAATTTTTTATGACCTTGTGAATTTTCTTACACAGTTGACCTGTTGTATTACATTTTTGATTAAACAATATTGAATCAGCTTGGAATGGTTGGGATAATTCCTGCTTTGTCATGAGTAGTATGCTTTTCTTATTTGTTGGTAGTATTGGCTAATGTTCTGTTGAGGATTTTAGTAAATATATTAACAAGAGATGTTGGTCAGTAGTTTACTATGTGTTTGTACTGACTGCACAAAGAATGCTGGTCTCATAAGAATGCATTAGGGAATATGTTTAAATCTCCCAATTAATTTCTGATATTGGTCATTTGTCTCTTTGCCAGTCTTGTTAGTAGGGAGTTTGTTTTATTGATCTTTTCAAAGATTCAGCTGTTGCAATGACTCATTTTGCTATATCATTTCTCTGTTTTTATTTCATTAATCTCTGCTCATCTTTTTTTTTTTTTCCTTCCTTCAGCTTGATTTTTAGGTGACTTTGATCTTCCTTTTCTAATTTATTTATTTTTAAAAGTCTTTGTTGTTGAGAGTTTAACTGAAGTCTTTCTCTCCCCCCATATCCACCCTCCACCCCATTTCTGCCCCATCCCGGCCTTCACCACCCTCCTATCTGTGTCCAAAGATAATGCATATGCATATAAGTTCTTTGGTTAATCTTTTTCCACCCTCCTCTTCCTCCTTCCTCTGAGAATCGCCAGTCTGTTTTATGTTTCCATGCCTCAGGTTCTATTTTATTCATCAGTTTATTTTGTTCATCAGATACTATGTTTATTTATGTTTTCAGATTCAATTGTTGATAGATATGTATTTATTGCCATTATTTTGTTCATATTTTCTTTTTTGTTTTTCTTTTTATTAATTTCAGAGAGGAAGGGAGAGAGAGATAGAAACATCAGTGATGACAGAAAATCACTGATCAGCCTCATTCTGTATGCCCCCCATCGGGGACTGCACTCACAACCCTGGCATATACCCACAACTGGTACTGAACCTGGAACCCTTCAGTCAGCAGGCCAATGTTCTATTCACTGAGTCAAACTGGCTAGGGCTTTCTTCATAGTTTTTCCTCCTCCTCTTCCTCCTCCTCCTCCTCCTCCTCCTCCTCCTTTCCTCTTCCTCCTCCACGTCATTCTCCTTTTTTTCCTCTTGGATGTGTGGAGTTGTAATCTGGTCTGATCTGAAGCTTTCCACCAGGTGCACTGGACATAGGGCTTCCTGGCAGGTGCAAAGTCAGTCACTGCCTGGGGCCACCAAGCAGGAGCTACAGGGAGATCTGCAGATGGCTGCTACTTATATTGAGCTTGGAAGTGCCCAGGCTAGGACCAGTTGTGAAGCAAGGCAGGCTGGTGCTAGTGTTGGGTCTTGGGCCTCTTATTGATAGGTTTGGGGCACACTGATGCCAGCTGCTGCTTGTTTGAGAGATTTTTAGGAGAGCCTGAAACCTGAGCCAGGACAAGACATTCAAATGGAAAGGCTGCTAGAATCATTTTGGGTGGGGCTGCAATTTTCATGGGACGTGTTCTCAGGGAATCACCAGGGCAGAGCACACTGTGTGAGCCACACTGATGGAACCTCAGGTATGGTTTTGAGGTAGCTATGTGATGGGGGAGGTCCCAGCACAGAAACAATGACTCCTGTGAGTAGCTCTGCATGGAAAAATGCCACCTCAAGTTCCTGCTCTAATACCAGACAATCCAGTTGTTTCCTGTATGTATCAGGATCCCCAAATTCCAGCACCTATGGCTAGAGCTCAGAGGAAGCAAGACACTGTAAATTCCTGTGCCAGCCCTTTAAGAGAAACAGGCTGGGTCTCCAGAGGCCTCCGTGTCACTCAAAGACAATTATTTCTGGTATTTACAACCTAAAGTTCTGAGGACTTCTGTTTCCAGCTCTGGAAACCTTGGTTTTGGGTCTGGGACCCGTTGCCTATCACAGGGGGCCTCCATAGCAGAGATATCCCTCCTGATTAAGCACACACCACATGTGAGTGTCAAATAGCCTGTTTCCTGCCTCCACCCTTCCTACCAGTCTCAGTGTGCTCTCTTCTTTACCTCCCTAGTCTGGAATGATGTTATTTTAGTTGTACATTCCATGTGGTTGTGGGAGGCAGCGAGAACATGCATTTACCTATGACTCCAAATTGGTTCTCACATTTTCCAAAATTTTAAAGTGGAGGTTTATGCTATTGATTCAAAGATCTTTATTCTTTTCTAATATGTAAGCATTTAATGCTAAACATTTCCCTCTAAGCACTGCTCTAGTTGCATCTCACAAAATTTTATATTTTGTAATTTCATTTTCTTCCAGTTTTGAAATACATTTTCTGTTAGTTTAGAATTTTACGTTGATGTTGCTTCAATGCTCCTTCAGCTCTTTAGAATTGCACAGTAATACATGGTGGCGTCCTCAGTGATCACAGAGCTCAGCTGCAGGGAGAACTGGTTCTTGGACGTGTCTCTGGAGATGGAGGTTCGGCTCTTGAGGGAGGGGCTGTAGTTAGTGCTCCCATCACTACATATGTTCCCCATCCACTCCAGTCCCTTCCCTGGGTCCTGAGGGGATCCAATGCCAGAAGGAACCACTGGCAATGGAGTAACCAGAAACAGTGCAGGTGAGGGAGAGAGTCTGCGAGGACATCACCAGTCCTGGGCCTGACTCCTGCAGCTGCACCTGGGACAGGACACCTGAGACAGAGAGAACACAGTGAGTCCTGGGCTCAGATGCAGGGTCTCCATCTCCTAATGTCTAAGCCCTGAGTCACTCACATCTGGGAGCTGACAGCAGGAAGAGGAAGAGCCACATGGGAGTCATGTCTTGCAGGTGTGGCCCTCGTCCCCCAGAACATATTCTCCAGTGTGAGGAGGCCCTGAATTTAAGTGGACACCAACTGTGTGTGTGCCTGGTGCCATGTGGGCATTTGCATATGGGAGGTGTCTTTACATCCAAAGGGCAAGAAGTGAGGGGAGGTCCCGGTCTCTGGGGCTTCTCCTGGAAGGAGATGCTGACTGTGCCCTCAGAGAACCAGGCCCTCCTTGGGGTCCTAGTCACTGTGCCCAGGACCTCTTCTTCCACAGCAGGAGATGTGCTGTAGGAGGTGGTCAGGAAGTAGTATGTGGGAACAATCAATGACTCCTTAGGGGATAAAATCAATGAGCCTCTGCTTCTATGAATCTATATCTGTATCTGTATCTGTATCTGTATGAATATCAATATGGATATAGATATAGATATTGTACTTCTGTTCTTTATCCTCACCAGAGAATATGATCATTGATTTTAAGAGGGAAAAGGGAGGAGAGAGAGAGAGAAACATTGATGTGAGAAAGAAATATCGATCAGATGCCTCACATATGTGCAAAGACTGGGAATGAAACCCACAACTTTTTCATTATTTATTTATATATTTAAATATATTTTTTATTAACTTCAGAGAGGAAAGGAGAGAGAGATAGAAACATCAATGGTGAGAAACATGGATTGGCTGCCTCCTGCTTGCCTCCTACTGGTGATCGAACCAAAACTCAGGCATGTGCCCTGAATGGGAATCAAATCATAGGTCGACTCTCAAGCACAGATCCACACCAGCCGGGCTTCATTCAGTTTTGAAACATGTATTCCGTCAGTTTAGAATCCTAAGTTAATGGCTTTTCAATTTTCCACCAGCACTTTAGAGTTGTCATCCCATTGCTGTTTGTTTTTTTGGTTTTTCATGTGTGACATATGATGTTTTTATTAATCTTGTTCCTTTATTCTTGTGTGTGTTTTCTTTGCTGCTCTTAGGAATTTTATCTTTTTCACTGGTTTTAGAGGTTTGATTTTAATGTAGCTTGATTTAATTTTGTTTATTTTTATTCTTCTTGAGGTACTTTGATATTCTTAGATCTGTTTATAGTTTAGATAAAATTCTGATAATATTTGCCATAATTTCTTTAAATATTTTCTTTCGTGCTCACCCACTCTTCTTCCTGAGATTCAATTATATCAATACTAAAGAAAGCCTAGGTGGCCCTCGTGCCCTTGCCCAATGCCCTCACATCATCACAAGATGGCTACCACAAGATGGCCACCCCAACATCGTCACAAGATGGCTGGCAGGGGAGGTCAGTTGGGGGCAATTGGACTGGCAGGGGAGGGAAGTTGGGGGTGATCGGGCCAGAAGGACGACGACAATTGGGGGAGATCAGGCCAGAAGGGAGGCAGTTATGGGCAATCAGATTGGCAATCAGGCAAATGGTTAGGAGCCAGCAGTCCCAGATTGGAGAGGGTGCAGGCTGGACTGAGTACCCCCCAACCCCAACCCCAACCCCTAGTGCATAAATTTCATGCACCAGGCCTCTAATATATATTTGACTGATTTTATTGTCTCTTACATTCCTCGTACTTGGATATATTTGGAAAATTTATTCTGTGTTCCATTTTGGAGCATTCCTATTATACTCCTTTAAGTTCACTTACGTTTAATCTGCAGTGTTAGTCTTACTCCATGTATTTTTCATTTCAGATATTACTTTCTTAACCTCTAGAAATTCAAAATGCCTACCAGTTTTACCCACTTATTTGTGTTAGATTCAAGCCCTTGTGTGTTTCATCCAACAGAAGCTCCTGACAGAAGACTGTCTCTTTGCTAGCACAGCCGAGGCTATTGGTTGCTGGGGCTGCAATAACGTTTCTCTGGTCACTGCCCAATGACGTCCCCAATGGCCTCCTTAACATGGCAATGTTTCCTGGAGGAGAGACCAAAGGAAATATTAAGGGCTCCTTCTGACTGATCACTGGGGCAGGGGAAGTAAGTGACTTCCTCTAAGGGGTGTGTGAAAGGAAATATAAGGCATAAAGGGGAGAGGCAGTGAGTCCTTGAGGAGGGTGTTTAATCCTGGAGAATGAAACCACTGACCAGATCTTCAGAGAATATACACTCCCTGCCCAGGTTCCAGTTCCCTGAGCTGGTCTTCATGTTCTGTGGTCCTGAGTGGCCCCTTGTGTACTGAGCGCCCCCTGCTGGTCTTTAGAAACTTCTGCTGGTTTTCTGCATCCTCTGGTCCTGAGCGACCCCTAGTGTCTTGAGCGCCCCCTGCAACCCAGCCCTGCTGTCTCCATTAGGGAGGGTTGTGTCTGGGCTCACATTCACTGTGTCTCTAGCACCAGCTGGGCTTCATTCCATTTTGTTTTGTTTTGTTTGTTTTTAATCCTCATCCAAAAATATGCTTTTACTGGTTCTGTGCTGTTGTTTTTTTAATCCTCACCTGAGGATATTTTCCCATTGATTTTTAGAGAGAGGCAAAAGCAGAGAAATATCCATGTGAGAGAAACAAATGAATTGGTTCCCTCCTGCACATGCCCCAACCAGGGCCCTGGCCTGGGAGAAGTCTGACCCCAAGACCATTCAGCCTGTAGTTTGATAATTTATCCACTGAGCCAAACAGCTAGGACCAGTTTGGAATATGTTTCATTTAGTTCTGAATTCTACCTTGATGGGTTTTCAGCTTTCCTTCAGCACTTTATAGTCATCATCTCTTTGTCTTCTGGTTTTGGTAGTTTTTCATGAGACATTTAATATTTTTATTGCTCTTTTAAAAAGAAAACATTTTTGTTGATTTCAGAGAGAAATGGTGATGGAGAGAGAGAGTGAAACATCAATAATGAGAGAGAATCTTTGATCAGCTGCCTCCCGCTCACCCCCTATTGGGGTTGGAGCCCAAAACCCAGGCATGTACCCTGACCGGGAATTGAAGCATCACCTCCTGGTTCGTAGGTTGACCAATGCTCACCCACTGAGCCATGCCAGCCGAGGTGTTCCTGCACTTTTAGGATTCACAGAGCTGCCTGTGTACCTGGGCTCTGGTCAGTGGGATGCTGGCAACATTATAGGTGACCAGGCACCAGCCCTTCCTTAACTACCCTCTGACCCTCGTGGCCATGGGCTTGTCCACCACAATTCTCTGCACCTAAGGAAGCATCTGGAGGTTCCCTCAGCACAGGTGTGAGCTGTTGGAGGTGCTCTGAGGTCAGTGGTCAGCTGTGTCTCCACCTGACACAGGTGGTGCCACTATGACCTGGCATCACACGTGGGCACTGCACCTGGGCTCAGCAGGGCGGCTGAGGCCGGTTTTGGGCCACCTGAGTAGCCCTGGCCCTGGTATCTCAGGGAGGGCCTGGCACAGGAGATGGGCATGAGGGGATGGCGTGGGGGTGCATTTAAGGCAAAACCTACCAGATGGGAAGGAGATGGCAGAGCACAGCCACACAGGACGTCCTGTGCAGTTCCGATGGAGGGGAAACGTGGGCAGCAGAGGACAGAGGGTGAGGATGGGGTAGTGTCTGCGGAGCCTGGAGGCACAGCAGAGGTGGGTGGGGACCATATCTCCTTCAGCAGGTTCTCAGGATCCAGGTGGATTCTCCAGGGGAAGTGGGACAGGTGTTGGGAATTGTCCCTCGGGACTGTGTTCTGAGACCCACAGGGAACAGGGCCCAGCAGGGCTGTGACAGGCCCCATCACTGGGCCTCCTTCCTGCCTCCCTCCAGGACACCCTGAGTCTGGGTCTACCTCCTAGGCTCAGGGAGTGGCAGTGCCCCTGGGTCAGACCTTAAATCCATGTGCAGCCATGTCAGTGAGAGGCAAGCTGGTAACTGCCCCCAAAGGGCTCCTCTCTGGGCAGAGTGAGAGCCTGATTACCCTCAGTTGATGTTGGAGGCCTGGGCTCCATCTTCCCCATTCAGCACTGCGTGGGAGGGTGGGGGACGTCACTCTCAGTGAGGGGACTTGAATGCCTAGAATGTTTCCTTGTCAACCCTGAGAGCAGACCATGTGGGTCCTGGTGACAAGAAGGGCACAGATGAGAAGTCCACCAGATCTGAAAACACAGCCACTTCCTGCATTTTTGCCTGCAGAGAATCTAATTAAAGACACAAAGAAGGAAGCAGGAACTGCCCCTAGGACAACAGGAGGGAAAAAAGCATTGACCCCAATAGGAAGCCCTCACAACCCTCCAGGGACAGCTTCTGAGCTGGCTCTCCCTTTGCTGGTCCTGAGCACCCCCTGGTTTTCTGGATGCTTCCTGCAGCCCAGCCCTGCTGCCTCCCTCAGGGAGTTTTGTGTCTGGGCTCACACTGACTTCCCCTCACTGTGTCTTGCACAGTAATACAGGGCCGTGTCCTCAGCTCTCAGGCTGTTCATTTGCAGAAACAGCGTGTTCTTGGCGTTGTCCCTGGAGATGGTGAATCGGCCCTTCACAGAGTTGGCGTAGTATGTGGTACTTCCAGCAGGATTAATATATGAGACCCATTCCAGCCCCTTCCCTGAAGCCTGGCGGACCCAGTCCATTTCATAGTCACTGAAGGTGAATCCAGAGGCTGCACAGGAGAGTCTCAGAGACCCCCCAGGCTGCACCAAGCCTCCCCCAGACTCCACCAGCTGCACCTCACACTGGACACCTGCAAACACAGAGACACAAGGTGGACTTACAATCACATGGAAGCACAAACAGGCACAGGCACAGGTCTCAGCGCTCCCCTCTCCTGAGAATGACCTTGAAGAATGATCAGGAGGAAAATGCAGCTTGGCACCAAGTCCATGATAGAGCCGCTGGGGTCCTGTCTCAAGCACTTGGGTTCTGGATGTCTCCCCAGCATGCTGGGCTGGGCCCTCCTTTATGAGCTGAAGGAGAGCCCCATTTGCATGGAGTTTAGATATAAGGGTGCAGCTGGGACCCTGGGCTGCATGCCTGACCTTGTCATCCTAGGGGCGACCCCAGATGGAAAGGACTCAAGAATGCTGGCCACAAGCGTTCCCGTCCTGACCCACCCTCACTCCTCCTTTCTCAACACCGGGTCACTCTGACCCCATTCCTTTGGAGGCAGCTTCCAGGATTGAGAGTCTTCCATCCTTGGGGTTTTGATGAGGACACAGGAGTGCTGCCCCAAGAGGTATTGTGGAGGGGGCTTCCTCTTGCTCTCCTTCACCCGCCGTGGGCCATGTTGCCTTTCTGGGGTTTGGGAATAAGAACTTGAATTGGAATTATATTTTTATTTTGAGACTAAAAATTGTCTTCATTATTTTCTACAATCAGCTCTTCCATAAAACTCTTTCTTGTATATGTGATGAAGCAGGAGACACTGGGCTGGACACTGTGGCTGCAGCCTCTGACTCAAAACTGCTGTCCCCGTCCCAAGCACGCAGCTACCTTCTCAAAACCACACAATTCACTCAATTTCCCTGCTGTTCACATGCAAAAGTCCTGTTTCCCAGCCTCTCAAATTGGGAGAAGTTCCTTCAATCATAAATGGAGCCCTTGCTGGTGTCACTCAGTGGTTGGAACGTTGGCCCGGGCACCAAAGTTCTCAGATTCGACTCCCAGTCAAGGGCACATACCTGGGTTGCAGGTTCTCTCCTGGCCCCTGGACAGGGGCAATGGGGAGGCAACCAATCCATGTGCCTCTATCACATCGATGTTTCCCTCCCTCCCTCCCTCCTATTCTCTCTCTGAAAAGCAATGGAAAACATATCCTTGGGTGAGAATAAAAGATAAAAAAGGAACACGTTGGCTTTTGGAAGAAAACTCTGGGTAGAAATGGAGGCACCACGTCGTCCTTGGGGGCAGGTGAGCCCCTCCCTTCTCGGGGGCAGAGGGGCCACCTGCAGGTCAGTCCTCAGCTCTTCTTCTGGGGGCAGCCCCGTCCCATAGCCTCTCCCTCTGCCCCACGCAGCACAGACCCCGGCCAGCTCAGCTGGACTCGCTGTGGGTGAGGCCCCCACATCCCCCACTCGCTTTACCTGAAGAGGAGACCATGCCCACTCGAGGTCTGAGTGAGGTCACCTACCCCAAACCAGGGGCCCGAATACTGGTTTCCAAGGGAAACCACGGCCCTTGTGTGGAGAGGGGAGACCTGCCCTGTGGACACATTATGAGCCCATTGCTCAGCTGCACTAGGCAAGGCTCATCCATGAACTGCATCAGCCGCCCACACCGAGCTGATGGATGAGGAGTGCAGGGCGGCTGCCTCATCCCTAAGCCCTGCTCTCTGCTCAGCCTCAGACCCAGCTCGCACTCCCCAGGCTGCTGGTTCAGAGACCCTGGGTCCGGGTTTAATAGAAACGCAGAGATGAGGGGTTTTCAGAGCTGAGAGGAGAAGGGGGTGGGAGTCAGTGTGCAATGGGGCTGGCTTCTCCAGGCTGCAATCAAAATGCTTTGGAAGTGGGCACAGGCAGGTGATGGCCGCACAGCACAGTGAATGTGCCACATGCCACCGACTGTGCACTTTATGGATGAAACAAGGTAGACATGTGACCAGGGGCTGACAGTCACCTCACAGGGTGATCTGGTCAGAATTCCCTAACTGGGTCTTCATGGGGTAGTCAGCCCCAGGCCTTAACTTTTTAGTGAAAGGCTTCTCTTTGCCTAAAGCCAGCCCTGCCCACGGTTCTTGAGCATAAAGGTCAACACTCCTTTAAAACAAGCCATACCCGCCCTCAGGGGAGCACTCTTGTTAAGTGTCCTGAGATCCAACCCCCGCCTGCTCCCTCCCACCTCCATGCAGCCTTCCTTCCCTCCCTCCTCAATCCCAAATGTGTCAGAGAAGCTGTGAGAGCAACTCTGACACTGGCATTCTCAGGGGCATCTGAGATCCTGCTTCCTTGCAACTGTCCTAGGTTTGGTTCAGATAAACTCTTTAAAAATTATCCACAGGTTTGGAGGTTCAAATGTCAATTACTTCTACGTGGTTCACTTCACATTGTGGATTTTATGCCAATTTAACAACCAAAACCTGGAAACGTGTCACAGGGGGAGACGGGCACAGCTGGGGAGGCCTTGTTCCTAAGGAAGGGAACCTTACGTCCATGACAACCAACAGCAAACTCGTTTTCCCTCCAGCACACGGGAACTCTTTAGACCTCATCCTGGCGAGGTCGCAGGTTTTTAGTAATTGTGTGCACTTCCCTCTCCACACGGGGAAGAAACAGGTATGAACTTATCACTAGCTGTTTAAAGACCCAGCCTGTGCATCTCACTAAGCCCTTTGAAGAAACCCAGTCCTTTTGCATACCCACAGGCCTTTGTAGATCTCCAGCCTGCATTTCCTGTCAACGGCCCCTTTGGCATACTCTTTGGCTTCTTCCCGTGTGATTCTCTGTCCTTTTACCCAATACAAGCAGCTGTCTTCTGGTGGGTGCAGAGCAGACTTTTGTGGATGACTGGCTGCTCTCCCACGTTGCCTGGAGTATTGGAATAAACGCTTATACATGATTCAACTCTGTCTCTGCTTAATTGTCTCAGGTCGTGACAGGCAGCAGAAATTCACTGTTTTCCCAGTTACAATATGTATTAAATGAAGGAAAGAGAATATTTTGATGTAAGAAATGTCCAATCATGGAGACAATGTTTTAAGATTTTATTGCAGCCAAACTGACAACAACTGTTGGGGAGCAAGACCTCAAATGCACGGAGAACAACCGTTTGCATCTGTGTTGGTGCATTTGAAGTTCAGGAGGGAAGGTGAGGAAGGTGACAGGGAGGAGGGAGAGAGCCAGGCGGGGACTGGGTGCCAGGACAGTTACCAGGAGGTGCTCTCCTGAGGGTGGTCATGCTGATGTCACAGGTGTGTCAACCCAAATGCACAGGAACCATGGATGGGGTTGCTCAAGGCAAAGATGAGCCTTTTAGTAAAGAAGTTATAGGCCTGGGATGTGCCCACCCTCCAGGGCTGCCCAGGTAGGAATGTGTGATCAGAGCCTCCTGTGAGTTTCCTATCAGTCACTGACTTTTGTCAGATTTTCCACAGAACCCCATTTTTGTTCACAAATATAATCCCTAAAATGAGATACAGAAAAGGGCTTTCTGTGAGCTCTGTTGCTTGGAGCAAAACTAATTTAAGAGAGCAGGAAATGTTCTTTGCTTAACTCTCCACCTGCTCAAGGTCATGGCCCTTTGCTGGTCCTGAGCGCCCCCTGGTGTTCCCGAGCGCCATCTGCAGCCCAGCCCTGCTGCCTCCCTCAGGTTTGTGTCTGGGCTCACAGGGACTTCCCCTCACTGTGTGGCTGTTGCACAGTAATATACGGCTGTGTCCTCAGCTGTCAGGCTGTTCATTTGCAGATACAGCGTGTTCTTGGCGTTGTCTCTGGAGGTGATGAATCGGCCCTTCACAGAGGCGGCGTAGTATGCAGTACCACCACCACCATTAATGTATGAGACCCACTCTAGCCCCTTCCCTGGAGCCTGGCGGACCCAGTTCATTTCGTAGTCACTGAAGGTGAATCCAGAAGCTGCACAGGAGAGTCTCAGGGACCCCACAGGCTGAACCAAGCCTCCCCCAGACTCTATCAGCTGCACCTCACACTGGACACCTGCAAACACAGAGACATGCTGGTCAGGGAACTATCACTCATCCACTGTTTCCCACCCTCATATCCACTCACAATACATAGTGTTTCTCGTTCTACATAAATTACCTCTCAAAATAGCAACAAGGAAAACCCAGCTGAGTCCCAACCCCATGTTGAGTGATCTGTGTTCAGTCCTGATCAGGGAATGGGAACACCTAGGCATCCCAGGGCTGGGCTCCTGTCCCAGAGCTGCAGGGTCAGGGCTGGGCTGGTTTTTATGAGCAGAGGGGGCCCTATTTGCATTTGCTCCTACTATATGGGGAGCTCTAGGATTGGTGACCTACAGGAAGAGCAGTGCCTCTGTGCAGGTGAGAGTGTCCTGGGGGAGGATTGTGATCATGGTAACATTTCAATAAGTAAATACTAAATCCTAAGTAGGTGTAGAGCTTGACCAAGTGTCCACATGTTAACAGTGAACCTAACATCTGGCCTATGCCCTCCCTGTAGACCCCACTGCTGCAGGAGACCTGTACAAAGACCCTGAAGAGAAAATTGTCACAAAAAGGAAAAGAGGAGGTTTAAAATGACAGATGCCTTTGACAGTCACCAGTAATGAAAACCAAGGGAAATCAAATCTCACAACCTGAGAAAGATGTAAAAGTGCACGAGGTTCATGTTCAGGGGACAGGAAGTTCCATCTGACACTATTTCCCCTACAAAATGATCAGAGAATAAACTAAGACCAGAGTGTGAGCCTAGAGCCAGTGGACCAAGTGCTGGGGGAAAGAGGAGTGTCTGTGTGGGTCCCTGGGAGCCAGAAGCATGAACTATAGAGACACAGACAGAGTTCCTGGGTCCTGTTCCTTCAGGGGAGTTTGGTGCTGGACATGTAGCACCTGTCCTGCCCTCATTTCTGTTTCGTTTTCTGGAGTCACTTGTGAGACCCGTTTCTATCATTGATGATGTAGATGACACTCAGTCAGAACTAGGATTTGGTAGTGAACATGCAGGTAAAGAGTAGGGAGTAATTAAGTTGAATTATGAAAATCTTGTGATTGGAAACCTGATGGCTGCATGTGACCCTTGGGAACAATGTGACCATGAACCTATATGATGGGGGAGTCAACTGGAACCTGCACCTGACTCAGTGCCTCACTGGGGGAAAAGCTACCTGGGTTCATGATGGGGGATTAACCAAGACCGAGGACACACATGTCCAGGGTTCTTGTTAAATTAGGTTGTCATCTCCTTACTGTTTAGTTAGTTCAAGTTTTATTCTCTCACTTTCTCTGAAACAGCCCCACATATTTTCTAGAGTCATGAAGACACTTTGTTGAGAGTGTGCAGGAGCACAAGCCATTTGTGTGTTGGTTTTGTATCTTACATCTTTCCTGAGTTCACTTTCTAGTTCTATCAGTTTTCTTAAGTGAAGTCTTCAGGGTTTTCTATATATAAGGTCATGTCCGATACATGGAGTTAAAGAGATATTTTATGGGCCCCTTTCTGATTTAGAGGCTTTTTATTTCTTTTTCTTGCCAAATTATTCTGATAAGGACTTCCAGTTTTGTTCAATAGAAGTAGTCACTGGGGTGCCTTGGTCTTGGTCCTGATGTTAGAAGAATTGCATTGATGCTGGGAATTTGGTGACTTTGTCTACACCTTCCTGTGAAAACTCGTCCTTTATGCAAGTGCATGGCCTAATGCAGAGACCCCAAACTCGTTACATTAGAAGTAGTCGTGGCTTTAAGTGGAGAAAAGACAAGAGATAAAAGTAGAATCATCCATATGTTGAAATGATGATGGAAGGAAATTGACCTGTTTTCTCAGTCTAGTGTTATCATTGATGTCAGGTTCATAGGGAGGTTAGTGAAGAGAATTCCTATCATATAATTTCTAACAGGAAAGGAAAGGTGAACCCTGAGAGGAATCCCTCACTCCCAACCTCCTTCTGCCCTTCCCATGGAGGGTCACTGTGGTCAGAGGGTGTTGGGCTCTTCCACAAACATGTAATGAACTTAATGTATAATGTGTACATTCTCCCATCAGACATATGATTTGGAAATACATGTTGAAAGTTTGTCTTTTTATTTGCACAATGGAATCTTTGATGGGACACATGTTTTTAAATTTAACCAAGACTAATTTAACAATATGTTCTTTAATGGGACCATGTTTTGTGTGACTTTATAAAGAACTCCCCAGAAAATGCTGAGCGTCCACTGCCCATGTGGATTGGCTATAGCAGCCACAGGGACTGGAGCAGGTTGTGGTACCAGAGGGGAGTGCTGTGGAGAAACTACCCATAAATCTGGATGTGACTGTGGAACTGGGTAAGGGGAGGGAGCTGGACTATTTTGAGTCACATGACAGAAATGTGCCTGATGCTCATGGAGAGAGAGAGTTACTGGGCATATGGGCTTAAAGGCTCCTCCAGTGAAAACCCAGAAGGAAGTGTAGGGCATGATAGAGATAGCTTGTATTATTGTAGGAAATACCTAAATATTAATGAACAGTGATTTGTTAGAAATAGAAATGTTAAAGATCATGCAGGCAGGGATCAAGAGAAATAAGGAATGTGTCATTGCAAACTGGTGGGAAGGGGATCCCTGTTTCCTACATGCACATCTCACAGTGTCTCTGTTCTAGAAGGTAACATCATCCCAGGCCCAAGGTATTAGAACTTGGAGACCTTTGGTGTCATTACTCACATGGTCACACCATGAATCACTGATGCCTGAAAATTGTGGATTCCATTTATGAAATCTCTCAACACTTACATTGAAGAGTTGACACCCCACACTGGAGGAGCCATAGTGATGGTGTGTCTGTATGAGGCGCCTTTATTTCATTTGACCAAGACCCTTTTCTCAGTTCATTGTCTTCACCATCATCATCAGCAACAGCATCTGCAGCAGCATCAACATAATGTGCTTACTTATAATCATTATCATATTCTGTAGACATGGTGCTTATCCACACACAATGTCCTTTTATCCAATAATTAAAGCAGGCATAAACTCTCTTGATGTCATTGGAAATTGAAATGACAATGGTGTCACCTTAAATTTGATACAAGGCCTTGCAAGCAACTGATGGTCTTGGATAGAGGAGAGATCCCACCCAAGACAATGGACCATGACCCCTGTACAATTCTATGGTCATCATCATCATCATCAACATCACCACCACACCACCATTATCATCATCATTTGCCTATTTATAATTATTTTTCTCATTTATAGTAGACGTTGATATTGTACACATATAATGACCGTTTATTTCAAATGTTGCTCAATTTTTATAATTGTTAAGTAAAATATGTAGCCACACTTTATTTTCTTTTCCAATTTATGTCAGTAAACTGATGGCTCCTTCCTGTCTCTTCTCACTTGGCCTCACATGGAATCTGAAAAGAAACATTGGGTCTTGTCTCCAGATGACAATAAGAGGTTGAAACCACACAAGGCTCTGTAGGAAGAATCCCTCCCCACTTCCCCAATAGTTCAACAAAATAAAATTCCTGGGCCAGTTTTCTTTCCTCGCTCCATTAAAGCAGGTCCGACTTCCTAAAGGGCCTTTCCTGTGCTTCCCATAGATTTCAACTATGTGCATAATAAACAGTTCATGTCCATTGGTGTGTGTAATTTTCATCAGCCTGTACATCTGCACCAAGCTGTTGTGGGTCCCTCTTCCTCTGCCTGGTGTCACCTACTCTCTGAGCTATGAGCCTGATGACAATTCAATACACAGCATCACCGGGGTCCTTCTTCTCTAACTTTGGGTTCACATACCTGTGGTGGCCTTTGTCCAGCATTCAGGTGAGCTCCACTGTTTAGTAATCAGAGTCTCTGGTTAGATTTAGGGAACATGGGTCAGCAGATTTCATCATTAATTTTCATTTGGGCAAAAGAGTGTTTGAAAGAGACTGACTGCTTATTGTCCATGTGAGAAAGTTGTATCTCTTTTACAACGGAATTTCTACCTCACAGACATCAGAGGTAAGCAAGGAATTAGGAACCCAAAGGTTCCCTGAGGGAAACTGTAACACAAAGTGGA
Organism: Eptesicus fuscus; assembly: GCF_027574615.1. Lineage (NCBI taxonomy): Eukaryota > Metazoa > Chordata > Mammalia > Chiroptera > Vespertilionidae > Eptesicus > Eptesicus fuscus. The sequence goes on from NC_072496.1 coordinate 16,972,986, forward strand.
CACCACACAGGAAACCAGCCCAAACTTTCAACTGCACCTGCTGCTGGGATGGCCCTTGTGTTCAGGGACCCTGAGTGCCCCCTGGTGGTCACAGCCTCTGCTGCAGGGAGGTTTGTGTCTTAACTTCCACTCACTGTGTCTCTCACACAGTAATACATGGTCATGTGCTTGGCTCTTAGGCTGTTCATTTCAAGATACATTGTGTTCTTGGCAGTATCTCTGGAGATAGTGTATTGGCCATTCACAGAGTCTGCATAGTATTTCTGACTTCCATCACTCCATATAACTGCCACCCACTCTAGAACCTTCCCTGGAGCCTGGCAGATGCATCTCATCCCATAGCTACTAAAGGTGAATCCAGAGGCTGCAAAGGAGAGTCTCAGAGACCCCCCCAGGCTGCACCAAGCCTCCCCCAGACTTTATCAGCTGCACCTCACACTGGACACCTGAAAACACAAAGACATCCTGGTCAGGAAACTCTCCCATGTCCACTGTTTCTCTTACTCGTGTCCACTCTATGCTCAGTGTTTCTAGCTCTCCATAAATTACCTCTTAAAATAGCAACAAGGAAAACCCAGCTTAGCCAAAACCCCACGGTGAGTTGTCTGTGTTCAGTGCTGATCAGGGAATGGGAACACCTGAGGATCCCATGACTGGGCTTCTGTCCCAGAGCTATGTGGTCAGGGATGGGCTGGTTTTATGAACAGAGTGGGCCCTATTTGCATGTCCACCTCCTATACAGGGAGCTTTGGGGTTGGATTATGACATAAAGTACATAGTCCCAGAGTGTTACATGCACAAGGTGCTGTGTGTGAAGAATTACTCAACATATCTGGGCCTGTGCTCTCCCTTAGTGGACCCAAAGGCTCCAGGAGATAAATTTTCATAAAAAGAAAAAGAAGAGCTTTAAAATGAGAGTTGCCTTTGACAGTCACTATCACAAAAGCAACTATCACAACCCGAGAAAGAAGTAAAAGTGCAGGAGGTTCATGTTCAGGAGATGGAAGTTCCAGCTGACACTATTTCCTCTACAAAGTGATCAGAGGATAAACTAAGACCAGAGTGTGAGCCTGGAGCCAGTAGACCAAGTTTTGGGGGAGAGAGGAGTATTTGTGTGGGTCCCTGGGAACCGGAAGCATGAACTATAGAGACATAGACAGAGCTCCCAGGTCCTATTCCTTTGGGGGAGTTTGGTGCTGGACGTGTAGCAGCCACACTGCCTCCTTTGTGGTGTTTATTCTCTAGACTCTGTTGTCAATCCAGTTGCAAACATTGCAACCTGAAAGAATCTCCACCAGGGCCAGATGTTTTCAGGTGAAGTTGTTGGTAACATTTGGGGAGCAATTAAGTTTAAGTTTTGGAAATTTAATTATGTAAAGTCTTGATGCAGATCACTGATAGAAACCTGGTCACCCTTATGGGTTCTGTCTTGTTTTCACCATCATGGTCTGTGTCCATGTGGAGACGTGACATGGTTCTAACCTGGGAGCATGAGGGCATGTTGGTCTTTTCTGCTTCATCAGCAGCTCATTTCAGAAGCACCATCTGCTCCCTCTCAAGTCCCTACTCATGTCTACATGTGGCCCTTGGCAGTGCTATCACCGTGTCCATACATGATGGGCATCCTCTGGAACCTGAAGTCCTTTCACTGAATGGACCAATGTGCAACACGGGAAAAGCTACCCCGAGCCTGGAGATGAATTATCATGGACGGGAATTCACCAAGTCTGAGCAGACACACCTCCAGGATGGTCCATTCATTATGTTGTGATGTGCTCATTGTTCAATTTGTCTCCCTTTTTCCTGAAATAGCCACACATAACATCCAGAGTCATTCCAATAAGGAAGCACTGACTTAAATTTTAACCCAAGTTCCAGGTTCTAGGTGAGGTTCAAACTACTGTGTTGTGCATCCCAGACACTGGTGCCATGGCTAAATTCTAAACAAATTAACGTGTGCACACACATATGCTCACTCCACTCTCACACACACAACTTCCTGGTGTCAGGAAGGAACCTCGTCCCAGGTTCCTGAGTGGCAGTGGAGACCCTGACTCTCAGGGGACTGTGATGGCTGGACTCTGACCTCAGGAATATCTAGGTTCTCATCACTGGGGCCTGTGGGTGTCCTTACATGACAAGACTTTGCAGACATGGTTAAGGTGGGGACGATGGAGCTAAGGGTGCCCTGAGCCATCTGCTAGGACATTCCTATAACCACAGGGGTCCCCTTCAGAGGGAAACAAACAAATCAAACTAAAACTTTTGTGATCATTGAAACCAGATGTTGGGGTGGGTTTGCTCATCCACCCAAGTGAATGTGGACCAGCAAGGAAGCATGAGCTAAGGAGGATGGAGAACTGTGGAGGGAGGTCCTGGGGGATGATCCTCCTTGCCTTGGCCCAGGTGAGCCTATAAGAGGGAAACAGGGGAACAGGTGGGCCTGTCAGAGGGAAACGTGGGGACAATTGAGCCTGTGGGGACTGGGGGCCTGAACTCAGCACACAGGGGCCTAGGCTGCACTGGGGTCTCTCTTAGTGAGGTTTCCCAAACCCAGGACTAGGAGAGCACTGAGGATGGTATCCTTGAAGAGAAAGAGAAATAGAAAATACAAAGACAGTCCCAGTCACTGCTGACATGTCCCTTCAAACAGACAATGTCCCTCCTTCATTGTTGTCAGCAGTGAGAACATGAGAAGGTAGAATCGTCCCTGGAGGGAGCTGAGAGCTTGAGAGGAAATTCCTGTGCCCAACAGGAAGGCCCTTCCCTCCACACCACTCTCTGCCCCAGCTCCTAGGGCTGCTTTCTGTGCTGTGGGTCCTGAGCGCCCCCTGGTGTCCTGAGCGCCCCCTGCATCATGGCCATGCTGTCTCCATCAGGGAGGTTTGTGTCTGGGCTCACACTGACTTCCCCTCACTGTGTCTAGCACAGTAATACACAGCTGTGTCCTTGGTGGTCACAGAGCTCAGCTGCAGGGAGAACTGGTTCTTGGATATGTCTCTGGAGATGGAGGTTCGGCTCTTGAGGGAGGGACTGTAGTAAGTGTTTCCATTATTATTTATGCACCCAATCCACTCCAGCCCCTTCCCCGGGAGTTGGCGTATCCAGGTCCAGTCATAACCACTGGTTGTGATGGAGAATCCAGAGACCACGCAGGTGAGGGAAAGGGTCTGTGAGGGCTTCACCAATCCTGGACCGGACTCCTGCAACTGCACCTGGGACAGGACACCTGTGGACAAGGAGCATCAGGCTCTGTCAGTCATGTGTAGTCAAAGCCATCCCATGACCTCTGTCTGACCCCTGAGATCCTCACTTTGGGGGGCTGTCACCAGGCACAGGAGAAGACCCAGCAGTCTCATCTTCTTCTCGACCACAGATCTGCCTTCCCAGAGACCTCAGGCCTGTGTGAGGGGAGAACTGTGAGCCTGCACAGGCCAGGAGAGGATTTACCATGGAGCTTGAAGAAAAATTTGCATGTGGGGCAGCATTTCCCTTATAAGTAGAGGGACTTAGGTCCTCATTCTCTTGTCATTTTGGGTCCCATCTTGGGGCATCTCTTTCCTTGACCTCACTCACCAGGTTACTCATGGATGGGGCCCACCTGGGTCATGAGACTTATTGGAATTAGGTCAAGAACAACCTCTCCTGAGCAAAAGAAGAAATGTTGTATTGGAAGAGTAGGTTAGTTTTGTAAATTCTCATTCATTTTTCAAACAAATTTCATAAGGATTACCATTTGTTTAGCTTCTGAAATTCAACACTTATATATCTCTACAATTACAAATGTTTATCATTGTCATTTTAGATGCTAATTATGTTCACCTTGGTGTAACCATTTGAAAAGAACAGCCATTTTTTCCATCAAAATATCTTCATTTATAAGGTTACTTGATATGAGTAACTGCTTCCCAACCACAGGACAAAGGGATCCCCTTGATTCTTGATGTTGGAACTTATTTATGTTTTATAACACACTGTGCAAAATCTTTAATTATGCAATCCCATGGCTTATTGCAAAGACCCCAAACTAATAACATCCAAAATAATCATGTTTTAACCTGAAGAGGAGATCAGAAATAAAAACAGTGATTATGCATGTGTACCATTGAGAATCTTTCATATCTTGAAACTAGATGGCATCCAGTTAAGTGACCTGATTTCTCAGTCTATTTTTATCAATGATGTTGGGGTTCAGAGTGAGGGGAATTGGAGAATTCCTAGCATACACTTTTCACAGGAAAGGGAAATTCAACCCTGTGAGGAATCCCTCACTCCCTGCCTCCCTCTACCCTTTGCCTGGGGATGATCACTGTGGTCAGAAGGTGCTGGGCTCTCCCCCATAACATACAAAGTTACAAAGAACTACCCAGAAAATGTGTAATGCACCCATTCTCCCATCAGGCACTTGATTTGGAGAGATAGTCTCTCAGTAAGCCTGCCATTTAATTTCCTTGATGGAATATTTGGTGATACAAATTATTTCACTTTTATTAAAGTTCAGTTCATCAGTATTTTCTTTAATTGGAACTGTTTGGGGTGATTTTACAAAGAACTACCCAGAAAATGCTGAGCTTCCACTGTCAATGTAATTGGTTACAGCAGCCACAGGGAATGGAGCAGGTTCTGATACCAGAGTTGCTGCTGGGAAACTACACATAAATCTAGACATGACTGTGGAACTGGGTAAGGGGAGGTAGATGGACTTATTTTGAGTCACATGACAGAGATATGACTGATATTCATGGACAGTTACTGGACATATGGGTTTAAAGTCTCCTCCAGTGAAGGCCCAGAAGGAAGTGCAGGGCATGGTAGAGACAGCTTGTATCACCGCAGGAAATACCTGAATAATTGTGAGAAGTAGAAACAGTAAACATTCTGAAGGCAGGGATCAAGAGAAATAAAGAACGTGTCACTGCAAAGTGACGAGAAGGGGGTCCCTGTTTCCTATGTGCACATTCTTAGTGTCTCACTTCTAGAAGGTAGCACCTTCCTAGGTCCAGGGGATCTGCACATGGACACCTTTGGGGTCATTACTGATCTGGTCTCACCATGGATCATCCAAGCTGCATAATTCATTGGGGTCCCATTTATGAAATCTGTCAACACTTGGAGAGAAGGGTAGACACCCCTCACTGGAGAAGTCATGGTGATGGTGTGTGTATGAGAAGCCGTCATTTCATTAGACCAGGGCTCCTGTCTCAGTCCATCATCATCATTTTAATCATCATAATCATCATCATAGTCATTGTCATCGTCATCATCATCACAATTTGCTTACTTATAATCATGCTGCTAATTTTCTATAGACATAGAGGTTGTCCACACTAATTCCTTCTTATCAGAAAAGAAAGCAGGCATCTACTCTTCAGGTACCATTGGAGATTGAATCCCTCCAGGCCCAAATATATGTTGACACCAGGCCTTAGCAAAAAATCAATGACCTTTGATAAAGTACATATTCAACCAAGACATTGGACCAAGAATCTTTCCAATTCTAACATCACCATCACCATCACCACCAACACCAGCACCATCATCAGTGTCATCATCATCATCATCATCATCATTTGCTTCCTTATAATTATTCTTCTCATTTTCTGTAGACCTAGTATTTGTATGAACATAAGAACACTTTATCTCAATGTTTGGTCATTTTTTCATAGTTGTAAGAAAATGGGTAGCCATAGTGTGTAATCTTTTTCATTTGACCTTTAACAACTGATTGCTCATTGTTGCCTCTTCTCCATATGCCCCCAACATGGAAAATCAAATAAGAAATCAAATTTTCTCTTTAGATGTCATTGTGAGATTGAAACCACCTCCTGGAAGCAGAATTCCTCACCCTTCCCATCACCTCACCAAAATAATAGCCCTGCCCCAGTCTCCTTTTCTGACTCTATGAAAGAAGATCTAACTTCCTCAAGGGCCTTTTCTGCACTTCTCAGGGATTTGAACTATCGGCGTAATAAACATTCCATGTCCCCTTTGTTGGTCATCAGCCTGCATATTTTAACCAAGTTGCTATGGGTCCTTCTGTCTCTGCCTGGTGTCACCCACTCTTGGTGCTATGAGCATGATCATAAGACAATGAGTGTCACCAACTGGGGTCCTTCTCTAGCTTTGGGTTCACATACTCTTGGTGCCTACTGGCCAGCATTCAGATGAGCTGCTCTGTTGAGTCAGCAGAGTGTCTTGTTAGATTCAGGGGACGTGGGTCAGAAGATTTGGTGAATAGTAGTCATTTTAGTACAAGTGTGTCTGAAAGATACTCTTTTCTGATTGTCCACTTGAGAAAGTTGTCTCTGTTTACAACAGACTTTCTAACCCAGAGACATCAGAGGTAAGTGCAGAATCAGGGATCCAGAGAGGTTCCCTGAGGGAAACTGTGCCACGAAGTGGAAACCAGCCCAGACGTCCAACTGCATGTGCTCCTGGGATATTCCTAATGTTCAGCGACTCCGAGCGCCCCCTGGTGGCCACAGCCTCTGCTGCAGGGAGGTTTGTGTCTGGGCTCACACTGACTTCCCCTCACTGTGTGTCTAGCACAGTAATTCATGGCTCTGTCATTGGCTCTCAGGCTGCTGAGCTCCATGTAGGCTGTGCTCATGGACATGTCTCTGGTCATGGAGACTCTGCCTTGAAACTTCTGTGCATAATTTGTGTCTCCATGTTTAGGGTTTACTTCTCCCATCCACTCAAGAACCTGTCCTGGGGCCTGTCACACCCAGTGCATCTAGTAGCTGGTGAAGGTGTATCCAGAAGCCTTGCAAGAGACCTTCAGGGAGGCCCCAGGCTTCCTCACCTCAGTCCCAGACTGCACCAGTTGCACCTGGGAGTGGACACCTGTGGGGAGGAGACAGGAGTGGGTGGAAATCTCTCTTGACTCTCCCTGGTCCCATTCTCTACCCTGGGATAGGTGCCCCTTACCTGTAGCCACAGGCACCAGTAGGAGCGTTCTGGAGCTCCAGTCCATGGTGAGGGCTGTGCTGTGAGCAGTTCAGTAGGGGAGGGTGTGGCTGTGAGTGATGGCCTCAGGGCACAGACTTATCCATATTCAAGATATTCTACCTCCTATCTTTTGCATATTCATGAGGCAGAGTATTTCATAGCTGAGGTCTTGACCACACCTGAGAGAAGATTGAGGACACAAGGATCATGTTCATTGGGAGTCTGAGGGTCCAAGTCCTAATTTTTTTTTGAAATTATATCTTTATTGTGGAAATTATTACATAGTAGAGACCCAGTGCATGTATGCATGCACCAGTGGGGTCCCTGGGCCTGGCCTGTGGGATTGGGCCTTAACTGGCTCTCCAATATCCCTTGAGGGGTCCCAGATTGCGAGAGGGTGCAGGCCAGGCGGAGGAACCCACCAGTTCACAGTTGGGGTCAGGGAGAGATTTGGGAGGTTGGCCAGCAGGGGAGGGACCACAGGAGGGCTCCAGGGCAAGTCCAGCCTTTCTTGCCCAATCCTAATCAGCCAGACCCCTGTAGCAAGCTAATCTACCTACCAGTCAGAGCGTCTGCCCCCTGGTGGTCAGTGCATGTCATAGCCAGCAATTGAGTGGCCTTAGTATATCATTAGCATATTTAACTTTGATTGGTTGAACAGCCAGACACTTAGTATATTAGGCTTTTATTATATAGGATGTGCCATTTAATTTTCCATTGACCCTTTCTAGCATGTCCCAAGGCTTCACCATCATATTGTCTGTGTCTATGGATTATGCATATACACATACAAGTTCTTTGGTTGATCTCTTCCCACCCAACCCCCCTACCCCGATTTCCCTTTGAGATTCCACAGTCTGGTGTTTGCTTTTAGGTCCCTGGATCCATTTTTTCATCAGTTTATGTTGTTCATTAGATTCCACATATAAATGAGATTATATGATACTTGACTTTCTCTGACTAACTTATTTCACTTATCAAGATAATCTCCAGGTCCCTCCATGCTGTCTCAAGGGTAAGAGATCCTTCTTTTTTACTGCCACAAAATATTCTATGGAGTAAATGTACCACAGTGTTTTGTCCAGTCATCTACTGATGGGCACATGGGCTGTTTCCAGATATTGGCCATTATACATATATTGTGCTGCTATGAACATAGGGGTCCATAGATTCTTTTTGATTGGTGTTTCAGGTCCCTTAGGATATATTTCTAGAAGTGGCATCACTGGGTCAAATGGCAGTTCCATGTTTAATTTTTTGAGGAAACTCCATACTGTTTTCCATTAATGGCTGCTCCAGTCTGCATTCCCACCAGCAGTGTACTAGGGTTTCCTTTTCTCCACATCCTCACCAGCACTTGTCATTTGTTGATTTATTGATAGTAGCCATTCTGACAGGTGTGAAGTGATACGTCATTGTCATCTGAATTTGCATCTATCTGATGATCAGTGACTGAGTAATTTTTGTATGTCTCTGGGACATCTGTATATTCTATTTGGAGAGGTGTATATTTAGGTCCTTTGCCCATTTTTCAATTGTATTGTTTGTCTTCCTCTGTTTAAGTTGTATGGGTTCCTTATATATTTTGGATATTAACCCTTTATCAGATGTATTCTTGCCAAATATGTACTCCCATACAGTGGATTCCATTTTCATTTTGTTAATGGTTTCTTTTGCCTTGCAGAAGTTTTTGTTTGTTTGTTTGTTTGTTTGTTGTTTTTATGTAGACCCACTTGTTTATTTTTCTCCTTAGTTTCCATTGTCCTAGGAGAGGTATCTGTAAACATATTGCTACTAGAGATGTCTGAGATTGTGCTGCCTATGTTTTCTTCTAGAATTTTTATCGTTTCCCTGCTTACATTTAAGCCTTTTACCCATTCTGAGTTTACACTTCTCTATGGTGTAAGTTGGTGGTCTTGTTTCATTTTTTGCATGTATACATCCAATTTTCCCAGCTGTCTTGATGTCATAGTATGTTCTTGCCACCTTTGTCAAATATTAATTGTACATAATGGCTTGAGTCAATTTCTGGGTTCTCTGTTCTCTTTCCTTGATTTATATGCCTGTTCTTGTGCCAGTACCAGGCTGTTTTGATTACTGTGGCTTTGGAGTATAACTTGATATTTTGTATTGTGATCTCTCCAACTTTGTTCTTTTTTCTCAAGATTCCTGTAGCTAACTGGGGTCTTTTTTGGTTCCATATAAATTTTTGGAGTATTTATTCTAGATCTGTGAAATATATTGTTGCTATTTATAAAGGGATTTCATTGAATCTGTAGATTGCCTTGGGTAGTATGGGCATTTTAATGATGTTAATTCTACCAATGCATTAACACAATATATTTTTCACTTGTTTATATCTTGCTCTATCTCTTCATTCAACATACTGTATTTTTATGAGTACAAGTTTTTGTGGGGTTTTTTGTTTGTTTGTTTTGTTTTGTTTTTTGATTTTTGTTTACCTCCTTGGTTAAGTTTATTCCTAAGTATCTTAATTATTTGGTTGCAATGGTGAATGTGATAGTTTGTTTCCTTTTCTGAGAATTCATTATCAGTGTATAAAAATGCCATCGATTTCTGCGTGTTAAATTTGTATCCTGTGACATTGCTGAATTCATTTATTAAATCTCATATTTTTTGATGGAGTAGTTAAGCATTTTTAAGTACAATATCATGTCATCTGTGAATAATAAGAATTTTACTTCCTTCTTTCCAATTTGGACGCCTTTTATTTCTTTTTCTTGTCTGATCGCTGTAGCTAGGACTTCCAGTACTATCTATATCCTATCTAATAAAATAGTAATATGAAAATTAACCATCACTCTGCCACGCCCACCAGCCAAATTAACCCAACAAAGATGGCTGCAGCCATGGAGAGAGCAGGAGGGAGGTTTGGATTTCCCTGGCAATAGAGGAAGCCAAGCTTTCCACAACCCTGGCCAGCCCAGGCCTCTGATTAAGGCTACAAAGTTTCAATTATAAAAGATAAATCCCAAGAGAAATGGCGGCATCCATGGAGCTGGAGAGAGCAGGCTAGGGTTGCCCTTGGCAACAGAGGAAGCCAAGCTTTCCACCTTCCCTGGCTGGCCTAGGCCTCCACTCCAGGCTACAAAGTTTCAATTATAGAAGGTGAATAAACCCCAACAGAAATGGCTGCTGCCACTGAGCAAGAAGAAGGCTTGGCTCCACTCCAGGCTACAAAGTTTCATTTGTAGAAGATAAATATATCCCAGATACCAGAGCCTCCATTTGGGTTGCAGGGGGGCATGGCTGGCCTGAAAACCACCACAGGCCCCTCACTGAGGCTGCCCCACACCCCAGAGGAACCCTCATCCTGATCCGGAACACCCTTCAGGGCAAACCAGCTGGCCCCCACCCATGCACCAGGCCTCTATCCTATCTAATAAAAGAGTAATATGCAGATTGATCATCACTCCAACACACAAGATCAAGATAGCTGCCCCCATGTGGTCAAAGATCCTGCCACCATGTGGACACAAGATAGCCACCACAAGATGGCCAGCAGGGGAGGGACCAGGCCTGCAAGGGAGGGCAGTTGTGGGCGATCAGGCCAGCAGGGGAGGGCAGTAGGGAGCTACCAGGCCTGCAAGGGAGGGCAGTTAGTGGGTGACCAGGCTGGCAGAGTAGGAAAGCTGGGGGCAAACAGGCTGGCAGGGGAGCAGTTAGACATCAATCAGGCTGGCAGGGCAGTGGTTAGGGGGTGATCAGGCTGTCAGGCAGAAGTGGTTAGGGGCAATCAGGAAGGCAGACAGGTGAGCAGTTGGGAACCAGCAGTCCTGGATTGGGAGAGGGATGTCCCACTGCCCATTTAGTGCAGTCAGATATCCCTTGAGGGGTCCCATATTGGAGAGGGTGCAGGCTGTGCTGTGGGACACCCCCCGTGCACAAATTTTGTGCACTGGGCCTCTAGTACTGTATATAAAAGCCTAAACTACCATTGCGACTGAACGACTGGAGAGACTGGAATGACCAGTCTATCAGTCCTACTATGGTGCACATTGACCACCAGGGGGAAGACTCTTAATGCAGGAGCTGCCCCCTGGTGGTCAGTGTGCTCCTACAGCCAACCTCCCATGGCCAGCCAACCTCCTCTTATCCCTCCCCCCGGGCTGGCAATCCTCCCACAGTCCCTCCTCCCACCCTTCCCCCCAGCCAGAAAACTTCCTTCAGTCCCTCCCCTCACCCCACCCCCCAGTTGGCAGGCCCTGGCCAGCAGGCTACAGCTGACAGGCCTGGGACAGCCCGGCCCTGATTGGTACTGGGTGAGACGGCTCTGATAGGCCCTTATCACCAGCCAGGCCTAGGGACCCCACCCATGAACAAATTTCATGCACCGGGCCTCTAGTCTACATATATAAAATCCTAAGCGACCGAACGACCAAAGGACAAGTCGAGCGGTCGCTATGATGGTCACTCACCACCTTGGGGCAGACACTCAATTCAGGAACTGCTCCCCTGCTGGTCAGTGCGCTCCCATAGCGGGAGCACCGCTCAGCTGACCAATGGGTGCCAGGCAACAGGCTCATGGCTGGCAAGCATAGAGGCAATGGCGCAAGCCTTTCCCGCCTCTGTGGGAGTGCTACTGAGCAGTGGCAACAGGCACAGCAGGGCCAAGGTGAACGGGAATGGCACCTGGCCCCGAGCTCAGGCTCCTCCCTGGCCACCTGACACATTGTGCACTACGACATCCCCTGAGGGGTCCCAGATTGTGAGAGGGCACAGGCCAGGCTGATGTACCCCACTGGTGCATGAATCCATGCACCAGGCTTCTAGTCTTACCTTATAATAGACAAATATGCAAATTGACCGCATCTTCGCTATGCCCAAGCCACGCCCACCAACCAAGCCACGCCCATCAACCACGCCAACCAGGAAACCGTTGCAGGGAAGCTGGGGTGCGGCGGAGCCCAAGGCCCAGAAAGCCACCCAGGGCTTTCCCGGCCTTGGGCGCCAGCGGGGTGCCTGCTCTGATCGCAGGAGCGAGCCGACCTGGGGGGTCGGCTCGCTCCTGAGATCAGGTAGCAGGGATGCTGGGTGCAGCTGAGCCCAAGGCCACCGCCCAGGGCCAAGCTGGGACCCTGAAAGAAGGTAGAAGGCGGTGGCCACAGCCAAGGCCTGGGTCCCCGGTGCCGGCAGAAAACTGGTGCAGGCAGCCAGGTGAATGAAGGTCTATTGCACGAATCTTCGTGCAAACGGGCTACTAGTGTTAAATAAGAAGGGTGAAAGCAGACATTTGTGTTTTGTTCCTTTTCTTGGGGGAAGTGCTTTTAGTTTTTGCTCATTGAGTATGATGTTGGCTCTTGGTTTGTTATACTTTTATTATGTTGAGATATGAACCCTCTTTTCCCACTTTGCTGAGAGTATTTATCAAAAGTGTATGTTGGATTTTGTTGAATATTTTTTTCTGTATCTGTTAATATGGTAATGTGATTTTTGTCTTTCAGTTTGATTATGGAGTCTATCACATTTATTGAGTTGTGAATATTGTACCAATCTTGCATCTCTAGAATGAATCCCACTTGGTCATGGTGTATACTAGTAATCTTTTTTAATATATTGCTGGATCTGATTTTCTATTATTTTCTTGAGGATTTTAGCCTCTATGTTCATCAGGAATATTGGTTTGTAATTATCTTCTTTAGTAGTATGATCTGGTTTTGGAATTAGGATAATAATGGACTCATAAAAAGGGTTTGGAAGTGTTCCTTCCTCTTGGATTTTTTTGGAATAGTTTGGGGAATATAGGTGTTAGTTCATCTTTGAATGTTTGGTAAAACGCCCCTGTGAAGCCATCCAGACCAGTGTTTTTATTTGCTGAAAGTTTTTTAATTCCTGCTTCTATTTTCTTAGTTGTTATTGGCATATTCAGGTTTTCTGATTCTCCCTGTTTCAGTTTTGGGATAATTGTGTTTTTCTAGGAATTTGTCCATTTTATCCACATTGTTCAGGTTGTTGGCATATATTTGTTTTTAGTATTTTATTATAATCTTTTTATTTTCGGGGTAAATAAATAAAAAAAGCAGAGAAGTTGCTCCTTCTCTGCTTTCATTTATTATTTTATTTATATCTGGGTCCTCTATCTTTGTTTCCTGATGAGTCTGGCTAAATATTCATTAATCTTTTCTCTTTTCAAAGAACTGGCTCATGGTTTTACCAAGTCCGATTCCTTAGTGGTGACAGGTTCTGTAGTTACCAGAGCTGTCAGGAGGAGACCATGGAATACACAGAGAGGTCAGTGGAGCAGTGCATGAATTGGGGAAGCTTTGCAGACATAGCAGGTTCTCAGAGCTTTGGGAACCCCATCAAAGAAATTCAATGAGGAAGTGTCCGAGCTCTCTTCCATCCTGGGGAAGAAAGGTGAAGGTGGGAGAAACTACAACACCTATAACATGGAGCTAGGAAAATGCTGTGATAGCATTATGCCCAACAAGCAGCCTCACCCTAGGTTATTACCCATCTGAGTCCTCAAAGGAGTAATATACAGAGGATTCAAGGCCATCATTTTGAAATGTCAAAGTTTAGCACATGATTATAAGCAAACAAGAATGGAAAAACTGTATATAGTGGACTAGATAAGTAGGTTGCACTTCCTCATTGGATTTCTTTGATGGGGTTCCCAAAGCTATGAGAACCCCCTATGTATGCAAAGCTTCCCCAAGTTATGCACTGCTCCCCTGACCTCTCTGAGTCTCAATAGGCCGATAACTATGGAGGAAATTGAAGCAGTTATCAAAAACCTTCCAGCAAACAAAACCCCAGAATGAGATGGCTTCACAGGGGAGTTTTACCAAACATTCAAAGAAGAATTAAAACCTATCCTCCGCAGACTATTCCAGAAAATTCTAGAGGAAGCAACACTTCCAAGCTAATTATATGAAGCAAGTATTACCCTCATACCAAAACAAGATAAAGACAACACAATGAAAGAGAATTACAGACTAATATTCCTCATGAACATAGATGCTATCCTCAACATTTATTTTTTTATCATTTCTCTCTTTATCATTTATATTTGCCATTGAAATCATGACATGTCTTGGTGTGGGTCTTTTGGGGTTGATCCTGCTTGGGACTCTCTGTACTTGTGTAACTTTTATCTTTCCCATATCCGGAAAGTTTTCTGTCATTATTTCTTCAAATAGATTGTCTAATCCCTGCTGCTCTTCTTGTCCTTCTGGCAGCCCTATTATATGCATGTTACTTCGTTTCATGTTGTCCCGAAGCTCCCTTACGCTTTTCTCCTGCATTTCCCTGTTTCTGCACCAAGACTCGAGTGTCAGAATCTCTGTTGCCTTGTGCGGTTTCTCATTGAGAATCAGGGTCCCTGTGTGTGCATGCACCAACAATTGGGGTCGCTGGCTCTTAGTGTGAATGCCCTGTGAGTCAGGGATCCCAGGCAGCTGTGTCCAGCGTGCCAAATTCCCTGAAGTGGAGCTGTGACTTGTGTGTGCTCTCTCTACTGAGCCAAACCAGCTAGTGCTTCACACACTCTCAAATTCCTGAAAGGGACCTGCCTCCATGCACTCTCCCAATTTCCCTGAAGGGGGGCGGAGTCCATCCTGTGTGCCAAATTCCCCACAGGGGAGCCCCACTGTGCGCGCTCTAAGATTCCCAGAAGGGGAGCTGTGACCCGCAAGCCAAATTCCCCCAAATTCCCCTCAGGGGAGCCCTCTGTGCATGCTGTCAGATTTCCCTGAAGGGAAGCTGCTTCTGTACTGCGCACCAAATTCCCTAAAGAGGAGCGGGTCCCTGTGCTGGCGCTCTGCAGCTTGGGTGAGGAGCGGGTCTATCAGTTACTATGGCACTATCCGTGAGCCTGCGGGGAGGGGGATAGGCTCTTTGACTCACTGAACTCTGCTGCCAGGAAGTCTGGATTCTTATTGTTTGTTGGTCTGAAGCTGTGATAGCAGTTCTCTGTCCCCAGTGGCTGCAGGGTCCTGGTTTGTGTCTGAAGACAGGATCCTAGTCTCAGGCAGCTCTGTTTCTCAAGATGAAGTGGTCTTCGTGTCTGCACCAGCCTCCGAGAAGTGTCCGCTTTGTGGGCGGGGCTCCGCCATCTAGGACTGCCCGGTTAGGCAGCCCCTTGGAAGACCTGCAGAATCTAACTGACCCTAGCTCATACACACACACACACACACACACACACACACACACACACCACACACGTCTACACTCTCCTCTATGGGTTCCTCACTCACACTCTCTCTCTCCCTACCTTCCTGCCAGTCGCCATCTTCTTTTGCTCTGGAGTTTATATTCTGAAGACAGTGAGAAGGGAGGCACCTGAACAAGGTAAGGAAGATAAGGGCAAGGGGAAATCAGCCTTTTGGCAAAGGGAACAGGAAGTGCAAAGGCCCTGTTATTATTGATTTAAATATCTTTATTCTTTTCTAATATGTAAGCATTTAACGCTAAACATTTTCCTCTAAGCACAGCTCTAGCTCCATTATAGAAAACTTGATATTTTGTAATTTAATTTTCTTCCAGTTTTGAAATAAATTTTCTGTTAGTTTAGAATTCTACGTTGATGACTTCTCAATGTTCCTTCAGCTCTTTAGAGTCGTCACTCCATTGCCTTCTGGTTTTGGTAGTTTTTCATGAGACCTTTGATGTTTGTATTAATCTTGTTCATTGACTCATGTGTGGTTTTTTCTTTGCTGCCCTTAGGCATTTTACCTTTTTCATGAGTTTGACTTTATTGTGCCTTGATTTAATGTTGTTTATTTTCATTCTTCTTGTGGTACTTTGGTGTCCTTAGATCTCTTTATAGTTTACATCAAATTCTGAAAATCTATTTGCCATATTTCTTCAAACATTTTACTTGGTGCCCCCTCTCTCCTCTTTCTGGGATTCCAATTGCATATATATATATATATATATGACTGCTTTATTGTCTCTTACACTCCTGACACTTGACTATTTTTTGGAAAAATTTTTCTGTGTTCCATTTTGGAGAGTTTCCATTAGACTTCTTTAAGTTCACTTACATTTATTCTTCAGTGTTAGTCTTACACCATGTATTTTTCATTTCAGATGTTGTTATTATAAACCTCTAGAAATTAAAAATACATGCCAGTTCTACCAAGTTCCTTTCTGTGAGATTAAAGCCCTTGTGTGTTTTATCCAACAGAAGCTCCTGACAGAAGACTGTCCCTTTGTTAGCAAAGCCAAGGTTATTGGTTGCTGGGACTGCAATAACGTTTCTCTGGTCACTGCCCAAGGACTTTCCCAATGGTCTCCTTAAAATTGCAAGGTCTCCAGGAGGAGAGACCAAAGGGAATATTAAGGGCTCCTTCTGACTGATCAATCGGGCAGAGGAAGTAACTGACTTTCTCTAACGGGTGGTGTGAAAGGAAATTTAAGGCATAACGAGGAGAGGCAGTGAGTCCTGAGGTGGG
The DNA here is from genome assembly GCF_027574615.1 of Eptesicus fuscus. Classification (NCBI taxonomy): domain Eukaryota; kingdom Metazoa; phylum Chordata; class Mammalia; order Chiroptera; family Vespertilionidae; genus Eptesicus; species Eptesicus fuscus. Next base: position 16,989,356 of record NC_072496.1, read on the forward strand.
TATTTACTCCTGGAGAATAAAACCACTGACCAGATCATCAGAGAATATATACCCCAGGTCCCAACTCAGCTGGTCCTCATGCTCTGTGGTCCTGAGAGTCCCTTGGTGTCCTGAGCAACCCCTGCAACCCTGCCCAGCTGCCTCCATCAGGGAGGTTTGTGTCTGGGCTCTCACTGACTTCCCCTCACTGTGTGTCTTGCACAGTAATACATGGCATGTAAATCAACATGTAAATCAGGGACTGGAGACCACATGGATCATAAGACACATTGGATTCAGGTCAAAGCACAACCTCACCTTTCTGAGCATAAGAAGAAGCACGGGGGAAAAAAAAAAGATGGCGACTGGCAGGAAGAGAATCTAAAGAGAGAATCTTAAAGGCGGCAAGAGAGAGACAGAGAGTTACCTACAAAGGAACACCCATCATATTGTCAAATGATTACTCAAAGGAAACACAACAAGCTAGAAGAGAATGGAAGGAGGTATACAAAGTGTTTCAAAGCAAAGGACTGAATCCAAGAATACTATATCCAGCAAGACTATCAATCAAAATTGAAGGGGAAATCAGGTCCTTCGAAGACAAAAAAAGGCTCAGGGAGTTTATCACCACCAAACCAGCAATGCAAGAAATGCTAAAGGGAATACTGTAAAAAGAAGAAATAAACAGGTAAGAAGGAATACAGACACAAAAATAGATATGACCACAAACAAATACCTTTCAGTAATAACTTTAAATGGAAATGGACTAAATGCTCCAATCAAAAGACATCAAGTAGCTGAATGGATAAAAAAACATGACCCATATATATGCTGTCTACAAGAGACCCACCTCAGAACAAGAGACTCACACAGATTGAAAGTGAAGGGATGGAAAAATATCTTTCAGGCAAATGGAAATGGAAAAAAAGCTGGGTTAGCAATACTTATATCTGACAAAATAGACCTCAAAGTAAAGGCCATAACAAGAGATAAAGAAGGCCACTTCATAATACTAAAGGGAGAAATCCAACAAGAAGAAATAATTCTGGTAAACATATATGCACCCAATATAGGAGCACCCAAATACATAAAAAAACTCCTCGAGGATATCAAGGGAGAGATTAATAGCAATACAATCATAGTAGGAGACTTTAATACCCCATTATCACCATTGGACAAATCCTCTAAACAAAAAATCAGCAAAGAAACATCAATCCTAAATGACTCACTAGACCAGATGGAATTAATTGACATCTTCAGAACATTTCACCCCAAAGTCACAGAATATACATTCTTCTCAAGTGCACATGGGTCATTTTCAAAGATAGACCATATGCTGGGTAACAGGCAAAGTCTCTTCAAATTCAAGAAGATAGAAATTATATCAAGCATCTTCTCAGATCACAGTGACATAAAACTGGAAATCAACTACAATAAATACAATCCAAAGAAATCAAACACATGGAGTCTAAACAGCATGCTATTAAACAAGGACTGGGTCACCAGAGAGATCAAGGAAGAAATAAAAAACATTATGGAAACAAATGACAATGAAAACACAACAGTCCAAAACCTATGGGACACAGAGAAAGCAGTCTTGAGAGGGAAGTTCATAGCTCTACAAACCTATTGCAAAAAACAAGAAACAATGGTAATAAATTACCTAACCCTACAACTCAAAGAGTTAGAAAAAGAGCAGCAAGAAAAGCCCATTGTAACCAGAAGGAAGGAAATAACAAATATCAGAGCGGAGATAAATGACATAGAGACCAAAGAAACAATACAAAAGATCAACAAAACCAAGAGCTGGTTCTTTGAAAGGATAAATAAGATTGATGGACCTCTAGCCAGGCTCACCAAGAAACAAAGAGAGAGGACCCAAATAAACAAACTAAGATCTCCTTGTCTCAGGACCCCTTACTTTCTATTAACACAATTTGTCCTAAGGCGAGGTAGATAAAGGGTAGGGTTTGTTTCACAGAATCCATCATCAGATTGGAAGAATAACATCTAGTTGTTTAGGTGTTTGGCCAGGAGGAGGCAATAACATGTAGATTGAAATGCCCTTAGCTGTCTGGCAGCAAGGCAATAATTTATGCATTTTTTTTCAGTTTTGGGGAAATGCCCTCAGCCATCTCCAGATGATTCAGCCATGCTGACATGCTGAAATTGGCTTCCTGCAGCCAAGTACAGGCTGGTGAGACAGTCTTGCTTCTTGGTGTTGGAAATGTTGGAATTGTGTCTACAGTTTCCTGTGCAAACTCTTCCTTTATGCAAGCCCATGGCCTAGTGCAGAGACTCCAAACTAGTGACATCAGAAATAGTCATGCACTGTGAGAGGGCCATGGAGGGAGTCCTGGGGACAGGGTGTCTGCATCCTGGCTCAGAGAGGGCTGACTGTGTCTTCAGGAAGGTAATGCCATGAATCGTCAGGTTCAAGCATATGCAGGTCAAGGTCCTGAGCCTGGAATCAGCCCTTCCACTGCCTACTTGTCTGACTGCTCCCAGAAATATGTGTGACATGGGAAACCTGAGTGACATGGGAAGACTGGGACCCATGACCTTGTCCCCTTGGTGCACCTCCTGCCTCTCCACAGCCAGCAGGCCACTGGCCCTGGAAAACCTCATGTGGAATCCCCTGTCAGGATCAGACCTCAGCATCTTGAAAATTTTCATAACAAGCCATCCAATAGCCATAGCACACCATGGCACAGGGTCAATTCTAGTCAGAAGAGATCTCTCCCTCTCACTTGGAGCCTTTGCTTGAATTAGTTGATTCCCTTTCAATGGCTGGAGGAGAGCCCATGGATGGGGCCCTGGTGACAGGTGGGTGTGGTGTCAGTTCTATACCAACTCATGTCCTCAGAAGGAGGGGCTGGGGCAGCCTCCCCTGCACAAGCTGGGGAAGTCCTGATATGAACAGAGATGGCACTGGGAATATTGGAGCAGTATTGGATGTTGCAGGTCAGACCACTGAACTCTGACCTCCCCAACCTCTGTCCCCCCACAGATCAGCCTTCTCTTCCTTGGGGCTGGGGGCTCACTCTAAATACTAATGCACTAAATAGGAGTTTACAATGGAATTACTTACAGGGGTCCACAAACTTTTTAAACAGGGGGCCAGTTCACTGTCCCCCAGACCGTTGGAGGGCCAGACTATAGTTTAAAAACAAACAAACTATGAACAAATTCCTATGCACACTGCACATATCTTATTTTGAAGTAAAAAAACAAAATGGCAAAAACACCCGCATGTGGCCCATGGGCCATAGTTTGAGGATGCCTCCTTAAGAATATTGCCAGTATGTGTAATTTGATTAAGCTCCTAGGAAAGTTAGTGTTAAATATAGTAAATATAAAGGCACCATGAGAAGGACATAATAAAGATAAGAAGTGGAGATTCCTCTGAAAGCGAATGGGATAAATTAATTGCAGAAGCTGAAAGTGGTCAGTGGGGGTGAAAGCTGTGAGGAGGCTGAGACACTAAGCCACAGTGGGACTGACTCCCGTTGACTTGAGATTTGCCTCTTTATGGAAGGTCTTCAATGGGACCAGGTACTGGACTGACAATTCTAGTCTCAGTGGATTTTCCAAGACACAGAATCATCCTTTCAAATGGGAGAACCAAGAGTTTTGCTCATTTGAAACACAGTCCTCATCTTTCTCCAGTGACATTGGCTATTTATTGTTTTTTTCATAAACGTGTTTCCAATGTGGACTCATCTCTCCATCCTCCTTTAGGTCTATTCTGTAATGTTGGCCTCACTGATACTGACTGGATATCTAGGCTATGGTCACTGTGGACAGTGGTGGCATTGGTATGACCAGCCGCCCGGCTTATTCTGGACTGTTGTCTGCTCCAGCACCTAGGGGCCTGTCCCTCATGCTGCTCCACAGCTGGTGGGTTCACCCGGATGACTGTGACCCCAGGTGTGTGACTGTAAGAGGGGCCCTTGGGTCAGCATCCCACAGGACTCACACATGAACCAGCTTGACCTGCAGCAGGACCCAGGGGACCTAAACTTACAACTGATAACATAGGGATCCTCATGAGGGGAGCAGAGACAGGACACAGGATGGGAGGATATGCATATTGTATGCAGCAGTATGCGTCCTGCTGGCAAATTGAACCCACAACCCTTCCGTATATGGGACAAATCTCCATTCAATGGAGCCGCTTGGCTAGGGAAACAGGCATGTATTTTTGTATGAATATAAAGATTCATTCTTCTGCCCTAGTCGGTTTTGATCACTGGATAGAGTGTCCTCCAGGTTCAAGGACAAGTACCTTGGTTGCAGGCTCTTCCCTGGACTTTGGCCCTGGTCAGGGCATGTGCAGGAGGCAACCTATCAATGTGTTTCTCTCACATCGATGTTTCTCTCTGTCTTTCCCTCTCTTACACTCTCTCTAAAAAAACAAACAAACATAAAAGCAAGCAAACAAACAAAAATATTCATTCTTTTGGAGCAAACACTCCTAGTAGGATCAGTGAGACATATGTGAAGTATATATTTAATTTCTTTAAAAAAAAAGGATTCACTTTGTAAAGAAAAGAATAATGGGACATACAGGGATTTGGTGAGGAGAGTCCCCATGTACCATTGATATGTCATCTGAAAACCGCAATATTACCTCCTCCTCTGGTGTCTGCAGAGAGAATATGAGAAATTAGAGCCACAGAGAAAGAGTGATTATCATCCCTCATTGCAACTGAGAGATTGAGAGAAAAACCTTGCACCCAGGAAGGTTTTTCCCTCCTCCCTCCCTCTGCACCTGCTACTGGGTCTGCTCTCAGTGCTGTGGGTCCTGAGCACCCCCTGGTGTCCTGAGAGCTCCCTTCAGCCCCGCCCTACTGTCTCCTTCAGAGAGGTTTGTGTCTGGGCTCACACTGACTTCCCATCACTGTGTGTCTGTTGCACAATAATACATGGCCGTGTCCTCTGTGGTCACAGAGCTCAGCTGCAGAGAGAACTGGTTCTTGGATGTGTCTCTGGAGATGGAGGTTCGGCTCTTGAAGGAGTGGCTGTAGTAAGTGTTTCCATCATAGCGTATGCACCCCATCCACTCCAACCCCTTACCCAGGGGCTGGCGGATCCAGGTCCAGCAGTAACCACTGGTGATGGAGTAACCAGACACAGTGCAGGTGAGGGAGAGTGTCTCTGAGGGCTTCACCAGTCCTGGGCCAGACTCCTGAAGCTGCATCTGGGACAGGACACCTGGAGACAAGGAGCATCAGTCCCTGTCAGTCACATGCAATCATAGCCTTCCCATGATCCCTGTCTGACCCCTGAAACCCTCACCTTGGGGGGCTGTCAGCAGGCACAGGAGAAGACCCAGCAGTCTCATCTTCTTCTAGACCACAGCTCTGCCTTCCCAGAGACTTCAGCCCTGTGTGAGGAGAGCTGTGAGCCTGCTCAGCCCAGGAGAGGATGTACCCTGGAGCTTGAACAGAAATTTGCATGTAGTGCAGCCTTTCCTATAAGTGTAGGGCTTGCGGTTGGGCTGCCCTGATCTTTCTGGAGCCCCTCTTCAGGCATATGTTCCCTTGACCTCACTAAGCATGTAAGTCAGGGACAGGGAACCATATGAATAATGAAGCACATTGGAATTAAGTTGAAGGAAGTCCTAAACATCCTGAGCATAAGAAGAAATGGAGGACTAGATGAGTAGGTTACACTTTTAACTTTTCATGCATCTTTCAAACAGATGTAAAAGGGATTAACATTTGTTAAAATTTTTTGAATCTAATTTTATAAAAATAACACCTACCATTTTGAAAATGAAAATAAAGAACAGCCATATTCAATGCCTTATGCCTTTATTTGTGATGTTACTTTGATCTGAGAAACTGCCTCCCAAGTACAGGTAGGTGAGATATTTGTAATTTTTAAAAATATTTTTATTGATTTTTACAGAGATGAAGGGAGAGGGATAGAGAATTGGAAACATTAATGAGAGAGAAGAATTCATCAGCTGCCTCCTGCGCGACCCCTAGTGGGGATTTAGCCCACAACCTAGGTACATGCCCTTGGCTGTAATTGAACCTGGGGCCCTTGAGTTCTCAAATCAACACTCTATCCACTGAGACAAACCGGTTAGAGCACATTTGTAATTCTTCCTGTTGAAAATTTTATGATTTTGTTCTCAGCTTCCTGTGCAATGTTTTAACACAAATTATTTGATATGCAAGCCCATGGCCTATGGCAGAGACCCTAAACTAGTTACATCAGAAATAGCCACGGCTTTAAGTGGAGAAAAGCCAAGAAATAAAAGCAGCAATCATGTATGTGCACAACACATAATTGTTCATATGTTGAAATGATGATGGAGGGGGTTTGGTCTATTTTCTCAGTCTAGTGTTATCAGTGATGTTGGGGCTCAGAGGGAGGAGAGAGAAGAGAATTCCTACCATATAATTTCTCACAGGAAAGGAAACCTCAACCCTGAGAGGAATCCCTCACTCCCAGCCTCCCTCTGCCCTTCCTCTGGAGGTCACTGTGGTCACAGGGTGCTGGGCTCTCCCACAAACATATAACATCCTTATGTGTAATTTATATGTTCTCAGATCAGACATAAGATTTAGAAATATGTTCATTATATTTATGTTTGTATTTTTATTTGCTCAATGGAATATTGGAGGGACAAAGGGTTTTAGTTTAAACGAAATATAATTTAACAATATTTTCAGCAATAGATTTTATTTTGGGTGATTTTTTTCAAAGAACTTCCCAGAAAATGCTGAGCCTCCACTGTCCATGTGAATTGGCTGCAGCAGCCACAAGGACTGGAGCAGGTGCTGCTGGGAAACTACCCATAAATCTGGACGTGACTGTGGAACTCAGTAAGGGGAGGAAGCTGGACTGTTTTGAGTCACATGACAGAAATGTGCCTGATATTCATGGACAGAGTTACTGGACATGTGGGCTTAATACCTCTTCCAGTGAAGGCCCAGAAGAAACTGCAGGACGTAAAAGATACAGCTTGCTTCATCATAGGAAATACCTGGATAATGATGGGAAGGAGGTTGTTAGAAATAGAAACGTTAAAGATCATGCAGGCAGGGATCAAGAGAAATAAGGAATATGTCATTGCAAACTGGTGGGAAGGGGATCCCTGTTTCATACATGCACATTCTCACAGTGTCTCTGTTCTAAAAAGTAACACCTTCCCAAGTCCAGGTGATCCAAACTTGGACACCATTGGAGTCATTACAGATCTACTCTCATGCTGAATCACCCAGGCTGCATCATTCACTGGGGTCCCGTTTATGAAATCTTACAACAATTACACGTAAGAGTGGACACCCCTCACACAGGAGCCATGGCAATGCTGTGTCTGTATGAGAAGCCACCATTTCATTGGACCAAGGCTATTTCCCTGTCCATTGTCATCCTCATTTGCTTACTTATAATTATTCTTCTCATTTTCTGTAGATCTTGTTGTTGAACCCACATAATGACACTTTACCTAATTTTTTGTTCATTTTGTATAGTTGTTAAGTAAAATAGGTTTCCGTACTCTATTTTATTTTTTGTTTGACTGCTGAAAACTGATGTCTTGTTCTTGTCTTTTCTTCATCTGCCACGTATGGGGAATATGATAAGAAGTCATAATTTTGTCACTGGATGCCATTGTGAGATTCAAACCACACAAGCCCCTGGATGGAGAATTTCTCCCCCTCCCTCACCTCCTCATCAAATAAAAGCCCAGAGCCAGTCTCCTTCCCTGTCTCTATTAAAGCAGCTCTGACTTCTAAAAGGCCTTTCCTGTGCATCCCAGAGAGTTTAACTACGTACACAAAAAACATTCCATGCCCTGGTGTGTGTTTGTCATCAGCCTGGATATCTGTACAAGCTGCTGCGTGTCCCTCTGCCTCTGCCTGATGTCACTCTCGGTGCTGTGAGCATGTTAAGTCAATCACCTTCACCTTCAAGGTTCTTCTTCTCTAGCTTTGGGAAGACATTAGTCTGGTGCTCATGTCCTGCTGGCTGGAACGCTGAGCTGTGTGGGGCTGAGCTGCAATGTTTCATCAGAAGAGCCTCTGGTTGGATTTAGGTGACCAGGTCTGGAGACTAGATGATTGTTATTTGGGCATAGGAGTGTCTGAAAGAAACACTCTGCCTTTCGTCCACGTTAGAAACTTGACTCTCTTTACAGCAGACTTTTCTAACTCAGAGACGTCAGAGGTAAGAGAAGAATCAGGAATCCAGAGGTTCCCTGAGGGAAACTGTGACACAAAGGGGAAACCACATGGGAAACCAGCCCAGACCTCCAACTGCACCTGTTGCTGGGATGGTCCTTGTGTTCAGGAACCCTGAGCGCCCTCTGGTGGTCACATCCTCTCCTGCAGGGAAGTTTGTGTCTGAGCTCACACTGACTTCCCCTCACTATGTGTCCCTTGCACAGTAAAACATGGCCATGTCCTCTGCTCTCAGGTTGCTGAGCTCCATGTAGGCTGTGCTCATGGACATATCTCTGGTCATGGAGACTCTGCCTTGGATCTTCTGTACGTAATTTGTGTTTCCATTGTTAGGGTGAGCCCACCCCATCCACTCAAGCCCCTATCCTGGGGCCTGTCACAACCAGTACATCTGGTAAAGGTGTATCAAGAAGCCTTGCAGGAGACCTTCATGGAGGCCCTAGGTTTCCTCACCTCAGCCCCAGACTGCACCAATTGCACCTGGGAGTGGACACCTGTGGAGAGGAGACAGGATTGGGTCGAATTCCCCTTTGACTCTACCTGGTCCTTTCCTCAACCCAGGGACTGGGGAGCCCCTTACCTGTAGCCATGGACACCAGGAGGAGGATTCTGTCCATGGTGAGGGCTGTGTTGTGAGCACTTCTGTAGGGGAGGGTGAGGATTTGGGTGAAACTACCCCCCAACTACAGGCAGGAACACAGACTTATCCATATTTAACCTAGTCTACCTCCTCTCTTTTGCATATTCATGAGGCAGAATATTTCAGAGCTGAGATTGTGAACCACCTGAGAGAAGATTGAGGACACAGGGACCATGTTCAGTGTGAATCATCATCGTAGGAAATATTGGAATAATGATGAGCAGGAGTTGTAAATCATTAAAGATCATGCAGTCAGGGATCAAGAGAAATAATGAGCATGTCACTGCAAACTGTTTGGAAGGGGATTGCCTTTTCCTACATGCACATTCTCACAGTGTCTCTGTTCCAGAAGGTAACACCTTCCCAGGTCCAGGGGATCTGCACTTGGACAACTTTGGGGTCATTTCTGATCTGGTCTCACCATGAGTCACCCCAGCTTCATGATTCATAGGGCTCCCATTTATGATATCTTTCAATACTTATAGGGAAGTATGGACACCTTTTACTGGAGGAACCATGGTGATGGGTGTCTCTATGAAGAGCCATCATTTCATTTGACCAGGGCCCCTGTCTCAGTCCACCATTGTCATCATCACCATCGTCATCACCATCGTCATCATCATCATTATCATCATCATCATGGCCATCATCACCATTTGCTTACTCATAATCAATCTTCCACTCATATTCTGTAGACATGGTGTTTGCCACCAAATAATGACTGTTTATCTCACTTTTGGAGATTCATTAAAATTGTTAAGGGAAATAGGTGCCCAGATTCTATATTATTTTACATTGGACTGTCACTAACTGCTGTCTTATTCCTGCATACCTCCATCGGCCCCACACAGGAATCTATAAGAAAGGTGGGATCTCCTCTTCATTTGTTGAAAAAGGTTGAAACCACACAGGCCTCTGTAAAGAGAATTCCACCCCTCTCCCACATCTAAAAAATAAAAGCTCTCTACTCACTCTCCACAGCCCAGGCCTCCTGTGCCAGGCTCACAAAGCTTCCCGGCTCACAAAGCTGGTCTGACTTCCTGAAGGGGCTTTCCTGTGATCCCCAGGGACTCCCACTGTGAAAATAATAACCATTCCACGACCTTGGTGTGTGCATTTGTCATCACCATGGTCATCTGGACCAAGCTGCCCTGGGTCCCACTGCCTCCGCCTAGTGTCACCTACTCTCAGTGTTATAAGCATGATGACAAGTCAAGGGCAGTCAACAAATGGGGTCCTTCTTCTCTAGCTTTGCATTCATATGACTCGGGTGTCCGCTGTCTAGCACACACGTGTCCTGCTGCAAGATGGCTGGTACCTGAGCTATGTTGGGCTGAGCTGCACTGTTAAGTCAGCAGAGCCTCTTGATAGATTTAGGGGACCTGAGCCAGAAGATTTCATGATTAATTGGCATTTAGGGACAAGAGTAAGCAAATTCATTTGACTCTCTGCCTTTTGTGCGTGTGGTAAAGTTTTCCTCCTGTTACAATAAATCTCTGTAATTCAGATAGGAAGAGGTAACCCCATACCTGACAGGAAACCAGCCCTTAAAGACAATCTAAACCTGCACCTGGGCTGTGAGCGGTGCTCAGTGTGCCCTGAGCACCTCCTAGTGGTCACAGCCTCTCTTGCAGGGAAGTTGGTGTCAGGGCTCACACTGACTTCCCCTCACTGTATCTTGTACAGTAATACATAGCTGTGCCCTCAGATGTCAGCTTGGTCATTTTAAGAGAGACTGTGCTCATAGGGTTGTCCCTGGAGATTGGGAATCTTCCTTGAATTGCTGGAGCATACCACTGATCCTTTCCAGTTGGTTGACTCAATGTTGCCACCCACTACAGCCCCTTCCCTGGAGCCTGGTGGACCCAGTGCATTCCTTAGTCAGTGAAGGTGAATCCAGAGGCTTTGTAGGAGAGGCTTAGAGACCCCCCGGGTGGCACCATGCCTTCCTCAGACTCCACCAGCTGAACTTGGCACAGGCCACCTGCAAACAGAGACACAGACTGAGAACTGCCCTGTGTCACCCAGTCCCCATGAGCCTGATGCACAGGGATGCACCTTTGACAGCGAAGAGAAGGGCAGCCCAGATGAGGGCAGACCCCATGGTGTGGACACTGAGGGGCTCACACAGGAGGGCTCCTCTCCAGGGTCTGCAGGGCCCAGCCTGGCAGGCTTTCATGAGCAGGGGAGGTGCCACATTTGCATGTCTTTCCCCTGAGGACCTGTCTAAGCTGCCAGAGGGCTCCTCCCTCTCTGTGGTCACATGGGGAGGGCCCATGGACCAGGGTGCCTGGGCCAGGACTCAGGGGCCCGCGGCTGGTCTGCACATTGTAGTAGCTTGTCTGTGAATAGTGAGAGACACACTCCTCCAGGACGGAAAGTGGGACTTTTATGGTTCTCCAGTGCAGGTTGCACATAAAACCTCTCAGGAGACATCCTGGGACAGGATTGTGGCGATGACAGTGGCCCCTAGTGGTTTTTCTGAGCATCATGGTCTGAGGACAGGTGTCTGAACCAGCTTCCTGAGACAAGGCAGGCATGTCTGCCATGGGGAAGCCTTCCCTGGCATTTCTGAAAGAGGGGAAGCCCCAGTCCTGCTACTTGTACACAGGTGGTTCTCTGCAAGTACGCCCTAGGCCTCAGGCGGCCGCCTTGGGGGAGAACCTGAGGAACATAACCCTCCACAGCCCAGGCCTTCTGTGCCAGGCTCACAGCTTGCACGTGGGAGGTGCTGTCACCTGACCTGGTGTTCACTCAGCATCCTGGAGTGTCCACCGTGGGACACAGCAGTGCCTGTTTAGCTCAGAAACATATTTTCTGATATTTGCGGGGGACCCTCCATGACTGTTGGCAGTGGAGCTGCAGGGAGTGCTGAGCACAGGGGACAGACTCCCCATGGACAGAGGGCAGTTCCCTGACCAGGAGCCAGGCCCCTTAAATACAGCTCCTGAGACCTCATGTCTGTGAATTCTAGGATTGTGCCCGAGATCATATGAGTAAATCGCAGTGGAGAGGATAGCACAGCTCACCATGCTCACTCTGGCACTCGGGGGGCGGGGGGGGGGAGTGATTTTCATCCATTGCTTTTAGTGTCTGAAAGGTCATTTCTTCCATTTTTTCTTGAACAAAGCCTAGAGTGCAAATTCTTACCACTTGGGTGGTCAATAATCTTGTTGGATGATTATGTCATAAACTGTAACCCCTGGAGGCAGGTCCTTCAAGAGCCCCCCAAGAGCAGCTCAAGGAGAACACGCTGGCCCTTTGATGAGAACCTGGGCATGGGGGCTGGCCTGTTCCAGGACCATGGAGGGGAGAACACCTGACATCCAGAGCAGATGAGTCTGTTCTAATTAGGGTCTCCGTCCCTTGGTGTTTACAGATGTACACGGGTCTGACCTGGCCAGAGGGGGAATGTATGCTTGGATGGAGAATGGTATACACTGTTGAGCACAGAGAAGACAATGCACCAGGTGTGCCTTGTGTATGGGGGTTTGTGTGGGTTACACAGGTGTGCTCATTCCCAGGAAGGAAGGTTAGTCTACTGGGGAAATGAGCTATGACACTGTGGAATTAGCAACTATGGAGTGACACTGATCACATTTGAGTGATAGTGGTCGACACTGTGGGCAAAATCAGATGTGATCACATACAAAAATAGAGGTTAAGATATAAATGAGGTGCCTTTGACATTCACCAGTAATGACAATCACCAGAAATCAAATCTCACAATCTAAGAAAGAAGTAAAAGTGCAGGAGGTTCATGTTCAGGAAACAGGAAGTACCCTCTGACACTATTTTTCCTACGAAGTGATCAGAGGATAAACTAAGACCAGAGTGAGCCTAGAGCCAGTGGACCAAGTGTTGGGGGAGAGAGGAGCATCTGTGTGGGTCCCTGGGAACCAGAAGCATGAAATATAGAGACACAGATAGAGCTCCCGGGTCCTATTTCTTCAGGATAGTTTGGTGCCAGACATGTAGCAGCTGCACTGCTTTCTTTGTGGTGTTTATTCTCTCGTCTCTGTGTAGATCAAGTTTTATACATTGGGACATAGGACACTCTCCGTCAGAACCAGACGTGTTTGATGAATTGTCAGTAATGACTCAGGAGTAGGTAATGTAGGTCATGAAATCGTCATGTTTGGAAACCTGACTGTAAAGACAGGAAAAAGACCTTTCGGTTTCAGTGCAATTTATGCAAAACACCTGATCATTAAACCCCAAAATTGTTAGCTCCTCTGATGAAAACAGCCCCTCTGTTAAAATTGAGGGGCAAGATAAGCTACTCTCTAGGCTACATTCTTGCATCCCTCTCTGCTATTTTCAGGACTCAGGGTTAATTCCTACCAAGGAGTCTCAGGTTACTAGGAAGTTCCCCTCACCCCTCCCCTTCACACAAACCTCCTTGTAAACCCTCATACCTTTTGCTCTAAGCAAGTTACAGGCTTGGGAAAAGTACTGATGAGACACCTCCCTAGGACTGTCTGCTGGAAAGTGACACACTGTAACTTTATAAGAAAATCCCCTTGGTATCTGCCCAACTTCAGCTACAAATCCTTCTCCCTTCTTCATCACCTAGCAACAGCCGCCATTACTCTTGAACAGTGGAAGCCAGGTTTTTTTCCCCTGCCCTGTATTGACTAGTGACACACGAGATCTTTCCTTTTTCTTGAAAGTAAAATAAACATCCTCTCTGTATCTCTCATTTTAGTTGTGAATTCTTGCACAGCCTGAGTCACCAGCCAAACCTTACACTGATGTCTGCATGTGACCCTTGGGACCACTGTCACCATGCCCCCACATGATGGGGTTCAATTAGAACCTGCACCAGACTCAGTGCCACATTGGGAGGAAGCTCCCTGAGAATGTGGTGGGGAATTAATCAATACCCTGGACCCACATGTCCAGGTTCTTGATTCACTAGGTTGTCATCTCCTTATTGTTTAACCAGTTCACATTTTCTTCCTTCACTTTCCTCTGAAACAGCCCCACATATTTCCTAGAGTCATGAAAACATTTTGTTGAGAGTGTGCAGGGGCACAAGCCATTTGTGTGTTGATTTTGTTTCTTATGTCTTTCCTGAATTCTAGTTCTATTAGCTTCTCATACAGTTTTAAGCGTTTTCTAAATACAAGACTAGGCCATCTGCATATACATAAGGAGAAACATTTTAACTTGTTTATTCCTGATTTAGACATTTGGAATTGATTTTTCTTCCCTAATTATTCTGACAAGGGTTTCTAGTTTTGATGAATAGAAACAGTCACAGGGGAGCCCTTGTCTTGGTCCTGATGTAAGAAGAAAAGCTTTGAAATTTTCTCTGTGTGGCAGGATGTCACTTGGTGGCTTCTCAAATATGGCCTTTATTACATTGAGGTCCATCCCTTCTACACCTGATATGCTAAGAATTTTAATTCTGAAGTGATTCTCAATTTTAAAGGTTTTATTCTATATCTATTTATATGATGGTATACTTTATCCTTTATTCTATGGATGGATGTATCACAGTAACTGGTTTGCATACGTTGAACCATCCTTGCAGCTAGGACAGTATACCACTTGATCAAGGTAAATAATCCTTTCAGTGTGCTGTTAAGTTTCCCAGTATATTGTCAAGGGGTTTTGTATATATGTTCATCATGGATATTGACTGTCATTTTTGTATGTTTTTACTTGGCTTTGATATGAGTGTAATGGTTAGTAAATTTGTTAGGAAATGCTGCCTCTTTCTTTAATTCTTGGAATAGTTCAAGAAGAGTTGATTTAAAAGTTATTACTTCTCCTTTGAAATTCTGGTAGAATTTACCCTTGAGTCCATTTGGTCATTGGCTATTATTTGGTGGAAGGTTTTCACTATTACCACAATTATTTTTTTAAATTTCTAGCAATTTAGCAAAGTTGGGATTAAATTCCTAATTTGAGCTTCTACTAAGTGGACTGAGAAGTACAACTGTTGATCTTCACAGGGTGAAGTCATTGTTGAAGTAATAGTTGCTTGCAGACCATGTATTTATTCCATATGGCATCCAAGAGAATGAAATATAACCACATTTTCTTTTTTAAAAATTTCTTTATTGATTAAGGTATTACATATGTGTCCTTATTTCCCCATTACACCACCCCCTACCATTCATGCCCCCACCCCTTGTTGTCTGTGTCCATTGATTAGGCTTATATGCATGCATATAAGTCTTTTGGTTGATCTCTCCTCCTTACCCCCACTGTCCCCTACCTTCCCTGAGGTTTGACGTTCTGATTGGTGTTTCTCTGTCTCTGGATCTATTTTTGTTAATCAGTTTATGTTGTTCATTATATTCCACAAATGAGTGAGTAACCACATTTTCTTATACAGAATTCATAAAGTACAGTGTGTAACGACACGAATGCTGTTCTATCACTGCTCATGTGTGAATGCATGTCTTTTCCAGAAATGAGTGTGTGACTGTGTGTGTGTGAGTGTGTGTGTGTGTGTGTGTGACTGTGAGTGTGACTGTGTGTGTGACTGTATTTCTGTCTGTGTCTGACTGTTTGTAACTGTGTGTGTGACTATGTGTCTATGTGACTCTGTGTTTCCTGGACAAGTATTAAGTGAATGGTATGGACATAGGGAGTCCCATGGACTGTTCTTCGGATTCCAACATGCTCCCAATGCACATCTCACCCACAGTGAAGCTAGAAAAGCTTGGATCCAGGAGGAAAGCTGGAGGGAGGAGTTCGATGATGCACATCCCATATTTCAGGGTCACCTGTTCCCACTGTGGGGTTAGTACTGCTTCCTGCAGAACATCAGGGACGCCTCATATGGACAGATGTGAGGCTCCCTGTATTTGGTGCACTGAGCGGAAAGCTCTTCCAGGGATCAACGTGGATCCAGAGAGGATGGATGAAGTCCCACAGCCCTGAGTGTGCTCAGGCCTTTCAGCAGGAGTAGGGCCCTGTGAACCAGGAGCGGGAGGGCACATGGAGAGTCAGGCTGTGTCTCCTGAGGGATGAATGCTGAGCTGTGCACAAAGCCTAATCCTAGCAACGCACCTGCGGAATTTTCATTCATCAGAGAAATGTTGAAGACAGTGAAACAAAGTCAATGAAGGAGACTTGGTGGAGGAGAGTCCCCATCACTGCCAACATGTCATTTACAAACAGCCAATGTACCTTCTTCCTTGTTGTCTACAGTGAGAATATGCAGAGGAAGAACCATCCCTGGAGGCAGCTGAGAGCTTGAGAGGAAATCCCTGCACCCAACAGGAAGCCCCTTTCCTCCCCACCTGCCTCTGGCCTTGTTCCTGGGGCTGCTCTCTGTGCTGTGGGTCCTGAGAGCTCCCTGGTGTTCAGAGCTCCCCCAGCAGTCCAGCCCTGCTGTCTCCCTCAGGAAGGTTGTGTCTTGGCTCACATTGACTTCCCCCCACTGTGTGTCTAGCACAGTAATACACGGCCATGTTCTCAGCTCTCAGGCTGTTCAGTGTTAAGTAAACTTGGCTGTTGGATGTGTGTCTGGTGATGCTGAGTTAGGATTTCAGTGTTGGTTTATAGTCTGTACCTCCACCACCCCGCATAATCCCGACCCACTCCCAAGTCTAGGGGATTACGACTTGGACAGCTTTGGGGTCGTTAATCACATAGTCAGACCATGTATCACCCAAGCCACAAAAATAATCAAGGTCCCGTTTATGCAATCTCTCAACACTTGGAAGGAAGAGTGCATACACCTTACTGAAGGAGTTTTGGTGATGGTGTGTCTGTATGATGAGCCATCATTTCAATGGACCAGGACCCCTGTCTCAGTCCATCGTCATCACCATCATCATCTTCATCACCATCATCAACACCATCATCATTTGCTTACCTATAATTGTTCTCATATTCTGTAAACATGGTTGTTGTCCACACAAACTGACTGTTTATTAAATATTAAAAGTAGGTGTCTCCTCTTTTAATATCACTGGGAAATTGAAACCACAACACCTTCACCTAAAAGTTGATACACAACCTTCTAAACAACAGGTGGTCCTGGACAGGGGAGAGATCCCACCCAAGACAAAGGACTAAGCACTCTTCAGTTGTCATTATTATGGGGAATCACAGGACTTGTAAGGAAAGGCTGTAAGGAGGAAACTTCCAATGATCACAACCTCCTGGGGGAGTTGGCTGAAGGAGCGACCTCTGTCTTGACTTTCCCAAACAAGTCTGTGTATGTGCAAACCCCTGGGTGTTTACTGGAATATTTATGCTTAGTATTTAAACATCCTTACTTAAAGGACACTGCAGATGCATGTGTCTTCTCAAGGATGCTTGCTATGCTGATAGTATCTAAATTTAATTTTAGTTCAAGATGCTGTGGCAATAAAAGCCTAAGAAAACAGGCAAAGGGGGTTGTTTGGTTTATCTAGTCAGGCTGTCTCTTAGCCCTCTCTTTCATAGAACTGTGTGTCAGAGTAATGATTCATCTGTTGCTCTGGGTCTGCTGGGCAGCTCCAACAAGCGGTGCCCCATGTGAGGAGGGACACAATGAGACATGGCAGAAACCTCAAAATTGAAGAGTAATTGCATAGTAAGTAATTGGAGCCTGCTGGGGATTTCCAAGTTAGAGGGAATTGTTTCTCAGCTAAGGTTTTACAATGGGACAGCAGCTGTCTGCTAGGCAACAAGAATATAAAGTTATTGAAAGCAAGTGGGGCCTCGGTTACAGAAGAACAATTAAAGGGCTTGTTGCATAATTGATAATCCTTGGTTCCCTGATGCTGGACCCTAGACCTTGACCTCTGGGAACAAGTGGGCAGGAATTTAAAGAGAAATCAGGCCCAGGGAAGTCTAGTGCCCTTGTCATCATTAACCATGTGGGCTCTTGTTTGAGCTGCACTATGCCCACTCCACATAGAGGATCAAAAGCCTACAGAGGCCATGAGGATTTACCACCACCCCTTCTCCTGAGGTAGAGCCTGTAGAGCCCATAGTCCTAAGGCCCTGCTGCTGGAGGAAGTATTTCCTGATCCTCTGCCTCCTGAGTGGGAGAGTCCATCAACTAGATCCTCTGTTATGGGATCCTGTGTCAGGCAGCCATGTCAGAAGGAGAGCTTTTGGTTTGCCCAGTTATGCAAGATCAACAAGGCAATAGGATTAATGGGCTGCTCTCCTTTAATACTTTTAAGGAAATAAGGAAGAGTATCAGAGAAAATGGGGCTAACAGTCTATTTATAAAAGGCTCCTCAATGCCTTGTCTGAATATTATAACATGACACTTCAGGACTGGCAGATTTTAGCTAAAACAAATTTAGAGATCAATCAGTATTTGCTATGGAGAGCAGAATAAGATGAGATCTGTGAACAGCAGGCTGTTTGTGGGTGTTTACTGGCAGTCACACCTGGCTGCCCTCTGGGCCACATTCTGGCTGTAAGTCTTGGGCACTGTGAGACATCTTCTGAGGGATCCATAGAGAAGGAGCTTATTTTTTATCCTGTATTACCACCCAGAATATTACCTCCTTGAACATCAGCACTATCATGGTACTTAGGAGAAAAGCAAAAGTCCTAATACCCATATATCTCACCAGGGAATGACAAGGCTCATCAGCTACTAAAGACTTATAAAGAACATTGGACCAATTATGGCCCAAAAGATTTTTGGGAATTCTCATTGAAGCCATCATCTCGGCTATTGTCATTCTGACCACTGCTAGCATCGCTGTGGCAGCCCTTTCTGACTCTGTGCACATGGCCACATTTGTAGACAATATGGCCAAAACTGCAACTAGGGAATTCAGTATACAACAGCACATAGATCAAAAATATTAACTAGACTACAGGCAATAGAGGCAGTCATTGAATATCTGGGGGAAAGGCAGGAGGCTATAGCAAACAGGCAAGTGCTCAATTGCGATTGAGAGCAGAAGCACATACATGTCACCCCTTAAAATGAAACAGTAGTCACCATCAGTGGAATGATGTTAAAAAGCATCTACGGGGATCCTTTCCTGATAACCTCACTGAAGAAGCAAACACGTTGCAAAAGCAAATTAAAGAGTCCTTACTTGCTGTCAATGAACATGAACAACAGACTACTGCTTAGAATGCAGTAAAGTAGCATTTGGAGTGGATAGACCCCACCACATGGTTTCCTAGAATCAATTGGCACCTGATCAGACTAACCATTGCTGTCATTATAATTCGCTTTGAATTTTTTATAGTCTGTAAAATTGGAACTTGAGCAATGAACACACTTCTCAGACCTAGACATTCCAAAGCAGAAAGTTCGCTGCCTCCCTCTGTCTTCTGCATCTATCAAAATAAAATAGGGGGACATGTGGGAAAGCATGGGACTTGGTTGGAAAGTCTTTAAGGAGGAAACTCCGAATGGTCAGAATCTCCTGGGGGAGTTAGCTGAAGGCAACTACCCCTGCCTTGTCTTTTCCAAACAAGTCTGTGTACGTGTGAGCCCCCAGGTGTTTACTGGAATCTTTATGCTTAGTCTTCAGACGTCCTTGCTTAAAAGACACTGCAGACGCACGTTTCTTCTCAAGGATGCTTGCCCTGCTGATAGTATCTGAAAGTTAATTTTAGTTCAAGATGTTGTTACAATAATTGCCTAATGAAACAAGCAAACAGCTCTGTTTGGTTACTCTAGCCAGGCAGTCCCTAAGCCCTTTCTTTCACAGAACAGTGTGTCAGAGTAATGATTCATCTGTTGCTCAGGGTCTGCTGGTAAGCCCCAGCAATAATTACCATCACCAGAACCACCACCACAATTATTATCATCATTTACCTATTTATAATTATTCTTCTCATTTTCATTAGAATTTAATTTTGTACACACATAATGGCATTTTATCTCAATGTTTGCTCAATTAATATAATTGTTCAGTAAAATATGTAGCCATACTTTATTTTCGTGTTTGTTTGATTTCTGAAAACAGATGACTTATTCCTGCCTCTTCTCACTTAGCCTCCCATGGGAAGCTGATAAGAAAGATTAGGACTGTGAGGGCCAGCCTGACAGGTGAATCTGGCTTGGGTGGGGAGGTGGGAATTAAGAAAAAAAGAAAGACATGAAAGCGGGATTGGGAGGGCTGCAAGCCATTGCCAGACTGCAGCAGCTTTATTAACTGCACAATGCCTTTTATACACAAACACTGACTGGGAGGTCAGTTCAAAAGGAACATACTCTCTGTTCCTCTTAATCTCTAAGGGAGAGATAAAGCAGGAAGCCAAATTCTCGGTACAGCAAATCTCAGTAAATAGTTACAGACTTCTGGTAAGCCATGAAAGGTTGCTCTCATTCTGCTGATAATTGGAAATTGCCATCCAAACAAGTCTGGGAACACTGTGTGGGTAGGGAACTGAATCTTATCAGTCCCTTCAGGTGCAAGGACTCTGTCAGCTTACACCCAGTCTCCAAAAGACCCCCCCTTCTCTATTTATTAGGCGGAGTTCATGTAGTCCTATTTGCAGGGATCGGATGCTGGGTCTAATGGTTCAGAAGTAGACTGGAAGTAAACATACAAGAATAAAAAATGAGACAAGCGATAATGGTTATGCTGAGAGGCAAATGAATCAGTCTGTAGTAAGTTTCTTTCTGGGCCAACAGTTTTTGAGTCCCAGTTTCAATGTCAAACAGTTTTTTGAGTACATGTCAGCAATGGTATCTGGATGGTGGATAAACGGTGGCAATGCAGGTCCGACCCTCTCTGGTTTGGTCCTGGGTAACCTGCAGTGACACACAGCTGCTGATTGCTAGTATGGTAAGGCGTCATCAGTGTTTTCCATCTCTGGACTGTTTCTCCTCTTATTTTCATGACTGGAACATTCCTGTCAATTCCTCTCTGTTGCAGGAATCCACATGGTCTTGGAGTTGTTTTCTGAAAATATACAAACATATTCTGGACCAAAAGATAATAAAGGAATCTTTTCTATAAATTTGACTTGGGATCCTTTTTATTTTTTGCCCAAACGATTTTCCTTTGGCTTATTTTGATATTATGTGTGTTTTTCATGGGTGTCCTGCCGATAGCATTACAAATAAAAATTAATTCTCAAGGTAAATTTTTTTTCTAGATGTAATTTGCTTATAAATTTACTTACAGGATAATTTTTCCTTACATCTTTCTAGATGTAACTTACTTATAAATTTACTTAAAGGATAATTTTTCTCACGTAATATTACTCTACTATCTCCCCCTTTTTAAAATTTAATTATTAGGAGGCTTTTGGAAAAATTTTAATGTAGTCTTGATAACTTTAAATTTTTAATTTTTGTACAAAAATAGGTTTATTGTATTTTAAGTAAATTTACCATGAGATGAACTACTAATAGAAATTTTAGTTAATACTTTAGGAATAGCTTTTTGTACAATATGCTGTTGTAAAATACTAAAAATTGTAATGAAATTGTAGAATGATATTATTTAAACTGGAAGAAATATTTAGTTACTTTGTTTTGCCCTTCTTAAGAGGTCAAAACCTTTATAACATTTAAAATATATTTATTAATTTTTATTTGATAAGGCTTTCTATGCAATTTCAAGTATATTATATCTGTTAAATTTAAAAAGGTTTCTTTTAAGAAGAGAGAATAAATTTCTTGTATTACTCTGGGCCCTTGGAGCTTTCCAAGAATTATCTCTGTTAAGGCCTTGAAATTTTAACATGGAAAGAAAAGCCACATCAAAAAAAAATTAAAAAATATATATATATACACACACACAAACACACACACACACACACACACACACACACACTAGAGGCTCGGTGCATGAAATTCGTGCACTGGGGAGGGTGTCCCTCAGCCCAGCTTGCACCCTTTATAATATGGGACCCCTCGGGGGATGTCCAACTGCAGGTTTAGGCCCGATCCCTGTGGAATCAGGCCTAAACCTGCCGTTGGACATCCCTCTCACAATCTGGGACCGCTGGCTCCTAACCGTTCACCTACCTGCCTTATTGCCCCCTAACTGCTCCCTTGCTGGCCTGATTGCCCCCTAACTGCTCCTCTGCGGGCCTGATTGCCCCCAAATACCCACCCCCTTTGGCCTGATCACCCCCAAGGCTTTTATTAGTATAGATATGGCCCTGCACAGAAAATTTTACAAACCCTGCTTTACAATAAGGGCTTGATGATTGAATCATTAGAACCAGACACCAAGATTTCCTTTCTTTGAATGGTGGAGGGAATAATTATCTTGTCTTTAAGTTGCCTGGAATTTAAAATGAGATAATGACTTAGAAAAGTATAAAAGCACCATATAAAGACAACTGTCTTTTTAATGAAGTGGTAAATGAAAAACACTATTTTTATTCTCCCCTTCCTTCCTTTACAGCTTTTATTTAAAATTTGAAATTTATAAAAATTTCACTCCAATTTTCATTTCTTTACATTCAACATTATTTTGTATCGGTTTCAGGTTTTATATTAGTTACAGAATAGTGGTTAGACAATCATATACTTTACAAAGTGTTCCCCGATATTTCTAGTACCCACCTGGCATCATATCATCATTACAACACTATTGACTATATTCCCTATTTAAGTGACAATGGGTTTACTGGTTCCTTTCAGTCTTTCTTTTGTGTTGCTCATCCTTCCTTTTGTTTCTCACTTCTTCCCTCATTTTCTTTATATAGTATCTCAATTGGCCATCAAAGCTCAGTGAAGCTATGAATCTGTGGCCAGAGGCCTGGTCTGGGTCTCAGCAACCCCATGCATGCAATGTTCCCAGGGACCCCGGGAGCAGCTGGGCAGGTCCCGCCTCACCTCCCCGGGGTGCCGATCTCCCCAGGGACCCCCGGGAGAGGCTGGGCTGGCCTGGCCATGCCTCCCCGGGGCGACGATCTCCTCAGGGACCCCTGGGAGCAGCTGGTTCGGCCCGGCCATGCCCCCCAGGGTTGCTGATCTCCCCAGGGACCCCCGGGAGTGGCTGGACGGGCCTGGCCCCCCTCCCCATGGGCCGCGATCTCCCCAGGAACCCCCGGGAGCGGCTGGGCGGGCCTGGCCATGTCCCCCCACCCCCCTGTTGCCGATCTCACCAGCGACCCCTGGGAGGGGCTGGGCAGCCCAGCCTTGCCTCCCCGGGGCGGTGATCTCCCCAGGGACCCCCGGGAGTGGCTGGGGGGCCCGGCCATGCCCCCCAGGTTGCCGATCTCCCCAGGGACCCCCAGGATCAGCTAGGCTGGCCTGGCCATGTCCCCCCACCTCCCTGTTGCCGATCTCACCAGCGACCCCTGGGAGGGGCTGGGCAGCCCAGCCTTGCCTCCCTGGGGCGGTGATCTCCCCAGGGACCCCCGGAACTAAGAGGACTGGGCGCCACCATCTTGATCTTCTCAACGCCGGATAGGCCACCCCGAGTCCCACCCCCCAGCCTCCTGCCGGCCCAATCATGGGCATAGCGGAGTGATGGTTATTTGCATATTACCCTTTTATTAGGTAGGAAATATATGATTTAAAGATTATAATACTTTTCATAATTATCTTAAGATATTAATTAGATTTTAAAATAGTTTTTGTATAGAAAAATTTTGGTTGGGATTACAAAATCGATTCTCTGTTTAAATTAGACCAATAATAAGTAACTTATATTGAATTCCTAATTATTAGAGAAAATACAACATTTTATTTTCTCAAAAATAAGTTCTTATATTTTAGGTATTTAATTACCATAACTATATAATTTCTCCTAATTTAATTTGTACTTTGAACTTCTAAAGCTGGCAGGTCAAATATTTAGCAGTTCTTAGATTAATAAAACTTTATATTTCTAAGAAAAATACAAGACATAATCAATTAATAGCTTCAATTCTGTCCTGTAGGTTTTTTATGAGGCAAATTTAAACTTTACTTTTTATTTGCCAGTGGCTCTGGAAAACTAGGTTTGGTTTATTCAAATGTCAATTACTATATTTCTTAGCATACTGGGAGAGTGGGCTTCCATATTGGATCTCCTCATGTCTCCCTTCCCCCACATCCTGCTTACTTCGGGGCAAGAAGCATCAGCAACAGATCTGGCTACACATTTTCTCATGCTTAATAGATAAAGACAGATCTTAAATTTTTTCTTTCTTTTTTGCATTCTGAAGTAATAACCAACACTCAATTTGGCCAAGATTTGCATTTCCCTGTGAGTTATTTTTTTTAAAAAACAAAGCATTGAGTAATCTCATTGCGGGAGAGCAGATAGTCTTGCCCTCTCCTGCCACCTTTGAATTTCTCCGCATGAGAAGTGGTTTCAGCAGTGGAGTTTCACTTATTACAGATTTGAAATTTCAAATACAAACTAAGATTTTAATTTGAACAAGAAACCACATTATTTTATGATTGTATAGACTTCAATATTTGCCTATAAGGGCATTTTCTCTAGACTCTAATTGTCCTATGCTTTACTCCCGACTATCAATAAATTGCTCCTCCCTTACCTTAATATTCAGAGTGCACTCTTTATCTGGAGGAGTTCCTCACCGTCTCCTTCCCAAGTCCTCAGGTCCCTGTTCAGGCACCAATTGCCAGGGCCAGCCTGACAGGTGAACCAGGCTGAGGTAGGGAGGTGGGAATTAAGAAAAAAAGAAAGACAGGAAAGCAGGATCGGGAGGGCTGCAAGCCATTGACAGACTGCAGCAGCTTTATTAACTGCACAATGCCTTTTATACACAAACACTGACTGGGAGGTCAGTTCAAAAGGAACATACTCTCTGTTCCTCTTAATCTCTAAGGGAGAGATAAAGCAGGAAGCCAAATTCTCAGTATGGCAAATCTCAGTAAATAGTTACAAACTTCTGGTAAGCCATGGAAGGTAGCTCTCATTCTGCTGATAATTGGAAATTGCCATCCAAACAAGTCTGGGAACACTGTGTTGGTAGGGGACTGAATCTTATCAGTCCCTTCAGGTGCAAGGACTCTGTCAGCTTACACCCAGTCTCCAACAAGGACTCCTCTTCATATGTTAATAAGAGATTGATAGGACACAAGCCCTTGTAAGCAGAATTCCTCCTCCTCCCCCCACCACCTCAACTAACTAAAATCCTTGAGTCAGTCTCCTTTCCTGGCTCCATCAAAGCAGGTCTGACTTCCTGTTGGGCCTTTCCTGTGCCTCTCAGAGATTTCAACTAGGAGCATAATAAACATTCTATGTCTCTTGGTGCGTGTGTTTGTTGTAACCCTGGACATCTGTACGAAGCTGCTGTGGTGTCACTTACACTGGATGCTCTGAGCATCATGACAAGTCAATGACCTTTACCACCTGGAATCCTTTTTCTCTAGCTTTGGGGTCACACTCCTCTGGTTCTCACTGTCCAGCACACATGTGTCCCATTGGCTGGCAGGGACCCTGAGCTGTGTGTGGCTGAGCTGCACTGTTGAGTCAGCACAACCTCTGGTTATATTTAGGTGACTTGGGCAGAATTTTGGATCATTAATTGGTACTTAGCACAAGAGCATCTCAAAAAAACTCTCTGCCTTCTGTCCACATGATAAAGTTGTCTCTGTTTACAACAGACTTTCTAACTCAGAGACATCAGAGGTAAGCGCAGAGTCAAGAATCCAAGAAGGTTCCCTGAGGGAAACTGTGAAGTGAGGAGGAAACCACACAGGAAACCAGTCCAAACCTCCAACTGCACCTGCTGCTGGAATGGTCCTTGTGCTTATGGACCCTGAGCGCCCCCTGGTGGTCACAGTCTCTGCTGCAGGGAGGTTTGTGTCTGGACTCACACTGACTACCCCTCACTGTGTCTCTCTTGCACAGTAATACATGGCCGTGTCCTCAGACTTGAGGCCATTGATCTGCAGATAGGCTGTGCTGATAGAGGTATCCATGGAGAAGACAAATCTTTCTGAGAAGCCCTGGGCATACGTGGGTGTTCCAGTATTTGTGTTGATCCAGCCCATATACTTCATGCGCTCCCCTGAAGTCTGTCTCACCCAGCTTATAATGAAGCTGGTGAAGGTGTATCCAGAAGCCTTGCAGGAGACCTTCACCGAGGCCCCTGGCATCCCCACCTCAGCCCCAGACTGCACCAGTTGCACCTGGGAGTGGACACCTGTGGAGAGCAGATAGGAGTGGGTGGAAATTCTTGACTCTCTCTGGTCTTCTCCTCAACTCAGGGACTGGGGAGCCCCTTACCTGTTGCCATGGCTACCAGGAGAAGGGTTCTCCAGCACCAGTCCATGGTGAAGGCTGTGCTGTGAGCACTTCTGTATGGGAGGTTGTGGCTGTGGGTGATACCCTCAAGGCACAGACTTATCCATATTTAACCTTATCTACCTCCTCGCTTTTGCATATTCATGAGGCAGAGTATTTTATAGCTGAGGCCTTGACCCCACCTGAGAGAAGATGGATGACACAGGGACCAGGCTCAGTGTGAGTCTGAGGGTCCAAGTCTTAATTCTTGTGAAGAATGTGTGTCCCCTGCCAGGTTCCTGAGCTCCTTCTGAGGAACCAGCCCCCACAGGACATGCTTCTCATTGTGGGCCCACCTTTGTGTGACATGGGGCCACCTGAACCAGCTCTGGGCTTTGATACCTGAATGTCTTCTTCCTGGATCAGCCTGTCTCCAAAATGCTGCCCCAAGTGATGTAATAAATCCATCCCTGCCCTAGCCCCTTAGAATTCGGATATCCCAAAGCCATAGAAACACACCTTTGTGTTGGTTCTCATGTCACATTGAGTTTGGTAAATGTTCTGATAGAGCAAGATCTTCAAGTCACCTTAGCAGTCGTGACCAACTTTCAGTTTGGATTGTTTGTATGAAGAGAAGAAGCCCCAGGCCTCAGAGGAAATCCCTGCTCAGTTCCCTCTCACCTGCTTCTGGGGCAGCAGCCTGTGCTCCTGGTCCCTGAGTACCTCCTGCTGCCCAGCCCTGGCTCTCCAGGGAGGGTCATGTCTGGGCTCACAGGGCATTGAACTCTCAGTGTCTCTAATCCAGTAATGAAGACTGTGCCCTGATGTCAGATTGCTCCCTCAGGGACACTGTGTGGTTTTGATGTCTCTGGATAGAGTAAACTGGCCTTACAGAGCCCCAATGGCTCTGCAAGGAGACCCCAAACTAGGGCTTTATTGTGGGCAGCCAGGAGCCCTTCCCTGGAGCTGCCAGATGCAGGGACTTGGCCGACCCTCCCCTCATCCAGAAGCTCCTGGGGGTCCTGGGGCCTCTTATGTCCTTCACTTCCTCATGTTGTAGGTCCCATCTGAGTATCCCAGCCTGTCGTCAAATATCACTGCACTTCTTTTTAATAAATCACACACACACACACACACACACACACACACACACACACACACACACTGTGATGCTTTGCTTTACTATGAAATCCACATATGTCCTTCCTCCCGGTATATAGCACATGGGCAGGGACCACACGTGGATTCTGGGCCTGGGTGTGACTTTCTCTGGAAGCAGATCAAATGTACCCATGATACAAACACAGACTTTGAAGAGCAGGCACTCGTGTGTCTGTGTTGTTGCAGGTCCTGTAGACCCAGATGCAGGTTAGAACAGGTCAGGCTTGCTCAGGGAGAGTCAGAGGTGGGGCAAGGTCACCCCTTTGACTGCAGGGTACATTTCTGGGAGTCCCTTGATGACCCCCTTCAGGAAGCAGGAAACACCTCAAAACTTGGAGGGGAGGAAGCAACAGCATTGTCAGCTGTCAAGTGAGGCTTCTCTCTCAGGTCATCTTGTGGGTGGGGCCACAATGGGCAGGTAAGTACCTGCTGCTGGTCCCAGAGACTCATTGTGGGACCTGCCCTCCCAGTGTCCACCTGAGACCCTGGCAGGAAAGGGATCAGGAGGCTGATTTTCTGGGAAGGGGCCTGTGAGCTCATGATGGGCTAAGACTACAGATGGAGGGAGGATCAAAGTGCAGAGCAGTTGTATCTTGAACTAAATCACTTAACTGTTATTTTCCTAATAATGAGATATCAGAAGAAAGGGCAATTGAACGCCCTGAAGAGACCTGATCATGTGTTTTAACAATAAAGGCCTAGGTGAAACTGCAATTATTCCCTGAGTTCACACCATACAGCTCATGGAGCAATTCAGAATCCACACCTTTGAGAACTGCTCCAGTGCAGAACTACTAACTCACAATGCTCAGAATCCTCTAGAAGCTGCAATTCTGGAAGCAGAAGCTGACCCCTGACCTTCTGTACAAGGAGAGGATCAGACAGTGGAAACTTCAGTCAATGTGAGAACCAGACCCCACTCTCACTCCTGCTTTGTGCCTATTGACTTGCTCATCATCGCTGATTGCCGTTCACTTCAAATGCATGAGTCCCTCCCTTTCCCTTGTTATTGCAATTGTTAGGAGGACACAGGAGTCTCACCTCAGATTTGGTGCTGATGTCTGTCATTTTTCAAGCCTTGCCTTCCCTCTTCCACTTCTTCCCACATCTGGACATGCGGGTGAGAAATCCTGGTCATCTCTCCTCTGCCCCTAGAGAGGGTCTACCCGTTCCAGCCCCTGTCCTCCCTCCTTGACATAGATCACCCTGAGCCAGTCCCTCTCCCAGCACCCTGAGGTCATTGCACCTGCTGGGGAGGCTTCCTTGCCTCCTGAGACTGAGTTTACGTCAGAGCTGAAAGTCATCGCATCCCCTGGTGTGTGGGCATCCTCAGACTCATCCTCTGAAGCTGCTGTGGGCAGGACCCTGCTGTCTTTGCATAGGGCCCACAGCCATTGTCTTTGTGCCTTTCTTCTCCATCAGGACTGACCAGCTCTATTCTTCTGAGCTGTTTTTGTCCTGATCATGAATCTGGAGAAGGTCCAGGAGCCAATGGCAGATGAAGATGTCAGGACCCAGCCTCCAACAGGATCTAGGCTGAGCCTCCCTGTGAGCCTGCTACTGGACTGCCTGTGCTGATTTCTGGGTCCTAATTGCCCACTGGTGTCCTGAGCGCCCCTTGCTGCCTAAGCCTGCTTTCTCCCTCAGGGAAGTTTGTGTCTGGGCTCACACTGACTTTCCCTCACTGTGTCTCCTGCACAGTAATACATGGCCATGTCCTTGGCTCTCAGGTTGCTCATTTGCAGGTAGGCAGTGCTTTTGGAATCATCTCTGGAGATAGTGACTCTGCCTTTCACAGATGCAGCATATTGCATGGTGTGACCGTTGGCTTTGTTTCTAATGAAACCTGCTCACTCCCATCTCTTTCCTGGCGATCTAGCTTATTTAATAGTCACTGAACATGAATTCAGATCCTTTGCAAGAGCGTCTTAAAGAGGATCTGAATTCATGTTCAGTGACTATTAAATAAGCCTAGGGGATCTAGGTTGTACCATGCCTCCCCCAGACTCTACCAGTTGTACCTCACACTGGACACCTGTTAACACAGAGATGACCTGGCCAGGAAACTATCACACATCCTGTTTCTTTCACTCATGCCCACTCACATACTCAGACTCAGTGTATCTTGTTCTCCATAAATTACCTCTTAAAAGAACCACAAGTAAAACCCAGTTGAGCCCAAACCCCATGGTGAGAAGTCTGTGTTCAGTCCTGATCAGGGAATGGGAACACCTGGGGACCCTGGGGTTGGGCTCCTGTCCCAGAGATTCAAGGTCAAGGCTGGGCTGGCTTTTATGGGCAGAGAGGTCCCTATTTGCATGCCCTTCTGCTATATAGGGAGCTCTGGGTTGGACTCTGACATAAATTATACGGTTCCAGAGTGTGACATGTCCAAAGATCTTGTCTATTTTTAATTTATCCCCACTTCTTGGCCTGTGAATTCCCCAGTGTACCCAAGTGCAAAGACCCAAGAGAAAATTGTCATAAAAAGAAAGAGAGGACATCTAAAATGAAAGATGCCTTTGACATTCACCAGTAATGACAACCAAGGGAAATCAACCCTCACAACCAGAGAAAGAAGTAAAAGTGCAGGAGGTTCATGTTCAGGAGACAGAAAATTTCATCTGATACTCTTTCCCCTACAAAGTGATCAGAGGATAAACTAAGACCCAAGTGTGAGCCTAGAGCCATTGGACCAAGTGTTGGGGAAGAGAGGAACATCTGCATGCATCCCTGGGAACCAGAAGCATGAACTATAGAGACACAGACAGAGCTCCCGGTTCCTATTATTTCAGGGGAGTTTGGTGCTAAACATGTAGCAGCTGCACTGCCTCCTTTGTGGACTAGACTCTGTCTAGACTCTGTTGTAGATCTAGTTTCATACATTGGGATATAGAAGAATCTCCATCGTGACCAAGTGAAATTAGGGTTAGTGTGGGTAATGATTTAGGAAAAAATTAAGTTTAGATCAGGAAAACGTTGTTATTGAAAAACTTGATGTCTCCATGTGACTCTTGGGCCGCTGTCACCATGTTGTGGCTCAGCTTCAGGTATCCTGTCTATGACCTGTCCTGGGGGTATCCACAGATGGATGGATGTGTGAAAAGGTTGCTAGTGGATGAAGGGGGCCAGGTAGGTTTTTACCGGGGGAGCTCTGCACTTGATGCTGTGGGAAGATCTAGGGAGAGTCAGCAGGCCTCTGGCCATGGAGCTCAGGGTTTGACAGATCTAGGGAGAATGTGGACAGTGGAAGGTAGCTAGGAGATTTTTTTCTCCTTTGGAATATTTTGGGAATATTTTGAGAGGGATAGGTGCTAGTTCTTCTTTGCATTTCTGTTGAAATTCACCTGTGAAGTCATCTGGTCCAGGAATTTTGTTTCCTGAGAGTTTTTTTTTTTTTAATTTATTCCTTATTTGACTTCTTCACTAGGTTAATTTGGTCTATTTAGATTTTCTGATTCTTCCTCATACAGTTTTGGAAGAATATAGGTTTCTAGGATATTATCCATTTTGCCCAGGTTGTCCAATATGTAGGTATATGGTTGTGCATGGTAGTTTATTACAATCCTTTGTATTTCTTTGGTGGTAGTTTTTGCTTCTTATTTTGGGTGATTTTACAAAGAACTCCCAGAAAATGCTGAGCCTCCACTGTCCATCGAATTGGCTACAGTAACCACAGGGACTGGATCAGGTTCTGGTACCAGAAGGGAGTGTTGCTGGGAAACTACCCATAAATCTGGATGTGACTGTGGAACTGGGTGAGGGGAGGAAGCTGGACTGGTTTTGAATCACATGGCAGAAATAAGTCTGAATTTCATGGACAGAGAGTTACTGGACATATGGGTTTAAAGCCTCCTCCAGTGAAGGCCCAGAAAATGTGCAGGGGATGATAGAGACAGCTTGTATCCTCATAAGAAATATCTGAATAATTATGATTAGGTGTTTGTGAGACATAGAAACATTAAAGATCATGCAGGCAGAGATCAAGATCAATAAAGAACTTGTCATTCCAAACTGGTAGGAAGGGGATCCCTGTTTCCTACATGCACATTCTCACAGTGTCTCTGTTCTAGAAGGTAACAACTTCTCAGGTCTAGGGGATCCAGCACTTGGACACCTTTGGTATCATTAGTCACATGATCACAGCATGAATCATCAAAGTTGCATAATTCACTGGGGCCTGTATATGAAATCTCTCAACACTTATAGCAAAGAGTGGACACCCCTCTCTGGAGTATCCATGGTGATGGTGTGTCTATATGAGGTGCCTTCATTTCATTGGACCAAGATCCATGTCTCTGTACATCATCATTATCTTCATCATCAGCAGCAGCACCATCTTCATCATTACCCTCATCACCATTTGCTCATTTATAATTCTTCTCATTTTCTATAGACATGGTGGTTGTCCACACACAATGACTTTATAGGAATAGAAAGCAGACATCTTCTATTTAGATGTACTTTAGAAACTGAAACCTCAAAAGCCCAACTCTAAGTTTTCAAAACGCCTTCTAAAAAATGTTGACATTGGATAAAGTACACATTACCACTAAGACATTGGACCACTGTCCAGTTCTATCATTAACATCACCACCTCCATCACCATCACCAACACCATCACTATCATGATCATCTTCATCATCCTTATTTGCTTAATTATAATTATCCTTCTTATTTTCTGTGGACCTGGTTTATGAACACACATAATAACACTTTATCTCACATTTTGCTTATTTTGTATAGTTGTGTCTAGGCTCACACTGACTTCCCCTCATTTTTTCTCTTGCACAGTAATACATGGCCATGTCCTCAGTTGTCACAGAGCTCAGCTGCAGGGAGAACAGGTTCTTGGCTGTGTCTCTGCAGATGGAGTTCCGGCTCTTGAGGGAGGGGTTGTAGTAAGTGTCTCCATTGTAAATATGCACCCCATCCACTCCAGCTCCTTCCCCTGGGGGCTGGTGGAACCAATTCCAGCAAGTATTCAGTGGTTAAGGATTAATCAGAGACAGTGCAGGTGAAAGGGAGGGTCTGTGAGGGCTTCACCAGTCCTGGGACCAACTCATGTAGCTGCACCTGGAATAGGACACCTGGAGACAAGGAGTATCAGTCCCTGTCAGTCATGTGCAGTATCAGCCATCCCATGACCCCTGTCTGACCCTTGAGACCCTCTCAATGGGAGCCGGGCACCAGGCACACGAAAAGACCCAGCAGTCTCATCTTCTTCTAGACCATAGCTCTGCCTTCCCAGAGACCTCAGCCCTGTGTGAGGAGAGAGCTGTGAGTCTGCACAGCCCAGAAGAGGATTTATCCTGGATCTTGAACAGAAATTGGCATGTGGTGCAGCCTTCTCCTTATAAGTCGAGGGACTGAGGTTGAAGTGCCCTGGTCATTTTGGGACCTCTGTGGGGCATCTCTTCCCTTGACATGGCTCAGGATATAAGTCATGGAAAAAGGACCACCTGGGTCATGAGACTCATTGGATTCAGGTCAAAGCACAGCCTCACCTTTCTGAGCATAAGAAGAAACATGGACTAGATGAGCAGGTTGCACTTTTAACTTCTCAGGCACCTTTCATAGAGATGTAAAAGGGATTAGCTTTTGTTCAGACAATTTCTGAATCTGAACACTCTAGTGTGTCTACAATTTCCAGATTTTTATTTCATGCAAATAATTTATACCTTGTGTAATAAAGAAAAATACAGGACAGCCAGTCTTCATATCTTATATATTAATTTATGATGCTACTTTAATCTGAGAACTACCTCCCAAGAACAGGCAGCTGAGACACTCTTAATTCTTGGTGTTGGAAATTTTTTGATTTTGTCTACAGCTCCCTGTGCAAACTCTTCCTTTATGAAAGTCCATGGACTATTGCAGAGAACCCAAACTAGTCACATAAAAAATAGTAATGGTGTTAAATTTTAAAAGGCTTTTATTGATTTCTCACAGAGGAAAAGTGAGGAAGATACAGATAGAAACAAAAGTGATGAGAGAGAATCATAGATTGGCTGTCTCTTGCATGCCCCCTACTGAAATACCCTGACCAGAATCCACTGTGACTCCTGGTCCGTGGGTCAATGCTGAACTACTGAGCATGCTGGCCAGGCTAGTGATGGTTTTAAATGGAGAAAAGACAGGAAGTGAAAACAGTGATCATGTATGTCTACAACTCGGAATAATTCATATGTTGAAATGAAATGATGTAAGGAGATTGACCTGTCTTCTCAGTCTAGTGTTATCAGTGATGTCAGAGTTCAGAGGGAAGTTAGTGAAAAGACTTCCTACCATAGAATTTCTCACAGAAAATGAAGACTCAACCCTGACAGGAATCCCTCACTCCCAACATCCCTCTGCCCTTTCCTAGGGATGGTCATTGTGAACAGAAGGTGCTGGGCTCTTCCCCATAACATATAACATCCTTATTGTATAATGTATACATTCTCCAATCAGGCTACTGATTTGGACATATTTTCTTTATGTTTGTCTTTTTATTTGCTCAATGAAATTTTTGATGGTGAATGTGTTTATATAAAAGGCTGGTTTAACAATATTTTCTTTAATGGGATGTATTTTGGATGACTTTACAAAGAACTTCCAGAAAATGCTGAGTCTCCACTGTCCATTGGATTGGCTACAGCAGCCACAGGGACTGGAGCAGGTTCTGGTACCAGAGGGGAGTGCTGCTGGGAAGCTACCCATAAATCTGGAAGTGACTGTGGAACTGGGTGAAGGGAGGAAGCTGGACTTGTGTTGAATCACATGACAGAAATATGACTGATATTCATGGACAGAGAGCTACTGGACATAAGGGTTTAAAGCCTCCTCCAGTAAAGGCCCAGAAGGACATGCAGCGAATAATAGAGACAGCTTGTGTCATTATAGGAAATACATGAGTAATAATGATCAGGTGTTTGTGAGAAGTAGAACCGATAACGATCATGCAGGCAGGGATCTAGATAAATAAGGAACCTGTCACTGAAAACTGGTGGCAAGGGGATCCTTGTTTCCTACATGCACATTCTCACCGTGTCTCTGTTCTAGAAGCTAACACCTTCCCAGGTCCAGGAGATCTGCACTTGGACAACTTTGGGTCCATTATAGATCTAATCTCAACATAGATTACTGAAGCTGCATAGTTTGTTGGGGTCCCACTTATGAAATCTCTCAACACTGACAGTGAAGAGTGAACACCCCTCACTGGAGGAGCCAAGGTGATGGTGTGTCTATATGCAGAGCTTTCATTTCATTGGAACAGGGTCCTTGTCTCAGTCCATCATGGTCACCATCATCAACACCATTGTTTTACTTATAATCGCTCTTCCACTCATTTTTAAAGTCATGATTGTTATTAGCAAATTATGACTCTTTACCGCATTTTTGGTTATTAATTAAAATTATTAAGGGAAATAGGTGGCCAGATTCTATATTATTTTATGTTGGACTTCTGGTAACCGATGTTTCATCCTGCACGTCTTCATCTGCCCCACAGAGGAATGTGTAAGAAAGGCTGTGTCTCCCCTTCATTTGTCACTAAGAGATTGAAACCACACAGGCCTCTGTAAGGAGAATTTTGCCCTATTTGCATGTCCTCCTGCTATATTGGGAACTCTGGGGTTGGAGACCTACTAGGATGGCAGTGCCTCTTTGCAGGTTAGAGTGTCCTGAGGAGAATTGTGCTAAGCAAACAATTCAATAACAAAATACAGAATCATAAGGAGGTTTGGAACTTGTCCAAGTTTCCACCTCTGGGTACTGGGGAGCCCAGAATGTGGCCTGTGCCCTCCCTACTTGTTGTCCCCACAACCAGGCATCCACTTACTGAGTGCCTCTCTGGCTAGGCAGGGCTGGAAAACCTTAAGGATGTAACATAATAGAATAATTAGGGAGATAATATAAGTCAGGTTACCTGTGGTCAGTGAAATGCTCAGATTTAAGGTACATTACTCATGTATGAAGTGTACATATTTGCAGTTTAAATTCACAGTCATGCCATGGCTATATGAGTTTTCATTGATCACAGGGCCTGGTCCTTGGCAAGGTTGGTTATTACATTTCTGAGAGTTTGTTGTAAAAAGAGGACGCTCTGTGTTTGTATGGCGTTTAGATAATGGTTGGTAGTGACTGCATGTAATAAAAATATTTCAGAGAGTGGCGATGAAAACGTGGACAGTAGAGAAGTCCACAGCCTACCTCCTCAGGTGGGACAGGAGCTCAGTGAATCCTGAGCAGCCCCTGGTGTCCTGAGAGCACATTTTCCTTCAAAGCCCACAGAGGACCAGAAACTGCCCATCGCCCTCCCCTCATCCAGCCTGCCTATGGGGTCCCTTCTTTCAGCAGCACCATGGTCCCTGCTGTGTAGAGGGTGTGATTGGATTTGGACTTTTCAGATTATGGCATTCAGATGAAATTAGACTTGGGTTCCTGCTTCCTTGAGCAGTATTTGGGAGATGTTGGGATACCTGTGGGGTGGATGTGAATATGTGGATGACTGAGGAGGCTGTGGTCATCTGAATCAGGCTTGTAGCCTGTGAATGTTACATATTTGATTAATTCAGAGATCTTGAGATCTAACCATTTCCCAGGATAATCTGGGAAGTGGAGGGAGGTTAGACTCCAGGAGAACAAGAACCCCATTTGACCAGGGACCTCAGGTGACTATGGAGATGGAAGAGGATGTCCGGACAAGGGATGCAATTCTAGAAGCAGGAAAAGAGTAGGATGTGGACTCCCCTGTCTGAGACTGTTCCATCAGCTGTCATAAAATGTCAAGAGCTGGGAAGGCAATAAACCCCAAACACGTGGGTCCCACAGTCCTGGAGACGTGAAGTCCTCGATTATGGTGGCAGCATGGTGCCTTCTGGGCAGGGAGTTCTTCCTGTGTTTCTTTTAAAAATATTTTGTATTGATTTCAGAGAGGAAGGGAGAGGGAGAGGGAGATAGAAACATCAAGGATGAGAGAGAATCATCAATTAGCTGCCTCTTGCATGCGCCCCTGACCAGAATCAAACCTGGGATAGATGCTCTATCCACTGAACCACACCAGCCAGGGCTCCTCCTGGTTCTTATTTGACAACCTGGTGCTGGGTCTCCATGTGATGGGGAAAGATGGGGGTAGCAGGACACTAGGAAGCAGAGAGCCCAATTTATAGCCCAGGACTTACATCCTTGGGAACATCATGCTCAAATAATGACTATACTCTTTAATAAAAGGGAAATCGCCACCTTGTGCAGGAAAACAATGATCGCTGCTAATCACGACCTGTGAGTGAATTTCCCATCCCCTCCTTAAGAAACTTCACAATTGGATAAAAACATGTAAAATATTGGTTCTCTCCTGTCGGACATCCTCAGAGGACCACTGTGTCTTCAGGGGAGAGCTGGTCAGCACGTGCAGATGAAGCAACTTTCAGAGGCCAGGATAGAACCACAGGGAAGGGCTCCAGGGAACATGCCTGGGGCTCCCACTGGGCCAGAAGTCCTTTCCACCGTCACCAGCTGGAGGAGGAAAAGGAAAAGCTCTTCCAGGAAGCCTCAGGTAGACACTGGGAGACGCTTCACTCACTAGGCCCCAAAGAGCTTTGAAGCAGCAATCAGCAGGAGCTCACGGTTGGAAAACTTCTTAGCTGCAAACCAGAAGAAGACACATATAGTTACAGAATTAAATCCTTTCAGCATCTATGAGGAAAAAATTAACAAAGTCCAGCTCACGCGCTAGAGGCCTAGGGAGAAGCGGCCCCCTTAACAAGGAGAACAGTGACCCCTGGGAAGTGACGCAGGTGCACCTGGCGACGGGGTTGTAGGGACTTTAACTGCTGAAACTACACAGCATGTGTGCAGGTAGCTAGAGGGAAGTCTGAGGTGTGCAGGGGAGTCATGGCTCTGCTTCCTTCTCTATTTCCACCTTAGCATTCAGACCTGCCTCCCACCTCCCCCACCTCCACCCCAATTGAATGCATGTCCAGCCCCACCCACTGCCACGCCCTGTCATTGTTACCTCAGCTGACCCAACCAACATGGGTTTTCTGTCACTATCCCCTTGGCAGGAAGTGGCCACAGCAGATGATGGGGACCCGGGCTTCACTGAGGACCCTCCCTCTCTCATTCCCATTGACAGTTCTCCCCCACCAAGGGCATGAGGCTGGCAGAGGGCCCAGTCACCCTGAGGACACCCCTTTTACTGCTTGGGCTCTGGGTGGTGCTGGCTCCCTTCCAGTGTTCTCAAGGTCGTCCCTTCTGGCACTACATCTCCTCGGAGGTGGTGATTCCCAGGAAGGAGCTGCACCATGGCAAAGGCATGCAGGCATCAGGCTGGCTCTCCTACAGCCTGAGATTGGGGGCCAGAGACACGTCCTCCACATGAGGCGCAAGAGACTGTTTTGGCCTGGACAGCTGGTGATGATGACTCAGGATGACTAGGGGGCCTTTCAGGTGGACCACCCCTTTTTCCCTCTCGACCATTACTACCTGGACTACCTGGAGGACGTCCGCCTCTCCATGGTCACTGTGGACATGTGCTATGGGGGCCTGGAAGGCATCATGAAGGTGGACGACCTTGCCTATGAAATCAAACCCCTCAAGGATCCCCAGACATTTGAGCATATTTCTTAGATCATAGCCAACACCAACACCACAGAACCCACGTCCAGGCTGGAACACAGGACAGAGAGGCACCCCCTGTTCTCCAAAGTGAACGCCAGGGCAGCCTCCAGGGCAGCAGTAAGCTCTAAGCATCCCACAGAGGAAACATGAAAGCCTGTCTCCTGAGTTTCAATCCCATTTATAACCCTGTACACAGATATGTCAGAAAATATTCAATTCCTAATATATCAAGGTAGTTTAATGGACTCCATGTGCTGAGGTCATGACATAAGGTACTACATCAGCATCATGGTCATTTATTACATGAAAGATGGACAACATAGGCTATGGACAACTTTTTCGTGTCAGTGGGTCCATTTGCTCAGAATTATCCGAACAACATTTTCACTTCTTTTCAGCCCTATTCAGGCATAATGGTGCTTAAAGATGCACCCCATGAACGTA
This sequence comes from Eptesicus fuscus, assembly GCF_027574615.1. Classification (NCBI taxonomy): domain Eukaryota; kingdom Metazoa; phylum Chordata; class Mammalia; order Chiroptera; family Vespertilionidae; genus Eptesicus; species Eptesicus fuscus. The sequence continues at coordinate 17,027,473 of NC_072496.1, forward strand.
ATTTTAATTCATTTGTAAACAGTTTGTGCTCATCCAACAGTCTGGTCTATGTAGGTCACCTGTAGAGACATTATTTATTGTTGTTGGTTATAACCACTCAGCAAGTTGCGAGGACTAGTATTTGGATGAAAAGTCTTGTGTTTGTCAGCGAAAGACCATCTGTGTCATGAACAGGTACCCTGTGTTGACAGATGCCTTTAGCGACTGCTCCATGGTACACCTAGAAGACTCCTATAGTGCTAACCATGCAGAATGCCTCTACTTAACTGGATTTGCCTTTCCAAACTGAAGCCTGACAGTTACTTGATGAGGAAACTCTGTGGTGGAAGGCAAAGAGCAATGTGAGTGTGGATGCTTCAAGGAGTGTTACAGTAACTCCTGCTGTAAAACCGACTGCCACTTCACGCCTGGAAACATTGGTAACAGAGAAATATGCTGCACAAACTGCACCTACGTGCCCACGGGAACACTCTGCAGACCCATCCTGAATATCTGTGACCTTTCGGAGTACTGAGTCAGGAAGTACATGAGGTGTCCCAGAAATTTTTATCTGCAATATGGAACCCCATGCACCGAGGATGGCTATGGCTGTCATGGAAATTGTATGGACCACTGTATTCACTGCAAGAAGATCTTTGGTAAAGGCGCCCTGTACGCTCCAGAGATCTGCTACCACATCAATAGAAAGGCAGACCAATTCAGAAACTGTAACTCAGAGACCTGAGAGATAAGCTCAGAATCAGGAATCCATAAACTTCCCTGAGGGAAACTGTGACATGAAGAGGAAACCACACAGGAAACCAGCCTAAACCTCCAACTGCACCTGCTGCTGGGATGGTCCATGTCTCTCCTTCAGGGAGGTTTGTGTCTGGGCTCACACTGACTTCCCTTCACTGTGTGTCTTGCACAGTAATACAGGGCCATGTTCTCAGCTCTCAGACTACTAATTTGCAGAAACAGCGAGTTCTTGGCATTGTCTCTGGAGATGGTGAATCAGCCCTTCACAAAGTCTGTGTAGTATGTGCTACCACCAGTATTATAAATGTGTGAGACCCACTCCAGCCCCTTCACGGGGGCCTGGTGGACCCAGTTCATGTAGTAGCCACTGAAGGTGAATCCAGAGGCTGCGCAGGAAAGTCTCAGAGAGCGCCCAGGTTGCACTAAACCACCCCCAGACTCCACCAGCTGCACCTCACACTGGACACCTGCAAACAAAGATGCCCTACTTAGGAATCTCACATGTCCACTGTTTCTCTCACTCACGTTCACACACATACTCAGTGTCTCTTGTTCTCCATAAATTACTTCTTAAAACAGCCACAAGGAAAACACAACTGAGCTCAAAGCCCATGGTGGGTAGTCTGTGTTCAGTCCTGATCAGGGAATGGGAACCTGGGAATCCCGGGGCTAGACTGGTTTTTATGAGCAGAGGGGGCCCTATATGCATATCCTCCTGCTATATAGGCAGATCTTGGTTTGGCCTCTGACATAAAGTGCATCATCCATTAGTATGACATGTCCACAGGTGCATGTATGTTAAATAATTCTCCACATCTGGGCCTGTGCACTTCCCACGGAACCCAAATGCTCCAGGAGACCTGAACAAATACCCAGGAGAGAAAATTGTCATAAAAAGAAAGAGAGAAGGTTTAAAATGAGAGATGCCTTTGACAGTCACCAGTAATGACATCCAAGAGAAATCAACCCTCACAACCTGAGAAATAAGGAAAAGTGCAGGAGGTTCATGTTCAGGAGACAGAAAGTTCCATCTGACACAAGTGATCAGAGGATAAACTAAAACCAGAGTGTGAGCCTAGAGCCAGTGGACCTAGTGTTGGGGGGGAGAGGAGCAGCTACGTGGGTCCCTGGGAAGCATAAGAATGAAACATAGAAACACAGACAGAACTCCCAGGACCTGCTTCATCAGGGGAGTTTGGTGCTGGACATGTAGAGACTGCATGGCCATCTTGTGGTGTTTATTCTCTAGACTCTATTGTAGATCCAGTTTCATACACTGGGATATAGAAAAAATAATAATCATGATCAGATGTGTTTATGGGAAGATGGGGGTAATTATTTAGGATTAACTAAGTTTAGGTCAGGAAAATGTTGTTATTGGAAACCTCGATGTCTGCATGTGTCCCTTGGGACCGCTGTCACCATGCCCTGGCTCAGAAACCTCCATGCGTTTCACATCTGGGTGCTGTGTGGGTGCCTATTCAAGTCTCTGGCTCTCCAGGTGGGGCCTGGTCTTGATCTAGACTTCACACCTCTCAAGGAAACCTCTGCAGCTGAGCTATCCCTCCATCATCTTGGCCTGAAAACCAGGGGAGGGGGGCCAGCACCTTTCCAGTGTCCCCCTTCCTTCCAGTCTCGAGGTGGCTTCTCCTGGCTCCTAGGTTAAATGTCTCCTCTTCAGATAGTCTTTAGTTGGTAATCAGGGTGGTTGATCCCCAATTCAGTTGTAATTTCCAGTTGGTTGTGGGAGGAGTTGAGAATAAGTCCACCTACATCCAAGCCACCTGGAACTCTCACCCTCTGCATTTCTCTCCCAGCAAACATGAAACTTCACCTGTTCTGCATGTGAGAGTGTTCCTACTAATATACTAAAACTGTTAAAACACAGAGCCATCAGTGGTAGTCACAGAGGCTTAGGTCTAGAGAGACTCTTGGATAGACTGTTGTATGGAGTGGAAATCCAGAACCCTCACAGGAAACAGCCATTAACACCACCTCCAACTGCTCCTGGGGCTGTATCACAAACTCTGTGTGTCCTTATTGCCCCCTGTTGGTCTCAGCCTCTCCTGCAGAGAAGTTTGTGTCTGGGCCCACACTGACTTCCCTTCACTGTGCCTCCTGTGCACAGTAATACATGGCCGTTTCCTCAGTTCTCAGGCTGCTCATTTGCAGGTAGGCAGTGCTTTTGGAATCGTCTCTTGAGATAGTGAATCTGTCTTTCACAGGTGCAGCATATTCCGTGGTGTGACCCTTGGCTTTGTTTCTTATGAAACCTATCCACTCCCATCCCTTTCCTGGGGTCTGCCGGATCCAGCTTATATAATAGTCACTGAATTTGAATCCTGAGCCTTTGCAGGAGAGTCTCAGAGAACCCCCAGGCTGCACCAGGTCTCCCCCAGACTCCACCAGCTGCACCTCACACTGGACACCTGCAGACAGGAGAGTTGTCATTAGGAGCAGGCACACACACAATCACACACACTCACAGGGCACAGCGTCTCTATAACCTTACCATGTAAAAGCATCAAAGCGAGAGCCCAGATGAAACCACACTTCATAGTGCTTTCTCTGGGTTGACTTCTGGAGCGAATGGAGACTGCTGGTCCCAGGCGTGGGGCTGCTCTCCCAGAGGTGCAGGGACAGGGGCTGGGCTGGTCTTATCAGCACAAGGAGCTCCCCATTTGCATAGGCTCCTCCTCTTAGGGACAGAGGAGTGGAGTCACTGGGGGACAGTCCCCCTGTCCTCAGAGGGACAAGCACCTTCTGTGAGCATGGATATATTTATGAGGGGTGGCTCGTCTGTGTGCTGCAGTGTGGCTGTTGTTGTTATTAATACCATCATCATCAGTTAGCAGCACAGGAAGGTGATACATTCATGATTCTTGTTGGTAATTGTGTGACCGTGACTACAGCTTCCTGTGCAAACTCTTCCTTTATGTAAGCCCATGACCTATGGCAGAGTCCCCAAACTAGTTCCATCAGAAATAGTCACGGCTTTGAGTGGAGAAAAGACAAGAAATAAAAACAGTGATCATGCAGGTGTACAACTCAGAATCATTCATATGTTGAAATGATGATGGAAGGAGATTGACCTGTGTTCTCAGTCTAGTGTTATCATTGATGTTGGGGTTCAGAGTGAGGGAAATTGGAGAATTCCTAGCATACATTTTCTCACAGGAAATGGAACTTCAACCCTGGTAGGAATCTCTTATTCCCAGCCTCCCTCTGCCCTGGGGATGGTCACTGTGGTCATAGAGTCCTGGGCTCTCCCCATAACATACAACAGCCTTAATGTGTAATGCACATGTTCTCTCTTTAGGCACATGATTTAGAAATATATTATCTTGCTAAGCCTGTCATTTAATTCCCTTGAGGGAATATTTGGTGGGACAAACGTTTTCATTTGAAAAATATGTATTTTTATTGTTGATGGTATTACTGATATTTCCTTTATTGCCCCCCCCCCAAGCCTTAGGTGTCCTCTAAGATTTTTATGGTTTCATGCCTTACATTTAAGTATTTTATCCATCTTTAGTTTATTCTGTGTATGATGTAAGTTGGTGTCCTCTTTTGCATGTGTCTGCCCAGTTTTCCCAGTACCTTTTGTTGAAGAAACTGTCTTACTCCATTGTATGTTCTTGCATCCTTTGTCAAATATTAATTGACCATAACGTTGTGTGTCAATTTCTGGGGCTTCTGTTCTAGTCAATTGGTCTATATACCTGATCTTTTGCCAGTACCAAGCTGGTTATAATGGTTTTGTGGTATAGTTTCAAATATAGTATTGTGATCCCTCCTCCTTCATCCTTTCTTTTCAAGATCGCTGCAGCTATTCAGGATCTTTAATGGTTCCATATAAATATTTGGAGTATTTGTTCTGTGAAGTATGCCATTGGTATTTTAATAGGGATTTCGTTTTATCTGTAGATAGCTTTGGGTAGCATAGACATTTAATGATGTTAATTCTTCCAATCCATGAATATGGTGTACATTTCCATTTGTTTGTATCTTCCTCTGTTTCTTTTTTCAATGTCCTATAGTTTTCCAAGTACAGGTCTTTTACCTCCTGGGTTAAATATACTTCCAGATATCTTATTTTTTTACTACAATGGTAAATGGGATTTATTTTTTAGTTTCTCTTTCTGAGAGTTCATTGTTGGTGTATAAAAATGCCATTGAATTCTGGATGTTGATTTTGTATACTGCTAACTTGATGAATTCATTTATTAAGCCTAGTAGTTTCCTGGTGGAGTCTTTAGGGTTTTCTATGGACAATAACATGCCATATACGAATAATGACAGTTTAACTTCCTCCTTTCCAATTTGGATTCCTTTTATATCTTCTTCTTGTCTGACCACTGTGGCTAGGACTTCCAGTATTATGTTGAATAAGAGTGGTGAAAGTGGACATCCTTGTCTTGCTCCTGTTCTTAAGGGAAACACTTTTAGTTTTTGAACAAATGTTTTTACTTTTATTACAGATCAATTCATCTGAATTTTTGATGTTCTTTTTTGGGGGGTGATGTTACAAAGAACTCCCCAGAAAATGCTGTGCCTCCATTGTTCATGGGGCTTGGCCACAGGAGCTACCGGGACTGCACTAGGTTCTGGAGTCAGAGGGGAGCGCTGCTGGAAAACTACCCATAAATCTGGATGTGAATGTGGAGATGTTTGAGGGGAGGAAGCTGGGGTTGTGTTAAGTCACATGACAGAGATATGCCTAATTTTCATGGACAGAGAGTTACTAGACATAGGGTTGAAAGCCTCCTTCAGTGAAAGCCCAGAAGGAAGTATAGGGCATGATAGAGACAGTTTATATCATCATAGAATATACCTGAATAATGATGAGCAGGAGTTTGTTAGACATAAAATCATTAAAGATAATGCAGGCAGGGATCAAGAGAAATAAGGAACATGTCATTGAACACTGGTGGGAAGGGGATCCTCTTTTCTACATGCACATTCTACAGTGTCTCTGTTCTTGAAGGTAACACTTTCCCAGGTCCAGGGGATCTGCATTTTTACAACTTTGGGGTCATTACTGATCTGGTCTCAGCCTGAATCACCAAGCTTCATAATTCATTGTAGTGCCATTTATGAAATCTGTCAACACTTACAGGGAAGGGAGGACACCCCTCATTGGAGATGCCATGGTGATGATGTGTCTGTATGAGGAGCCATCATTTCATTAGATCAAATCCCTATCTCAATCAGTAGTCATCATCTTTTATTATGTGTGTATGATTATTTTTTTCACAAAATCTGTATTGTGTGAAGTTTACATAAGTCCCTCCTGTCCCCCATTGAGCATCATCTTAATCATCATCATCATCATCATCATCACCATTTGTTTACTTATAATCATTCTTCTCATTTTCTATAGACATGTGGTTGTCCACACACAATGACTTTTTATAGGAAAAGAAAGCAGTCATCTCCTCTTTGAATTTCATTGGGAAATTGAAACCTCAAAGGCCCAACTGTAAGTTGACCCAAGGACTTCTAATAACTGGTGACCTTGGATGACATTAGACCATGATGTTTTTCCAATTCTATAATCACCATCACCACCTCCATCACCATCATCACGACCACCACCATCATCATCATCATCATTCTTATTTGATTACTTATAATTATGGTATTCTTCCCATTTTCTGTAGATTTGGTTTTCAAACACACTAATGACACTTTATCTCAATTTTTGCACATTTTGTATAGTTGTTAAGTAAAAAGGAAGCCATACTCTATTTTATTTTTGTTTGACTGATGACAACTGATGGCTTATTCTTGCCTCTTCTTCATCTGGAACTCTGGAGAAATCTGATAAGAAACCATGGTTTTTCTTTAGATGCCATTGGGAGATTGAAACCACAAAAGACCCTGGAAGCAGAATCGCCCACTTCACCTCACAAAATAAAATCCGTGAGCCAATAGCCTTTCCTGGCTCTATGAAAGCAGGTCTGCATTATGAAGGGCCTTTCTTGTGCTTCCCAGAGATTTCAAGTATGTACATAATACACATTCCCTGTCCCTGGTTTGTGTGTTTGTCATCAGCCGGGTCATCTGTACCAAGCTGCTATGGGAACCTCTGCCTCTGCCTGGTGCCACCTACTCTCAGTGTTATAAGTATGATGAAAAGTCAATGACCTTCACCACCTGGGGTCCTTCTTTCACTTTGGGGTCACAAGACTCTGGTGTCCACTGGCAGCACATATGTGTCCTGCTGCTGACTGACTGGGCACTGAACTGTGTGGAGCTGAGCTGCACTGTTGAGTCTGCAGAGACTCTTGGTGGGTTTAGCTGACTTGGGCAGAAGATTTGATCATTATTTGGTACTTGGCACAAGAGTGTCTGAAAGTGACTCTCTGCCATTTGTCCATGTGAGAAAGTTGTCTCTGTTTACAACAGACTTTCTAACTCAGAGACTTAAGAGGTAAGAACAGAATCAGGAATCCAGAGGTTCTCTGAGGGAAACTGTGACATGAAGAGGAAACCACACAGGAAACCAGCCCAAACCTCCAACTGCACCTGCTGCTGGGATGGTCCTTGTGTTCAGGGACTCTGGGTGCCCCCTGGTGGTCACAGCATCTCCTTCAGGGAGGTTTGTGTCTGAGCTCACACTGACTTCCCCTCACTGTGTGTCTTGCACAGTAATACACAGCCGTGTCCTCGGTTCTCAGACTGTTCATTTGTAGATACAGTGTGTTCTTGGCGTTGTCTCTGGAGATGGTGAATCGGCCTTTTACAGAGTTTGCATAGTTTGTGGTACCACCATCAGTATTAATTATACCCACCCACTCAAGCCCTTTCCCTGGAGCCTGGCAGACCCAGCTCATCCAGTAGCTACTGAAGGTGAATCCAGAGGCTGCACAGGAGAGTCTCAGAGACCCACCAGGCTGTGCCAAGCCTCCCCCAGACTCCACCAGCTGCACCTCACACTGGACACCTGCAAACACAAAGATGTTCTGGTCATGAAACTCTCACACATCCACTGTTTCTCTCACTCACGTTCACTCACATACACAGTGTAACTTGTTCTACATAAATTACCTCTTAAAAAAGAAACAATGAAAATCCATTGAAGCCCAAAGCTCATGGTGAGTGGTCTGTGCTCAGTCCTGATCATGGAATGGGAACACCTGGGGATCCCAGGCTGGGCTCCTGTCCAAGAGCTGCAGGGTCAAGGCTGGGCTCATTTTTATGAGCAGAGGGGGGCCCTAATTTCATGTCCTCTTGCTATATAGGGCGCTCTGGGTCGGACACTAATATAAAGGACATGATCCCTGTGTAACATGTCCATTTGTGCCCATTCACTGGTGCATGTCTGTTAAGAATTACTCCCCACATCTGGACCTGTGCCTCCCCCAGTTGTCCCAACTGCTGCAGGAGACCTGTACTAAGTCCCAGGAGAGAAAATTTTCATAAAAAAAGAGGAGGTTTAAAATTAGAGATGCCTTTGACTTTCACCAGTAATGACAATCAAGATAAATCAACCCTCACAACCAGAGAAAGAAGTAAAAGTGCAAGAGGGTCATGATCAGGAGACAGGAAGTTCTATCTGACACTATTTCCCCAACAAAGTGATCAGAGGATAAACTAAGACCAAAGTGTGAGCCTACAGCCAGTGGATCAAGTGTTGGGGGAGAGAAGAACATCTGTGTGTGTCCCTGGGAACCAGAAGCATGAACTATAGAGACACAGACAGAGCTCCCGGGTCCTATTCCTTCAGAGAATTTGGTGCTGGACTTGTAGCAGCTGCATGGCCTCCTTTGTGGTGTTTATTCTCTAGTCTCTGTTGTAGATCGTTTCATACATTGGGATATAGAAGAATCTCCATCATGACCAGCTGTGTTTAGGGGAAGATGTGGGTAATGATTTAGGAATAACTACGTTTAGATCAGGAAAATGTTATTGGAAACCTTGAAGTCTGCATATGACACTTGGGACCCCTGACACCATGTCCTGGCTCAGCTTCAGGTCTCCTGTCTGTTACCTGTCCTGGGGTGTGCACAGGTGGATTGACCTGTGAGAGGGGTGCTGGTGGATTAAGGGAGGCAGGTAGGTTTATACAGGGTCTGCTCTGCCATTGACACTGTGGGAGGAGCTGAGGAGAGTCAGAAGGGCTCTGGCCATGGAGCTCAGGGTCTGGGACAGATCTAGGGAAGATGTGGACAGTGGAAGGCAGAGAGTGATCTTGGGGCAGTTTTCCTGGGGACACTGGAGTGACAGCTGGGTGTGTGTGTGGACCAGGACTCTGACCAGCTGATTCTCATGATCCATGTGGATTCCCCATGTGGAAGCTCAGAAAGTGTAAGCATTCGTTGATCTAGTTCAAATCTTCATTTCCCATGTGATCCCCTGTCCCTGACTTATACGGTGAATGAGGTAAAGAGAAGAAATGACTGAAGAGGGGCTCCAGGATTACCAGGGCAGCCTAACATCAGGCCCTACATTTATAGGAAAGTTGATGCTGAGTCTGGATCTCAGTGTTGAGTTATAGGCTGTACCTCCACCAGCCAATATAACCCCGACCCACTCAAGCCCCTTTCCTGGTGGGTGCAATGAACACCAATGTTCATTAAGGAGAATCCAGAGACAGTGCAGGTGAGGGAGAGAGTCTGCAAGGGCTTCACCAGTCCTGGGCCCGACTCTAGCAGTTGCACTTGGGGCAGGACACCTGGGGACAAGGAGCATCAGTCCCTGTCAGTTACAAGCAGTCACAGCCATCCCAAGACCCCTGCCTGACCCCTGAGACCCTCACCTTGGGGAGCTGTCAGCAGGCACAGGAGAAGACCCAGCAGCTTCATCTTCTTCTAGACCACAGCTCTGCCTTCCCAGAGACCTCAGTCCTTTGTGAGGAGAGAGCTGTGAGCCTGCACAGCCCAGGAGAGGATTTACCCTGGAGCTTGAACAGAGATTTGCATGTGAGACAGCCTTTCCTATAAATGTAGGGCTTGATGTTAGGCTGCCCTGGTAATCCTGGAGCCCCTCTTCAGTCATTTCTTCTCTTTACCTCACTCACCGTATAAGTCAGGGACAGGGGATCACATGGGAAATGAAGATTTGAATTAGATCAACGAATGCTTACACTTTCTGAGCATAAGAAGTAATGGTGGACTCGATGAGTAAATTACACTTTTAATTTTCTTGCATCTTTCTAACAGGTATAATGGGGATTAGCATTTGATCAGACCTTTTCTGAATAACAAAATGTTTTTTTATACACAGTTTCCATTTTTTTTTTACATTGAATTTTATAGAAATAATTAGAGGCCTGGTTCACGGAATTCATGCATAGGGGGATGGTGTTCCTCAGCCCAGCCTGTACCCTCTCCAATCTGGGACCAGCTGGATCAGGCCTTAACAGGCAGTTGGACATCCCTCTCACAATCCAGGACTGCTGGCTCCCAACTGCTCGCCTGCCTGCCTTCCTGATTTCCCCTAACTGCTTCTGCCTGCCAGCCAAATCACCCCTAACCACTCCCCTGACAGCCTGATTGATGCCTAACTGCTCTCCTGCCAGCCTGTTTGCCCCTAACTGCCCTCCCCTGCAGGCCTGGTCACCCCAAATGCCTTCCCCTGCAGGCCTGCACCCCCCCAACTGCCCTTCCCTGCAGGCCTAGTCACCCCCAATTTCCCTCCTCTGCTGGACTGGTCACCCCTAACTGCCCTCCCCTACAGGCTTGATTGCCCCCAACTGCCCTTCCTTGAAGGCCTGGTCCCTCCCTACTGCCCTCCCCTGCTGGCCTGGTCACCCACAACTGGCCTCCCTTGCAGGCCTGGTCCCTCCCAACTGCCATCCCCTGCTGGCCATCTTGTGGTGACCATCTTGTGTCCACATGGGGGCAGGATCTTTGACCACATGCGGGCAGCCATCTTGTGTGTTGGAGTAATAGTCAATTTGCATATTACTATTTTATTAGGTAGGATAGAGGCCTGGTACATGAGTGGGGGCCAGCTGGTTTGCCCTGAAGGATGCCCCACATCAGGGTCTGGTACATGGGTGGGGGCCAGCTGGTTTGCCCTGAAGGGTGTCCCAGATCAGGGTGGGGGTTCCTTTGGGGCATGGGGTGGCCTGGGCGCAAGGGGCCTGTGGTGGTTTGCAGGCCGGCCCCCCCCCCCCACCCCCCATGACCCAAGTGGAGGCCCTGGTATCTGGGATTTATTTATCTTCTACAATTGAAACTTTGTAGCCTGGGAGGAGGGAAAAAAGATGGCGACCGGCAGGAAGGTAGGGAGAGAGAGAGTGTGAGTGAGGAACCCATAGAGGAGAGTATAGACGTGTGTGGTGTGTGTGTGTATGAGCTAGGGTCAGTTAGATTCTGCATGTCTTCCAAGGGGCTGCCTAACCAGGCAGTCCTAGATGGCGGAGCCCAGCGCACAAAGCGGACACTTCTCAGCGGCTGGTGCGGACACGGAGACCATGCCATCTTGAGAAACAGAGCTACCTGAGACTCGGATCCTGGCTTCTGACACAAACCAGGACCCTGCAGCCACTGGGGACAGAGAACTGCTATCACAGCTTCAGACCAACAAACAATAAGAATCCAGACTTCCCGGCAGATTTCCGTGAGTCAAAGAGCCTATCCCCCTCCCCGCAGGCACGCAGATAGCGCCATAGTAACTGATAGACCCGCCCCTCGCCCAAGCTGCAGAGCTTTGCACAGGGACTCGCTCCCCCTTAGGGAATTTGGCGCGCGCAGGACAGAAGCAGCTCCCTGTCAGGGAAATCTGTCAGTGCGCACAGAGGGCTCCCCTTCGGAGGATTTGGGGGAATTTGGCTTGCGGGTCACAGCTCCCCCTTCAGGGAATCTTAGCGCTTGCACAGAGGGGCTTCCCTTTGGGGAATTTGGCGCACAGGATGGACTCCGCCCCCCTTCTGGGACTCTGGGAGAGTGCACGGAGCCAGCTCACCTTCAGGAATTTAAGAGTGTGCGCCCTAGCCGGTTTGGCTCAGTAGAGAGAGCACACACAGGACGCAGCTCCACTTCAGAGAATTTGGCACGCCGGACACAGCTGCCTGGGATCCCTGACTCACAGCGCATTCACACTAAGAGCCAGCGACCCCAATTGTTGGTGCATGCACACACAGGGACCCTGATTCTCAACGAGAAACTGCACAAGGCAACAGAGACTCTGACACTCGAGTCTTGGTGCAGACACAGGGAAACTCTGACTCCTGGCACATGCTAAGGATCTCATTTTCGGCACATACCAACAGTGTGGTGCAGACAGGGCCCCTGATTCTAAGTGTGCACACGAGACCACACGGAACACTGGGGACACTGACCCTGGGCAAGTCTGGTTCCCAACAACCAAAGGCAGCCACACGTCCTAGTGTCAGAGCACTTCAGTGAAACTCGGGTGGAGTGACGTCCCCACAGCACACGGCCCAGGTCCACGAAAACGGAAGCTTGAGCTTTCTGGTGATAGCCAGAATGGGGAAACGAAATAACTCACAGAGGAAAGAAAATGTGGAGTCGCCAAGAAAGGAAATTAGTGAAACTGAAGCTTGCAACATGACTGGAAAAGGAGTTTAGAGTAATGGTCGTGGAATTTATACATCGGATGGATGAGAAAATAAAAAACTTATGTAAGAATCAGGAAGAAATGAAAAGTGATATAGCTACAATTAAAAACACCATGGAAAGTTTCAACAGTAGACTACAAGAAGCAGAGGACCGAATTAGTGAATTAGAAGATCAGGTACAGAAACAAGCTCAATCTGAACAGCAATTGGAGAAAAAAATTAAAAAGCAGACGGAAAGCCTAAGGGAGCTTCGGGACAACATGAAACGAAGTAACATGCGTATAATAGGGCTGCCAGAAGGACAAGAAGAGCAGCAGGGATTAGAAAATCTATTTGAAGAAATAATGACAGAAAACTTCCCGGATATGGGAAAGATAAAAGTTACGCAAGTACAGAGAGTCCCAAGCAGGATCAAGCCCAAAAGACCCACACTAAGACATGTCATAATTTCAATGGCAAATATAAATGATAAAGAGAGAATCTTAAAGGCGGCAAGAGAGAGACAGAGAGTTTTCTACAAAGGAACACCCATCAGATTGTCAAATGATTACTCAACGGAAACACAACAAGCTAGAAGAGAATGGAAGGAGGTATACAAAGTGTTGCAAAGCAAAGGACTGAATCCAAGAATACTATATCCAGCAAGACTATCAATCAAAATTGAAGGGGAAATCAGGAGCTTTGCAGACAAAAAAAGGCTCAAGGAGTTTATCACCACCAAACCAGCAATGCAAGAATTGCTAAAGGGAATACTGTAAAAAGGAGAAATAAACAGGTAAGAAGGAATACAGACACAAAAATAGATATGACTACAAACAAATATCTTTCAGCAATAACTTTAAATGTAAACGGACTAAATGCTCCAATCAAAAGATATCGAGTAGCTGAATGGATAAAAAAACATGACCCATATATATGCTGTCTAAAAGAGACCCACCTCAGAACAAGAGACTCACACAGATTGAAAGTGAAGGGATGGAAAAATATCTTTCAGGCAAATGTAAATGAAAAAAAAGCTGGGGTAGCAATACTTATATCTGACAAAATAGACCTCAAAGTAAAGGCCATAACAAGAGATAAGGAAGGCCACTTCATAATATTAAAGGGAGAAATCCAACAATAAGAAATAATTCTGGTAAACATATACGCTCCCAATATAGGAGCACCCAAATACATAAAATAACTCCTGGAGGATATCAAGGGAGACATTAATAGCAATACAATCATAGCAGGAGACTTTAATACCCCACTATCACCACTGGACAAATCCTCTAAACAAAAAATAAGCAAAGAAACAGCAATCCTAAATGACTCACTAGACCAAAAGGAATTAATTGACATCTTCAGGTCATTTCACACCAAAGCCACAGAATATACATTTTTCTCAAGTGCACATGGGTCATTTTCAAAGATAGACCATATGCTGGGTCACAGGCAAAGTCTCTTCAAATTCAAGAAGATAGAAATTATATCAAGCATCTTCTCAGATCACAGTGGCATTAACTGGAAATCAACTACAATAAATACAATCCAAAGAAATCAAACACATGGAGACTAAACAGAATGCTATTAAACAAGTACTGGGTCACCAGAGAGATCAAGGAAGAAATAAAAAACATCATTCAACAAATGACAATGAAAACACAACAATCCAAAATCTATGGGACACAGCAAAAGCAGTCTTGAGAGGGAAGTTCAAAGCTCTACAAGCCTATTGCAAAAAACAAGAAACAATGGTAATAAATTACTTAACCCTACAACTCAAAGAGCTAGAAAAAGAGCAGCAAGAAAAGCCCCGTGTAACCAGAAGGAAGGAAATAACAAAGATCAGAGCGGATAAATGACATAGAGACCAAAGAAACAATACAAAAGATCAACAAAACCAAGAGCTGGTTCTTTGAAAGGATAGACAAGATTGATGGACCTCTAGCCAGGCTCACCAAGAAGCAAAGAGAGAGGACCCAAATAAACAAAATCAGAAATGAAAGAGGTGAAATAACAACAGACCCCGCTGAGATACAAAGGATTGTTACAAAATACTATGAACAACTCTATTCCAACAAACTGGACAACCTGGAGGAAATGGACATATTCCTAGAAACATATAACCTTCCAAAAATCAATCAAGAAGAATCTAAACAGCTCAATAGTCCAATAACTATCGACGAAATTGAAGCAGTCATTAAAAAGCTTCCGGCAAACAAAATATGGCTTCACAGGAGAGTTTTACCAAACATTCAAGGAAGAACTAAAACCTATCCTCCTCAGACTATTCCAAAAAATTCAAGTGGAAGGAACACTTCCAAACTCCTTCTATGAAGCCAGCATCACCCTAATACCAAAACCAGATAAAGACAACACAATGAAAGAGAATTACAGGCCAATATCCCTCATGAACATAGATGCCAAAATCCTCAACAAAATTCTAGCAAATCGGCTCTAGCACTACATCAGAAAGATCATACACCATGACCAACTAGGATTTATCCCAGGAATGCAAGGATGGTACAATATCCACAAATCAATAGATGTGATACATCACATAAACAAATTGAGAGATAAAAATCACATAGTCATATCACTTGATGCAGAAAAAGCATTTGACAAAATCCAACACCCTTTCTTGATAAAAACTCTCAAAAAGGTGGGAATAGAAGGCTCATACCACAACATAATAAAAGCTATATATGATAAACCCACAGCAAACATCATACTCAATGGACAAAAACTAAAAACATTTCCCCTAAGAACAGGAACAAGACAGGGATGCCCACTCTCACCACTCCTGTTTGACACAGTACTGGAAGTATTAGCCATTGCAATTAGACAAGAAGAAGAAATAAAAGGCATCCAAATTGGAAAAGAACAAGTAAAGCTGTCTTTATTTGCAGATGACATGATATTGTACATAAAAAATCTGAAAGACTCCGTCAAAAAACTAATAGACTTAATAAATGAATTTGGTAATGTAGCAGGATACAAAATTAACGCCAAGAAATCTATGGCCTTTCTATACACCAATAGTGAACTTACAGTCAGAGAGACTAAAAAGGCAATCCCATTTAACATCACACCAAAAAAAAACTAAGATACCTAGGAATAAACTTAACTAAGGAGGTAAAAGACCTATACACGGAAAACTATAGGACACTGAAAAAAGAGATAGAGGAAGACGTAAACAGATGGAAGAACATACCATGTTCATGGATTGGTAGAATCAACATCATTAAAATGTCCATACTACCCAAAGCAATCTATAGATTCAATGCACTCCCCATTAAAATACCAATGGCATATTTCACAGACCTTGAAAGAACTCTCCAAAAATTCATCTGGAATAAAAAAAGACCCCGAATAACCACAGCAATCCTGAGAAAGAAGAATAAAGTAGGAGGGATCTCAATACCATATTTCAAGCTGTATTACAAAGCCACTGTTCTCAAAACAGCCTGGTACTGGCACAAGAACAGACATATAGATCAATGGAACAGAATAGAGAATCCAGATATTGACCCAAACCACTATGCTCAATTGATATTTGACAAAGGAGGCATGAACATACAATGGAATCAAGACAGTCTCTTCAATAAATGGTGTTGGGAAAATTGGTCAGATACATGCAAAAAAATGAAGCTTGATCACCAATTTACGCCATACACAAAAATAAACTCAAAATGGATACAGGACTTAAACATAAGACAGGAAACCATAAAAATACTAGAGCAATCCACAGGCAGCAAAATCTCAGACATATGCCAAAAGAACTTCTTCACTGACACTGCCCCTAGGGCAATGGAAGCTAAAGATAAAATTAACAAATGGGACTACATCAAAATAAAAAGCTTTTTCACAGCAAAAGAAACCATCAACAAAACAACAAGAAGGCCTACTGAATGGGAGAACATATTTGCAAATGGCATCACTGATAAAGGTTTAATCTCCAACATCTATAGGCAGCTTATGCAACTTAATAAAAGGAAGATAAATGATCCAATAAAAAAAATGGGCAACAGACCTAAATAGAATCTTTTCAAAAAAAGACAGAAGGAAGGCCAAGAGACACATGAAAACATGCTCAACGACACTAATTATCCGAGAGATGCAAATCAAAACAACAATGAGGTACCATCTCACACCTGTCAGAATGGCTATCATCAACAAATCAACAAACGACAAGTGTTGGCGAGGATGCGGAGAAAAAGGAACCCTTGTGCACTGCTGGTGGGAATGCAGACTGGTGCAGCCACTGTGGAGAACAGTATGGAGTTTCCTCAAAAAACTGAAAATGGAACTCCCATTTGACCCAGTAATCCCACTCCTGGGAATATATCCTAAGAAACTAGAAACACCAATCAGAAAAGATATATGCACCACTATGTTCATAGCAGCACAATTCACCATAGCTATGATTTGGAAACAGCCTAGGTGCCCGTCAGCAGATGACTGGATCAGAAAACTGTGGTACATCTATACAATGGAATACTATGCTGCCATAAAAAGAAGGAATTCTCATCATTTGCAGCAACCTGGATGGAATTGGAAAACATTATGTTAAGTGAAATAAGCCAGTCAATGAAAGAAAAATACCACATGATCTCACTCATTTATGGATAATAAAGAACATTATAAACTTGAACAAAAAGATAGATACAGAGACAGTAAAGCATCAAACAGACTGTCAAATTACAGGGGGAAGGTTAGGGAGAGGTGGGGGAGATAAGAGATAAATCAAAGGACTTGTATGCATGCATATAAGCATAACCAATGGATGCAAAACTCTGGGGGGTGAGGGCATATATGGGAGTGGGGTGGGGGTGTCAATGGTAAGATATGTACACATATAATACCTTAATAAAAAACTGGAAAAAAAAGAAACTTTGTAGCCTGGAACAGAGCCAAACCTTCTGCTTGCTCCATGGTGGCAGCCATTTCTGTTGGGATTTCTTTATCTTCTATAATTAAAACTTTGTAGCCTTAAGTGGAGGCCAAGGAAGGCCAGGGCTGCAGAAGCTTGGCTTCCTCCATCACTGGGGGAAGCCCTAGCCTCCTGCTCTCTCCAGCTCGATGGCTGCCACCATTTTCATTGGGATTTATTTAACTTCTATAATTGAAACTTTGTAGCCTGGAGTGGAGGCCTGGGCAGGCCAGGGTGTGCAGAAAGCTTGGCTTCCTCCATTGCCTGGAAAACTCAAGCCTCCCTCCTGCTCTCTCTGTGGCCACAGCCATCTTGGTTGGGTTAATTTGCAGACTAGTTCCTGATTAGCTGGTGGGCATGGCTTTGTGGGTGTAACAGAGTGATGGTTAATTTGCATATTAACATTTTATTAGATAGATTACTACTGTTGTCAAAAAAATAAATGACAGCCATTCTCAATATCTTATACCTTAATTTATGATGAAAAACTACCTCCCAAGCTCAGGCAGGTGGGACATTCGTGATTCTTTACATTGCACATTTTGTGATTGTGTCTACTGCTTCTTGTGCAAACTATTTGATATGCAAGCCCATGGCCTATGGCAGAGTCCTCTAACTAGTCATATCAGAAATAGTCACAGCTCTAAGCAGAGAGAAGACAAGAAATAAAAGCAGTGATTATGTATGTGCACAACTCAGAATCATTCATATGTAGAAGTGATGATGGAAGGGGATTTACCTGTTTTCTCAGTCTAGTGTTATCAGTGATGTTGGGGTTCAGAGGGAGGTGAGAGAAGAGAATTCCAGCCATAGAATTTCTCACAAGAAGGGAAACTTCAACCCTGAGAGGAATCTCTCACTCCCAGCCTCCCTCTGCCCTTCCCCTGGGAGGTCACTGTGGACAGAGGGTTCTCCCACAAACATATAATGTCTTTAACATATAATTCATTAATTGTCCTATCAGACATTTCATTTGGAAATATATATTTGATATTTATGTTTTAATTTTCTCAATGGAATCTTGGATGGGACAAAAGTCTTTAATTTAGACCAAGGCTAATCCTATACAATAAAAGCCTAATATGCAAATTGACTGAACTGTGGAACAACCGTCACTATGATGCACACTGATCTTCAGGCGGCAGACAATCAACACAGGAGCTGCCCCCTGGTGTTCAGTGCGCTTCCATAGGGGGAGCACCACTCATCCAGAAGCCAGGCTTATGGCTGGTAAGCACAACAGCCATGGAGGGAGCCTCTCCAGCCTCTGCTGCAGGCAGGCAGTAAAGAGCGAGGGGCGCTGAACTGCAAGAGCCCCAGACTGCAAGAAGGATGTCTGAGTGCCAGCTTAGGCCTGAGGATCAAGCCTAAGCTGGCAGGCAGACATCCCCTGAGGGTTCCCAGACTGAGAGAGGGCACAGGCCAAGCTGAGGGACCCTTCAATGCACTGGGTGTATAGTTTAATAATATTTTCTTAAGTTTTGGGTGATTTTACAAAGAACACCCCAGAAAATGGTGAGCTGCCACTAACCATGTGGATTGTTTACATCAGCCACAAGGATTGTAGCAGGTTCTGGTACCAGAGGGGAGCACTTCTGGGAAACTGCCCATAAATCAGGACATGACTGTGGAACTGGGTGAGGGGAGGAAGCTGGACTGTTTTGAGTCACATGACAGAAATGTGCCTGATGTTCATAGGCAGAGAGTTACTGGACATGTGGGTCTATAGTATCTTCCTGTGAAGGCCCAGAAGGAAGTACAGGACATCATAGAGACAGCTTGTATCATTGTAGGGAATTTATAATAATAAAAGTGTGACATACTAATTGGACTGGATATCCTTCCGGGTTTCCTTCCAGATGATTTTCTGGACTTAGCTGTGGCGGGCAGGGGCCAAGGATAAGGTGGTTGCCGTGGTGGTGGGGGGCTGAGCCCCTTACATGAACTTTGTGCTTCAGGACTCTAGTACCTGAATAATTATGAGAAGGAGTTGTTAGAAGCAGAAACTTTAAAGATAATGCAGGAAAGGATCAAGAGAAATAAGGAACATGACATTGCAAACTAGTAGTAAGGGAATCCCTGTTTCCTACATGCACATTCTCACAGCGTATCTATTCTAGAAGGTAACACCTTCCCAGGTCCAGGACAGCCGCACTTGGACATCTTTGAGGTCATTAGTCACATGGTCTCACCATGTATCATTCAAGCTGCATAATTCACTGTGGTCCCATTTATGAAATATTTCAATACTTACGGGGAAGAGTAGACACCCCTCACTGGATTACTCATTTTGATGGTGTGCCTCTATGAAGAGATATCATTTCATTGGACCAGGACCTGTGTCTCAGGCCATTGTAGTTATCATTATCATCATCACCGTCATCATCATCATCATCACCATAGTCATCATCACCATCATCACCATTGGTTTACTTATAATCATTCTTCTAATTTTCTATAGAAATGGGGGTTGTCCACACACAATGATATTTTATAGGAAAAGAAGGCATGCTTCTTCTCTTTAGATGTTATTGGGAAATTGAAACCCCAATGGCCCAACTGTAAGTTGGCCTTCTTAAAACTGATGACCTTGGATAAAGTACATATCCTACTAAGACACTGGACTAAAACCAGTATCCAATTCTATCATCTCCACCACCATCATCACCAACACCATCATCATCAGCATGATCACCTTCATCATCCTCATTTGCTTACTTATATTTTCTCATTTACTGTACACCTGTTTTTTGAACACATGCCACTTAATATCAATATTTGCTTACTTTGTAAAGTTGTTAAGTACTTTAAGTAGGTAGCTATACTTCATTTTATTTTTTTGTTTGCTAATAACTGATGGCTTGTTCTTAATCTTTTCTCCATCTGCCACTCAGAAGAAATATAAGAAATCATGGTTTTGTCTTTAGATGTCATTGGGGTATTAAAGCCACAGAAGCCCCTGCAAGCATAATCCTTCCTGCTTCCCCAGAACCTCAATAAAATCAAAGCCCCAAGCCAGATTCCTTTCCTGGCTCCTTCAAAACAGGTCTGACTTTCCTAGCATCCCAGAGGTTTCAACTCTGTGCACAATAAACATGCCATGTCCCCTTGGTGTGTGTGTGTGTGTGTGTGTGTGTGTGTGTGTGTGTGTGTGTGTGATCAGCTTGGGCATCTGTACACAGCTGTTGTGTCATCTGCCTCTGCCTCATGTCACCTGCTCTACACGCTATGATCATGATCACAAGTCAATGATCTTTACCAACAAGGACTTTCTTCACTAGCTTTGAGGTCACAATCCTCTGGTATCCTCTGTGCAAGATGCTCGTGCCTTCTGCTGTGTGGGGCTGAGCTGCACTGTTGAATCAGCAACATCTCTGATTGCATTTAGCTGACTTGGGCAGAAGACTTCATCATTAATTGGTACTTGGCACAAGAGTGTCTGAAAGAGACAACCTGTGGTTTCTACACTTGAGAAAGTGGTCTCTGTTTACAATAGACATTATAACTCAGAGACGTCAGAGGTAAGCATAGAATTAGAAATCTAGAGGTTCCACGATGGAACTGTGTGTAACATGAAGTGAAACCACACAGGAAAACAGCCCAAACCTCCAACTGAACCTGCTGCTGGGATGGACCTTGTGTTCAGTGACTCTGAGCGCCCCCTGGTGGTCACAGCCTCTCCAGCAGGGAGGTTTGTGTCTGAGCTCACACTGACTTTCCCTCACTGTGTGTGTTGCACAGTAATACATGGTCGTGTCCTCAGATCTCAAGCTGTTCATTTGCAGATACAGCATGTTCTTGGCGTTGTCTCTGGAGATGGTGAATCGGCCCTTCACAGAGTCTGCGTAGTATGTGCTACCATCAGTCTGAGTAATAGTAGAAATCCACTCCAGCCCCTTCCCTGGAGCCTGGCGGACCCAGTTCATCCAGTAGCTACTGAAGGTGAATCCAGAGGCTGCACAGGAGAGTCTCAGAGACCCGCCAGGCTGCACCAAGCCTCCCCCGGACTCCACCAGCTGTACCTCACACTGGACACCTGCAAACACAAAGGCATTTAGTTCAGAAAACTCTCACACATCCACTGTTTCTCTCACTCATTTCCACTGACATATTCAGTGTTTTTTTGCTCTCTATAAATTACCTCTTACAATAGCAACAAGGAAAACCCAGCTGAGCCCAAACCTCATGTTGAGTGGTCTGTCTTTAGTTCTGATCAGGGAATGGGAACACCTGGGTGTCCCGGGGCTGGGCTCCTGTCCCAGAGCTGCAGGGTCAGGGCTGGGCTGGCTTTTATGAGCAGAAAGGGCCTTATTTGCATATCCTCCTGCTATATAGCTATATCTGGGGTTGTGCTCTGATGTAAATGACATAGTCCCAGAGTGTGACATGTCCAAGGATGCATGTCTGTTAACAATTACTCCCCACATCCAGGCCTGTGCCCTCCCCAGTGGACCCAAATTCCCCAGGAGACCTGTACAAAGACCCAGGAGAGAGAATTGTCATAAAAAGAAAAATAGAAGGTTTAACATGAGAGATGCCTTTGGCAGTCACCAGTAATGACAACCAAGAGAAATCAACCCTCACAACCATAGAAAGAAGTAAAAGTGCAGGAGGTTCATGTTCAGGAGACAGGAAGTTCCATCTGACACTATTTCCCCTTCAATGTGATCAGAGGATAAACTCAGACCAGAGTGTGAGCCTAGAGCCAGTGGACCAAGTGTTGGGGGAGAGCGGAGCATCTGTGTGGGTCCCTGGGAGTCAGAAGCATGAACTATTAGAGACACAGTCAGAGCTCCATGTTTGGTGCTGAACTTGTAGCAGCTGCACTGCCTCCTTTGTGGCATTTATTCTCTAGTCACTGTTGTAGATCCAGTTTCTTCCACTGGCATATAGAAGAAAATAATCATGACTCTACCAGCTACACCTCACACTGGACACCTGCAAACACAGAGACATCCAAGTCAGGAAACTCTCACACATCCACAGTTTCTCTCACTCATGTCCACTCACATACTCAGTGTCTCTGGTTCTCCATAAATTATTTCTCAAAATATCCATAAGGAAAACCCAACTGAGCCCACACCCAACGGTAAGCGTTCTGTGCTCAGTCTTTATCAGAGAATGGGAACAACTGGGTATGCTGGGGCTGGTCTCCTGTCCTAGAGCTGCAGGGTTGGGGATTGGCTGTTTTTTATTTGCATGTCCTCTGACTATATAAGGAGCTCTGGGGTTGGACTCTTACATAAAGGCTATCGTTCCAGAGTGTGACAGGCCTAAGGATGTTGTCTGTTAGGAATTAACTCCCCATATCTGGGCCTCTGCCCTACCCATTGGGCCCATCTGCTGTGAAGACCTGTACAAAGATGCAGGACAGAAAAGTGTTGTACATATAAAAAGAGGAGGTTTAAAGTGAGAGATACTTCTGACTTTCACCAGTAATAGCAACCTTGAGAAATCAATCCTCACAACCCTAGAAAGTAGTAAAAGTGAAGGAAGTTCATGTTCAGGAGACAGCAAGTTCCCTCTGATAATATTTCCCCTACAAAGTGATTAGAAGATAAACTAAGACCAGAGTGTAAGCCTGCAGCCTGTGGACCTAGAGCTGGGGGAGAGTGGAGTGTATGTGTGGGTCCCTGGGAACCAGAAACATGAGCTATAGAGACACAGTCAGAGCTCCAGGGTCCTATTCCTTCAAGGGGGTTTGGCGCTAAAGTTGTGGCAGCTGCCCTGACTCTTTTGTGGTGTTTATTTTCTAGACCAGTGGTTCTTAACCTTCCTAATGCCGTGACCCTTTAATACAGTACTTCATGTTGTGGTGACCCCCAACCATAAAACTATTTTTGTTGCTATTTCATAACTGTAATTTTGCTACTGTTATGAATCATAATGTAAATATCTGTGTTTTCTGATGGTGAAAGGGGTCGCGATCCACAGGTTGAGAACTGCTGTCAGGCCCAGGGGGGCAGTCAGCAAACCTCCAAAGGCACCCCTGGATCCTCCTGTTCCTGCTCCACCTGCTGACTGGCTATTAACCTTGGTATCTGGAAAGGCTCAGTCTCATAAAGAACCTCTGGTGGAATCAGAAGGATGGGGCTCTAGGAATTACTGATCAGACTTCAGGGAAGATGGTGGGTATGTTCCCCTGCTTCAGAGCCACTTGACTGAGTCTGTCCCTGATTTTTTTCTGAACTTGGTACCTTGGACTCCTTGGTGGTCAGGCATTTGGGGACTGTGCAGATCAGAGGTTGGGTCTCCCAGAGCCCAAAAGGTGGGATGACAGGGTTCCAGAGGTTGGGAATTGCTTTCCCCAGTCTGATTCCATTGGGTGGGGATTGCTCCTCCCAAGAAAGGAATGGAGAGGGCTCAGTACAGGGTCCTGGAGGCTCTTCCCCAGATCCCTCCCCAAAGCCACCCATCCTGACTCTTCTCAGGCAGGTGCCTTCTGACCACCCACCTTCCCATAGAGCACAGCAGGAGTGGCTGCTAACACACACTTTGCTAGTAGGTCCTTTAAAGTGGTGGCCTTGTCTCCATCAGGCTCTGGCAATTCTTGGCAGACAAAAACCTCCCTGCATTTCACAGCTGGGTGATGTGTGTGTCGTATTAATGTATTTAGCACTCCAGGTGGGGCCTGGTCTTGGTCTAGGCTGCACACCTGTCAGGGGAACCTCTGCAGCTGAACTATTCCTCTATCACCTTGGCCTGCCAACCAGGGGAGAGGGGCCAGCCACTTTTGTGTGTTCTCCCTTCCTTCCAGCCTCTAGGTAGTTTCTCCTGCTCCATGGTTAAATGTATTCTCTTCAGTAGTCTTCAGTTGGTATTTCAGGTTGATTGAGCCCCAATTTAGTTGTAATTTCTAGTTGGTGCCGGGAGTTTGGTGCTGGACATGTAGCAGCTGCACTGCCTCCTTTGTGGTTGTTATTCTCTAGACTGTGTTGCCGAGGCAGTTTCAAACACTGAGACTTAAAGGATTCTCCATCAGGACCAGATCTGTTTAGGTGAATTTGGTGGTAACAATTGGGGATCAGTTAAGTTTAAGTTTTGGAAATTTAATTATGTAAGGTATTGATGCAGATCACTGATACAAATCTGGTCACCCTTATGGGTTCCTCCTTGTTTTTACCATCAGGGTCTGTGTCCATGCGGACACGTGACATGGTTCTAACCTGGGAGCAGGAGGGCATGTTGGGCTTTCCTGCTTCATCAGCAGCTCATTTCAGAAGCATCATCTGCTCCCTCTCGGGTCCCTACTCACTTCTGCTTGTGGCCCTTGGCAGTGCCGTCACCGTGTCCATACATGATGGGCATCCCCGGGAATCTGAAACCCCTTCACTGGATGGACCACTGAGCAACACGGGAAAAGCCACCCCGAGCCTGGAGATGAATTACCATGGACGGGAATCCACCACATCTGAGCAGACACACATCCAAGATTGTCCCTTCATTATGTGGTGATTTCCTCATTGTTCACCTAGTTTAGTCTGTCTCCCTTTTTTTCTGAAACAGCCACACATAACATCCAGAGTCATTCTGATAAGGACAAACTGACTTAAAATTTAACCCAAGTTCCAGTTTCCAGGTGAGTTCCAAACTACTGTGTTCTGCATCCTAGACAGACAAGTGCCATGGCTGAATTCTAAACAGATTAACATCCACACACACATATGCTCACTCCACTCTCACACACACAACTCCCAGGTGTCAGGAAGGAA
Source organism: Eptesicus fuscus (assembly GCF_027574615.1). Classification (NCBI taxonomy): domain Eukaryota; kingdom Metazoa; phylum Chordata; class Mammalia; order Chiroptera; family Vespertilionidae; genus Eptesicus; species Eptesicus fuscus. The sequence goes on from NC_072496.1 coordinate 17,052,371, forward strand.
ACACATCCCCAGGTTCCTGAGGGGTAGTGGAGGCCCTGACTCTCAGGGGACTGTAATAGCTGGACCCTGACCTCAGGAATATCTAGATTCTCATCGCTGGGGCCTGTGGGTGTTTTTATATGACAGGAATTTGCAGATATGGTTAAAGTTGGGACAAGGGAGCTAAGGGTGCTGACCTGGGGATTATCCTGAGCCATCTGCTGGGATATTCCTGTAAGCATAGGGTCCCCTTCAGAGGGAAACAAAGCCAATCAGACTAAAAGTTTTGTGATATTTGAAACCAGACATTGGAATGGGTTTGCACATCCACCGAAGTGAATGAGGACCAGGAGGGAAGTGTGAGGTAGGGAGGATGGACACCTGTGGTGGGAGGTCCTGGGGTATGACCCTCATAGCTGTGGGGACAGTTGGGCTTGTCAGAGGGAAAGGTGGGGGCAGGTGGGCCTGAACTCAGCACATAGGGGCCTGGGCTGCACTGGGCTCTCTTGGTGGGAAGGTTTTCCAAATCCAGGACAAGGAGAGCACTGAGGATGGTCTCCTTGCAGAGAAAGAGAAATAGAAAATATAAAGACTTGTGAAGGAGAGTCCCCATCACTGCTGACATGTCACTTGCAAACAGACAATGTCCCTTTTTCAACGTTGTCTGCAGTGAGAATATGAGAAGAAAGAATCATCCCTGGAGGCAGCTGAGTGCTTGAGAGGAAATCCCTGCACCCAACAGGAAGGTCCTTTCCTCCTCCCCTCCCTCTGCCCCTCCACCTGGGGCTGCTCTCTGTGCTGTGGATCCTGAGCGCCCCCTGGTGTCCTGAGCGCCCCCAGCATCCCAGCCCTGCTGCCTCCCTCAAGGAGGTTTGTGTCTGGGCTCACACTGACTTCCCCTCACTGTGTCTGGCACAGTAATATACGGCTGTGTCCTCCGTGGTCACGGAGCTCAGCTGCAGGGAGAACTGGTTCTTGGATGTGTCTCTGGAGATGGAGGTTCGGCTCTTGAGGGAGGGGCTGTATTTAGTGTCTCCATCATAACGTATGCCTCCCATCCACTCCAGCACCTTCCTTGGGGGCTGGCGGATCCAATTCCAGCGGTAATCACTGGTTGTGATGGAGTAACTAGACACAGTGCAGGTGAGGGAGAGGGTCTGTGAGGGCTTCACCAGTCCTGGGCCCGACTCCTGCAGCTGCACCTGGGACAGAACACCTGGGGACAAGGAGCATCAGTCCTGTCAATCACGTGCTGTTACCGCCATTCCATGACCCTTGTCTGACCCCTGAAACCCTCACCTTGGGTGGCTGTCAGCAGGCACAGGAGAAGACCCAGCAGTCTCATCTTCTTCTAGATCACAGCTCTGCCTTCCCAGAGACCTCAGCCCTGTGTGAGGAGAGCTGTCAGCCTGCATAGCCCAGGAGAGGATATACCCTGGAGCTTGAACAGAAATTTGCATGTGGGGCAGCCCTATTCTTGTAAGTGTAGGGCCTGAGGTATGGTTTTTCTGTGGCCTGTGTGGGGGTATATCTTCCCTTGACCTCACTCAGCATGTAAGTCAGGGACAGGGAAAAACATGGATCATGAGACACATTCATGTCAAAGCACAGCCTCACCTTTCTGAGCATAAGAAGAAACATGGACTAGATGAGCAGTTTACACTTCTACCTTTTCATGCATCTTTCAAACAGGTATAAATGGAATTAGCGGTTGTTCAGACCATTTCTGAATCTGAACACTCTACTGTGTCTAAAATTTCCATATTTTTATTTCTTATAAATAATTACTACCTTTGTGTAAAAAATAAAATACAAAGGAAACCCATTCTGAATATCTTACACATTAATTTATAAGGTTACTTTGATCTGAGAAACTACTTCCCAAACACAGGCAGGTGGGGCATTCTTGATTCTTGTTGGAAATTTTGTGATTGTGTCTACAGCTTCCTGTGCAATCTCTTCCTTTGTGCAAGTCCACGGTATATTGCAGAGATGCCAAATATGAGAATCATTCATATGTTGAAATGATGATGGAAGGACATTGACCTGTTTTCTCAGTCTAGTGTTATCAGTGATGTTGTGGCTCAGAGGGAGGTGAGGGAAGAGAATTCCTACCATAGGATTTCTCACAGGAAAGGAAACTTCAGCCCTGAGAGGAATCCCTCACTCTCAGCTTCCCTCTTCCCTTCCCCTGGGAGGCCACTGTAGTCACAAGGTGCACTCACCCGCAATCATATAATGTCCTTATGTGTAATGTATATGTTCTCATATCAGAAATATGACTTGGAAACATGTTTGTTATGTTTATGTTTTAATTTGCTTAATGGAATCTGATGGGACAAAAGTCTTTTATTTTGACCAAGGCTAATTTGATAATATTTCCTTTAATGGGACTTGTTTTGGGTTATTTTATGAAGAATTCCCCAGAAAATGCTGAGTCTCCACGATCCATGTGGATTGGCTACAGCAGCCACAGGGACTGGAGCAGGTTCTGGTACCAGAGGGAAGTGCTGCTGGGAAACTATCCATAAATCTGGATGTGGCTGTGGAACTGGGTGAGGGGAGGAAGCTGGACTTATTTTGAGTCACATGACAGAAATATGTCTGGTGTTCATAGACAGAGAGTTACTGGAAATACGGATTTAAAGCATCCTTCCACCCTAGCTGGTTATGCTCAATGGTTAGAGCGAAGGGCTGTGACTGAATGATCCAGGGTTTGATTCCAGTCAAGGGCACATGCCTGGGTTGCAGGCATTATCCCTCATAGGGGGTGTGCAGGAGGCAATCAATCAATGATTCTCTCTCATCATTGATGTTTCTATCTCTCTGTTCCTCTCTCTTCTTCTTGTATATTTAAAAAGCCTCCTCCAGTGAAGGCCCAAAGGAAGTGGAAGGCATGATAAAGACAGGTTGTATCATTGTAGGAAATACCTAAAAAAGTATGAACGGGAGTGTGTTAGAAATGAAAAATATGAAAGATCATGTAGATAGGGATCAAGAGAAATTAGGAACATGTCATTGCAAACTGGAGGAAGGGGATCCCTGTTTCCTAGATGCACATTCTCACAGTGTCTCTGTTCTAAAACATCACTATAGATCTCATACCATCTGATGTCCAGGGCTCTGCATTTGGACACCTTTGTGATCCTTACTCACATGGTCTCATCATGGACCATCCAAGCTGCATAATTCATTGGGGTCCCATTTATGAAATCTCTGAACCCATACATGGAAGAGTGGACACCCCTCACTGGAGGAGCCATGGTGATGGTTTGTCAGTATGAGGAACCATCATTTCATTGGGCCAAATCCCTGTCTCAATCTGTAGTTGTCATCCTTTTTTATGTGTGATTCTTTAAAAAAAAACTGTCTTGTTTGAAGTGTTACATAAGTCTCCTTTCTCCTATTGAGTCTCATCTTAATAATCATCAATATCATCATTATCACCATCATCACCATTTTCTTACCTATAATCGTTCCTGTCATTTTCTGTAGAGAGTTACTGGAGGCCCAAAGGAAGTGGAAGACATGATAAAGACAGGTTGTATCATTGTAGGAAATACCTAAATAAGTATGAATGGGAGTTTGTTAGAAATGAAAAATATGAAGATCATGTAGATAGGTGGTTGTCCACACACAATGACTTTTTATAGGAAAAGAAAACAAGCATATTCTCCTTGGATAACATTGGGAAATTGAAACCCCAAAAGCCCAACTTTAAGTTGACACAAGTTCTTCTAAACACTGGTGACCTTGGATAAAGCACAGATTCCCACAAAGACTTTGGAACAGAGAGTTACTGTTGTTCAATTTTATTATCACCATCACCATCATCACCAACATCATCATCATCATCATGATCACATTAATCATCCTCATCCTCATTTGCTTCCTTACAATTATTCCCCTTATTTTCTGTAGCTCTGGATTTTGAACACACATAATGACACCTTATCTCAATTTTTTGCACAGTTTGTATAGTTGTTAAGTAAAATAGGTAGCCATAGTCTATTTTATTTTTTGTTTGCCTGCTGACAACTGATGGCTTCTTAATGTCTCTTCTCCATCTGCCAAACGGGAGAAATCTGATAAGAAATCATGGTTCTGTCTTTAGATGTCATTGGGAAATTGAAACCATTCAAGCCCATGGAAGCAGAATTCTTTCCCTCCCCCATCACCTTGAAAATAATAAAACACAAAGCCAGTCTCCTTTCCTGACTCCGTTTAAGCAGGTCTGTCCTGCTGAAGGGCCTTTCATGTACTTCCCAGAGATTTTAACCATGTGCATAATAAATATTCCATGTCCCCATGGTGTGTGTATTTGTGATCAGTGTGGACATGTAAACCAAGCTTCTGTGGGTCCCTTTGCCTCTGCCTGGAGTCACCTACTCTTGGTGCTATGAGCATGATGGCAAGTCAATGATTGTAACCACAGTGGGTTCTTGATCTCAAGCTTTCAGGTCACATGCCTCTGGTGTCTGCTTTCCAACATGATCTTGTCCTGCTGCTGGCTGGGACCCTGAGCTGTGTGAAGCTGAGCTGCACTATTGAGTCAGCAGAGTCTGGTTGGATTTAGCTGACTTGGTTCAGAAGATTTGATCATTAATTGATATTTGGCACAAGAGCATCTCTGACATTTGTCTATTTGAAGAAGTTGTCTCTCTTTAAAACAGACTTTTCTAACTCAGAGACTTCAGAGGTAAGTGCAGAATCAGGAATCCAGAGGATCCCTGAGGGAAACTGTGACATGAAGGGGAAACCACACAGGAAACCAGCCCAAACCTCCAACTGCATCTGCTGCTGGGCTGGTCCTTGTGTTCAGGGACCCTGAGCGCCCCTGGTGGCCACAGCCTCTGCTGCAGGGAGGTTTGCATCTGGGCTCACACTGACTTCCCCTCACTGTGTCCAGGTCCTTGTCTTCAGCTCTCACACTGCTCAGCTCCATGTAGGCTATGCTCGTGGAGGTGTCTCTGGACATGGAGACTGTGCTTTGGAACTTTTGTATATATTCTGTGACTCCATTGTTAGTGTAAACCCTCCCCATCCACCGAAGCCCCTGTCCTGGGGCCTTTCCCACCCAGTGCATCCAGTATCTGGTAAAGGTGTATCCAGAAGCCTTGCAGGAGAACTTCACGGAATCCACAAGCTTCCTCACCTCAGCCCCAGACTGCACCAGCTGCACCTGGGAGTGGACACCTGAGGAGAGGAGAGAGGAGTGGGTGGAAATCCCCCTTGACTCTCCCTGGTCTCATCTTTAACCCAGGGACTGGGGAGCCCTTTACCCTGTAGCCATGGCCACCAGAAGGAGGGTTCTCCAGCTCCAGTCCATGGTGAGGGGTTGTGAGCACTTCAGTAGGGGAGGGTGTGACTATGAGTGATGCCCTCAGGACACAGACTTATCCATATTTAACCTAGTCTACCCCCTCTCTTTTGCATATTCATGAGGCAGAGTATTTCATAGATGAGGTCTTGACCCCACCTGAGAGAAGGTGGGTGACATAGAGACCATGCTCAGTGGTAGACTGTGTCTCCAGGTCTTAATGCTTTTTTTTTAACAACTGTATCTTTATTATAGAAGGTATTACATGTCCCCTTTTATCTACCATTGACCCCTTCTGGCCCACCCCAACCCCCTGCCCAAGGCCTTTACCAGCCTATTCTCTGTGTCCATGAGTTATACATATATGCATAGGAGTTCTTTGGTTGATCTCTCCCCTCCCACCCACCCTCCCCCACCTTCCCTATGAGATTCTGCAGTCTATTCCAAGCTTCTAAGTCTCTGGATCCCTTTTGTTCATCAGCTTATTTTGTTCATTAGATTGCATATATGAGTGAGATTCTGTGATACTTGTCTTTCTCTGACAGACTTATTTCACTTATACTCTCAGGTCCCTCCATGTTGTCTCAAAGTGCAAGAGATTCTTCTTTTTTATGAATGTACTATAGGCTTGGTATACGGAGTTCATGCAGTGGGGGTAGTGGGGGGAGACTGTTCTAGGCCTGGCTTGTGTTCAGGGTCTATTGGGGCTTTCTTTCCCCAAGCTGCAGGCAGCTCACCCAGTCCATGCTGCTGCCACTGCTTGCCATCTGTGCAGCAATGCCCCCCTCCCCCACCACCCATTCCCTCCTTCTGTGGGCGACAGGCATGGAGTGCCATCGCTTGGCTGACCTGGACCTTCCTCTGTGGGGCAATCACTGGCCAGCCCCACATACCTGCCACAGTGTCACTGGCTGGTGGCCTGGGCCTCCCTCTGTGGGACAATCGATAGAGGGGGCCCAAGATCCATAGCCATGCAGAGGGAGTCCTGCCCACCTGCCTCAGTGCAGCCAACAGGGTGGTCTAGGCCTCCCTCTGTGGGGTGATCTTGGAGTGATGGTGGGGCCCCGACCAATCGCATCACACCTGCCTTGACTGGCCTAGCACCAGTTCATGTCATAGCGTGGTCATTCGGAAGGTCATCCAGATGGTGGTTCTGCTATTTGGTCATTTGGTCAATTTGCATATTACCCTCTAATTATTATAGACTAGAGGTCCTGTGCATAAAATTCGTGTGTGGGGGGGTCCCTCAACCCAGCTTGCACCCTCTCCAATCTGGGATCCTTCTCACAATCCAGGACTGCTGGCTCCCAACTGCTCACCTTGCCTGCCTTCCTGATTGCCCCTAACCACTTTTGCTTGCCAGCCTGATCACCCCCTAACCACTGCCCTGCCAGCCTGATTGATGTTTAACTGCTCCCCTGCCAGCCTGTTTGCCCCCAACTTCCCTCCTCTGCCAACCTGGTCACCCCTAACTGCTCTCCCTTGCAGGCTTGATTGCCCCCAACTGCCCTCCCTTGCAGACCTGGTCCCTCCCAATTGCCCTCCCCTGCTGGTCATCTTGTGGTGGTCATCTTGTGTCCACATGGGGGCAGGATCTTTGACCACATGGGGGCAGCTATCTTGATCTTGTGTGTTGGAGTGATGGTCAATCTGCATATTACTCTTTTATTAGATAGGATAGAGGCCTGGTGCATAGGTGGGGGCCAGCTGGTTTGCCCAGAAAGGTGTCCCAGATCAGGGTGGGGGTTCCCTTGGGGTGTGGGGAAGCCTGGGTGAGGGGCCTGTGGTGGTTTGCAGGCTGTCCATGCCCCCTGACGACCCAAGCGGAGTCCCTGGTATCTGGGATATATTTATCTTCTACAATTGAAACTTTGTAGCCTGGAGCAAAGCCAAGCCTTCTTTTCACTCTGTGGCTGCTGCCATTTCTGTTTGGATGTATTTACCTTCTATAATTGAAACTTTGTAGCCTTAAGTGGAGGCCTGGGCCAGCCAGGGCAGGTTGAAAGCTTGGCTTCCTCAGTTGCTGGGGGCAACCCTAGCCTGCTCTCTTCAGCTTCGTGGCTGCTGCCATTTTTCTTGGGATTTATCTTCTATAATTGAAACTTTGTACCTTTTAGTGGAGACTGGGCCCACCAGGTTGTGTGGAAAGCTTGGCTTCCTCCATTGCCTGGGAAACCCAAGCCTCCCTCCTGCTCTCTGTGGCAGCAGCCATCTTGGTTGGGGTTAATTTGCATACTCGCACTGATTGGCTGGTGGGCATGGCTGGTGGGCATGGCTTGTGGGTATAGCAGAGTGATGGTTAATTTGCATATTACTCTTTCATTAGGTAGGGTAACTATATCATAAAGAGGCCCAGTGCATAAAATTCAAGCACTGGGGGGGGGGGGGGGCTGTCCCTCAGCCCAGCCTGCAACCTTTCCAATCTGGGACCCATGGGGGATGTCAGATTTCTGGTTTAGGCCCCCAATTGCCCTCCCCTGCTGGCCTGATCATCCACAACTGCCCTCCCCTGCTGGCCATCTTCTGGCGGCCATCTTGTGATGACATGGGGGCAGCCATCTTGTGATACAATGGGAGCAGCCATCTTGTAATCACATGGGGGCGGCCATCTTGTGCGAGAGCATGGTGGTCAATTTGCATATTACCACTTTATTATATAGGATACTTTGTGGTATAAATATACCACAGATTTTTTATCCACTCATCTATTGATGGTGTCTTGGGCTGTTTCCAGGTCTTAGCTATTGAAATTTGCTGCTATGAACATAAGGGTGCAGACATCCCTTCTGATTTATGTTTCCAGTCCTTTAGGATATATTCCTAAAAGTGGGATCACTGGGAAAATGGCAGTTACATAGTTAATTTTTGAAGAAACCCCATAGTGTTTTCCATAGTGGCTGCACCAGTCTGCATTTCCACTAGCAATGTACCTGGGTTCACTTTTCTCCACATCCTCAGTGCTTCACACAGAATGTGTTGGTTTGCTAATGGTAATCATTCTAACAGGTGTGGGGTGATACCTCATTTTCTTGTTAATTTGCATCTTTAGATGATTAGTGACTTGAGCATTTCCTCATATGTCTCTTGGTCATCTGTATGTCCCTTTTGGGGAAGTGTTAATTTAGGTCCTTTGCTTCTATTTTGATTGGATTGTTTGTCTTCCTTTTGTTAACTTGTATGTGTTCCTTATGTATTTTGGATATTAACCCTTTATCAGATGCATCATTGCCAAAGATGTTCTCCCATACAATGGGCTCTCTTTTCATTTTGTTGGTTTCTTTTGCTGTGTAGAAACTTTCTGTTTTAATGTAGTCCCATTTGTTTATTTTCTGCTTAGTTTCCTTTGCCCTAGGAGATGTACCTGTAAACATGTTGCTACTAGAGATGTCTGAGATTTTGCTGCCTATGGTTTCTTCTAGGATTTGTATAGTGTCCCGGCTTACATTTCAGTCATTATCCATTTTAAATTGTTTCTTGTATAAGTTGGTGGTCTATTTTCATTTGTTTTTTCATGTACCTGCCCAATTTACCCCATGGCATTTTTTTAAAATATATTTTATTGATTTTTTACAGAGAGGAAGAGAGAGGGATAGAGAGTTAGAAACATCGATGAGAGAGAAACATCGATCAGCTGCCTCTTGCACACCCCCTACTGGGGATGTGCCCGCAACCAAGGTACATGCCCTTGACCGGAATCGAACCTGGGACCCTTGCGACCGCAGGCCGACGCTCTATCCACTGAGCCAAACCGGTTTCGGCAACTCCATGGCATTTATTGAAAAGTCTTTTTTGACTCCATTGTAAGTTCTTGTTTCCTTTATCAAATATTAAATTTGTGTAATGGCTTGGGTCCATTTCTGGGGTCTCTGTTGTGTTCCATTGGTCAAGATGCCTGTTCTTATCCCAGCACCAGGCTGTTTTGTACTATAACTTGATATCTAGAATTGTGATCCCTCCAACTCTTTTCTTCTTTCTAAAAATTGATACATCTATTTAGGGTGTTTTTTGCTTCTATATAAATTTTTGGAGTGTTTTCTTCTAGCACTGTGAAACATGCTGCTTTAATAGGGGTTGCATTAAATCTGTAGATTGCCTTTGGTAGTATTGACATTTTAATGATGTTAATTCTACCAATTCATGGACACTGTATATTCTTACACTTGTTTATGTCTTCCTCTATCTCTTTTTTCAAAGTCATGTAGTTTCCTCAATACAAGTCTTTTACTTCCTGTGTTAGGTTTATTTCTAAGTATCTTAATTTTTTTGTTGCAATAGTAAATTAGATTGTTTGTTTAGTTTCTCTTTTTCAAATTTATTATCAGTGTATAAAAATATCATCTATTTCTTGGTGTTAATTTTGTATCCTGCTGTATTGCCAAATCCATTTATTAAATCTAGTAGTTTTTGATGGAGTCTTTAGGGTTTTCTATGTACAATATCATATCATCTGGATATAATGACAGTTTTATTTACTCCTTTCCAATATGCTGTCTTCTTTCCTTCGCTTATTGTAGGACTCCCATTCTGCTAGCTTTCAGGCTGTTCTGATTGATGGCTGTTCTGTATTTTAGTTGTAATTTTGATGTGGTCATAGGAGGTGGGGATTACCCGCATTTACCTATGCCACCATCTTGGTTCTTTCCCAGGCTCTATTTTTGATGTTTGATGCTGACATGTTAAGGTTTATCTCTCTCTCTCTCTTCTCCTGTGCATGTGGGAAAATGGAAGAGAAAGTGGGATGCCCCCTCATGTCCTGCAGGTGGGGCATTGAAACCACACAAGCCCCTCTGTGTGCAGGACCCTCCCTGCTCCCACCTTGATCCACAATAAAACCCTGAACCAGTGTCCTTACCTGGGGAATGCAAACATTTCTTTCCTTTTTAAAAATATATTTTTCAGTAATTTCAGAGAGGAAGCAAGGGAGAGGGAGAGATAGAAACATCAATGTTGAGAGAGAATCATCGATCTGCTACCCCCTGCATGCCCCACACTGGGATTGAGACTGCAACCTGGGCAAGTGCCCTGACCAGCAATGGAACTGTGACACTCAACCACTGAGCCACGCCACCAGGCAGCCATTTATTTCTCTCTTTTTTTTTCTGAAATTGGAGATCCCATCCTATATTTAATGGGAATTAATATTTACAGGGTACATCGCATTTACATATCCTATAATACAGGAATGATGTTTGTTTGCCAGAAGATAAAATTGTACATTTTCTTGCTATTTCTTGGTTCCAACTTGATAATTTCTTAAGATTGTAAATTATATAGTATTTGGTTAAAATATGTATTCATATATAGTAACAAAACGTGCCAAAACACAAGGGGGAAATATTTTTCTTTTTAAAATTACTGACATTTGGATGTCACAAAACACAAGAAACAATGCTTAGAGACATGGTATTGTTTCCAGAAGAAAGTGGGTCAGGAAGCTACTAAGCTGAAGATAAAAGACTACCCTTCCCCAGGGCCATATTGCACAAAAGCAAAATGTCAAACAACAGTACATCAAAGCAAAATAAAGGTCTGAGGATGAAGCCAGCTCACTTGTAATACTGTTAAAAAAAATGAGTCATTCTTTAGGTCCAATGTACTGGAAAACATTAGCTAGCTCAGAATACTGTATTTGTAGAATCTGCTAAGAATTCAGCCGAGGATATTGAAGGCATTTGCCTGCTGAGGCTTGTTTTTCTGGAACGATTTCTAACATCGAAATCTGGAAATCTGTAAACTGTGCAACATCTTCATGGGGCCACCCATACTTTCCCCAGGTACATCAATGAGGCTCCAGGGCTTCAGCTTGGTGATGTGCCGCAGTTCTCCTCTATGATTGAAGAATTCTGCGAGTATCTTCCAGGTAGAACAAAGTGTCTTGGGATGCTGCCTAGCAGCTCTATGATGTGGGATTGTCATCTTCCTCTCTGGAATAGTCCTCTCCAGAACGCAGTTCAAACAAATAATCTCCTGTCGCCAGCTCAAATGCCACATATGCCGTGCTCCAGGTGTCAGCAGTTGTGCTCCTATTAAAACCCTGATGGCAAACTACAGTGGGAAGGCAGGGGAGGATAGGAAGGGGGTAAGAGATCAATGGAAGGACTTGTATGCATGCATATAAGCCTAACCAATGGACACAAGACACTGGGGGTGGCAGTGAAGGCATGTGCTGGGGGGAATGGGGGAGAACTGGGGGAGGACAATGGGGGAAAAAGGAGACATAGGTACTGCTATTTGTAATACTTTAAACAATAAAATAAAATTTTTATAAAACCTCAATGGATCTGTACTGATGTGTCTGGATGTCTTCTATGAAGTGTTTATGCACCCAACAAGCATTTCCCAGGTCAGCAATTTTTAACTCGGAACTTTATCGGAATTATTTGGATCCAGGGGATTCACCAGTAAGTCCGCTGCCCGTGTTTTGGTTTTTGGCAATTCCCAGTGCTGGAGGCCAAAACCATCCTGCTCTTGTCATGGGATGGGCTGCTTTCCTCTTGCTCTATAAGTGGGGATCCCTCAGAAAGCGTGGAGCTACAAGCCACAGGTTCTAAGGGCCCAGAAGACAATGATGTGGAAAACTCTGCAAACTGTGATTTGGGAATTTTATGCCGTCCATTTGGCAATTTACCATTGAATCATTCATAGGAGCTGCTGTATGTGTAACCACTTTCTGTGTTTGGCGCATCAAGGTTATACTCCTGGGGTTTGGGGAATCTTCATCATCATCATCTTCATCACCCAAGTGCTGCTGCAGCAGAAACAGCTGTTCCTAATGTGGCCATTGGATTTGGGTGATTCTACCCAGGTGGGGTCTATTTTCCCAAGCTCCTGTTCACCATCGTCTTCATCCTTCTAAATGTTTCCTTTCTCAGCATCTTTTCGCTTCCTTGTCCTCAGCTTCACCGCTGTCAAGCACAAGCTCTCCCTCAGCAGCCTCCTCTAGAGCTGCTGCTTTTAGTTTCACCTCTGGGCGGTATTCATCGTCTTGCTCATTGGAAGGTATGGCTGATGTGATGTTTTCTTCTTTTATTTTCCTTTGGTTTTGCGCTCCAATTCTATTTCCTGCAGACACATTTCCAGTAACAGCCTGCCTTTTCTGCTTCTTTTTCATTTTTTTCTTGTTGTTTTTAGAAATTTTTCCATGCTGTGGAGCCATACTCACTGCATTGCCTCAGCTGCCATTTTTGTCACATGTGCATCGTCTGCACACATCAAGATGTCCTGTGGCTTGCCCTAACCGGCTTGGCTCAGTGAATAGAGTGTCAGCCTGCAGACTCAAGAGTCCCAGATTTGATTCTGGTGAAGGGCATGTACCTTGGTTGTGGGCACATACCCAGTAGGGGGTGTGCAGGAGGCAGCTGATCTATGTTTCTCTCTCATCAATGTTTCTAACTCTCTATCCCTCTCCCTTCCTCCCTTCCTCTGTGCAAAAAATCAAATATATATATATATATATTTTAATATATATATATTTTAAATGTCCCCTGGCTTGATGTCAGTATGAATGATCTTGCATTTACTGTGTAGATAATTTAACCCCTGGAGTACTTGTCGAATAATATTCTTCACACAACGTAAAAGAAGGCCTTGATAGTTGGACTTGATGATCGATTTGAGGAGTTGGTGGCCAAACACTTCAAAGATCCTGCAGACATGCATTGCATTCATGACTGAAATCTTGAAGTCATCAATTAGCTGTACTACCATGTCTTTATTTGGGTCACTGGGATCACTTACTCGAACACATTTGAGCAATTTTATTTAATCCACGGCTGTCTTCATGTAATGCTGGGCACTTTTTACAACTTTCATTGCAACAATTTTATTCCCCTGCATGTCCCAGCACAGCCAGACAGTAAAGAAGGGCCTCCATCCTAGCTTCCTAATAACATGATACTGGCCATTGAAAAGCTCTCCATTTTCACAGGATGTTGGCCACCTTTGCATTAGTCTGTGGGGTCCTCCTACTCCTCATCATCTGAACCTAGGGTCTCCTCCTCTGGATCTGGGGGCGTGGGGTCTAGCAGAGGTGACAGTGCTGGTGAAGGTGGTGGTGGAGGAACTAAGAGAGCTTTCTTTTGAGTCTCTGGCCTTTCTGAAGAGGGCACTTCTCAGAGTTAACTGACATCAGCTCAATCTTCTGCTTTATTTCATTTCCTTTACTCAATCTGCACGGCACCTTATTTTCCACCATAGTATTCCCAGTAGTCACTCATTTTTATTATTTTGGATGTTTTTTTTCTCTTTTTGGCCTCTGCTTTCTGGACTGAATGGCCAGCACCTTCCAGGAGCTCATCCCGACAGTGAATAAGCAGACAGGCAGCCATTTCTGACTGGCTGAAAAGTCTGCCCTGCTCACAGTAGATGTGCAAGTTATGTAATAAACCTATCCAAGGGCCCTCTGTGTGGGAGACATGATCAGCCTGCACATCCACTCCAAGGTACAGTGGGTCCCTCTACCTCCTCTTGATGGTGTCACCTGCTATTGGTGCTATGAACATGATGACAAGTGAGTAAACCTCACCACCGGGGTTCTTCTTCTCTAACTTTGGAGTCACACTCCTCTGAAGCCTGCTGCCCAGCACACATGTCTTCTGTTACTGGATGGCTGGGACCTGAGCTGGTTGGGGCTGAGCTGCACTGTCGAGTGAGCAGAGCCTCTGAATAGATTTAGATGACCTGGGTCAGAACATCTATCTATATATATAAAAGCCATGTAACCGGAACAGCAGAACTACTGGAACAAACAGAACGACCAATTGTTATGACATGCACTGCAGTGGCCAACCAGCCTAGTGGGGGCCCTGATGGTACCCCCAAAATTGCCTACAACTCCTCCCCCTGGCCGGCCCTGCCACTGATTGTCCCCCCCCCCTGCCACCCTGATCAGGGGCGGGGCTGGCCAGCCAACCTCTGCATCCCCTCCCCCTGCCAGCCCAACCCCCATAACTGCCATCAGGGCCAGCCGGATCCCAACCATGCATGATTTCATGCACCAGGTCTCTAGTTAGATCATTAATTGTCATTTGAGCAAAAAAATTGTATTTCATTACAACAAACTTTCAAACTCAGAGACTGCAGAGGTAAGCATAGAATCCAGCAGTTCCCTGAGGGAAACTGTGACATTAAGAGGAAACCACACAGGAAACCAGCCCAAACCTCCAACTCCACCTGCTCCTGGGCTGGTCCTTGTGTTTAGGGATCTTGAACATGCCCTGGTGGTCACATCCTCTCCTGCAGGGAGGTTTGTGTCTGACTTCCCCTCACTGTGTGTTTGGCACAGTAATACAAGGTCCTGTCTTGGGCTCTCAGGCCATTCATTTGAAGATACAGCGTGTTCTCAGCATTGTCTCTGGAGATGGGAAGCGATCCTTTACAGAGTCAGCATAGTATTTCTGACTTCCATCACTCCATAAACTGCCACCCACTCCAGCCCCTTCCCTTGAGCCTGGTGGACCCAGTTCATGTCATAGCTGAATCCAGAGGCTGCACAGGGGAGTCTCAGAGTTCCCCAGGCTGCACCAAGCCTCCCCCAGACTCCACCAGCTGCACTTTACACTGTTCACCTGCAAACACAAAGACATCCTGGTCAGGAAACTCTCTCATGTCCACTGTTTCTCTCATTCATATCCACTCACATATTCAGTGTCTCTTGTTCTCCATAAATTACCTCTTAAAAGAGCCACAAGGAAAACCCAGCTGAGGCCAAACCCCATGGTGAGTGGTCTGTGTTCAGTCCTGATTAGGGAATGGGGACACCTGGGGATCTGGGCTGGGCTCCTGTCCCAGAGCTGCAGGGTCAGGGTTGGGCTTGTTTTATGAGCAGAGGGGGCCCTATTTGCATGTCCTACTGCTCTAGAGGGTTCTCTGGGGTTGGAGACATACAGTGAGGGCAGTGCCTTCATTCAGGAGCAAGTGTCCTGAGTTAGAATTCTGGTCATGATACCATGTCAGTAACTAATACAGAATCATAAGGAGGTTTGGAGATTTGCCAAGTGTCCACATCTGGTAACAGTGAGCCCAGTATCTGGGCTGAGCACTCCCCACTGTCCCCCACTGTCCCCATAAACTAACCCCAGGGCAGAGCAGAACCTGCCCAGTGAGTGTGCAGAACCCTGATATGAGATGAGAGCATGAATGAGCGTCTGTGCTGTGGTGTTTCCCCCACTTCAGGATGGGGTCCACCTGTGGCCTCAGAGTTCTCACTACCAGGGAGAAGGCCATGCTTCATCTTAGAGGTGGTCACATAAGGGGAGTCAGGTTACCCCAGGTCTGTCACATGCACCTGAGGTCTGTGTTGGACCCAGGACCACTATTGTGAACCCGAAAGTCCCTGTCTGTCTACTATATTATCAGAGGCCTGAGGCCCACTCCAGCCCTGATGTGCATGGACATCTCCATATGGGTGTTAGGAGGTCAGCGATAATGGTCACGGCTGCAGCTGGACCTGGGGTCAGATGTGGCATCTGTCATTGCCCCTCCAGGAAACTCCAGGAGCCTCTGGATTCGCTAAATCTGTCCAATACTCTGGGGAGTAGGCTGCTGGGTGTGGCTGTTAGTTGGGAAGACCTAAACCCAGAGCCCCCAGGGGCCATGTCCTGGCATCACCTGGCCTTCATCAGGCATTTGGATGATACAATTTTCCTTCTGGTGTTGAATTCAATAGAGACAGGAGCAGACCCTGCCCAGGCTAGACTCACTCTGCGCCTGTTGGGAGCTGCCACCATATCCCCAAATGAACAGCATTCACATGTCCCTACCTGCACAGAAAGGCTTTCTTCTGCAGCTGGGACAGAGCTGTGAGCACTCCCAGGACAAGGCAGCAGTCACATCCTCGATCTCATGGATCCCTAAATGTGCCAACTGTGGACAAATCCCTTTCTGGGACCAGGGACTTATCACCCACTTCAGGGGAAGACTGTGGAGACTGAAAGAACATTCTGCAGGCTGTCATCGTACCTGTGGTGGAGACTCTTCCTCTCTAACCCTGTGTGCACCTGTGTGCTCTCCTCCTGCTTCCCTGTGATGTGTACTCTGACAGGGCCCTGGAGGGTGTTCTCGGGGACAGGATGTCAGGCTCAGGGAGGCTGAGAGTGTCTTCAGGAAGGTAATGCCATGAATCCTCTGGTTCAAGCAGTTCTTACTAGGCTGCTGCTCTCCAAAAATCTGAGTGACACAGGAAATCTGAGTGACAGGACATCTCAGTGACAGGAATCTGAGTGACAAGGAAACCTGAGTGACATGGTAAGACTAGGACCCATGACAGTGTTCCCGTTGTGCACCTCTTGCCCCTCCACAACCACCAGGTCACTAACCCTGGAAGATCTCATGTGGGATCTCCTGTCGGGATCAGACGTCAGCATCTTGGAAATTCTCATAACAAGCCGTCCAATAGCCATAGCACACCCATGGCACAGGGTCAGTTCTGGTCAGGAGAGATTTCTCCTCTCCCTGGGAGCCTGTGCCTGAATTAGCTGATTCCCTTTCAATGGCTGGAGGGGATCCCATGGTGACAGGTTGGTGTGGTGTCAGTTCTATAGGAGCTTAAGTCCTCAGAGGGAGGGGCTGGGGCAGCCTCCCTGGCCCAAGCTAGGGAAACCCTGATATGAATGGAGAGGGCACTGGGAACACTGGATCAGTATTGGATGGAGCAGGTCAGACCACTGAATTCTGACCTCCCCAACCTCTGACCCCACAGATCAGCTTTCCTTGCTTGGAGCTGAGGACTCACTCTAAATACTAATGCATTAAATAGGAGTTTACAATGGACTTACTTAAGAATATTGCCAGTATGTGTAATTAGATTAAGCTCCTAGGAAAGTTAACATTAAATACAGGCAAATACAAAGGATCCATGAGAAGGACTTGATAAAGATAGAAAGTTGAGATTACTCAGAAAGTGAATGGGAGAAATTAATTCCAGAAGCTGAAAGTGGTCAGTGGGGATGAAAGCTGTGAGGATGCTGTGCAGAACAAGACACTAAGCCACAGTGGGACTGTCTCCTGTTGAATTGAGATATGCCTATTTATGGAAGGTCTTTAATGGGACCAGGTGCTGGCTGACAATTCTAGTCTCAGTGGATTTGCCAAGACACAGAATCATCCTTTCAAATGGGAGAACCAAGAGTTTTGCTCATTTGAAACACAGTCCCCGACTTTCTCCAGTGATACTGGCTATTTATTATGGTTTTCATTAACGTGTTTCCAATGTGGACTCACCTCTCCATCCTCCTTAATCTATTCTGTAATGTTGGCCTCGCAGATATTGACTGAATATCTAGGCTGTGGTCACTGCGGACAGTGGTGGCATTGGGAGTGACCAGTCATCTGGCAATTCTCAGACTGCCATTTGCTCTAGCACTGAGGGGCCTGTCCATCAGCATGCTCCACAGCTGGTGGGGCCGCCCTGATAACTGTGACCCCAGATATGTGACTGTAAGAGGGGCCCTGGGGTCAGCATCCCACAGGACTCACACATGAACCAGCTTGACCTGCAGCAAGGCTTATAGGACCTAAATTCACAACTGATAACATAAGGACCCTGATGAGGGGACTAGAGACAGGGTATGGGATGGGAGAGTATGCATACCTAGGTATGCGCAATGATGGCAAATTGAATTCACAACTATTTAGTGTACGGGACATAACAGGCATATACTTTTGTATGGACATAAAGATTCATTCTTCTGGGACCAACACCTCTAGTGGAACCACTGAGACACAAAGTACATATTTAATTTTTTTTTTTTTAAAGCTCGATTCACTGTTTGAAGAAAGAATGACTTGACATACAGGGACTTGGTGAGGAGATTCCCCAGTCACTGCTGATATGTCGTCTGAAAATGGCAATGTTACCTCCTTCTCTGATGTCTGCAGAGAGAATATGAGGAATTAGAGCCACAGAGAGAGAGAGAGCAATTATCACCCTCATTGCAGCTGAGAGCTTGAGAGGAAATCCCTGCGCCCAACAGGAAGGTCCTTCCCTTCCCATCCCCCTCTTCCCCTCCTCCTAGGGCTGCTCTCTGTGCTGTGGGTCCTGCGCAACCCCTGGTGTCCGCAACGCCCCCTGTAGCTCAGCCCTGCTGCCTCCCTCAGGGAGCTTTGTGTTGGGCTCACACTGACTTCCCATCGCTGTGTATCTCACACAGTAATACAGGACCATGTCCTTGATGGTTAAGGAGCTCAGCTGCAGGGAGAATTGGTTCTTGGACTTGTCTCTGGAGATTGAGGTTCGGCTCTTGATGGAGGGGCTGTATTTAGTATCTGAATCATACCATATGCACCTCATAAACTCCAGGCCCTTCCTCATGGGCTCGCGGATCCAGCCCCAGCAGTAATTACTGGTGATGGAGTAACCTGAGACAGTGCAGGTGAGGGAGAGAGTCTGTGAGGGTTTCACCATTCCTGGCCCCGACTCCTGCAGCTGTTTCTGGGACAGGACACCTGGGGACAAGGACCATAAGCCCAAGTCTGTCAAGTGATGTCACCGCCATCTCATGACCCCTGTCTGACCCCTGAGACCTTCACCTTGGGGGGAGGGGGGCTGTCAGCAGGCACAGGAGAAGACCCAGCAGTCTCATCTTCTTCTAGACCACAGCTTTGCCTTCCCAGAGACCTCAGCCCTGAGTGAGGATAGAGCTGTGAGCTTGCACAGACCAAAAGAGGATTTATCCTGGAGCTTGAAGAGAAATTTGCATGTGAGGCAGCCTTTCCTATAAGTGCAGGGCCTGAGGTCTGAATTCCCTGGTCATTCTGGGGCCCGTATAGAGGCATCTCTTCCTTTGACCTCACTCACCATGCAAGTCAGGGAAAGGGGACCACACGGGTCATGAAGCACATTGGAATTAAATTAAAAAATGGTCTAAATTTCTGAGCATAAGAGGAAATTGTGGACTAGTTACAACAGAAAGAGTCGTGGCTTTATGTGGATAAAGACAAGAAATAAAATCAGTGATCATGAATGTGCAAAACTCAGAATCATTCCTATGTTGAAATGATGATGTAATTAGATTAATCTATTTCCTCAGGCTAGTGTTTTCAGTGATGTTGGGGCTCAGAGGGAGGGAGTAAAGAGAATTCCCACCATAGAATTTCTCACAGGAAAGGAAACCTCAACCCTGAGAGTAATCCCTCACTCCAGCCTCCTTCTGTCCTTCTCCTGGTAGGTCAATCTGGTCAGAGGGTGCTGGACTCTCCCACAAACATATAACATCCTTAATGTATATAGCCTATTTAATAAAATAGTAATAGGCACATTAACCATCACTGCGCTACACCCACAAGCCAAGCCCACCAGCCAATCAGGAGAGAGTATGCAAATTAACCCAACCAAGATGGCTGCGGCCACGGATTGAGTAGGAGACTAAGTTTCTCCGGCAATGGAGGAAGCCAAGCTTTCTGCACACCATGGCCGGCCCAGGACTCCACTCAAGGCAACAAAGTTTCAATTATAGAAGATAAATAAATCCTAACAAAAATGGTCCAGCCATTGAGCTGGAGAGAACAGGAGGCTTGAGTTGCCCCCCATGATGGAGGAAGCCAAACTTCCTCAACCCTGGCCTGCCTTGGTTTCCACTCAAGGCTACAAAGTTTCAATTATAGAAGATAAATAATTCCCAAATACCAGGGCCCCCACTTGGGTCGCCGATGGGCATGGCTGGCCTGTAAACCACCACAGGCCTCTCACCCAGGACGCCCCAAGCCCCAAGAGAACCCCCACCCTGATCCGGGACACCCTTCAGGGCAAACCAGCTGGCCCCCACCCATGCACCAGGCCTCTATCCTATCTGATAAAATAATAATATGCAAATCGACCATCACTCCAACACACAAGATGGCTTCCCCCATGTGGTCAAAGATGGTTGTACCCATGTGGACACAAGATGGCCACCATAAGATGGCCAGCCAGGGAGGGCAGTTGAGAGGGACCAGGCCTGCAAGGGAGGGCAGATGGGGGCAATCCAGCCTGCAGGGGAGGGCAGTTAGGGGTGACCAGGGTGGCAGAGGAGGGAAGTTGGGGGTGACCATGTCTGCAGGGGAGGGCAGATGGGGGGACCCAGGCCTGCAGGGGAGAGCAGTTGGGGGGGGCCAAGCCTGCAGGGGAGGGCAATTAGGGGTGACATGGCCTGCAGGGGAGGGCAGTTAGGGTTGACTAGGCTTTCAGGGGAGGGCAGTTAGGGGAAAACTGGCTGGCAGGGGAGCAGTTAGGCATCAATCAGGCTGGCAGGGGAGTGGTTAGGGGGTGATCAGGCTGGCAGGCAGAAGTGGTTAGGGGCAATCAGGAAGGCAGGCAGGCAAGCAGTTGGGAGCCAGCAGTCCTGGATTGTGAGAGGGATGTCCGACTGCCTGTTGTGATCAGGCCTAAATGGGCAGTTGGACACCCCTTGAGGGGTTCCAGATTGGAGAGAGTGCAGGCTGGGCTGAAGGACACCTCCCCCACCCCATGCACAAATTTCATGCACTGGGCCAGGCAGTCGGACATCCCTCTCACAATCCAGGACTGCTGGCTCCCAATTGCTTGCCTGCCTGCCTTCCTGATTGCCCCTAACCGCTTCTGCCTGCCAGCCTGATCACCTTCATAACCACTCTGCTGCCAGCCTGTTTGCCCCCAACTTCCCTCCTCTGCCGGCCTGGTCACCCCTAACTGCCCTCTCCTGCAGGGTTGATCACCTCCAACTGCCCTCCCTTGCAGGCTTGGTCCCACTCAACTGCCCTCCCTTGCAGGCCAGGTGCCTCCCAACTGCCCTCTCCTGCTGGCCATCTTGTGGTGGCCATCCTGTGTCCACATGGGGGCAGGACAGCTGGTTTGCCCTGAAGGGTGTCCCTGATCAGGGTGGGGTACCCTTGGGGCGTGGGTCGGCCTGAGTGAGGGGCCTGTGGTGGTTTGCAGGCAGGCCATGCCCCCTGGCAACGCAAGCGGAGGCCCTGGTATCTGGAATTTATTTTCCTTCTACAATTGAAACTTTGTAGCCTGGAGCAGAGCCAAGCCTGGGGCTCCCTCCGAGGCCCGCAGGCATTTGTGTTGGGGTTATAATTGAAACTTTGTTGCCTTAAGCAGGTGGGCCTGGCCAGGGAGTGTGGAAAGCTTTGCTTCCCCTGTTGCCGGCGGCAACCCTGGCCTGCTCTCTCAAGCTCCATTCTGCTGCCATTTGTTTGAATTTGTTTACCTTCTATAATTGAAACTTTGTAGCTTGAGTGGAGGCTTACGCCTGCAACGGCTGGCAGAAAGCTTGGCTTCCTCTGTTACCTAGGAAACCTTGCTCTCTGTGGCTGTAGCCATCTTGGTTTGGGTTAATTTGCATACTCGCTCTGATTGGATGGTGGGCGTGGCTTGTGGGCGTGGCTTGTGGATGTGTCGGAGGTATGGTCAATTTGCATATTTGTCTATTATTATATAGGATATATATATATATTTACATTATCCCATAAGATATATGATTTAAAAATATATTCCTCATATTTATGTGTGTGTTTTCATTTGCTCAATGGAATCTTTGGGAGAAAAATGCTTTAATTTTAACCAAGTATAATTTAACAATATTTTCTTTATTGGGACCTGTTTTGGCAGATTTTACAGAGAACTACCAGGAAATGCTGAACCTCCACTGTCCATGTAATTTAGCTACAGCATCTACAGGAACTGGAGCAGGTTCTGGTACCTGAAGGGAGCGCTGCTGGGAAGCTACCCATAAATCTGGATGTGACTGTGGATCTGGGTGAGAGGAGGAAACTGGACTATTTTGAGGCACATGACAGAAATGAACCTGATGTTCATGGACAGAGAGTTATGGGACATATGGGTTTAAAGCCTCCTCTAGTGAAGGCCCAGTAGGACGTGCAGGGCATGGTAGAGACAGCTTGTATCATCATAGGAAATACCTGAATAATTATGAGCAGGAGTTGTTAGATATAAAATCATTAAAAATCTTGTAGGCCGGGATCAAGAGAAATAAGGAACCTGTCATTGCAAACTGGTGGGAAGGGGTTCCCTGTTTCCTATATGCACGTTCTTACAGTGTCTCTGTTCTAGAAGGTAACACCTCCCAGGTCCAGGGATGTGCACTTGGAAACCTTTGTGGTCATTACTGATCTGGTCTCACCCTGAATCACCAAAGCTGCCTAATTCATCGGGGCCCCTTTTATGAAATCTCTCAGCACTTAAAGGTAAGAGGAGCCATGGTGATGGTGTGTCTATATGAGGAGCCATATTTCATTAGACGAAGACCCTCAATCTCTAGTCATCATCTTTTTTAATGTGTGTGATTCTTTTTTTAAGAAATCTATATTGTTTGAAGTGTTATATAAGTCTCCCCTTTGCCTCATTGTGCATCATATTAATCATCATCATCATCATTACTATTTTCTTATTTATAATTGTTCTTCTCATTTTCTATAGAAAAGGTGGTTGTCCACACACAATGACTTTTTATAGGGAAAGAAAGAAGGCATCTCCTTGGATGTCAAGGCATCTCCTTGGATGTCATTGGAAAATTGAAATCCCAAAAGCCTAACTCTAAGTTGACACAAGGCTTTCTAATAACTGGTGACCTTGGATAAAGTACAGATTCTCACACAGACATTGGAACAGAGAGTTGCTGTTGTCCAATTTTATTATTATTTTCTTTATTTATTGTCTAAAGTTTTACATAGGTCTCCTTTTTCCCCGCTGATCCCCTCCTTCCAGCCCCCCAGCCATTCCCACCCCAGGCAAGCCCGCTTCAGTGACTGTGTCCATTGGTTATGCTAATATGTATGCATACAATTCCTTTGGTTGCTCTCTAACCTCCCCACCTCCCCTGCCATTTTTCTCTGGATCTATTTTTGTTCATCAAATTATGTTGACCATTATATCCCACATATGACTGAGATCATGTGATATTTATCTTTCTCCAACTGGCTTATTTTGCTTAGCATAATGCTCTCCAGTTCCATCCATGCTGTTTCAAAAATTTCCTTCTTTTTTATAGCTGCATAGTATTCCATTGTGTAGATGTATCACAGTTTTTTAATCCACTCATCTGCTGATGGGCACTGAGGTTGTTTCCAAATCTTAGCTATTGTAAATCGTGCTGCTGTGAACATAGGGGTGCATATATCCTTTCTGATTGGTGTTTCCGGTTTCATGGGACATAGTCCTAGAAGTGGGATTACTGGGTCAAATGGGAGTTCCATTTTTAACTTTTTGAGGAAACTCCATACTGTCTTCCACAGTGGCTGCACCAGTCTGCATTCCCACCAGTAGTGCAGGAGGGTTCCTTTTTCTCTACATTCTGGCCAGCACTTGTCCTTTGTTGATTTGTTGATGATAGCCATTCTGACAGATGTGAGATGGTATCTCATTGTTGTTTTGATTTGCATCTCTCAGATGATTAGTGACTTGAGCAAGTTTTCATATGTCTCCTGGCCTTCTGTATGTCCTCTTTCAAAAAGCGTCTATTTAGGTCATTTGCCCATTTTTTGATTGGATCATTTATCTTCCTTTTGTTAAGTTGTATGAGTTCTCTGTAAATTTTTCAGATTAAACTCTTATCTGAAATATCATTGGCAAATATGTTCTCCCATGCAGTGAGCTTTCTTGTTGTTTTGTTGATGGTTTCTTTTGTTGTGCAGAAGCTTTTTATTTTGATGTGGTCCCATTTGTTTATTTTCTCTTTAGTTTCCATTGCCCTAGGTGCTGTATCGGTGAAGATAATGCTACGACATATGTCTGCTATTTTGCTCCTTATAGAGTCTTGTAGGATTTTTATGGTTTCCCATCTTACATTTAAGTCCTTTAGCCATTTTGAGTTTGTTTTTGTGTATGGTGTAAGTTGGTGATCTAGTCTCATTTTTTTGCATGTATCTGACCAAATTTGCCAATACCATTGATTGAAGAGACTACCTTGATTTCATTGTATGCTCTTGCCTCCTTTCTCAAATATTAATTCAGCATAATGGCTTAGGTTGATTTCTGGGTTCTCTGTTCTGTTCCATTGGTCTATATGTCTGTTCTTGTGCCAGTACCAGGCAGTATTGAGAACTGTGGCTTGGTAATATAGCTTGATATCTGGTATTGTGATCCCTCCAACTTTGTTCTTCTTTCTCAGGATTGCTACAGCTATTCGAGGTCTGTTTTTATTCCAGATGAATTTTTGGAGAGTTTTCCCATCCCTGGCTCTGCAGTGGAAGGTCCTGTCTGGACTCACAGGGCATTGACCTTTCAGTGTCTCTTGTCCAGTACTGAAGGCTGTGCCCTGAGGTCAGATTGCTCCCTCAGGGACACCGTGTGGTTTTGACATCTCTGGGCAGAGTGAACTGGCCTTACTGATCCCCAATGGCTCTGCAAGGAGATCCCAAAGCAGTGCTATATTGAGGGCAGCCAGGAGCCCTTCCTCAGGGCTGCCAGATGCATGGGCACAGCCAACCCTACCTTCATTGAGAAGCTCCTGGGGGTTCTTGGGTCTCTTATGTCCTTAGATTCCTCTCATTGAAGGTCCCATCTTCATATCCCAGTGTGTGGCCAAATCTCACTGCACATCTATTTAATAAATCACATACACACACACACACACACACACACACACACACACACACACACACACGAGTGGTGATTTTCTTTGCTATGAAATCCACATTTGCCCCTCTTCCCTGTACATCGCACATGGGCAGGGACCACATGTGGATTCTAGGCCGGGATGTGACTTTCTTTGGAAACTGATCAAATGCACCCACAATACAAAAACAGACTTTAATGAGCAGGCACTCATGTGCCTGTGCTCTTGCAGGTCCTGCACTCCTAGATGGAGGTGGAACAGGTCAGGCTTGCTCCAGGGAGAGTCACAGGTGGGGCTGGGTCACCCTTTGACTGCAAGGGTGCATTCCTGAGAGTCCCCTGGCCCTGCCAGTGACCATGCAGGGGCCACCCCTATCTCAGTCCAGCTCTGGGGAACAGGTCTTGCTGGGGAGCACCTGCCTCCCATGAACACAGCCCAGGCCACACAGCAGAGACAGGCTCACACTCTGTCCCTCCTCTCTCCTCACTGCTCCCAGCAGGAACCCCCTCCCACAGGGAGCAGCTCAGGGAGGTCTCCCAGGTCCTGAACCTTAGAGAGGCTCTAGGACACTGGACTCACCTTCTCCCAGAGGGACATGGGCACTGACTCTGGACCAGCAGGTTCTGACATGGGTGTGGACATGGGCCTTCCCCTGGTCACAGAGAGTCATTCTGGGACCTGCTCTCCCAGTTCCCACCTGAGCCCCTGGAGGAAGTGAACCTGCAAGCTGACTATCTGCGAAGGGGCCTGTGAGCTCATGATGGGCTAAGACTACAGATGGAGGGAGGATCAAAGTGCAGAGCAGGTGTATCTTTTTAAAAATCACTTAACTGATATTTACCTAATAACAAGATATCAGAAAAAAAGGGCTTTTGAACCCCCTGAAGAGACCTGATCATGTGTCTTAACAATAAAGGCCATCATGAAACTGCAGTTAACCCCCGAGTTCACACCTTACAGCTCACAGAGCAATTCAGAATCCACACCTTTGAGAACTGCTCCAGTGCAGGACATCTAACTCCGGATGCTCAGAACCCTCTAGAAGCTGCAATTCTGGAAGCAGAGGCTGACCCATGAAATTTGGTACAAATTGAGGATCAGACAGAGGAAGCTTCAGTCAATGTGAGAACAAAACCCCACTCTTACTCCTGCTTTGTTCCTATTGACTTGCCCATCATCGCTGGTTGCTGTCCACTCCGAATACATGAGTCCCTCCCTTTCCCTTATTATTGCAATTGTTAGGTGGACACAGGAGTCTGACCCCAAGTTTGGAGCTGACATCTGGCAGCTTTGAAGCCTCACCCTCCCTTCTCCACTTCTGCCCACATCTGGACATGCAGATGAGGCAGCCTGGTGGTCTCTCCTCTGTACCTGGGAGGGGTCCATCCACTCCAGCCCCTGCCCAGCAAGGAACCCCCATAGTTCTCCCTCCCTGACACAGCTCATCCTGAGCAAGTTCCCCTCCCGGCTCCCTGAGGCCATTGCACCTGCTAAAGACTCCCTGTCTCCAGAGACTGATGTTATGTCAACGCTGCAGGTCATCTCATCTCTTGGTGTGTGGGCATCCTTAGACTCAGCCTCTGAAGCTGCTGTGGGCGGGAGTCTTGTTGTCCTTGCACAGGGCCCACAGCTATCATCTCTGCATGAAGGGGGCCGGGCAATGGCCACCCCGCGGCCTCTCTTCTCCATCAGGACTGACAGCTCTTTGCTGCTGAACTGTCTGTGTCCAGAACATGACTTGGAAGAAGGTCCAGGAGCCAATGTCACATGAAGAGGAAACTCAGCCTCCAACAGGATCCAGGGGTAAACCTGCTCATCCTCCTGCTTCTGGTTTGGATGTTCTGATCTATGGGTCCTGAGCGCCCCCTGATGTCCTGAACACCCCCTGCAGCCCAGCCCTGCTGTCTCCCTCAGGGAGGTTTGTGTCTGAGCTCACACTGACTTCCCCTCACTGTGTCTCTTGCACAGTAATACATGGCTGTGTCCTCAGTTCTCAGGCTGTTCATTTGCAGATACAGCATGTTCTTGGCATTGTCCCTGGAGACGGTGAATCGGCCCTTCACAGAGTCTGCATAGTATGTGGTACCACTACTACTAACACCAGAGACCCACTCCAGCCCCTTCCCTGGAATCTGGTGGACCCAGTTCATGCCATAGCTACTGAAGGTGAATCCAGAGGCTTCACAGGAGATTCTTAGAGACCCCCCAGGCTGCACCAAGCCTCCTCCAGACTCCACCAGCTGCACTTCACACTGGACACCTGCAAACACAAAGATGTCCTGATTAGGGAACTCTCACACATCCACTGTTTCTCTCACTCATATCCACTCACATACTCAGTGTCTCTTGTTCTCCATAAATTACCTCTTAAAAGAGCCACAAGGAAAACCCAGCTGAGGCCAAACCTCATGGTGAGTGGTCTGTGTTCAGTCCTGATCAGGGAATGGGAACACCTGGGGACCCTGGAGCTGGGTTCCTGTCCCAGAGCTGCAGGGTCAGGGCTGGGCTGGTTTTTATGAGTAGAGGTGGCCCTATTTGCATGCCCTTCTGCTATATAGGGAGCTCTGTGGTTGGAGACCTACAGGGATATCAGTGCCTCTTTGCAGGTGAAAGTGTCCTGAGGGAGAATAATGTCATGAAAACATTTCAATAACTAAATACAGAATCATAAGACGTTTTAGGGCATGCCTATGGGATCACATCTGGTGACACTGAGCCCTGCTTCTGGACTTATCCCTCCCCACTGGCCACCACTGCTCCCCTGAATCAACTCCAAGGCAGAGCAAAACATGCCAGTGAGGGTACAGAACCATGGTGTGAGATGAGAGCATGGATGAGTGCTCTGGTACTACCCCCACTTCAGGGCTGGATTCCCCTGTGGTCTCAGAGTCCTCACTATTATGGAGAAGGTCATGCCTCATGTGGGAGGTGGTCCTCCATCACCTGAGGGGAGTCATGTTCCCCTGGTCTGTTACATGCACCTGAGGTCTGTGTTTGGCCCAGGACCACTATTGTGATCCCCACAGCCCCTGTCTGTCCACTCTATTACCAGGGGCCTGAGACCTTCTCCAGCCCTGATGTGCATGGATATCTCCATGAGGAGGTTAGGAGGTCAGCAGTAACTGTCACAGCCTCAGCTGGCCCTGCGGTCATACATGCTGTCTGTCATTGTCCCTCCATGTGCCTCTAGACCCGCTAAGTCTGTCCAATGCTCTGGGGAGTAGGCTGCTGTGCGTGTAGCTGTTTGTTGGGAGTTTGTTGGGAAGAGCCAGAGCCAGAGCCCTCGGGGGATGTGTCCCTGCATCACCTGGCCTTCATCAGGCATTTGAATGATGCGATTTTCCTTGCTCATGTTCAATCCAATAGAGAGCAGAGCAGACCCTGCCCAGGCAATACTGACTCCTCTCTGTGTCTGTTGGGAGCTGCCACCATATCCCCAAAGGGACAGCAGTCACTTGTCCCCACCTGCACAGAAAGGCTTTCTTCTGCAGCTGGGACAGAGCTGTGAACACTCCCAGGACAGGGCAGCAGTCACACCCTCGATCTCATGGATCCCTAAATGTGCCAACTGTGGACAAATCCCTTTCTGGGACCAGGGACTTTTCACCCACTTCAGGGAAAGATTGTGGAGACTGAAAGAACATTCTGCAGGCTGTCGTCCTACCTGTGGTGGAGACTCTTCCTCTCTAACCCTGTGTGCACCTGTGTGCTCTCCTCCTACTTCCCTGTGATGTGTACTATGACAGGGCCCTGGAGGGAATTATGGGGGACAGTGTGTCTTCAGCCTGGCTCAGGGAGGCTGAGAGTGTATTCAGGAAGGTAATGCCATGAACCATCAAGCACATGCAGGTCCAGGCCCAGAGCCTGGAATCAGCCCATGCACTCTTCATACTAGCCTGACTGCTCCCCAGAAATCTGTGTCACACTGGAAATATGAGTAACAGGACATCTGAGTTTCAGGAAATCTGAGTGACAAGGGAATTCTGAGTGACAATCTGGGTGACACAGGAAAGCTGAGTGACTATGGAAATCTGAAGTGCAGGGAAAATGTGAGTGATAGGAAATGTGAGTGACATGAGAAACCTGAGTTGAATGGTAAATCTGAGTGACAGGAAATCTGAGTGACAGGACATCTGAGTGATATGGGGAGACTGGGACCCATGACATTCTTCTCTTGCTGTACCTCCTGGCCCTCCACAGCCACCAGGTCACTGGCCCTGGAAGACCTCATGTGGGATCTCCTGTCAGGATCAGACATCAGCATCTTGGAAATTCTCATAACAAGCTGTCCAATAGCCATAGCACACCCATGGCACAGGGTCAGTTCTGGTCAGGAGAGATTTATCCCTCTCCCTGGGAGCCTGTATCTGAATCAGCTGATTCCCTTTCAGTGGCTGCAGAGGAGCCCATGGATGGGATCATGGTGACAGGTGGGTGTGGGGTCAGTTCTGTCCCAGCTCAGCTCCTCAGAGGGAGGGGCTGGGGCAGCCTTTCTGGCCCAAGCTGGGGAGCCCTTATATGAACAGAGACAGCACTGGGAACACTGGAGCAGTATTGGATGGAGCAAGTCAGACCACTGAACTCTGACCTCCCCAACCTCTGACCCCACAGAACAGCCTTCCCTTGCTTGGGGCTGTGGGTTGACTTTAAATACTAATACATTCAATTGGAGTTTATAATGGAATTACTTAAGAATATTGTCAGCATGTTTAATTCAATTAAGCTCCTAGGAATGTTAACATTAAATATAATCCTATATAATAAAAGGCTAATATGCAAATAGACCCAACAGGGGGACGACTGGTCACTATGACAGGCATTGACCACCAGGGTGCAGACGCTCAGTGCAGGAACTGCTCCCTGGTGGTCAGTGCTCTCCCACAGGGGGAGCTCCGCTCAGCCAAAAGCCAGACTCAGGGCTGGTGAGTGCAGCTGCGGTGGCAGGAGCCTCTCCTGACTGTATGGCAGTGCTAAGGATGTCTGAGGGCTCCCAGACTGCAAGAGGGCACAGGCTGGGCTGAGGGACCCCCCCCCCCCAAGTGCATGAATTTCAAGCCCTGGGCCTCTAGTCAAATATAAAGGAACCGTGAGAAGGACATGATAAAGATAGAAAGTGGAGACTGGAGGGGTCAGTGCCAGGGAATGTACAGGTGGCTCCCTCATGTCCAACTTGGAGGAGTCGTGTCTCCCCCAGGAGCTCGCCCTGCAGCCTCGGTCTCCCTGCAACTACCGCTCAGCAGCTCGGCCCCACAGAAGCACACTGACATGCACAATGCTCAAGTAACAGCTCTAGTTTCCCTCAAAAAGTGACTTAAAAACAACAACAACAGGACTCTAGAAAAACAAGGCTGACACGGCATTCTGAGAGTTGCCTAACTGACCCTTTACACAACACGGTACTAATGCCCATCGAGGGGTATACGTGTGTCAGAGGTTAGATTCCATGCATACAGGATCAATAACTGCAAGAGAACATCAAAGAGAAAAGAAAAATACAACACCCAAACACACTCTGCGATCACGGTATCCCTTGTGCATTGCACTTCAGAAGGGGGACCAGCAGCACCTGGGCCCCCAGTAAACCCAGGGCGACTCCGCAGGAGATGTCAGCACCCCTCCATCCCCGCCCCAACTGTGCAGGTGCTGTACCTTCAGGAAGGAGATAGGGAAGAATTCCGGTAAGATCTTCCTCGCATCCATAAATGCAGTCATCTGCAGGTGGGCAGCACCTCTTGTCTCCTGGGAAATCACTTTCAAGCTTGGGCATAGAAGACCTTATATGATTTGCACAAACAACGGCTGAGAGTAAATGAGATTATCAGTAATAAACACGAGGAACTTATATTTATAGTGGTAGGTTTGATTGCTACTGAAGACAGATAACTAGGGGTATAAAGAGAAGTTGATAAAAAGATTGTGCATTTCGTTTCCTTGTGATTCCCTTGTTCAACCAACCTCCAGAGGGGTTTCTAAGAGCTCGCGCACCTAGGATGTGACCTGCTCTAGAGATCGGGTTCAATGTCTGAGAAGGAAAAACCTCAGTCAACTGGGGAGTAAAAACAGGAGGAGAGGTTTCCAAAAAAAGCACAGCTCTAAATATACATTTAAATGAACAAACAAACAAAAAGAAAAAGAAAAATGACACAATGCTGTTTTGTTCCGATGCTGCGGCCTCAGTCCCAGGTTGGAGAAGGGACGTCTGCCCAGTGAGCAGGTCACCACTGTAAGGCTGCACCAGCAGTCCTTTCCCTTTTATTGATTGAATTGTTTATCTTCATTTTGTTAAGTTGTATGAGTTCCCTATACATTTTGGAGATTAAATCCTTATTGGATGTCCCATTGGCAAATACTGCCTCCCATGCAGTGGGCTTTCTCACTATTTTTTGATGGTTTCCTTTGCTATGTGGAAGCTTTGTATTTTGATGTAGTCCCATTTGTTTACTGTATTTTCTCCTTAGTTTCCATTGTCCCTAGGAGATGTGTCAATAAGTATATTGCTATGAGAGATGTCTGAGATTTTCCTGCTTATGGTTTCTTCTAAGATTTTTATGGTTTCCAGTCTTACGTTTAAGTCTTTTATCCATTTTGGGTTTATTTTTGTGTATGGTGTAAGTTGGTGGTCTAGTTTTATTTTTTTGCATGCATCTGTCCAATTTTCCCAACACCATTTAGTGAAGAGACTAACTTGACTCTATTGTATGCTCTTGCCTCCTTTGTCAAATATTAATTGAGCATAACAGCTTGGGTTTATTTCTGGGTTCTCTGTTCTTTTCCATTTGTCTTTATGTCTATTCTTGTGCCAGTACCAGGCAGTTTTGAGAACAGTGGCTTTGTAATACAGCTTTATATCTGGTATTGTAATCCCTCCAACTTTGTTCTATTTTCTCAAAATTGCTGTGGCTATTTGGGGTCTTTTTTTATTCCATATAAATTTTTGGAGAGTTTGTTCTAGGTCTGTGAAATACACCATTGTTATTTTAATGGGGATTGCATTGAATCTATAGATTTATTTGGGTAGTATAGACATTTTAATGATGTTGGTGCTACCAGTCCTTGACCACAGTATATATTCTTCCACCTGTTTATGTCTTCCTCTATCTCTTTTTTCAATGTCCTATAGTTTTCTGAGTACAGGTCTTTTACCTCCTTAGTTAAGTTTATTCCTAGGTATCTTAATTTTTTTGGTGCAATGGTAAATGGGACTTTTTTTTAGTTTCTCTTTTTGTGAGTTCATTATTTATATTCTAGAGGCCCGGTGCATGAAATTCATGCACGGGGGTGGGGTGTCCCTCAGCCCAGCCTGCACCCTCTCCAATATGGGACCCCTCAAGGGATGTCCGACTGCCTGTTTAGGCCCAATCCTAGCAATAGGATCAGGCCTAAACGGGCAGTTGGACATCCCCCTCACAATCCAGGATTGCTGGCTCTGAACTGCTCGCATGCCTGCCTTCCTGATTGCCCCTAACCGCTTCTGCCTGCCAGCCTGATCACCCCCTAACCAGTCTCCTGCCAGCCTGAGCAATGCCTAACTGTTCCCCTGCTGGCCCAGTCATCCCCAACTTCCTTCCCCTGACAGCCCGGTCACCCCCAAGTGCTCTCCCCTCCATATTACCTCTTTAGTAGATAGGGTTTTTTTCTTTAACATATTGGACAGTGTACCTGCCGTGGTCTTCACAAACCAGTAAAAATGTAAACCCAAACTAAAAGTGTCATAAAATAAACTTGAACAGGAATTTCATGAGACCTTAGAAAGGTGATATGATGTGGTTGTTTCTTCCTCTTTTCCTTCTTTCTTTTTCTTGATGTTTCAACTTTTGTCCTTTCTTTCTTTTTTCCTTTTATTCATTTTCTGTCCTCTCTTTCTCTTAACTTTTCCATTGGTAGAATCGTCAGTACTTGAATCTGTCTTGCTTCCAGAAGACAAAGAAGAGGGAAACACACAGTAATCTGAAGAAAAAGATGATCTATGATGGGATCGGTGGTGTTTCTGGTTTTGCTCTTTTCCCGGTTTGATTGTCATTTCTTCTGGCCCCAGCATCTTCAGGACTTGTGCTTGGACACTTCTTATTCGTGTCTACAAAACCTCCCTGCCTTGGTGAAAACTGTAGGGGAAAAGGCCTTCCTAGGTGGGCTCAAGCCCTGCCCAAGGTGCTGAGGAACCAGGGTGGGGAGCAATCTGCCCTGCCACTGCAGAGCCAACCTCTGGATCTTGGGGTACTCTCCAGTAATGTAACTGCAATGTCCAGGTTTGCCTTCAGACATTAGTTGTAAGTTACTTCTGATGTGAAACCCTACCTCAGACATTTCCATTGTGGTTTCTAAAGATTTTAAACAAAACCCATTTACCTCCCTATCCTGGTCAGAAGTTTCTACCCATAGCCCAGATATCACCGCCCATCTCCAATCACTCGGCTGGTGGCAAGGGAAGTTCCAAGGCTATAGTGCGTGTGGGGGATCACTCCATGGGGTTGCAGCTGGACTCCCAAGGCTGTCTCTTGGAGGGAATAGCTCTGGGGGCATGGCTGCCTCCCAGGCCTACACCCCCCAGCTGCAGATGGGAGCTGATCTCAGAGTGGGGGGGAAAGTGTATAGGCAGATCCTGGGTCTCGCAGGCCCAGAACCCAGGCTGGGACAGGCAGCAGATGGCACCGGCCCTGCACGGGCACCTTGCAGGCCCAAGGCCTGGGCCGCTGTGGGCAGCTGATCTCGCTGGCCGTGCATGGGCACCTCCCAGACCCACTGCCTGGGCCTCCGCACACAGCTGATCACGCCAGCCCAGTGCGGGTGCCTCCCAGACCCACGGGCCGGGTCGCGGAGGGCAGCTGATCTCAGCGGCCATGTGCAAGCGCCTCCCAGGCCCATGCCCCAGGGCAGGGCGGGCAGCTGATCTTGGCGGCTATGTGCAGGTGCCTCCCAGACCCATGGCCTGGGCCTCCACGGGCAGCTGATCATGCAGGCCATGTTCAGGTGCCTCCCAGATCCAGGGCCCGGGTTGCGGAGGGCAGCTGATGATGCCGGCCCAGTGCGGGTGCCTCCCAGACCCAGGGCCAGAGCCTCCACGGGCAGCTGATCATGGCGGCCGTGCACGAGCACCTCCCAGACCCACGGCCAGGTTCAGGGCTAGGTGAGGATCTGGCCGGGGGGCAAAGCCTCCTCCCAGGCTAACAGGCTGGGCTGCTCGCTGCCTGCTCTCAGCGGCAGCCCTCCCTGGGACTGGGGGACTCCTACAGGCCTGAGAGGACTGGGCGCTGCCATCTTGTGTCTATGGGTGATGCCATTTTGTCGCGGAGTGATGATTAATTTGCATATTACTATTTTATTAGATAGGATATAAAAAGCAAGTGTCCGTGATGACCATGATGACCAGTAACCATGAGGTGCATTGAGCACCTCCAGCCTACAGGCTCCAATTGATCAGGGGATGGCTCACGGGCGAACTAGGGTTAGTTGGGACTGGCAAGCAGGTGGAAGGCAGACCTCTTGGTCCCTCCTCTGGGCCCTCAGACTCCAATCAATTGGTGGCAGCTGCGGGGCGTAAATGGGGACTGGCTCCCTAAGCAGTCCTGCAGGATCAATCTCCAGAGGACAGGACAGGGACCAATGGACCAGTGCCACCTGCATGATCCCAACAGAGCTGCAGGGCCTCCTGGAACTCGGCCTCAGGCACTGCGGCTGCTTTCCCTCCCTAGATGCTCCACAAGGAAGAAAGGATACTGCCAGCAGCACCAGGGGTGACCAGCAGTTACTGCTCTGCCCATGCTTCCTCCAGGTCATTCAAGCCAGCCCCTGCCTGCCCCACTCCAGATGAAGTGTGAGCACTGCACACAGAAGGAAAGTAGTAAAAAAATAAATAAATAAATAAAATAAAAAGACAAACACACACAAAAATTGATGATCAAGAGAATGCTGCAGTCAACATCCCTGTAAAAAGCCATCTGGACCTGGGTGTTTGATTGGTGGTTGTTTATTATTATTATTGTTATTATTATTATTATTTTTTCTATTTCATCAGTTGCTATTGACCTATTCAGGTTTTTTCATTCTTCCTAATTCAATTTTTGGAGATTGCATTTTTTTTTTAAGGAATTTGTCAATTTCCTCCACATTGTCCAGCTTGTTGGCATATAGTTTTTTGCTGGTAGTTTGTTACAATCCTTTGTATTTCTGTGGTGTCATTGGTTACTTCTCCACTTTGGTTTCTGATCTTAATTATTGTGGGTCCTCTCTCTTTGTTTCTGGCTAACAGTTTATCAATTTTGTTTATCCTTTCAAAGAACCAGCTCTTGGTTTTAATGCTTTTTATATTGCTTTTTTAGTATTTATGTTATATATTTCTGCTCTAATCTTTATCATTTATTTCCTTCTACTTATTCTGGGATTTTCTTGTTGTTCTATTTCTAGTTCTTTAAGTTGTAGGGTTAAATTGTTTATTGCTGATTTTTTTTTTTTTTTTTTTTTTTTTAGGTATGCCTGTACTGCTATGAAGTTCCCTATCAGGACTGCTTTTGCTGTGTCCCAGAGATTTTGGATTGTTGTGTGTTTATTTTTATTTGTTTCCAGGAAATTTTTTTTAATATATTTTATTGACTTTTTACAGAGAGGAAGAGAGAGGGATAGAGAATTAGAAACATCGATCAGCTGCCTCCCGCATACCCTCCACTGGGGATGCGCCCGCAACCAAGGCACATGCCCTTGACCGGATTCGAACCTGGGACCCTTGAGTCCACAGGCCGATGCTCTATCCACTGAGCCAAACCGGTTTTGGCTCCAGGAAATTTTTTATTTCTTTCTTGATCTCATTGTTTAATCACATGCAACTTAGCCTCAATGTGTTTGAATGTTTTTGGGAGTTTCCACTGTAGTTGATTTCTAATTTCAATCCACTGTTTATGAGAAGATGCTGGATTTGATTTCAATCTTCTGAAACTTGTAGAGAATTGTTTTGTGTCATAACATGTGGTCTTTTTGAATGATTCATGTGCATTTGAGAAGAATGCATATTTTGCTGCATTGGGGTGAAATGTTCTATAAATGTCAATGAAATCTATCTGACCCAGTGTGCCTTTTAGAGTCTGTTTTCTTGTCTGAAGATCTATCCAGTGAAGTGAGAGGGGTCTTAATGTCCCCTACTATGACTGTATTGTTGTTGATCTCTCCATTAAGTCCTCTACAAGTTTTTTTTTAAAAAATGTATATATATATATATATATATATATATATATATATATATATATATATATGTATATATTTAGGTGCTTCTATATTGGGTTCACATATGTTTACCAATGTTATAATCTCTTGTTGGATCAATCCATTTAGTTCCATGTAGTGAGCTTTGTTGTTTCTTATAGGGCCTTCATTTTGAAGTCTATTTTGTCAGATGTGAGTATTGCTACTCCACCTTTTTTTTTCCATTTGCATGGAAATATTTTTTTCCCCATCCCTTCACTCTCATCCTGTGTGTGTGTTTGTTTTTAGGTGGGTCACTTGTAGACAGAATATAGTTTGGTCATGTTTTTGTACCCATTCAGCTACCCTGCAACTTTTGATTGGAGCATTTAATCCATTTACATTTAGGGTTATTATTGATATGTACTTATTTATTGCCATTTTAATACTGTATGGCTAGGTTTCTCCCTCTGTGTCTTCTTCTCATTACCACAATCCCTTTAGCATTCCTTGTAATGCTGGGTTAGTAGTGATGTACTCCCTTAGCCTTTATTTTTATTTTTATTTGTCTGGTAAGCTCTTTATTTGACTGTCTATTTTGAATGATAGTCTTGTTGGAAGGTCTCAGATCCTTGCTTTTCATTACCTTGAGTATGTCATGCCATTCCCTTCCAGCCTGTACAGTTTCTGATGAGAAATCAGGTGTCAGCCTTATGGGAGCACTTTTATAGGTAACAGTTTTCTTTTCTCTTATTGCCTTTAAGATTCTCTATTTGTCTTTAATTTTTGGCATTTTAATTATGATATGTCTGGGCATGGGCCTGCTTGGATTCTTCTTGTTTAGAGTTCTCTGTGACTCCCGAACTTGTGTGACTGTTTCCTTTACCAGGTTAGGGAAGTTTTCTACCATTATTTCTGCAAATACCTTCTCTATTATTTTCTACCTTTCTGGAACACCTACTATTCTAATATTATTACATTTCATGTTGTCCCACATCTCCCTTAAGCTGTCCTGTTTTTTAATTGTTTTCTTTTTTTTATTCTCTAATTAGTGATATTTTCAACTCTGTCTTCTAATATCACTGATTTAATCCTCAGCTTCCCATAATCTGCTGTGTATTCCATCCAATATGGTCTTTATTTGTGTTATATCATTCTTTATCTCAGACTGTACTTTTTAAAGTTACTGTATCTTTTTTCATGTTGTTGAGCATTTTTACCACCATTACTCTGAACTCTGTTTCAGGTAAATTTCTTATCTCTGCTTCATTTATCTCTTCTTCTGAAGAATTCTCTAGTTATTTCATTTGGGGGTTGTTTCTTTGTCTCCTCATTTTGGCTGTCTGGGTATTTGACTATGTATTAGGTAGATCCTCTACACCTCTCAATCTCTAGTTCAGGACAGTGTTAAAGACTGTTTATGACTAATTAGATCAGGCAAAGACTTAAAGCCTCAAGAGTCTGCTTCAGTCTATAGACTGATAGGATTTATACTTGAATTGCACCTCAGGCAATTGACTTGAGGTGTGGCAAGATGTTTTTTTTTGTGTGTGTGCTTGTTTTTTTTTTTCCAACAGGGAGGAGTAGTTTCTTCTGTCTGGAGACTGATTTCAATCCCTTAAGTGGCCTCAGAGCAAGGTTTTTTCCAACAGGGTGTATCAACTGTCTCTCCCCCTCCCCAGGAAAAACAAATGTCTATGTTGGAAAGATGTCCTCCACTGTGTGGAAACATGGGTATCTGCCTTCTGAGCTCTATCCCCCGAGTACCCAGTCATGGCTTCTGCTCTCACAGCTCCAGTCCATTTCACCCTCTCTCTGTTGGAGTATAAGCTGGGTAGCTCCACAGGGAATTATGTGCATTGGCCCTTTAAGAGGGTACCTGAATTTTCAACTGTTAATTTCTGGCAGAGAGTACCCCACTTATTTTCATAGCCAGATGTTATGTGGATATCGTCTTCAGTTTTGGTGCTTTCTGCTGGGGGGAGGAGCAACTTGGGGATTAGATCCAAGAATTCTCAGTGGAAAACTCCCACACCTGAGATATCTCTTCAGGACTTCAGTTGCTGTCTATGGGTTCCTGACATCCACCCTCCTACCAATCTCTATGCAGTCTCCACTTTCAGTCCTCGGGTATCAGGGTTACCTCCTGCAAGTTTTCTTTTGATTATTCTTCTATATCTGTCTATATGATGGTACACTTTATCCTTCATTCTGTGGATGAGGGAAGCACATTTGCTGGTTTACAAACATTGAACTATCCTGGCATTCTTGCTCAGTACCCCACTGGATCAACATAAATGACTTTTAATGTGGTGTTAAGGTTCTTCATATATTATTGAGGGTTTTTGCATTTGTGCTTATCAGGGATATTGACCTGTGATTTTTGTGTGTCCTTACTTAACTTTGGTATCAGTATAATGGTCACCTCAATAAATCTCTTTGAAAATGTTGCCTCTTTTCATTCTTGGAAGAATTCAGGAATGATTGATTTAAAAGTTATTAATTCTTCTTTGAGTTTTTGGTGGAATTCACCTTGATTCCATTTGTTCATTGGCTTTTATTTGTTAGAAGGTTTCACTACTACAGCAATTATATTTTTTCAAAATGATAGCAATCTAGCCAATTTGGGATCCAGTTCCTAATTTGAGCTCCTACTAAGTGGACTGAGAAATACAACTGTTGCTCTTCACAAGGTGTGGTCAGCATTGAAATAATAGTTGGTTTCAGACCATATGTTTATTTCAAATGCCATCCAAGAGAATAAAATAAAACAATGTTATCTTGTATAGAATTCATGAAGTGCATTTGTCCTGAGAATGTACCTCCTTTACCCCATCTCTATGGAGCACACAGAACAGGTCCCAGCTGTTGCACTCTGAAGTCCACCATAGTTTGTGCTGAAGACATAGCTGTGCATGACTCCCAGACCACGGCTGAGCTCCGATGTAACACTAAGACACGACCATCACTGAGAGACACAGGTGTCATCTGTCAGAAACATAGAGCTCAAGAAATCTCTGGTGGATTTGCTGGGCCTTCCTGAAGTGCAGGGAGGTTAACCAAGTTCCACATTTCATGGACAGACTTTGATTATGTGCTAATAGTTTCCACAGGTTAACGAACTCCTTTACATGTTTCTTCCTCTCTAAGTAATACATGGGTGTTTGCATGTGAGAATATTTCTACTAGAGTAAACCTTTTAAAATACAAAGCCATTAGTGGTAGTCACTGCACCATGGGTCTAGAGTCTCTTGGAGAAAGTGTAATAGTGAGAGGATGGCAAGGACCTTCGGAGAAATCAGCCATAAACACCACTTCAAACTGCTCCTGTGGCTG
This sequence comes from Eptesicus fuscus, assembly GCF_027574615.1. NCBI lineage: Eukaryota > Metazoa > Chordata > Mammalia > Chiroptera > Vespertilionidae > Eptesicus > Eptesicus fuscus. Next base: position 17,091,707 of record NC_072496.1, read on the forward strand.
TAACTCAGAATAGGAGGGTCTTGAGTGCACCATGCAGCCCAGCCCTCATGTCTCCCTTAGGGAGATTTGAGGATCACACTGACTTCCCATCACTGTGTCTCTCCCACGGTAATACTGCCCATATCCTCAGCTCTCAAGCTATTCATTTGCAGAAACAGCGTGTTCTTGGCGTTGTCTCCGGAGATGGTGTAGTGGCCCCGCATGGAGTCTGCATAGTATTTCGGACTACGATCACTCCATACAACTTCCACTTACTCCAGCTTATTCCCTGGAACCTCTTGGGCCCCGTGCATCCAGTGGTTATTGAAGGTGAATCCAGAGGCTGCACAAGAAAGTCTCAGAGACCACCTAGACTGCACAAAGCCCCCCCCCCCCACCCAGACTCCACCAACTGCACCTCAAATTGGACACCTGCAAACACACACACAAAGATGTCCTGGAGGTCACCTCTCACACATCCATGTTTCTCTCACTCATGTCTACTCACATAATCAATGTCACTTTTTCTCCATATATTATCTCTCAAAAGAGCCACAAGGAAAACCCAGCTGAGCCCAAACCCCATGGTGAGTGGTCTGTGTTCAGTCCTGATCAGGGAATCAAAATACCTTGTGATCCGAAGGCTGGGCTCCTGTCTCAGAGCTGCAGGGTCAGGTCTAGGCTGCATTTTATGAGAATAGGAACTCTATTTGCATGTCCTCCTACTATGTAGGGAGCTCTGGGGTTGGACGCTGATATAAAGGACATGGCCTCAGAGTGTGACATGTCCAAGAGTGCATGTCTGTTTAAATAAATCCCCACATTTGAGTTGGTGCCTTCTGCATTGGATCCAGCTGCTCTAAGAGACCTGTACAAAGATACCAGAGAGATAATTGTCATAAAATGAAAAAGTAAAGGATTGAAAATGAGAGATGCCTTTGACAGAAACCAGTAATGACAACTAAGAGAAATTAATTATCAAATCTGAGATGAATTAAAAGTACAGGAGATTTATGCTCATGAGATGGAAGTTCCATCTTACACTATTTCAACTACAAAGTGATCAGAGGATAAACTAAGACTGGAGTGTGAACCTAGAGCCAGTGGACCAAGATGGGGAAGAGAGGAGCATCTGTGTGGGTCCCTGGGAACCAGAAGCATGAACCATAGAAACAAAGACAAAGTTCCCAGGTACTATTCCTTCAGGGGAGTTTGGTGCTGGATGTGTAGCAGAAGCACTGCCTCCTTTGTAGTGTTTATTCTCTGGACTCTGTTGTAGACCCAGTTTCATACATTGGGATATAGAAGAATGTCATGACCAGTTGTGTTTAGATGAAGATATTGGTAATGATTTAGGACTATTTAAGTTTTGGTTATGAAAATCTTGTTATTGGAAAGCTGATGTATGTATTTGAGCCTTGAGACTGCTGCCCCATGTCCCCATATGATAAGGGTCACATGACTCAGTGCCACATTGGGGGGAAAGCTATTTGGGAACATGAATGGGGGATTAACCAAGCCCGAGGACACACATGACAAAGGTTCTTGTTTCCTTAGGTTGTGATCTTGTTGTTTAGCCAGTTCAAGTTTTCTTTTCTCACTTTCCTCTGAAGCAGCCCCGCATATTTCCTAGAGTCATGAAGACACTCTGTTGAGAGGGTGCAGTGCACAAGCCATTTGTGCTTTAGTTTTACATCTTACATCTTTCCTGTGTTCTAGTTCTATTAGCTTCTCATACATTTTTTAGCATTTTCTCTGTACAATATCATGTCATGTATTGCATACAGATAAGGAGAAACAATTTAACTTGGTTATTTCTGATATAAATATTTTAAATTTCTTTTTCTTGCCTACTTATTCTAACAAGGAATTTTAGTTTTGATGAATAGAAGTAGTCACTGGGGAGCCCTGGTCTAGGTCCAGATGTAAGAAGAAAAGCTTTGAACTTTTCTCTGTGTAGCATGATGTCATTTGTTGTCTTCTCAAATGTGCCCTTTGTTATATTGAGGCCCATCACTTCTACACCTGATCTGCTAAGAATTTTAATTCTGAAGTGATTTTCAAAGTTAAAGACTTCATTCTGTATCTATTTATATGATGGTATACTTTACCCTTCATTCTGTTGATGAGGTGTATCACAGTTACTGATTTACATACTTTGAACCATCCTTGCATGCTAGGACAGTAACAACTTGATCTTGGTAAATGATCCTTTCAGTGTGCTGTTAAGATTCCTAGTATATTGTTGAGGGTTTTTGCATGTATATTCACCAGGGATATTGACCTGTTTTTTTTTAAATATATTTTTATTTAGCTATGATATGAGTGTAATGATCACCTCAATAAATTTGTTTGGAAGTGTTGCCTCTTTTTTTTTTTTTTTTTTATTCTCACCCGAGGTTTTTTTCCATTGATTTTTAGAGAGTGGAAGAGACAGGATAAGACTAAGAGAAATATTGATGTGAGAGAGACAAATTGATTGGTTACCTCCTGCACAAACCCTGACCATGGCCTTGCCCAGGGAGGAGCCTGCAACCTCTATAGGTGCCCTTGACCAGAATCAAACCCAGGACCCTTTGATCCACAGGCCAGTGCTCTATCCACTGAGCAAAACCAGCTAGGGCTAGAAGTGTTGTCTATTTCTTTAGTACTTGGAAGAGTTTGAGAAGAGATGATTAAAAAGTTAACAATTCTTATTTGAAATTCCAGTGGAATTCATTCTTGAGTCCATTTGGTCCTTGGCTTTTCTTTATTGGAAGGTTTTCACTATTACATCAATTATTTTTTAAAATTTGTAGCAATCTTGCAAAGTTGGAATAAAATTCCTAATTTGAGCACCTACAAAGTGGACTAAAATATACAATGTTGATCTTCACAGGGTGTGGGCAGTGTTGAAATAATAGTTGCTTCCAGACCACATATTTATTTCATACTAGAGGCCTGATGCATGAAATTCATGCATGGGGGCAGGGGGAGGAGTCCCTCAGACCGGCCTGCACCCTCTCACAACCCAGGACCCCTTGGGGGATGTCTGACTGGCAATCTAGGCCCAAGCCTACTGGGATTGGGCCTAAACTGGCAGTCTGACATGCCTCGTGCAATCCGGGACCTCTGGCTCCTAACTGCTCTCCTGCCCGGCTGCCTGATCACCCCTAACCACCTGCCTGCTTGCCTGATCACACCTAACCACTCTGCATGCCTGCTTGATCGCCCCTAACTGCTCACCTGCCTGCCTTAGCAACCTTTACTGCCTCTGCCTCATCCCCTGCCCCCGTGGCTTTATCTGAAAGGCCGTCCCGAACGACGTCCAGAAGGTCGTTCGGCTGTCAGGTCTAATTAGCATGTTATGCTTTTATTATTATAGATTATTATAGATGGTATCCAAGAGAATGAAATATAACCACAATTTATTATATAGAATTCATAAAGTACTGTGTGTAATTACATGAATAGTTTCGTATCACTGCTCAAGTGTGAATGCATGTGTTTTACAAAAAAGAAGTGTGCAACTGGGTGTAGGTGTGACTGTGTGTGTGATTTTGTGTGTCTATGTGACTCAGTGTTTCCTGGGCAAGTAGTAAGAGGACAGTGTGGACACAGGGGGTCCTATGGACAGCTTCTCAGCTTTCAACATGCTTCTGATGCACATCTCACACACAGTAAAGCTAGAAAACATTGGATCCAGGAGGAAAGGTGGAGGGAGGAGTTTGATGATGCACATCCCACCTGTTAGGGTCACCTGTCTCCACTGTGGAGGAGCCTGCAACCTAAATAAATGGGGTTAGAATTGCTTTCTGCAGGACAGCAGGGGCCCTTTGTGTAGTTGGATGTTAGGGCTCTCTGTATTTACTGCATTGAGCTGACAGCTCTTCTGTGGATCAATGTGGACCCCAAGAGGATGGGTAAGGTCCACCAGCCCTGAGTTTGATCAGGCCTTTCAGCAGAGGGAGGGCCCTGTGATCTCCCTGTAACAGGAAAGGGAGGGCACACAGAGTGTCAGGCACTGAGGGTAGATGTGTTCTCCCTCCCCAGGGATGGATGCAGAGCTGTGCACACAGCCCAATCCCAGAAACCCACCTGCAGAGTTCACACTCATCAGTGAAACGTTGAAAAGACACTGAAAAAAGACCCTTAGAATTTGTGGATGAGACTTCATGGAGAGTCCTCATAACTGCCAACATGTCACCTGCAAACAGACAATGCTCCTTCTTCATGGTTGTCTGCAGTGAGAATATGAGAAGGGAGACTCCTCCCAGAACACAGCTGAGAGCTTGAGAGGAAATCCCTATGCCCAACAGGAAAGCCCTTTCCTCCTTCCTCCTTCTGCCCCTGATCCTGGGGATGCTTTCTGTGCTGTGGGTCCTGAGCGCCCCCTGATATCCTGAGCAGCCCCTGCAACCCAGCCCTTGCTGCCTCCCTCAGGGAGGTTTGTGTCTGGGCTCACACTGACTTCCCCTCACTGTGTCTCGCACAGTAGTACCTGGCTGTGTCCTCAGCTCTCAGGCTATTCAGTGTTAAGTAGACTTGGCTGTTTGATGTGTCCCTGGTGATGCTGATTCGAGATTTCAGTGTTGGGTTATAGATTCTACTTACATCAGCCCATATAACCCCGATCCACTCCAGCCCCTTTCCTGGAGCCTGGCGGGTCCAGTGCACACCATAGCTTGATAGAGAGAACCCAGAGACAGTGCAGGTGAGCGAGAGTGTCTCTGAGGGCTTCACCAGTCCTGGGCCTGACTCCTGCAGCAGCACCTGGGAGAGGACATCTGGGAACAAGGAGCATCAGTCCCTGTCAGTCACATGCAGTCACAGCCATCCCATTACCTTGTCTAACCCCTGAGATCCTCACCTTGGGGGGCTGTCACCAGGCACAGGAGAAGACCTAGTAGTCTCATCTTCTTCAGACCACAGCTCTGCCTCCCTAGAGACCTCAGTCCTGTGTGAGGAGAGAGCTGTGAGCCTGCACAGCCCAGGAGAGGATTTACCCTGGAGCTTGAAGAGAAATTTGCATGTGGGACAGCCTTTCCTATAAGTGTAGGGCCTGAGGTTAGGCTGCCCTTGTCCTTCTGGAGACCCTCCTCGGGCATCTCTTCCCTTGACAATACTCAGCAAGTAAATCAAGGACAGGGAACTGTAGGGAGCAGCTCTAGGGCCAAGCCTCAGGCTGACCTGTGGCAAGGCGACAAATAAGTCCCAGCCTGGAGGGCAGAGCTCTCCTAGAATAATTAATTCTGACCTTGTAGCCCTCCCTACTTCCTTCCTAAGTAGATAATGGGCTGTGGAAGATGCAGAAGCAGCAAGTGTTGCCAAAATAAGAACTTTTGTATACATGTTAATCTACCCTTGTTTTAATCAGACAATAAAATAAAGCATTGGCTTGCAGGCTGTGTCTTTTGTTTCCTCATCCAGGCGCGGGAGATCCACCGAGCCTCAGCTGTATTCTCTTGTCTGTTTTTTCTTCAATCTATCACCGACCCTTCTCAGGTTCACCCTTGGACGACGTGGTGGGGACCACATGGGACATGAAGCACATTGGAATTAGGTCAAAGAATGGTCTAAACTTTATGAGCATAAGAAGAAATAGTGGACTAGATGAGTAGGCTACACTTTTAACTTTTCATGCATCTTTCAAACAGGTGTAAAAGGGATTAGCATTAGATCATTTATGAATCTCAAAATATTATTGTATCTATACTTTCCAAATTTTTGAGTCTAATTTTATGGAAATAATCCCTACCTTTGTGAAAAAATAAAGATAAAGGACAGCCATTCTTAATGTCCTAAATTTATGATGTTACTTTGATGTGAGAAACTACCTCCCAAGCACAGGCAGGTGAGACATTTTAAATTCTTGATGTTGGAAATTTTTATTGTGTCTACAGCTTCTTGTGCAAATTATTTGATATGCAAGCTCATGGCTTATTGCAGAGACCCAATAGAGTTGCATTAGAAATAATAATGACTTTAACAAAAGAAAAGTCAAGAAATAAAAGCAGTGATCATGCAGGTGTACAACTCAGAATTATTCATATGTGGAAATGACATTGGAAGGCAATTGACCTAGTGTTACCAGTGATGTTGGGGTCCAGAGGGAGATGAGTGAAGAGAATTCCTACCATAGAACTTCTCTCAGGAAAGGGAACTTCAACACTTAGAGGAAGCCCTCACCCCCAGCCTTCCTCTGCCCTTCCCCTGGGAGGTCACTGTGGTCACAGGGGGGTGGGATCGCCCACAAACATATAACATCCTTAATATGTAATTTATCTGTTCTCATATCAGACATTATTTAATAATATATTCCTTATATTTATGTTTGTGTCTTCATTTGCTCAGTGGAATCTTTGATGGGACAAAAGTCTAGATTTAACCAAATCTAATTTAATAATATTTTCTTTAATGGGTTTTATTTTGGATGATTTCAAAAAGAACTCCCCAGAAAATGATGACCTCCACTGTCCATGTTGATTGGCTACAGCAGCCACAGGGACTGGAGAAGATTCTTGTACCACAAAGAAGCCCTGCTGGGAAACTACCCACAAATCTGAATGTGACTCTGGAATAGGGATAGAAGAGAAAACTCTACTTGTTTTGAGTCACATGACAGAAATATGCCTGGTGTTCATGGCCAAAGAGTTACTGAACATATGGGCTTAATGCTTCCTCCAGTAAAGGCCCAGAAGAAAGTACAGGGCATGATAGAGACAGCATGTATCATCATAGAAAAATAGCTGAGTATTTAGCAACAGGAGTTTTTTTTAAGAAATAGGAACCTTAAAGCTCATGAAGGAAGGGATCAAGAGAAATAAGGAACGTGTCACTGCAACCTGATGGGAAGGTGATCCTTGTTTCTGACATGCACATTCTCATATTGTTTCTGTTCTGAAAGGTTAACAGCTTCCCAGGTCCAGGGGATCCACACTTGTATACATTTAGGGTCATTGCTGATCTGAGCTCACCCTGAATCATCCAAACTGCATAATTTGTTGGGGTACCATTTATGAAATCTTATAACAATTACAGAGAAGAGTGGACACCCCTCATGCAGGAGCCATGTTGATGGTGTGTCTGTATGAAGAGACACCATTTCATTGGATCAAGACCCTTTCTCAGTTCATTGTCATGGTCTTATCATCATCATCATCATCACCATTTTCTTACTTTATAATATTTTTCTTATTTCCTGTAGATATGTTGGTTGTCTACACACAGTGATGTTTTATAGGAAAAAACAGCAGGCGTCTCCTCTTTCGATGTCATTGAGAAATTGAAAACTGAAAGGATCAACTCTATGTTGACACAAGGCCTTCTGAAAACTGTTGGCTTGGATAAGCTACAGATTCTGACCAAAATATTGGTCCATGACCTCTGTTCAATTCCATCATCATATCACCTACATCACCATCACCAATGTCATCATCATAATTTGGTTGCTTATAATTATTCCTCTATTTTCTATTGATCTGGTTTTTAATCACACATAATGACACTTTATATTTGTGCTCACATTGTATAGTTGTTAAGTAAAATCAGTTGCCATATTCATATTTTCAATTTGACTGCTGACAACTGATGGCTTATTCTTGCCTCTTCTCCATCTGCCACAAACAGAAAATCTGATAAGAAAGCATGGTTTTGTCTTTAGATGTCATTGTGTGATTCAAACCACACAAGCCCCTTGAAGCAGAATTTCTTCCCCTCCCCCACATCCTTAACAAATAAAATCTCTGAGTCAGTCTCCTTGCCTGGCTTCATCAAAGCAGCTCTGACTTCCTGAAGTGTTTCCCTGTACTTCCCAGAGGTCTCAACTATGTGCATAATAAACATGCCATGTCCACAGGTGTGTGCTTGTCATCAGCCTAGACATCTGTACAAGCTGCTGTGGTCCCTCTACCTATGCCTGGTCATCTACTCTTGTTGCTGTGACATGTTAAGTCAATGACTTTCACCACCATGGTCTTCCCTCTCTAGCTTTGGGGTCACATGTATCTGGTGTCTGCTATCCAACATGCTCATGTCCTGATGGCTGGGGCCCTGAGCTGTGTGGGGCTGAGTTGCACTGTTGAATCAGCAGAGCCTCTGGTTGGATTTAGGTGATGAGGGTCAGGAGATTACATGATTATTATTTGGGCACAAGACTGTTAGAAAGTCTCTGAGGTTTGTCCACATGAGAAAGTTGTATCTGTTTACAACAGACTTTCTAACTCAGAGACTTCAGAGGTCAGTGCAGAATCAGGAATCCAGAGGTTCCCTGAGGGTAACTGTGACATGAAGAGGAAACCACACAGGAAACCAGCCCAAACCTCCAATTGCACCTGCTGTTGGGATGGTTCTTGTGTTCAGGGACCCTGAGTGCCCCCTGGTGGTCACAGCCTCTGCTTCAGAGATGTTTGTGTCTGGGCTCCCACAAACTTCCCCTCACTCTGCCTGGCATAGTAATACATGGCCCTGTCCTCGGCTCTCAGGCTGCTGAGCTCCATGTAGACTGTGCTTGTGGACGTGTCTCTGATCATGGAGACTCTGCCTCGGAACTTGTGTGCATATTTTGTGTCTCCATCATTAAAGGTAAACCCACTCCATCCACTCAAGACCCTGTCCTGGGGCCTATTGCACCTAGTGCATCCAGAAGCTTGTGAAGGTGTATGCAGAAGCCTCGCAGGAGACCTTGACAGAGGCCACAGGCTTCCTCACCTCAGCTCCAGACTGCACCAGCTGCACCCTGGGAGTGGACACCTGTGGAGAAGAGACAGGAGTGGGTGTAAATCCCCCTTGACTGTCCCAGGTCCCCACCTCAACCCAGGGACTGGGGATCCCCTTACCTGAAGCCATGGCCACCAGAAGGAGGATTATCCAGCTCCAGTACATGGTGAGGGGCTCTGCTGTGAGCACGTCTGTAGGAGAGGGTGTGGCTGTGGGTGATGCCCTCAGGGCACATAATTATCCATATTTCACCTAGTCTACCCCCTCTGTTTTGCACATTTATGAGGCAGAGTATTTTGTAAATGAGGTCTTTTCTCCACCTGAGAGAAGATGGATGACACAGGGACCACACTCAGTGGGAGTCGGAGGGTCCAAGTCCTTATTCTTTTTATTTTATTATACCACTAGAGGTCCAGTGCACGAAATTTGTGCACTGGGGGGGGTTCCCTCAGCCCAACCTGCACCCTCTCCAATCTGAGACCCCTCAAGGGATGTCCGACTTCCTGTGGGATTGGGCCTACACATGCAGTCACACATCCCTTTCACAATCCGGGACTGCTGGCTCCCAACTGCTCGCCTGCCTGCCTGATTGCCCCTAACCGCTTCTGCCTGCCAGCCTGATCACTCCCTAACCACTCTCCTGCCAGCCTGATTGATGCCTAACTGTTCCCCTGCCAGCTCGATTGTCCCCAACTTCCCTCTCCTGAAAGCCCGGTCCCCTCCCAAATGCCCTCCCCTGCATATTCCCTCTTTATTAGATAGGGTTTTTTCTTTAACATATTGGACAGTGTACCTACCATGGTCTTGACAAACCAGTAAAAATGTAAACCCAAACTAAAAGTGTCATAAAATAAACTCCTTAAACAGGAATTTCATGAGACCTTGTAAAAGTGATATCATGTGGTTGTTTCTTTTTCTTCTCTTTCTTTTTCTTGATGTTTCATCTTTTGTCCTTTCTTTCTTTCTCCTTTTATTCCTTTTCTGTCCTCTCTTTCTCTTAACTTTTCCGTTGGTAGAATTGTCAGTACTTGAATCTGTCTTGCTTCCAGAAGACAAAGAAGAGGGAAACACACCATCTTCTGAAGAAAAAGATGATTTATGTTGGGATCAGTGGTATTTCTGGTTTTGCTCTTTTCCTGGTTTGTTTGTCATTTCTGCCAGCCCTGACATCTTTAGGACTTGTGTGTGGGCACTTCTTATTGATGTCTACAAAACTTCCCTGCCTTGGTGAAAATTGTAGGGGAAAAGGCCTTCCTGGGTGGGCTCAAGCCCTGCCCAAAGTGCTGAGGAATCAGGGTGGGGAGCACCCACCACCACCCTTGCAGAGCCAACCTCTGGACCTCAGGGTACTCTCCAGTAATGTCACTGCAACATCGCTGTTTGCCATCAGAAATTAGTTGTAAGTTACTTCTGATGTGAAACCCTACCTCAGACATTTCCATTGTGGTTTCTAAAGATTTTAAACAAAACCCATTTACCTCCCTATCCTGGTCAGAAGTTTCTACCCAATGGAGAGGTTTGCTGGGCAGCATTGCCCAGATATCACCTCCCGCACATCTCCAATCACTTGGCTGGGGGCAAGGGAAGTTCCAAGGCTATAGGTGTGTGTGTGTGGTATCACTCCATGAGGGCGCAGGACCTTTGGAGGCTGACACCCCAGGCTGCCGCTGGGATGGGATAGCTCTGGGGGGTGCAGCTTTCTCCCAGGCCTACACTCCCCGGCTCTGGATGGGAGCTGATCTCTGGGATGGGGGAGGGGCGTGGGTGCCTCCCAGGCCCATAGCCCAGGCCCAGGCCACAGCTAGGAGTGGATGGCGTGGGGGGGTGGAGGGGGGAAATGCGCTGCCGCTGCCCTGGCCACTGCCCAGGTTGCTGCTGGGAGCGGATCGTGCCGGGGGTGTGAGCTGCCTCCCAGGCCACTGCCTGGGTTGTGGCTGGGAGCGTATTGCGTGGATGGGGGGGGGGGGGTGCATGCCACCTCCCAGGCCACTTCCTGGGGCGAGGCTAGGAGCAGATCATGCCAGGGGTGTGCAGGTGCCTCCCAGGCCAACAGTCCGGGCCACATGCTGCCTGCTCTCAGCAGCAGCCCTCCCTGGGACTGGGGAACTCTGGCAGGCCTGAGAGGACTAGGCGCCACCATATTGTGTCTATGGGCGCCGCCATTTTTGTCACAGAGTGATGGTTAATTTGCATATTACTCTTTTATTAGATAGGATTATTGTTGAAGGTATTACATATGTCCCTTTTTATCCCCCATTGACCCCTCTAGCCCATCCCCAGCTATTTACCATCCTATTGTCCATGGATTATGCATATATACAACCAAATTCTTTGGTTGATCTCTTCCCACCTACCCACCCTACCCTGATTTCTGTCTGAGATTCCCCAGTCTTTTCCATGCTTCTAGGTCTCTGGATCCATTCAGTTCATCAGTTTATTTTTTTGATTAGGTTCCACATAGGAGTGAGATCATGTGATAATTGTCTTTTCGGACTGGCTTATTTCATTTAGCATGATATTCTCTAGGTCCCTCCATGCTGTCTCAAAGAGTAAGAGATTCTTCTTTTTTATTGCTGCATAGTATTCCATGGTATAAATGTACCACAGCTTTTTTATCCACTGATGGGCACTTGGGCTATTTCCAGATGTTAGTTATTGTAAATTGTGCTGTTATTAAAATAGCAGTGCATACATTGTTTCTGTTTGGTGGTTGAAGTCCCTTAGTACATATTCCTAGAAGTGGGATCACTGGGTCAAATGGCAGTTCCATATTTAGTTTTTAGAGCAAACTCCATACTGTTTTCCATACTCCATAATGGCTGCACCAGTCAACATTCCCACCAACAGTGTTCTAGGGTTCTCTTTTTTCCACATCCTCACTAGCACTTGTCATTTGTTGATTTGTTGATGATAGCCATTCTGACAAGTGTGAGGTGTTACCTCATTGTCATTTTAATTTACATCTCTCTGATGGTAGTGATTTTGAACATTCTTTCCTATGTCTCTTGGCCATCGGTATGGTCCCTTTGGAGAAGTGTGTATTTAGGTCCTTTGCCCATATTTTAATTGGATTGTTTATCTTTGGTTAACTTGTTTGGGATTCTTATATATTTAGGACATTAACCCTTTATCAGATGTATTCTTGCCAAATATGTTCTCCCTTACTATGGACTCCCTCTTCATTTTCCTGATTTTTTCCTCTACAAAAGCTTTTTAATTTGATGTAGCCCAATTTCTTTATTTTCTCCTTAGTTTCCTTTGCCCTAGGAGTTGTATCTTTAAACATATTGCTACTAGAGATGTCTGAGATTTTGCTGCCTATGGTTTCTTTTAAGATTTTTATGGTTTCACGAATTACATTTAAGTCTTTTATCCATTTTTAGTTTTTTCATGTGTATGGTGTAAGTTGGTAGTCTGATTTATTTTTTTGCATGTATCTGTCCAACTTTCCCAACACCACTTATTGAAGAGACAGTCTTGACTCCATTGTAGGCTGTTGCCTCCTTTGTGAAATATTAATTGAGCATAATGGCTTGGGTCCAATTCTGGGGTCTCTGTTCTGTTCCATTAATCTATAAGTCTGTTGTGCCAGAACCAGGTTGTTTTAATGACGGTGGCTTTGTAGTCTAATTTTATATCTGGTATTGTGATCTCTCCAACTTTATTCCTCTTTCTCAAGATTGCTGCAACTATTCACAGTCATTTTTGGTTTCATATAAATTTATAGAATATTTGTTATTGATATGTCAAGTATGCTTATGGAATTTTAATAGAGATTTCACTGAATCTATAAATTGCTTTGGGTGGTATGGACATGTTAATTATGTTAATTCCACCAATTCATGAATACGCTATATGCTTCCACTTGTTTATATCTTCCTCTATCTCTATTGTCAACGTCCTGTAGGTTTCTGAGTACAGATCTTTTGCCTCCTGGGTTAAGTTTATTACTACGTATCTCAATTTTTTGTTGTTGCAATGATAAATGGGGTTGTGTGTTTAGTTTCTATTTCTGATAATTCATTATTATCATATAAAAATACCATCAATTTATGAGTATTAATTTTGTTTCCTGCTAATTAGCAAATCCATTTATTAAATCCAGTAGTTTTTATGTTGAGTCTTTAGGGTTTTCTATGCACAGTATTATGTTGGTGATACTGTGCCATTCACTGCCCATATGTCATCAACTAACAGCAATGTGACCTCCTCCTCTGGTGAGAATGCGGGAAATTAGAGCCACAGAGAAAGAGCAAGAACAATCCCTGGAGGCAGCTTGAGAGGAAATCCCTGAGCCCAATAGGAAGCACCTTCCTTCCCCACCTCCCTTTGCCCCTGCCCCTGGGAATGCACATTCTGGGTTTGGTGAGTCAGGAGCGCCCCCTGGTGTCTTGAGCGCCCCCTACAGCCCAGCCCTGGGAGGTTTGTGTCTGGGCTCACACTGACTTCCCTCTCTGTGTTTCTAGCACAGTAATGCATGGCCCTATCCTTGCCTCTCAGGCTGTTCAATGTTAAGTAATCTTGGCTCTTGGACTTGTTCCTGGGTGATGCTGAGTCTGGATTTCAGTGTTGGATTATAGTTTGTACTTCCATTACCCCAGATAACCCTGACCCACTCCAGCCACTTTCCTGGAGCCTGGCCGAACTAGTGTACACCATAACTCATTAAAGGGAATCCAGAGACAGCACAAGTGAGGGAGAGGGTCTGTGAGGGCATCAGCAGTCCTAGGCCCGACTCCTATGCTTCCTGTGAAAACTCTTCATTTTACAGATGGGACAAGACACCTGGGGACAAGGAGCATCAGTCCCTGTCAGTCACCTGCAGGCACAGCCATCCCATGACCCCTGTCTGACCCCTGAGATCCTCACCTTGGGGGGCTGTCACGAAGCACAGGAGAAAGCCCAGCAGCCTCATCTTCTTCTAGACCACTAAGTCAGGGACAGGGGATCACATGGATCATGAGACTCACTGGAATCATGTCAAAGCACAGCCTCACCTTTCTGAGCATAAGAAGAAACATGGATTAGATTACACTTTTAACTTATCCTGCATCTTTTAAACAGATGTAAAATGGATTAGCATTTGTTCAAACCATTTCTGAATATCAAGGATCTAGTGTATTTACAATTCCCAAAGTTTTGAATCAAATTTTATAAAACTAATTTCTGCTCTTGCACAATAAATAAAAAATAAAGGAGGGCCACTGTCAGTATCTTATATCTTAATTTATGGTGTTACTTTTTTCTGAGAAACTACCTTCCAAGCACAGGCATGTGGGACATCCTTGACACTTGATGTTAGAAAGTTTGTGATGGTATCTATGCTTCCTGTGAAAACTCTTCATTTTACAAGCGCAGGGCCTATGCAGAGACCCCAAACTAACTAATTCAGAAATAATCATGGTTTTAAATTTTTAAAGGCTTTTATTGATTTCTGACAGAGGAAGAGAGAAGAGAGACAGATAGAAAGAACAATGATGAGAGAGAATCATTGATTGGCTGTCTTCACCATGACCCCTACTGGGGATCTAGCCCAAAACTCAGGAATCCAACTGTGATCTTCTGGTTCATGGTTGGATGCTGAACCACTGAAATTACTGACCAGGCTAGTCATGGTTTTAAAAGGAGAAAAGACAAGAAGTGAAAACAGTGATCATGTATGTGTCCAACTCGGAATCATTCATATGTTGAAATGAAATGATGTAAGGAGATTGACCTGTTTTCTCAGTCTAGTGTCATCAGTGATGTCAGAGTTCAGAGGGAGGTTAGTGAAGAGAATCCCTACCATAGAATTTCTCACAGGAAAGGAAACCTCAAACCTGACAGGAATCCCTCACTTCCAGCCTCTCTCTGCCCTTTCCTGGGGATGGTCACTGTGGACAAAGGGTACTGGGCTCTCTCCCATAACATATAACATCCTTACGATATAATGTATACATTCTCCAATCAGACTAGTGATTTGGGAAGATATTCTTTATGTGTGTTTGTCTTTTAATTTGTTCAATGAAATATTTGGTCGGAAAATGTGTTTAATTATAACAAAGGCTGATTTAACAATATTTTCTTTAATTGTTCTTATTTTGCATGATTTTACAAAGAACTTCTGGAAAATGCTCAGCCTATACTGTCCATGTGGATTGGCTACAGCAGCCACAGGGACTGGAGCAGGTTCTGGTACCAGAGGGGAAGGCTGCTGGGAAACTACCCATAAATCTGGATGTGACTGTGGAACTGGGTGAGGGGAGGAAGCTGGAGTTGTGTTGAGTCACATGACAGAGATATACCTGATGCTCATGGACAGAGAGTTACTGGACATGTGGATTTAAATTCTTCTTCAATGAAGGCCCAAAAGGAAGTACAGGGAGTGGTAGAGACAGTTTATGTTATCATAGGATATATCTGAATAATGATGAATAGGTATTTGTTAGAAATAGAAATGTTAAAGTTAATGCAGGTGTGAATCAAGAGAAATAAGGAACGTGTCATTGCAAACTGATGTGAAGGGGATCCCTATTTCCTACATGCACATGCTCACAGTGTCTCTGTTCTAGAAGGTAACACCTTTCCAGGTCCACACATCTGTACCTGGATATGTTTGAGTATTTATTGATCTGGTCTCACCATGAATCAACCAAGCTTCATGATTCATTGGGGACCCATTTATGAAATCTGTCAACACTTAGAGGGAAGTGTGGATACCTCTTACTGGAGGAGCCATGGTGATTGTGTATCTCTATGAGGAGCCATCATTTCATTGGACCAGGGCCCCTGTCTCAGTCTATCATAGTCATCATCATCTTCATCATCATAGTCATCATTGTCATTATCACCATCTGCTTATTCATAATCGTTCTTCCACTCATTTTCTGTAGATCTGGTTGTCAAAAAATAATGAAGCTTTATCTCATTTTTGGTCATTCCTTAAAATTGTTAAGAGAAATAGGTAGCCAGATTCTATATTGTTTTACATTGGACTGCCAATAACTGATATCTCATCCTGCATGTCTCCATCAGTCCCACAGAGGAATCTATAAGAAAGGCTGGGTCTCCTCTTAATTTGTCACTAGGAGGTTGAAACCACAGGCCTCTGTAAGTAGAATTCCACCCCTTCCCCCACATTTACAAAATAAAAGCCAGGAGTCAGGCTCCTTTCCTGGCACTATCAAAGTACATCTGACTTCCTGAAGGACCTTTCCTGTGCTTCCCAGGGATTTGGATTTTGTGCATAATAACCTTTCTATGTCCTTGGTGCATGCATTTGCCATCACCCTGGTCATCTGCACCAAGCTGCTCTGGGTCCCTCTAACTCTGCTTGGTGTCACCCACTCTCAGTGCTATGAGTATGATGACAAGTCAGTAACCTTCACAGCCAAGGTTTTCTTCTCTAGCTTTGGGGTCACACTCCTCTGACCGCTGCCCAGAACACACATGTGGGCTGACTGGGACCTGAACTGTATAGGGATGAGCTGCACTGTTGAGTCAACAGAACCTCTTGATAGGTTTAGGTAACCTGGGTCAGAAGATTTAATAATTAGTTGTCATTTAGGGACAAGAGTAAGCAAATCCATTTGACTCTGCCTTTTACTCGTGTGAAAAAGTTTTCCTCCTACTATAATAAACCTCTGTAATTCAGATAGTGAAGAGGTAACCCCACACCTGAAAGGAAACCAGCCCTTAAGGACAATCTGAACCTGCACCTGGGCTGTGCCCTGTGCTCAGTGTGTCCTGAACGCCCCCTGGTGGCCGCAGCCTTTCCTGCAGGGAGGTTTGTGTCACACTGACTTCCCCTCACTGTGCCTCTTGTACAGTAATACAGGGCCATGCCCTCAGACATCAGCTTGGTCATTTTAAGAGAGACTGTGCTCGTGCTCGTAGGGTTGTTCCTGGAGATTGTGAAACTTCCTTGAACTGCTGGAGCATCTCACTGATCCTTTCCAGTTGGTTTACTCACTGTTGCCACCCACTGCAGCCCCTTCCCAGGAGCCTGGCGGACCCAGAACATGATGTAGTCAGTGAAGGGGAATCCAGAGGCTTTGCAATCCTCCTGGCACAGGCCACCTTCAAACAGAGACACACACTGAGAACTGCCCCGTGTCACCCAGTCCCCATGAGCCTGATGCACAGGGATGCACCTTTGACAGCGAAGGGAAGGGCAGCCCAGATGGAGGGCAGACCCCATGGTGTGGACACTGAGGGGCTCACACAGGAGGGCTCCTCTCCAGGGTCTGCAGGGACCCAGCCTGGCAGGCTTTCATGAGCAGGGGAGGCACCCCACTTGCATGTCTTCCCCTGAGGACCTGTCTGAGCTGCCAGGGGGCTCCTCCCTCCCTGTGGTCACATGGGGAGGGCAGATGGACCAAGGTGCCTGGACTCAGGGCTATGCGGCTGGTCTACTCATTCTAGAAGCTTGTCTGTGAATAGTGATAGACACACTCCACCAGGATGGAAAGTGGGAATTTTACAGTTCTCCAGTGAAGGTTGTACATAACACCTCTCAGGAGACATTCTGGGACAGGATTGTGGAGATGACAGTGTCTCCTAATGGTTGTTCTGAGCCTCACAGTCTGATGACAGATGTCTTAACCAGCTTCCTGAGACAAGGCAGGCATGTCTGCCAAGGGGAAGCTTTCCCTGGCATTTCTGAAAGAGTGGCAGTCACAGTCCTGCTACTTGTACGCAGGTGGTTCTCTGCAAGAACATCCTGGGCCTCAGGCGGTCACCTTGGGGGAAAACCTGAGGATCATAACCTTCTGCATGCCAGGCCTCTAGTGCCAGGCCCTCAGCTTGCACGTGGGAGGTGCTGTCCCCTGGCCTGATGTGCACACTCAGCATCCTGGAGTGTCCACCATGTGACACAGCAGTGCCTGTTTAGCTCAGGGAACATGTTTTCTGATATTTGTGGGGGACCCTCCAGGATTGTTGGCAGAGGAGCTGCAGGGAGCGATGAGCACAGGGGACAGACTCACCATGGACAGAGGGCAGTTCCCTGACCAGAAGCCAGGCCCCTTCACTACAGCCCCGGTATGTGAATTCTAGGATTGTGCTTGAGACTATATGAGTCAGTCGCAGTGGAGATGACAGTACAGCCCTCCCTCCTTGCTCAGGGACACGAGGAAGTGGGTCCACCTCTTCAGGGGTGATTTTCATCCATTGCTTTTAGTGTCTGAAATGTCATTTTCTCCATTTTTTTTTTTCATGAACACAGCCTTGAGTGCAAAGTCTCATCACCTGGGTGGTCAATAACCTTTTTAGATGATTAAGTCATAAACTCTAACCCCTGGATGCAGGTCCTGGAAAAGGCCCTTAGAGCAGCTCAAGGAGAAGGCGCTGGCCCTTTGGTGAGCACCTGGACATATAGGCTGACCTGTCCCAGGGCTGTGGATGGGAGAGCACCTAACATCCATAGCCAGTGAGGCCGTTCTAATTAGGGGTCCCCAGTCCCTTGGAGTTTACAGATGTGCACGGGCCCTACCTGGCCAGATGGGGGAGATGTGCCTGGATGGAGACTGGTACACACTGTTGATCACAGAGAAGAAAATACAATAGTTGTTCCTGTGCATATGGGGGTTTGCATGAATTACTCAGGTGTGCTCATTCCCAGGAAGGAGTTGGTCTACTGGGGAAATGATCTGTGACACTGTGGAACTTAGCAACTGTGGAGGAACACTGATCATATGAGAGTGATAGAGATAGACACTGTGGGAAAAATCAGACATGATCACATAAGAAAATAGAGGTCAGCTCTTCCGCTGTGAACAGTGCTGAGCAGAGAGACCGAGGCCCTGCCCCCTGAGCAGACCCGCTTGCATCACATCTTGCTTCTCTCCCCTGGGATCCAGGATGTAAGCTGAGAGGGAGAAGCATGAGTGGCCACCTCTTTGGAACCATGACGTCCCTTTCCCTGGCACCTGTCAACATCTTCCAGGCTGGCACTGAAGAAGAGAGAGCAGAGAGAGCTCATCTGTCTTCCTTTATTGGTACACCGCGATTGGAGACTTGGTAAAGAGCACCTTGGGACCCAAAGGCATGGAAACAATTCTGGGAAGCAGTGAACCGGATGCCTCTCTTATAGTGACCAGTGATGTTGCAACTATTCAAAAACATTGATGTTGATAATCCAGCAGCTAAAGTGTTAGTTGATATGTCAAGGGTTAAGGATGAAGAATTTGGATATGACACTACGTCTGTTCCTGTTTTGGCGGCAGAATTACTACGGGAAGCAGAATCTTTAATTTAAAAAAAGATTCATCTTCAGACCATCAATGCAGGTTGGAAAGAAGCCACTAAGGCAGCAAGAGAGGCTCTGTTGAATTCTGCAGTTGATTATGGTTCTGATGAAGATAAATTCCTCCAAGATTTAATGAACATTGAAGGAACATGGTTATCCTCAAAACTTCATACTCATCACAAAGATCACTTTACTAAGTTAGCTGTAGATGCTGTTCTCAGATTGAAAGGCTCTGGTAATCTGGAGGCAATTCATGTCATCAAGAACTAGGAGGAAGTCTGTTGGATTCCTATTTAGATAAAGGCTTTCTATTGGATTAAAAATTGGAGTAAATCAACCAAAGATAATTGAAAATGCTAAAATTCTTGTTGCAAATACTGGTATGAATACAGCCAAAATAAAGATATGTGGTTCCTGTGTAAGGGTTGATTTTATAGCAAAGATTGTTGAAATAGAATAAGCAGAAAATGAATAATGAAGGAGAAGGTTGAACATATTATTAAGCATGGGATAAATTGCTTTATTAGCATCCAATTAATTTATAATTATCCTGAACATCTTTTTTATCCTGCTGGGGTTATGGCTATTGAACATGCAGATTTTGCAGGTGTAGTAAACCTGGATCTTGTCACAGGTGGTGAATTTACCTCTACCTTTGACCACCCAGAACAAGTGAAGCTTGAAAGTTGCAAGCTCATTGAGGAAGTCAGGACTGGAGAAAACACACTCATTCAAGTTTCTGAGTGAGACTTGCACTATTGTTCTTTATGGTGCCACTCAATACATTTTATATGAGGCAGAAAGATCTTTGAATGATGCCCTTTGTGTCCGTGCACACACTGTGAAGGATTCTAGAACAGTTTATGGAGGAGACTGTTCTGAGCTGATGGCTCATGTTGTATCACAGCTGCCAATAAAAAACCAGGTAAAGAAGTGGTTGCAATGGAGTCTTAGGCTCCAGCACTGAGAATGTTGCCTACTGTTACAGCTGACAATGCAGGCTGTGACAGTGCAGATATGGTGGCACAGCTCTGAGCTGCCCATTGTGAAGACAATACAACTGGTGAAGTGGATAAGAAGGAAGTTGGTATTGGTGACATGTCAGTGTTGGGCATAACAGGAAGTTTCGAAGTGAAGATTCCTATTAGTGCACCAGAGGTAATTCTGCATGTGGATGACATCATCAAAGCAGCATCAAGGAAGCGTGTCCCTGATCACCACCCTTGTTAGGTATTCCTATTTCCTGTTATACTCTGGACCACTGCATAGCAACATTGTTTGAAGGACTTTGATTTCTTAAAGAAGACTGTGGAATCAAAGTTTATCTATGGATCTGATAGCTTTAAGTTTAGACATTTAGCTGACCTTTTACTTTAACATGAGTCTAATTTATTTGCTGGTCATTTTCCTTAAAATTCAATTGTTGTAAAAGTACATTTATCATACAGTGCATCAAAATAAAAATTTTAACAATTAAAAATATAAAAAGAAAACAGAGGTCAGAATATAAATGAGATGACTTTGACAGTCACCAATAATGAACACAACAAGGTGAACCAACCCTCACAACATGAGAAAGAAGTAAAAGTAGGACACTGAGACTGCACCATCTTGAAGGGGAAAGTGGATGTTATCGGAAGCCTGAAAATCTTCAACTACAGCACCTAGCAAACAGCTGCGAACCTGAGAACAATAGTTCCCAAGTGGAGGGAGCACGTGGATTCAGAGGAGTGCTGCACCTTCTCATGGAAAGGTCAGATTTCGCCTGGGATAAGGAGAGAGAGAACTACATAACCATACACCCTGAGAAGAGAGATCATGGGGAGACAAAGAACGAGCCCACATATGAAAGAAAAGCAGGCATCACCAGAAAAGGAAATAAGCAAAATGGAGGCAAGCAACCTGTCAGAGAAAGAATTCAGATAAATGGTCATAAGGTGGATGAAAAGAATGGAAGACAAATTCAAAAATATGTGTAAGAACCAAGAAGAAATGAAGTAGAAACAAGAAGAAATGTAAAATGGCATCACTGCTATAAAGAACTCAATAGAAAGCATCAAGAGTAGACTATAAGAAACAGAGGACCACATCAGTGAGTTAGAAGACAAGGTAGGAAAAAATACCTATGTAGAGCAGCTTCTAGAAAAAAAAAAATAAAAAGCAGGAGGAGAGCCTAGCAGTGAGGATGAAACATTTGCTGCTCCTGAGGATGAAACATTTGTGAAATAATGTTTTTTCCTCAAAGTGACACACTACCTGAGTTATGCTCAGTTTTTTGGCAAAGTTTGACACACCAAGCTCAAAAGGTTGCCCATCACTGGCCTAAGGGAACTTTGGGACAACACGAAATGAAACAACATTCGCATAATAGGGGTGCCAGAAGGAGAGGAAACTGAGCAAGGAACAGGAAACATGTTTGAAGAAATAATGACAAAAAACTTCCCTGATATAGGGAAGAGAAAACCCACACAAATCCAAGAATCTCCCAGAGTCCCAAACAAAATGAACCCCAAAAGACTGATGCCAAGGCACATTATAATTGGCAAACACCAATGACAAAGCAAGAATCTTGAAAGCAGCCAGAGAGAGACAGAAAGTTGCCTACAAAGAATCCCCCATCAGACTAGTGACTGATTTTCAACAGAAACACATCAGGCCAGAAGGGAATGGATTGAAATATACAAAGTCATGCAAAGGAAGGGTCTGAATCCAAGAATACTGTACCCAGCAAGGCTATCAATCAAAACTGAGGGTTAAATCAGGAGCTTCAAAGACAAAAAAGGACTAAGGGAGTTTATTACCACCAAACCAGCAATGCAAGAAATGCTAAGGGGTGTGCTGTAAAAAGAAGAAATAAGAAGTGAAGAAGGAACACAGGGGTAATGAATAAAAATGGCTACAAACAAGTACCTATCAATAATAACTTTAAATGTAAATGGATTAAATTCCCCAATCAAAAGACATAGGGTAACTAATTGGATTAAAACCAAAACAAAACAAACAAACAAACAAAAAAACATGACCCATATATGCGTCTACAGGAAACACACCTCAGAAAAAAGATGCCCACAGACTGATGGTGAAGGGATGGAAAAAGGTTTTTCAGGCGAATGGAAATGAAAAAAAAAAAAAAAAAAAAAAAAAAAAAAAAGCTGGCGTAGCAATACTTATATCTGACAAATTAGATCTCAAAGTGAAGTATGTAACAAGAAATAAGGAAGGCCATTTCATAACATAAAGGAAACAATCCAACAAGAAGACATAACTCTGGTAAACATATATGCACCCAATACAGGAGTACCCAAATACATAAAAAATCTCCTGGAGGATATCAAGGGAGAGATTGACAGCAATATGATCATAGTAGGGGACTTCAATACCCCACTATCACCATTGGACAAATCCTCTAAACAAAAAATCAGCAAAGAAACATCAATCCTAAATGACTCATTAGACCAGATGGAATTAATTGACATCTTCAGAACATTTCACCCCAAATCTACAGACAATACATTCTTCTCAAGTGTACATGGGTCAGTTTCAAAGATAGACCATATATTGGGTCACAGGCAAAGTCTCTTCAAATTCAAGAAGATATAAATCATATCAAGCATCTTCTCAGATCACAATGGGATAAAACTGGAAATCAACTACAATAAAAACAATCCAAAAAAAAAAAAAAATCAAACACCTAGAGACTAAATAGCATGCTATTAAACACTGACTGGGTTACCAGAGAGATCAAAGAAGAAATAAGAAAAAAAAATCATGGCAACAAATGACAATGAAAACACACCAATCCAAAATCTATGGGACACAGCAAAAGCAGTCTTGAGAAGGAAATTCAAAGCTCTACAAGCCTACTGCAAAAGACAAGAAACAATGGTAAGAAATTACCTAACCCTGCAACTCAAAGAGTTAGAAAGAGAGCAACAAGAAAAGCCCAGTGTAAGCAGAAGGAAGGAAATAATAAAGATCAGAGCGAAGACAAACAACATAGAGACCAAATAAATAAATAAATAAGTAAATACAAAAGATCAACAAAACCAAAAGCTGGCTCTTCAAAAGGATAAACAAGATTGATGAACCTCTAACCAGGCTCACCAAAAAGCAAAGAGAGAGGACCCAAATAAACAAAATCAGAAATGAAAGAGGAGAAATAACAACTGATCCCACTGAAATAAAAAGGATTGTTAAAATATACTATGAACAACTTTATTCCAACAAACTGGACAACCTGGAGGAAATGGACATTTCCTAGAAAAACACAACCTTCCAAAACTCAATCAGGAAGAATCTAAACATCTCAATAGGCCGATATCTATGGAAGAAATTGAAGCAGTCATCAAAAAGCTTCCGGCAAACAAAAGCCCAGGGCCAGATGGCTTCACAGGAGAGTTTTACCAAACATCCAAGGAAGAACTAAAACCTATCCTCCTCAAACTATTCCAAAAAAACTCAAGAGGAAGGAACACTTCCAAGCTCATTCTATGAAGCCAGCATCACCCTAATACTAAAAAAAAGATAAAGACAACACAATGAAAGAGAATTACAGGCTAATATCCCTTATGAACATAGATGCCAAAATCCTCAACAAAATTCTAGCAAATCGGATCCAGCAGTACATCAGAAAGATCATACACCATGACCAAGTAGGATTTATCACAGGGATGCAAGGGTGGTACAATATCCGCAAATCAGTAAACTTGATACATCACATAAACAAACTGAGAGATAAAAATCACATAGTCATATCAATTGATGCAGAAAAAGCATTTGACAAAATCCAACACCTTTTCTTGATAAAAACTTTCAGCAAGGTGGGAATAGAAGGATCATACCTCAACATAAAAAAAGCCATATGTGATAAGCCCAGAACCAACATCTTACTCAATGGGCAAAAACTAAAACTATTTCGCCTAAGAACAGGAACAAGACAGGGATGCTCACTCTCACCACTCCTGTTTGACATAGTACTGGAAGTATTAGCCATTGCTATTAGACAAGAAGAAGAAATAAAAGGCATCCAAATTAGAAAAGGAGAAGTAAAACTATCCTTATTTGCAGATGACATGATGATGTACATAAAAAAAAAAACCCTAAAGAATCCATAAAAAAAAAAAACCCTATTAGATTTAATAAATGAATCCGGCAATGTAGGAGGATACAAAATTAATGCCAAGAAATCTATGGCATTTCTGTACTCCAATAGTGAACTTACAGAAAGAGAGACTAAAAAAGCAATCCCATTTACCATCACACCAAAAAAAAATTAAGATACCTAGGTATAAACTTAACTAAGGAGGTAAAAGACCTATACGCGGAAAACTACAGGACACTGAAAAAAAGAGATAGAGGAAGACATAAACAGATGGAAGAACATATGATGTTCATGGATTGGTATAATCAACATCTTTAAAATGCCCATACTACCCAAAGCAATCTATAGATTCAATGCACTCCCCATTAAAATACCAATGGCATATTTCACAGACCTAGAAAGAACTCTCCAATAATTCATCTGGAATAAAAGAAGAGCCTGAATAGCCACAGCAATCCTGAGAAAGAAGAACAAAGTAGGTGGGATCTCAATACCAGATTTCAAGCTGTATTACAAAGCCACTGTTCTCAAAACAGCCTGGTACTGGCACAAGAACAGACATATAGACAAATGGAATAGAATAGAGAACCCAGCTATCGACCCAAACCACTATGCTCAATTAATATTTGACAAAGGAGGCGTGAACATACAATGGAGTCAAGGCAGTCTCTTCAGTAAATGGTGTTGGGAAAATTGGACAGATACATGCAAAAAAAATGAAACTAGATCACCAACTTCCACCATATACTAAAATAAACTCAAAATGGATACAGGACTTAAACATAAGATGGGAAACCATAAAAATTCTAGAGGGATCCACAGGCAGCAAAATCTTAGACATATGCTGAAACAATTTCTTTACAGATATCGCTCCTAGGACCATGGAAACTAAAGAGAAAATAAACAAATGGGACTACATCAAAATAAAAATCTTTTGCACAGCAAAAGAAACCATAAAAAAAAAAACACCAAGAAAGCCCACTGTATGGGAGAACATATTTGCAAATGTTATCACCGATAGAGGTTTTATCTCCAACATTTATAAGGAACTCATACAACTTAATAAAAGGAAAATAAAAGATACAATAAAAAATGGGTAATGGACCTAAATATAAACTTTTTGAAAGAAGACAGAAAGAAGGTCAAGAGACATATGAAAACATTCTCAAAGTCACTAATTATCCAAGAGATGCTAAGACAATGTGGTACTATCTCACACCTGTCAGAATGACTATCATCCACAAACCAACAAACGACAAGTGCTGGTGAGGATGTGGAGAAAAAGGAACCCTCGTGAACTGCTGGTGGGAATGCAGACTGGTGCAGCCACTGTGAGGAACAGTATGGAGTTTCCTCAAAAAACTAAAAATGGAACTCCCATTTGACCCAGTGATCCCACTCCTAGGAATACATCCTAAAAAACTAGAAACACCCATCAGAAAGGATATATGCCCCCCTATGTTCATAGCAGCACAATTCACCATAGCTAAGATTTGGAAACAACCTAGGTGCCCGTCAGCAGATGACTGGATCAGAAAACAATGGTACATCTACACAATGGAATACTATGCTGCTATAAAAATGAAGGAAATCTTACCATTTGCAGCAGCATGGATGAATCTGGAGAGCATTATGTTAAATGAAATAAGCCAGGCAATGAAAGAAAAAAACCACATGATCTCTCATTTATGGAAAATAAAGAACATTATAACCTAATGAACAAAAAGATAGATACAGAAGCAGTAAAGCATCAAACAGACTGTCAAAGTAAAACGGGAAGGCTGGGGAGTGTTGGGGAGGGGGATATAGAGATCAAGCAAAGGATTTGTATACATGCATATAAGCACAACCAATGGACACAAGACTCTGGGGGTGGGTGGGGTGAAGGCATGCGGCAGGGAGTAGGGGAGGCTGGGCGAAGGTCAATGGGGGAAAAAACATAGATATATGTACTACTATATGTAATACTTTACCAGTGGTTCCCAACCTTCCTAATGACGCAACCCTTCAATACAGCTCCTCATGTTGTGGTGACCCCCAACCATAAAATTATTTTCGTTGCTACTTCATAACTGTAATTTTGCTACTGTTAATGAATTGTAATGTAAATATCTGTGTTTTCTGATGGTCTTGGGCGTCCCCTGTGAAAGGGTTGTTCAACCCCCAAAGGGGTTGCTACCCACAGGTTGAGAACCGCTGCTTTACACAATAAAAAAGAAAAAAGTAAAAGTACACGAGGTTCATGTTCAGGAGACGGGAAGTTCCTTCTGACCCTATTTCCCCTACAAAGTGATCAGAATAGAAATTAGGCCAGAGTGTGAACTTAGAGTCAGTGGACCAAGTGCTGGGGGAGAGTTGATCATCAGTGAGGGTCCCTGGGAACCAGAAACATGAACTATGGAGACATAGACAGAGCTCCTGGGTCCCATTCTTTCAGACCAGTTTGGAGCTGAAAGTGTAGCAGCTGCACTGCCTCCTTTGTGGTGTTTATTCTCTAGACTCAATTGTAAGATCAATTTCTATCATTGGTGATACAAATGAAACTTGGTCAAAGATAGGGTGTTGTGGTGAAGATGTAGGTAATATTAGGGAGTGATTAGGTTTAAAAACTCATTATTGGAAACCTGATGTCTGCATGTGACCCTTGGGACCAATGTAACCATGTCCATCCATGATGAGGGTCAACTGGAATCTGCACCTGATGGGACATTGCCACATTGGGGGAAAGCTACCTGTGAACATGATGGGGGAAGGTTAACACATACATCCAGTGTTTTTTCATTGGATTGTGATATCCTCATTGTTTAACCAGTTCAAATTTTCTTTCCTCATTTTCCTCTGAAACAGCCCCACATATTTCTAAGAGTCTTAAATACACTGTTGAGAGTGTGCAGGGGCATAAGCCAAATGTGTGTTGATGTTGTACTTTATATCATTCCTGAGTTCACTTTCTAGGTCTTTCCATTTTCTGGTGCAGTTTTTAGGGTTTGATGTTTAAAATATCATGTTATATGTATAGAGATAAAAAAGAGATTTTAACATATTTCACTCTACTGCATACATTTTGTTTTTCTTCTTCTTGCCTAAGTATTATGAAAAGTACTCTAGTTTTTCAATTAAAGATGTCACAGGGGCACCCTTATCTTGGGCCTGATGCAAGAAGAATAGATTTGAAATTTTCTCTATGTAGCATGATGTCAGTTGTTGGCTTCTCAAAAGTGGCCTTTATTATATTGAAGTCTATCAGTTCTACAGCTAATCTGTTAAGAATTTTAATAAGAGGGAATTTTTGAATTTAAGTGCTTTATTCTATATCAGTTTACATCATGGTACACCTTATCCTTCATTCTGTGCATGAGGGTAGTCCATTTACTAGTTTACAAACATTGAACGATCCTTGCATTCTTTCACAATATCCCGCTGGATCATGGTTAATGATCCCTTCATTGTGGTGTTAAGGTTCCTAATATCTTGTTGAGAGTTTTTGCATTTATGATCATCAGAGACATTTATCTGTCATTTTTTGTGTGTCCTTACTTGACTTTGGTATCAGTGTAATGGTCAGCTCAATAAATCTCTTTGGAAGTATATCCTCTTCTTTTAATTATTGGAAGAATTCATGAAGGATTGATTAAAAAGCTATGAATTCTTCTTCGAGTTTTTAGTGGAATTCACCCTTGGTCCTATTTGGTATTTGATTTTTATTTGTTTTAAGTTTTTCACTACTACATCATTTTTTTTTAATTCATAGCAATCTAGCCAATTTGGGATCCAGTTTCTAATTTGAGCTCCTACTAAATGGACTGAGAAATTCAACTGTTAATCTTCACTGGGTGTGGTCAGTGTTGAAATAATAGTTGCTTGCAGATCACATATTTATTTCATATGGCACCCAAGAGAATGAAATATAACCATATTTTCTTATATAGGATTCATAAAGTAAAGTGTGTAATGACATGAATGGTTTTGTATCACTGCTCATGAGTGCAAGTCTTTTCCACAAAAGAATATGTGTGCATGTGTGTGACTCTGTGTGCATCTCTGTGTGTCTGTGTGTTACTGTTTGTGACTGTGTTTGTGTCTGTGTGTGTGTGACTGCGTTTGTGTCTGTGAGTGACTGTGTGTGTGACTATGTGTCTATGTGACTGTGTTTCCTGGGCAAGTAGGAAGATAATGGTATGGATACAGGGGGTCCCATGAATGCTCCTAGGCTTCCAACATGTTCTGGAAGCACATCTCACACACAGTGAAGCTAGAAAACCTTGGATGCAAGAGGAGAGGTGGAGGGAGGAGTTACATGATGCACATCCCAGCCCTCAGAGTCACCTGTTCACACCATGGTCTTAGCACTGCTTCTTGCAGGATAGCAGGGGCCCCTGGTGTGGACAGATGTGGGGGCTCACTGTATTTGGTGCACTGAGCTGACAGCTCTTCCAGGGGTCAATGTGGACCCAGAGAGGATGGATGAGGTAGGCCAGCTCTGAGTGTGCTCAGGCCTTTCAGCAGAGGGAGGGCCCTGTGATCTCCCTGGAAACAGGAAGGGGAGGGCACATGGAGAGTCAGACAACTGAGGGTAGCTGTGACCCAGGAGGGATGGATGCACAGCTGTGTACACAGCCCAATCCCAGCAATCCACCTGCAGAGTTCACATACATCACTGAAAAGTTGAAAAGACAGTGAAAAAAGTCACTTTTGGAATTTGTGAAGGAGACTTCATGAAGGAGAGTTTTCGTAACTGCCAATATGTCACCTGCAAACAGAAAATATCCCTTCTTCATTGTTGTCTTCAGTGAAACTATTAGAAGGAAAGCTTGTCCCTGGGTGCATCTGAGAGCTTGAGAGGAAATCATTGGGCCCACTTGAATGCCCTCCCCCACCCCACCTCCCTCTTCCCCTGCTCCTGGGGCTGCTCTATGTGATGTGGGTCCTGAGGGCCCCTGGTATTCAGAGTACTGCCTGCAGCCTAGCCCTGCTGTCTTCCTCAGAGAGATTTGTGTCTGGGCTCACATTGACTTCCCCTCACTGTGTCTTGCACAGTAATACATGGCAGTTTCCTCGGTGTTCACAGAGCTCAGCTGCAGGGAGACCTGGTTCTTGGTTGTGTCTCTGGAGATGGAGGTTTGGCTCTTCTGGGAGGGGCTATAGTAAGTGTCTCCATTATTATTTATGCACCCCATCCACTCCAGCCCCTTTCCCAGTGGCTGGTGGATCCAGTGCACATGATAGCTCATTAAATAGAATCCAGAGACAGTGAGAGAGAAGGTCACAGCCACTCCTGCAGGCAGGTTTGTGTCAGGGCTGACACTGACTTCCTGTTTCTTCTGGTTCTCAGATGAAAGACTCTGGTAATCTGAAGGCAATTCATATCATCAAGAAGCTAGGAGGAAGTCAGATGAATTCCTATTTAGATGAAGGCTTTCTGTGGGATAAAAAAAGTTGGAGTAAATCAACAAAAATGAATTGAAAATGCTAAAATTCTTATTGCAAATACTGATATGAATACAGACAAAATAAAAATATTTGGTTGTGTATAAGAGTTAATTCTATAGCAAAAGTTGCTGAAATAGAACAAGCAGAAAAGGAAACAACGAAGGAGAAAATTAAATGTATTCTTAAGCAAGGGATAAATTGCTTTATTAACAGGCAATCTATAATAATAAAAGTGTAATATGCAAATCAACCAAATCACCAAACAGCAGAATGACGTTCAGGATGACTTTGAGACAACCAGGCTATGACATGCACTGGCGCAAGGCCAGCCAAGGCAGGTGCAATGCAATTGGTCCCCACCAGGTGCCAGGGCCTCCCTCTTCTGGTTCATCAATCACGGTGCCCTGAGATCAATTTCCCCAAAGAGGGAGCCCAGGCTAGCCAAGAAATCGCACCCCACATCTGTCTCCTGAAGAAGGAGGCCACACAGAGGTGGCTGGGGAGGAGAGCAGCACCACACAGATGCCAAGCAGTGGCAGCAATGGGATTGGGGACAGCTGTCAGCAGCCAGGGGAAGGAAAGCCCCATAGGCCCTGATCACAGCCAAGTCTAGGGACCCTACCAGAGGGGTTCCAAATTGCGAGAGGTTGCAGGCCTGGCTTAGGAAACCACCCTCCTCCATGCATGAATTTTGTGCACTGGGCTTCTAGTTAGTTTATAATTGCTTTATTAATGGCCAATAAATTTATAATTTTCCCGATCAGCTTTTTGGGGCTGCTGGGGTTATAGCTATTGAACATGTAGAACACTTGGCTCTTGTCACAGGTGTGAAATTGCCTCTACCTTTGACCTCCCAGAACTAGTGAAACTTGGAAGTTGCAAGCTCATTGAGGAAGTCATGATTGGAGAAGACATGCTCATTCACGTTTCTGGGGGAGCCCTTGGTGAGGTTAGCACTATTGTTCTTCGTGGTGCCACTCAATACAGGTTAGATGAAGCAGAAAGATCTTTGCACGAGGCCCTTTGTGTTCTTGCACACACTGTGAAGGCTTCTAGAACAGTTTATGGAGGAGGCTGTTCTGAGCTGCTCATGCTGTGTCACACCAGGTAAAGAAGCTGTTGCAATGCCATCTTAGGCTCAAGCACTGAGGATGTTGCCTACTCTTACAGCTGACAACACTGTCTATGACAGTGAGCTTCTGGTGGCACAGCCCTGAGCTGCCCATCGTAAAGGCAATATAACTGCTGAACTGGATATGAAGGAAGGTGCTATTGGTGATATGGCAATGCTGGGCATCATAGACAGTGTCCAAGTGAAGTGCAGGTTCTTTTGAGTACAGCTGAAGCAGCAGAGGTAATTCTACGTGTAGATGACATCATCAAAGCAGCACCAAGGAAAAGTATCCCTGATCACCCCCATTGTTAGGCATTCTTATATGTTGTTATGCTCTGGACCAGTTCATAGCAACATTGTTTGATGGACTTTGACTTCTTAAAGAAAACTGTGCCATGAACATTTATGTGTGGTTCTTATATCCTTAAGTTTAGAAATTTAGCTGATCTTTTATTTTAACATGGGTCTAATTTATTTGCTGTTCATTTTCCATAAAGTTCAATTGTTTTAAAGTCTATTTATCATACAGTACATAAAAATAAAAAATATGAACAATTAAAAAAATAAAAAAGAGTTCAAAATATAAATGATATGCCTTTGACAGTCACAAGTAATGAACACACCATGGAGAACCAACCCTCACAACCCGAGGAAGAATAAGGAACATGTCACTGAAAACTGGTACGAAATGGATCACTGGTTTTTACATGCACATTCTCCCAGTGTCTCTGTTCTAGAAGGTATCACCTCCCCAGGTACAGGGGATCTGCACTTGAATACCTTTGGGGTCATTATTCACATGACATCCCCCGGATCACCCAAGCTGCATAGTTCATTGGAGTCCCAGTTATGAAATATCTGAACACATGCAGGGAAGAGTGGACATGTCTCACTGGAGGAGCAATGGTGACAATGTGTTTGTATTTGTACCATAATTTCTTTGGAACAAGACCTCTCTCAGTCCATCATAGTCATCATCACCAACATCACCATTTGCTTTCTTTTTTTATTCTGCACTGCCGCCCTGTGCCAGGCACTCACTGCCCCAGTATCTGTGGCCATGGGCCATGCATATATGCATCCAAGGTTCTTGGATGATTACTCCCCACTCACCCTCCCCAATTTGCTTACTTTTAATCATTCTTCTCATTTTCTGTAGACATGGTGGTTGTCTACACAATGACTTTTTATAGGAAAATAATGCAGATGCCTCCTCTTTAGATGTCATTGGAAAATTCAATCCCCAATGGCCCAACTCTAGGTTGATACAAGGCCTCCTTAAAACTGATGACCTTGGCCCTAGGCAGTTTGCCTCAGTGGATAGAGCATTGGCCTGTGGACTGAAGGGTCCCAAGTTTGATTCCGATCAAGGGCATATGCCTGAGTTGCAGGCTCAATCCCCAGTGTGGGGCATGCAAGAGGCAGCCAATCAATGATTCTCATCATTGATATTTCTATCTTTCTCTCCTTCTCCCTTCTTCTCTGAAATAAATGAAAATATATGTTTAAAAGTAAACAAACATAAAATAAAAACTGATGACCTTGGATAAAAATTCCCACCAATACTTCAGAATACAACCTCTGTCCAATTCTATCATCATCATCACCATCACCATCACCACCACTACCACCACCACCACCATCATCATCATTTGCTTTACTTGTAATTATACTTCTAATTTGATGTAGACCTAGTTTTTTTTTAACACACACAATGACACTTTATATAATCTTTTTGGTCATTTTGTATAGTTGTTAAGTAAAATAGATAGCCATACTCTTATTTTTTAATATATCTTATTGATTTTTGCATAGAGGAAGGGAGAGGGATAGAGAGTTAGAAACATTGATGAGAGAGAAACATAGATCAGCTGCCTCCTGCACACCCCCTCCTGGGGTTGTGCCCTCATCCAAGGTACATGCTCTTGACCAGAATCGAATCTGGGATCCTTCTGTCCGCAGGCCGACACTCTACTCACTGAGCTAAACCGGTTAGGACCACACTCTTATTTTTAATTTGACTGCTGACAACTAATGGCTTATTATTACCTCTTCTCCATCTGTCACTCAGGAGAAATCTGATAAGAAATCATGACTTTGTCTTTAGATGTCATTGTGAAATTGAAACCACACATGCCCCTGGAAGGAAAAATACTCTCCCTCTGCCACCACCAGTGGGAGTATAAATAAAACCCCAAGCCAGTCTCCTTTCTTGGCTCCATCAGAGCAGATCTGATTTCCTGAAGGGCCTTTCCTGTGCATACCAGAGATGTCAGTTACGTATGGAATAAACAGTGTATGATCACTTGGTGTGTGTGTTTCTTGTTGGCCTGGACATGTGTACCAATCTGCTTCAGGTCCCTCTACCTCTGTTTGGTGTTACCTACTCTTGGTGCTGTGAGCATGATGATAAGACAGGTTCTTCCTTCTCTAGTTTTGGGGTCACACTCCTCTGGTGCCTGCTGTCCAGCACACTCCTGTCCTGCTGCTGGCTGGTTGGGACCCTGACCTGTGAGGAACTGAACTGAACTGTAGAGTCAGCAGAGTCTCTGGTTAGATTCAAGTGACCTGGGACAGAAGATTAGATAATGATTATTTGGGCACAAGAGTGTCTGAGGTTTCTCCATGTGAGAAAGTTATCTCTGTTTACAACAGACTTTTCTATCTCAGAGACATCAGAGGTAAGTGCAGAGTCAGGAATCCAGAGAGGTTCCCTGAGGGAAACTGTGACATGAAGGTGAAACCACACACAGGAAACTAGCCCTAACCTCCAACTGCACAGGCTGTTGGGATGGTCCTTGTGTCCAGGGACCCTGCGCGCCCCCTGGTGGTTTCAGCCTCTCCTGCAGGGAGGTTTGTGTCTGGGCTCACATTGACTTCCCCTCACTGTGTCTCTTGCACAGTAATACACAGCCGTGTCCTCGACTTTCAGGCTGTTCATTTGCAGGTATAGCATGTTCTTGGTGTTGTCTCTGGAGATGGTGAATCGGCCCTTCACAGAGTTTGCATAGTATGTGCTACTTCCATCAGGATTAATCAATGAGACCCACTCCAGCCCCTTCCCTGGAGCCTGGCGGACCCAGGTCATCCAGGAGGTACTGAATGTGAATCCAGAGGCTGCACAGGAGAGTCTCAGAGACCCCCCAGGCTTCACCAAGCTTCCCCCAGACTCCAACAGCTGTGCCTCACACTGGACACCTGCAAACACAAACACATCCTGGTCAGGAAACTCTTGCACATCCACGGTTTCTATCACTCATGCCCCCTCACATACTCAGTGTCTCTTGTTCTGCTAAATTTACCTCTTAAAAGAGCAACAAGGAAAACCAAGCTGAACCCAAACCGCATGGTGAGCGGTCCTGTTCAGTCCTGTTCAGGGTATGGGAACACCTGGGGATCCCGGGTCTGGGTTCTTGTCCCAGAGCTGCAGAGTTGGGGCTGGGCTGGTGTTTATGAGCAGTGGGGGCCCTATTTGCATGTCTTCCTGCTATATAGGGGGCTCTGGGGTTGGACTTTGACATAAAGTACAGTGTCCCTGAGTGTGACATGTCCAACGGTGCATGCATGTTCAGTAATTCCCCACATCTGGGCCTGTGCACTTCCCACTGAACCTAAATTCTGCAGGTCACTTGTACAAAGTCCAAGGAGAGAAAAGTATCATAATAATAAAGGGAGAAGGTTTAAAATGAGAGAGGCTTTTGACAGTCACCAGTAATGACAACCAAGAGAATCAACCCTTACAACCATAGAAAGAAGTAAAAGTGCAGGAGGTTCATGTTCAGGAGGCATGAAGTTCCATCTGACACTATTTCCCCTACAAAGTGGTCAGAGGATAAACTCAGACAAGAGTGTGAGCCCAGGAGCCAGTGGGACCGAGTTGTGGGGGAGAGAGGAGCCTCTGTGTGTGTCCCTGGGAACCAGATGCATGAACTATAGAGACACAGACAGAGCTCCATGTTATTCCTTCAGGGGAGTTTGGTTCTGAAGGGTAGAAGCTGCACTGCCTTCTTTGTTGTATTTATTCTCTAGACTTCTTTTTAATCCAGTTTCATACATTGGGATATAGAAGAATCCCTGTCATGATCAACTGTGTTTAGAGGAAGATGTGGGTAACCATTGAGGGATAATTAAGTTTAGGTTATGAAAATCTTGTTATTGGAAAGCTGATGTCTGGATGTGACTCTTGGGACTGCTGTCACCATGTCCTGGCTCAGCTTCAGGTCTGTGACACATCCTGGGATGTCCACAGATGGATGGACCTGTGAGAGGGCTGATTGTGGATGAAAGGGGGCAGGTGGGTTTTACAGGGTCTGCTCTGCTCTTGAAGCTGTGGGAAGAGCTCGGGAGAGTCAGCAGGGCTCTGGCCATGGAATTAAGGGGCTGGGGCAGATCTAAGGAGAATTTGGACAGTGGAAGCAGCTTGGGAGATTTCCTTCTTGAATTTTGGGAATATTTTGAGAAAGACAGATGTTAGTTCTCCTTTAAATGTTGGTGAAATTAACCTGTGAAATCATCTTGGAGTTTTTTTTTTATTCCTGCTATGATTTCATTAAGTTAATTTGATCTATTTATATTTTCTGATTCAGGTTTAAAAGGATATATTTTTCTAGGAATTTAGCATTTTTGTATATATGGTCCTATATGTTAGTATATGGTTGTTCATAATAGTTTATTATAAGTTTTCTATTTCTATGGTATTAGTTGTTACTTCCCTTTCATTTTTTTAATTTTATTTATTTGTGTCATCTCTTTATTTATTGATGAGTCTGTTTACAAGCTTGTCAATTTAGTCTATCTTTTCAAAGAACCAGCACTTGCTTTCATTAATTTCCTTAGACTGTTTGTTGTTTATTTCCTCTATGGTCTTTATTATTTCCTTCCTTGTACTCACTCCAGGTTTTTTATCCTGTCCATTTAGTTGTAGAGTTAGATTGTTATCTTTGTTCCTCTTTTCTGAGGTAGGCTTGTGCTGGTTTGGATTTCCCTATTATAACTGCTTGTTCTGTGTCCCATAAATTTGGGTTGTTGTGTTCACATTTTCACTTGTTTTAAAGTTACTTTGAGTTTTTCTTTGATCTCTTTGATAACCCATTCATTGTTCAGTAACATATTCCTTAGCCTCAATGACTTTGTGTGCTTCTCTCTGAGTGTTTTTTTTCTTGTGGTTGATTTATAATTTCATAACATTATAGTCATAGAAGATGCTCGATATGATATCAACCTTCTTAAACTTATTGAGAGGTGCTTTGTGTACTCATCTGTGGTCTATCCTAGAAAATATTTCATGTGCCGTTGGAAGGAATGTACATTCTGCTGCTTTGGGGTGAAATGCTCTAAATATTTCAATTAAATTCATCTGCTCTAGAATGTCATTGAAGATCTGTGTTTTCTGCCCTGACCAGTTTGGCTCAGTGGGTAGAGCATCAGCCTGCAGACTCAGGGGTCCCGGGTTCGATTGTCAAGGGCATGTACCTTGGTTGCGGGCGCATCCCCAGTTGGGGGTGTGCAGGAGGCAGCTGATCGGTGTTTCTCTCTCATCGATGTTTCTCTCTGTCCCTCTCCCTTCCTCTCTGTAAAAAATCAATAATATATATACAAAAGATCTGTGTTTTCTTATTGATTTTCCATCTGGAACATCTACCCATTGATGTCAATAGGGTGCTAAAGTCTGATACAATGAACATAATTACTGTTAATCTCTCCTTTCATGTTCTTCAAGATTTGCTTTCTTAAAATGTATTTTTATTGATTTCAGAGAGGAAGGGAGAGGGAGAGAGAGAAAGAAACTTCAATTATGATAGAGAATCATTGATTGGCTACCTCCTAAGTGCACTGTAATGGGCATAGAGCCCGTAATATGGGCATGTGCCCTGATTGGGATTCCAACTGTGACCTCCTGGTTCATAGGTCAGAGCTCAACCACTGAGCCACAAAGGCCTGACTCAGATTTTCTTTATATATTTAGGTCCTCCTTTGTTGGATTTATCAGAGTTATATCCTCTTGTTGGATTGCTCCCTTTTATTATTATGTAGTGTCTTTCTTTGGCTCTTACTATAGTCTTTGTTCCAATGTCTATTTGTCAGATATAAGCATTGCTGCCCCAGTTTTTTGTTTTTTTCATTTCCATTTGCATGAAATTTCTTTTTAAATCACTTTACTTTTTTTGTGTGTATCTTTTGTTCTGGAGTATGTCGGTTGTGGATAACATATATGAGTCTTGCTTTCTTATCCAATCATCTACCCTATGTCTTTTGATTGTAGTATTTAAGCTATTTACTTTACAAGTGATTATTGATTGGTATATATTTATTGCCATTTTATGCTTTTACCTCTGAATTTTTTCTTCTTTTTCTCCTTCTTCTCTTCTTTCTTTTCCTCCTCTTCCTGCTCCGCTCCTCTTCTTTCTTCCAGCAGAAGCTTTAACATTTCTTATAACACTGGTTTGATATAACAAACTCCTTTAGCTTTTTCTTGTCTTGGAAAGTCTTTATTTAGCCTTCAATTCTAAAACCTTGCTGAGTAAAGTAGTCTGTTTGTAGGTTCGTGCTTTTCTTCACATTGAATATTTCTGCCAATCCCTTCTGGCCAGAAAGGTTTCTATTGAGAAATCAATGGACAGTCTTATGGGAGCTGCCTTATAATCACCTACCTTAAGGCATTTAACTATCTTTCTCTTGCTAGTCTTAGGATTCTCTCTTTGTCTTTAACTTTTGTCATTTTAATTATGATGTGACTTGTGCGCCTCTTTGCTTTCATCTTATTTGGGGCTCTTTGTACTTCCTGGACTTTTGTGTCTTTTTCCTTTACCAGTTTAGGGAACATTTCTGTTGTCACTTGGTCAGTGTCTCCTCATTCTGATACTGCTATGATGCAGATGTTTCATTCCATGTTGTCCAAAATTTTCCTAAAATTATTCTCACTGTTTTTCTTCTCTGAATGACTGTTTCCCTCCCCGATACTTTTTCTCCAAAATCACTGATTCAATCCCCTTCTTCATCCAATCTACTTTTAATTCCATCCATTGTATCCTTGATGGCAGAAATGGTGTTCTTCATTTTCAACTGGTTTTTATTTATAGTTTCTATGTAATTTGTCACGCCAGTGTAGTTCTCACTAAGGTCATTGAACATCCTTATAAACGTTACTTAGAACTCTATATCTGATAAATTGCTTGCTTTCATTTGATTTAGCTTGTTTTCTGGAGACTGTTTTATTTGCTCTGGGGCTTGTTTCTTTGTCTTCCCAATATGGAAGTCTCTTCGTTTTTTTTTTTTTTGTGTGTGTGTGTGTGTGTGTTTTCTATGTATTAGATGGAACTTCTATGACTCACAGTCTTTGTGGAGAGGCCTTATGTAACAGGTGTCCTGTGAGCCCCACTGGTGCAGTCTCTTTGATGTCTTGAACTAGATGCTCTGGAATGTCCCTATATGGGTTATGTGGGCCCTCCTGTTGTAATTGAGTCTTGATTTCTGTTGGCTCATCATGGCTGCCATCAACCTTCAGACTGGCTGTCTGAGGCTCAAAACAGACCACATCATGGAAGCTATATACTGGTGCTTAAAATATAAAAGAGAGAGAGAGAGAGAACAGAAGGTCATCACCACCAAGAACAACAACTAAAAAAAATAAATAAATAAACAGGGAAAGAAAAAATAAAAATGGAAAAAAATAAGAGTAATAAAATATGAAATGAAATAAGGAAAAATACAGAATAAGGAATGTAAATGAGAAAATATAAAAACAGAATAGGAAAAGGAAAGATAAAAGTAAGAAATGTAGCCGAAACCGGTTTGGCTCAGTGGATAGAGTGTCAGTCTGCGGACTCAAGGGTCCCAGGTTCGATTCCGGTCAGGGGCATGTACATTGGTTGTGGGCACATCCCCAGTAGGGAGTGTGCAGGAGGCAGCTGGTCGATGTTTCTCTCTCATCGATGTTTCTAGCTCTCTATCCCTCTCCCTTCCTCTCTGTAAAATATATATATATATATATATATATATAAAAATAAGAAATGTAAAAGAGAGAAGGGATAAATAGAAAAGAAAACATAATTAAAGGAATAAAAAAGAAAAAAAATGGGGTTCATCTTAGCAGAGCATATAGTGCCTGCTGCGATCTATCTCCCTTTGGATAGGCTATATGGGAAGCTTGTTGGATGCTGCTCCTATGTTGTCTGCAGATGGCCAGTGAGTGTGCTGGTTTAGGGCATCTTGGGAAGTTCTCTGGTGAAGGCCAATATTAGGTACTGTCTACGCCTAGCCCGTTTGTCTACTGTCTACGGCCTGTTTGTCTACTGTTTACGGCAACCAGTTTGAAGTTACTTGTGACCCCAAAGTTGGTAGTTTCTCTGCTGGGCTTGGCTGGGCACCAGAAAGACCAAGCTAATCTCCAAGGCTTGTTTTTACCACCACAGGGCCCAGGGGCAGATCAAATGTCCCAAGGCATCCTTGGATCCTCCTTTGCCTGCCTTTGCCTACCTGCTGGCTGTTAGCCTCAGCCATGGGAAAGGCTCAGTCTCTGAAAGAGCCTCTGGAGCAGTGGTTCTCAATTTTTCTAATGCCGTGACCTTTTAATACAGTTCCTCATGCTGTGGTGACACCCAACCATAAAATTATTTTTGTTGCTACTTCATAACTATAATTTTGCTACTGTTAATGAATCATAATGTAAATATCTGTGTTTTCTGATGGTATTAGGCTCTACAGTTCGACCCACAGGTTGAGAACCACTAGCAGGGTTGCCTAAGACCATCAGAAAACACAGATATTTACATTATGATTCATAACAGTAGCAAAATTATAGTTATGAAGTAGCAATGAAAATAATTTTATGGTTGGCGGTCACCACAACATGAGAAACTGTATTTAAGGATCACAAAATTAGAAAAGTTGAGAACAACTGCTGGAGGAATCAGAAGGATTGGACTCTAGGATCTTCCTTAAGGGGGAGTTGCTAATTAGACTTCACGGAAGATGGTAAGTGTGTTCCCATACTCCATAGACAAATGTCTGAGTTTGTCCCTAAGTTTTTCCTGAACTTAGTATGTTGGAACCCCCTTATGGTCAGGTGGATGGGGCCTGAGGAGACCCGAGTTTGGGTCTCCCAGAAGCCAGGTGAGTGTTTCTATCAGATCTCCTCTGAGAATCAGGCACCAGTGAGGTTCAAAGGAAAGTGGGTCAATAGCCTCACCAAAGCCATTCTCTGACGCCTCCTGAGATGCCCAGATGTCTATGCCTAGGCCTATGCCCCTGACTCCTCAGCAGGGCTTATGATGCAGGGTGGGGTGACAGGGTTCCAGAGGTGGGGGAATTGCTTTCCCCAGGCTGATGCCATTGGGTGGGGGATTATTCCTCCCAGGAAAGATGGCTGCTGAGGAATAGAGGAGGGCTCAATACAGGGTCCTGGATGCTCTTATCCCACATCTCTCCCCAAAGCCACCCATCCTGACTCCCCTCAGGCAACTGCCATCTGACTGCCCTCCTTCCCTGGGAGCATAGCATGAGTGGCTGCTAACACACATTTTGCTGGTAGGCCCTTTCCAGGGATAGTTTTGTCTCCAGTAGATTCTGCCTCTTTTTTACAGACAGAAACTTCCCTGCATTTGACAGCTGGGTACTATGTGGATGCCTATTCATGTCTCTCCAGGCAAAAGCCTAATCTTGGTCTGAGCTTCACACCTCTCAGGGGAACCTCTGAAGCTGAGCTATGCCAACAAAGGGAGAGGGGGCAGCCTCTTTCCAGTGTCCCCCCTTCCTTCCAGTCTCATGGTGGCTTCTCGTGTCCCCTTGGTTAAATGTCTCCTCTTCAGATAGTCTTCAGTTGGTAATTTATGGTGAATGATCCCCAATTTAGGTATATTTTTTTAATTGGTTGTGGGAGGAGGTGAGAGTAAATCCACCTACATTCAAGCCACCTTGCACCCTCACCCTCTACATTTCTCTTCCTGTAGACATGAAACTTCACCTGCCAAATATGAGAGTGTTTCTACTAATACAATAAAATTGTTAAAACACAGAGCCATCAGTGGTAGTTACAGAGGCATAGGTCTAGAGAGACTCCTGGATAAACTATGTGGAGAGGAAACCCAGAATCCTCAGCAGAAACTGCCATAAACACCACCCACAACAGCTCCTGGGCTGCAACACAGTCTCTGGGTCTTGAGTGCCCCCAGGTGGTACAACGTTTTCTGCAGGGAGGTTTGTGTTTGGGCTCACAGACTTCCCCTCACTGTGTCCCTTGCACAATAATACAAGGTTGTGTCCTTGATTCACAGACTGTTCATTTACAGGTAAGCAGTGCTTTTGGAATCATCTCTGGAGATAGTGACTCTGCCTTTCACAGATGCAGTGTATTCCGTGGTGTGACCGTTGGCTTTGTTTCTTATGAAACCTACCCATTCCAATCTATTTTCTGGTGTCTGCCAGATCCAGTGTATGTAATAGTCACTGTACTTGAATCCTGAGCCTTTGCAGGAGAGTCTCAGAGACCCCCCATGCTGCACCAGCTCTCACCAGACTTCACCAGCTGCACCTCACAATGGATACCTGCAGACAGGAGAGTTGTTGTCATTAGGAGCAGGCACATACACACACACTCACACTCACCTGTACTCACACTCACTCATAATCACAATGCCCAATTTCTCCATAAAGTTACCATTTAAGAGCATCAAAGTGAGACCCAAGCCCAGCCCACACTTCATGGTGCTTCCTCTGGGTTGATGCCTGGGGCAAATTGAAACTGCAGGTCTCCTGGGTGGGACTGCTCTCCCAGAGGTGCTTGGACAGGGGCTGGGCTGGGCTTATCAGCACAAAGAGCTGCATGGGCTCCTCCTCTTAGGGACTGAGGAGGGGAGTCCCTGGGGTATAGTTCCCTTTGTCCTCAGAGGAACAATCATCTCCTGTGAGCTGGGAGATGAGGGGTGACTCATCTGTGTGCTGCAGTTCACTTGCTGTTGTTAATACCACCATCATCAGTTACACCCTAGATAATTTACAATCATGTCCCACTCACAGGGCCAGGATATTCCAGCTCAGAGTAAATCCTTCCTTTGTCCTTGTCCACGTGTCCATATCCAGAGCAAGCTTCCTCCCCATCTCCAGCTCCCAGGGCTGGGGCCCTGCAGGGCTGCTCTTCTGTGCTTTCCAGACATAACCACTGCCCATGCCCTTCTGTGGCCATGGGTCCATCAGAGCAGAGAGAGAGAGGGAAAAAGGATCCTGCAAACTTAGAGCCTTTTGTCTGCCATAGATCCTTTCTGGGCTCAGCCTCTTCACCGCCCCTCTTCCCCACAGTGGCTTACCAACTATTACAACAAGCGACTCCTCTGTGGGCTCACATCACAGGAATTATTATTCAATGCTCTGTAGGAAGCCACTAGGATTCAAATACCCACTGTCATTATTAC
The DNA here is from genome assembly GCF_027574615.1 of Eptesicus fuscus. NCBI lineage: Eukaryota > Metazoa > Chordata > Mammalia > Chiroptera > Vespertilionidae > Eptesicus > Eptesicus fuscus. Next base: position 17,133,661 of record NC_072496.1, read on the forward strand.
ATGCAATCTCTGGAAAGTTGAGAGAATGACATCCTTAAGTTAATACAATCAAACCTAAGTGCACCCTTAAAGCCTCTTGGCAAAGATCCTCCCACGTGGCCTTGGTGTCCACTGCATCAGGAGGACATCAGCCATCTCCCTGTGACTTGGTGACTGGGAGGACCAGGCATTTACAGATTTATCCTCCAGTGACTCTCTGTCTTGCTGCATGCTGATGTGGGAGATACTGAAAGGGCTCATGCCTTGCCCCTGCTCTAAAGCTGCCTTTCCACCTTAGCTCTGTCAGAGCTTCCCCTGACCTTCCACTAGGAGACTCTGTCTGTTGAAGGAAACATCTGAGAAACACTGTCCTTGCCCATCACTGGGGGGAAACGCAGGTTGTACTTTGATCAACCAATGCATCAGTGAAACTCCAGGGTTAGTCCTGATGGTTATGTGACACCTCACTCTTCATCTTTTCTGGGGCTGTGACACAGTCCACCAAGTGAGGGGTTCACAGGAGAGGAGGCTGGGAAATCCAAGACTTGTTGCTGGCAGATTGGCTTTCTGTTTAGGGCCCGAGTTATAGTGGCTGATTTTTGTCTGTAATCACAGAGGGTGGATGGACCAAGGGAGCTTCCCTAGCCCTCTTTTTCAAGGGCACTAATCCCACTCATGAGAACTCCACCCTCAAGACCTATTTTTCCTTTTTGCAGGGCCCCGGTCTCCACATATTAACTATATCACCTTGGGTATTAGGTTATAATGTGTGGATAATTGAGGGACGCATACATCGTGTCAAAAGCAGCAACTCAAGGATCAATCATGACCCCACCCAGTTGGAAGGCTTCTCCAATAGAGCTCGCCACCTGAGAATCCTCATTCTGAGGGAGCTCCTGGTCTTTGGAAGAAGAAAGCTGAGCCACATCCTTCAGAACAAGCTGATGACCATTGTATGTTCATGCCTCCTTTGTCAAATATTAATTGAGCATAACGATTTGGATCGATTTCTGGGTTCTCTATTCTATTCCATTGATCTATATGTCTGTTCTTCTGCCAATACCAGGAAGTTTTGAGAACAATGGCTTTGTAATAGTAGCTTGATATCTGGTATTGAGATCCCTCCTACTTTGTTCTTCTTTCTCAGGATTTCTGTACCTATTCGGGGTCTTTTTTTATTCCAGATGAATTTTTGGAAAGTTCGTTCTATGTCTGTGAAATATGCCGTTGGTATTTTAATGGGAAGTGCATTGAATTTATAGATTGCTTTGGGTAGTATGGACATTTCGATGATGTTGATTCTACCAATCCATGAATATGGTATGTCCTTCCATCTGTTTATGTCTTCCTCTATCTCTTTTTTCAGTGTTGTGTAGTTTTCCGTGTATAGGTCTTTGACCTCCTTAGTTAACTTTATTCCTAGGTATCTTATTTTTTTGTTGTGATGGTAAATGGGATTGCTTTTATAGTCTCTCTTTCGTAAGTTCATTATTGGTGTATAGAAATGCCATAGATTTCTTGGCATTAATTTTGTATCCTGCTACTCTGCCAAATTCATTTATTAAGTCTAATAATTTTTGATAGAGTCCTTTGGGTTTTCTATGTACAATATCATGTCATCTGCAAATAAGGACAGTTTTACTTCTTCTTTTCCAATCTGGATGCCTTTTATTTCTTCTTCTTGTCTGATGGCTATGGCTAGTATTTCCAGTACTATGTTGAACAGGAGTGGTGAGAGTGGGCATCTCCGTCTTGTTCCTGTTCTTAGGGGAAATGGTTTTAGTTTTTGCCCATTGAGTATGATGTTGGCTGTGGGTTTGTCATATATGGCTTTTATTATGTTGAGGTATGATCCTTCTATTCCCACCTTGCTGAGAGTTTTTATCAAGAAAGGGTGTTAGATTTTGTCAAATGCTTTTTCTGCATCAATTGATATGACTATGTGATTTTATCTCTCAATTTGTTTATGTGATGTATCACATTTATTGATTTGCGGATATTGTACCATCCTTGCATCCCCGGGATAAATCCTACATGGACATGGTGTATGATCTTTCTGATGTACTGCTGGATCCAATTTGCTAGAATTCTGTTGAGGATTTTGGCATCTATGTTCATGAGGGATATTGGCCTGTAATTCTCCTTCATTGTGTAATCTTTATCTTGTTTTGGTATTAGGGTGATGCTGGCTTCATAGAACAAGCTTGGAAGTGTTCCTTCCTCTTGAATTTTCTGGAATAGTCTGAGGAGGATAGATTTTAGTTCTTCCTTGAATGTTTGGTAAACCTCCCCTGTGAAGTCATCTGGCCTGGGCTTTTGTTTGATGGAAGCTTTTTGATGACTGCTTCAATTTCGTCCATAGTTATCAGCCTATTGAGATTTTTAGTCTCTTCCTGAGTAAGTTTTGGAAGGTTGTGTTTTTCTAGGAATGTGTCCATTTCCTCCAGGTTGTCTAGTTTGTTAGAATGGAGTTGTTCATAGTATTTTTAATAATCCTTTGTATTTCTGTGTGGTCGGTTGTTATTTATCCTCTTTCATTTCTGATTTTGATTATGTGGGTCCTCTTTGCTTTTTGGTGAGCCTGGCTAGAGGTTAATCAATCTTGTTTATCCTTTCAAAGAACCAGTTCTTGGTTTTATTAATCTTTTGTATTGTTTTTTTGGTCTCTATGTCATTCATTTCTGATCTGACCTTTATTATTTCCTTCCTTCTGCTCACTCTGGGCTTTTCTTGTTGCTCACTTTCTAATTATTTGAGTTGTTGAGTTAGATGATTTATTACCATTTTTTCTTGTTTTTTGAGGTAGGCCTGTAGGGCTATACATTTTCCTCTCAGGGCTGCTTTCATTATGCTCCACAGTATTTGCATTGTTGTGTTTTTATTGTCATTAGTCTCCAGGATGTTTTTAATTTCTTCTTTGATCTCATGGTTAACCCAATCATTGTTTAATAGCATGCTATTCAGTTTCCATGTGTTTGAATTTTTTGGAATGTTTTTATTGTAGTTTATTTCTAATATTATGCTATTGTGGTCTGAGAAAATGCTTGATATGATTTCAATCTTTTTTAATTTGGGGAGACTTTGTTTGTGACCCAATATGTGGTCTATTTTTGAAAATGTCCCATGTGCACTTGAGAAGAATGTATATTCCATGGCTTTGGGGTGAAATGCTCTGAAGATGTCAATTAGGTCCAGCTGATCTAGTGAGTCATTTAGAATTGCTGTTTCTTTGCTGATTTTTTGTCTGGAGGATTTACCCAGTGATGTCAGTGGTGTATTAAAGTCTTCTACTATGATTGTATTGTTGTCGATCTCTCCCTTGATATCTTCCAGGAGTTTTGTGTTGTTTTTTTTTTAAATGTATTTGGGTGCTCCTGCATTGGGTGCATATATGTTTATCAGGGTTATATCCTCTTGTTGTATCAATCCCTTTATTATTATGAAGTGCCTTCCTCATCTTTTGTTATGGCCTTTACTTTGAGGTCTATTTTTTCAGAAATAAGTACTGCTACACCAGCTTTTTTTTTTTTTTTTCATTTTCACTTTCCTGAAAGATGTTTTTCCATCCCTTAACTTTCAATCTGTATGAGTCCTTTTTTCTGAGGTGGATCTCTTGTAGACAGCAAATATATGGGTCATATTTTTTCTTTTTATCCAATCAGTCACTCAATGTCTTTTGATTGGAGCATTTAGTCCATTTATGTTTAAAGTTATTATTGAAAGGTACTTGTTTTGATTGGAGCATTTAGTCCATTTATGTTTAAAGTTATTATTGAAAGGTAGCCATTTTTATTTTTTGAGACTATGTTCCTTCTTACCTTTTTTTCTCTTCTTTTTATACCAGTGCGTTTGACATTTCTTGCATTGCTGGCTTGGTAGTGATAAACCCCCTTAGTATTTTTTTTTTGTCTATGAAGCTCCTTATTTTCCCTTCAATTTTGAATGATAACCTTGCTGGATAGAGTATTCTTGGATTCAGTCCCTTGGTTTGCATCACTTTGTAGATTTCCATCCATTCTTGTCTGGCTTGGTGTGTTTCTGTTGAGAAATCATTTGATATTCTAATGGGAGTTCCCTTGTATGTAACTTTCTGTCTCACTCTTGCATCCTTTAAGATTCTCTCTTTGTCCTGAATATTTGCCATTGTAATTATGATGTGTCTTTGTGTGGGTCTTTTCAGGTTCATTCTGTTTGGGACACTCTTAGCTTGTGTGTCTTTTTTCTTTGCCACATCAGGGAAGTTTTTTGATATTATTTCTTCAAATAGTGTTCTTCCTGTTGTTCTGGGAGACCCTCAAATAGTGTTGTTCCTGTTGTTCTGGCACCCCTATTATTCATATGTTGTTTCGTTTCATGTTGTCCCATAGCTCCCTTAGGCTCTCCTCCTGTCTTTTAATTTTTTTCTCCAATTGCAATTCAGTTTGACTGTGTTTTCCTCCCCTGTCTTCTAGTTCCCTAATTCAGTCTTCCGCTTCTCCTAGTCTACTGTTGTAATTTTCCATGGTGTTTTTTATTGCAGCTACATCACTCTTCATTTCTTCTTGATTCTTACATAAGTTGTTGATTTTTTCAGCCATTTCTTCTTGACTCTTGCATAAGGTGTTAATTTTTTCTTCCATCCGATTTATGAACTCTATGACCCTTATTCTGAATTCTTTTTCTGACATATTGCATGCCTCTGTTTCACTTTGCTGCTTTTCTGGTGTTTCCTCCTTTTCTTTCCTTTGGGGGTATCTTTGTTTACCCATTTTTGGTTTCACTGACTGATCTAGATGTCGAACTGTGCAGGAGCTACTCCTTGGGTAGCAGTAGCTTCTCTGGCTGCAGTTGCTCCTTGGGCGGTTACAATAGCAGCTGTTTCTCAGTTGGCAGCAGTTCCTCTGGTGGATGCTGTTTGCAGCAGTGGTGCCTTCTCTAGCTGGTGAGGGAGGTTGGTCGTATAGCTGCTGTTCCTTGGGCAGGGGTGGGCTGATTATGAGGTTGCTGTGGAACTGGCTGCTCCCACAGCTGCTGCTCCTTGGACAGGGGCAGGCCAAGTGAAGCTGCTGCTCTTAGGCCTGTGGCAGGTTGTTCACGGGTCTGCTGCTTCTTGGACAGGAGCAGGCTGCTCGCGTGTCTGCTGTTCACGTGGTTGCAGTGCCCTGAGCTAAAGCGTTGGGCCGGTCAGAGGGGAACCTGCTTCCAAACTCACAGGAGCCTGAGCCCTGGGCAGCTGGAGCCTCATTGACTGTGGGTTCACAGCCTAGGTAGTGTGTCCCTGGCAGGGGTGGCTGTAGAGTCCCAGGTATTATCTGAGGGCACTCTGGTTGGGGTTGAGGTTGGGAACCCAGTTACAGCAGCTGTCCCCTTCAAAAAGGCTTGGCCCCTTAGGATAAGCTGGCCTTCCGGTACTGATTGCAATGGTAGCAGAAGCTGCCTAATTAGGCGAGCCTGATTAGCCTGCCTCTTAAGATCCTGTGGGATCTGACATTGCCTCACTCACTCACTTACACACAGATACCACACCTGACCACACACTCCTCTTTTACTCCTTCACTCAATCATTCTCTTTCACTCACTGCCACATTCTTCCTGCTTCTGTAATTAGGTCTGGGGTGTTGTTGACCCTTTCGTGGATGGAGTTTCTTCTCCTGGTGTCTGGTTATGTGGCTTGCTCTCAAGACCCTTGGCCTGACCGGATAAAATTCACCTCAACAAGAAACAACACCGAGGGAACTAAGCACAAACGTACTCACAACACCAATAACCCCAATATAAGTGACTACCTGAGAAAAGAGAGATAGGGCAGAGAAAAGAGAGCACAAATTCTATGGAAGAGAGTGAAAAAGATTTGGGATAAAAGACAAAGGAATAAGAGGATTAGGGCAGAATCTGTAGAGGCTGAGCTTGTACAGTGAAAATAAGATTAAGAATTGGATGAATATGGGAAGGACCTCAATTTAGTATTGAGGAAGTAGAAAGGGAATAAGTGGATGAGACAAAAGCTAATGAGAAAAAATAATAATAATTTTTAAAACATGACCTTAAAAATGGTATAAAAATAGCAAATAAAAAATAGTGATGAAAAATAATGTGAACAGAAATAAAATTTAAAAAAGCAACAAACCAAAATAGGAGAAGAAAGAAGAAAAGGAGAAAGAAAGATAGAAAAAGAAAAAGAAAAGAAAGAAAAAAGGGATAATAAAAGTAAAAATGAAGGAAAGTGGGGTGTCTTCCTTTGGCTGGCTTATGATTCCATTTGTCTGTAGTATTCTGTTTGTCAGTTTCTGGTTGCTGGGGCTAAAGATTACTCTTTAGGCCCACCCTATGTCCTCAAGGAGTATTCAGATTCCTTGTATTACTCAAGGTGTGATCTGGGTGTGGCTATATTGGTTGCCTGGAGACTGGAGGGAGGGGCAATCTCTCAGGAGAAAATGGCTACGGGGTCTAGGTGACTCAGCACTAGACCCACCACCACCTCCCCTGGACCACCAGCCTACTCTCCCCAGACTCGACAAGCCCACACCTTCCCCCGCACCTCAGCCACAGGTAAGTGTCTGTATCCGAAAGGTCACACGAACCAGGTTCAGTTAGAGAAGGCACAGGCCCCCATGTGAGGAGGGACCACTTCCCCTCGAACTCCCCTCTTGCCAGTACTGCACGATCCGGCTAGCCCTTCGGAGCTGCCTCAGCTCAGATCCAAAATCTAGACTCCAAGGTCCAAAATCCCCTACCTCCAACAGTCCTGCGGTCCCCCTTTCCTCCTACCCCCCCTTTTTTTTTATCGACTGACGCTTTTCCTGTCCTCAGGGAAGCGGTCCGGCACCCTGTAGACTCCCCCTGCTCCTCTGGCCACAGAGGAGGCTTGGCAGAGTCTCCAGCCCAGAACCTTGATTTTACCTTTTTCAGAGACTTCTGCCCTTCCTGGATGCAAACTATCTCACCAGCTGTGTCTCCTCGCCAAATTCGGGCTGAATTCCACTTGTTTCAGCTGCTCCCTCCACCCGCTCCAGGACAAGTTGCAGGACACGTCTGTCTATTCCGCCATCTTTCCCAGAAGTTAGTATAGACATTTTAATGAAGGTAATTCAACCAATCCATGAACATGGTATATTCTACAACTTGTTTATGTCGTCTTCTATCTCTATTTTTAACATTCTGTAGGTTTTTGAGTACAACACTTTTACATCCTATGTTAAATTTATATCTATGTGTTCTAATGTTTTTGTTGCAATGGTAAGTGGGGTTGTGTGTTTAGTTTCTCTTTCTGAGAATTCATTATTGGTGTATAAAAATACCACCGTTTTCTGGGTATTAATTTTGTATCCTGCTACATTACCAAATTCCTTTATTAAATCTAGAAGTTTTTTACTGGAGTCTTTAGGGTTTTCTATGTACAGCATCATGTTGGTGAAGGCAAGTCCTCAGTCACTGTCATATGTCATCTGCCAACAGCAATGTGACATCTTCCTCTGGAGTCTACAAAGAGAATACAGGAAATTAGAGCCACAGAGAAAAAGCAAGAATCATCACTGGAGGCAGCAGAGAGCTTGAGAGAAAACACCTGCTCCCAACAGGAAGCCCCTTCCTTTCGTACCTCCTTCTGCCCCTGCTTCTGGACTTTTTCTGGGCTTCTTGAGTCAGGAGCACTGCCTAGTGACCTGAGCACCCCCTGTTGTCTCTAGCTTCTTTCTCAGGGAGGTTCTTGCCTGGGCTCACACTGACTTCCCCTCACTGTGTGTCTTACACAGTAATACATGGCTGTGTCCTCAGTGGTCATGGAGCTCAGCTGCAGATTGAACTGGATCTCTGTTTCCTGCATGCACATCATCACAGTGTCTCTGTTCTGAAAGGTAACACCTTCCCAGATCCAGGGGATCTGCACTTGGACACCTTTGGGGTCATTACTGATCTGGTCTTACCATGGATTATCCAAGCTGCCTAATTCATTGGGATCCCATTTGTGAAATTTCTCAACACTTTTAGGGAAGCATGTACACCCCTCATTGGAAGAGCCATGGTGATGGTGTGTCTGTATGAACAGCATACTTTTCTTTAGGCTTAGAGCCCTGTCTCATTTCAACCTCATCTTCACCATCCTCTTCCTCTTCCTCCTCCTCCTAACCATCACTTGCTGACTTACAATCATTCTCATATTTTGTAGACATGGTGGTTGTCCACACAGATTTCCTTTTTATCAAATAACTAGAGGCCCGGTGCACGAAATTCGTGCACTGGGGAGGGTGTCCCTCAGCCCAGCTTGCACCCTCTCTAATATGGGACCCCTCGGGGGATGTCCAACTGCAGGTTTAGGCCTGATCCCTGTGGAATCGGGCCTAAACCTGCAGTTGGACATCCCTCTCACAATCCGGGACCGCTGGCTCCTAACCGCTCACCTACTTGCCTGATTGCCCCCTAACTGCTCCCTTGTTGGCCTGATTGTCCCCTAACTGCTCCCTTGCTGGCCTAATTGCCCCCTAACTGCTCCTCTGCAGGCCTGATCGCCCCCAAATACCCTCCCCTGCTGGCTTGATCACCCCCAAGGCTTTTATTAGTATAGATATGACCCTGCACAGAAAATTTTACTAACCCTGCTTTACAATAAGGGCTTGACGATTGATCAGTAGGACCAGACACCAAGATTTCCTTTCTTTGAATAGTGGAGGGAATACTTATCTTGTCTTTAAGTTGCCTGGAAATTAAAATGAGATAATGACTTAGAAAAGTATAAAAGCACCATATAAAGACAACTGTCTTTTTAATGAAGTGGTAAAATGAAAAACACTTTTTATTCTCCCCTTCCTTCCTTTACAGCTTTTATTTAAACTTTGAAATTTATAAAAATTTCACTCCAATTTTCATTTCTTTACGTTCACCATTATTTTGTATTGGTTTCAGGTTTTATATTAGTTACAGAATAGTGGTTAGACAATCATATACTTTACAAAGTGTTCCCCGATATTTCTAGTACCCACCTGGCATCATACCATCATTACAACACTATTGACTATATTCCCTATTCAAGTGACAATGGGTTTACAGGTTCCTTTCAGTCTTTCTTTTGTGTTGCTCGTCCTTCCTTTTCTTTCTCACTTCATCCCTCATTTTCTTTATATAGTATCTCAATTGGCCATCAAAGCTCAGTGAAGGCACTGGGACACGCTTAGTCCATTTTACAGACCAGGAAACTGAGGCCAATTCCAGTTGGCTGTGGAACTTGACTCAGCACACAGGAAGCCCTCAGAGCCATGCTCTTTGCGCTTCCTAAGGGGCAGCCGCCCAGCAAACAGAACAAAACTTCCAGTCAGGCTTCCGAGCTTCTTTCTTCATTGTGGATGCTCCATATTCTTTCCTCTCCCCCCATTCTTTACTGCCCCCTCCTTCTCCGAAGCAGGTGGAAGGCTTCCCACTCACTCCCTAGGCATTCTCTGCCATGGGACAGGGTGACGCGAGCTTGCTTTGGGGTCAAGGCAGGAGCAGGAGTCACTGCCTCTGAAGTGTGAAGGCTTCCTGAGAGAGGCCTGTTAGCACTGGGAGCTTCTTTGAATCACATCAGTCAGTCCAGTACCCTACAGTGCAGCACCCCTCCACTGAGGTGGCACCACCCCTCAATCCCCGCCTCAAGGGTGAGGGTCCTTGCCCCTCTGCCAGGAGTCCTTCCATGCCCCTTGATCCCTGGCTGGGCCCACCAACATCTTGGGGGCACTGCAGAACCTCTGTCTCTCTGCAGATGAGGCAGATCCCTGCCCTAGGTCTCCGAAAAGCTATGAATCTGTGGCCAGAGGCCTGGTCTGGGTCTCAGCAACCACATGCCTGCAATGTTTCCAGGGACCCCTGGGAGAGGCCACGCACCCCGGGTTGCCGATCTCCCCAGGGACCCCAGTGAGAGGCTGGGCGGGCCGACCACGCCCCCCAGGTTGAAAATCTCCACAGGGACCCCCGGGAGTGGCTGGGCGTCCCGGCCACGCCCCCCCCCAGGTTGCCGATCTTCCCAGGGACCCCCGGGAGCATCTGGGCAGCCAGGTCTGGACTCCCCGGAGCGGCAATCTTCCCAGCGACCCCCAGAACTAAGAGGACTGGGCGCTGCCATCTTGTTCTTCTCAACAGCCAGATAGGCTACCCGGAGTCCTGCCCCCCAGCCTCCCGCCGTCCTATCATGGGCATAGCGGAGGTGCAGTCAATTTGCACGTTTCTCTATTATAAGATAGGATGAAAGCAGGAATCTTCCATTTAGATGTCATTGAACATTAAAACAACAACTGCCACACCTAAAAGTTGATACAAGGCTTCCAAATAACTTACAGTTTTGGAAAGGGAGGAGATCCCACCCAGGACAATGGACCAGAACCCCTGTCCAATTCTATGGTCATCAGACCATCAGCATCACCACCACCACCATTATCATCATATGGCTATTTATAATTATTTTTCTTAGTTACAGTAGACACTGTTGTTGTATACACATAATGACCATTTATCTCAATGTTTGCTCAATTTTTATAATTGTGAATAAAATATGTAGCCATACTTTATTTTCTTTTGAATTTGATTGTTGAAAACTGATGTCTCCCACATAGGAATCTGAAAAGAAAGTTTGGGTCTCCTCTCCACATGTCAATAAGAGGTTGAATCCACACAAGCCCCTGGAAGTAGGATTCCTTACCCTCCCCCACCACCTCAACAAATAAAATCCCTGAGCCAGTCTCCTTTCCTGGCTTTATCAAAGCAGGTGTGACTTCCTGAAGGGCCTCTCCTGTGCTTCTCAGAGATTTCAACTGAGCACAATAAACATTCTATGTCCCTTGTTGTATGTTTATCATCACCCTGGTCATGCATACCAAGCTGTTGTGGGTCCCCCTACTTCTACTTGGTGTCACCTGCTCTTGGTGCTATGAGCATGATGCAAGTCAATGACTGTCACCACTGGGGTCCTTCTTCTCTAGCTTTGTGTTCATAGGCTTCCGGTGCCCGCTGTCCAGAACACAGGGGCTCTGTTTCTGGCTGGTGGGACCCTGAGCTGTGTGGAGCTGAGCTGCACTGTTGAGTCAGGAGAGACTCTGGTTATATTTACCTGATGAAGGTCAGAAATTTGATGATGAATTGGCATTTGGTCACAAAAGTCTCTGAAAGACACTTTCTGCAGTTTGGCCACATGAGATAGTTGTCTCTGTTTACAACTCAGAGACGTCAGAGGTAAGTGCAGAGTCTGGAATCCAGAGGTTCCCTGAGGGAAACTGACATGAGGAGAAAAATAATTATAAATAGCCATATGATGATAATGGTGGTGGTGGTGATGCTGATGGTCTGATGACCATAGAATTGGACAGGGGTTCTGGTCCATTGTCCTGGGTGGGATCTCCTCCCTTTCCAAAACTGTAAGTTGTTTGGAAGCCTTGTATCAAACCTCCAACTGCACCTGCTGCTGGGATGGTCCTTGTGTTCAGGGAGCCTGCGCCCCCTGGTGGCCGCAGCCTCTGCTGCAGGGCGGTTTGTGTCTGAGCTCACAAGGACTTCCCCTCACTGTGTCTGTTGCACAGCAATACATGACCATGTCCTCGGATCTCAGGCTGTTCATTTGCAGATACAGCGTGTTCTTGACGTTGTCTCTGGAGATGGTGAATCGGCCCTTCACAGAGTCTGTATAGTATTTGCTCTCACCATTAGCAGTAATAGCACAAATCCACTCCAGCCTGGAGGCTGGCGGGCCCAGTTCATGTAGTAGCTACTGGAGGTGAATCCAGAGGCTGCACAATCCTCCAATTCAAAAAGCCTCTTTGTGAATCCTCATACCTTATGCTCCAAGCATGTCACAGGCTTGGGTGAAGTACTGATAAGGCACCTTCCTAGGACATCTGCCAGGTTGTTTCCTTGAAAGCAAATAAACTGTCATTTTCAAGACAACCCCCCTGGTATCAGCTCCACTTCAGCCCTACATCCTTTCAACTTCCCTGTCACCTAGCAACAGCAGACATTACTATTTAAAGTAGAGCTGCATTTTGTTCCTGCCCTGTATTAACTAGTGATACACTGGCACTTTCCTTTCTGGAAAGTAAAACACTCTTCCTCTCTGTATCTCTCATTTTAGTTGTGAATTCTAGCACACCCTGAGACCCCTAACACTGATGTCTGCATGTGATCCTTGTGATTACTGTCACCATGTCCCCACATGATGAGGGTCAATGGAGCATGCACCTGACTCAGTGCCACATTGCGGGGAAAGCTACCTCAGTACATCAATGGGGGATTAACCAAGAACCAGGACAAACACGTCCAGGTTTTTTGTTTCATTATGTTGTCACTTCCTTTGTTTAGCCAATTCAAGTTTTATTCCTTCACTTTACTCTGAAACAGCCCCATATGTTTTCTACTGACATGGAGGCACTTTGTTGAGATTGTGCAGGAACACAAGTTATTTGTATGTTGGTTTTGTATCTTACATCTTTCCTGAATTCTAGTTCTATTAACTTCTCATACAGTATTTAGGGTTTTCTATGTATAAGATCATGTCATCGCCGAAACTGGTTTGGTTCAGTGGATAGAGCGTCGGCCTGCGGACTGAAAGGTCCCAGGTTCGATTCGATCAAGGGCATGTACCTTGGTTGCGGGCACAACCCCAGTAGGGGGTGTGCAGGAGGCAGCTGATCAATGTTTCTCTCTCATCGATGTTTCTAGCTCTCTATCCCTCTCCCTTCCTCTCTATAAAAATCAATAAAATATATTAAAAACAAGATCATGTCATTTGCATACAGATAAGGGAAACATTTTAACTTGTTTCTTTCTGATTTATATTTTAGATTTCATTTTCTTGTCTAATTATTCTGACAAAGACTTCAAGTTTTGACGAATCAAATATTCACAGGGGAGCCACTGTCTTGGGAGAGTTCAAGAAGAGTTGATTAAAAAGTTAACAATTCTTATTTGAAATTCTGGTAGAATTCACCCCATTAGGTCCTTTGCTTTTATTTGTTGGAAGGTTTTCATAATTAATTCAATTATTTTTTTAAAAAATTCTCACAATCTAGCAAAATTTCTAATTTGAGTTCCTACTAAGTACACTGAGAAACAACTGTTGATCTACACAGGGTGCGGTCAGTGTTGAAATAATTGTTAGTACAGACCATGTTTTTATTCAATAAGCATCCAAGAAAATGAAATATAACCATGTTTTCTTATATAGGATACATAAAGTACCAGGTGTAACGACATGAACAGTTTTGTATTACTGCTCATGTGTGAATGCATGTCTTTTCCAGAAACTTGTGTGTGACTGTGTGTATGTGTCACTGTGTGTTACTGTAACTATGTGTGTCTGTGTGTGACTCTGTTTGTGTGATTGTGTATGTCTATGTGATGGTGTTTCTTGGGCAAGTAGTAAGAGAACAGTACATCTGCATCAAGTTGTCATGGATCCCTCTCTCTCTTCCTGGTGTTACCTACTCTCTGTACTATGAGCATGATGACAAGACAATGACTGCTACCACTGGGGGTCCTTCTTCTCTGGCTTTGGGTTCACATACTTTTGGAACACGCGACCCAGCATTCAGGTGAGCTGCACAGCTGAGTCATTAGAGCCTCTAGTTAGATTTAGGCAAAGTGGGTCAGAAGTGTTGATGATTAATCGTCCTTTTAACACAAGTGTGTCTGAATGACACTCTCTGCCATTAGTCCATGGGACAAAGTTGTCTTTGTTTAACAGACTTTCTAACTCAGAGACTTCAGAGGTAAACACAGAATCAGGAATCCAGAGGGAAATGTGACATGAAGAGGAAACCACACAGGAAACCAGCCCAAACCTCCAACTGCACCTGCTGCTGGGATGGTCCTTGTGTTCAGTGCCCTTGAGCACCCCCTGGTGGTCACAGCCTCTCCCTCAAGGAGGTTTGTGTCTGGGCTCACACTGACTTCTCAATATGTCTGTTGCACAGTAACACACAGCCGTGTCCTCGGATTTTAGGCTGTTCATTTGCAGAAACAGCATGTTCTTGGCGTTGTCTCTGGACATGGTGAAACGGCCCTTCACAGAGTCTGCATAGTATGTGTTATCACCATTACCAGTAATAGCACAAATCCACTCCAGCCCCTTCCCTGGAGCCTGGCGGACCCAGTGCATGCCACAGCTACTAAAGGTGAATCAGAGGTTGCACAGGAGAGTCTCAGAGACCCCTCAGGCTTCACCAAGCGTCCCTTCGACTCCATCAGCTGCACCTCACATTGGACACCTGCAAATACAAAGACATTCTGGTCAGGAAACGCTGGTCCGTACACTGTTTCTCTCACTCATGTCACTCACATACTCAGTGTATCTTGTTCTCCATAAATTACCTCTCAAAATAGCCACAAGGAAAACGCAGCTGAGGCCAAAATCCATGGTGAGTGATATGTATTCAATCCTGATGAGGGAATGGGAACACCTGGGTATCCCGGAGCTGGGCTCCTGTCCCAGAGTAGCAGGGTCAGGGTTTGGCTGGTTTTTAAGAGCAGAGGGGGCCTATTTGCATGTCCTTCTACCTATATATGGAGATCTGGAGTTGGACTCTATCATAACAGTCATTGTTTCAGAGTGTGACATGCCCAAGGGTGCTGTATGTTAGGAATTACTCCCCACATCTGGGCCTCTGCCCTCCCCACTGGGCCCACCTGCTGCAGGAGACATGTACAAAAGACCCAGGAGAGAAAATGTACATATAAAAAGGTTTAAATGAGAGATGCCTTTGACTTTCACAAGTAATGGCAATCAAGAGAAATCAAACCTCACAACTCTAGAAAGTAGTAAAAGTACAGGAGGTTCATGTTCAGGAGACGGGAAGTTCCATCTGACACTATTTCCCTACAAAGTGATCAGAGGATAAACTAAGACCAGAGTGTGAGCCTAGAGCCAGTGAATCAAGTGTTGTGGGAGAGAGGAGTGTCTGTATGAGTCCCTGGGAACCAGAAGCATGAACTATAGAGACACAGACAGAATTCCTGGGTCCTCTGCCTTCAGGGAGTCTGGTGCTGGACGTATAGCAGTTGCACAGCCCCCTTTGTTGTGTTTATTTTCTAGACTCTGTTGTAGATCCAGCTTCATACATTTGGATATAGAATTTCCATCATGACCAAGTGTGTTTAGATGAGGTTGTGGGTAATGGTATAGCAATAATTAGGTTGAGTTTATGAAAATCTTGTTATTGGGATCCTGATGTCTGCATGTGACCCTTGGGACAACTGTCACCATGTATGGGCTAAGCTTCAGGTCTCCTGTTTGTGACCTGTTCTGGGGTGTCCACAGCTGGATGCACCTGTGAGAGGGTTTCTGGTGGATGAAGAGGAGCAGGTGGTTTTTACAGGGTCTTCTCTGTCCTTGATGCTGTGGGAAAGGCTGGGGAGAATTGGCAGGGCTCTGGCCATGGAGCTCAGGGTCTGGGACAGATCTAGGGAGGATGTGGAAAGTGGAAGGCAGCTTGGGAGTTTTCCTTCCTTCTGAATTTTGGGGATATTTTAAGAACGAAAGGTATTAGTTCTCCTTTAAATGTCTGGTGAGATTCACCTATGAAGTTGTCTGGTCTAGGACTTTTGTTTGCTGGGAGGTTTTTGATTCCTGCTTCGATTTCATTAGGTTAATTTGGTTTATTTAGAATTTCTGATTGTTCCTGATTCAGTTTTGAAAGGATATATGATTCTAGTAATTTAACATTTTTGCACATGTTGTCCAATATGTTGGAATATGGTTGTTCATAGTAGTTTATTATAAACCTTTCTATTTCTGTGGTATTAGATGTTACTTCCCTTTCATTTTTTATTTTATTTTATTCATTTGTGTCATCTCTCTTTACTTCTTGACTATTCTGTTTAAAAGTTTGTCAATCTAGTCTGTCTTTTCAAAGAACCAGCTCTCTTGGCTTCATTAATTTCTTTAGACTGTGTTTTGTTGATTTGTTCAATGATGTTTATTATTTCCTTCCTTCTACTCACTCCAGACTTTTTATCCCATTTCCTTCAGGTGTAGAGTTAGATTGTTTATCTTTGTTTCTGTTTTCTGAGGTGGGCTTGGGCTGGTTCAGATTTCCCTCTTATAACTGCTTGTGCTGTGCCCCATGGATTTGGGGTTGTTGTGTTTGCATTTTCATTTGTTCTAAGGTAACTTTTGGTTTCTTCCTTGATCACATTGATAACCCATTTACTGTTCAGTAACATGTTCCTTCGCCTCAATTACTTTATGTGTTTCTCTTTGTTTGTTTGTTTTTTCTTGTGGTGATTTCTAATTTTATACCATTAATAGAGGCCAAGTGCACCAAATTCATGCATTGGAGGGGGTCCCCTCAGCCCAGTCTGCACCCTCTCCAATTCGGGACCCCTCAGGGGATGTCCAACTGCTGGTTTAGGCTCCACCCTAAACCAGCAGTCAGACATCCCTCTCACAATCTGGGACCGCTGGCTCCAAGCTGCTCACCTGCCTGCCTGCCTGATAACCCCTAACTGCCCCCACCTGACAGCCTGATCACCCCTAACCACCTTTGCCGCCTTCCTGCGTGCCCCCAACTAACCCCCCTGCTTGTCTGGTCCCCCCAACTGCTCTCCCCTGCTGGCCTGGTCACCCCCAACTGACCCTCCCTGCTTGCCTTGTTGTCCCTCACAGTTCCCCCTGCCAGCCTGGTTGCCCCAGGCAGCCTGCTGTTCAGTCGTTACTGTGAGGGTGTCCTGACCAATTTGCATATTACCCTTTTATTAGTATAGATAGTCAGAGAAGATTCTCAGTATTATTTCAATCTTCTTAAACTTATTGAGAGGTGCTTTGTGTACTCACATGTGGTCTATCCTAGAAAATGTTTCATGTGCCCTTGGAAAGAGTGTATATTCTGTTCCTTTGGGGTGGAATGCTCTGAAGATTTCAATGAAATCCATCTGTTCTAGTATGTCATTGAAGATCTGTGTTTTCTTGTTGATTTTCTGTCTGAAACATCTATGGATGTCAATGAGGTGTTAACGTTCAATACAATGAACATATTAGTGTCAATCTCTCCTTTCATGTCCTTCAAGATTTTCTTTTTTTTAAAGTATTTTTATTGATTTCAGACAGGAAGGGAGAGGGAGATAGAATCTTCAATGATGAGAGAGAATTATAGCTCATCTGCCTTCTACATACACCCTATTAGGGATAGAGGTTGCAACTTGGACTTGTGTCCTGAGCAGGAATCCAGCTGTGGCCTCTTGGTTCATAGGTCAGTGCTCAACCAATGAGATACACTGGCCAGGCTCAAGATTTGCTTTATATATTTAGGTAATCATTTGTTGGGTTTATAAATGTTTACCTGAGTTATATCCTTTTGTTGGATTGCTACTTTTATTAATATGTAGTCTCTTTCTTTGTCCCATTCTACAGTCATTATTTCAAAGTCTTTTTTGTCAGATATAAGTATTGCTACCTCAGTGGTTTGTTGTTGTTGTTTTTTCCATTTCTACTTGCATGAAATTTCCTCTTTCATCCCTTTACTTTTCCCTGTGTGTATCTTTCATTCTGGATTATGTCAGTTGTGGACAGTGTATATGTGAGTCTTGCTTTCTTATCCAATCAGCTACCCCATGTCTTTTAATTGTAGCATTTAATCCATTTACGTTTATTATTAATTGGTACATATTTATTGCCAGTTTATGCTTTCACCTCTGTAATTTTGTTTTCTTTTTCTTTTCCTCCTCCTTTTCTTCCTCCTCCTCTTCCTCCTCCTCCTCCTACTCCTCCTCCTCCTCCTCCTGCTCCTCCTTGTCCTCCTCCTCCTCCTCCTCCTCCTTTTCTTCTAGCAGGACCTTAACATTACTTGTAATACGGTTTGATAAAAAAACCTTTAGTTTTTTTTTTTTTTTCTTCTTTTTTTTTTTTTCCTCTGGGAAATTCTTTATTTTGCCTTCAATTCTAAAAGCCTTGCTGGGTAAAGCAGTCTTGGTTGTAGATTCTTCCTTTTCATCACTTTGAATATTTCTTGCCAATCCCTTCTGGCCTGAAATATTTCTGTTGATAAATCAGCTGACATTCTTATGGGAGCTGCCCTGTAGTTAATTAACTACTTTTCTCTTGCTGCTTTTAAGATTCTCTCTTTGTATTTAACATTTGTCATTTAAATGATCCTGTGTCTTGTTGTGGACCTCTTTGGATTCATCTTATTTGGGACTCTGTGGTGCCTGTACTTGTGTGTCTTTTTCCTTCACCAGTTTAAGGAAAGTTTCAGTTGTTATTTCATCAAATTGGTTCTTGATCGCTTGCTCGGTGTCTCCTCCTTGTGATACCACTATGATGCAGGTGTTGTTTCATTCCATGTTGTCTCAAATTTTCCTAAAACTATCCTCATTCTTTTTCATTATTTTTTTTTTCTTCTATGAAAGTCCTTCCCCTACTTTTTCTCCCAAATTGCTATTTAGATCCTCTGCTTCACCCAACATACTTTTAATTCATTCTGGTGTATTCTTTTTTTAAAAAATATGTTTTTATTGATTTCAGAGAGGAAAGGAGAGTGAAAGAGAGATAGAAACATTAATTATGAGAGAGAATCATTTATTGGCTGCCTCCTGAATGCCCTCCACTGGGGATTGAGCCTGCAACCCCAGCATGTGCCCTTAATAGGAATCAAACCTGGACCTCTTTAGTCTGCCGCCTGACTCTCTATCCACTGAGCAAAACTGGCTAGGGTCCTTCTAATGTATTCTTGATGGCAGATATTGAATTCTTCATTTCCAATTGGTTCTTATTCAGAGTCTCTATGTAATTTTTCATGCCATTTTAGTTCCCACTAAGTTCACTGAGCATCCTTATAACCATAATTTATAACTCTATATCTTGTAAATTGCTTGGCTCCATTTGATTTAGCTTGTTTTCTGGAGATGCCTGTTGTTTGTTCTGGGGCCTGTTTCTCTGACTCCCCAATATGGGTGTCTCTTTTTGTTTCTTCCTATGCATTAGGTAGAACTGCTATAACTCCCAGTCTTTGTGGGGAGGTCTTATGCAGCAGGTGTCCTGTGAGCCTCACTGGTGCAGTCTCCTTGATGTCTTGAGCAGGATGTTCTGGAATGTCCCTGTTATGAATTATGTGGGCCATCTTTTTGTAATTGGGTCTGATTTCTATTGTCCCATTCATTGTTGGTATTGACCTTGAGACTCGCTGACTGTGAGGCTCAAACCAGACCACAGCATGAAATTAATATACAGAGGCTGACAACATAATACAATACAATGCAATGTAAAAAATAAGAAGAAAACACCATCACCACCATGAATAAAAACTAAAAATAAAGAAACAATCACAAAAGAAAAATAAAAAAAAATAAGGAAAGAAGAAAAAGATTAAACAATATGAAAGGAAAGAAAAAAATAATGAGGAATAAGGACTGTAAATGGGAAAATATAGAGTAAGAAAAGAGAAAAATAAGAAATATAAATGACAGTAAGAAAAAATAGAAAACCAAATATAATGAAAAGAATAAAAAGGAAAAATTAATGTTCACCTCAACAGAGTATGTAATGCCTGCTGCAATCTCCCTTTGAATATGCTGTGTGTGAAGATTCTTGGATGCTACTCCAATATTGTCTGAAGATGGCCAATGTGTTTGCTGGTTTAGGGCCTCTTGGGAGGTTCTCTGGTGCAGGCTGATCTTAGGTGATGTCTATGCCTAGTCCTTGGCAAGCAGTTTGAACATACAACTGACCCACAGTTTGTGTTGCCTCTTCTGGGCTTTACTGTGCATAGGAAGAAACAAGCTGAGCTAAAAGGCTGGTGTTTGCCACCATGGGGCCCAGGGGTGGGTCAACAAACCTCCAAAGGCACCCCTGGATTCTCCTGTTCCTGTTCCACCTGCTGAATGGCTATTAACCTTGGTACCTGGAAAGGCTCAGTCTCTCAGTCTCTTAAAGATCCTCTGGCGGAATCAGGAGGATGCGGCTCTAGGAAGTACTGATCAGACTTCAGGCAAAATGGCGGGTGTGTTCCACTGCTGGAGAGCCACTTGTCTGAGTCTTTCCATGATTTTTTTCTGAACTTGGTACCTTGGAATCCTTGGTGGTCAGGCATCTGGGGCCTACGCAGACCAGAGGTTGGGTTTCCCAGAGCCCAAAGAGCACTTCTCTCAGATCTCCTGTGAGGAGCATGCACCAGTGAGGTTCAAGGGAAAGTGAGTCAATGGCCTCACCAAAACCAGTTTCTGACACCTCCTCAGATGCCCAGATGTCTACACCAGGCCTATGCCCTTGACTCCTCAGCAGGGCCTAGGTTGCAGGATGGGGTAACAAGGTTCCAGAGGTGGGGGATTGCTTTTCCCAGGCTGATGCCATTGGGTGGGGATTGCTCCTCCCAAGAAAGGAATGGAGGAGGGCTCAGTACAAGGTCCTGGAGGATCTTCCCCAGATCCCTCCCCAAAGCCACCCATCCTGACTCTCCTCAGGCAGGTGCCTTCTAACCACCCTCCTTCTCATAGAGCACAACATGAGTGGCTGCTAACATACACTTTGCTAGTAGGCCTTTTAGAGTGGTGGCCTTGTCTCCAGCAGGCTCTGGCACTTCTTGGCAGACAAAAACCTCCCTGCATTTCACAGCTGGGTGCTATGTGGGTCCCTATTCATGTCTCTGGCACTCCAGGTGGGGCCTGGTCTTGGTCTAGGCTGCACACCTGTCAGAGTAACCTCTGTAGCTGAACTATCCCTCTATCACCGTGGCCTGTCAACCAGGGGAGAGGGGCCAGCCACTTTTGAATGTTCTCCCTTCCTTCCAGTCTCTAGGTAGTTTCTCCTGCTCCATGGTTAAATATATCCTCTTCAGTAGTCTTCGGTTGGTATTTCAGTGTGATTGAGGCCCAATTTAGTTGTAATTTCTAGTTGGTTCTGGGAGGAGGTGGAAGTAAAATCCACCTACATCAGAAACACCCTGCTCACCCTCTGCATTTCTCTTCCCGCAAACATGAAACTTCACCTGTGCTGCATGTGAGACTGATCCTACTAATACAATAAAACTGTTGAAACACAGAGCCATCAGTGGTAGCCACAGAGGCATAGGTCTAGAGAGACTCTTGGATAAAGTGTTATATGGAGAAGAAACCCAGAATCATCAGAGGAAGCAGCCATAAGCACCACCTCCAACTGATCCTGGGGCTGCAACACAAAGTCTATAGGTCCTGATTGTCCCCTGCTGGTCACAGCCTCTGTTGGAGGGATGTTTGTTTCTGGGCTCACACTGACTTCCCCTCACTGTGCCTCTTGCACAGTAATATATGGCCGTGTCCTCGGCTCTAGGGCTGTTCATTTTCAGATACAGCATGATCTTGGGATTGTCTCTGGAGATCTTAAAGCGGCCC
The DNA here is from genome assembly GCF_027574615.1 of Eptesicus fuscus. Classification (NCBI taxonomy): domain Eukaryota; kingdom Metazoa; phylum Chordata; class Mammalia; order Chiroptera; family Vespertilionidae; genus Eptesicus; species Eptesicus fuscus. The sequence goes on from NC_072496.1 coordinate 17,154,928, forward strand.
TTCACAGAATCTGCATAGTATTTCTGACTTCCATCATACCATATAACTGCCACCCACTCGAGTCCCTTCCCTGGAGCCTGGCAGACCCAGTGCATGCCAGATATACTAAAGGTGAATCCAGAGACCCCTCAGGCTGCACCAAGCCTCCCTCAGAATCCACCAGCTACACCTCACGCTGGACATATGCAAAAACAAAGACCTTCTGGTCAGGAAACTCTCACACATCCACTGTTACCCTCACTAATGTCCACTCACAATACTGTGTTTCTCTTTCTCCATAAATTACCTCTTAAAATAGCCACAAGGAAAACCTAGCTGAACCCAAAGCCCATGGTGAGTGTCTGTGTTCAGTCCTGATTAGGGAATGGGGATCCTAGAGCGGGATTTGTATCCCAGAGCTACAGGGTCAGGGCTGGGCTGGTTTTATGAGCAGAGGAGGCCCTATTTGCACGTCTGCCTCCTATATAGGAGGCTTTGGGTTTGGATTATGTCATAAAGTACATGGTCCCAGAAAGTGACATGCCCACGGGTACAGTGTGTGAAGAATTACTCCCCACATCTGGGCCTGTGCTCTTCCCAGTGGACCCAAAGGCCCCAGGTGACCCATACCAAGACCCAGGAGAGAAAATTGTCATAAAAAGAAAAAGAAGAGCTTTAAAATGAGAGATGCCTTTGACAGTCACCAGTAATCACAATCAAGATAAAGTAACCTTCACAACCCCAGAAAGAAATAAAAGTGCAGGAAGTTCACGTTCTGGAGATGGGAAGTTCCATCTAACACTATTTCCCCCAAAGTGTTCAGAGAACAAAGTAAGAACAGAGTGTGAACCTGGAGCCAGTGGGCCAAGAGTTGGGGAGAGGAGTGTCTGGTTGGGTCCCTGGGAACAGAAGCATGAACTATAGAGACACAGCCAGAGCTCCGTGTCCTATTCCTTCCCAGGAGTTTGGTGCTGGACATGTAACAGCTGCACTGCCTCCTTTGTGGTGTTTATTCCCTAGACTTTGTTGTCAAGCCAGTTTCAAATACTGGGGCTTAAAGGATTCTCCATCAGGACCAGATCTGTTTAGGTGAATTTGGTGTTAACAATTGGGGATCAGTTAAGTTTAAGTTTTGGAAATTTATTTATGTAAGGTCTTGATGCAGATCACTGATAGAAACCTGGTCACCCTCATGGTTTTCTATTTGTTTTAACCATCAGGGTGTGTGTCCATGTGGACACATGACATGGTTCTAACTGGGGGGAAAGAGGTCATGTTGGGCTTTCCTGCTTCATCAGCAGCTCATTTCAGAAGCATCATCTGCTCCCTCTCGGGTCCCTACTCACGTCTGCATGTGGCCCTTGGCAGTGCAGTCACCGTGTCCATACATGATGGGCATCCCCTGGAACCTGAAGCCCCTTCACTGGATGGACCACTGATCATCACGGGAAAAGCAACCCCAAGCCTGGAGATGAATTACCATGGATGGGAATTCACCACATCTGAGCAGACACACCTCCAAGATTGTCCTTTCATTATGAGGTGACTTCCTCATTGTTCACCTAGTTCAGTCTGTCTCCCTTTTTTCTGAAACAGCCACACATAACATCCAGAGTCATTCTGATAAGGACGAACTGACTTAAAATTTAACCCAAGTTCCAGTTTCCAGGTGAGGTCTAAAGTACTGTGTCCTGCATCCCAGACAGACAAGTGCCATGGCTGAATTCTAAACAGATTAACATGCACACACACATATGCTCACTCCACTCTCACACACACAACTCCCAGGTGTCAGGAAGGAAACCCATCCCCATGTTCCTGAGGGGCAGTGGAGGTCCTGACTCTCAGGGGACTGTGATGGCTAGACCCTGACCTCAGCAATATTTAGTTCTCATCTCTGGGGCTTGTGGATGTCCTTATATGACAGGACTTTGCAGACATGGTTAAGGTGGGGACAAGGGAGCTAAGGGTGCTGACCTGGGGATTATCCTGACTCATCTGCTGGGACATTCCTGTAAGCACAGGGTCCCCTTCAGAGGGAAACAAAGCCAATCAGACTAAAAGTTGTGTGATTATTGAAACAAGATATTGGGGTGGATTTTCACATCCACTCGAGTGAATGAGAACCAGGAGGGAAGCATGAGGTAGGGAGGATGGAGAACTGTGGTGGAAGGTCCTGGGGGAGGATCCTCATCTCCTTGGCCCAGGTGGGCCTGTCAGAGGGAAACATGGGGATAGGTAGGTCTGTCAGAAGGAAACGCGGGGACAGGTGGGCCTGTGGGGACAGGGGGCCTGAGAGCTCAGCACACAGGGGCCTGGGCTGCACTGGGGTCTCTCTTGATGGGAAGGTTTCCTAAACCCAGGATGAGGAGAGCACTGAGCATGGTCTCCTTGCAGACAAAGAGAAAATACAAAGACTTGGTGAAGGACAATCCTCATCGCTGCTGACATGTCAGCTGCAAACAGACAATGTGCCTTCTTCATTGTGAATGAAGTGTCTGCAGGGAGAATATGAGAAGGAAGAACCATCCCTGGAGGCAGCTGAGATCTTCAGAGGAAATTCCAGTGCTCTTTCCCTCCCCCACCTCCCTCTGCCCCTGCTCCTGGGGCTTTCTCTGTGCTATGGGTCCTGAGCGCCCCCTGGTGTCCGAAGCGTCCCCTGTAGCTCAGTCCTGCTGCCTCCCTCAGGGATGTTTGTGTCTGGGCTCATATTGACTTCCCCTCACAGTGTGTCTCTTGCACAGTAATACACGGCTGTGTCCTCAGATCTCAGGCTGCTGAGCTCCATGTAGGCTGTGTTTGTGGACCTGTCTTTGGTTATGGAGACTCTGCCTTGGAACTTCTGTGCGTATTTTGTATCTCCATTGTTAGGGTAAACCCACCCTACCCACTCAAGCCCTTGTCCTGGGGCCTGTCGCACCCAGTGCATGTAGTAGCTGGTGAAGGTGTACCCAGAAGCCTTACAGGAGACCTTCACGGAGGCTCCAGGCTTCCTCATCTCAGCCCCAGACTGCACCAGCTGCACCTGGGAGTGGACACCTGTGGAGAGGAGACAGGAGTGGGTGGAAATCCCCCTTGACTCTCCCTGGACCCCTTCTCAACTCAGGGAGTAGGGAGCCCCTTACCTGTAGCCATGGCCACCAGGAGGAGGGTTCTCCAGCTCCAGTCCATGGTGAAGGCTGTGCTGTGAGCACTTCTGTAGGGAGGGTGTGGCTGTGGGTGATGCCCTCAGGGCACAGACTTATCCATATTTAACCTAGTTTGCCTCCTCTCTTTTGCATATTCATGAGGCAGAGTATTTCATAGCTGAGGTCTTGACCCCACCTGAGAGAAGATGAGTGACACAGGGACCATGCTCAGTGGAAGTCTGAGGGCCTGAGTCCTTATTCTTTTTTATATAAATTATATTTTTATTGTTGAAATTATTACATATGTCCCATTTAATTACTCATTGACCCCTTCTAGCCTTCACCAAGCCTACAAAATCCTATTGTCTGTGTCCATGGCTTATGCATATTTGCATTGAGTTTTTTGGTGGATCTCTTCCCACCCACCTACCCTCCCCTGCTTTCCCTCTGAGATTCCAAATTCTGTTCCATGCTTCCATGACTCTGGATCCACTCCATTCATCAGTTTATTTTGTTACTTAGATTCCACATATGAGTGAATTCATGTGATACTTGTCTTTCTCTGACTGATTTATTTCACATAGCATGATACTCTCCAGGTCACTCCATGTTGTCTTAAAGGGTAAGAGATTATTCTTTTTTACTGCTGCATAGTATTCCATGGTGTAAATATACCACAACTTTTTATCCACTCATTTACTGATGGGAACTTGGGATGTTTTCAGATATTACCCATTGTAAATTGTTCAGCTATGAACATAGGGGAGAATACATTCCAATAGCTTTTTATTTTTATGTAGTCCCATTTGTTTATTTTCTCCTTAATTTCCTTTGCCATAGGATATGCATCTGTAAACATATTGCTACTAGAGATGTCTGAGATTTTGCTGCCTATGGTTTCTTGTAGGATTTTTATGTTTTCATGACTTACATTTAAGACTTTTATCCATTTTGAGTTTTTTCTTGTGTATGGTGTAAGTGGATCTGGTTTCATTTTGTTTGCATGGGTACCAAGGAAAATGAAACCGGACCCACTTACACCATACACAAGAAAAAAACCTCAATTGAGAGATTTCATAAATGGGACCCCAATGAATTATGCAGCTTGGGTGATCCAGGTGTGACCATATAAGTAATGACCCCAAAAGTGTCCATGTTCTGATCCCCTGTTCTGATCCTCTGTTCTACCTTCTAGAACAGAGACACTGGGTACACTTTCACCAGCTGTCCTATTTTCCGAACACCACTTATTCAAGAGACTCTCTTGACTCCATTGTATGATCTTGCATCCTTTGTCAGATATTTATTGTGTGTAATGACTTTGGCCAATTTCTGGGGTCTCTGTTCTATTTAATTGATCTATATGTCTGTTCTTTTGCCAGTACCAGGCTGTTTTGATTACAGTGGTTTTATAGTATAACTTTATATCTGATATTGTGATCCCTCAAATTTTACTCTTGTTTCTCAAGATTACTGAGCTTTTCAGGATCTTTTTTGATTCCATATACATTTTTGGAATATTTATTGTAGATCTGTGAAGAAGGCCGTGAATATTTTATTAGGAATTTCATTGAATCTATAGATTGCTTTGAGTAGTATAGACATATTAATTATGTTAATAATACCAATTCTGAACACGGTATATTCTTCCACTTTTTTATGTCTTCCTCTATCTCTATTTTCAACACCTTGTAGGTTTCCCAGTACAGGTCTTTTGCCTCCTTGGTTAAATTTATTCCTAAGTATCTTAAGTTTTGTTGTTGTTGTTGCAATGGTAAATAGAATTGTGTGTTAAGTTTCTCCTTCTGAGAATTCATTATTGGTGTATAAAAATACCATTGATTTAATATTGCATTAATATTGTAACCTGTTACATTACCAAATTCATTTATTAAGTCTAGCAGTTTTTTGGTTGAGTCCTTCGAGTTTTCTATGTACAGTATCAGGTTGGTAAAGGAGAGTGCCCAGTCACTGCCCTTATGCCATCTGACAACAGCAATGTGACCTCCTTCTCTGGTGTTCACAATGAGAACACAGGAAATTAGAACCAAAGTGAAAAAGCAAGAATCCTCCCTGGATGATACTGACAGCCTGAGCAGTAGTTTGTTAGAAATAAAATCATTAAAGATCATGCAGGCAGGGATCAAGAGAGATAAGGAACATGTCACTGAAAACTGGTGGGAATTGGATCCCTGTTTCCTACATACACATTCTCGGAGTGTCTCTGATCTAGAAGGTAACACCTTCCCAGGTCCAGGGGATCGGAACATGGACACTTTGGGGGTCATTACTGATACGGTCACACCTGGATCAACCAAGCTGCATAATTCATTGGGGTCCCATTTATGAAATCTCTCAATACTTTTGGTGAAGAGTGGACACCTCTCACTGGATGAGCCATGGTGAAGGTGCTTTTGTATTTGTGCCACAATTACATTAGATCAAGACCCATGTCTCAGTCCATCATAGTTATAATCTTAATCATCACCATTTGCTTTTTCTTTCTGTATGACCACACCCTCTACCCCAGGCCCTCACCGCCCCAGTGTCTGTAGCCAGGGACCATGCATAAATGCATACAAGGTTCTGGATGATTACTTCCTACCCACCCACCCTCTCTGATTTGCTTACTTTGAATCATTCTTCTAATTTTCTGTAGACCTGGTGGTTGTCACACGCAATGATTTTTATAGGAAAAGAAAGCCGGTGCCTCCTCTTTAGATGTTTTTAGAAAATTCAATCCCCAAAGGCCCAACTCTAAGTTAACACAGGCCTTCTAAAAACTGATAACCTTGGATAAAGTACAGATTCCCACCAAAACTTTGGACCATGATCTCTGTCCAATTCTGTCAACATCAACACCACCTCCATCACCATCACCAGCACCACCACTGTCATCACCACCATCATCATCATTATCACTTGCTTACTTGTAATTAATCTTCTCATTTTCTGTAGGCCTAGTTTTTGAACACACATAATGACACTTTATCTAAACTTTTTGGTCATTTTGTATAGGTGTTAAGTAAAATAGGTTGCCTTACTCTTATTTCCCATTTGACTGCTGAGAAGGGAAGGCTTATTCTTTCCTCTTCTCCATCTACCACATACGAGAAATCTGATAAGAAACCATGGTTTTGTCTTTAGATTTCATTTTGATATTGAAACCTAACAAGCCCCTGGAAGGAGAAACCCTTCCCCTCTTCCACCACCTCGACAAATAAAACCCCAAGCCAGTCACCTTTCCTGACTTCATCAAAGCAGATCTGACTTCCTCAAGGGCCTTCCTGTGCCTCCCAGAGATGTCAGTTATGTATGGAATAAACAGTCCATGTTCACTTGGTGTGTGTGTGTTGGTAGTCGACCTGGAGATGTGTACCAAGCTGCTTTTGGTTGCTCTGCCTCTGTCTAGTTTCACCTACTCTTGGTGCTATGAGCATGATGATAAGCCAGGTTCTTCCTTCTCTAGTTTTGGGGTCACACTCCTCTGGTGCCCACTGTCCAGCGCATTCCTGTCCTGCAGCTGGCTTGTTGGGACCCTGACCCGTGAGGAGCTGAGATGCACAGTTGAGTCAGCAGAGTCTCTGGTTAGATTCAAGTGACCTGGGACAGAAGATTAGATAATGATTATTTGGGCACAAGAGTGTCTGAGGTTTGTCCATGTGAGAAAATTGTCTCTGTTTACAACAGACTTTCTAACTCAGAGATATCAGAGGTAAGTTCAGAGTCAGGAATCCAGGGAGGTTCCCTGAGTGAAACTGTGACATGAGGAGGAAACCACACAGGAAACCAGCCCTAACCTCCAACTGCACCTAACCCTGGGAAGGTCCTTCTGTTCAGGAACCCTGCACCCCCTGTTGGTCACAGCATCTATTGCAGGGAGGTTTGTGTCTGAGCTCACACTGACTTCCCCTCACTGTCTGTTGCACAGTAATACACAGCCATGTCCTCAGCTCTCAGGCTGTTCATTTGCAGATACAGCATGTTCTTGGTGTTGTCTCTGGAGATGGTGAATTGGCCCTTCACACTTGGCATAGTATGTGGTACTTCCAACAGGATTAATTACAGCCACCCACTCCACCCCTTCCATGGAGCATGGCAGACCCAGTGCATCCAGTAACTACTGAAGGTGAATCCAGGGGCTGCACAGGAGAGTCTATGAGACCCCCAGGCTACACCAAGCCTCCCCAAGACTCCAACAGCTGCACCTCACACTGGAAACCTGCAAACACAAAGATGACCTGGTCAGAAAGCTCTCACACTTCCACTGTTTCTCTCTAATGTTCTCTCACATATTTAGTGTCTCTTGTTCTCCATAAATTATCTCTTTAAAAAGTGACAAGGAAAACCCAGCTGAGTCTAAAGTCCATGGTGAGTGGTCTGTATTCAGTCCAGATCAGGGAATGGGAACACCTGGGGATCCCTGGGCTGGGCTCCTGTGTCAGAACTGTAGGGTTGGGGCTGGGCTGGTGTTTATGAGCAAACTGGGCCCTATTTGCTTGTCTTCAGGCTATATAGGGAGATCTGGGGTTGGACTCTGTGATTAAGGACACAATCCCAGAGTGTGACATGTCTAAGGATGAATGTTTATTAAATAATTCCCCTTGTACAGGCGTCTGCCCTCCTCATGGAACCCACTGCTCCAAGTCACCTGTACAAAAAAATATAAGAATTGAATATAATAGATTCCTTTAACGGTCACCAGTAAAGATGACTAAGAGAAATTAAGTTTTAAATACTATGATGAAAAGTGCAGGAGGTTCATGTTCAGGAGACAGAAAGTTCCACCTGACACTATTTACCCTACAAAGTTATTAAAAGATAAATTAAGACCAGAATGTGAGCCTAAAACCAGTGAACCAAGTGTTAGGGGACAGAGGAGCATCAGTGTGGGTCCCTGAGAACCAGAAACATAACGCTAGAGATACAGAGTTCCCAGGTCCTGTCCTTCAGGGGCGTTTGGTGCTGGAGGTGTTGCAGCTACATGGCCTCCTTTGTATTGTTTATACCCTAGAATCTGTTGTAGATCTAGTTGCATACATTGGGATGGAGAATAATCTATGTCATGACCAGGTGTGTTTAGGGCAGTGATGGGCAACCTTTTGAGCTTGGTGTGTCAAACTTAGCAAAAAAACTGAGCATAACTCTGGTAGTGTGTCACTTTGAGGAAAAAACTAACTCCAAGACTCTAGTGGCAAATGTTTCATCCTCAGGAGCAGCAAATGTTTCATCCTCAGCATATGGCCACGTGTCATCAGAAATGGCTACGCGTGTCAGTGCTGACACACGTGTCATAGGTTTGCCATCACTGGTTTAGGGGAAGATGTGGATAAATATTTAGGAGTAATTAAGTTTAGTTGATAAAAATAATGTTATTGGAAACCTGATGTCTTCATGTGACCCTTGGGACCAGGGTCCCATGTCTCCACATGATGGGAGTCAACTGGACGATGCGCCTGATTCAGTGCCACATTGGGAGGAAGCACCCTGTGAACATGATGGGGGATTAACCAAGACCGAAGACACACATGTCCAGAGTTCTTGTCTCATTAGGTTGTCATCTCCTTGTTGATTAGCCAGTTCAAGTTTTCTTTCCTCAATTTCCTCTGAAACAGCCCCACATATTTCCTAGAGTCATGAAGGCACTTTGTTGAGAGGGTGCAGGAACACAAGTTATTTGTGCATTGTTTTTGTATTTCACATCTTTCCTGAATTCTAGTTCTATTGGCTTCTCGTACAGTTTTTAGGGCCTTCTATGTACAAAATCATGTCATCTGCATACAGATAAGGAAAATCTTTTAACTTGTTTCTTTCTGATTTAGACATTTTAAATTCCTTTTTCTTGCCTAATTATTCTGACAAGGACTTCTAGTTATGACAGATATAAATAGTCACAGGAGCCACTACCTAATAATAGACAAATATGCAAATTGACCATACCTCCGACACACCCACAAGCCACACCCACAAGCCACGCCCACCATCCAATCAGAGCAAGCATACAAATTAACCCAAACCAAGATGGCTACAGCCACAGAGAGCAAGGTTTCCTAGGTAACAGAGGAAGCCAAGCTTTCCACCTGCCCTTGCCAGGCCTAAGCCTCCACTCAAGCTACAAAGTTTCAGTTATAGAAGGTAAACAAATTCAAACAAATGGCAGCAGAATGGAGCTTGAGAGAGCAGGCCAGGGTTGCCACCGGTAACAGGGGAAGCAAAGCTTTTTGTACACCCTGGCTGGGCCCACCTGCTTAAGGCAACAAAGTTTCAATTATAACCCCAACAGAAATGGCTGCCATCCTCAGAGGGAGCCCCAGGCTTGGCTCCGCTCCAGGCTACAAAGTTTCAATTGTAGAAGAAAAATAAATTCCAGATACCAGGGCCTCCGCTTGGGTTGCCAGGGGGCCTGGCCGGCCTGCAAACCACCAGAGGCCCCTCGCTCAGGCTGCCCCACGCCCCAAGGGAACCCCCACCTCATCTGGGACACCCTTCAGGGCAAACCAGCTGTCCCCCACCCGTGCACCAGGTCTCTATCCTATCTAATAAAAGAGTAATATGCAGATTGATCATCACTGCAACACACAATATAGCTGCCCCCATGTGGTCAAAGATCCTGCCCCCATGTGGATACAGGATGGCCACCACAGGATGGCCAGCAGGAGAGGGCAGTTGGGAGGCACCTGGCCTGCAAGTGAGGGCAGTTGAGAAAGACCAGGCCTGCAAGGGAGGGCAGTTGGAGGTGATCAACTCTGCAGGAGAGGGCAGTTAGGTGTGACCAGGCCGGCAAAGGAGAGAAGTTGGGGGCAAACAGGCTGGCAGCAGAGTGGTTAGGGGGTGATCAGGCTGGCAGGCAGAAGAGGTTAGGGGCAATCAGGAAGGCAGGCAGGCAACAGTTGGGAGCCAGCAGTCCTGGATTGTGAGAGGGATTTCTGACTGCCCGTTTAGGCCCAGTCCGGCCTAAACGGGCAGTCGCACATCCCTTGAGGGGTCCCATATTGGAGAGGGTACAGGCTGGGCTGAGGGACAACCCCCCTCCATGCACGAATTTCATGCACTGGGCCTCTAGTCAGTAATAAGAAAACCTTTGAAATTTTCTCTGTGTAGCATGATTTCACTTGTTGGCTTCTCAAATGTGGCCTTTAGTACATTGAGGTCCATCACTTCTACAGCTAATCTGCTAAGAATTTTAATTCCAAAGTGACTTTAAATTTTAAATGCTTTATTATAAATCTACTAGGGACCCGTTGCAGGAATATTTTCTGCAAGACTTCTGGCAGCGGGCTTCCCTCCCGCCCCCCCACCTCTCCCGCTGGGGCAGGCAGGGCGGGGCAGGCCGAATGGGCGGGGCACCTCCCTCCCATCCCGCCCACCCAACCCAGCCCACCTCACCCCGCACTCCCGACCCTCTACGCCCGCTGATGCAGCTGCCTCTGTGGCCTTGCACTGCTGCCGCCTCTGATCACCCTGACCCGCCGCACATGCTGCTGCCGCCTCCTCAGCCCCACACGCTGCTGCTTCATGCTCCACCCGCCCCACCATGCGCCACCCGCCTTGCCACGGCCCGCCCGAAGCCACCACCGCCTCCAAGGCCACCGTGGCCTCGGACACCGCCCGCCATGCCCCGCCTGCCACCTCCACTGTGTGCCCTGCCCACCTCTGCCACTGCTGTGGCTGCGTCGCCGCTGCTCACACTGCCTGCCACCGCCTCAGAGGCCACCATGGCCGCATGCTCCACAGCTGCGCCACCGCCCACCCGCGCAGCCGCCATGCTTTCTGCTCTCTTCACTCCTCCCTCCCTCAGCATATGCAAATTAACCGCCATCTTGTTCGCTCTGATTGGCTGTGGGCATAGCGAAAGTACGGTCAATTTGCATATAACTGTTTTATTAGATAGGATTTATATGGTGGTATACTTTATCATTCATTCTTTGGATGAGGTGTATCACATTTATTGGTTTACATACATTGAACCATCCTTGCATGCTAGGACAGTATCCCAGTTGATTATGGTAAATAATCCTTTCAGTGTGAAGTTAATTTTCTAATATATTTTGAGGGTTTTCACATTTATGTTCATCAGAGATATTGACCTGTAATTTTTATGTATTTTTACTTGGCTTTGATATCCATGTAATGTCCATCTCAATAAATCTGTTTGTAATCATTATCTTTTCTTTTACTTCTTGGAAGAGTTCAAGAAGAGTTGAATAAAAAGTTATTACTTCTTATTTGAAATTCTGGTAGAATTCACCCTGAGTCATTTGATCCTTGGCCTTAATTTTTTGGTAGGTTTTCCAATACTACTTCTATTATTTTTTTAAAAATTCATAGCAATGTAGAAAAGTTGGGGTCAAATCCCTAACTTGAGCAACTACTAAGTGGACTGAGAAATACAACTGTTAATCTTCACAGTGTTGAAATAATAGTTGTTTCCAGGACACATATTAATTTCATATGACATCTGAGAGAATAACATATAACCATATGTTATTATATAGGATTCATAAAATACAGAGTGTAACAACATGAACTGTTTTGTATCACTGCTTATGTGCAGATGCACGTGTTTTCCAAAAACAAGTGTGCAACTCTGTGTGTGTCTGTGGGTATGACTTTGTGTCTTTGGTATGACTTTATGACTTTGTGTCTTTGTTACACGTGTCTATGTAACTCTGTGTTACCTGGGCAAGGAGTAAGAGAATAGTTTGTATGCAGGGGGGTCCATGGACAGCTCCTAGGATTCCAGTATGCTCCCAATGCACATCTCACCCACAGTGAAGCTAGAAAACCTTGGATCCAAGAGGAAAGGTGGAAGGAGGAGATTGGTGATGCACATCCCAGCCCTCAGGGTCACCTCTCTCCATGGTGGGGTTGGCAATGCTTCCTGCAGGATAGCAGGGCCCCTCGTGTGGATGGATGGGGGGGGGGGGCTCCCTATGTTTGGTGCACTGAGTTGACAGCTCTTCCGGGGTCAATGTGGACCCAGAGAGGATGGGTGAGGTCCATCAGCCCTGAGTGTGCTCAGGCTTTTCAGCAGAGGAGGGCTCTGTGTTCTCCTGGATCCAGGAGGGGGAGGGCACAGGGAGAGTCAGACACTGAGAGTAACTGTGAGCCCCATGGGAGGGATGCAGAGCTGTGCAAACAGCCCAATCCTAGCAACCCACCTGCAGAGTTCACACACATCACCAAAAAGTTGAAAAGACAGTGAAAAAGGTCACTTTTATATTTTTTGAAGGAGACTTAGTGAAGGAGAGTTCCCATCACTGCCAATATGTCATGTACAAAAAGACAATGTCCCTTCTTCCTTATTGTCTGCAGTGAGAATATGAGAAGGAAGAATCTTCCCTGGAGGCAGCTGAGAGCTTGAGAGGAAATCTCTGCACCCAACTGGAAGGCCCTTCCCTCCCCCCATCCCTATTCCCCTTCTCCTGGGGGTGCTTTCTGTGCTGTGGATCGTGACCCTCGTGTTCAGAACACCTCCTGCAGCCCAGCCCTGCTGTCTCCCTCAGGTAGGTTTGTGTCTGGGCCCACACTGACTTCTCCTCACTGTGTCTCACACAGTAATACATGGCAGTGTCCTCTGCTCTCAGGCTGTTCAGTGTTAAGTAAACTTGGCTCTTGGAGGTGACCGTGGTGATGCTGAGTCTGGATTTCAGTGCTGGGTTATAGTTTGTACCTCTATCACCCAGTATACATCCAACCCACACTATCCCCTTTCCTGGGGGCTTATGGGTCCAGTACACAGAATAACTGGTTAAAGAGAATCCAGAGACAGTGCAGGTGAGGGAGAGGGTCTGTGATGGCTTCACCAGGCCTGGGCCCGACTCCTGCAGCTACACATGGGACAGGACACCTGGGACAAGGAGCATCCGTCTTGTCAGTCACCTGCACTCACAGCTATCCCATGATCCTTCTCTGATCCATGAGATCTTCACCTTTGGGGGGAGGGGCTGACACCAGGCACAGGAGAAGACCCAGCAGTTTCATCTTCTTCTAGACCACAGCTCTGCTTTCCCAGAGACCTCAGCCCTTTGTGAAGAGAGAGCTGTGAACCTGCACAGCCCGAGAGAGGATTTATCCTGGAGGATGAAGAGAAATTTGCGTTTGGGGCAGCCTTTCCTATAAGTGTAGGGCCTGAGGTCAGGATGCTCTGGTTATTGATGGGGCCCTCTTTAGGCATCTCTTCCCTTGACCTCACTCAGCATGTAAGTCAGGGACAGGGTACCACATGGGTAACGAAGCACATTAGAAATCAGTCAACAAACAGCCTAAAGTTTCTGAGCATAAGTGGAAATGGTGGACTTGATGAGTAGGTTATACTTCTAACTTTTCATGAATCTTTCAAACAGGTGTAAAAAGGATTAGCATTTGTTCAGACTATTTCTGAACCTCAAAATCTTATCAAATCCACAATTTCCACATTTTAAATCTAAACTTATATTAATAATTCCTATCATTGTGCAAAATATTAAAAATAAAGAACAGCCATTTTAAATATCTTATATATTAATTTACGATGTTACTTTGATCTGAGAAACAAAATCCCAAGCACTGACAGGTTAGACATTCTTGATGTTGGAAATTTTTTGACTGTGTCTACAGCTTCCTGCACACACTCTTCCTTTATACAAGTCCATAGCTTATTGCAGAGATTCACAATCATTACATCAGAAGGAGTCATGACTCTAAGTGAAGAAAAGACAAGAAATAAAAGCAGTGATCATGTATGTGTACGACTCAGAATCACTCATAAGTAAGGTGACCAGACATCCCGCTTTTGGTGGGACAGTCCCGATTTTTAATAATTTGTCCCGCGTCCCGTGGCGTTTTAAAAAAGTCCCGATTTTTGGAAAGAATGCATGACAAGCTAGGAAACGGCGGGAGAACGGGAAGGGAATATACGGTTTTTGGTGGCCATGTGGCTATTTAGCCAGGATATGAGTTTTATATTATTTTTGTTAATTTTATAATGTTAAACTTTAATAATAACAAATAATTGTTGAGAACTGATTATCGAGAACTGCTTATCAAAGTTCACATTGTTGATCAGTTGTTAGAATTCGACCACCATTGTTTGGACTTAATGAAAAATGGCATTTTTTGGGATTGGCAATGCCAAAAACATTTTGTAACTGTCTCTCAGACGATACACATCGTACTGCATGCTAGTAAGCTAGTTAAACAAGTGATGTCATTACAAATCAGCTATTCAGATAATTTAGGTAAGTAATTTATTTCATAAATACATACATTTTCTTGAATTTAGCAGACAGTACTTGTATTATTTATATTTTATAGTGGTGGCAAAAAGTCTAACACCTGCCTTGAAAGTGACACTTACGACTTACGTTAATCAAGAATCCCCCAGCCCTCCCCCACCCCCCCCCCCCCGCAGTCAATGGTGTCCCGCTTTACCAATGTTAAAATTTGGTCACTTTATGATTAATGTAAGTCGTAAGTGTCACTTTCAAGGCAGGCACTAGACTTTTTGCCGCCACTATAAAATATAAATAATACAAGTACTGTCTGCTAAATTCAAGAAAATGTATGTATTTATGAAATAAATAAATAAATTACTTACCTAAATTATCTGAATAGCTGATTTGTAATGACATCACTTGTTTAACTAGCTTACTAGCATGCAGTACGATGTGTATCGTCTGAGAGACAGTTACAAAATGTTTTTGGCATTGCCAATCCCAAAAAATGCCATTGTTCATTAAGTCCAAACAATGGTGGTCGAATTTTAACAACTGATCAACAATGCGAACTTTGATAAGCAGTTCTCGATAATCAGTTCTCAACAATTATTTGTTATTATTAAAGTTTAACATTATAAAATTAACAAAAATAATATAAAACTCATATCCTGGCTAAATAGCCACATGGCCACCGAAAACCGTATATTCCCTTCCCGTTCTCCCGCAGTTCCCTAGCTTGTCGTGCATTCTTTCCAAAAATCGGGACTTTTTTATTTTATTTTATTTATTTTATTTTTTTTAAATTTCTTTATTGATTAAGGTGTCACATATTTGTCCTCATCCCCCCATTCCCATCCCACACCCCTCCCCACGGATCCCCCAACCCCCTGTTGACCTTAACCATTGGTTAGGCTCGTATGCATGCACACAAGTCCTTTGGTTGATCTCTTTCCCCTCCCCCCACCCTCCCCTACCCTCCCTCTGAGGCCCAATAGTCCGATCGATGCCTCCTTGTTTCTGGTTCTGTTCTTGTTCATCAGTCTATGTTGTTCATCATTTCCCCTAGATGAGCAAGATCATGTGTCACTAGAGATATACTTATAAGAACTGAATGTGAGACGAGCAATAATAGTTATGCTGACAGGCAAATGAATCAGTCTGTAGTGAGTTTCTTTCTGGATCAACAGTTCTTTTGAGACCCAATATCAATGTCCATCAGTTCCTTATGTGTACATATTGGCACTGACCCCTCAGCTCTGGATAGTGGACAAATGGTGGTAATGCATGTCCGACTCCCTCTGGTTTGGTCTCGGCCAGACCCAGGGGCACGGCTTCACCCGGACTCAGGGGTGCGTGGCCTCACCCGGACCCAGAGGGCACGTGGCCTCACCTGGACCCAGGTGCACACGGCCTCACCCGGACCCGGGACCCAGCCTCACCCGGATCCAGGGGCACGTGGCCTCTCCCAGACCCAGGGGCATGTGGCCTCACCGGGATCCAGGGGCACACGGCCTCACCCGGACCCAAAAATCGGGACTTTTTTAAAACGCCGCTGGACGCGGGACAAATTGTTAAAAATTGGGACTGTCCCGCCAAAAGCGGGACGTCTGGTCACCGTATTCATAAGTGGAAATGATGATGGGAGGAGATTGACCTGTTTTATCATTCTAGTGTTGTCAGTGATGTTGGGGTCCACAGGGATGTGCATGTAGAGAATTCTTACCATAGAATTTCTCTCAGGAAAGGAAACTTCAACCCTGAGAGAAATCCCTCACTCCAGCCTCCCTCTGCCCTTCCACTGGAGGTCAATGTGTCACAGGGTGTTGGACTCTCCCAGAAACATATAACTTCCTTAATGTATAATTCATACATCCTGCCACAGACATATGATTTGGAAATATATTCCTTTATTTATGTTTGTGTTTTAATTTTCTCAATGGAATCTTTAGCACAGCGGTTCTTAA
This sequence comes from Eptesicus fuscus, assembly GCF_027574615.1. Lineage (NCBI taxonomy): Eukaryota > Metazoa > Chordata > Mammalia > Chiroptera > Vespertilionidae > Eptesicus > Eptesicus fuscus. Next base: position 17,171,197 of record NC_072496.1, read on the forward strand.
CCTGTGGGTTGCAACCCCTTTGGGGGTCGAACGACCCTTTCACAAGGGTCGCCTAAGACCATTGTAAAACATAGATATTTACATTATGATTCATAATAGTAGCAAAATTACAGTTAGGAAGTAGCAACAAAAATAATTTTATGGTTGGGGATCACCACAACATGAGGGACTGTATTAAAAGGTGGGGGCATTAGAAAGGTTGAGAACCACTGCCTTACCAGGACAAAATACGTTAATTTTAACCAAGGCTAATTTAATAATATTTTCCTTGATGGGTCTTATTTTGGGTGATTTTATGAATAACTCCCCAGAAAATGCAAAGCCTTCACTGTCCTGTGGATTGGCTACAGCAGCCACAGGGACTAGAGCAGGTTCTGGTAACAGAGGAGAGTGCTGCTGGGCTATTACCCATAAATCTGGATGTGACTGTGGAACTGGGTGAAGGGAGGAAGCTGGACTTGTTTTGAATAACATGACAGAAATGTCCATGATGTTCATGGACAGAGAATTACTGGACATATGGCTTTAATGCCTCCTTCTATAAGGACCCAGAAGGAAGTTCAGGAAATGATAGAGAAAGCTTGTATCATTGTAGGAAATGCCTAATAATTATGAACAGAAGTTGTCAGAAGTAGAAACATTAAATATTCTGCAGGTAGGGATCAAGAAAAATAAGGAACATCTCATTGCAAACTGGTGGGAAGAGGATTCCCTGTGTCCCACATGCACATTCTCATTGTCTCTTTTGTAGAAGGTAACACCTTCACAGATATTGTGGATTCCCACTTGGACACTTTTGGAGTCATTACTCACATGGTTTCTCCCTGAATCACCCAAGCTGCATAATTGATTGTGGTCCCAATTATGAAATCTCTCAACACTGACAGGGAAGAGTGAGCACCTCTCACTGGAGAAGCCATGGTGATGGTGTGCCTATATAAGGAGCTTTCATTTCATTGGGCCAAGACCTGTGTCTCAGTCCATCATCTTCATTATCATCATCATCACCATCATCATTACCACCACTGGCTTACTTATAATCATTCTCCCACTCATTTTATGTAGACACAGTTATTGTGCACAAATATTGACCCTGTATCTCATTTTTGGTCATTTATTAAAATTATTAAGGGAAATAGGTAATCATAAATTGTATTACTTTACATTCGACTGCTGGCAACTTATGGCTCATTGCTGTCTCATCTCTATCTGCCCCACATGGTAATATCATCAGAAATATTGGTCTCCTCTTCATTTGTCAGTAAGAGGTTGAAACCACATAATCCCATGGAAGCAGAATTTCTCTCTTCCCCCACCACCTGCATAAATAAAAGTCATGAGCCAGTCTCCTTTCCTGGCTCCATCAAAGTAGTGCCTTTCCTGTGCTTCCCAGAAGTTTCAACTATGTGCATAACAAACATCCCATGTCCCTTTGTGTGAGTGTTTGTCATCAGTGCTGGTCATCTGTACCAAGCTGCTGTGGGTCCCTCTGCCTTGGCCTTGGGTCACTAACTCTTGGTGCTATTAGCATGATGACAAGTCATTGACCTTAGCTACCTTGGGTCCTTCTTCAGCAGCTTTTCGGTCACAATCCTCTGATGCCTGCTGTTCAACATGTACATGTCCTGATGCTGGCTGGACCCTGAGCTGTGTGGGGCTAAGCTCCAGTGTTGAGTCAGCAGAGTCTCTGGTTGGATTTAGGTGACTTGGGCAGAAGTTTTGACCATTAATTGGTTCTTGGCACAAGAGTGTCTGAAAGAAACTCTGAGGTTTGACCACCTGAGAAAGTTGTCTTTATTTACAACAGACTTTTCTAGCTCAGAGATTTTATAGGTAAGAGAAGAAATCAGTAATCCATAGAGGTTCCCTGAGGGAAACTGTGACATGAAGAGGAAACCACGCAGGACACCAGCCCAAAGCTCCAACTGCACCTACTCCTGGGATGGTCCTTCTGTTCAGGGACACTGAGCACCCCTGGAGGTCACAGCCTCTCATGCAGGGAGGTTTGTGTCTGGGCTCACACTGACTTCCCACTCTTAATATCTTATATCTTAATTTATGATGTTACTTTGACCGTCGAAACTACCTTCCTATCACAGGCAGGTGGGACATTCTTGTTCCTTGATGCTGGGAATTTTGTGACTTTATCTATAGCTTCCTGTGCAAACTCTTCCTTTATGCAAGCCCATGACTTATTGAAGAGACCCCAAATTGGTTACATCAGAAGTAGTCATGACTTTAAGTGGAGAAAAGACAAGAAATAAAAGTAGAATCAGTCATATGTTGAAATGATGATGGAAGGAGGTTGACCTGTATTCTCAGTCTAGTGTTACCATTAATATCAGGTTCATAGGGAGGTTAGTGAAGAGAATTCCTATCATATAATTTCTAACAGGAAAGAAAACTTCAACCCTGAGAGGAACCCCTCATTCCCAACCTCCGTCTAACCTTCCCATGGAGGGTCACGGTGGTCAGAGAGTGCTGGGCTCTACCCCATAACGTATAACAAACTTAATGTATAATGTGTACGTTCTCCCATCAGACATATTCTTTGGAAATGCATTATTTATATTTATGTTTGTCTTTTCATTTGCACAATGAACTTTTTGATGAGACAAATGTTTTTAAATTTAACCAAGGCTAATTTAACAATATTTTCTTTATTGGGACCTGGTTTGGGTGACTTTACAAAGAACTTCTCAATGATGCTGAACCTCCACTGCCCATGTGGATTGGCTACAACAGCCACAGAGACTGGGGCAGGTTCCAGTACCACATGAAGCACTGCTGGGAAACTACCCATAAATCTGGATGTGTCTGTGGAAATGGGTGAGGGGAGGAAGAAAGACTTGTTTTGAATCACATGACAGAACTGTGCTTGATGTTCATGGACAGAGAGTTACTGGACATATGGGTTTAAAGCCTCCTCCAGGGAAGGCCCAGAAGGAAGTGCAGGGCATGATAGAGACAGCTTGTATCATCATAGGAAATACCTGAATAATTATGAGTAGGAGATTGTTAGAAATAGAAACGTTAAAGATTAAGAGAAATAAGGAATGTGTGATTGCAAACTGGTGGAAAGGGGATCCCTGATTCTTACATGCACATTCTCACAGTGTCTCTGTTCTAGAAGGTAACACCTTCTGAGGTTCAGGGAATTAAAACTTGGGCACCTTTGATGGTCATTACTCACATGGTCTCACCATGAACCACTAAAGCCTTAAAATTTTGATTTCATTTATGAAATCTCTCAACACTTACATTGAAGAGTTGACACCTCACACTGGAGGAGCCATGATGATGGCGTGTCTGTATGAGGAGCCTTCATTTTATTGGACCAAGACCCATTTATCAGTTCACTGTCTTCATCATCATCATCATCAGCAGCAGCAGCAGCCACAGCAGCAGGACCAACATAATTTGCTTACTTATAATCGTTCTCATATTCTGTAGACATGGTGGTTATCCACACAAAATGGCTTTTTATCAAATAATAAAAGCAGGCATCTCCTCTCTTGATGTCATTTGAAATTCAATGACAACAGTCTCACCTAAAATTTGATACAAGGCCTTGCAAGCAGCTGAAGGCCTTGGATATAGGAGAGATCCCACCCAGGACAATGGACCATGACCCCTGTATAATTCTATGATCATCATCATCATCATCATCATCATCACCATATTCACCACCACCACCACCACCATTATCATCATCATTTCCCTATTTATAATTATTTTTCTCAGCTATAGTAGATATTGGTGTTGTACACATGTAATGATCATTTAACACAATGTTTGCTCAATTTTTAATAATTCTTAAGTAAAATTGTAGCAGTACTTTATTTTATTTTCCATTTCATGACAGTAAACTGATGGCTCCTTCCTGTCTCTTCTCACTGGGCCTCACATTTGGAATCTGAAAAGAAACTTTGGGTCTCTTCTCCAGATATCAATAAGAGGCTCTGTAGAAAGAATTCTGCCTCTTCCCCACCAGTTCAACTAAATAAAATCCCTGAGCCAATCTCCTTTCCTGGCTCCCTCAAAGCAGGTCTGACTTCCTAAAAGGCCTTTCCTGTGCTTCCAATAGATTTCAACTGAGCTCAATAAACATTCCATGTCCCTTGGTGTGTGTGTTTGTCATCAGCCTGTACATCTGCACCAAGCTGTTGTGGGTCCCTCTGCCTTTGCCTGGTGTCACCTAGCCTCTGAGCTATGAGCCTGATGACAATTCAATACCCAGCATCACCGGGGTCCTTCTTCTCTAACTTTGGGCTCACATATCAGTGCTGGCCTCTGTCCATCATGCAGGTGAGCTGTACTGTTTAGTAATCAGAGCTCTGGTTAGATTTAGGGGACGTGGGTCAACAGATTTGATGACTAATTGTCATTTGGACAAAAAAGTGTTCAAAAGAGACATTCTGCCAATTGTCCACATAACAAAGTTGTCTCTCTTTATAACAGAATTTTTAACTCAGAGACTTCAGAGATAAGCACAGAATCAGGAATCCAGAGGTTCCCTGAGGGAAACTGTAACATGAAGAGGAAACCAGCCCAAACCTCCAACGGCACCTGCTGCTGAGATGGTCCTGTGTTAAGAGACTCAGAGCGCCGCCTCATGGTCACAGCCTTTCCTGCAGGGAAGTTTTTGTCTGACTTCCCCTCACTGTGTCTCTCACACAGTAATACATGGCCGTTTCCTCAGTTCTCAGGCTGTTCATTTGCAGATACAGCATGTTCTTGGTGTTGTCTCTGGAGATGGTGAATCGGCCCTTCACAGAGTCTGCATAGTATTTCTGACTTCCATCATTCCATATAACTGCCACCCACTCGAGCCCCTTCCCTGGAGCCTGGCGGACCCAGCTCATCCCATAGCTCCTGAAGGTGAATCCAGAGGCTGCGCAGGAGAGGGTCAGAGACCCCCCAGGCTGCACCAAGCCTCCCCCAGACTCCACCAGCTGCACGTCACACTGGACACCTGCAAACACAAAGACATCCTGGTCAGGAAACTCCCACACATCCACTTTTTCTCTCATTCATGTCCACTCACAAACTCAGTGTTTCTAGCTCTCCATAAATTACCTCTTAAAAAAGATACAAGGAAAACCCAGCCAAGCCCAAACTCCATGGTGAGTGGTCTGTGTTCAATTCTGATCAGGGCATGGAACACCTGGGGATCCCGGGCTGGGTTCCTGTCCAAGAGCTGCAGGGTCAGGGCTGGGCTGGTTTTTATAAGCAGAGGGGCCCTATTTGCATGTCCTCCTACTATATAGGGAGCTCTAGAGTTAGACACTGACTTTAAAGACATGGTCTTAGAGTGTCGCATGTCCAAGGGTGCTTTTTATTAGGAATTCCCTTTCACTGGGCCTGTGCCCTCCCCACTGGATTTAACTGCTGCAGACCACATTTACAAAGACCTAGGAGAGAAAATGTTCATAAAAAGAAAAGAAGAAGATTGAAAATGAGAATGCCTTTGGCAGTCACCAGTAATGAAACCAAGAGATAGAAGCCCTCATAATGCAAGAAAGAAGTAAACGTGCAGGAGGTTCATGTTCAGGAGACAGGAAGTTCCATCTGACACTATTTTTCCTACAAAGTGATCAGAGGATAAACTCAGACCAGAGTGAGCCTAGTGCCAGTGGACCAAGTGTTGGGGGAGAGAGGAGCTTCTGTGTGGGTCCCTGGGAGCCAGAAGCATGAACTATAGAGACACAGACAGAGCTCCTGTGTCCTATTCCTTCAGGGGAGTTTGGTGCTGGATGTGTAGCCACTGCACAGACTCATTTGTGGTGTTTATTCTGTAGGCTCACTTGTGAGACCTGATCTATCATTGTTGATGTACATGAAACTCAGTCAAAACTGGGATGTTGTGGTGAAATTGTAGGTAAAGATGAGGCAGTAATTATGTTTAAGTTATGCAATCTTGTTATTGGAAACCTGATGTCTTCTTTTGACCCTTGGAACAAATGTGACCATATCCATCAATAATGGGGTAACTGGAACCTGCACCTGACTCAGTGCTACATTGGTGGGAAAGCTAACTGGGAACATAATAGGGGATTAACCAAGACGGAGGGCACTCATGTCCAGGATTCTTGTTTCATTAGGTTGTCATATCCTTGTTGTTTAGCAAGTTCAACTTTTATTTTCTCACTTTCTTCTGAAACAGACCACATAGTTCCTAGAGTCATGGTGACACTTTGATGAGAGTGTGCAAGAGCACAGGGCATTGGTGTATTGTTTTTGTATCTTACATCTTTCCTGAATTCTAGTTCTATTACGGTTTTCTATGTAAAAGATCATGCCATTTGCCTACAGATAAGGATAAATATTATGACTTCTTTCTCTCTGATTGAAACATTTTAAATTTCATTTTCTTGTCTAATTATTCGACAAGTAATTCTAGCATTGATGAATATAAGTAGTCACAAGGGAGCCCTTGTCTTGATCCTTAAGTAAGAAGAAAAGCTTTGAAATTTTCTCTGTGTAGCATGATGTCACTTGGTGTCTCAAATGTAGCCTTTATTATATTGAGTTCCATCACTTGTATACCAAATCTGTTAAAAATTGTAATTCTGAAGTGATTTTCAATTTAAAGACTTTATTCTGAATTGAATTATATGATGGTATATTTTATCCTTCATTCTGTGGATGAGATGTATCACATTTTCTGATTTACATATGTTGAACCATCCTTGCAAGCTGGTACAGTAACCACTTGATCATGGTATATTATCCTTTCTGTCTCCTGGTACATTTTCTAGAATATCATTGAAGATTTTTCCATTTATGTTCTTCTGGAACACTGATCTGTCAGATTTGTGTGTTGTTACATAGCTTTGGTATCAGTGTAATGTTCACCTCAATAAATCTCTTTGAAAGTGTTGCCTCTTCTTTTAATTCTTGGTAGAGTTCAAGAAGAGTTGATTAAAAAGTTATCAATTCTTCTTTGAAATCCTGGTAGAACTCACCCTTGAGTTCATTTGGCCCTTGGCTATTGTCTGTTGGAAGGTTTTCACTTTTACTTCAATTCTTTTTTTTATTAATTCACTAGAGGCCCGGTGCACAAAATTCGTGCACAGGGGAGGGTGTCCCTCAGCCCAGCCTGTACCCTCTCCAATCTGGGACCCCTCTCACAATCCAGGACTGCTGGCTCCCAACTGCTCACCTGCCTGCTTTCCTGATTGCCCCTAACCACTTCTGCCTGCCAGCCTGATCACCCCCTAACCACTCTGCTGCCAGCCTGATTGATGCCTAACTGCTCCCCTGCCAGCTTGTTTGCCCCCAACTTCCCTCCTCTGCTGGCCTGGTTACCCCTAACTGCCCTCCCCCGCAGGGTTGATCGCCTTTAACTGCCCTCCCTTGCAGACCGGGTGCCTCCCAACTGCCCTCCCCTGCTGGCCATCTTGTGGTGGCCATCTTGTGTCCACATGGGGGCAGGATCTTTGACCACATGGGGGAAACCATATTGTGTGTTGGAGTGATGGTCAATCTGCATATTATTCTTTTATTAGATAGGATAGAGGCCTGGTGCAGGAGTGGGGGCCAGCTGGTTTGCCCTGAAGAGTGTCCCAGATCAGGGTGGGGGTTCCCTTGGGGTGTGGGGCAGCCTGAGCAAGGGGCCTGTGGTGGTTTTCAGGATGGCCACGCCCCCTGGTGACCCAAGTGGAGGCCCTGGTATTTGGAATTTATTTACCTTCTACAATTAAAACTTTGTAGCCTGGAGCAGAGCCAAGCCTCCTGGATGCTCCATGGCTGGCAGCCATTTCTGTTTGGGTTAATTCACCTTCTATAATTGAAACTTTGTAGCCTTAAGTGAAGGCCAGGGTGTGCGGAAAGCTTTGCTTTCTCCGTTGCCATGGGCAACCCTGGCCTGGTCTCTCCAGCTCTGTGATTGCTGCCATTCTGTTTGAATTTGTTTACCTTCTATAATTGAAACTTTTTAGCTTGAGTGGAGGCTTAGGCCTGGCAAGGGCATGTGGAAAGCTTGGCTTCTTCTGTTTTCTAGGAAACCTTGCTCTCTGTGGCTGTAGCCATCTTGGTTGGGTTTATTTGCATACTCACCCCGATTGGCTGGTGGGCGTGGCTTGGGTTGGTGGGTGTGGCTTGTGGGTGTAGCGGATGTGTGGTCAATTTGCACATTACCCTTTTATTAGGTAGGATAACAATCTAGAAATGTTGGGTTCAAATTCCTAATTTGAGCACCTACCAAGTTGACTGAAAAATACAACTGCTGATCTTCACTGGATGTGGTCAGTGTTGAAATAATTTTTGCTTGCAGACCACATATTTATTTCATATGGCATCTAAGAGAATAAAATATAATCATGTTTTTTTTTTAGAATTCATAAAGCACAGTTTGTAATGACATGAATGGTGTTCTATCACTGTTTATGTTTGAATGCATGCCTTTTCCAGAAACTATTATGCAACTGTGTGTGACTGTGTTTGTAACTACTTGAGTCTGTATTTCTGACTGCTTGTGACTCTATGTGTGGGATAATGTGCCTCTGTGTTTCCTGGGGTAGTAGTAAGAGGAAAGTATGGATGCTGGGGGTCCCATGGACAGCTCCTCGGCTTTCAACATGCTCCCAATGCACATCTCACCCACAGTGAAGGTAGAAAACCTTGGATCCAGGAGAAAAGGTGGAGGGAGGAGTTCTATGATGTACATTCCAGCCCTCAGGGTCACCTGTCCCCACTGTGGGGCTAGCACTGCTTCCTGCAGGACAGCAGGGGCCCCTCCTGTAGATGGATGTGGGGGCTTCCTGTGTTTGGTGCACTGAGCTGACAGCTCTTACAGGGATCAATGTGGACCCAGAGAGGATGGGTGGGGTCCACCAGCACTGTGTGTGCTCAGGCCTTTCAGCAACAGTAGGACACTGTGATCTCCCTGGAAACAGAAGGGGGAGACACAGGGAGAGTCAGACACTGATGGAGTTGTGACCCCTGAGAGATGGATGCAGAGCTGTGCACACAGCTCAATCCCAGCAATGTACCTGGGGGGTTTACACTTATCAGCGAAACATTGACAAGTTAGTGAAAAAAGTCACTTTTAGAATTTGTGAAGGAGTGTTCCTGAAGGACAGACCCAGGAGCTGCTAACAAGTCACCTGCAAACAGACAATGTCTCTTCTTCATTGTCGTCTTTAGTGAAAATCTGAGAAGGAGGAATCCTCCCTGGGGGGAGCTGAGACCTTGAGAAAAAATCCCTTTGCCCAACAGGAGGCCCTTCCCTCCCTACCTCCCTCTGTCCCTACTCCTGAGGCTGTTCTCTGTGCTGTGGGTCCTGAGGGCCCTCTGCTGTCCCTAGCACCCCCTTCAGTCCAGCCCTGCTGTCTCCCTCAGGGAGGTTGTGTCTGGACTCACACTGACTTCCCCTCACAGTGTGTCTCACACAGTAATACATGGCCATGTCCTCCACTATCACAAAGATCAGCTTCATGGAGAACTGTTTTTTGGACATGTTTCTGGAGATGGATGTTCAGCTATTTAAGGGAGGGACTTTAGTAAATGTCTCTATCAAAATTTAAACACCCCATCCATTCCAGCCCTTTCCCTGGGGGTTGGAAGATCCAGTTCCAGTCATAACCACTGGTTGTGATAGAGAATCCATAAACTGTGCAGCTGAGGGAGAGGATCTGGGAGGGATTCATCAGTCCTGGGCCTAACTCCTGCAGCTGCACCTGGGACAGGACACCTGGGGACAAGGAGCATCAGTCCTTGTCAGACACATGCAGTCACAACCATCCCATGAACCATGTCTGATCCCTGAGACACTCACCTTGGAAGGCTGTCGCCAGTCACAGGAGAGGATCCAACAGTCTCATCTTAGACACAGCTCTGCTTTTCCAGAGATCTCAGCCTCGTGTGAGGAGAGAGCTGTGAGTCTACAAAGCCCAGTAGAGGATTTACCCTACAGCAGCTTTTCCTAAAGTGTAGGGCTTCAGGCTCAGGATTCCCTGGTCTTTCTGGGGCCTGTGTGGAGGCATTTCTTCCCTTGATCTCACTCAGCATGTAAGTCAGGGACAGGGGACCACATGGTGCATGAGACTCCTTAGATTCAGCTCAAAGCACTGCCTTACCACTCTGAGCATAAGAAGAAACATGCACTAGATGAGCAGGTTATACTTTTACCTTCTCATGCATCTTTCAAACAGATGCAAAAGGGATTAGCATTTGTTCAGACAATTTCTCAATCTCAAAACCCTAGTGAATCCATAATTTTTAAGTCTCATCTTATACCAATAATTTCTACCCTTGTGCAAGATTTAAAAAGTAAAAGACATTTTAAATATTTTATGTCTTAATTTATCATGTTACTTTTATCTAAGAAACTATCCCCCCAATCCCAGGCAGGCGGGGCAGTCCTGATTCTTGATGCTGCAAATTTTATAATTGTGTCTACAGCTTCCTATGCACCCTTTTCCATTTAAAGAGACCCCAAACTAGTTACATCAGAAGTGATTGTGGTTTTAAATTGAACAAACACACATGAAAATAGTGATCATGTGTGTGTACAGCCCCAAATCATTCATATGTTGAAATGAAGATGGAAGGAGATTGACCTGTTTTCTCAATCTAGTGTTATCAATGATATTGGGAGTCAGAGTGAGGGAAATTTCAGAATTCCTAGAATTCATTTTCTCATAAGAAAAGGAACTTCAATCATATCAGGAAATCCTCACTCCCAGCCTCCCTCTGCCCTGTCCTTGGGGATACTCACTGTGGTCAGAGAATGCTGGGCTCCCCCCATAATATGCAACATCTTTAATGTGTAATGCACACATTCTCCTATCAGGAACATGAATCAGAAAAATATTGTCTTGCTATGCTTGTCATTTAATTTCCTTGATGGGGTATTTGGTTGTGACAAATGTTTTACTTTTAATAAAGTTTAATTCATCTGTATGTGATTTGATGGCGCCTGCATTGGGGGATTTTACAAAGAACTCTCAAAACATGCTGAGCCTCTGCTGTCCATGTAGACTGGCTACCACAGCCACAGGGACTGGAGCAGGTTCTGACACCAGAAGGGAGATCTGCTGCTGGGAAACTACTCATAAATCTGGAAGTTACTGTGGAACTGGGTAAGTGGAGGAATCTGGCCTTGTTTTGAGTCACATGACAGAAATTTGCATGATGCTCATGGACAAAGAGTTACTGGACATATGGGTTTAAAGCCTACCACAGTGAAGGCCCAGAAGTCATTGCAGGGCATGATAGAGACAGCTTGTATTATCATAGAAAATACCTGAATAATTAGGAAGAGGGATTTATGAGAAGTAGAAACCTTAAAGACCATGCAGGTAGGGACGAAGAGAAATAAAGAACATGTAACTGCAAACTGGTGGGAAGGGGATCACTGTTTCCTACATGCTCGTGTCTCTGTTCTAGAAGGTAACACCTTCCCAGGTCCAGAGAATTAGGACTTGGACTCCTTTTGGGTCATTACTCATATGGTCTCAGCATGAACCAATGAACCTGCATAATTAATTAGGCCTGCCATTATAAAATCTGCCAATACTTACAGAGAAGAATGGATAGCCCTCAGTGGAGAAGCCATGGTAATGGTGTGTCTGTATGAGGAGCCATCGTTCCATTAGACCAGGGGTCCTGTCTCAGTCCATTATCCTCATTGTAATCATCATCATTATCATCACAATTTGCTTCCTTATAATCATTCTTTTCATTTTTTATAGATGCTAGAGGCCCGTTGCATGAAATTCATGCATGGGGGAGTGTCCCTAAGCCCTGCCTGCACCCTCTCCAATCTGGGACATCCCTCTCACAATATGGGATTGCTGGCTCCTGACTGCTTGCCTGCCCACCTGCCTGATTGCCCCTAACCACTTCTGCCTGCCAGCCTGATTGCCAACTGACCGCTCCTCTGCCAGCCTGATTAATACCTAACTGCTCCCCTGCCAACCTTATCGCCCCCAACTGCCCTACCCTGCCATCCATATCGTCCCCAACTGTCCTCCCCTGCAAGTCTGGTCACCCCCAACTGCCCTCCCCTACCAGCCTGGTTGCCCCTAACTTCGCTCCCCTGCTGGCCTGATCACCTCCAACTGCCCTCCCTTGCTGGTCTGTTCATCCACAACTGCCCTCCTCTACTGGCCATCTTGTGGTGACCATCTGTGCAGCCATCTTGTGGTGGCCATCTTGTGATGACATGAGGCTGGCCATCTTGTGGCCAGGCTTTTATTATATAGGATGGTTGTACACACAGAATTCCTTTTTATCAGAAAAGAAAGTAGGCATCTACTTGCTGGAGGCTAAGTCCAACAGGTCACAATAAATGTGAGATGTCTTCAAAAGGTTGAATGGACATATTTAGCAGGGCTGAATATCTGCATATTGTTACCTGCTGCTGGAACAGCCAAGGGCAATTTCCCTAATCTTATGGTCCTTTATTGTTTACCAAGCCTTACCTTTGATATGTAGATCTGCTTTGCTAAAGGGAAAAATGTTTGAATAAAAAGCCTTCTGTCCAGAGATTCAGAGAGCTTAATCACTGAGGCTAAGCCTCTGCCTGGTTGCCCCAAATGCCTTCCAAATTTATATTTCATGTCTAGTTTATTCATTTATTATGCAGTCCCTTCTCAAGATTCCTGAACCCTTACAGTAGAAAGATTGAGGCATCTACCCTTCATATACCATTGGGGATTGCGACCCCAATGGCCCAACTATAAGTTGACACAGGCCTTTGAAAAAGCTGATGACAGATTGGTGGAAAAGTATAGATTCCCACCAAGACATTGGACCAAGATTCCTTTAGAATTCTATCATCACCATCACCATCACCACCACCGCCACCATCATTATTGTCATCATCATCAACAGCATCTTCCTTATCATTTGCTTACTTATATCCTTCTCATTTAGACTTTGTTATTGTACAGATATAAGGACTATTTTTCTCATTTTGCATAGTTTTTAAAGTAAAATACATAGCCATACTCTATTTTCTTTCTGCTTGACTTCTAACAACTGATGGCTCATTGCTTCCTCTCTTTCCTCTGCACCCAACGTGTGAAATTAGATAAGAAATCATAGTTTTCTCTTTAGATGTCATTGTGAGATTGAAACCAACCCCTGGAAGCAGAATTCCTCCCCTTCCCCACCACCTCGCCAAAATAAAAGCCCTGAGCCAGACTCCTTTCCTGTCTCCATCAAATCAGGTCTTCCTTCTTCAAGGGTCTTCCCTGAGCTTCCCAGAGATTTCAACTCTGTGCACAATAAACATTCCATGTCCCCTTTGTGTGTGTTGGTCATCAGCCTGCATATTTGCACCAAGCTCCTGTGGCTCCCTCTGCCTCTGGTTGGTATCACCTACCCTTGGTGCTATGAACATGATGATAAGACAATGGCCATCACCAACTGGGGTCCTTCTTCTCTAGCTTTGGGGCCACATAATTGTGGTGCATGCTGTCCATCATTCAGGTGAGCTGCATTGTTGAGTCAACAGAGCATCTTGTTAGATTCATGGGATGTGGTTCAGAAGATTTGGTGATTAATAGTCATTTTGGCACAAGTGTGTCTGAAAGACACACTCTGCATATTGTTCACGGGAGGAAGTTGTTTCTGTTTACAACAGACTTTCTAATTGAGAGACATCAGAGGTAAGTACAGAGTCGGGAATCCAGAGAGGTTCCCTGAGGGAACTGTGACATGAAGAGGAAACCACATAGGAAACCAGCCCTAACCTCCAACTGCACCTGCTGCTGGTATGGTCCTTGTGCTCAGGGACCCTGAGTGCCCCCTGGTAGTCACAGTCTCTTCTGCAGGGAGGTTTGTGTAGGGGCTCACATTGACTTACCCTCACTGTGTCTCCAGCACAGTAATACATGACCATATCCTAGGCTCTCAGACTGCTGAGCTCCATGTAGACTTTAGTTGTGGATGTGTCTCTGGTCATAGAGACTCTGCCTTGGAACTTCTGTGCATAATAATGTGTTTCCATTGTTCACTTAAACCCTCCCCATCCACTCAAGCCCCTGGGGCCTGTCGCACCAGTGCATCCAGTAGCTGGTGAAGGTATACCCAGAGCCTTGCAGAAGACCTTCACGGAGGCCCCAGGCTTCCTCACCTCAGCTCCAGACTGTGCCAGCTGCACCTGGGAGTGTACACCTGTGGAGAGGAGACAGAAGTGGGTGGAAATCCCCCTTGACTCTCCCTGGTCCCCTTCTCAACCCAGGGACTGGAGATCCCCTTACCTGTAGCCATGGCCACCAGAAGGAGGGTTCTCCAGCTCCAGTCCATGGTGAGGGGTATGCTGTTAGCACTTCTGTAGGGGAGGGTGTGGCTGTGGATGATGCCCTCAAGGCACAGACTTATCCATATTTAACCTAATCTACTTCTCTCTTTTGCATATTTATTAGGCACAGTTTTTCATAGCTCAAGTCTTAACCCCACCTGAGAGAAGACAGATGACAGAGGGACTATGCCCATTGAAATCTGAGGGTCCAATTTCTAATCTTTTTTAAAAAAATCTTTATTGTTGTAATTATTACTTATGTCCCTTTCATTCCCCATTGACCCCTTCTAGCCTGCCCATTCCTTTGCCATCCTAGTGTCTGTGTCCATAGATTATGCATATATGCATATGAATTCTTAGGGTGATCTCTTTTCACCCACCCACTCACCCTTCCCTGTCTTCCCTCTGAGATTCTGAAATCTTATCCTTGCTTCTAGGTCTCTGGATCCATTTTCTTCATCAGTTTATTTTGTTCATTAGATTTCACATATGAGTGAGATCATGTGATACTTGGCTTTCTATGACTGACTTATTTTGCTTAGCATGATATTATCCTGGGCCCTTCATGCTGCCCCAAAGTGTAAGAGAACCTTTTTTTTTAATATCTCATAGTATTCCATAGTATAAATGTACCACAGCTTTTTTGTCCACTCATCTACTAATGAACACTTGGGCTCTTTCCAGATCTTAACTATTGTAAATGGTGCTTCTATGAACATAGCGGTGCATACATTATTTCTGATTGGTCTTTCAGGTCCCTCAGGATATATTTCTAGAAGTGGGTTAATGGGTCAAATGGCAGTTCCATCTTTAATATTTGTAGGAAACTCCATAATGTCTACAGAAGTCTGCACTCCCACCAGCAGTGTACTAGGCTTTCTTTTTCTCCATATTCTTGCAAGCACTTGTCATTTGTTGATTTGTTGATGGTAGCCATTCTGACTGGTGTGAGATGATACCTAATTAGTTTTCTTAGTCTAGTGTTATCAGTGATGTTGGGATTTAGAGGGAGGTGAAGGAAGAGAATTTCTCACAGGAAAGGAAACTTTAACCCTGAGAGCAATCCCTCACTCCAGCCTTTCTCTGCTCTTCCCCATGGAGATCACTGTGGTCAGAGGGTGCTGGGGTCTGTCACAAATATATCATGTCCTTGTTGTATAATTTATTAATTCTGCCATCAGAACATGATTTGGAAATATATTCATGAGGTTTATATTTTAATTTGCTCAATGAAATCTTTGATGAGACCAATGTCTTTAATTTTTGATCAAGGCTAATTTAATAATATTTTCTTTAATAGGACCCGTTTTGGGTGTTTTTACAAAGAACTCCACAGAAAATGCTGAGTCTCCACTGTACATATGGATTGGCTACAGCAGCCACTGTAACTGGAGCAGGTTCTGGTACCAGAGGGGAGTGCTGCTGGTAAACTACCCATAAATCTGGACGTGACTGTGAAACTGGGTGAGGGGAGGAAACTGGACTTGTTTTGAATCACATGATAGAAATATGCCTGGTGTTCATGGACAGAGAGTTACTGGACATATAGGTTTAAAGCTTCCTCCAGCGAAGGCCCAGAAGGAAGTGCAGGGCATGATAGAGACAGCTGTGTCATTATAGGAAATGCCTGAATAATGATGATAAGGAGTAAATAGACACGGTAAAGATTCTGTAGGTAGGGATCAAGAGAAATAAGGAACCTGTCAATGCAAGCTGGTGGAAGGGGATTCCTGTTTCCAAATGCACATTCTGACAGTGTCTCTGTTGTAGAAGGTAACAGCTACCCAGGTCCAGAGAATCCACACTTGGACACCTTTCAGGTCATTATTGATCTGGTATCACCTTCAATAACCCAAGGTGCATAATTCATTGAGGTCACATTTATGAAATCTCTCAACACTTACATGGAAGAGTGTACACTCCTCACTGGAGGAGTCATTCTATGCTCCTCATGGTGTGTCTGTATGAGGAGCCATCATTTCATTGGACCAAGACCCTTTCTCAGTCCAAAATTCTCATTCTCATCATCATCATCATCATCATCATCATCATCCTCACCATTTGCTTACTTATTATAATTGTTCTCATTTTCTGTAGACATGGTGCTTGTCTACACACAATGAGTTTATAGGAAAAGAAAGTAGGCATCTCCTCTTTCGATGTCATTGGGAAATTGACACCCCAAAGGTTCAACTTATGTTGACACAAGGCCTTTTCAAAACTGTTGACCTTGGATAAACTACAAGACATTCCTAACAAGACATTGGACCATGACCTCTGTCAAATTTTACCCTCACCATTACCGTCTCCATCACCATCACCACCACCATCAACATTAAGATCACCTTTATCATCCTCATGCTTATTTACTAACTTATAATTATAGTTCCCATTTTCTGTAGACCTGTTTTTCTTCTCACACATAATGGCATTTTATGTAATATCCTGCTCATTTTGTATTGTTATCAAGTCAAATAGGTTGCCATATTATATTTCATTTTTTGGTTAAATGCTGAAAACTGATGGATTATTCTTGCCTCTTCTCCATCTGCCACACATGGGAAATATGATAAGAAATCATGGTTCTATCATTAGATGTCATTGTGAGATTGAAATCACACAAGCCTCTGGAAGGAGAATTCTTCCCCCTCAACCACCACTTCAACAAAATAAAATCCAACGGCCAGTCTTCTTTCCTGGCTCCATCAAAGGAGATTTGACTTCCTGAAGGGTCTTTCCTGTAGGAATTTCAACTATGTGTGTAATAAACACTTCATGTCCTCTTGATTGTTTGTCATCAGGCCTGGACATCTGTACCAAGCTGACCTGATGTCACCTAATCTCAGTGCTATGAGCATGCTAAGTCGATTAATTTCACCTTCAAGATATTTCTTCTCGAGCTTTGGGGTCACAAGACTCTTGTTCCCTCTATCCAGCACACATGTGTCCTGACAGCTGTCTGGGACCCTGAGCTGTGTGGGGCTGAGCTGCAGTGTTGAGGCAGCAGAGCCTCTGGTTGGATTTAAATGACCTGGGTCAGAAGATTTGATGTTTATTATTTGGCCATAAGTGTGTTTGAGAGAGACTCTCTGTGGCTTCTTCATGTGGGAAAGTTGTCTCTCTTTACAACAGTCTTTTCTAACTCAGAGATGTCAGAGGAAGGCACTGAGTCAGGTATCCAGAGAGGTTCCCTGAGGGAAACTGTGACATGAAGAGGAAACCACACAGGGAACCAGCCCATACCTGCAACTTCACCTGATGTTCAAAGACCCTGGGTGCCCCCTGGTGGTTACAACCTTGGCTGCAGGGATATTTGTGTCTGGGCTCACACTGACTTCCTCTCACTTTTGTACAGTGATACACAGCCATGTCCTCAGCTCTCAGACTGTTCATTTTCAGATACAGCATGGTGATGGCATTGTCTCTGGAGATAGTGAATCCGCCCTACACAGATTCTGCATTGTATTTCTGACTTTCATCATTCCATATATCTGCCACCTACTCCTGCTCATTCCCTGGAGCCTGGAAGACCCAGTGCATGCCATAGCTACTGAAGGTCAATCCATCGGCTGCAAAGGAAAGTCTCAGAGACGCCCCAGGCTGCACCAAGTCTCCTCCAGACTCCACCAGCTGTACCTCACACTGGATACCTGCAAACACAAACACATCCTGGTCAGGAAACTCTCACATGTCCACTGTTCCTCGCACTCGTGTTCTCTCACATACTTCGTGTCTCTTATTCTCCATAAATTACTTTTTAAAGAGCCACAAGGAAAACCCAGCTGAGCCCAAAACCCATGGTGAGTTGTCTGTGTTCAGTCCTGATCAGTGAATGAGAATGCCTGGGGATCCCGGGGTTGGGCTCCTATCCCAGAGCTGCAGGGTCAGGGCTGGGCTGGTTTTTATGAGCTGAGGGGGCCCTATTTGCATGTCCTTCTGCTATAAAGGGAGCTCAGGATTGGATTCTTACATAAAGGATATTGTCTCAGAGTGTAACATGTGCTATGGTTCTTGTCTATTTTAATTTCTCCCCACTTCTCGGCTGTGAATTCCCCAGTGTACGCAAGTGCTCCAGGAGACCTGTACAAAGACCCAGGAGAGAAAATTGTCACAAAGAGAAAGAGAGAAGGTTTAAAATGAGAGATGCCTTTGACAATCACCAGTAATGACAACCAAGAGAAATCAACAGACTGATATTCATGTTCATGAGATGGAAGATCCATTTGACACTACTTCCCCTAAAAAGTGATCAGGGGATAACCTAACACTAGAGTGTAATCTTAGAGCCAATGGACCAAGAGTTGGAGGAAAGAGGAGTGTCTGTGTGGGTCCCTTGGGACAGAAACATGAACTATAGAGACAGAGACCGAGCTCCTGGGTCCTATTCCTTCAGGGGAGTTTGGTGCTGGACGTGTAGCAGCTGCACTGCCTGCTTTGTGGTGTTTATTCTCTAGTCTCTGTTGTAGATCCAGTTTCATACATTGGGGTATAGAAGAGAATAATCATGATCAGGTGTGTTTAGGTGATGTTGTTGGTAAAGATCAGGGAGGAATTATGTTTAAGTTTTGGAAATTTGATTATGGAAAATTTCATTACATATCACTGATATGAAATAACAGATATAAGTAAAATCATTATTGATTCCAGCCAGCGTGGCTCAGTGGTTGAGCATTGACCTATGAACCAGGAGATCACAGTCCAATTCCCAGTCAGGGCACATGCCCAGGTTGTGGGCTTGATCCCCAGTGGGGGGTGTACAAGAGCCAGCTGATCAATGGATCTCTCTCATCATTGATGTTTCTCTTTCTCTCATTCTCTCTCTTTGCCCCTTCCTCTTTGAAATCAATAAAACTATTTTAAAAAACTATTATTGACCTGAAGAATATTATTTTTCTCTGTCCATTCTTACAGAATGTGTAAGTCATTCAGATTACCTCCCATTCCTGGAGCTGATGGATCTAATTTCATAGAACCCTGGTCAGCCTTGATGGTTATGCCTTGTATTCACCATCAGGGTCTGTGTCCATAAGGACATGTGACATAGTTCTAACCAGGGAGAAGGAGGGCATGTTGGGCTTTCCTGCTTCATCAGCAGCTCATTTCAGAAGAACCATCTGCTCCCTCTCAAGTTCCTACTCAAGCCTGCATGTGGCCCTTGGCAGTGCTGTCACCACGTTCATACATGATGGGCGTCCCCGAGGACTAGAAGCCCATTCACTGGATGGACCAATGTGCAACATGGGGAAAGCCACCCTGAAGAGGAAGATGAATTATCATGGATGGTAATTGACCACATCTGAGCAGGCACAGCTCCAGGATTGTACCTTCATTGTGTTGTGATTTCCTCAGTGTTTTCCCAGTTCAATTTGTCTCCTTATTCCCTGAAACAGTCACACATAACATCTGGAGTCATTCAGGTAAGAAAGCACTGGCTTGAAAATTAACCCAAGTTCCAGGTTCCAGGTGAGGTCCAAACTACTGTGTCTTGCTTCCCAGAAAGACAGGTGTCATGGCTGAGTTCCAAACAAATTAGCATGTGCGCACACACATTGTCACACACAAACTCCCAGTTCCCAGAAAGGAAACCTGTCCCCATGTTCCTGAGGGGCAGTGAAGGCCCTGACTCTCAGGGGACTGTGATGGCTGGGCCCGGACATGAGGGATATCTAGGTTCTCATCATTTGGGCTGGTGTGTGTCCTTATATGACAGGAATTTGCAGACATGGTTAAGGTGGGAACAAGGGAGCTAAGGGTGTTGACTTGGGGGTTATCCTAACCATCAGGTGGGACATTCCTGTAACCATATGGGTCCCCTTCAGAGGGAAACAGAGCAAATCAGACTAAAAGTTTTGTGATCATTGAAACCAGATGTTGGGATTGGTTTGCACGTCCACCTGAGTAAATGAGAACCAGGAGAGAAACATGAGGTAGGGAAAATGGAGAGCTGTGGTGGGAGGTCGTGGGAAATGATGCTCCTCACCTTGGCCCAGGTGGGCCTGTCAGAGGGGAACATGGGGCAGGTGGGCCTGTCAGAGGGAAACGTGGGGCAGGTGGGCCTGTCAGAGGGAAACGTGGGCCAGATGGGCCTGTCAGAGGGAAATTTGGGGCCAGGTGGGCCTGTGTGGACAGGGGGCCTGAGCTCAGCACACAGGGTCCTGGGCTGCTCTGCGGTCTCTCTTGGTGGGAAGGTTTTCCAAACCCAGGACTAGGAGAGCACTGAGGATGGTCTCCTTACAGAGAAAGAGAAATAGAAAATACAAAGACTTGTGAAGGAGAGTCCTCGTCACTGCCAACATGTCACCTGCAAACAGACAATGTCCCTCCTTCATTGTTGTCAGCAGTGAGAACATGAGAAGGAAGAATCGTCCCTGGAGGGAGCTGAGAGCTTGAAAGTTGGGTAAATGATCTGATAGAGCAGGATATTCAAGTCACCTCAGAAGTCTTGGCCAACTTTCAGTTTGGATTGTATGTATGAAGAGAGGAAGCCCCAGTCCTCAGAGGAAACCCCTGCCCAGCTCCCTCTCACCTTCTTCTGGGGAAGCATCCTGTGCTCCTGGGCCCTCAGCGCCCCCTGCTGACCAGCCCTGGCTCTGCAGGGGAAGGTCCTGCCTGGACTCACAGGGCATTGAGCTCTCAGCATCTCCATCCAGTAGTGGAGGCTGTGTCCTGACCTCAGATTGCTCCCTCAGGGACACCTTGTAGTTTTGATGTCTGTGGAGTGAACTAGCCTTACCGAGCCCCAATGGCTCTGCAGGAAGACCCCAAAACAGTGCTTTATGAGTGCAGCTGGGAGCCCTTCCCTGGAGCTACCAGATACAGGGACACAGCCGTCCCGACCCTCATCCAGAAGATCCTGGGGTCCTGGGGCCTCTTATGTCCTCAGGTTCCTCACGTTGAAGATTCCATCTGCATATCTCAGCTTGTGATCAAATCTCACTGCAGTTCTATTTAATAAATCACACACACACACACACACACACACACACACACACACACACACAGTGATAATTTTCTTTGCCACAAAATCCACATTTACCCCTTTTCCCTGTACATGCCACATGGGAAGGGACCACACGTGTATTCTAGAACTGGGTGTGACTTTCTCTGGAAGCCGATCAAATGCACCCATGATACAAATGCAGATTTGAAGACCAGGCACTGTTGTGTCCGTGTTCTTGCAGGTCCTGTACACCCAGATGTAGGTTAGACCAGGTCAGTCTTGCTCCAGGGAGAATCAGAGGTAGGGCTGGGTCATGCTTTGACTACAGGGTGCGTTGCTGGGAGTCCCCTGGAGACGCCCCTCAGGAAGCAGGGAACACACCTCAGCATGGAGAGGGGTGGAGGCAGCAGCATTGTCAACTGTCAGGTAAGGATGCTCTCCCAGGTCACCTGGTGTGCAGGACAGCAGTGGGCAGATGAGTACCTGCTCCTGGTCACAGAGAGTCATTCTGGGACCTGCCCTCCTAGCATCCACCTGAGACCCTGGGAGAAAGGATTCTGGAGGCTGATTCTCTGGGAAGGGGCCTGTGAGCCCATGATGGGCTAAGACTACAGATGCAGGGATGATCAAAGTGCAGAACAGTTGTGTTTTGTACTAAATCACTTAACTAATATTTACCTAATAATGAGATATCAGAAGAAAGGGATTTTGAATCCCCTGAAGAGATATGACCATGTGTTTTAACAATAAAGGCCAAGGTGAAACTGCAATTATCCCCTGAGTTCACACCTTACAACTCACGGAGCAATTCAGAATCCACATCTTTGAGAACCGCTCCAGTGCAGGACCTCTAACTCAGGATACTCAGAACCATCTAGAAGCTGCAATTCTGGAAGCAGAAGCTGACCCCTGACCTTCTGTACAAGGGGTGGATCAGACAGTGGAAACTTCAGTCAGTGTGAGAACTAGACCCTACTCTCACCCCTGCTTTGTGCCTATTGGCTTGCCCATCATCGCTGGTTGTTGTCCACTGGAATGCGTGAATTCCACCCTTCCCCTTATTATTGCAATTGTTAGGTGGACACAGGAGTCTGACCCCAGGTTTGGTGCTGACTTCTGTCAGCATTCAAGCCTTGCCCTCCCTCCTCCACTTCTGCCCACATCTGGATACATGAGTGAGGAAGCCTGGTGGTCTCTCCTCTGCCCCTGGAGGGGGTCCGTCCACCCCAGCCCCTGCTCAGCACAGGACTCCCATCAGTCCTCACTCCCTGACACAGCTCACCCTGAGCCAGTCCCCCTCCTGGCTCCTTGAGGCCATTGCACCTGCTGGAGACGCCTCCCTGCCTCCCAAGACCCAGATTATGTTAGAGCTGCAGGTCATTTCATCCCCTGGTGTGTGGGCATCCTCAGACTCAGGCTCTGAAGCTGCTGTGGGCGGAGCCCTGCTGTCCTTGCACAGAGCCCACAGCCATCATCTCTGCATGAAGGGGACTGGGCAATGGCCACCCAATGTCCTCTCTTCTCCATCAGGACTGACCAGCTCTTTGCTGCTGAGCTGTCTGTGCCCCAATCATGACTCAGGAGAAGGTCCAGGAGCCAATGTCACATGAAGAGGAAACCCAGCCTCCAATAGGATCCAGGCTGAGTCTCATTCTGAGCCTGTGCCTGGGTTGCCTATGCTGATTGCTGTGACTTGAGCGCCCCCTGGTGCCCCAAGGGCCCCCCTGCAGACCAGCCCTGCTGTTTCCCTCAGGGAGGTTTGTGTCTGAGCTCACACTGACTTCCCCTCACTGGGTGTCTTGCACAGTAATACACTGCCGTGTCCTCGACTGTCAAGCTGGTCAGTGATAATTAAACTTGGCTCTTGGACATGTCTCTGCTGATGCTGAATCGGGATTTCAAAGTTGGGTTATAGTATGTATCTCCAGCACTCCCTATAACGCCAATGCACTCCAGGCCCTTTCCAGGAGCCTGGCGAATCCAGTGTACACCAATGCTCGTTAAGGATAATCCAGAGACAGTGCAGGTGAGGGAGAGGGTCTGCTCTGGCTTCACCAGTCCTGGGCCCAACTCCTGCAGCTGCACCTGGGACAGAACACCTGAGAACAAGAAGCATCAGTCCCTGTCAGTCACGTGCTGTCACCGCCATCCCATGACCCATGACTGACCCCTGAGACCCTCACCTTGGGTGGCTGTCACCAGGCACAGGAGAAGACCCAGCAGTCTCATCTTCTTCTAGACCACAGCTCTGCCTTCCCAGAGACCTCAGCCCTGTGTAAGGGAGAGCTGTGAGCCTGCACAGCCCAGGACAGCATTTACCCTGGAGCATGAACAGAAATTTGCATGTGGGGCAGCCCTTTACTATAGAGGGACTGAGGTCAGACTTCCCTGATCATTCTGGAGCCTGTGTGAGGGAATGTCTTCTGTTGACATCACTCACTAGACAACTCAGGGACAGGAGGCCACATGGGTCATGAGGCTCATTGGATTGATAAAGCATGGCCTAGACTTTCTGAGCATAAAAAGAAATGGTGAACTAATTGAGCAGGTTATACTTTTAACTTCTCAGGCATCTTTCATAAGGATTTAATGAGATTAACTTTTGTTCCCATTGTTTGTGAATCTCAACACTCTAGTGTAGCCACAATTTCCAAATTTATTAAATGTAATTTTATATCAATTTTACCCTTAAGCAAAATATCAAAATAAAGACCAGCCACTGTCCGCATTTTACATATCTTACCTAATAAAACAGTAATATGCAAATTGACCGCACCTTCGCTACACCCAACAGCCATGCCCACCAGCCACGCCCACTAGCCATGCCCATCAGCCAATCAGAAGCAAATATACACTTAAAACCAGCAAAGATGGCGGGGGAGAGAGGGCAGCACCCATGCCAGTGAGATCCACGTCATGATGGTGGACTGGGGCAGGCGGTTAGCGCCGGCAGCCGGCTTACCAGGTCCACCATCACCAATGGCAGACCGGGGCAGGCGGCGTGGGTTAACGCCCGCAGCCGCCTGCCCAGGTCCACGATCACCGATCGCGGACCAGGGCAGCTGCCTGCCCAGGTCCATCACAGATCGCGGACCAGGGCAGCTGCCTGCCCAGGTCCGCCATCACCGATCGCTGACCGGGGCAGGCGGCATGGGTTAACGCCCGCAGCAGCCTGCCCAGGTCCGCCATCACCGATCTCAGACGGGGGCAGGTGGCGTGGGTTAAAGCCCGCAGCCGCCTGCCCAGGTCCACCATCAGGGATCACAGACCAGGGCAGCTGCCTGCCCAGGTCCATCACCGATCTCGGACCAGGGCAGGCGGTGTGGGTTAGCGCCCGCAGCCGCCTGACCAGGCCCCGGATAAGGGCTTCAAGTCAGCCATCGCCAGTGGCAGCTGACTTAAAGCCCCTATCAGGGATCATGGACCAGGGCAGGCAGCGTGGGTTAATGCCTGCAGCAGGCTGCCCAGGTCCCCAATCACAGATCCAGGTGGCGTGGGTTAGCACCCACAGCCATCTGACCAGGTCCACCATCACGGATCACGGACCAGGGCAGGCGGCATGGGTTAGCACCCGCAGTCGCCTGCCCAGGTCCCCGATCGCGGATCCAGGTGGCGTGGGTTAGCACCCACAGCCATCTGACCAGGTCCCCGATAGGGACTTGGAGTCTAGCATAACGAAAAGAATAGTCAGCAAAAGCAGGAGACAAGGTTTCATAAGTTCTCCCCCAGGTCACCACTGTTCTCTTATACATT
Source organism: Eptesicus fuscus (assembly GCF_027574615.1). NCBI lineage: Eukaryota > Metazoa > Chordata > Mammalia > Chiroptera > Vespertilionidae > Eptesicus > Eptesicus fuscus. Next base: position 17,196,147 of record NC_072496.1, read on the forward strand.
TTAATTATCCCAGACTTTGCATGATGGGATTTGATTTGAATTATGCCTGATAGAGATTACATGGCATGAATTGTAGGCTCATTCTTTCTTTTTGTGGTTGCCTGACTGAGAAAGGCCTTGGAATGAGAGAAGGCACTTTTATTTTCCTTTTTCATTCTTTAGAGGCTGAGGAATTACAGTTATATGAAGAACTTAGTGAGAGAATGAAAGTCTCATGCTGTATTTTTCTGTAAGTTTTATCATGTGGACTATCAAAAACTTGGTGGGATCCTTTTCAAGAGGTGTTACAAAAATTATGTTGGAATTAACATTCAAGAGTAAAAGGAGAGAAGTGAGTGGTGGGTAAAGGAAAGAACTTTGTCCTAGAAACCAAATAGAAGCCACATAAACTTTCAGATTCTTACTCATTGTGCTTTGGAGGTATTAAAGGATAATTTTTTAAAAAGTTAAAATCATGACTTATAATCTGTATAGATAAAAGGCTAAGTGACCGACATTTGTCCATCCGTCCGACCAACTGGTACATATGATGCACTGGAAATATAAAAATAAACTTTGACTCGCACACGTGCCATACATATAAAGCTCTCGCTGGCGCTAATTTGAATGTTGCATTTGGTGGGAAAGTTCTTTTCAGAGGGGATTTTTGTGTTGCCATGCTATACGATTGGCCATAGTACAAATAAGTTTTAAAGTACTGTAGTGTTTGGGGATGTTTCAGACAGTTGTCTCTTAAAACAAATATGAGATCAGAGGATTCTGCTTATAGTGAATGGTTAGTAAAACTTGGAGATGGCAAACTTGATAGCAGTTTTCATTTAGGAATGGATATTATTGAAATTCCCCATGAAATGATTTTTAATGGATCTATTATTTAAGCCATCTTTGGAAATAGTATATCTATAGATAATATTAAAATATATCTAAACATGCAATTCTTTGTTCAAAAAATGAGCACGTTCAAAAATTAAATGAAGAAATTTTGGATATACTTGATGGAGATTTTCACGCCTATTTAAGTGATGATTCCATTGACTCAACAGATGATGCTGAAAAGGAAAAATTTCCTATTGAATTTCTTAATAGTATTACTCCTTCTGGAATGCCATGTCATAAATTAAAATTGAAAGTGGGTGCAATCATCATGCTATTGAGAAATCTTAATAGTAAATGGGGTCTTTGTAATGATTTATTATCAAATGATTGTAACCTAACATTATCAAAGCTGAAATATTAACAGAATCTGAAGAGGGAGAGATTGTTCTGATTCCAAGAATTGATTTGTCCCCATTTGACACTGGCCAACCATTTAAATTAATTGGAAGATATTTTCCTGTTATGCCAGCATTTGTGATGACTATTAATAAATCACAAGGACAAACTCTAGACAGAGTAGGAATATTCCTACCTGAACCCATTTTTGGACATGGTTATATGTTGCTTTCTCTCTCGCTTTTTTTTAAAGTATTTTTAAAAAATATTTTATTGATTTTTTTTTCAGAGAAGAAGGGAGAGGGATAGATAGTTAGGAACATCGATGAGAGAGAAATATCGATCAGCTGCCTCCTGCACACCTCCTATGGGGGATGTGCCCGCAACCAAGGTCCATGCCCTTGACCGAAATCGAATCTGGAATCTTTCAGTCCACAGGGCGACGCTCTATCCACTGAGCCAAACCAGTTATGGCTGTTGCTTTCTCTTGAGTTCAAAGAGCACGTTACGTTAAGGTTAAAGCTGTAAATACTTTATCTCAAGAGAAATTAGTCAAGCACTCTGAAAGTGTTTTTACTCTTAATGTGGTATACAGGAAGATATTAGAATAAGTTTAATCACTTTATCAATCATTATTTGCATCAATGTTATTTTTATATTACGAGTTTGTTATTGTTATATCATTTTGTTATTGTTATATCATTTTGTTATTGTTTACTTATTAATAAATGTATGTATTATTTTCATATACATTGTACTCATTTCCTTTTATCTCTCACACTTTTATTATAGAGAAAGGGCAAATAGCAATATTAAAATATTTCATCTAATTAATTCCCTTTCAATGTGCACGAATTTCGTGCACCGGGCTACTAGTTAATTTATAATGTTACTTTGATCTGAGAAACTACCTTCCAAACACTGGCTGGTGAGACATTTGTGACTTTTTTTGTTTGTTTAATTTTTAGGAGTTTATTGGAGCCCAAACAAGATCCAACTGCTTCAGCAAATACCAGCTTTGCAGTTTCTTTCCTAGTCATATCTGTTGTAGCAGCTCGGATAGGATGTTTGCTAGGCAATATGGGAGCCACAGGTGCTACATTTGGGACTTGTTGCTGTGTTCAGGCACAAGCCTTTTTTCTCTGACGTTCACAGACTGGAGAATTGCAAAAATATCCTTGGAAAAGGTCTTCGCCATGCTCTGTAGGATAGTTGTTGGTGTCCTCCACACTCTCTCTCTGCTGACAATATCCCGGGTCACATCTACCTCAGCATCCACAAAACTCCTCTGTTTGAGAGCAATTATGTGGTTATCTAAGTCAGTCTTGATGGTAGATCTTTTCTGAGCCAAAATTTAGGCTTGAATTGCAGCATTTTTTCCACTTACATATTCAAAAAAAGACCTAATCTGTCCAGTCTGCAGAATCCCTTTTTTGTGACCCTCCAAGCAGGCAGACCATCTCTCTTTATCACAGCTCACACACTCTTTTTTTATTGTAAATTATAAATATTTAATAACAGTAGATAAATAAGATACAAAATAAACGCCAGTCTCAGATTTATGGTGAACTATCCTATTTAAAGTAGGAATATGAAAACATAAACTTTTGACATTCTTGAAGTGGGTAAGAATTAGATCTATTTGCATTGTTGTTTTAATTTCATACCAGTCTGATCTAGATGCCATGCAGATATCCATAGTACTTGAAAATTCAATTCAGTTACTCACCCACCAGAATTATTTCCAAGATGCTAACTTAATGCAGTATCCTAGTGGATTTTGGTAGCTCAGAAAATCCAGCGAGCTGTTAAAAGTCAATATTCTCATGTCAAAGGTTTTTAACTAGTTTTTTCACAGACCCTCTTCTATCTGTCTGTATTATTTATACAGTGTTCTTAGAAGAGGCTGGAGGATCATGGCAATTGCAGTTCTGAGTAGTCCTACATGCTATCCTTATAATTTTTTTAAGAAACTGTCAACTTTAGGTTTTGCTTTTGCAAATTTTACAAAGTGACACCTGCTGGATACAAACATTTGGTACAAGGGAATTTTACAAGCTTTTAAAATCAAATTTAGTGTTCATGATTGTTACATAAAGGCATTCACAATTAAAACAAAAATATAGCATCACAAACAATATCCGCTATGATAAAGGAAAGGATATCTGTGTCTAAACGCTCATGTCCAAAATGGTAAAAGAACTAACACTGATTGGTCAACTCTGATTTAAGAATGACAAAACAGTTTTTTGTGTTTTTTTTTTCCATTCACAGGCTTAACACATTTAGTTCTGGGTGTAAGACACAGGGAAATATTTTAAAAATAAAAATTTTATAAATGAGTAAAAAACTGAATTATTACCATGGAGGATAAAGTTATTCACATGTTCTACAAATTTCCTTTCAGATAGATTTTTTAGCTGCAAACCAGAAGAGCCTTAGAAGGCAAAAGAAAATGACTATAAAATAACAATTATAGTTATTACTAATTAGAAAAATCTGAAGCCCTAGTTTTGAGAATAAGTAATTAATCTACCTTTAAAATGTCAAACACTAGATAAAGGGACATAAAATTGAAAAAAATAAAGTTTAAGACTTAACTATTGAGTGGGAGATGATGATGATGATGATGATGATGACGATGAGAGAGAGAGAGAGAGAGAGAGAGAGAGAGAGAGAGAGAGAGAGAGAGAGAGATTGAGCAAACCAGCCAGGGTTTCTTTCCATATCACTAATATAAAATTGGAAATAAAAGTCTTAATTTGCTTTTAATGTACCTCCTCTTTGTTTTCTTCTATTTCTTCAGCGTGGAAAGGAATGCATTTACTATTAGACTTCTGGAAGCTTTATTAAAGTCAGGCAGCAAGATGAGCAGACACTGACTTTTCCATCTACAATCATTGGCAAGAAGCTGAAAAAATATAGCGTCAGCTGTGTTTATCATGAGTGACTGTCTACAACCAGTTATTACTGTCCAAGGAAAGAGGCCATGGGGTCATCCTGCCTCTGATGCTTCGTTCTATTGGCCTCCATTTCCTCCTGGGTGGGTCCCCAAGTTTCATATAGGTTAGTATAAGGCCGCTTCCTTTCATCAAACTTCATGAGCTCCTAGACATGAAGCAGGACTCCTCTGCATTCAGTGCCTTTTTCAATTTTTCATGTTTCTTTTCTTCATCATCACTATCTGAGCTGTTCTTTCAATGTTTCTTCTTCTGTCTCTTCTTTTAGTTTTTCCTGATGCAACTCCATGAGAGTTTAATTTTTTTTTCACGGGTTCTTCTCCAGTTATATCATTTACAATATGTTCCTCTGAAATCGCAATCTCCTTCCCAGCTTCTCCAGTGCAATAGGAGTATTTGAAAAAAGTGTGACAGCATTTGTACCCCCATCGGCCTTCTTTCCAATAAGACTCCCAGATATGCGTGTCATTGTGGATCTTCATATCCTCCTCATATCTGGAGTAGGTGACAGCCCGCTCCTGTCCTTTAATGAATGTCCCATGCCTTGAGTACTCCACATAGTCTTCCATCTGAGCAAGAAGCAATTCATCTAGAGGTGCATCCAAATGTTCTTAGCCAACATACTTTTCCAGAATGCTTTCTTTCTGCTGTTCTTTGGAGTCTTCTTTTTCGACCTTTAAGGACTTACACAATTGCTCTAATTTGGTAGGATCGGCCTGCAGATGCACTTCAGGTCCCTTATCATAGGCTTCCCATGCAAACAACTGTGTCTGAGCCATTGAAATGGTGTCACCTGTATATCTAACAAAGTTGTCTCCAGCAGAGCTCACTTTACCTGGAATCTTCCCTGTATTGACATAGGGATTTTCTCTCGTTGCTCTAGTTTTGGGATCATAGTAAGCATAATTTGGATCTAAATTCCACAAATATTTTGCAATGTCTTCTCGAGTCCTGAGATTCCAAACAGTAATCTGTCTCTTAGAATCAAAGTTCTGTCCAGGCATGTCAATATCATCTGCATATTTATCTTCATCCTCATCCTCACTGTTATGATTTTTTTCCATTTTAGAATTGGGTTCCTCTTCTCCCACGAGAATTAGTCAGTTCCACTAATTTTCCTGAAGCTAATTCTTCCTGGAGTTTCTGGGCTTTCAGTGTTCCTTTTGCCAGATCAACTTTGGCATATTCTTCTACAATTTCCTAGTATTCTCCTGGATTTTAGCCATTCCACTGATCCCTCTTCTCATCATAATCAAACATCAGCTGAGGCTGGACATGTTCATCTGGAGCTATGTCAGTTCCTGTAAATTTTGTTCCAACTTGCCTAAGTCTCTCAAGGCAGTCTTTCTTTTTGTGTGTCATGGCCCCACAGTTTTCACATGCTCCTTTGCAGTAGTTAGTAGTTGTGGAATTCTTTTTAGATCTTTTTGATGGATCAATATACCATGGCACTGACGCAACATACTGAAGAATGTGAGGGTTGATGTCTTTTCCTTCTTCATCAACTTCTGCAGAAGCATTATCCAGTTTCCACTATTCTTCTAGCTCTTTCTTCTTTCTTCAGTCCTCTCTGGTCATCTTCTTTGTTTCCTCCAAACCCATTTATTTGGTCCCTACTAGGGAGGCGGCATTAACTGTATCCACACCTGCAGCCACCACTGTTAATGGCCTCCTCCAGTCCTGTCACAGCAGACCCCCAAACCACTAGGCAGAAACAAAGCCAATAGTTAATGTTCAAGGCTCACACAGTCTTCTCCTCAATTTGTTGTTTCTTTGCTCCTGCTAAAACTTCAACTGCAGCTCATTTGACTTGAGTAGGTCGCTGAAGACCTATTTCTACAGGGGCACTTCAGTCTATACTTGCCGACTTTCATGCTTTACCACTGAGATATCCAAATACCTCTTTCAGTCAGGCCTTCTAATCACAGGAATATTTTCAGAGGCTGCGTGTCAGGCATAAACAGGATGATAAAGGTGCACATTATTAAGTAGAAATAAGATACAATCCAACATGTGGTACTCCCTGGGTTGGCCTTTCTTTCCAGTCCCCCACACCACATAGTTGGTCTTCACCTTCTTGGGCCAAGAGAGCTTGTCGCCAAAGATGACTTTGTCCCCCTTCACCAAGATCTCCTCCTTCTGGATGTTGTACTGTCACAGGACACTGAGCACATCTGTTATCTTCCACCTCCTCACCACCACCACCACCACCACCAGCACCCCCGCCCCCACCCCGCACAACGGTGCCCTTGCCTCCTATCCTACCTCTGACCCTGACTGTGCCTGCCACCTTGCTAGCTGGGCCATTGGTGCTGCCCCCACCACCACCACCACCACTATTGCTGACTATGACCTGCACCCACTCTGCAGTTTCTGTCATACATTTGAAATTAAGGAGGATATATAAAAATGATTACATGAAGTTGGGAGAAAATAAGACAGGGATTGGATTATAAGGTTTTGTGCTTTCTTAAGAGTGGTTGCTTCCGATTTAAATTAGCCTGAAAACTTGACTACTATTTTACTGTCAAATTTAATACTCTAACAACCATCTTATTTTTCTCTGTAAATATTGGTGGAAAGGATTATTTGCCTTCTTGAATAGGCCCTGAGCATTCCTGGTACTAGGCTGGATTTAGGTATTGAATCCCACTTCCCCACACCATGAGTACAAGACAACTCAAACAAGTCTTGTTGCAGTGAGAGGGCAGCTGCTGTAGGCCAAGTCTCTGTCTGTTACCTGGGTTTTGATTTGAGCTGGGCATGGGAAGCTAAGCAGCCATAGGGTCAGGAGACCTCCCTCAGCAAGGGTGAGGGTTTAGGCACATGCAAAGTTGGGGGGGGGGTGAAGGTCTGTGCCCCACCTCTGTTGACCCCCAAGTTCTCGCCTGATGGCCCCTCTGCGACTGTGCCTGTCTTAGGTTGTTCCTTCCCTGAGGAATCTTACCCATCTCTGGCTAACCAGCCATCCTCCGGGGCCAACCAGGGTGATGTGAGGTTCAGTTCTGTCTCCTTGGTAGGCTATGCCCCCGTGGCCTCCACACCCAGCACCTGCCTTGGGATCCCCTCGCCTGCTGGCAGGTCTCCAGCACTGATCACATATCTTGTGAAACCCAGGTTTCTTCTCCAGGAAAGGCCCAGCTCACCCCACTGGGCGAGAGACAGATCCATGGTACCAGCCATCAAGAGGCTTCAACCTCGACATGAACTGAAAGCTCATGCAACAGCTGTGGACAATTGGACTGTGAGAAGAGGGTCCTTCTTGGCCAAAAGGACAAGAGGGGCCAATATAGAATGTTCAGGTGCCTTCCCAGGGGTCCCTCTACACAGTGGAAGTGATTAAATCCTTTCATGTCCTTTATAAATTGCTGCCAGACATTCAAAGAATTAGTGTGTAAGTTTGTTTGGGATAATTGTACATTATACTGTTGTAATTCTAAAATATCTAGATATGTGTTATCTTTGTCTCCAAACACCAAAAGATGATTTTTTATTGATACCCAAGGGTGTGAGGTACTATTTTAGGTAATGGGGGTAACACAAATCTGGGAAAAATTATAATGACATTGTAGAATAATATCATGTAAGGATATTCTATGCTCTAGGCCATGGCAATTCCATTTCAAACTGGCTGCCAATTTCTTTTTGTATAGACAAGGTCTTAGTTACATTTTCTACACCTCTCCCAGGAACAAGTAGTGATAGTCCATTCCTTTGGTGTCCACACAAGCCAAAAACCTCTCTTTGATTTTACATACAAAGGAGCAATGGTTTGATTTTGTGTCATACAAAAGGGAAGCTTGTGGAGACCCCTGTGCAATTATACTTCCTTGCCCCACTCATGGTCCTCCTGGATGACCAAGGTGTTTGGTATTATTGGTGACTACATTAGGAAGGGGTTCAGCCCATGTAAGGGCTCTTACCCATGAAGGGTCAGGAACATAAGTCCAAAATACTTCCCCATTTGTCCCAGGTAATCTTACCATACAGCTGATGACTGCTAGCATGGAAAGAAAGATGTTCTCAGGCATCCTTGGGGTTCTGGTTACCTCACAATTTCTTTTTATTTATTTATTTATTATTTTTTAATTATTATTATTATTATTACTTTATATGTGTCCTTATTCCCCCATTACCCCCCATCTCCAATTCGTGCCCCACCCCCCTGTTGTCTGTGTCAATTGATTAGGCTCATTGCATGTACACAAGTCACTTGGTTGATCACTCCCCCTTTCTCCCACCAACCCCCTCCTTCCCTGAGGTTTGAGGTTCTGATCGACGTTTCTCAGTATCTGGATCTGTTCTTGTTCATCAATCTATGCCATTCATTATATTCCACAAATGAGTGAGATCATGTGACAGTAAAATAGTAGACAAGTTTTCAGGCTAATTTAAATTGGCTAATTGAAATAAGCGGATATTCTGGAAAAAATCAATGGTATTGGACAAAAAAGCTGTTCCTAAAGTGTTAACTAAACTTTTTATTGGTAGTTCATCTCATGATAAAATTGCATAACATGTAATGAACCTAAAGCAGTCATATTTTAGTGCAAAAAATTAAAATTTAAACGCTATCAAGATTACATTATAAAATTTCCAAAAGCCTCCCAATATTTAAATAAAAAGGGGGGATAGTAGAAGAATATCATGCAAGGAAAAATATCCTGTAAGTAAATAACATCTAGAAAATTTGTACTTTAGAAAATTAACTTTCATTTGTAATGCTAACAGAAAGACACACATGTAAAACATACATGGTGTCAAAACAAGCCAAAGGAAAATAGTTTGGGCAAAAATGAAAAAGAATTGCAAGTCAAATTTATAGAAAAGATTCCTTTATTAACTTTGGTCGAGAATATGTTTGTATATTTTCAGAAAACAACTCTAAGACCATGTGGATTCCTGCAACAGAGAGGAATTGACAGGACTTCTCCAGCCATGAAGACAGAAGAGAAACAGTCCAGAGATGGAAGATGCTGACGATGCCTTGCCATACTAGCAGTCAGCAGCTGTGCGTCCCTGCAGGTTGCCCAGGACCAAACCAGAGAGGGTTGGACCTGCATTACCACCATTTGTTCACCATCCAGAACTGAAATATCATTGCTTACATGTACACACAAGGAACTGTTTGACATAGAAATTGGGATTCAAAAGAACTGTTGGCCCAGAAAGAAACTCACTATAGACTGATTCATTCATTTGCCTCTCAGCATAACCATTATTGCTTGCCTCATTTTAGGTTCTTATAAGTATATTTCTAGTATCACATGAGCTCACTCATCTAGGGGAAATAATGACAACATAGACTGATCAACAAGAACAGACCCAGAAACAAGGAGGAATGGATCAGACTGTTGGACCTCAGAGGGAAGGTAGGGGAGGGTGGGCATAAGGGAGAGAGATCAACCAAAGGACTTGTGTGCATGCATATGAGCCTAACCAGTGGTCACGGACAACAGGGGGGTGGGGGCATGCGTGGGGAGGGGTTTGGGATGGGAATGGGGGGGATGAGTACAAATATGTGATACCTTAATCAATAAAGTAATTTTTTAAAAAAAAGAGTGGTTGCTTCCAAGGAGTCTGAAAGAAAGAGGATTACTCTGGCATTTCAAAAGTGTGTTACATGCACAAGAACAATGAACAGGGCTTGCTTAAGGCAAAGATAAATATTTCCCTACAGATATAGGCCTGGGGCATGACTGTCCACCTAGACCTGACCACTTGGGAATTTGTGATTAGATTGCCCTGTGTGGTTACTTTCTATAGAACTCCCTTCCCACCCACACTTTGAACCAATACAGCTCCCAACCTCTGCTAGGGGCTATGCTTGCTTTGAGACATGCCTCCAATACTCTGGCAGGCCATTTACCACTTTACCAGACCTTTCACTCCTGCTTACAGAGCCTCAGATCAGCTAGAGACAAGAAATTCTCAGTCAACTTGGTCTTTGCTGAACACGCACACAACTCTGGGAGTGTGTGTAGCCTTTTAGGTTTTCAGAAATATGCTGTAGCTTTTCCAAACCCGTTTTAGACATGTCATTTCCCAGCTTTTTCTTCTGAAGTTTTTGGTCAGCTTGTTATTCACACCAATTATTTACATGTCAAACCATGTTATATAATTATTGTAGCTGGTTGATCTTTCTCTTGCTGCCTTTAAGATTATCTCTTTGTCCTTACTTTTTTTGGCATTTTAATTATGATGTATCTTGGCATGGGCCTATTTGGGTTCTTCTTGTTTGGGGTTCTATGTGCCTCTGAACTTGTGCGACTTTTTCCTTTACCAGGTTAGGGAAGTTTTCAGCCATTATTTCTTCAAACACCTTCTCTATGCCTTTCTCCCTGTCTGCCTCTTCTGGCACACTTGCTATTCTAATATTGCTACGTTTCACATTGTCCCACAGCTCCCTTAAGCTGTCCTCCTGTGTGTGTTTTTTTAATTGTTTTTTATTTTGATTCTCTGATAGAGTGATATCTTCAACTCTGTCTTCTAATTCACTGATTTTATCCTCAGCTTCCCTAATCTGCTGTGTATTCCTGCCGGTGTGTTCTTTATTTGTGTTATGTCTTTCTTTATCTCAGACTGTTCTTTTCTCATAGTTACTATATCTTTTTTTCATGCTGTTGAGCATTTTTACCATCATTACTCTGAAATCTATTTCAGATAAATTTCTTACCTCTGCTTCATTTATCTCTTTTTCTGGAGAATTCTCTAGTTTTTTCAATTGAAGGTTGTTTCTTTGTCTGGCTATCTGTTTGGGTTTGTGACTACGTATTAGGTAGGTCCTTTACACCTCTCAATCTCTAGTGCAGGGCAGTGTTAAAGGCTGCTACTGACTAATTAGATCAGGCACATACTCAAAGCCTCCAGAGACCACCTCTGGCTACAGACTGTAGGATACTGACTTGAATTGACCCCAAGACAAACATCCTCAAGTGTGGTGAGAGGTGTTTCCCCCCCTCCCCCCAATAGTGTGGGGAAGCTGCTTATGCATGTAGGCTAATTCTTATTTTTAATCTCTTAACTGTCATTGGGACAAGGTGTTTTCCAGTAGGGTGTGTTGACTGTCTTCCTCCCAGGCAAGGCAAATGTCTATGTGGGGAAGATGTCCTCTGCTGCTTGAGGGAATAACTCAGCCCAGGAAACTTGGAATGTTTCCCTTTTGAGCTCTATCTCCCAAGACCTCAGTCCTGGCTTCTGCTCTCAGAGCTCCAGTCCATTTCACCCTCCCTGTACTGAAGCACCAGGTGGGTGGCTCTACATGGAGTTTAGTGTGTTGGCCCTTTAAGAGGGTGCCTGAATTTTCAACTGTTACTCTCTGGAAGACAGCACCCTACTGCGTTTCACAGCCAGATGTTATGAGGGTAACCTCCTCAGTTTTGGTGCTCTCTATTTGGTGGCCTGGGTTGGGGATTAGATCCCAAAGTTCTTAGTGGCAACCTCCCACAGCTGAGATAACTCTTCAAGACTTCAGTTGCTGTCTGTGGGTGCCTGGACAGCCCTTTCACACCTCCACCCCTCCTACCAGATTCTATGAGATCTCCACTTTCAGTCCTTGGGTATCAGGGTTATCTTCTGCAAATTTTCCTTTGACTATTCAGGAAGTTTTTTTTCTGTATTTTAGTCATAATATCAGTTTGTTCCTGGGAGCATGACTGTGCAGCATGCACTTACTCTGCTGACTTTTTTTTATCTCCCCACATTTGTAGCTCTTTATGTTGGAAATTGTGTGACTGTGTCTATAGCTTCTTGTGCAAAGTATCTGATATGCAAGCCCATGGCCTATGGAAGAGACCCCAAACTAATTACATGAGAGAAAATAATGGCTTTAAGTGTAGATGAGACACAAAATAAAAGCAGTGATCATGAATCTGTACAACTAAGAATCATTCATATGTTGAAATGATGATAGAAGGAGTTTTACTTGTTTTCTCAGTCTAGTGTTATCAGAGGGATCCAGAGGGAGATGAGTGAAGAGAATTCCTTCCATAGAATTTCTCACAGGAAACGACACTTCAACCTATGGAGGAATACCTCACTCCTTTCCCTTCCTGTGGAAGGTCAATGTAGTCACAGGGTACCAGGCTCTCCCAAAAACATATAACATCATTAATGTGTAATTTATATATTCTCATATCAGACATATGACACAGAAATCTATTCTTTATATTTATGTTTGTGTTTTCAGTTGCTGAATGGAATCTTTGGCCGGACAGAAGTCTTTGGTTTAAACTAAATCTAATTTAATGATATGTTCTTTAATGGGCTTTATTTTGGGTGATTTTATGACGAACTCTCCAGAAAATCCTGAGCCTCAACTGCCCATGTGGATTGGCTACAGTAGCCACAGGGACTGGAGCAGGTGGAACCAGAGCAGAGTGATGCTGAGAAACTACCCATAAATATGGACATGACTGTGGAACTGTGTAAGGAGAGGAAGCTGCACTTATTTTGAACCACAAGAAAGAAATATGCCTGATGTTCATGGACAGAGAGTTACTGGATAAATGGGTTTAAAGCCTCCTCCAGTGAAGGCCCAGAAGTCAGTACAGGGCATGATAGAGACAGCTGAATAATAATTATAAGGAGTTTGTTAGAAATAGAAATGTTAAAGATTCTGCAGGTAGGGATCAAGAGATATAAGGAACATGTCATTTCAAACTAGTGGGAAGGGGATCCCTTTTTTCCTACATGAACATTCTCATATTGTCTGTTCTAGAAGGTAACACCTTCCCAGGTTCAGGGGATCTGCACTTGGACAACCTGGAGATATTACTGATTTGGTGAGCCCTGAATCACCTGAATTGGGACCTAATTCATTGGGGTCCCAATTATGAAATATCGCAACAATTACAAGGAAAAGTGGACAACACTCACCTAGGAGCCATGGTGATAGTGTGCCTGTATGAGGAGCTGTCATTTAATTGGATAAGACCCATTCTCAGTCCATTGCCATCATCTCAATCATCATGATCATCATCATAATCATCATCACTATCATCACTATTTATTTACTTATAATCATTCTTCTCACTTTCTATAGACATGATGCTTGTCTACACACAATGACTTTATATAGGAAAAGAAAGCAGGCATCTCTTCTTTTGATGTCATTGGAAAATTGAAATCCCATAGGTTCAACTCTATGTTGACATAAGGCCTTCTAAAAACTGTTAATCTTGAATTAACTAAAGACTCTGGCCAAGACATTGGACTATGACTTCTGCCCAAATTTATCATCACCATCACCACCTTCATCACCATCATCATTATGATCTCATTTTTAATCATCATCCTCATTTGCATACTTATTATTCTTCTCATTTTCTGTAGACCTGATTTTCAAACACACATACATAATGACATTTTATGTAATGTTTGTTCATTTTTTATAGTTGTTAAGTAAAATAGGTTGTCATACTCTATTTCAATTTTTGTTTGACTGCTGATAACTGATGGCTTACTCTTGCCTCGTCTCCATTTGCCACACGGAAGAAATCATGGTTTTGCCATTAGATGCCATTGTGAGTTTGAAACCACACAAGCCCCTGGAATCAGAATCCCTCCCCATTCCCCATCAGCTCAATAAAACAAATTCCCCAAGCCAGCCTCCTTTCCTGGCTCCATTAAAGCAGGTCTGACTTGCTGAAGGGCCTTTCCTGTGCTTCTCAGAGGTTTCAACTACCTGCATAATAAAAATTCCATGTCCCCTTGGGGTGAGTGTTTGTCATCAGTCTGGACATCTGCACCAAGCTTGCCCTGATATCACCTACTCTCAGTGCTATGATTTTGGTAAGTCAATGTTCTTCACCATCAGGGTCCTTCTTCTCTAGCTTTGGGATCTCATGTTTCGGGTGTCCCCTGTCCAGGACACTCATGTCCTGATGGCTGGCTGACCCATAGCTGTGTGGGGCTGAGCTGCAGTGTTGAGTCCACAGAGCCTCTGGTTAGATTTTGGGGACCTTGGTCAGAAGATTTGATGTTTATTATTTGGGCACCAGAGTGTCTGAAAGAGACTTTCTGCCATTGGCCCAGCTGAGAAAGTTGCCTCTGTTTACAACATACTTTCTAACTCAGAGACATCAGAGGTAAGTGCAGAATCAGGAATACAGAGAGATTCCCTGAGGGAAACTGTGACATGAAGGGGAAACCACACAGGAAACCAGCCCAAACCTTCAGCTGCACCTGCTACTGGGATGGTCCTTGTGTTCAGGGACCCTGAGCGCCCCCTCGTGGTCATAGCTCCTCCCTCAGGGAGGTTTGTGTCTGAGCTCACACAGACATTCCCCTTGCCCTGGCCAGCGGGGTCTTCTAACGAGGGTACCGAGGCGGCGCACCTAAGAGAATGAGAGACAGACAAGGGACGCAGAAGAATGGAGGCAGGACAAAAGGGTTTCTGATCAAGCCTCGAAATTTTATTCTTACAATGTTCCTTATATGTGGTTTCTAGAAGGGGAGATGCCTAGGAGGGGTGGGGGCTGAATGGGTCATGTGGACTTAGATAATTGACTAAAGTCGTAAAGGGTGCTGACTATAGATAAAGGGTGTGGCGGTTGAAGGGCAGCTACAGAAGGAATGCTTTGTCCTCAGGCAAGAGGAAGTGGGCCTAGTTTCCATGAGTTTCTGTTTCAGTAACTTACTGAAGTAAGGTCAGAGTTAATCCTTTGACCAACTCTTGGCTCCTGACATCCCCTCACTGTGTTTGCTGCACAGTAATAAACAGCTGTGTCCGTGGCTCTCAGGCTGTTCATTTGCAGATGCAGCGTCTTCTTGGCGTTGTCTCTGGAGATGGTGAATTGGCCCTTTACAGATGGTGATTGGCACAGTTTGTGGTACCACCATTAATATTAATTATAGTCACCCAGTCAAGTCCCTTCCCTGAAGCCCAGTGGACCCAGATTATATGGCAGCTACTGAAGGTGAATCCAGAGGCTGCACAGGAGAGTCTCAGAGACCCTCCATGTGGCTCCATGCCTCCCCCAGATTTCACAAGCTGTACCTCACACTGGACACCTGCAAACTCACGCATCCACTGTTTCTCTCACTCATATCCACTCATATACTCAATGTCTCTTGTTCTCCATGAATTACCTCTTAAAATAGCAACAAGGAAACAAGTTGTAGAGTTAGATAATTTATTACCAGCTTTTCTTGTTTGAGGTAGGCCTATAGTATTATGAACTACACTCTAAGGACTGCTCTCACTGTTTCCCATAGATTTTGGATTGCTGTGTTTACATTGTCATTTGTTTTCAGAATGTTTGTTTTTATTTCTTCTTTGATCGCTTTGGTATCCCATTCATTGTTTAATAACATGCTATTTGGCCTCCAAGTGTTTGATTTTTTTATTTTTATTGTAGTTTATTTATAATATTATGCCATTGTTATCTGAGAAGATGCTTGATATGATTTCAATCATATTGAATTTGAAGAGACTTTGCCTCTATCCAAATATGTGATCTAGCTTTGAAAATGTCTCATCTGCACTTGAGAAAAATATATATTCTGAAGCTTTGGGGGAAATGTTCTGAAGATGTCTATTAAGTCCATCTGATCTATTGAGTCATTTGGGATTGCTGTTTCTTTGCTGATTTTTTGTCTACAGGATTTACTGAGTGATGTCAATTGGATATTAAAATCCCCTACAAAGAGTGTATTGCTGTCTATCTCTCCTTTGATATCTTCCAGAATTTTTTTAATGTATTTGGGTGCTCCTGCATTAGATGCATATATATTTACCAGAGTTATATGCACTTTATGTACCAATCTTTTTAGTATTATGAAGTGGCCTGTAGAAAGATGCAGGAGAGAAAATTGTCAAACAAAGGAAAATAGAAAGGCTTACAATTAGAGATGCCTTTGACAGTTACCAATCTTGACAACCAAGAAAATTCAACCCTCACAAATTCACAAATCGACTAAGTAAAAGTGCAAGAAGTTCATGCTCAGGAATCAGGAAGATCCATCCTACACTATTTCCTCTAAAATGTTTTAGAAGATAAACTAAGAACAGAGTGTGAACCTAGAGCCAGTGGAGTAAGTGCTGGGGGAGACTGGATTGTCTGTGTGGGTCCCTGGGCACCAGAAGCATGAACTATAGAGACACAGACAGAGATCCCAGGTCCTATTCCTTCAGGGGTTTTTGGTACTGAAGGTGTAGCAGCTGCACTGCCTCCCCTCTTCCTTTGTATTTATTCCCTAGTGTCTGTTGTAGATTCAGTTTCATGGGAATCTCCGTCTTATGTGTTTAGTGGAAGATGTGGGTAATGATTTAGGAATAATTAAGTTGAGGTTATGAAAGTCTTGTTATTGGAAATTGATGTCTGCATGTGACCTTGGGACCACTGTCACCATGTCCCACATGATGGGGTCAACTGTAAACTGAACCAGGTTACAGTGCCACTTTGGGGGGAATCTACCTGGGAACCTGATGGGGGATTAACCAAGACAGAGGACACACGTCCAGGGTTCTTGTTTCATTAGTTTGTCATCTCCTTGTTGTTTAGCCAGTTCAAGTTTTCTTTCCTCATTTTCCTCTGAAACAGCCCACATATTTCCTAGAGTCATGAAGGCACTTTGTTGTGTTGCAGAAGACCAGAGAAAAACCAAGCCATACTTAGAGAAAGGGAGTTACATTTTATGCACAAGCACAGAGAAAAATGTGTTTTTCAAATTCTGGGCCCCCAACTTGGAGGCAACTCTCTTTATTTATACTTTTTCCAGTCCTTTGTCTCCCAAATTTGGAATGAGACTTCCAGACCTTCTCAGAAAGAAGGCCTGCATGCTGGAGAGGAGCCATGAGACCATATCTCAAGGCCTGGCCTGGTGCCAGCACAGACAACTCTGTCTGGGGTATAGTTTATGGCCTCTCTGGAATGGGACTAGTCTTATTTTCCTTATTATCTAAGCAAGCAAGCGTTTACAGAAGCCAAAATAGCAGGGTTAAAATTTCAAACAGCAGTTTTTATATAAGATGGATGCTTCAGTTGAGCTTGTGCAGGAGCACAAGACATTTGTGTGTACATTGTTTACATTATGTCTTTCCTGAGTTCACTTTCTAGTTCTTTCAGTTTCCTGGTGCAGTTTTTTTAGGTTTTCTATAAATAAGATTGTGTCATTTGTATACTGATAGGATGGGGCATTTTAACTTTTTTTTCCTCGTATTGGTAGTTTCTATGTTTTTCTTGCCTAATTTTTCAGACAAACACTTGTAGTTTTTTTAGAATAAACGTATTCCTGTGTTGGTCCTGATATTAGAAGAATAATGTTCAATGTTCTCTGTATGTTATTATGATACTTGTTGGTTTCTCAAATGTGGCCTTTGCTAATTTGAGACACATACCTTGTATAACTATTTTTTTTTTACTATTTAGTAATGAAATGTTTTTTAATTCAATTTTTTTATTTTTTATTTCTATTCATATGAAATATTTTTTGTTCTTCATTCTAAGGACCAGGTGTATCTCAGTTATTGGTTTACATACCTTGAACCATCCTTGCTTTCTAAGATGATATACCACTTCATCATGGTAAAGGAGCTTTTCAATCTGCTGTTAAATTTTCTCACATATTGTTAACCTTGGAATTTTGTTAGTGGAGGATGCTAGCTACACTGGTTTTGAGTCACAGGATAGAAATATGGTTGATTTTCATAAAAAGAGTGTTACTAGAGATATGGCCTTAAAGCCTCCTCCAGTGAAGGCCCAGAAGAAAATATAGGGAATTATAGGGAGAATTTATATAATCTTTGAAAATACCTGACTAACTATGAATAGAAGTTAGTTAGAAAGAAAAACATTAAAATTCATGCAGGTAGGGATCAAGAGAAATAAGGAGCATGTCATTGCAAACTGTTGAGAAGGGAACTCCTTGTTAGCTACATGCACATTCTCACAGTGTCTCTGTTCTAGAAGGTAACACCTTCCCCGGTCCAGGGAATTGGAACTTGGACACCTTTGAGATCATTATAGTTCTAGTCTCAGCATGGATTTCTGAAGCTTCATAATTCATTGGGGTTCCCACTATAAAATCTGTCAACACTTATAGGGAAGGGCGGACACTCCTCATGGGAGGAGCCATGGTGATGGTGTGTCTGTATGAGGAGTCATCGTTTCATTGGACAAGGGCCCATGCCTCAGTCGATCCTGGTCATAATCATTTCAATTTGCTTACTTTAATTTTTCTTTTTATTTCCTGTAAACATGGTGGATGTCCATACACAATGACTTTTTATTGCAAAATAAAGCTGGCATCTACTCTTCAGATACCATTGGGAGATTGAATTCCCATAGACCCAACTATATATTGACACTAAGCCTTCACAAAAGCTGATGACCTTCAATAAAATACCTATTCCCACAAAGACTTTGGACCAAGACTATTTATAATTCTATCACCACCATCACCACCAACACCACCATCATCATTACCATAATCATCATCACCATCATTTGCTTACTTATAATTATTCTTCTCATTTTCTGTAGCCCTGGTATTTGTACAAATATAAGGACCCTTTACCTCAATTTTTTGGACATTTTTTAATTGTTGTAAGAAAATTGGTAGCCATACTCTATTTTCCTTTTTGTTCAACTTCTGACAACTGATGGTTCATTGCTGCCTCTTCTTCATCTGTCCCACACGTGGGAAATTGGATAAAGCTAATAAGTCATAGTTGGTGTTTTTTTTTTTTTATGTCATTGTGAGATTAAAACCAAACAAGTCCCTATAAGTAGAATTTCTACCTCTCCCAACCACCTCGCCAAAATAAAAGCCCTGAGCCTATCTCCATCAAAACATATCTGACTTGCTGAAGGGCCTTTCCTGTGCTTTTCAGGGATTTCAACTATGTGCAGAATAAACACTCCATGTCAACTTGATGTGTGTGTGTTTGTCATCAACCTGGATATCTGCACCATGCTGTTGTGGTTTTTTCTAAATGATCAGGTGTGTTTAAATGAAGTCGTTGTTAAAGATCAGGGAGGGTGCCCTGACTGGTTTGGCTGAGTGGCTAGAGGGTAGGCCTGTCTGGTGTCAACATAGTGTCAACTATTCTTGGTGCTATGACCATAATGACAAGAGAATCATTGTCACCACTGGGGGGTCTTTCTTTTTTAGCTTTGGGTTCACAGACTTGTGTCCACTGTCCAGCATTCAGGTGAGCTGCACTGTTGTGTCAGCAGAGCTTCTTGTTAGATTTAGGTGTTGTAGGTTACAGGATTTGGTGATTAATAGTCATTTAGCAAAAGTGTGTCTGAAAGAGATTCTCTGCCATATGTACCCGTGAGAAAGTAATCTGTTTACAACAGACGTTTCTAACTCAGAGACATCAGAGGTAAGTGCAGAGTCAGGAATCCAGAGAGGTTCCCTGAGGGAAATGGTTGACATGAAGAGGAAACCACACAGGAAACCAGCCCAAACCTCCAACTGCACCTGCTGCTGGGATAGCCCTTGTGTTCAGGGGTCCCTGAGCACCCCCTGGTGGTAACAGCCTCTGCTGCAGGGAGGTTTGTGTCTGGGCTCACACTGACTTACCCTCACTGTGTGTCTCTTACACAGTAATACACAGCGGTGTCCTGAGATCTCAAGCTGTTCATTTGCAGATACAGCATGTTCTTGGCATTGTCTCTGGAGATGGTGAATTGGCCCTTCACAGAGTTGGCATAGTATGTGTTACTTCCATCTTCATTAATGTACGATACCCACTCCAGCCCCTTTCCTGGAACCTGGCGGACCCAGTTCATCCTATAGCTACTGAATGTGAATCCAGAGGCTGCACAGCCGAGTCTTAGAGGCCCCCCAGGAGGCACCAAGCCTCCCCCAGACTCCACCAGCTTCACCTCACACTGGACACCTGCAAACACAGAGATGACCTGGTCAGGAACCTCTCACATGTCCGCTGTTTCTCTCACTCACATACTCAGTGACTCTTGTTCTCCATAAATTACCTCTTAAAAGAGCCACAAGAAAAACCCAGTTGAGGCCAAAGCCCATGGTGAGTGGTCTGTGCTCAGTCCTGATCAAGGAATGGGGGGGGGGGTAGGCTCCTGTCCCAGAGCTGCAGGGTCAGAGCTGGGCTGGTTTTTAAGAGCAGAGGGGGTCCTATTTGCATGTCTGCCTGCTATATATGGAGCTCTAGGTTTGGACACTGACATAGGATATGATCCCAGAGTGTGACATGTCTAACGATACTGTCTGTTAACGATTACTTCTGATATCTGGGCCTGTGCCCTCGCCACTAGACCCAAATGCTCCAGGAGACCCATACAAGGACTCGGGAAAGAACATTTTCATAAAAAGAAAGATAAAATTGTGTAAATGAGAGATGCCATTTACAGTTGCTAGTAATGACAACCCAGATAAATCAACCCTCACAAGCGAAGAAAGAAGTAAAATTGCAGGAGGATCATGTTCAGGAGACAGGAAGTTTCATCTGACACCATTTCCCCTACAAAGTGATCAGAGGATAAAGGAAGACCAGAGTGTGAGCCCAGAGCCAGTCAACCAAGGGCTGGGGGAGAGATGAGCATCTTTGTGAGTCCCTGGGAACCAGAAGCATGAACTATAGAGACACAGACAGAGCTCCTGGGTTCTATTCCTTCAGTGGAGTTTGGTGGTGAACTTGTAGCAGTTGCACTGCCTCCTTTGTGGTGTTTATTCTCTAGTCTCTGTTGTAGATCAAGTTTCATACATTGGGATATAGAAGAAAATAATCATGATCAGCTGTGTTTAGGTGAAGCTATTGATAAAGATCAGGGAGGAATTATGTTTAAGTTTTGGACATTTGATTGTGGAAAATTTTGTTTCAAATCACTGATATGAAATAACAGATAAATAAAATCATTTTTCTCTGTCCATTGATTACAGAATGAATAAATCATTCAGATAACCTCCCATTCCTGGTGCTGATGGATCTAATTTCATAGAATCCTGGTCAGTCTTGTCTGTTCTGCCTTGTATTCATTATCATGGTCTGTGTCCATGAGAACATGTGACATAGTTCTAACCTGGGAGCAGAAGGGCATGCTGTGCTTTCCTGCTTCATCAGCAGCTCATTTCAGAAGCACCATCTGCTCCCTCTCGAGTTCCTACTCAAGTTTGCATGTGGCCCTTGGCAGTGCCATCACTGTGTCCATAAATGATGGGCATCCCCTTGAACCTGAAGCCCTTTCACTGGATGGACCAATGTGCAACACAGGAAAAGCTACCCCGGGCCCGGGATATGAGTTACCAGGGATGGGAATTCACCAAGTCTGAGCAGACACAACTCCAAGATTGTCCCTTTATTGTGTTGTGATTTCCTCATTGTTTATCCAGTTCAATTTGTCTCCTTTTTTTCTGAAATAGTGACACATAATATCACAGAGAGGTTTGTGTCTGGGCTCACAATGACTTCCCCTCATTGTGTCTCTAGCACAGTAATGCATGTCTGTGTCCTCAGTGGTCACGGAGATCAGCTGCAGGGAGAATTGGTTCTTGTACAGGTCACTGGAGGTGGGGGTTTGACTTTTCATGGAGGGGCTGTGGTAAGTGTCTCCATCATAATATTTGTACCCCATTCACTCCATTCCCTTACCTTGGGGCTGGCAGATCCAGCTCCAGCAGGAACCACTTGTGATGGAGTAACCAGAGACAGTGTAAGTGAGGGAGAGGGTCTTCGAGGGCTACACCAGTCCTGGGTTTGATCTCTGTAGCTGCACCTGAAAAGGACACCTGGGGTCAAGGAGCATGAGTTCCTGTCAGTCACGTGCAGTCACATTCATCCCATGACCCCTGTCTGACCCGTGAGACCCTCACCTTGAGAGGTTGTCACCAGCACAGGAGAAGACCCAGCAGCTCATCTTCTTTTAGATCACAGCTCTGCCTTCCCAGAGACCTCAGCCTTGTGTGAGGAGAGAGCTGTGAGCCTGCACAGCCCAGGAGAGGATTTACCCTGGAGCTTGAACAGAAATTTGCATGTGGGGCAGCCCTATTCTTATACATGTAGGGCCTGAGGTTAGGCCACCATGGTCATTCTGGAGCCCCTTTTAGGGAATCTCTTCCCTTGACCTTACCCAGCATGTCAGGGACAAGGGACCACCTGGGGCATTTGATACATTGGAATTAGGTCACATTCCTGAGCCTAAGAGGGCATGTAGGAATTTATGAGTAGGTTACACTTTTTACCTCTCATTCATCTCTCAAACATGTGTACAAGGGATTAGCATTTGTTCAGATCATTTCTGAAGCTCAAAACCTTATTGCATCCAAAATTCTCACATTTTTAAATCAAATTTAATAGAAATAATTCATACCTTTGTAAAAATTTAATTACATCCATTCACAATATCTTATGTCTTAATTTATGATCTTAATTTGATCCGAGAAACTACCTCTCAAGCACAGTAGGTGGCACATTCGTGATTTTTGATGTTGGACATTTTGTGATTGTGTCTACAGGTTCCTGTACAAACTATTGGATATACTGAAGCAACCATCATATATAAAAACTGCTGTTTGAAATTTTAACCCTGCTATTTGGCTTCTGTAAATGCTTGCTTGCTTGCTTAAATAATAAGGAAAATAAGACTACTCCCACCTCAGAGAGGCCATTAAACCTTCCCCAGATGAAATTATCAGTCCTGGCACCAGGCCAGGCCTTTGGTTGAGGTCTCAAGGGCCCAGCACATAGGGGCTCTTTAAGAACTTCCAAAGGGGGCTGGAAACACCCCATATTTGGGAGACAAAGAAGGTAAAAACATATAAATAGGGAAAGTTCCTCCATGTTGGGCCCCAGAATTTGAGAGACATTTTCCTCTAGACCCACATATAATAAATGTAACTCCATCTCTCTAAGTGTTGCTGGGTTCTTGTCCAGTTTTCTGTAACATTAATGGTTCCCTGACCGAGAAACAACCGTGCTATGACTTTTGGCCTCTGGTGAATGGTCTGGGTTTGGGGTCCGGGGGAGATGGATAGGCCTCTCCGAGGTGCTACTCTGAAGATTAAGCAGAATTGAACCAGGGGACTACGGACACTCCCAGACCTTCACCCAGGACCCGGCTGGTATCTGGAGAGAATGGACGGACACTTTTGGACCTGTTGGCACAATCATCAAGGTAGGGGCCCCAGTCAGTTAGGCTCACTCTGAGTGAGTGGAAGGGGAAGCTGGATCACCTCCCTGGAAGCCAAGGACTTCCTCAGGGACTAGCCAACACACTCTTGGTTTATCTCTTTCTATTGTTTAATTTGTTTAAAAATAGGGCAGACCCGCTGTGACTGAATGCAAGACTCTAGCAGCTGTGAGATTTCTTTTTCTCAGAGTCTTTTGCTCTCTGTCAGAGAGGGAATCATCCCACTTAGATAATAAAAATTTCTGTGTATGTTTGTATAAGTAAGGGTTTCAGTTTGGTCTGATTTTTGTATTTGCTATATCAAATTGAAATTTTGAAGTTCTAGGGTTAATTTAAAGGTATAAATTTGAGATATTTCAAAGAACAAAGAACTTTTATTTATGGATTTCTTATCTCTTTTGGTGGTTGGAAACTTCCAGAGGCAGGGCTTACAGCTCCGCAGAGTGGTGAGATTTATAGGCCCTGTCCCTGCTTGTTACATCACAGTCCAATGTGAACCACCTGAGGCAGAACTAAGGCTGAAGTTATTATTAACTGTATATTGACCCTGTTAATTTTGGTTGTGTGTGTTGTGTGGTCTGTTGTCTTTGTGGTTCTGTGTTTTGTTTGACTTGCCATTTTCAGTTCCTCAAAAAGGACATAACCTGGTCTTTCCCTTCCTCCCTCATCCTGATTCTGATAGCATCTGAAACTGGATTAAACATATTTTCTTTCAGGAGGCCCTCCAGGTTTTCAGTCCACAAGAAATCACCCTACACACCCTTATCCTCATCCGCTATCTTTCCAATCTGACTAAGAGTCATTTTTCTCCACAGGTTGGACCCTAGCCTCTGGAGTGGAGGACTACTACAATGGTAGTCTGTAGTTTTCTCTGAAACTCCCACTGTTTCTTTTTCTCCCCTCTGTAGGAATTGTCTTCCTCTGACTCACAATCGGAAAGGGAGACAAGCAACTGGACTGGGGGGATGGGAATGGTCACAGAGATCGAATAGTAAAGGAGGAGGTTTTAAGGTCCTCTAAGGGTTTAGAGTAAAGAGGATAAATATATGTGGGAAAACAATGGTTACAGAAAGAAAAAAAAATCCTTAAATGTACAAAGCCTAAATATACAGGATCTCAGACCATTTGCCTTGTTTCAGGACAGAGTAAATGGTTAATACAGAAAAGGGGGTGGTGATGGCAGTTAATTATAAAGCAGGGAAAGATAGGTTTTTGTTGATATTTGCTGGCTGCAGACCACTCTGCTGGCGTAGGGGTCTGGTCTAGGTATCTTATCAGAACTTCACTAGATTCGAGTTTGCAAGTTTTTGCAAGCATAATTAATCTTTTTCTGCCTCAGTTTATTATTTTTAACCCTTCCAATACTAAATTAGACTGATACAATATACTTGAAATTGCATAAGGAAAGTAAAATTATGTTTGAAATGTGCTCATAAATATTAATCTAAAAATGCTGACTATTCACTTTTGATAATCATTAAAGGATTGAGGTTTCTAAGAATAAAGAATTCTAATACATTAAAAAAATAAATAAATAAATAAATAAACACTCAACTCCCAGGAGCCAAGTAGAGGAGAAATGGAGCTAAAGTCTGCAGGAGCCCTGGTGATTTAAAACTGGTTGCTAGGCAGATTCAGCCCCCAAGAGCCAGGTGAAAAAAGTAAATGTGGGGGCTGGATGCCCGAGCTGCCTGCAGTGGCCCTGGAAGAAGCCGCCACAGCGAGAAAAGTGGGGGACAGCAGACATTTACCTGACACTAGAGCTGCCCCACTGCTGCCCAGCGAGTAATGAGCATTTTACCACAAGCAATACTACTTGCTACTACAGTGGCTTGCTGGCTACAGCCGTTAAACTAGAAGCCAGTGACTGCTACTAGCCTTCCTGCAGCCCCAGGAATAGAGCAGTGAGCTGGGATCTGTGAAAGCAGCAGACAGAGCTAGTGAAAGCTCCCTGTTTGCAAATGTCCTGAAAGGGTTCAGTACCTGTTGCTGCTGGAAGAGGAAGGGCTGAGATCCCCTTCCAGTGCACTCCCTTGGGAGAGGCCTGGTTGCTGCTCTGCCTAATACCCAAGCCACTGCCACAGAAGCACTTTGCAATATACAAAGCTGTTTCTAACTGAAACTCTGCCTTTTTGGACTGACAGCTTATGGAAGGGCCCTGTAACCAGTAAACAGGGTTAACAAAAGGGCAAAGGAAAAGTGCTCGCCCTGGACCAGGAAGGCTTTAGGACTTTGAGATCTCTAAAAGAGGAGGAGTCTGACTGAGGGATGGAGGACACCCTGTTGGGTTTGAAGGACCTATGCCACATGTTAAACTTAAATATAATGGCTTTCTAGGCAGATCTCCAGGCCCAGTTATGTAGGAGTTAAGCTACCTGTTTACAGCAAAACAACTTTCTCCCGTGCCAGAATAAATTTTATGGAAATTAGACAGGCTGTGGTTGTGGCTAGAAAGAAGAACTGGCCACCATGCACAGCCCTGACAGTGGCCTACAGAAAACTGTATAATAGACTTAGATGTCCCTAACCAGTTTGGCTCAGTGGATAGAGCGTTGGCCTGCAGACTGAAAGGCCCCAGGTTCGATTCTGGTCAAGGGCATGTACTTTGGTTGTGGGCACATCCCCAGTGGGGGGTGTGCAGGAGGCAGCTGATCAATATTTTTCTCTCATTGATGTTTCTAACTCTCTATCCCTCTCCCTGTCCTCTCTGTAAAAAATCAATAAAATATATTTTTTAAAAATAGACTTAGATGATGCCTGTGTCTTCATCGACATGGCTCCAGAGAGACAAGGACAATTTCGCTTTATGTGGGAAGGTGAAGAATAGACTTTAGTCAATTACCTAAGATATCTGTATGTCCCTACCATGTGTCATATATGATAGCAGAAGATTTGGCTACCTAAGGTGGCCACAGTGCCAATATTGTACTTCATTGTGTTATTAATATTGCATTAACCATACAGATTTGAATGCAGTTGCCAAAAGGGCAGGTGTCCAAATGGGAAAGAAAAAACCCATTAGGGTTTGGTCTCTATTGAGAAACAGTTGACAGCCTGTCTACTGCCTTGCAGGCTTGTGTAACCATGCCCATGTCAGGTATGGCACAAACCTCAACTTTAGGAAACTGGGGAAGTTCTTTGTGGAACAGAGGAAAGCAGTGAGTACCAGCCCTCTGTTACAGGAATTACAGACCCCATGAGTTCCTATGACACGTGAGACTCTGTGAAGGGATAAAACTCCCTTAGTCTGTTCTGAGAGGGTGTGTCACCCCTCCAAGAGACCATATGAAATTTTAAGGACAAGTCAAGTAGGGGGAACCCTACTAGAGGGACAGCTGTAACTGTATATTTGAATATAGACACATTTTTAATTTCTTCTTGCCATTTGAAGACAGTTATATTACTCTGAAGAATCCATAGAAAGGACTGACAAGGAAAATCAGAAGATATTAAAGCAGGTCAGTATATTTTTCTCCTTATATAATTCCTCCAAAATTTGGCAATGCTTAATAAATCATGGGGATACATTTCTTTGCATAAATTCAATAAGACCAGTTTCCAATAGTGGTTTTATTGACTGGAAACTTTGACTGGAGTATCAAGTTTTAAAGAGCCCTGTCTGAACTCTGAAGACTTGAAGCCAATAAGAGTGCCAAGGAAAAGCCTGGTATTCTGCTTGGGAGCCCTGAAAACGGCTGGCGCTGGAGCATTAAGCCCATACCCTACCATCACTGGTGGTTGGTCAGAGTAGAAGGTGATCAATAAGGACGCCTCTGCATCCCTGCAGAACCCCCACACACTCTAGGCTGCATCAAGTAGGAGGGCTACTGAGATGGGCCTTAAAACCTAGGGCATGGGCCCAGGTGGAGTCGCTGCAGGTGAGGGATTCATCTAACTCAGCAGATACTGCAGGCATGATGGCAACTGGATGGCTTGGCTTCCTGGACCTCCGAGGCACACTAAGATTCAATCATGAAATTCCAGCAAAGGTGGTCAGTTACCATTTTTGTTGTGTTTATGCAAACAATCAGGCCAAATTGAATACAATAGATTAATTGGTCTTGATCTGGCTCTTTTGATAAACATAGAGGTAATTTTAAGGAGAAAAATTCTATTTCAATATAGGTTATTAAAACTGAAATGTTTTCCTTCCCTTCCACCAGACCATTTGTTACAGTTTGTCTCTGCCATGTCACAAGCCCACCTCCTTATGTGCCCAGGCCTCATCATCCCTCTGACAGACAGCAAGGATCTCTTGGCTCTGAGAGAAAACTACATCCCTCCTCAGTACAAAAAACAGAAGAAATTCAACATCCATTTTCCCTAAGAGAATTCAGAGCCAGATTCCTTGAGGTAATATATTAGGCAGTTAGACAGACATGAGCAGAGCAAGGACAATGGTCCAACTAATGATACCAGATGTAACTAAGTATTTCCACTTCTAGGTATGTAAGACAAGGGGCATAGTCAAAGAGGTACTCACTTCAAGTCTCAGACCCTAGAAAAGGCCAGTAGTCTATTTTTCCTAAAGACTTGACCCCTTTACTTTTTGGTGGTAGCAGCCACATAAATGCTTATTGAAAAAGCAAATAAGTTAACCCTAGGATAGCAACTAATCCTAAATGCCTCACATGAGGTTGAGGCTTTACTCTGGAACACACTGGAGCGCTGGATGTCAAACACTTGAGTCGCCCAGTTTCAGGCTCTCCGGTGGACAAAAGAAAAATCAGTAACAATTTATACTGATAGCAGGTACACATTTAAAATGGCTCACATGCACAGTGCTATTTACAAGATAAGGGGTCTCCACAGAAGCAAGAGGGAACTGGGCCACAGATGAAGCTGCCCAGGAGGCTGCCCTAAAACCAGTGGGGCCTCTACAGATTCTAGTGACTCTTCCAGACCCTGACCTACCCAATCTAGAAAAGCTGAAACGCACAACCAATCTTTACTCAAGTTCTTACAGGCTTTACAGTCTACCCAGGAAGCAATCTAGAAGCATGCCCAAGAAGCTCTGCCTGTACCAACTTCTGATCCAGTTCATCCCTTCCACCCTGGTGACTCTGTTTGGGTAAAGAAATTTGCCACCCAAGGACTGACTCCTACCTGGAAAGGACCACTCCTACCTGGAAAGGATCCTGGGGGCGAGCTCCTGTCCCAGAGCTGCAGGGTTTGGGCTGGCTTGGCTTTTATGAGAAGAGGAGGCCCTATGTGCATGTCCTCCTGCTATATCAGTATCTCTGGGGTTGGACTCTGACATAAAGTACAATGTCCCTGAGTGTGACAAGTCCAAGGGTGCATGTCCTCTCTAATAAAGAGGGAATATGCTAATTGACCCTCAAGCCATTGCGAAGATAGTGGTGCCAACAGCCAATAAGGTGGGACTATGCTAATTGACTGCCCTGCCTTCAGAGATGGTGGTGCCCACAGCCAATAAGGGGGGAATATGCAAATTAATTGCCCAGACCTCAATGATGGTGGTGCCCATGGCCACAAGATGGATGGCAGGGGAGGGCAGTTGTGGGCAATCAAGCCTGCAGGGGAGGGAAATTAGGGGTGACCAGGCTGTCAGGGGAGGTTAGTTAGTGGTGACCGGGTCAGAAAGGGAGAGCAGTTAGGGGAGATCAGGCCGGCAGAGGAGGGCAGTTAGGGGTGACCAGGCCAACAGGGGAGGGCAGTTGGGGGCCATAGGGCTGGCAGGGAAGGGCAGTTGGAGGTGATCGGGCTGGCAGGAAAGCAGTTAGGCATTGATCAGGCTGGCAAGGGAGTGGTTAGGAGGTGATTAGGCTGGCAGGCAGAAGTGGTTAGGGGCAATCAGGCAGGCAGGCAGGTGAGCAGTTGGGAGCCAGGAGGCCTGGATTGTGAGGAGGAGGTCCGACTGCAGGTTTAGGCATGATCTCAGACAGCCCTCAAGGGGTCCCAGATTGTAGAGGGTGCAGGCTAGGGGATCAACCCCCCATGCACAAATTTCATGCACTGGGCCTCTAGTATGTTAAATAAGTCCCCACATCTTGGCCTGTGCAGTTCCCAATGAAGCTAAATTCTCCAGGTACAAAGACCCAGGAGAGAAAATTTTCATAAAAAGAAAGGGAGATAGTTTAAAATGAGAGATGCCTTTGACAGTCACCAGTAATGACAACTAAGAAAAATCAACTCTCACAAACTGAGAAAGAAGTAAAAGTGCAGGAGGTTCATGTTCAGGCGATGGGAAGTTCCATCTGACACTATTTCCCCTACAAAGTGATCATAGAATAAACTGAGACATGAGTGTGAGCCTAGAGCCAGTGGACCTAGTGTTGGGGGAGAGAAGAAGGTCTGTGTTGGTCCCTGGGAGTGAGAAGCATGAAGTATATAGACACAGAGAGAGATCCTGGCTCCTATTCCTTCAGGGAAGTTTGGTGCAGGACGGGCAGCAGCTGCATGACCTCCTGTGTGTTGTTTATTCTCTAGACTCTGTTGTAAATCCAGCTTCATACATTGGGATATAGAAGAATTCCTATCATGATCAATTGTGGTTAGAGGAAGATATGGGTAATGATTGAGGAATTAATTAAGTTTAGGTTATAAAAAAATCTTGTTATTGGAAATCTGATGTCTGCATATGACCCTTGGGACCACAATCACCATGTCCTGGCTTAGCTTCAGGTCTCCTGTCTGTGACCCACACTGGGGTGTGCACTGATGGATGGAACTGTGAAAGGGGTGTGGTGGATGAAGGTGGGCAGGTAGGTTTTTACAGGATCTGCTCTGCTCTTGACACTGTGGGAAGAGCTGGGGAGAGTCAGCAGGGCTCTGGCCATGGAGCTCAGAGACTCAGACTGATCTAGGGAGAATTTGACAGTAGAAGGCAGCTTGAGAGATTTCTTTCCTCTTGAATTTTGGGAATATTTTGAGAAATATAGGTGTTAGTTCTCCTTTAAATGTCTGGTGAAATTGATCTGTGAAGTCATCTGGGAGTTTTTTTTATTTTTTTATTCCTGCTAATAGGTTAAATTGGTCTATTTTGATTTTCTGATTGTTTCTGATTCAGTTTTGAAAGGATATATTCTTCTAAGAATTTAGCATTTTCACTCATGTTGTCTAATATGTTGGTATACGGTTATTTATAACTAGTGGCTCGGTGCATGAAATTCGTGCATGGGGGTTGGGGGGTGTTCCTCAGCCCCGCCTGCAGGACTAAACCAGCAGTCAGACATCCCTCTCACAATTCTGGACTGCTGGCTCCAGTTGCTTACCTGCATGCCTGCCTGCCTGCCTGCCTGATTGCCCCTAACCACTCTGCCTGACAGCCTGCTCGCCCCCAAATGCCCCCACCCACCAACCTTCTCATCCCAACTGCCCCCAATGGTCTGCTTACCCCCAAAGGCCCCTGACATCCCATCCTGGCCTGATCACCCCCAAAGACCCAAGGTCCCAGGCCCTTCTTTTTTTTTTCTTTTTTTTTTTTTTTTCCGCACCTCCTTGAGTTGAGGCCAGGGCTGGCTGGAAACAAGTATCTAGAATTTATTTATCTTCTATAATTGAAACTTTGTAGCCTTGAGTGGAGGCCAGGACCAGCCAGAGCTGGCAGGAAGCTTGTCTTCCTCCATTGCCAGGGGCAAACCAAGCCTCTTGCTTGATACAGCTCTGTGGCTGCCACCATTTTTGTTGGGATTTATTTATCTTCTATAATTAAAACTTTGTAGCCTTGAGTAGAGGCCAGGGCCAGCCTAGGTGGGTGGGGCTTGGGTTTCTCCATTGCTGGGGCAACCCAACTCTCCTGCTTGCACCAGCCCCATGGCTGGCTGCCATCTTGGTTGGGTTAATTTGCATACTTGCTCCTAATTGGCTGGTGGGTGTGGCTTGTGGGCATAAAGGAGTGATGGTTAATTTGCATGTTTCTCTTTTATTACTGTAGATTAGTGTAGATAGTTTATTATAACCCTTTCTATTTTTTTTTTTTTTTTCAATGGGAAACTCAATTTATTTCCTCTTGGAAAACTCCAGTCATCTCTAGGTCCAGGGTGGAGTAAACATGAACAACAGTACCATACAGGTTAGTCCAACCAATCCGTGAGTTTGGCGTGAGAGATCACATGGGACCTTGAACACTCAGAGCCTCAATCTCTCCAGGAAACTCACCGACAGTCTACTTAACAACTGTTGCATATATAGTGATGCTACCTGTCACATCACAAGGCACAGAAACATACATATGAGCCATATCCAGCTGGTGCTGCACTGTGAGAACGTCTCTTCATAGTTCACAAGAATCTTCGGCAATGAAAAAATAGTCTCGTATTTAAAGCTGATTTACCAAAAAGGGGAAGTCTAGGCTGAAGGGTCCATGACAGCTAGTCCAACGGCACCTCCTGCATCACGCAGGTGCCTGAACTCGGTCTTCCTTGAAAATACTTTCTCTTAAGCCTTTTTGCTCACATTCTTTTCCTATCTTGCCTGAATAGGGCCCAAGTCCACTAGTCTTCATGAGGCCGTGTTATTTCCGACGACATCATACATGTGCAACACTTTATATACAGAGGGTTTATCCGGTGCTCCCAGGTTCACACACATGAACATCCAGCGTCTGGATAATACAAGTTCATGGTACAGTACAATGCTCTGAATAATATACATGAACAAGGAGGGATTCGTGCAAAGAGTGAAACATGTTCCCTTTTTGTGCCTCAGAAGGAAGTTTCCACAGACCGTGCTCCCACTAGCTGCTGTGCTGGGTCATCGTGTGATTCTGCAGCTCTGTTTGAAAGAAAAACTTCTGTGGACATTGTGTGCAGTCATAGATCTTGTCTTTTTGTCCATGGGCAGAGAAAATGTGCTGTTGCAACTTGTTTGCCTGAACAAACACTGTGAAGCACACAGGGCACTTAAAGGTGCCCCCCATGCCCTCAAAGCTGTGCTCGATCAGGTGGCACTGCAGTTTGGCCGGGGAGTCGAAGGTCTGGCTGCAGAGCTTGCATTTGTGGTCCAGTCCTTCATCAATCATGTGATTTGCAACATGCACCTGAATATCCCATTCGTTGTAGAAAACCATCTGACACTTGATGCACTGATAGGTCTTCTTCTCATCTGCCTGGGAGGGGCTGATCCAGGGCATGGGCGAGACCTACGGGGTCTTCAGCTGTGTGATACCGCCGTTGGGCAGCAGCTCCAGGTGCACGACCTGCATGTGGCTATGCAGCTTGCTCTCAGACTCGAACTTGCTGTTGCAGCTGGAGCAGGGAGTCTTTGGCCCCACAGCCTTGCCTTTCCCCTGGAGGACACCAAGACCTGTGTTCTGGCCCAAGCCTGGCCTGGCGGCACAGGGCAGGATGGTGACGCTCTTGCTGAGGTTCACGCAGCCCACACACAGCAAGCGTGGCAGCCCATTGATGTCCAGCTTCACCAGGTTTTGCTTGGAGTGGAATTCCTTGAGGCAGGAGGAGCACTTGTACAGTTTCGGGATGTGCGGGCCACACCCCGTGGCCTGGACTGCGGCCCCGCTGCTGGTCTTCTGCATGCGGAAGGTGCCGTGGATCTTAAGCTCAAGCGTGGAGGTGACCATCTGCATGCAGACCACGCAGCAGAAGCTGGTGAGCGAGTTGCGCAGGACGGGGTGCATCTGTCAGTGTTCCAGGAACTCTTCCTCACTCTGCAGTGGCAGCTTGCAGATGCGGCAATTCCCAGTGTCCAGGCTCTTGCTGTGTGTGACCTTGTGCTCCATGAGCTTGAGTAGCGAGGGGAAGCGCTCCCTGAAGATGGGGCACATGTAGTGCTTGACGGGGCCCAGGTGTGTCTGCATGTGCTTGCGGAGCCCATTCTCAGAGAAGAAGGTGCGCGAGCACAGGTTGCATTTGTAGTTCCCTTTGATGAGCTCCGCCTTCTTCTTGACGATGGCGCTCTCGCCCGGCCGGATGTTGTGGTCGCGCAGCTGGTGGTTCTGCAGCAGCGTCTCCATGGTGTATGCCTCCCCGCAGATGTTGCAGCTGTACATGGGCTCCAACGCATCCACGTCCTCCTTGCTGCCGTCATGGCTGTTGTGGGACTCCTGGCTGTTGGTCAGCAGTGTCTGCAGCTCCACCTCCTCCTTTTGCACCTGTTTAGACTCCCCGTTGGCCCCGCCATTTGGCTTCTTGGCCTCTAAGATGCAGTGCTTCTGGTGCAGGTGCTTCTCCAGCAGGATGATGGCGTGGAAGGCCTTGCTGCAGAAGCTGCAGTTGTACTTCTTGCTGTGCGTGGTGATGTGGCACTGCAGCTCCACCTCGGTGCCAAAGATCTCACCGCAGGAGATGCACTTGTGCGCCTTGACCTGGTTCTCCAGGTGGTTGTGGCGCACATGCAGCTACAGGTCGGCCTCGCTGCGAAAGTCACAGTTGTAGGAGGTGCAGCGATACACCTTCTTTTCATTGCTGTGCCTCACCACCAGGTGCAGCTGGATGGACACCTTAGAGTCGAAGACCTCCTGGCACAGCGTGCAGTGCAAGAAGACAAAGGTGTGCATGTCCAGCAGGTGCTTCTGCAGGTCGTCCACCGACGTGAACTGCTTGTCGCAGCTCTCACAGATGTAGTAGGTCAAGGTGATCATAAAGTGGATGGTCATGTGCTTCAGCAGCAACTCCTGGTTGGGGAACTCCTTGTTGCACTGCATGCAGGTCAGCTTCGGTAGCACCATGTCCACGTGAATTTTCAGGTGCATCTGGAAGCTGTCTAGGGACGTGCACTTAGCACCACACTGGTTACAGACTACTCCCCGGCCGGCCACGTGGGCGCGCCCCACCACCACCTTCAACATCTTCAGGGAGGTCTGCTCGATGGCCACGGGGAACAGGGTGCTCAGGGCCCGGGACGTCTTCCCATTGTGGATGTAATTTAGGTCCAAGGGAATGTTTTTATGGTTCTCTTTGATGTGTTTGTTCAGCTTGAGGACGCTGTTGAAGATGGGGTAGTTGGTAGAATAGGAACAAGAGTAGACTTTGATGACGGGGTCTTTGGGCATCCTGAGCACGGGGAACCCAAACCAGGAGCCACTGAGGTCGCAGTGGACCTGCCGGATATGCTCCTCGAGGGAAGAGTCCGTGAGGAAGCCCAAGTAGCAGTGGGGGCAGAAGAACACGTTGCTGTCCTTGGCCACGGGGTTGGCAAAGCCGTGTGAGCAGAGGATGTGCTCCTGGAGCTTGTTGAGGTCGTTGACAACTTCAGAGCAGAAGTTGCACTGGTAGACAATGGCGAGCATGGCCTCCGACACAATCAGGCCAGGGTCCTGAGCTTCGTGCACCTGCTTCAGGTGCTCGTTCAGGTTGTAGAGCGAGCACAGCACCTCCAGGCAGTACTGGAAGATGTGCACCTGCTTGGGCTTGTCCAGGTGCATTGTCTTCAGGTGGATTTCAGGACAGCCAGGCTCAAGAACAGCTGCTTGCTGCAGTAAATGCAGCTGTAGGTCACCTTGGCCTGCTTGCAGGAGGCCCTGGCCACATCGGCGGCCTGCAGGGCGGCCCGCTTCCACCCGCGGCTCTTGGGCAGGGGAGGGGCAGCCTCCACCATGGTGGAGCTGTCCACCAACAGGTTGGAGTCGGGCGTGGTGCTGGACATGCAGGTGTACCCACAGTGACAAGGGATGGGCTGTCGCTGTGGTTGCAAGACTTGGGCTGCTGGTGGCTGTCCACCAGCTGGTGGCTGTAAAGCTCCTCCATGGTAAGGAAGCTCTCCGAGCACAGGTTGCTCCCTGCCACACACCTGCTCCACATGGCCCAGCAGCAAGGTCTCCTCTACGAAGAGCTAGTGGCAGTAGCCGCACTGCAGGACAGTGCGGTCCTCGCTGGGGGAGCACTCGGGGTGGCACTCAGTGATGTGCTTCTGCAGGTTCTTGGGAAAGTCGAAGCCCTTCTCGCACTGGCTGCACTTCTGCGTGTCCTTCAGCTTCCAGTCGTCCAGCCTGGAGACCAGTGGCACGCTGTCCTTACCATGCTCCTGCACCTGAATGTGCGCCTGCAGGGAGCTGGAGGACGGGAAGCAGCGGCAGCAGATGGTGCACTTGTAGGACTTGTTGGACATGTGCGTCTTCCGGTGGATCTTTAGGTGGTCGCTGCAGGAGAAGGCAGTGTCACACTCGCTGCAGTGGTACTTCTTGTCACCCATGTGCAGCTTGATGTGGCAGTCTTGGCTATGCTTGTGCTTGAAGAGGCGGCTGCAGTAGGTGCACTTGAAGCGCAGCTTGTCGCTGTGGCTCTGCTCCTGGTGCTTCAGGTAGCTGAGGCGGCTGAAGGACTTGTTGCAAAACTGGCACGGGTACGGCAGGACGGGGCTCCCTTCCACCTCTCCAAAATCGCAGCCTTTGTCATGGCTCTAGGAGGTCTGGTCCTTGCTAGAGGGTGAGGAGGCCAGCCACAAGCAGGTGGGGTCATCTTCCACGTCCACGCCATCTGCCAGCTGGCACTGGTTGATCTTGTGCTTGGTGATGTCGCTTAGCGACTCAAACACCTCCAGGCAGCTGTGCACTGCCTTGTCCTCCAGCTTTTCCAAGTCCTCCAGCTGCTTCTGGCCATCTATCACCTCACCATCCTTGGGGTTGTCCTCCAGCTTACAGTTGGGGTCTTTGAGGAATCTAGGTTTCACTTGCTTGTGGTGAGACATCCTGCGAGGTCTTGAACTGCTCTGTAGCTCTGGTAGTCGACATAATAATGGAAAATGGAAGCAAGGCCCCCAAAGTCATCAGGATGACTCCAAAGGGGGCCCCTAACCCTCAGGGACTCGCTCTGTAAGTAATCACTGAGGGAATCATTGTCAGCCCGCCTGCACTCACACACATACAGAGGTGCATGATTAAAAGGCCCTGCCAAGACACAGCCTGGACGCATGGCCACGAGCTCGGATCTGGAGTCTCAACCCTTTCTATTTCTATGGTGTTAGGTGTAACTTCCCTTCCTTCTCATTTTTTTAAAAAAATATTTATTTACTAGAGGCCCGGTGCATGAAATTCGTGCACAGGGGTGGGGGATTTGTCCCTCAGCCCAGCCTCCACCCTCTCCAATCTGGGATCCCTCTCACAATCCAGGCCTGCTGGCTCTCAACTGCTCACTGGCCTGCCTGCCTGATTGCCACTAACCACTTCTGCCTGCCAGCCTGATAAACCCCTAACCCCTCCCCTGCCAGCCTGATCAACACCTAACTGCTCACCTGTCGGCCTGATTACCCCTAACTGCCCTCCCCTGCTGGCCTGGTCACCTCAACTGTCCCCCCCAGCAGACCTGGTCACCCCCAACTGCCCTCCCCTGTTAGCCTGGTAACTCCCAACTGCCCTCCCCTATAGGCCTGGTCCCCCCAACTGCCCTACCCTGCAGGCCTGGTCACCCCAAAATGCCCTCCCCTGCAGTCCTGGTTCCCCCCAATTGCCCTCCCCTGCAGGCTTGGTCCCCCCCAATTGCCCTCCCCTGCTGATCTGGTAGCCCCCAACTGCCCGCCCCTGTAGGCCTGGTCCCCTCCCCCCAACTGTCCTCCCCTGCAGGCTTGATTGCCCCCAAATGCCCTCCCATGCAGTTCTGGTTTCCCCCAACTGCCCTTCCCTGCAGGCCTGGCCACCCCCAACTGCCCTCCCCTGCAGGCCTGGCCCCCCCTAACTGCCCTCCCCTGGAGGCCTGGTTGCAATCAAGTGCTCTCCCCTGCAGGCCTGGGTCCCCCCCAACTGCCTTCCCCTGCATGCCTGATTGCCCCCAACTGCCCTCTCTTGCAGGCCTGGTCTCTCCCAACTGCCCTCCCCTGCTGGCCATCTTGTGGTGGCCACCTTGTGTCCACATGGGGGCAGCATCTTTGACCACAGGGGGTGGACATCTTGTGTGTTGGAATGATCGTCAATTTGCATATTACCTCTTTATTATATAGGATTTATGTGTACTATCTTTTTTAAAGTATATTTTTATTATTTTCAGAGAGGAAATGAGAGGGAGAGAGACAGAAACATCAATGATGAGAGAGAACCACTGACCAGCTGCCTCTTGCATGTGCCCCACTGGGGACTGAACCCATAACCCAGGCATGTGCTTTTGACCAGAATGGAACTCAGGACCCTTCATTCTGCAGGCTGATTCTCTATCCACTGAGCCAAGCCCTCTAGGTCTGTGTGCTCTATCCTTTTTTCTTGACTAGTCTCTTTAAAAGTTTGTCAATCTAGTCTATCTTTTCAATGAACCAACTCTGTTTCATTAATTTCTTTAGACTGTGTTTTGTTTATTTCCTCTATGATCATCATTATTTCTGACCTTGTACTCACTCCAGGTTTTTTTATCCCAGTTCCTTTAGGTGTAATGTTAGATTCTTATCCTTGTTCCTCTTTCCTGAGGTAGGCTTGTGCTGGTTTGGATTTCCCTATTATAACTGCTTGTACTATGTCAGGTAGATTTGGGTTGTTGTGTTCTCATTTTCATTTGTTTTTATGGTAACTTTGACATCTTTCTTGATCTCTTTGATAATCTATTTATTGTTCAGTAACACGTTCCTTAGCCTCAAAGACGTTGTGTGCTTGTGTGTTTTTTTGTTATGTTTGATTTATAATTTCATAACATTATCATCAGAGAAGGTGCTTGATATGATTTTAATCTTCTTAAACTTATTGAGATTTGCTTCTAATTGAGATTTGTACTAATATGTGGTCTATCCTAAAAAAAATGTTTCATATGCCCTTGGAAATAATATACATTCTGCTCCTTTGGGGTGGAATGCTCTAAAGAATTCAATTAAATCCATCTGCTCTATTATGTCATTGAAGATGTGTGTTTTCTTATTAATTTTCTGCCTTTAAGATCTATTCATTGATGTCAATTGGGTATTAAAGTTCAATACAATGAACGTATTATTGTAAATCTCTCCCTTTGTGTATTTCAAGATTTTCTTTCTTTAAATGTCTTTTTATTGATTTAAGAGAGAAAGGGAGAGGGAGAGAGAGAAAGAAACTTCAGTGATGAGAGGGAATCATTGATCGGCTGCCTCCTACATACACGGTACTGGGGATAGAGCCTTCCTTATGGGCATGTTTCCTGACTAGAATCCAACTGTGACCTCCTGGTTCATAGGTCAGAGCTCAACCACTGAGCAACACAGGCCTGCCTCAAGATTTTCTTTATATATTTAGGTCCTCCTCTGTTGAGTTTATAAATGTTTATCAGACTTATATCAGAATTATATCCTCTTGTTGGATTGTTCCCTTTATTATTATGTAGTGTCTTTCTTTGTCTCTTCTATAGTCTTTGTTTCAAAGTTTATTTTGTCAGATATAATTATTACTATCCTAGTTTTTTGTTGTGTTTTTTTTTTTCATTCCATTTGCATGAAATTTATTTTTTTATCACTTTACTTTTCTCTGTGTATATCTTTCATTCTGGATTTTGTCGGTTGTGGTCAGCATATATGTGAGACTTGCTTTCTTATCCAAATAGCTACCCTATGTCCATTGATTGTAGAATTTAAGCCATTTACATTAAAAGTGATTATTGATTGGTATATATTTATTGCCATTTTATGCGTTTACCTCTGTATTTTTTCTTCATTTTCTCTTCCCCCTCCTCTTCCTCTTTCTTCCAGAAGACCCTTTAACATTTCTTGTAAAACTAGTTTGATGGGGGGAAAACAAAACAAAACTCCTTTAGCTTCTTCTTGTCTTGGAAATCTTTATTTCATCTTCAATTCTAAAAATCTTGCTGGTAAAGTAGTCTATTTGTAGGTTCTTGCTTTTCATCACAATGAATATTTCTGCCAATCCCTTCTGGCCTGAAAGGTTTCTGTTGAGAAATCAGCAGACTGACTTATGGGAACTGCTTGTAATTACCTACCTTAAAGTATGTAAGTACCTTTCTCTTGATACTCTTAAGATTCTCTCTTTGCCTTTAATATTTGTCATTTAATATTTGTCATAATTATGATGTGTCTTGCTGTTGGCCTCTTTGGGTTCATCATATTTGTGACTCTCTCTGCTTCCTGGACTTTTGTGTCTTTTTCCTTTACCAGTTTAGGTAAATTTTCTATCATTATTTTATCAAATGGGTTTTTTAGCACTTGCTCAGTGTGTCATCATTATGCTACTGCTATGATGCACATGTTCCATTCCATGTTGTCCCAAATTTTCCTAAAACTATTCTCACTATTTTTCACTATTGTTTTCTTCTCTGAATGACTGTTTTTCCCCCTACACTTTCTCCCAAATCACTGATTCGATCCCCTGCTTCATCCAATCTAGTCTTTAGTTCTATCCACTGTATCCTTGATGGCAGAAATGGTGTTGTTGATTTTCAACTGGTTCTTATTCCGAGTCTCTATGTAATTTTTCATGCCACTGTATTTTCCACCAAGTTTATTGAACATCCTTAGAACCATTACTTATAACTCTATATCTGATGAATTGCTTGCCTCCATTTGATTTAGCTTGTTTTCTGTAGATTCTTCTTGTTTGTTCTGGGCCTGTTTCCTAGCCTCTCCAAAATGGCAGTCTCTTTGTGTTTCTTTCTATGTATTAGATGGAACTAAAATAACTCCCAGTCTTTGTAAGGAGGACTTATTTGGCAGGTGTCCTGTGAGCCTCACTGGTGCAGTCTCTTTGATGTTTTGAGCTGGGTGCTCTGGAATGTCCCTTTGTGGGTTATGTGGGCTCTCCTGTTGTAATTGGGTCTTGACACTTACGCCCAGGCCTGTGCCCCTGATTTCTCAGCAGGGCTTATGAAGCAGGGGCCTGACAGGGTTCCAGAGGTGGGGGAATTGCTTTCCCCAGGCTGCTGTCATTGGGTGTGGATTGCTCCTCCCAGGAAAGATGGCTGCTGACGGATGGAGGAGTGCTCAGTACAGTGTCCTTGAGGCTCTTCCCCACATCCCTCCACAAAGCCTGCTGGCCACCCTCCTTCCTTGGAGCACAGCATGAGTGGCTGCTAAGATACATTTTGCTCATTGGCCTTTTAAAGGGGTAGCTTTGTCTCCAGTATGCTCTGCCTCTCCTTTGCAGACAGAAACCTCCCAGCATTCTGCAGCTGGGTGTATGTGGGTGCCTATTCACATATATGGCACTCCAGGTGGGGCCTAGTCTGGGGCTAGGCTTCACACTTACCAGGGGAACCTCTGCAGCTGAGCTATCCCTTCATCACGTGGCCTGCCAACCAGGGGAATGTCTCCTCTTCAGATAGCCTTTAGTTGGTAATTCAGGGTGAATGATCCCCAACTTCGTTGTAATTTCCAGTTTCTTCTGGGAGAAGGTAAGAGATATCCACCTACATCCAAGCTACTTTGTACCCTCACCCTCTGCATTTCTTTTCTTACAAACAAGAAACTTCACCTGTGCTGCATGTGTGACTGTTCCTACCACTATAATAAAACTGCTGAGACACAGAGCCATCAGTGGTAGTCACAGAGGCTTAGGTCTAGATAAACACTTGGATAAAGTGTTATGTGGAGAGGAAACCCAGAACCTTCAGAGGAAACAGCCATAAGCACCACCTCCAACTGCTCCTTGGGGCTGAAACACAAAGTCTATGTGCCCTGAGCGCCCCTGTTGGTAACAGCCTTGGCTGCAGGGAGGTTTGTGTCTGGGCTCACGCTGACTTCCCTTCACTATGTCTTCTACACAGAAATACAAGGCTGTGTCCTCGGCTCTCAGACTGCTCATTTGCACATACGCAGTGCTTTTGGAATCATCTAAGGAGATAGTGACTCTGCCTTTCACAGATGCAGTGTATTCCATGGTGTGACCATTGGCTTTGTTTCTTATTAAACCTACCCACTCCCATCCCTTTCCTGGGGTCTGCCAGATCCAGTGTATAAAATAGTCACTGAATGTGAATCCTGAGCCTTTGCAGGAGTGTCTCAGAGACTCCCAGGCTACACCAAGGTTCTCACAGACTCCACCAGCTGCACTTCACACTAGACACCTGCAGACAGGAGAATTGTCATTAGGAGCAGGCACACACACTCACACACACTCACAAGGCCCCAGCTTCTCCATAAAGTTACCATGTAAGAGCATCAAAGAGAGAGCCCAGCTCAGCCCACACTTCATGGTGCTTCCTCTGGGTTGACTCCTGGGGAAAATTGAGATTGCAGAGACAGGTACTGGGTCTGGCTTATCAGCCAAAGGAACTCCCCATTTGCATGGGCTCCTCCTCTTAGGGACAGAGGAGGGGAGTCCCTGGGGGACAGTCCCCTGGACTCAGAGGGACTAGCACCTCCTGTGAGCATGGAGATGTTAGTGAGGGGTGGCTCATTTGTGTGCTGCAGTGCAGCTGTTGTTGTTAATACCATCATCATCAGTTACACCCTAGATAATTTACAATCATGTCCCACCTACAGGGCCAGGATATTCCAGCTCAGAGTAAATTCTTCATGTGTCCTGGTCCACTTGACTGTACCCAGACAGAGCTTCCTCCCCACCTCCAGCTCCCAGGGCTGGGGTCCTGCAAGTCTGCTCTTCTGTGCTTTCCAGACATAACCATTGCCCAAGTCCTTCGGTGGTCGTGGGTCCATCATAGCAGAAGAGAGGTGGGGGAAAGGAACCTGC
Source organism: Eptesicus fuscus (assembly GCF_027574615.1). Taxonomy (NCBI): domain Eukaryota; kingdom Metazoa; phylum Chordata; class Mammalia; order Chiroptera; family Vespertilionidae; genus Eptesicus; species Eptesicus fuscus. The sequence goes on from NC_072496.1 coordinate 17,237,930, forward strand.
ACACTTAGAGCTTTTTATCTTCCCCAGACACTCTCTGGGTTCAGCCTTTTCAACCCTCCTCCCCAATGGGTGACCAACAGTTACAACATGTGACTCATCCACAGGCTTACATCACAGGAATCATTATTCAATGCTCTGTAGGGAGCCACTGGGATTCAAGTACCCACTGTCATTATTACATACAATCTCTGGAAAGTTTGGGAGAATGACATCCTTAAGTTAAAATGGTCAAACCTAAATGCACCCTTAAAGCCCCTTGGCCAAAGGTCCTCCTGCATGGCCTTGGTGTCCACGGTGTCAGGAGGACATAAGCTGTCTCCCTGTGAGTTGGTGACTGGGAGGACCAGGCATTTACAGATTTCTCCTCTATTGGCCCTTCGCCTTGCTGCGGGCTGATGTGGGAGATACTGAAAAGGCTCATGCCTTCCCCCAGCTCGAACGCTGCCTTTCCACCACAGCTGTGTCAGAGCCTCCCCTGACCTTCCTCCAGGAGACTCTGTCTGTTGAAGGACACATCAGAGAAATGCTGCCCTTGCCCATCACTAAGGGAAAACACAGGGTGTACTTTGAACAACCAATGCAGCAGTGAAATTCTGGGGTCAGTCCTGATGGTCATATGACACCACACTCCATCGTTCCTAGGGCTGTGACACAGTCCACAGAGTGGGGGGTTCACAGGTATGGAGGCTGGCAAATCCAAGACTTGATGGAGGCAGGTTGGGATTCTGGTGAGGACCCAGGTCCTAGTGGCTGATTTTTTTCTGTAATCTCAGAGGTTGGATGGACCAAGAGCGCTTCCTCAGCCCAGTTTTTAAATAAAATATAGTTTTATTGATTTCATAAAGGAATTCAGAGGTAGATAGAGATAGAAACATCAATGATGAGAGGGAACCATTGATTGGATTCCTCCATCACACACCACACTGGAGATCAAGCCCACAACCAGGGCATCTAGCCTGACCAGGAATCAAACCGTGACCTCCTGGTTCATAGGTTGACACTCAAACACTGAGCACAACATCTGGCTCTCAGCCCTCTTTTTTAAGGGTATGAATCTCACTCATGAGAACTCCATCCTCAAGACCTAAGAAGGTCCCCAGCACCCCCCCCCCTCCTAACACCATCTCCTTGAGCATTGGGTTTTTATGTGTGACTATTTGAGGGACACATGTATTGTGCCCATGGCAGCAACTAAAGTATCCAATCATGACCCCACCCAGTTGGAAGCCTGCTCCAATAGATCTCCCCCACCTGCGAACACTCCTGGTCTTTGGAATTACAAATTTTACCCAAGTCCTTCAGAACAAGTTGATGACCTTGCAGTGTTATCAGTGTCTGCCCTTGACCTTGAACTACGGCATCTGGGAAATCCTGTTATTGTTTCTTATTAGTGCTTCCAGGTGGGCATTATTCTTCTGTTGAAAGACCTAAACCTATTTTCTACTCACAATGGTTGGTAGCTCCTTTTTATTTACTCAAATTTTATAGGTTTTAGTGAAATAAGTAGTCAGGGTTTATTATTAAAAAATATTGTTGAGAATATTACAGGTGCCCCCCCCCCATTTTCCCTTTCCACCCAGTTCCTGCCACACCCCAGGCCTTCACTGCCCTACTGTCTGTGTTCATAGGTGAGACCTTTGGTTAATCTCTTTCCAACTTCTCTCATCCCATCCCTCTGAGATTCTTCAGTCTGTTCCATGGTTCCATGTCTCTGGTTCTATTCTTTTCAGCAGTTTATTTTGTTCTTTAGTTTCTTGTTTATTTATTTTGATTTTATGATCCAATTGTTGATTTGTTGCCATTTTACTGTTCATATTTTACCTCTCCTCCTCCTCCTCCTTTTCTTCTTCTTCTTCTTTTTCTTCTTCTTCTTCTTCTTCTTCTTATTCTTATTCTTATTCTTATTCTTATTCTTATTCTTATTCTTATTCTTATTCCTCCTCTCCCTCTTCCTCTTCTTCTATCTTCTTAAAGAATACCTGTCAACATGTCATATAATACTGTTTTGCTGGTGATTAACTCTTTTAGTCTTTTTCTTTTTTATGAAGCTCTTTATCTGATCCTCAAATCTAAATTAGAGCTTTGCTGGGTACAGTGATCTTGGTTTTAGGTCCTTATAATTCATCAGTGTGAATAATTCTTGCCACTCACTTCTAACCTTCAAAGTTTCTGTTGAGAAATCAGCTGATGGGCTGCTTTTCTCTTGTGCTTTTAAGAGTCTCTATTTGTCTTCAGCCTTTGGCATTTTAATTATGATGTGTCTTGGTGTGGGCCTCTGTGGGTTCCTCTTATTTGGGATTCCCTGTGCTTCTTAGACTTGTAAATCTATTTCTTTCACCAGATAGAAGAAGTTTTCTGTTATTATTTCTTCAAATAGGTTTTCAATATCTTGCTTTGTCTCTCTTCTTCTTCTGATCCCCCATAATGTGAATGTTGGGACCCGGGAAGTTGTCCCAGAGGCTTCTGATATTATCTTCATATGTTTTTTAATATATTTTATTGATTTTTTTTATAGAGAGGAAGGGAGCGGGATCGAGAGTTAGAAACATCGATGAAAGAGAAACATCAATTAGTTGCTTCCTGTACACCCCCTACTGGGGATGTGCCCACAACCAAGGTACATGCCCTTGACCGGAATCGAACCAGGGACCCTTCAGTCCGCAGACCTATGCTCTATCCACTGAGCCAAACCAGTCAGGGCTCTTCACATGTTTTGATTTGTTTTTGCTCTTCTGATTGTATGTTTTTTGCTTCCTCATATTCCAATTCATTTATTTGGTTCCCAGAATCCTCTATTCTACTATAGAAGCACTGTAAATTATTATTTATTTCAGTTAGTGTATGTTTAATTTATGACTCTTCCTTTTCTATGTCTTTGACATCCTCACTAAGATCCTTGAGAGTCTAATGAAGATTCTTGAGTAACCTTATAACCATGATTTTGAACTGTGTATCCAGCAGTTTGCCTGTTTCCATTTCTTTCATTTGCCACATTTTTTTTTAATTTCCCCATTTTTACTCCTTCACTGTGTTTGTTTCTATGTATTGAGTAGAGCTGCTATGTTTTCTGCAGTTGGTAGAGTGGCATTGTATAGTAGGTGTCCTGTAGGGCCCAGTGGCTCAGCCTCCCCAGTCACCTGAGCTGGGCACTCTAGGTGAACCCCTGTGTGGGCAGTGTGCATAGTCTTGTAGTTGAGCCTTGATTTCTGTTGGTGTCACTAGGAGGACTTGCCTTCCTGGCCAATTGGCTGTGAGGACAAGTGGTGACTACAGTGGGAGAGCTGCTGTGCAGGAGACACACCTCTGGAACAGGACTTTCCTTCAGCAGGACTCTGGTGCTCACTGAGTCTGCCCATTCAATGTGTCACTTGTGGCTGTGTAGAGTTGTAATCTGCTATGGTCTGAAACTGTCCACTGTATTCACTGGGTCTGGAGCATCGGGGGTGGTACAAAGTCAGCAACGTCCTAGGACCACCCAGCAGGAGATATAGAGGGATCTGCAGATTGCTGTTATTTGCTATTTGTATTGGGCTTTGAGGTGCCCCGGTGAGGCCTAACTGTGAAGCATGTCAGGCTGGTGCTAGTGCCCTGTCTTGGGCCTTTTATGGGTAGGTTTGGGCATGCTGTCCTCAGCTGCAGCTTATTTGAGAGGTTTTAGCAAGTCTGAAGCCTGAGCCAGGACAGGCCATTCACTTGGAAAAGCTGCTACTAACAGCTTGGTGGGGCTGAAAATTGGATGGGGCAGGGTCTCAGGGGATCACCAGGATGGAGCAAAGTGTGTGCTCTATGCTGATGGAGACTCAAACATGGCTGCCAGTCAGCCCATGAACAGGGGAGATCCCAACACAAAAATAATGACCCCTGTGAGCACCCCAGTCTTGGAGAAAGCCATCCCTGAGTTCCTGCCCCCAGGCCAGACAATCAAATTCCTCCCCGTATGAGTCTGAGTCCCCTGGCTCAGGAGCAGAGAATAAGTGGGACCCTGTGAGTTCCTGCAATGGCCCTTTAAGAGGACCACCTTTGATTCCTGCAGCCTCCTTGTCACTCAGCCACAAACCCTGATTGGTTTTTACAACCCAAAGTGACAGGGACTTCTCTTCCCAGCTCTGCAACTCTGGGATGGGGGTCTGGTGTGGGGCTGGGACCCCATGCTCACCATAGGCAGCCTCCACAGAGAAGATCTCCCTCCTGATTAAAATATGGGGACAGATTAGAGTTGTGTCAGCCCATTCCGCACCTCCACCCCTCCTACCAGTCTTGATGTGCTTTCTTCTTTCCTTCTCTAGTTGTACGACTTTCATTCAGCCAGTATTCAGGCTGTTCTGAATGAGGATTGTTCTGTATTTTAGTTGTAATTTTCAAGTGGTTGTTGGAGGCAGTGAATATAGGCTTTTACCTACCCCACCATCTTGGTTCTTTCCCATACTCTATTTTTGATGTTTGATGCTGACAAGTTAAGGTTCATCCCTCTCTCTTGCTTGGCACGTGAAAAACTAAGAGAAAGTGGGGATGCCCCCTTGTGTTCTGCAGGTGGGACACTGAAGCTACACAAGCCCCTCCTGTGAGCAGGAACCTCCCCATCCCCAGCATTGATCTACAATAAAACCTTGAACCAGTGTTCTTACCTGGGGAGTCCAAATATATTTTATTTTTAAAAAAAGTATTTGTATTGATTTCAGAGAGGAAGAGAGAAAGATAGGAACATCAATTATGAGAGAGAATCATCTATTTTGTGCTTCTTGCACACTCCACACTGGGTTTCAAGACTGCAAACCCAGCATATGCCCTGACCAATAATCAAACCCTAACCTTCTGGTCAATAGGTCAATGCCCAACTACTGAGCCATCTCAGCCGGGAAACCATGTCTGACTGGCTGAAAAGCCTGCCCTGCTTCCAACAAACATCTCCATGAAGAGATAACCCTTTTCAAGGTGCCTCTGTCTGTGCGACATCAGTCTGGGCATCCATTCCAAGGCACAATGGGTCTCTCTACCTCCTCCTCATGGTGTCACCTGTGATTGGTGCTGAGAGTGATGACAAGTCAATGGCCAGGGTCTTTCTTCTCTAGCTTTGAATTCATGTTCCAGTGGTGGCCACTGTCCAGCATCCATGTGTCCTGCTGCTGGCGGGCTGGGACCCGGGGCTGTGTAGAGCCACACTGTTGAGTTAGCACAGCCTCTGGTTAGATTTAGGTGACCTGGATTAGCATATTTAATTATTTATAGTCATTTGGGCACAAGATTTTCTGAAAGACACTCTACAATTTGTCCACATGAGAAAGTTGTTTCTGTTTACAACAGACTTTCTAACTCAGAGACTTCAGAGGTAAGTGCAGAGTCAGGAATCCAGTGGTTCCCTGCAGGAAACTGTGGCATGAAGCAGAAACCACACAGGAAACCAGCCCAACCTCCCAACTGCACCTGCTGCTGGGATGGTCCTTGTGTTCAGGGACCCTGAGCGCCCCCTGGTGGTCGTAGCCTCTGCGCAGGGAAGTTTGTGTCTGGGCTCAAACTGACTTCTCCTCACTGTGTCTGTTGCACAGTAATACACAGCCGTGTCCTCGGATCTTAGGCTGTTCATTTGGAGATATATCGTGTTCTTTGCGTTGTCTCTGGAGATGGTGAAACGGCCCTTCACAGAGTCTGCGTAGTATGTGCTCTCACCATTAGCAGTAATAGCACAAATCCACTCTAGCCCCTTTTCTGGATTCTGGCGGACCCAGTTCATGTAGTAGCTACTGGAGGTGAATCCAGAGGCTGAACAGGAGAGTCTCAGAGACCCCTCAGGCTTCCCGAAGCCTCCTCCAGACTCCACCAGCTGCACTTCACACTGGACACCTGAAAACACAGAAACATTCTGGTCAGGGAACTCTGGCCCGTACAATGTTTCTCTCACTGATGTGACTCAAATACTCAGTGTCTCTTTTTTCCCATAAATTACCTCTCAAAATAGCTACAAGGAAAACCCAGCTGAGGCCAAACCTCATGGTGAGTGGTCTGTGTTCAGTCCTGATCAGGGAGTGGGAACACCTGGGTATCCCGGGGCTGGGCTCCTGTCCCAGAGCTGCAGGGTCAGGTCTGGGCTGGTTTTTATGAGTAGATGGGGCCCTATTTGCATGGCCTCCTGCTATATAGGGAGCTCTGGGGTTGGACTCTGACATAACGGTTATTGTTTCAGAGTGTGGCATGCCCAAGGGTGCTGTATGTTAGGAATTACTCCCCATATCTGGGCCTCTGCCCTCCCCACTGGGCCCATCTGCTGCAGGAGACCTGTAGAAAGACCCAGGAGAGAAAATTTTTGTACATATAAAAAGAAAAGGTTTAAAACAAGCGATGCCTTCGACTTTCACCAGTAATGACAACCAAGAGAAATTAATTCTTACAAGGCTAGAAAGTAGTAAAAGTGCAGGAGGTTCCAGTTCAGGAGACAGGAAGTTCCATCTGACACTATTTCCCCTACAAAGATATAAGAAGATAAAATAAGACCAGAGTGTGAGCCTAGAGCCAGTGGACCAAGTGTTGGGGGACAGAGGAGCCTCTGTGTTGGTCCCTGGGTCCCAGAAGCATGAATTATAGAGACATAGATAGAGCAGCTAGGACCTATTCCTTTACGGGAGTTTGGTGCTGAACATGTAGCAGCTGTACTGCCTCCTTTGTTGTGTTTATTCTCTAGACTCTGTTGTAGATCCATTTTCACACATTGGATATGGAAGAAAATAATCGCTAGATGGACCAATGTGCAACATGGGAAAAGCAACCCCAGGCCTGGAGGATGAATTACCATGGACGAGAATTCACCACATCTGAGCAGGCACACCACCAGGATTGTCGCTTCATTATGTGGTGATTTCCTCATTGTTCACCCAGGTCAAGTTTTCTCCCTTTTTCCTGAAATAGCCACACACAATATCTGGGGTCATTCAGGCAATAAAGTATTGACTTGGAAATTAACCCAAGTTCCAGGTTCCATGTGAAACCAAACTATTGTGTTGTGCATCCCAGACAGACAGGTGTCATGGCTGAATTCCAAGAATAGGTTATAATTGTTTTACCTCTATCAGGGATGGTTCAGTGCACACCTTCAGTTTATTAGAGACTCCCAGGGAGAGCCTTGACCTAATAGCACCTGATGGATCACACAGCAGTATTATAACTGGAGGCTGGATCCAGCACTTCCTAATAAAGTGAGTTGCCTTCAGAATTGGTTCCTCTGTCTGATGTAAACTCACCCACGTGGCAGGAGGTTCTACAGTCACCAGAGCTGTCAATTAGGAGGGGACCAGGGAAGACACACAGAGGTCTGGGGAGCAGTTTATGACTCGGGTATGCTTTGCAGACAAAGTGGTTTCTCATGGCTAATGGAAACCCATCAAAGGAGCAAGGTGGGAAATATTGGATCTCTCCTCTGTCCTTCAGATGTGAGTGAGGTGAAGGTGGGGCCATGGCCAGGTCATTTGTAGGAGGCAACCAATCGATGTGTTTCTCTCACATTGATGTTTCTCTCTGCCTTTCCCTCTCTTCCACTCTCTAAACAAACAAACAAACAAACAAACAAAAAGATTCATTCTTCTGGAGCAAACACTCCTAATAGGATCTGTGAGACACATGTGAAGTACTTATTTAATTTATTTAAAAACTCGATTCACTTTGTAAATAAAAGAATGACTTGACATACAGGGACTTGGTGAAGGGGAGTTCTCCGTCACTGCTGATATGTCATCTGAAAACATCAAAGTTACCTCCTCCTCAGGTGTTTACAGTGAGAATATGAGGAATTAGAGCCACAGAGAAAGAGTGATTATCAACCCTCATTGCAGCTGAGAGCTTGAGAGGAAATCCCTGCTCCCAACAGGAAGGCCATGCCCTCCCAATAGCCCTCTGCCCCTGCTCCTGGGGCTGCTCTTTGTCTTCTGGGTCCTGAACGCCCCCTGGTGTCCTGAGCGTTCCCTGCAGCTCAGCCCTGCTGTTTCCCTCAGTGAGGTTTGTGTCTGACTTTCCCTCGCTGTGTGTCTCACACAGTAATACATGGCCGTGTCCTCAGTGGTCACGGAGCTCAGCTGCAGGGAGAACTGGTTCTTGGACGTGTCTCTGGAGATGGAGGTTCGGCTCTTGAGGAAGGGGCTGTACTTAGTGTCTCCGTTATGATTTATGCACCCCATCCATTCCAGCCCCTTCCCTGGGGGCTGGCGGATCCAGCTCCAGTCATAACTACTGGTTGTGATGGAGAATCCATAGACTGTGCAGGTGAGGGAGAGGGTCTGTGGGGGCTTCACCAGTCCTGGGCCCGACTCCTGCAGCTGAATCTGGGATAGAACACCTGGGGACAAGGAGCATCAGTCCTGTCAGTCTTCTGTATTCACAGCCATTCCATGAACCCTGACTGACCCCTGAAACTCTCACCTTGGGGGTGTGTCACCAGGCATAGGAGAAGACCTAGCAGCCTCATCTTCTTCTAGACCACAGCTCTGCCTTCCCAGAGACCTCAGCCCTGAGTGAGGAGAGAGCTGTGAGCCTGCACAGCACAAGAGGGGATTTATCCTGGAGCTTGAAGAGAAATTTGCATTTGGGGCAGCCTTTCCTATAAGTGTAGGGCCTGAGTTCTGACTTCACTGGTCATTCTGGGGCCCATATGGGAGCATCTCTTCCTTTGACCTCACTCACCATGTAAGTCAGGGAAAGGGGACTACATGGGTCATGAAGCACATTGGAATTAAGTAAAAAACGGCCTAAACTTTCTGAGCATAAGAGGAAATTGTGGACTAGATGAGTAGGTTACAGTTTTAACTTCTCATGCATCTTTCAAATAGATGTGAAAATGATTAGCATTTGTTCCAACCATTTCTGATTTTCAAAATCTTACTGTATCCACAATTTCCAATTTTTTTCTATTTAATTTTATAGAAAAAGTCCCTACTGTTGTGAAAAATATAAATAACAGCTATTATCAGTATCATATATTTTGATTTATGATGTTATTTTCATCTGAGAAACTGCCTCCCAAGCACAGGCAGGTGAGACATTCTTGACTCTGGATTTTGTAAATATGGTGATTTTTGTCTACAGCTCGCTATGAAAACTCTTCCTTTATGTAAACCCATAGCTTTTTGCAGAGACCCAAATAGTTACATCTGAAAGAGTAGTGGTTTTAAGTGGATAAAAGAAAAGAAATAAAAGCAGTAATCATGAATGTGCACAACTCAGAATCATTCCTATATTGAAATGATGATGGAAGGAGATTGATGTGTTTTCTCAGTCTAGTGTGATCAGTGATGTTGGGGCTCAGAGGGAGGGAGTGAAGAGAATTCCCACTATAGAATTTCTCACAGGAAAGGAAACCTCAACCCTGAGTGTAACCCCTCACTCCCAGCCTCCTTTTGCCCTTCTCCTGATAGGTCAATCTGGTCTGAGGGTGCTGGGCTCTCCCACAAACATATAATGTTCTTAATGTATAATTTTTTGCATTCTCCCATCAGACTTATGATTTAGAAATATATTCTTCATATTTATGTGTGTGTTTTAATTTTCTCAATGAAATCTTTGGGAGAAAAAAACTTTAATTTTAACCAAGGATAATTTAACAATATTTTCTTTATTGGGAACTGTTTTCGCGGATTTTACAAATAACTTCCAGAAAATGCTGAGCCTCCAATGTCCATGTAAATTGGCTACAACAGCTACAGGGACTGGAGCAAGTTCTGGTACCAGAGGGGAGCACTGCTGGGAAACTAACCATAAATCTGGAGGTGACTGTGGAACTGGGTGGGGGAGGAAACTGGATTTGTTTGAGGCACATGACAGAAATATGCTTGATGCTCATGGATAGAGTTACTGGGCCTATGGGTTTAAAGCCTCCTCTAGTGAAATCCCAGAAGGATGTGCAGGACATGGTAGAGACAGCTTGTGTCATTATAGGAAATACGCAAATAATTATGAACAGGAGTTATCTATACTAATAAAAGGTAATGTGCTAATTAGACCAGATAGACCAAACGTCTTCCAGATGTCATTCTGGACAAAGCAACAGTGGCAGGGGCTGAGGCAGAGGTCATTAGGGGTGATTGGGCCTGCAGGGGAGAGCAGTTAAGGGTAATCAGTCCAGCAGGGGAAAGCACTTAGGGGTGATCAGGCTGGCGGGAGAAGGGTTAGGGGTGATCAGGCAGGCAGGCAGAGTGGTTAGGGGTGTTCAGGCAGGCAGAGTGGTTAGGGGTGATCAGGCTGGCAGGCAGGTGAGTGGTTAGGAGCCAGTGGTCATGGATTGTAAAAGGGATGTCTGACTGCCGGTTTAGACCTGATCCTGAGTCGGACATCTCCCAAGGAGTCCCAGATTGGAGAGGGTGCAGGCCAGGTTGAGCCCCCCTGCCCATCCCTGTGTACAAATTTCATGCACTGGGCCTCCAGTTAGAAATAAAATCATTAAAGATCATGCAGTTAGGGATGAAGAGAAATAAGGAACTTGTCATTGCAAACTGGTGGGAAGGAAATCCCTGTTTCCTACATGCACATCCTCACAGTGTCTCTTCTAGAAGGTAACACCTCCCCAAGTCCAGGAATCTTCACTTGGAAGATGTCTGGTCTATCTGGTCTAATTTTCATATTGCCCTTTTATTAGTATACTAAAGGCCTGGTGCACAGATTTGTGCACTGGTGGGGTCCCTTGGTGTGCCCTGCAGGGATTGGGTCAAAACCTGCAGTCCAATGCCACCTGCTGCTCCTGCTCATCCAGGCCCTGCTGTGCCTGTTCCCACCATTCAATAGTCTTGCTGCTGCTCTGTTGCGGTCTCTGGGCTGTGGCAGCCAGCCATGAGCCCCAAGCCTGCATCTGGTGGTTAGCTGAGAGGCGCTCCCGCTGGAGGAGCGCACTGACCACAAGGGGTAAGCTCCTGCATTGAGCATCTTCCCCCTGGTGGTCAGTGCATGTCATAGGGACCAGTCGAATGGTCACTTAGGCTTTTATATATATACAGATATAACTCCTGCTCATAATTATTCATGTATTTCCTATAATGACACAAGCCTTCTCTATCATGCCCTGCACTTCCTTCTGGGCCTTCACTAGAGGAGGCTTTAAACCCATATGTCCAGTAACTATCTGTCCATGAGCATCAGGCATACTTCTGTAGTGTGCCTGAAACAAGTCCAGTTTCCTCGCCTCACCCAGTTCCACAGTCACATCCAGATTATGGTTAGTTTCCCAGCAGCACTCCCCTCTGGTACCATTTAATTTATGAGAAAATTAAAATTAAAGCTGCCTAATTCATTGGGGTCCCTTTTATGAAATTTCTCAACACTTAAAGGTAAGAGTGGACACTCCTCACTGGAGGAACCATGGTGATGGTTTGTCTGTATGAGGAGTCATAAATTCATTAGACCAAACCCTGTCTCAATCTGTAGACATTGTCTTTTTTAATGTGTGTGATTCTTTTTTTAAGAAATGTATATTGGAGGAAAAAAAGATGGCCACCGGCAGAAAGATAGGGAGGGAGAGAGTGTGAGAAAGTGAGGAACCCATAAAGGAGAGCGTAGACTTGTGTGGTGTGTATATGTATGAGCTAGGGTCAGTTAAATTCTGCAGGTCTTCCAAGGGGCTGCCAAACAGGGCAGTCTTAGATGGCGGAGCCCCACACACAAAGCGCACACTTCTCGGCTGCTGATGCAGGCACGGAGACCACGCCATCTGGAGAAACAGAGCTGCTTGAGACTAGGATCCTGGCTTCAGACACAAACCAGGACCCTGCAGTCACTGGGGACAGAGAACTGCTATCACAGCTTCAGACCAACAGACAACAAGAATCCAGACTTCCAGGCAGCAGATTAAGATGAGTCAAAGAGCCTATCACCCTCCCCACAGGCTTGTGGATAGCACCATAGTAACTGATAGACCCACTCCTCGCCCAAGCTACAGAGTGCTCTCGCATGGATGTGCTCCCCTTCAGGGAATTTAGCGCGCAGGACACAGCTCCCCTTCATGGAATCTGAGAGCTCGGCGCACAGAGGCAGCTCCCCTTCAGGAATTTGAGAGTGCTCAAGCTAGCCGGTTTGGCTCAGTAGAGAGAGCACACAGAGGATGCAGCTCCCCTTCAGGGAATTTGGCATGCTGGACATAGCTGCCTGGGATCCCTGACTCACAACGCATTCACACTAAGAGCCAGTGACTCCAATTGTTGGTGCATGCACACACAGGGACCCTGATTCTCAACCAGAAGCCGCACAAGGCAACAGAGACTCTGACACTGGATTCTTGTTGCAGACACAGGGAAACTCTGACTCCTGGTACGTGCTAAGGAACTCATTTTCGGCACATACCAACAGTGTGGTGCAGACAGAGCCCCTGATTCTAAGTGCACACACGAGAGCACACAGAACACCGGGGACACTGAACTTGGGCAAGCCTGGTTACCACCAACCAACGGCAGCCACATGTGTTACTTGTAGATATATGCAATTGTTGGATTCCAGAAGCTAAACAAATGCTAATCCCTATTAAATTTGTTTGAAAGATGAATGAGAACTTACCAATGTAACATACTTATCTAGTTCAACATTTCTTCTTCTGCTCAGGTGAGGTTGTCCTTGACTTAATTGCTATGTGCTTCATGACCCAGGTGGTCCCCTGTCCCTGACTTACCTGGTGAGTGAGGTCAAGGAAAAATATGGCCCAACATGGGCCCCAAAATTACCAGGGAATGCCAACCTCAGTCCCTCTACTTAGAAGGAAAACACTGCTCCACATGAAAATATCCGTTCAAGGTCCAGGGTAAATCATCTCCTGGGCTCTCAAGGCTCACACCTCTCTCCTCACTCAGGGCTGAGGTCTCTGGGAAGGCAGAGCTGTGGTCTAGAAGAAGATGAGACTGCTGGGTCTTCTCCTGTGCCTGGTGACAACCACCCAAAGTGAGAGAATCAGGGGTCAGTCAGGGGTCATGGGTGGCAGTGACTACAGGGGATTGACAGGAATGATGCTCCTTGTCCCCAGGTGTCCTGTCCCAGGTGCAGCTGCAGGAGTTGGTCCCAGGACTGGTGAAGCCCTCTCAGACACTCTCCGTCACCTGCAATGCCTCTTGGTTCTCTCTAATGAGCTATGATGTGAATGCGACCCGCCAGGCTCCAAGAAAGGTGCTGGAGTGGGTTGGGGTTATATGAGGTTATGGAGGTACAAACTATAACCCAACACAGAAATCCAGACTCAGCACCACCAGGGACAAGTCCAAGAACCAGGTTTATTTACCATTGAACAGCTTGAGAGTCAAGGACATGGCCTTGTATTACTGTGCAAGACAGAGTGAGGGGAAGTCAGTGTGAGCCAGACACAAACAGCCCTGAGGGAGACAGCAGGACTGGGTTATAGGAGGTGCTCCTGAGTCAAGAAGCCCAGAGAACAGCCATAGGAGCAGGGACAGAGGGAGGTGGGGAAGGAGCAGGGATTTCCTGTCAAGGTCTCAGTTGCCTTCAGGGAAAGCTCTTGCCAGTTCTCTGTGGCTCTAATTTTCCACATTCTCACTGCAGACACCAGAGGAGGAGATCACATTGCTATTGGCAGATGATATATGGGCAGTGACTGCGGACTCTCCTTCACCAACATGATACTGTACATCAGGGGTCCTCAAACTTTGTAAACAGGGGGCCAATTCACTGTCCCTCAGACCGTTGGAGGGCCAGACTATAGTTTAAAAAACAAACAAACTATGAACAGATTCCTATGCACACTGCTAAGCAGGACAGGCAGCAGCGGCAAAAACACCTGGCGGGCTGGATAAATGTCCTCGGCGGGCCGCATGTGGCTCACGGGCCATAGTTTGAGGACCCCTGGTCTAGTGTTATCAGCGATGTTGGGGCTCACAGTAAGGAAAATCTCTCAACACTTAGAGGGAAGGGTGGACACCCCTCACTGGAAAAGCCATGATGATGGTGTGTTTGTATGAGGAGCCTTCATTTCATTGGACCAAGGCCCTTGTCTCAGTCAATAGTCATCATCGTCCTCCTTATTTTATTCTCCTCCACTTCCCCCTCATTCTCCTCCTTGTTTTCTTACTTATAATCAAGCATTATTCTACTCATTTTATGTAGATATGGTTGTTGTTCAAATATAAAGACCCTCAGTGTCATATTTGCTCATTTTTATGGTTATTATGTGGATTTGGTAATCACACTGTATATTATTTTATGTTTGACTTCTGACAACTGATGACTCAAGCCTGCCTCTTCTCCATCATCTCCACTGGGGACTCTGATAGGAAAGGTTTGTTCTCCTCTTCATTCGTCAAGAATCAGTTAAAACCACATAAGGAAGCAGCCTCTGCTCCAGGGAGGTTTGTATCTGGGCTCACACTGACTTCCCCTCACTGTGTGTCTGTTGCACAGTAATACACAGCTGTGTCCTCAGCTCTCAGGCTGTTCATTTGCAGATACAGCGTGTTCTTGGCATTGTCCCTGGAGATGGTGAATCGGCCCTTCACAGAGTCTGCATAGTTTGTGGTACTTCCGTCACCATTAATGTCTGAGACCCACTCCAGCCCCTTCCCTGGAGCCTGGCCGACCTAGTCCATTTAGTAGCTACCAAAGGTAAATCTCAAACACCCACTGTTTCTCTCACTCATATCTATTCACACACTCAGTGTCTCTAATTCTCCATAAATTACTTCTTAAAAGAGTCACAAGGAAAACCCAGCTGAACCCAAACCCCGTTGTGAGTGGTCTGTGTTCAGTCCTGAACAGGGACTGGGAACACCTGGGGATCCTGGAGCTGGTCTTCTCTCCCACCGCTGCAAGGCCAGGGCTGGGCTGGTATTTTTATGTGCAGAGCGGGCCCTATTTGCATGTTCTCCTGCTATATAGGGAGCTCTGTGAAGAATTGCTCCCCACATCAGGGCCTGTGCTCTCCCCAGTGGATGCAAATGCACCGGGAGACCTGTACAAAGACTCAGGAGAGAAAATTTTCACAAAAAGAAGAAGAGGACATTTAAAATGAGAGATGCCTTTGACAGTCACCAGTAATGATAACTAAAAGAAAGCAACCCTCACAACCCGAGAAAGAAGTAAAAGTGCAGGATGTTCATGTTCAGGAGATGGGAAGTTCCATCGGACACTATTTCCCCTACAAAGGCTACACTAAGACCAGAGTGTGAGCCCAGATCCAGTGGACCAAGTGTTGGGGGAGAGAGGAACTTCTGTGTGGGTCCCTGGGAACCAGAAACATGAACTATAGAGACACAGACAGAGCTCCTGGATCCTATTCCTTCAGGGGATTTGGTGCTGGACGTGTAGCAGCTGCACTGCCTGCTTTGTGGTGTTTATTCTCTAGACTCTGTTGTAGATCCAGTTTCATACATTGGGATATAGAAGAATCCCTGTCATGACGAAGTGTGTTTAGAAGAAGATGTGGGTAATGATTTAGGAGGAATGAATATTAGGTCAAGAAAATTTTGTTATTGGAAACCTTGATGTCTGCACGTGACCCTTGGGACCACTGTCACCATGTCTCCACATGATGGGGGTCAATTAGAACCTGCACCTGACTCAAGTGCCACATTCGGGGAAAAGCTACCTGGGAACATGATGGGGGATTTACCAAGACCAAGGACACACATGTCCAGGGTTCTTGTTTCATTAGGTTTCCATCTCCTTGTTGTGTAGTCAGTTCAAATTTTCTTTCCTCATTTTCCTCTGAAACAGCCCCACATATTTCCTAGAGTCTTGTAGACACTCTGTTGAGAGGGTGTAGACTCTGTTGCCAGCTGAAGGTGCAAGTGGGGCCGGTGCCAGCAGTGGGTGTGAGCAGCCACTCTGCCAGTGGGTGCAAGCGAGGCCTTCGCTGACAGCAGGTGAGAGAGGCTGCTGCCAGCCCCAATCACCCCTCAGGAACATGGAGAGGGGGAGAAGCCCTGAGGGGTCATCAGGTCCAGCAGCTGCCTTTTGCAGCTGGCGCCTAGCAAACGGGGCCTGCGCTGGGTCTTGGCAGCAGGTGCGAGCGCCAGGAGGGACCGCGCCCCATGGGAGCAAAGAATTTTCAGTAACTGCCAGAGACTCGCCCCAATGACAGTGACTGGCACCCCACCTTGGTCTGAAACCCCTGCTTACCTGCTCCACCATCCCACCACGGCAGATGCCCACCATGTTCCTTACTTGCCCTCTGTTGGTCAGCACACATAATAGAGACCGGTTGTTCTATTGTTCCATCATTCAGTCTATTTTCATGTTAACCTTTTATTATATAGGATAGGGAGATCTCACATTGGACTCTGACATAAAGGACATGGTCCCAGAGTGTGACATGTTCAAGGGTGCTCTATGTTAAGATTACTCCTCACATCCAGGCATGTGCCCTCCCCACTGGACCCACCTGCTCCAGGAGACCTGTACAAAGACCCAGGAGAGAAAATTATCAGAAAAAGAAAAATACAATATTTAACATGAGAGATGCCTTTGATACTCACCAGTAATGATAACCAAGGAAATCAACCCTCACAACCATAGAAAGAAGTAAAAGTGCAGGAGGTTCATGTCCAGGAGATGAGGTGGGAAATTCCCTCTGACACTATTTTCCCTAAAAAGTGATCAGAGGATAAACTAAGACCAGAGTGTGAACCTAGAGCCAGTGGACCAAGTGCTGGGGAGAGAGGAGCATCCGTGTGGGTCCCTGGAAACAAGAAGCATGAACTACAGAGACACAGACAGAGCTCCCGGGTCCTATTCCTTCAGGGCAGTTTGGTGCTGGACGTGTAGCAGCTGCACTGCCTCCTTTGTGGTGCTTATTCTCTAGTCTCTGTTGTAGGTCCTCCATTGTTGGGTTTATAAATGTTTACCAGAGTTATATCCTCTTGTTGGATTGCTCCTTTTATTATTTTGCAGTCTCTTTTTTTGTCTCTTACTATAATCTTTGTTTCAAAGTTTATTTTGTCAGATATAAGTATTGATATCCCAGGTGTTTTTTCATATCAATTTGTGTGAAATTTCTTTTTTCATCTCTTTACTTTTCTCTGTGTGTATCTTTCATTCTGAAGTATGTCAGTTGTGGACAGCATATATGTGAGTCTTGCTTTCTTATCCAATCAGCTACCCTATGTCTTTGATGGTAGAATTTAATCCATTTACATTTAAAGTGATGATTGATTGGTACATATTTATTGCCATTTTATGCTTTTACCTCTGTATTTTTCTTCTTTTCCTCTTTCTTCTCCTCATCCTCTTTCTTCTAGCAGACCCTTAACATTTCTTGTAATACTAGTTTGATAGTAACAAACTCCTTTAGCTTTTTCTTGTCTGGGAAACACTTTATTTCTCCTTTAATTATAAAAGTCTTGCTGGGTAAAGTAGTCTTGTTGATAGGTTCCTGCTTTTCATCACTTTGAATATTTCTTGTCAATCCCTTATGAAATCAGCTGACATTCTTATGGGAGCTACCATGTAGTTAATTAATTACCTTTCTCTTGCTGCTTTTAAGATTCTCTTTTTGTGTTTAATATTTGTCATTTAAATAATCATGTGTCTTGTTGTGGGCCTCTTGGGGTTCATCTTATTTGGGACTCTGTGTGATTTCTGTACTTGTGCATCTTTTTCCTTCACCAGTTTAGGGAAAGTTTCAGTTGTTATTTCATCGAATAGGTTCTTGATGACTTGCTCAGTGTCTCCTCCTTCTGATACCACTATGATGCAGATGTTGTTTCATTCCATGTTGTCCCAAGTTTTCCTAAAACTATCCTCATTCTTTTTCATTATTTTTTTCTTCTCTGAATGTCACCCCCCTACTTTTTCTCCAAAATCACTGTTTAGATCCTCTGCTTCATCCAACCTACTTTTAATTAATTCCAGGATATTCTTTTTTTAAATTTCTTTATTGATTAAGGTATCACATATTAGTCCTCATCCCCCCATTCCCATCCCAAACTCCTCCCCACGCATGCCCCCATCGCCTGTTGTCCATGACCACTGGTTAGGCTTATTTGCATGCATACAAGTCCTTTGGTTGATCTCTCCCCTTTACCCCCATCCTCTCCTACCTTCCCTCTGAAGTTTGACAGTAATCAATGCTTCCCTGCCTCTGGGTCTGTTTTTCTTCATCAGTTCATGTTGTTCATTATTTCCCCTAGATGAGTGATATCATGTGATACTAGAAATATACTTATAAGATCCGAAAATGAGACAAGCAATAATGGTTATGCTGAGAGGCAAATGAATCAGTCTGTAGTGAGTTTCTTTCAGGGCCAACAGTTCTTTTGAGTCCCAATTTCAATCTCAAACAGTTCCTTATGTGTACATGTCAGCAATGATATTTCAGTTCTGGATAGTGGACAAATGGTGGTAATGCAGGTCCGACCCTCTCTGGTTTGGTTCTGGGCAACCTGCAGTCCAGTGTATTCTTGATTGCAGATATGGTATTCTTCATTTACAACTGGTATCTATGTAATTTTTCATGCCATTGTAGTTCCCACAAAGTTCATTGAGCATCCTTAAAACCATTGCTTAGAATTCTATCATGGATAAATTGCTTGCCTCCATGTGATTTGGGATCATTTTCTGGAGATTCCTCTTGTTTGTTCTGTGGCCTGTTTCTCTGACTCCCCAATATGGGTGTCTCTTTTTGTTTCTTCCTATACATTAGGTAGAACTGCTATGACTCACAGTCTTTGTGGAGAGGCCTTATGTAGTAGGTGTCCTGTGAGCCCCTTTGGTGCAGTCTCCTTGATGTCTTGAGCTGGATGCTCTGGAATGTCCCTATGTGTGTTATGCGGGCCCTCTTTTTGTAATTGGGTCTTGATTTCTATTGTCCCATTCATGGCTTGTATTGACCTTCATACTGGCTGACTGTGAGGCACAAACCAGACCACATCATGGAATTGATATACAGATGTTGACAACATAATATAATACAATGCAAAAAATAAGAACAAAACACCATGACTACCATAAATAAAAACTAAAAACAAACAAAAAACACGAAAGAAAAATAAAAAAGTATAAGGAGAGAAG
Organism: Eptesicus fuscus; assembly: GCF_027574615.1. Taxonomy (NCBI): domain Eukaryota; kingdom Metazoa; phylum Chordata; class Mammalia; order Chiroptera; family Vespertilionidae; genus Eptesicus; species Eptesicus fuscus. Next base: position 17,256,893 of record NC_072496.1, read on the forward strand.
AAAAGGAATAGCAAAAATACAAAAGTAAAGAAGTAAGAATAAGGAATGTAAAGGGGAAATATAGTGTAAGAAAAGAGAAAAAATAAGAAATATAAAATACGGTAAGAAAAAAATAGAAAACTAAATATAATGAAAAGAATAAAAAGGAAAAATCGGGGTTCCCCTCAGCAGAGTATGTAGTGCCTGTTGCGATCTGCCTTTGGATATGCTGTGTGTGAAGCTTATTGGATGCTGATCCAATGTTGTCTGAACATGGCCAGTGGGTGTGCTATTTTAGGGCCTCCTGGGAGGTTCTCTGATGCAGGCTGATCTTAGGTGCTGTCTATGCTAGCCCTTGGCAACCAGTTTGAAGATACAACTGACCCACAGTTTGTGGTGCCTCTACTGGGCTTAACTGTGCCCAGGAAGAACCAGCTGAGCTCCAAGGCTGGTGTTTACCACCACAAGCCCAGGGGCAGGTCAGCAAATGTCCCAAGGCACCCCTGGATCCTCCTGTTCCTGTTCCACCTGCTGGATGGCTGTTAACCTTGGTACCTGGAAAGGCTCAGTCTTTTAAAGAGCCTTTGGTGGAATCAGGAGGATGGGGCACTAGGAAGTACTGATCAGACTTCAGGAAAGATGGTGGGTGTGTTCTCCTGCTCCAGAGCCACATGTCTGAGTCTGTCCCTGATGTTTTTCTGAACTTGGTACCTTGGGTCCCTTGGTGGTCCGGCATCTGGGGCCTATACAGACCAGAGGTTGGGTTTCCCAGAGCCCAAAGAGCATTTCTCTCAGATCTCCTGTGAGGAGCATGTGCCAGGTAAGTTAATGGGAAAGTGGATCAATGGCCACACCAAAGCCATTCTCTGACACCACTTGAGATGCTCAGATGCCTATGCCCAGGCCTATGTCCCTGACTCCTCAGCAGGGCTTATGATCCAGGGTGGGATGACCGGGTTCCAGAGGTGGTGGATTGCTTTCCCCAGGCTGATGCCATTGGGTGGGGATTGCTCCTTCCAAGAAAGATGGCTGCTGAGGAATGGAGGAGGGCTCAGTACAGTGTCTTCCCCACGTCACTTTCCAAAGCCATCCATCCTGACTCTCCTCAGGCAGGTACCTTCTGACCATCCTTCTTCCCATAGAGCACAGCATGAGGCTGCTAACACATATTTTGCTCATTGGCCTTTAAATTGGTGGCCTTGTCTCCAGCAGGCTCCGCCTCTCCTTGGCAGACAGAAACTTCCTGGGATTTCACAGCTGGGTGCTATGTGAGTGCCTATTCACATCTCTTGCACTCCAGGTAGAGGCCTGTTCCTGGTTTTGGCTTCACATCTCTCAAGGGAACCTCTGCAGCTGAGCTATCCCTCCATCACGTGGCCTGCCAACCAGAGAAGAGGGGAAGCCCCTTTCCAGTGTCCCCTCTTCCTTCCAGTCTTCAGGTGGCTTCTCGTGGCTCCTTGGTTAAATGTTTCCTCTTCAGATAGTCTTTAGTGGTAATTCAGAGTGAATGACCCCCAATGTAGTTGTAATTTCCAGTTGGTTCTGGGAGGAGGTGAGAGTAAAATCCACCTACATCCATGCCACCTTGCACCCTAACCCTCTGCATTTCTCTTCCTGCAAACTTGAAACTTTTCCTGTGCTGCATGTGAGAGTGTCCCTACTAATATAATGAATCTACTAAGACACAGAGCCATTAGTGGTAATCACAGAGGCATAGGTCTAGAGAGACTCTTGGATAAAGTGTTATGTGGAGAGGAAACCCAGAATCCTGAGTAAACAGCCATAAACAGCAGCTCCAACTGCTCCTGGGGCTGCAACACAAAATCTGTGGGTCCTGAGCGCCCCCTGCTGGTCACAGCCTCTGCTGCAGGGAGGTTTTTGTATGGGCTCAGACTGACTTCCCCTCACTGTGTTCCTAGCACAGTAATACACAGCTGTGTCCTCGGCTCTCAGGTTGTTCATTTCCAGATACAACATGTTCTTGGAATTGTCTCTGGAGATGGTGAATCGGCCCTTCACAGTTTCTGCATAGTATTTTTGACTTCCATCATACCATATAATTGCCACCCACTGGAGTCCCTTCCCTGGAGCCTGGCGGACCCAGTTCATGCCAGAGCTACTGAAGGTGAATCCAGAGGCTGCACAGGAGAGTCTCAGAGACCCTCCAGGCTGCACCAATCCTCCCCCAGACTCCACCAGCTTCACCTCACACTGGACACCTGTAAACACAAAAACATCCTGGTCAGGAGACTCTCACACATCCACAGTCTACTCTCACTCATATCCACTCACAATACTCAGTGTTTCTCACTCTCCATAAGTTACCTTTCAAAATAGCAACAAGGAAAACCCAGCTGATCCTCAATTCCATGGTGAGTGATCTGTGTTCAGTCCTGATCAGGGAATGGAAACACCTGGGGATCCTGGGGCTGGGCTCCTGTCCCAGAGCTGCAGGGTCAGGTCTGGGCTGGTTTTTATGAGCACATGGAGCCCTATTTGCATGCCCTCCTGCTATATAGTCAGCTCTGGGGTTGGAGACCTATATAAAAACCCAGGAGAGAAAATTGTCAGAAAAAGTAAAAGAGGAGATTTAACATGAGAGATGTATTTGAGAGTCTCCAGTAATGAAAACCAAGAGAAATCAATTATCACAACCTGATAAAGAAGTAAAAGTGCAACAGGTTCATGTTCAGGAGACAGGAAGTTTCATATGACACTATTTCCCCTACAAAGTGATCAGAGGATAAACTAAGAATAAAGTATGGACCTAGAGCCAGTGGAACAAGTATTGGGGGAGAGAGGAGCATCTGTGTGGGTCCCTGGGAGCCAGAAGCATGAACTATAGAGATGCACACAGAGCTCCCAGATCCTATTATTTCAGGAGAGTTTGGTGCTGCACCTGTAGCAGCTGCACTGCCTCTTGTGGTGTTTATTCTCTAGTCTCTGTTGTAGATACATTGGGATATAGAAGACCTCAGCCATGACCAAGTGTGTTTAGGTGAAGTTGTAAGTAAATATTGGGGAGGAATTAAGTTTAATTTTGGAAGTTTATGAAAAATCTTGATGAAAATCACTGATATGAAATAACAGATATAAATAAAATCATTATGGATATGAACAATATTATTTTTCTCTGTGCATTGATCTCAGAGTGAATAAATCATTCAGATAACCTCCCATTCCTAGAGTTGATGGATCTAATTTCATGGAAAGCTGGTCAGTCTTGGCGGTTCTGCCTTGTTTTCACCATCATGGTCTGTGTCCATGAGGACACGTGACATGGTTCTAACCAGGTAGCAGGAAGACATGGTGGGCTTTCTTGCTTCATCAACAGCTCATTTCAGTGGCACCATCTGCTCCCTCTCAAGTCCCTACTCACATGTGAACCTTGGCAGTGCCATCACCGTGTCCTACATGATGGGTATCCCTGAAACCTGAAGCCCATTCACTGGATGGACCAATGTGCAACATGGGAAAAGCCACCCCAAGTCGGGAAGTGAATTACCATGGACAGGAAGGGTGTCTACGTCTGAGCAGGCACAGCTCCAGGATTGTCCTTTCATCATGGTGTGATTTCTTCTTTGTTCACCCAGTTCAGTTTGTCTCCCTTTTTCCTGAAATAGCCACACATGATATCCTGAGTCATTCAGATAAGAAAGCAATGACTTAAAATTTAACTGAAGTTCCAGGTTCCAGGTAAGGTCCAAACTACTGTGTCATGCATTCCAGACAGGTGTCATGGCTGAATTATAAACAAATTAACATGCACACACACGTATGCTCACTCCACAATATTTTCTTTATTGGTACCTCTTTTGGGTGATTTTACAAAGAACTCCCCGACAAATTCTGAGCCTCCACTGTCTTTGTGGAGTGACAACAGCAGCCACAGGGACTGGAGCTGGGAAACTACCCATAAATCTGGATGTGACTGTGGAACTGGTTGAGGGGAGGAAGCTGGACTTGTTTTGAGACACATGAGGTAAATATGCCTGATTTTCATGGACTGAGAGTTACAAGACATATGGTTTTAAAGCTTCCTCCAGTGAATGCCCAGAAGGAAGTAGAGGGCATGATAGAAACAGCTGTATCACTGGAGGAAATACCAGAATATTTATGAGCAGGAGTTTCTTAGAAATTGAAAGCATAAAATTTCTGCAGGAAGGGAACAAGAGAAATAAGGAACATGTCATTGCCAACTGGTGGGAAGGGGATCCCTGTTTCCTACATGCACATTCTCACAATGTCTCTGTTCTGAAAGGTAACACCTTCCCAGGTCCAGGGGATCTGCACTTGGACACCTTTGGGGTCATTACTGATCTGGTCTCACCATGGATCACCCAAGCTGCCTAATTCATTGGGATCCCATTTGTGAAATTTCTCAACACTTTTAGGGAAGCGTGTATACCCCTCACTGTAAGAACCATGGTGATGTGTGTCCTTATGAAGAACATTTCTTTAGACCAAGACCCCTGTCTCAGTTTATCCTCATCACCATCATCCTCCTCTCCCTCCTCCTCCTCATCACCATCCTCCTCTTCTTCCTCCTCATCATCATTATCACTTGCTTACTTATAATCCAGAGCCACATATCTGAATGTCCCTGATTTTTTCCTGAACTTGGTACATGGGACACTGGTGTTCAGGTGGGTGGGCTCCCAGAAGTCAGGATGCTGATCCTAGCAGATACCAGTGAGTTTAAAGGGAAAGTATATCAATGGCCTCAGCAAAGCCAGTCTCTAATACCTCCTCAGATGCTCAGGTGTCTACACCCAGGCCTATGCCCCTGACTCATCAGCAGGGGTTATGATGCAGGGTGGGGTGACCGGGTTCCAGAGGTGGTGGATTGCTTTCCCCAGGCTTACACCATTAGGTGGGGATTGCTCTTCCCAGGAAAGATGGCTGCTGGGTATGTAGGAGGGCATAGTACGGGGTCCTGGAGGCTCTTCCCCATGTCCGTCCCCAAAGCCACCCATCCTGACTCTCCTCAGGCACGTGCCTTTTGATCAGCCTTCTTCCCATAGAGCACAGCATGAGTGGCTGCTAGCACACATTTTCCTCATTGTCCCTTTAAAGGGGTGACTTTGTCTCCAGAGGGTTCTGCCTCTCCTTGGCAGACAGAAACCTCCCTACACTTCACAGCTGGGTGCTGTGTGGATATCTATTTACATCTCTGGCACTCCAGGCTGGGCCTGACCTTGGTCTGGGCTAAACACCTCTCAAGTGGGGAACCTCTGCAGCTGAGCTATCCCTCCATCACATGGTCTGCCAACAGGGGAGAGGGGCCAGCCCCTTTCAAATGTCCCTCTTCCTTACAGTCTCAAGGTGCCTTCTCGTGGCTCCTAGGTTAAATGTCTCCTCTTCATACAGTCTTCAGTTGGTAATTCAGAGTGAATGACCCCCAATGTAGTTTTAATTTTCAGTTGGTTCTGGAAGGAAGTGAGAGTAAGATCCACCTACATCCACGCCACCTTGGACCCTAACCATCTGCGTTTCTCTTCCTGCAAACATGAAACTTCACCTGTGCTGCATGTGAGACCGTACCTACTAATACAGTAAAACTGCTAAGACTCAGAGCCATCAGTGGTAGTAACAGAAGTTTATGTCTAGAGAGACTCTTGGATAAAGTGTTATATGGAGAGGAAACCCAGAACCCTCAGAGGAAACAGCCATAAGCACCACCTCCAATTGCTCCTGGGGCTGCAACACAAAGTCTGTGGGTCCTGATTGCCCCCTGCTGGTCACAGACTCTGCTGCAGGGAGGTTTGTGACTGGAATCACACAGACTTCCCCTCTCTGTGCCTCTTGTGCACAGTAATACAAGGCTGTGTCCTTGTACCTCAGGCTGCTCAGTTGCAGGTCGGCAGTGCTTTTAGAATCATCTCTTGAGATAGTGACTCTGCCTTTCACAGATGCGGCTTATTCCATGGTGTGGCCACTGGCTTTGTTTCTTATGAAACCTATCCACTCCCATCTCTTTCCTAGGGTCTGCCAGATCCAGCTGATATAAGTCACTGGATGAGAATCCTGACCAGGAGAGTCTCAGAGACCCCCTACTCCGCTGCACCACGCCTCCCCCAAACTCCACAAGCTGCAACTCACAATGGACACCTGTAGACAAGACAGGTGTTGTTAGGAGCAGGTACACACACACTCACACAAACTCACAAAGCCAAGTTTCTCCACAAAGTTACCATGTAAGAGCATCAAAACTAAAGCCCAGCTCAGCCCACACTTCATGGTGCTGCCTCTGGGTTGACACCTAGAGCGAATGGAGACTGCAATGCCAGGGGTGGGGCTGCTCTTCCAGAGATGCAGGGCTTATCAGCAAAAGGAATTCCTCATTTGCATGGGCTCCTCCTCTTAGGGACAGAGGATTGGAGTGCCTGGGGGACAGTCCCCCTGGACTCAGAGGGAGAAACACCTCCTGTGAGCATGGGGATGTTCATAAGGAGTGGCTCATCTGTGTGATGCAGTGTGGCTGTTGTTGTTAATACCACCATCAGTCCTTTACACAAGCACAGTCAGGTGGGGCATTTGTGAATCTTGATGTTAAAAGTTTAATGACTGTTTCTACAGCTTCATGTGCAAATTCTTCCTTTATGCAAGTCCATAACCTATAGTAGAGTACCCAAAATAGTTCCATCAGAAATAATTATGGCATTGAGTGGAGAAAAGACAAGAAAATAAAAGCAGGGAGAATCCAAGATGGCGGCAGACAGGATGGCAGAAAGAGAAAGAGAGCGTGAGTGAGTGAGAGAGTGAAAGGGGAGTGTTTGGACCTGTGGGCTATGTGTGTATGTGTGAGTGAGAGACAGGTATATTCTGAAGTACTGCTGGGGACTGGTGGACCAGGCTCCCCTAGCCGGTTGGCGTCTACTACTGCTGCTGAAATATCTTCTGGGGCGGCTGGCTCTGCCACAGAGACTGTGCCATCTTGAAGGGTAGAGTGGCTGTGACTGGGGGCCACCCTCATCTCCACCTGGGGAGACCTCAGACACCACCCGGGACCCTACAGCCACACCAGCCAGGGACCAGCTGCCACAGCTGAGAATACACAAACACTGAGACTCCAGCCTGCCCAGCCACAGGCTCCTAAAAAGTTTGTCTTAGGGGAGAGAAAATGCTGACCGAGTAGGCAGACGGGTCCAGCACCTTCTGATGGAGCAGAGACAAGAAACAGCTGAATTGAATATCATCCTCCCAGAATTGGAAAATTAAACATAGCTGGAGAGACAATCAATAGACAGAAAGGACAAAGCTATCCTGGAAACCAGAGGGATTGGGGATCTGGGCTGAAGGGAGAACTGCACGCAGCCTGGACTGAGCTGATCCAACTCCACATCCCTTGGGTACAAGTGTACCACTCGACTGTGGAAGGGTGTCCACAGGGCTGCTGGCAGTAGGGGGCTCTAGATCTAAGTCCACAGCCATGGGTGGCTGTGCCCAGAAAGGCAGTCTGAAGTTCTTAACTGGCTGCACAGTGATGGGGTCAGAGGGAGGTGGATATGCACAGCAGTGCAATTGCTTTGCCTTTATAATGTCCTTGCTTTTACTCACTAAACCCAGGATCTTTCAATTACAAACACTCACCAAGTCTGCAGTGCAGGGGAAGGTGGTTTGTGGAAGCTGGGGAACAAAATAGGGAGAGTGATCAGGAGGCCAGCGCTGGGACAGACTGGTCCCTCCGACCCTGAACAGACATTTTTCTCCTGGAGACCAGGCCCCTCCTAGCAGCACAGCTGGACCAGCTTTGAGCTCTTCAGGGAAACAAGGATTCCAAATACCCCCAGGGAGCCCTCAGGGACTGGGTTGAGGGGCCTTTTGGTACCTGAAACTAATACAGAAACACAGGTACCTAAAGGCAGTGTCAGCAATATACACTTGTGTAAATATGACTGAAAGAGAGCAGACAAACAAAGCAGGCAGAGTGGTCCCTGGTTGACACAGTGATGTGGAGTCTGACAGAGGAGTGCTGGATTGCTGGGAGCTTCAACATGGTGCTATCTAGCAGGAAGCTGAGACATGGCAGACAGAACAGTGGAGAGGGGCAATGGACCAGATTCCCTGGGACATTAAATATCAGCTAAAGTGAACAAACTTCAATACTTCACTTTTTTAAAACTATTTTTAAAAGAAATTATTTTTCCCTTTTCTTTATTTCATTTATTTATTATTATTTTATCCTTGTTGTTATTTTGTTTTTTATGTTTTTTTTTTAATTAGTGTTCTACATTCTATTTTTATTTTATTTTATTTATTATCACTAGAGGCCTGGTGCACAAAATTTGTGCATGGGGAGGGGGGTGTCCTTCAGCCCAGCCTGCACTCTCTCCAATCTGGGACCCCTTGAGGGGTGTCTGACTGCCTTATCCAGGGGCAATCAGACATCCCTCTCATAATCTAGGACTGTTGGCTCCCAACCACTCACCTGCCTGCCTGCCTGATTGCCCCTAACTGCTTCTTCCTGCCAGCCTGATCACCCCCTAACCACTGCCTGCCAGCCTGATCGATGCCTAACTGCTCCTTTGCTGGCCTGATTGCCCTTAACTTCCATCCCATGCAGGCCTGGTCACCCCTAATTGCGCCCCCTGCCAGCCTGGTTGTCCCCAACTGCCTTCCCCTACAGGCTTGATCTCCCCCAACTGCCCTCCCTTGCAGACCTGGTCCCCCGCAACTGCCCTTCCCTGCTAGCCATCTTGTGGCTGCCATCTTGTGTCCACATGGGGCAGCCATTTTGACCACATGGCAGTGGCCATCTTGTGTGTTTGAGTGATGGTCAATTTGCATTTTACCTCTTTATTATATAGGATTACTTTACTGTATCTCATTTTTTTCCTTTATGCCAACCTGTTCTTCTTCACTCCCCATATTTTATCCTGTTTCTCTTTTGTTCCTGCTTTAGATTTTTTCTCTCCTTTCTGTTTATTCATTGCTAAAAATTGATTTTCTTTATAGGCTTTATTGGTGCATTACAATTATAGTAGTCTCTATTGGCTTACTCATATATCTAATTTTCTCTTCCCTGCTCTAAGTCCATGCACCCTTCTCTTTTCTCTTTCTTTGCTAGTCAAATTTCTCTTGTTGTTGTTGCTTGTTTGATAGTTTGTTAGCTTGTTTTGTTGTTTCTCTTTTTTTATGTTATGCTTTTGTTCTTCCTCTCCTCACTTGTTCTCTTCTTCTAATAATAGCTTAATTAGTTTCACCAAACTCAGGCCTATCTGGTGTGTACTTTATTCTGCTTTTCCAAAAATAGAGGATTATATAGATAGATAGATTAAAGAAAGGGGAAAATTTATAAACATCTTATATATGTGTACTAGAGGCCCGGTGTATAAAATTCGTGCATGGGGGGTGTGCCCCTTATTCCAGCCTTCACCCTCTTCAATCTGGGATCCCTCTCACAATCCAGGACTGCTGGCTCCCAACTGCTCGCCTGCCTGCCTTTATGATTGCCCCTAACCGCTTCTGCCTGCCAGCCTGATCACCTGCTAACCACTCCCCTGCCAGCCTGATTGATGACTAACTGCTCCTCTGCCAGCCTGTTTGCCCCTAACTGCCCTCCCCTGCAGGCCTGTGTACCCCCTAATTGCTCTTCCCTGCAGGCCTGGTTGCCCGCAACTTCCCTCCTCTGCTGGCCAGGTCACCACTAACTGCCCTCCCCTGCAGGCTTGATTGTCCCAACTGCCCCCCCTTGCAGTCCTGGTCCCTCTCAACTGCCCTCCCCTGCTGGGCATCTTGTGGCAGTCATCTTGTGTCCACTTGAGGGCAGCCATCTTGTGTGTTGGAGTGGCGGTCAATTTGCATATTACTCTTTATTAGATAGGATACTTTTTTGAATTATAAATATAAATATATATATTTAATCATTATTATTTTTAATTACTATTATCATTGTATTAGAGGCCCAGTGCATGAAATTCATGCATAGGGTGAGTGTCCCTCAGCCTGGCCTGCACCCTTTCTAATCTGGAACCCTTTGGGGGATGTCTGACTGCCAATTTAGGCCTGATGCCTCAGGATTGGGCCTAAATCAGCAGTCAGACATCCGTCTCACAAACCGGGACTGCTGGCTCCTAACTACTCACCTGCCTGCCAGCCTGATCACCCCCACTGCCCACAACTGCCTTCCCCTGCCAGCCATCTTGTGGTGGCCATCCTGAGATGATGTCTCGCGAAGGCATGACACCACCTAGGCTTTTATTATATAGGGTTATTATTTTATTTTTTAATTTAGTATTTTGTTTTTTACTTTTCTTCTTATACACTCATTCTCTTCCTATCTTCTCTATACTGAATCATGGCCATTTCCCCATTAATTGAATTCCTTTACCTTACCTTTTGAGAAAAAGCTCTGCCTCTTCAGATTCAGCTCCCCTCCTTTTTTTTATTTTTTATTTTTATTTTTTTTGCAATTATTGGTTTAGTTGTCGGTTTTGAGGTGGAATTTTCTCCCCATATACATATATACATGTTTTCTCTTTCCTACCTTCCCCTTCTTTTTTCTTCTTTTTTTTCTCTCTTACATTATTTTCCTTTTATCAATATAATTTTTGTGCTCTTTTCTCTCCTCTAAGTCTCTTTTCTGTGGTGGTCATCTTTCTTTGGGGTTATTGGTGTCATGAATACAATCATGTGTTACTCCCACTGTGCCACCTTGTATTTTGTGCTCTTTGGTCAACATGGTAGAGAGTGATCCACATAACCAGACATCCTGAGAGGGCTGAAAATGGGGAGACAAAGAAACAGCCCCCATAAAAATAAAGGGAGATATTACCAGAAAAGGAAGTAAACAATATGGAGGCAAGCAATTTGTCAGAGAAAGAATTCAGAGCAATGGTCATAAGGATGCTGAAAAGGATAGAAGAAAAATTCAACAACATTTGGAAGAATTAAGAGGAAATGAAGAAAAACCATAAAGAAATGAAGAATGACATAGGTGCAGTAAAGAAAAAAAAAATAGAAAGCATCAACAGTAGACTAGAAGAAGCTGAGGACCACATCAGCTAGAAGACAAGGTGGGGAAAATCACCCAAGCAGTGCAGCAACTGAAAAAAAAAAAAAAAAACCTTAAAAAATAGGAGGAGCCTAAAGGAGCTTTGGGACAACATGAAAGGAAACAACATCCCCATATTAAGAGTACCAGAAGGAAAGGAAACCGAGCAAGGTATAGAAAACCTGTTTGAAAAGATAATGATAGAAAAAATAATGATATTGAGAAGAAAAAAACTCACACAAGTCAAAGAAACTCACAGAATCCCAAACAAGATGAACCCTAAAAGACTGACACCAAGACATATCATAATTAAATTGACAAACACTGACAAAATAAGAATATTAAAGGCTGCCAGAGAGAGACAGAAAGTTACCTACAAGGGATCTCCCATAAGATTATCAACAGGTTTCTCAACAGAAACACATCAGGCCAGAAGGGAATGAAATGAAATATACAAAGTGATGCAAAACAGGGACTGAATCTAAAAATGCTGTATCCAGGAAGGCTATAATTCAAAATTGAAGGTGAAATTAGGAGGTTTACAGACAAAAAAAAAAACAAAAACAAACAAACAAAAAACTAAGAGAGTTTATTACCACCAAACCAGCAATGCAAGAAATGCTAAAGGGACTGCTGTAAAAAGAAGAAATAGGAAGGAAAGAAGGAACACAGGCATTAAGGATAAAAATGAAAACAAAAAAGGACTTATCAATAATAACCCTAATCTAAGTGGATTAAATACTCCAAATAAAAGATATAGAGTAGCTGAATACATAAGAAAACATGATCCATATATCTGCTGTCTACAAGAGACTTACCTTAGAACAAAGGATGCACACAGACTGATAGTGAAGGGATGGAAAATTTTTTTTTCAGGGGAATGGAAATGAAAAAAAAAATGGGGTAGCAATACTTATATCTGACAAATTAGAACTCAAAGTGAAGGCCATAACAAAAGATAAGAAGATCCACTTCATAATACTAAAGGGAGCAATTCAACAAGATGATATAACTCTGGTAAACATATATGCACCCAATGCAGGAGCACCCAAATACATTTAAAAAATCTTCTGGAAGGTATCAAAGGAGAGATAAACATCAATACAGTCATAGTAGGGGACTTTAAAACCCCATTGACAACACAGGATAATCCTTTAAATGAAAAATCAGCAAAAAACATCAATTTTAAATGATTCACTAAATCAGATGGACTTAATTGACAGCTTCAGAACATTTCAACCCAAAGCTACAGAATATACATTCTTCTCAAGTGCACACGGGGAATTTTCAAAAATAGATTACATATTGGTACACAGGAAAAGTCTCTTCAAATTCAAGAAGGTAGAAATCATATCAAGCATCTTCTCAGATCACAATGTCATAAAATTATAAATCAACTATAATAAAAACAATGAGAAAAAAATGAAACACTTGGAGGCTAAATAGCATATTATTAAAAAATAATTGGGTTACCAAAGAGATCAAAGTAAAAATAGAAAGCATTCTGGCAACAAATGACAATGAAAACATAATACAAAAAATCTATGGGACACAGTGAAAGCAGTCTTGAGAGGGAAGTTCATAGCTCTACAGGCTTACCTCAAAAAACAAGCAAAAATGGTAATAAATTATCTAACCCTACAACTCAAATATTTACAGAGAGCAACAAGAAAAGCCCAGAGAAAGTGGAAGGAAGGAAATAATAAAGATCAGAGCAGAGATAAACGACATAGAGACAAAAAACAAACAAACAAAAAAACAGATCAATAAAACCAAGAGCTAATCCTTTGAAATAAACAAGATTGATGAACCTCTTGCCAGGCTCACCAAGAAGCAAAGAGATAGGACCCAAATAAAATAATCAGAATTGAAAGAGGTGAAATAACAACCAACCCCACAGAAATACAAAGGATTATGAAAAGTACTATGAAGAATTCTATTTCAACAAATTGGACAACCTACAGGAAATGGGCATATCCTTAGAAAAATACAAACACCAAAAACTCAATCAGGAAGAATAAAAAATTAATAGACTGATAACTATTGAAGAAATTGAAGCAGTAATAAAACAATCTTCAAGCAAACTAAAGCCTGGGTCAGGATAGCTTTACAAGGGAATTCTACCAAGCATTCAAAGAAGAACTAAAACCTATCCTCCTCAGGCTGTTCAAAAAAATTGAAAAGAAAGGCACACTTCCAAGCTCTTTCTATGAAGTCATATTACCGTAATTTCAAAACCATATAAAGACACCACAAAGAAAGAACTACAGGCCAATATCCTTGGTGAACATAGATGCTACAGTCCTCAACAGAATTCTAGCAAATCAGATCCAGCATTACATTAGAAAGATCATACACCATGACCAAGTGGGATATATTCCTGGGATGCAAGGATGGTACAAAATGCACAAATCAATAAATGTGATACGTAACATAAACAAATTGAAAGACAAAAATCACATAATAATATCAGTTGATGCAAAAAATTCAAAATCCAATGCCCTTTCTTGATTAAAAAACACACAAAACAACTCTAAGCAAAGTGGGAATAGATGGATCATACCTCAACATAATAAAAGCCTTATATGACAAACCTACAGCCATCATCATACTCAATGGGCAAAAGCTAAATTCATTTTCTCTAAGAACAGGTACTTTCCTCTAAGATGCACATTTTCACCACTCCTGCTTGATATATTACTGGAAGTGCTAGCCATAGCGATCAGAAGAGAAGAAATAAAAGGCATCCAAATTGAAAAAAGTAGTAAAACTCTCATTATTTGCATATGACATGAGACTGTACATAGACAGCCTCAAAGAGTCCATCAAATCCTATCAGACTTAATAAATGAATTTGGCAATGTAACAGGATAAAAAATTAACACCCAGAATTATATGGCTTTTTATACACCAACAATGAACCTACAGAAAGATAAATGAAAAAAAAAAAAATCCCATTTAACATCCCCCGCAAAAAAAAAAAAAAAAAAAATTAAGATACCTAAGAATAAACAACTAACGAGGGAAAAGACCTATACTCAGAAAACAACAGAACATTGAAAAAATCAATAGAGGAATACATAAACAAATGGAATAACATAACTTGTTCATGTATTGGTAGAATTAATGTAATTAAAATGTCCATACTACCCAAAGCAATTCATAGATTTAATGCAATCCCCATTAAAATAGCAATGTCATATTTCACAGACCTAGAACAAACTCTCAAAAAATTCATCTGGAATAAAAAAGACCCAGAATAGCCACAGCATTCCTGAGACAGAAGACCAAAGTTGGGGGGATATAAATACCAGATCTCAAGCTATATTACAAAGCCACAGCTCTCAAAACTGCCTGGTACTGACACAAGGACAGATATATAGACCAATGGAACAGAACAGAGAACCCAGAGCCATTATGTTCAATTAATATTTGACAAAGGAGGCAAGAGCATACAATGGAGTTAAGACACTCTCTTTAATAAATGGTGTTGGGAAAGTTAGACAAATACATGCAATAAAAGGAAACTATATCACCAACTTACACCATACACAAAAACAAACTCAAAATGGATAAAGGACTTAAATGTAAGATGAGAAACCATAAAATCTTAGAAGACTCCATAGGCAGCAAAATATCAGACATATGTAACAGCAATTTCCTTACAGATACAGCTCCTAGTGCAATGGAGACTAAGGAGAAAATAAACAAATGGGACTACATCAAAATAAAAAGCTTCTGCACAGCAAAAGAAACCATCAACAAAACAAGAAAGCCCACTGCATGGGAGAACATTTTGCCAATGCTATTTCAGATAAGTGTTTAATCTCCAACATTGACAGAGATCTCATAATACTTAACAAAAATAAGATAAACAATCCCATCAAAATATGGGCAGAGGATCTACATAGCCAATTTTCAAAAGAGGACATACAGAAGGCCGAGAGACATATGAAAACATGCTCAAAGTCACTAAAAATTGAGAGATGCAAATCAAAACAACAATGAGATACCATCTCACACCTGTCAGAATGATAACATCGACAAATCAACAAACAAGTGCTGGAGAGGATGTGGAGAAACAGGAACCCTCATGCACTGCTGGTGGGAATGCAGACTGGTGCAGCCACTGTGGAGAACAGTATGGAGTTTCCTCTAAAAGTTAAAAATGGAACTCCCATTTGACCTCGTAATCCCACTTCTAGGACAATATCCCAAGAAACCTGAAACACCAATCAGAAAGGATATATGCATCCCTAGGTTCAAACCAGCAGATTTTACAATAGCTAAGATTTGGAAACAGCATAAGTACACATCCATCAGCAGATGAGTGGTTTAAAAACCGATGGTACATCTACACAATGAAATACTATGCCGTGGTAAAAAAGAAGGGGCTCTTACCATTTCTAATAGCAAGGATGGAATTGGAAAGCATTATGCTAAGTTGGGGGGACCAGGCCTGAAGGATAGGGCAGTTAGGGGTGACGAGGCCAGCAGGGGAGGGCAGTTAGGGGCAACTGGGCTGGAAGGGGAGGGCAGTTGGGGGTAGTTGGGAATGTTTTAAAGTTCTTACTTTAAAAATCTTTACTAGAGGCCTGGTGAACAAAATTCATGCACGGAGGGGGTTGTCCCTCAGCCCAGCCTGTACCCTATCCAATCTGGGACCCCTCAAGGGATGTCCAACTGCCCATTTAGGCCCAAAATGGGTAGTCGGACATCCCTCTCACAATCCAGGACTGCTGTATCCCAACTGCTTGCCTGCCTGCCTTCTTGATTGCCCCTAACCGCTTCTGCCTGCCAGCCTGATCACCCCCTAACCACTCCGCTTCCAGCCTGTTTGCCCCCAACTTCCCTCCTCTGCCGACCTGGTCACCCCTAACTGCCCTCTACTGCAGGGTTGATCATCTCCAACTTCCCTCCCTTGCAGGCCTGGTCCCTCTCAACTGCCCTCCCTTGCAGACCTGGTCCTAGTCAACTGCCCTCCCTTGCAGGCCAGGTGCCTCCCAACTGCCCTCTTATGCTGGCCATCTTGTGGTGGCCATATTATGTCCACATGTGGGCAGGATCTTTGACCACATGGGACCAGCTATATTGTGTGTTGCAGTGATGATCAATCTGCATATTACTCTTTTATTAGATAGGATAGAGGTCTGGTGCAGGGGTGAGGGCCAGCTGGTTTGCCCTGAAGGGTGTCCCTGATCAGGGTGGGGTTCCCTTGGGGCGTGGGGAGGCCTGAGTGAGGGGCCTGTGGTGGTTTGCAGGCCAGCCACGACTGCTGGCAACCCAAGCAGAGGCCCTGGTATCTGGAATTTATTTTCCTTCTACAATTGAAACTTTGTAGCCTGGAGCAGAGCCAAGCCTGGGGCTCCCTCCATGGCCAGCAGCCATTTCTGTTGGGGTTATAATGGAAACTTTGTTGCCTTAAACGTGTGGGCCTGGCCAGGGTGTGCAGAAAGCTTTGCTTCCCATGTTGCTGCTGGCAACCCTGGCCTGCTCTCTCAAGCTCCATTCTGCCTCCATTTCTGTTTGAATTTGTTTACCTTCTATACTTGAAACTTTGTAGCTTGAGTGGAGGCTTAGGCCTGGCAAGGGCAGGCGGAAAGCTTGGCTTCCTCTGTTACCTAGGAAACCTTGCTCTCTGTGGCTGTAGCCATCTTGGTTGGGTTAATTTGCATACTCACTCTGATTGAATGGTGGACGTGGCTTGTGAGCATGTTGGAGGTATGGTCAATTTGCATATTTGTCTATTATTAGGTAGGATTGTTGACAGTATTACAGAGATCTCCTACATCCCCCAAGGTCTTTATTATTCCTGTAAGATTTTTATGGTTTCACTAGAGGCTGGGTGCATGAAATTCAAGCATGGGTGGGGGGTGTCTCAGCCTGGCCTGTGCCCTCTAACAATCTGGGACCCCTTTGGGGATGTCTGACTGTCAGTTTAGGGATCAGGCCTAAACCAGCAGTCAGACATACCTCTCACAATCTGGGATCTCTGGTTCCTAACCACTGGCCTGCCTGCCCACCTGATTGCCCATAATCACTTGTCTGCCTGCCTGCCTGCCTGATTGCCCTAACCTCTCGCCTGCCTGCCTTCCAGATTTCCCCTAACAGGTTTTCTATATCTAAGATTATGTCACATGCATAGAGATAAAGAGAGACAATTTATTGGCTCCTTTCTGATTTACAGATTTTTTAACTTTTTTATTGCCACATTGCTCTGACATGAACTTTCAGTTTTGTTAAATAGAAGTAGTCACTGGGGTGCCTTGGTCTTGGTCCTGATGTTAGAAGAGTTGTGTTGAAATTTTTTCTATGTAGCATAATGTTACCAGTTTTCTATTGAAATCAAGCATGTATTATGTTGAGGTATACCACTTGTATACCAAATTTATTGAGAATTTTTGTAATAAAGGTGTTTTAACATTTTCAATGGCCTTTTTATATCTTTTTATATGACAATATAATTTTCTCCTTTATTCTGTGGATGGGTGTATCCAGTTTACCTATATATAAAGGTTGAACTATCCTTGCATTCTATGACAATATCCCAGTTGATGATGGTAAATGATGCTTTCAAGATGTTGTTAAGTTTTATCTTATACTACAGGTCCAGTGCACAACATTCCTGCACTGAAAGGGGGGTCCCTCAGCCCAGCCTGCACCCTCTTGCAGTCTGGGGCCCCTTGAGGAATGTCGCACTGCCAGGTTAGGCTCCTGCCACCGCCAGCCATGAGCCAGGCTTCTGGCTGAGCAGAGCTTCCCCTGTGGGAGCACACTGATTATGAGGACTCAGCTCCTCCATTAAGTGTCTGCCCCCTGGTGGTCATTGTGTGTCATAGTGACCGGTTGTCCACTGTTTGCTCTATTTACATATTAGAATATTATTATATAGAACTAGTAGCCCTGCACATGAGTCTTTGTTGGGTTATTTTGCACATCACTTCTGAGTAGCTGGTGGGCATAGCGAAGGTACAATCAATTAGCATCTTTCTCTTGTATTACTGTAGATTGTTGAGGAGTTTAGCATTTATATTCATCAGGAATATGACCTGTCATGTTTGTTTGCGTACTTATTTTTCTTTGGAAGCAGTTGTGTCCAGTTGGCGTGAGCAGTGTGACCCAGTTACTAGGGCTAATGCTCATCAGCCATTCCTCAAACCTCAATAAATGAGTTTGGAGGTTTACCCTCTTTTTCAACTCTTAGAAGTGTTTGAGAAGAACTGATTGAGAAGACACTGTTTTTTCTTTGAAATTTGGATAGAATTCACCCTTGAATCCATGTCTCATGGACTTTCCTTTGCTGAGAGGCTTTGGTTATTACTTCAATTATTTTTTAAATTTATACCCATCTGCAAAGTCAGGGGCAAATTTCTAATTGAAGCAACAAATAAGTGGACTGATAAACACAACTGTTGAACTTCACAGGGAGTAGGTAGCACTTGCACATACATGGATCTGAGCAGTGACAGCCTAACTGGCATCCTAATTCTGCATCCCACAGGTAGATCTGAGCAACATGAACTGACAGGGGAACACGTCAAAGTCCCCACCCAGGGAAAGAATTGCCTCTATAAACTGCAGTCCCGGGCTGCTCTCTTCTGGCTCTGTGGTGGGCAGGACCAGCTCCTTCCTGAGAATCAGCAGTCAAACACATGTCTGCTTCCAACCTTGAAGAAGGAAGGAACTTTTTTTTTGAAAAATCATACAAAGTTATTGAACTGAAGGTTTCTGTGTGTGAAGAGAAACCAATGGAAATGGGAACAAGTCTTCTCACTACGTTTAACAATTCCTCCTGTGAATGTTGCACTACACTCAGCCAGCAGGACACCTCACAGAACTAAGGGGCAGTGAATTTGGGTCAATGTGGACATTATAGTTGTTTGCATACCACATATTTATTTCATGTGCCATCCAAGAAATGAAATAAAACCATGTTATCTTGTGTAGAATTCATAGAGTGTGTTGTCCTGAGAACCCACCCTCCTTCCCTCCAATACCAGGAGCACAGGGAACAGGTCCCAGCTGATGCTCCCTGAAATCCATCATGGATTTGACTGAAGACACAGCTGTGAATGACTCCCAGACCACAGCTGAGCTCAGCGGTGACACTAAAGCAGGGTCATTGCTGGGAGACTCGGGCATCATCAGAAGGAAAGTTCTGGCAGAAGACATCTACCAGACTTGCTGGGCCTTCCTGAAATGCAGGGAGGTTCACACAAGTTCCACATTGCCTGGACAGAGTTTGATGTGTGCTGACCATTTCCCCAGGCTCACCAACCCCTTTGTATTGTTCTTCCTCCAAATGAAAAATGCCTCCTGTGTTGCATGTGAGAAAGTCCCTACTAATTTAATAAAACTGTTATAATACAAAGCCCTCAGGGGTAGTCACAGGACCATAGGTCTAGGGAAAAGCTGGAAGAAGCTGTTATATGGAGAGAAAGCCTAGGACCCTCAGAGGAAACAGCCATAAACACCACCTGCAACTGCTCTTGGGGCTTCAACACAGAATTTGTGGGTCCTGAGCGCTGCCCCCCCACCCAGCCCAGCCCTGCTATCATCTCAGGGAGGTTTGTGTCTGGGCTCACGCTGACTTCCCCTCACTATGTCTCTCGCACAGTATTACATGGCCGTGTCCTCAGCTCTCATGCTGTTCAGTTTAAAGTAAACTTGTCTCTTGGACATGTCCCTGGTGATGCTGAGGTGGAATTTCAGTGTTGGGTTATAGTTTATACTACCATCAGTCAATACAGCCTCGACCCACTCCAGTCCCAATCCTGGAACCTGGTAGGTCAATTGCACACCATAGTCCATTAGAGAGAATCCAGAATAGTGCAGGTGAGGAAGAGAGTCTGGGAGGGCTGCACCAGTCCTGGGCCCGACTCCTGCAGCTGAACCTGGGATAGGACACCTGGGGACAAGGAGCATCAGTCTTGTCAGTCATGTGCAGTCACAGCCATCCCATGAACCCTGTCTGACCCCTGAAACCCTCACTTTGGGGGGCTGTCTCCAGGCACAGGAGAAGACTCAAAAGTCTCATCTTCTTCTGGACCACAGCTCTGCCTTGCAAGAGACCTCAGCCCTGTGTGAGGAGAGAGCTGTGAGCCTGCACAGCCCAGGAGAGGATTTACCCTGGAGCTGGAAGAGAAAAATGCATGTGGGGCAGCCTTTCCTGTAAGTAGAGGGACTGTGGTCGGCATTCCCTGGTCATATCAGGGCCCATGTTGGGGCAGCTCTTCTCTTGACCTCACTCACCAGGTTATTCATGGAATGGGGGCCACTGGGTCATGAGACTCAATGGAATTTTGTCAAGGACCACCTCACCTGAGCAGAAGAAAAATGTTGCACTAGATGAGTATTGGTTATATTTTCTAGATTCTAAAATCTAATATGCATATGCCTACAAATACCAAATGTTTAACATTGTCATTTTATATGCTAATTACGTTTACCTTGGTGTATACAGTTTCAAAAGCACAGTCTTTTCTTTTTTTTCTATCACAATGTCTTCACTTATGAGATAACTTTGATATTACTCATGGATTCCCAACCACAGGAAAACTGGAGACCCTATATTCTTGATGTTGGAACTTTTTAATGTGTTATAACACACTGTGCAAACATTTCCTTTAAGCAAGTCAATCAATGGCTTACTGCAGAGACCCCCAACTAATCACATCTGAAATAGTTGTGTTTTTACCTGGAGAAAAAGTCATAAATAAAAACAGAGAGAATCTTTCATATCTTAAAATGACATGACAGCCTGTTAAGTGACCTGATTTATCAGTCTAGTGTTATCAGTGATGTTGAGGTTCAGAGTGAGGGGAATTGGAGAATTCCTAGCATACATTTTCTCACAGGAAAGGGAACTTAAACACTGTAAGGAATTCCTCATTTCCAGCTTCTCTCTGCCTTGTCCCCAGGGATGCTCACTGTGGTCACAGGGTGCTGGGCTTTCCCTCACTGCATACAACAGCCTTAATGTATAATCATACATTCTCCCATCAGGCACATTATTCAGAAAGATAGTCTCTCACTAAGCTGATCATTTAATCTCTTTGATGGAATATTTGGTGGGACAAATTATTTTTACTTTTAATAAAGTTCAATTCATCAGTATTTTCTTTAATGGGTCCTGTTTTGGGTAAATTTACAAAGAACTCCCCAGCAAATGCTGAGCTTCTGCTGTGCATGCTGATTGGCTACAGCAGCCACAGGGACTGGAGCAGGTTCTGGTACCAGAGGGTTGTGTCTCTGGGAAATTACCTATAAATCTGGACATGACTGTGGAACTGGGTGAGGGAAGGAAGCTGGACTGATTTGAGTCACACAACAGAGATATGTCTGATTTTCATGGACAGAGAGATACTGGAAATAAGAGTTTAAAGTCTCCTCCAGTGAAGGCCCACAGGAAAATGCAGGGCCTGATAGAGACAGCTTGTATCATCGTAGGAAATATCTGAAAATTAGAAACAGATGTTTGTGAGAAGTAGAAACATTAAAGATCATGCAGGCAGGGATCAAGAGAAATAAGGAACGTGTCACTGCAGACTGCTGGGAAGGGGATCCTTGTTTCCCACATGCACATCTCACAGTGTCTCTGTTCTAGAAGGTAACACCTTCCAAGGATCAGTACATGGACACCTTTGGGATCATTACTGATAATATTCTCACCGTTAGTCATCCAAGCTACATAATTCATTGGGGTTCCAATTGTGAAATCTGTCAACTCGTACCTGGAAGGGTGGACACCCCTCACTGGAGGAACCATGGAGATGGTGTGTCTCTATTAGGATCCAAAATGTCATTAGATGAAATCCTTGTTTCAGTGTGTAGTCATCGTCTTTTTTTATGTGTGTGTGATTTAAAAAAAATAAACACTCACTCTGTATTTGAAGTGTTACATAAGTCTCCCCCTCCCCAATCATGCATTGTCTTATCATCACCATCATCACCATTTGTGTACTTATAATCATTCTTCTCATTGTCTATAGACAAGGTGGTTGTCCACACACAATGACATTTATAGGAAAAGAAAGCAGGTGTCTTCTCTTTAGATGCCATTGATAAATGAAACCCCAAAGGCCCAACTCTAAAGTGACACAAGGCCTCTATAAACTGGTGACTTTGGATAAAGTACAGATTCCCACAAAGACATTGGACCACAACTTCTCTCCAATTCTACTATCACCATCACTACCTCCATCACCATCACCACCTTCCTCACCACCACCATCATCATCATTTGCTTACTTATAATTCTTCCCATTACCTGTAGATCTGGTTTTTGAACACACATAATGACACAATCTCAATTTTTTCACATTATCAGTAAAATAGGTAGCCATACTCTATCTTATTATTTGTTTGACTGCTGACAACTAATGGCTTATTCTTCCTTCTTCTCCATTTGCCTAACAGCAGAAATCAGATAAGAAATATGGTTTTGAATTCAGATGTCATTGGGAGATTGAAACCACACAAGCCCCTGGAAACAGAATTCCTCCCACTCCCCTACCACCTTGACAACATAAAAGCCCTAAGCCAGTCTCCTTTCCTGTCTCCATGAAAGCATGTCTGACTTTCCTGGCCTCCCAGAGATTTCAACTATGTACTTAGCAAACATTCCATGTCCCTTGGTGTGTGTGTTTGTCATCAGCCTGGACATCTATACCAAACTGGTGGGGATCCCTCTGTCTCTGCATGGTGTCACCTACCTATGAGCATAATGACAAGTCAATGACCTTCACCACCTTTCTTCTCTAACTTTGGAGTCACACTCCTCTGGTGCTCACTGTCCAACACGATCCTGTCTGGATCCTGGCTGATTGGGACTCTGAGATGTGTGGAGTTGAGCTGGACTGTTGAATCACCAGGTTCTCTGGTTGTATTTAGGTGACTTGGGTCAGGACATTTGATCATTAACTGGTACTTGGCACAAGAGTGTCTGAAAGAGGCTCTCTGCCTTTTGTCCACATGAGAAAGTCGTCTCTCTTTACAACAGACTTTCTAACTCAGAGATTTCAGAGGTAAGTGCAGAGTCAGAAATCCAGACAGGTTACCTGAAGGGAACTGACATGAAGAGGAAACCACACAGGATACCAGCCCAAACCACTAACTGCACCTGCTGCTGGAATGGTCCTTGTGTTCAAGGACCCTGAGCGCCCCCTGGGGGACACAGCATTTTCTGCAGGGAGGTTTGTGTCTGGGCTCACACTGACTTCCCCTCACTGTGTCTCTTGCACAGTAATACATGGCCGTTTCCTCAGTTCTCAGGCTGCTCATTTGCAGGTAGGCAGTGCTTTTGGAATCGTCTCTTGAGATAGTGAATCTGCCTTTCACAGATGCAGCATATTCTGTGGTGTGACCGTTGGCTTTGTTTCTTATGAAACCTACCCACTCCAATCCCTTTCCTGGGGTCTGCCGGATCCAGGTTATATAATAGTCACTGAATGTGAATCCTGAGCCTTTGCAGGAGAGTCTCAGAGACCCCCCAGGCTTCACCAAGCCTCCCCCAGACTGCACCAGCTGCACCTCACACTGGACACCTGCAGACAATAGAGTTGTCGTTAGGAGCAGGCACACACACACACACACACACACACACACACACACTCACAAGGCCCAGCTTCTCCATAAAGTTACCATGTAGGAGCATCAAAATGAGAGCCCAGCTCAGCCCACACATCATGGTGCTTCCTCTGGGTTGAAGCCTGGAACGAATGGAGACTGTAGGCCCCAGGGGTGAGGCTGCTCTCCCAGGGGTGCAGGGACAGGGGCTGGGCCAGGCTTATTAGCAGAAATAACTCCCCATTTGCATGGCTCCTCCTCTTAGGGACAGAGGAGTGGAGTCCCTGGGGGACAGCCCCCATTGTCCTCAGAAGGACAAGCACCTCCTGTGAGCTCTGAGATGTTCATGAGGGGTAGCTAGTCTGTGTGCTGCAGTGTGGCTGTTGTTAATACCACCATCATCATTACACCCTAGATAATTTACAATCATATCCCACCCACAGGACCAGGATTTTCCAGCTCAGAGTAAATTTTTCCTGTGTCCTTGTCCACGTGTCCATACCCAGAGAGAGCTTCCTCCCCACCTCCAGCTCCCAGGGCTGGGGTCCTGCAAGGCTGCTCTTCTGTGCTTTCCAGACATAACCACTGCCCATGCCCTTCTGTGGCTGCAGGTCCATCAGAGCAGAGAAAGAGAGAGAGAGAGAGAGAGAGAGAGAGAGAGAGAGAGAGAGAGAGAGGAAGGAGCATGCACACTTAAAGCCTTTTGTCTGCCCCAGACACTCCCTGGGATCAGCCTCTTCACCCCTCCTCCCCCTAATGGCTGATCAACTTTTACAGCAAGTGACTCATCTGTGGGCCTACATCACAGGAATCATTCAAAAAACCCTCTGTAGGAAGCCCCTAGGATTCAGTACCCCATTGTCATTATTACCGACAATCTATGGAAAGTTTGTGAGAATGACATCCTTAAGTTAAACGATCAAACCTAAGTGCACCTTTAAAACCCTTTTACCAAAGGTCCTCTCACATAGCCTTGGTGTCCATGGCATCAGGAGGACATCAACCTTCTCCCTGTGACTTGGTGACTGGGAGGACCAGGCATTTACAGATTTCACCTCCAGTGACCCTCTGCCTTGCTTCATGCTGATATGGGAGGTACTGAAAGGGCTCATGCTTTCCCCAACTCTAACACTGCCTTTCCATCTCAGCTGTTTCAGAGCCTCCCTTTACCTTCCACCAAGAGACTCTGTCTGTTGAAGGAAATATCAGAGAAACACTGTCCTTGCCCATCTCTGGGGGGAAACACAGGATATACTTTGAACAACCAATGCAGCAGTGAAACTCCAGGTTCCTTCCTGGTGGTCATGTGACACCACACTCTCCATCTTTCCTGGGGCTGTGACACAGTCCAAAGACTGGGGGGTTCACTGGTGAGGAGGCTGGGAAATCCAAGCCTGGATCCTGGCAGGTTGGGTTTCTGGTAAGGGCCCGAGTCCTGGTGGCTGATTTTTCTCTGTAATCTCAGAGGTGGAAGGACCAAGGGAGCTTCCCCAGCCCCCTATTTTAAGGGCACTAATGCCACTCATGAGAACTCCACCCTCAACTCCTGAGTAGGTCCCAGGCCCCACCTCCTAACATCATCTCCTTGAGTATTAGGTTTTAACGTGTGAGTATTTTCGGGACACAGGCATTGTCTGTAGCAGCAAATCCAATCATGACCCCACCCAGTGGGAGGATGCTCCAATAGAGCTCCCTGACCTGAGGATGCTCATTATCCTGAGGGAGCTCCTGGTCTGTGGAGCAGAAAGCTGACCCAAGTCCCTCAGAATAAGCTAATGACCTTTCACAGTCGGCAATGTCCACCTTTGACCTTGACCTGAGGCCTCTGTGTAATCCTGTTATTGTGTCTTATCAGTGCTCACAGGTGCTCATTATTCTGCTGTTTGAAGATCTAGAACTGTTTTCTACCCACAATGGTCCATAGCTCCTTGTGTTCACTCAGATTTTATATGTGTTAGTGGAATAAACAGTCAGTGTTTATTATTAAAAATCTTTATTGTTCAGAATATTACAGATGTCCCTCTTTTTCGCTCCATCCCCCCTTTCTACCCAGTTCATGCCCCACCCCAGGCCTTCTCTTCCCTACTATTTATGTTCATAGGTAAGATCTTTGGTTAAACTCTTTACACTCTCTCTCCCCACGTCCCTCTGAGATTCTTCAGTCTGTTCCATGCTTTCATGCCTCTGATTCTATTCTATTCAGCAGTTTACTTTGTTCATTAGATTCTTATTTATTTATTTTGATTTTATGATTTAGTTGTTGATAGATATGCATTTGTTGCCATTTATTGATCATATTTCTATCTCTCCATCTTCTTTTACTTGTTTCTTTCTCCTTCTCCTCCTTCTTTTCCTCCTCCTCCTCCTCCTCCTCCTTCTACTCATTCTCTCCCTCCTCCTCCTACTTCTCTTGTTAAAGAATACTAGTCAACATTTCATATAATACTGGTTTGCTGGTGATGAACTCCTTTATTTTTTATTTTTATTTTTTTGTGAAGCTCTTTATCTGGCCCTCACATCTAAATGAGAGCTGTGATGAGTAGAATAATCTAGGTTGTAGGTCCTTATCATTCATCAGTTTGAATATTTCTTGCCACTCACTTTTCTCCTGCAAAGTTCCTGTTGAGAAATCAGCTGACACTCTGCTTTTCTCTTGTGCTTTGAAGAGTCTCTATTTGTCTTTACCTCTGATTTGATTCCTGGAATCCTCTACTCTACTGTTGAATCCATGTAAATTATTCTGTATTTCAGTTATTGTATGCTTAATTTCTGACTCTTCTTTTTCCAAGTCTTTGACATGCTTACAAAGATCCTTAAAAGTTTCATGAAGATTCTTGAGTAACCTTTTAACAATGGTTTTGTACTCTGTATCCAGTAGTTTGCCTGCTTCCATTTTTTTCACTTGTGACATGTGTCTTTGTCTCAGCATTTGGCTGTTTCCCTGAATTTGTTGCTATCCATTGAGTAGAGCTTCTATGTCTCCTGGAGTTGGTAGAGTGGCCTTGTTAGGTGTCCTTTAGAGACCAGTGGTTCAGCCTCCCCAGTCACCTGAGTTCTGTGGGCTGTGTGCATAGTCTTGTATTTGAGCTTTGATTGCTGCTGGTGTTACTTGGAGGAATTGACCTCCATGCCAACTGGTTGTGGGGATCAGCAGTGACTACAGTAGGAGAGCTGCTGTGCAGGAGATAGTCCTGTGGAACAGGACTTTGCTTCAGTGGGACTTCGGTGATCACTGAGTCTGCCCCTTGAGTGTGTTACTTGTGGCTGTGTAGAGCTGTAATCTGCTATGGTCTGAAAATGTCCGCTGGCTTTACTAGCTCTGGGGCCTCCAGGGAGGTTCAAAGTCAACCACTTCCAGAGGCCACCCAGCAGGAGATATAGAGGGATCTGAAGAAGGCTTCTATTTGCTATTTGTATTGGGCCCGGAAGTGCCCAGGTGAGGCCCAGCTGTGAAGCAAGGCAGGCTGGTGCTTGTGCCAGACCTTGGGCCTTTTATGGATAGGTTTGGGGTATGCTGTCCTCAGCTGTAGCTTGTTTGAGAGATTTGAGCAAAGTCAGGACAGGCCATTCATATGCAAAAGCTGCTGCTAACAGCTTGGATGGGGCTACAAACTGGATGGGGTGGGGTCTCAAGGAATCACCAGGACAGAGCAAACTGTGTGCTCCATGCTGATGGAAACTCAGATATGGCTGCCAGTCAGCCCAGTGACATGGGAGGTCCCAGCATAGAACCTTTGAGCACCCCAGTCTGGGAGAAAGCTGTCCTGGAGTTCCTGCCCTCATTCCAGACAATCCAATTCCTCCCCATAAGAGTCTGGGTCTCCTGGCCCTGGGGCTCAGAGGAAATGGGAACCTGTGAGTTCCTGTGCCAGCCCTTTAAGAGGAACATCTGTAATTCCAGCAGCTTCCTTGTTACTCAACCACAATCCCTGCTGGTGTTTACAACCCAAAGTGACCGGGGCTTCTCCTCCCATCTCTGCAACCCTGGGATGGGAGTCTGATGTGAGACTTGGACGCTGTGCTTATCATCGGTGTCCTCTATAAAGACGTTCTCCCTCCAAATTAAAAAATTGGCACAGTTGGGTGGCAAACCAGCCCATTCCCAGCCTCGGCCCCTCCTACAATCTCAGTGTGAGTTCTTCTTTACTTCTCTAGTTTTAGGACTTCCACTCAGCCAGTGTTCAGGCTGTTCTGAAAGATGATTGTTCTGTCTTTTAGTTGTAATTTTCAAGTGGTTGTGGGAGGCAACGAGAACTACAGGCATTTACCTACCTGCCATGTTGGTTCTTTTTCAGGCTCTATTTGTGATGTTTGATAATGACATGTTAAGGTTCATCCCTCTATCTATCTTGTTTGGCATGTGGAAAACTAAGAAAGTGGGGATACACCCTGGTATCCTGCAGCTGGGACATCGAACCCACATAAGCCCCTCCTATAAGCAGGACCCTTCCCACCTCCAGCACTGATCCACAATAAAACCCTTAACCAGTGTCCTTACCTGGGGAATCCAAACATTTTTTTTTATTTTTTAAACATAT
This sequence comes from Eptesicus fuscus, assembly GCF_027574615.1. NCBI lineage: Eukaryota > Metazoa > Chordata > Mammalia > Chiroptera > Vespertilionidae > Eptesicus > Eptesicus fuscus. The sequence continues at coordinate 17,284,973 of NC_072496.1, forward strand.
ATTTTTAATTGAGTTCAGAGAGGAAAGGAGAGGGAGAGAGAGATAGTAACATCGATGAAGAGAGAGAATATTTGATCAGTGCTTCCTGCACAACGCACACTGGGTTTCAAGACTGCAAACCCAGCATATGCCCTGACCAATAATCAAACCCTAACCTCCTGATTAATAGGTCGATGCCCAACTACTGAGCCATGCCAGCCGAGAAACCATCTCTGACTTTCTGAAAAATCTGCCCTGCTCCCAACAGACACTTCCATGAAGAAATAACCCTTTTCAAGGTTCCCCTGCCTGTGGGGCATCAGCCTGGGCATCCATTCCAAGACACGGTGGTTCCCTCTACCTCCTCCTTAAGGTGTCACCTGCTATTGGTGCTATGAGAGTGATGACAAGTCAATGACAAGGGTCTTCTTCTCTAGCTTGCTATCCATGTGCCAGTGGTGGCAACTGTCCAGCCTCCACGTGTCCTGCTGCTGGCAGGCTGGGACCCTGGGCTGTGTGGAGCCGCACTATTGAGTTAGCAGAGCTTCTGATTAGATTTAGGTGACCTGGGTCAAAAGATTTGATTATTAATAGTCATTTGGGCACAAGATTGTCTGAAAGACACTCTACAATTTGTCCACATGAAAAAGTTGGCTCTATTTACAACAGACTTTCTAACTCATAGACTTCAGAGGTCAGTGAAGAATCAGGAATCCAGAGGTTCCCTGAGGGAAACTGTGACATGAAGAGGAAACCACACAGGACACCAACCCAAACCTCCAACTACATCTGCTGCTGGGATGGTCCTGGTCTTCAGAGACCCTGCGCGCCCCCTAGTGGTCACCGTATTTCCTGCAGGGATGTTTGTGTCTGGACTCTCACTGACTTCCTCTCACTATGTCTTGCACAGTAATACACAGTCGTGTCCTAGGCTCTCAGGCTGCTGAGCTCCATGTAGGCTGTGTTCATGGACGTGTTTCTGGTCATGAAGTCTCTGCCTTGGAACTTCTGTGCGTATTTTGTGTTTCCATTGTTAGCGTAAACCCACCCCACCCACTCAAGACCCTGTCCTGGGACCTGTTGCACCCAGTGCATAGAGGAGCTGGTGAAGGTGTATCTAGAAGCTTTGCAGGAGACCTTCACGGAGGCCCCAGGCTTCCTCACCTCAGCCCCAGACTGCACCAGCTGCACCTGGGAGTGGACACCTGTGGGAGGAGACAGGAGTGAGTGGAATCCCCCTGGACTCTCCCTGGACCCTCCTTAACCCAGGACAGGAGCCCCTTACCTGTCGCCATGTCCACCTGGAGGAGGGTTCTTCAGGTCCAGTCCATGGTGAGGGCTGTGCTATGAGCACTTCTGTAGGGGAGGGTGTGGTGCACTCAGGGCACAGACTTATCCATATTTAACCTAGTCCACCACATTTGTTTTGCATATCCATGATAGTCTTAACCCCACCTGAGAGAAGATGGATGACAAAGGGACTATGCCAATTGGGAGCCTGAGTGTCCAAGTTGTAATCCTTTTAAAAAATTATATCTTTATTTTTGAACATAGTACATATGTCCCCATTTCTTCCCCATTGACCCCTTGTACCCGCCCCAGGCCTTCACCATAGTATTGTCTGCTTCCATGGGTTATGATATGTGCATGTAAGTTGTTTTGTTGATCTCTTCCTACCCAACCACCCTCCCCCACTTTCCCTCTGAGATTCTAGATTTGTGAAATAAACCGTTGGTATTTTAATAGGGGTTGCATTGAATCTGTAGATTGCTTTATGTATGGACATTTTAATGATATCAATTGTACCAATCCAAGAACATGGTATTTCCTTCCACTTTACTATCTCTTCCTCTGTCTCTTTCTTCAACATCCTGTAGTTTTCTGAGTACAAGTCTTTTAACTCCTAGGTTAAGTTTATTCCTAAGTATTTTAATTTCTTTGTTGCAATGGTAAATGTATTGTTTCTTTAGTGTCTTTTTCAGAGGATTCATTATTGTTGTATAGATATACCATCAAATTTTGGGTGTTAATTTTGTATCCCACTGCATTGTTGAATTTTTTATTAAATATAGTAGTTTTTGGTGGAGTCTTTAGGACTTTCTATGTATAATATCAAGTCATCTGCAAATAATGAGAATTTTACTTCCTCCTTTACAATTTGGATGGCTTTTATTTCTTCTGGTCTGATCGCTGTGGCTTGGACATCCTGTTTCATATGGAATAAGTGTGGTGAATGCAGACAACCCTGTCTTGCTCCTGTTCTTAGGGGAAATGGTTTTAGTTTTTGTTCATTGAGTATGATGTTCACTGTAGGTTTGTCATATATAGCCTTTATCATGTTGAGATATGCTCCCTCATTTCCCACTTTGCTGAGAGAAATTTGGAAAAATGGGTGTTGGATTTTGTCGAATGCTTTTCTGTATCTATTAATACATTGTGTTATTTTTGTCTTTCAGTTTGTTTACATGATATATCACACTTATTGATGCGTGAATATTATACGAGCCTTTCATCCCAGGAATAAATTCCATTTGCTCATGGTGTATGATCACTTTAATATTTTGCTGGAGATGATTTGCTAATATTTTGTTGGGGATCTTATCATGTATGTTCATCAGGAATATTGGCCTGTAATTCTCTTTCTTTCTAGTGTCTTTCTCTGGTTTTGAAATTTGGATAATGCTGGCCTCATAAAAAGACCTTGGATGTATTCCTTCCTCTTGCAATTTTTTTAACAGTTTGAGAAGTATAGGTGTAAGCTCTTCTTTGAATGCTTGTTAATGTCTTTAGGGTTTTCTATGTCCAGGTCCGGGATTTGTTTGCTGGAAGATTTTGGATTACTCCTTCTATTCCATCAGTTCTTTCTGACCTATTCAGATTTTCTGACTCATCTTGATTCAGTTTTTGAAGATTGTGTTTTTCTAAGAACTTCTCCATTTCATAGTTCCTGGTATTTTTTTTTTCTTATAATCCTTTGCATTTCTGTAGTGTCAGTTGCTACTTCTCCACATTCATGTCTGATTTCATTTATGTGGGGTCTATCTCTTTATTTCTTGATGAATCTGGCTAAAAGTTCATCAATTTTGTTTATCTTTGCAAAGAACAAGAGCTAGGTTTCACCAAGTCCTAATCTTTGTTGGAGGATGTGTGTCCCCTGCCAGGTCCCTGATTTCTGTGAAGACAGAGCTCCTACTACTGAGGAACCAGCTTCCACAGGAAAAGCTCCTCATTGGGAGCCTAACTTTGGGTGACATGGGGCCACCTGGACCAGCTCTGGGCTTTGATACCTGAATGTCTTCTTCCTGGATCAGCATGTCTCCAAAATGCTGCCCCTAGTGGGGTAATAAGCCCATCCCTTTCCCAGCCCCTTATAATTCAGATACACTGAAGCCATGGAATAACCCCCGTGTGTGGTTCTCATGTATCATTGAGTTTGGTAAATGTTCTGATAGAGCAGGATGTTCACAGTCACCTCAGCAGTCGTGTCCAACTTTCAGTTTGGATTGTTTGTATGAAGAGAGAAAGCACCAGGCCTCAGAGGAAATCCCTGCACAGCTCCCTCTCACCTCCTCCTGGGGCAGCAGCCTCTACTCCTGGTCCATGAGCAGCCCCTGCTGCCCAGCCTTGGCTCTGCAGGGGAGAGTTCTGTCTGGGCTCACAGGGCATTGGACTCTCAGCAGCTCTAGTCCAGTAGTGAAGGCTGTGCCCTGACTTAAGATTTCTCCCTCATGATTTTGATATTTCTGGACAGAGTGTAATGGCCTTACTGAGCCCCAATGGGTTTTCATGGAGATGCCAAACTAGGGCTTTAGAAAGCCAGGAGGAGCCCTTCCCTGAAGTTGCCAGATGCACAAACACAGCCAACCCTCCCCTCATCCAAAAGCTGCTGTGGGCTCTGTGGCCTCTTATGTCCTCAGGTTCCTCTCATTGAAGGTCCCATCTGCACATCCCATTGTGTGACCAAATCCCACTGAACTTCTATTTAATAGAACACACACACACACACACACACACACACACACACACACACACACTGATGATTGGCTCTTCTATGAAATCTACATTTGCCCCTCTTCCCTGTACATAGCACACGGGCAGGGACCAAACGTGGATTCTAGGCCTGGGTGTGATCATCTCTGGAAGCCAATCAAATGCACTCACCATACAAACACAGACTTTGAAGAGCAGGCACCCGTGTGTCCGTGTTCTTGCAGGTCCTGTATACCCAGATGCAGGTGGAACAGGTCAGGCTTGCTCCAGGGAGAGTCAGAGGTGGGGTTGGGTCACTCTTTGAATGCAGGTGCATTGCTGGGAGTCTCCTGTAAACCCCCCTCAGGAAGCAGGGAACATACCTCAGCACTGGGAGGGGAGGAGGCAGCAGCATTGTCAGCTGTCAGGTCACTTGGTGGGCGGGGCCACAATGTTCAGGTGAGTACCTGCTCCTGGTCACAGTCATTCTGGGACCTCCCCTCCTAGCATCCACCTGAGACCCTGGGAGGAAAGGAATCTGAAAGCTGGTTTTCTGGTAAGGGGCCTGTGAGCTCATGATGGATGGAAGATAAGGTGCAGAGCAGTTGTATCTTGTACTAAATCACTTACCTGATATTTGCCTAATAATGAGATATCAGAAGAAAGGACTTGTGAACCCCCCTGGAGAGACCTGACCTTGTGTTTTTTTATGGAAGGCCAAGGAGAAACCAAGATGGCGGCAAAGGTAAACACCTAAACTGCTGCCTTGCACAACAGTTTCAAAACTACAACTAAAAGACAAAACGTCTACCACCCAGAACCATGGGAAAGCTGTCTGAGTGGAAGTTCTACAACTAGAAGGAAAAATAAAGGAGCATTGAGATGTGCACAAGCGCTGAAAAGCTGAGGTATGGAGGCACACGAACTGGGCTGGCGGCGGGAGTTGTTTTTTTCAACCCGAAGGGAGACAAGGTCCCGATTACTCTGAAATCCAGTTTCTGGGGAGACGCTGGGGACCCAAACTCCTACAGGGAGTAGCTGGACTGTCTGCCATCAGGTCAGAAAGTGAGGGTGGCTTGCTTGCAGAGCTGCGCAGAGGAATCATTGTTTACTGCACTGGGGCGCAAGAAGCAGAGATGCAGAAACTCAGAGACACAGAGAGGGCTGACTGGCAGCCATCACTGTTTGTCATGCCCTAGCGTAGTGAATCCCTGAGACCCAACCCTGCACAATTTACAAACCCACCCAAGCCCCCCTTGCAGTGACTTTTGCATATTAACGGCCTCCCCTATCACAGCTTAACCTAACAAACTGCAGCTCCGGTCAGACAGCTCCAAAACCTCCAAACCCCAAGCAAAGAGGAGAAAACTGTAGTTCTCGCTGTAGCTCCTGCTGGGTGGCCTCAGACAGTAGCTGACCTGAAACCCATTGGAGATCCAGAAGCCAGTGTACCTAGTGGTCAGTGTGAAATGACACCAGATTTCAACTCCTCACATCCATAAGTGACACATTCAAGAGGCAGACTCAGTCAGTACCAAAGCCCCACTGAAGCAAGGCCTGCCCCATAAGCGTGTCTGCAGTGCAGCAGTTCTTCGATTATAGACATAGCAGGTCCTCACAGCCAATTGGCCTGGAGTTCAATTCCACCGAGTGTACCAACAGCAATCAAGGCTTAACTACACCAAGACTTTGCTCTCAGCCCACAAAGGAGTGCACCAAGAACATCCACCTCAGGTGATTTGGGAGGCTGAGCCACTGACCCCTATAGGTCACCTACCACACAAAGCCAATCCATCAACACAGGGAAGCAGCCTAAATGTGGAGACAAAGAAACATGTCACTTGATGAGACTTATGAGGAGCTTAGTGAGACCTTCAAGGACCTTAATGAGAATGCCAAAAAAATGGAAAAGGATGAGTCAGAAATTAAGTATACACTGTCTGAAATAAAGAATATACAGAAATTTAACTGTAGATCAAAGGTCACTAAGAATCAAACCAAAGATCTGAAATATGAGGAAACAAAAAACACCCAACCAGAAAAACCATAAGAAAAAAGAATCCAAAAATATGAAGATAGTGTAAGGACCCTCTGGGACAACAAAGTGCCAGAAGAAGAGAGAGAGCAAAATATTGAAAACCTATTAGAATAATAATGAGAGAAAACTTTCCCTAGCTGGTGAAAGAAATAGACTTACAAGTCCAGGAAGCACAGAAAACCCCAAACAAGAGGAATCCAAAGAGGACCACACCAAGACGCATCATAATTAAATTGCCAAGATCAAAAGACATAGAGAGAATCTTGAAAGCAGCGAGAGAAAGCAGTTAGTTACCTACAAGGGAGTACCCATATGACTGTCAGCTTATTTCTCAACAGAAACTATGCAGGCCAGAAGGAGTGACAAAAAATATTCAAAGTGATGAACAGCAAGAACCTAGAACTGAGATTACTCTACCCAGCAAAGCTATCATTCAGAATTGAAGGTCAGACAAAGAGCTTCACAGACAAGAAAAAGCTAAAGGAGTTCAACACCACCAAACCAGAATTACATGAAATGCTGAAGGGTATTCTTTAAGAAGAGGAAGAAGAAGAAAAAAAAAGGTAAAGATAAAAATTATCAACAACAAAATGACAACAAATGCATACCTACCAACAAGTGAAACTAAAAATCAAGTGAATAAAAAAATCTGATTAACAGAATGGACTGATAAATATAACAGAATCAGGGACATAGAAAGGGATTGGACTGACTATTCTCAGGGGGAAAGGAGTCTGAGGGGTGCAGGAAGAGATTGGACAAAAATCTTACACCTATGGATGAAGACAGTGGCGGGGGGTAAGGGTATGGGGTGGGGTGGGGAATCAGGTGGAGGGGAGCTATCAGGGGGAAAAAGAGGAACCCCTATAATAATCTGAACAATAAAGATTTATTAAAAAATAAAATAAAGGCCAAGGTGAAACTGCAATTATTCCCTGAGTTCACACCTTGCAGCTCACGGAGCAATTCAGAGTCCCCACCTTTCAGAACTGCTCCAGTGCAGGACGTCAAACTCAGGATGCTCAGAACCCTTTAGAAGCTGCAATTCTGAAAGCAGAAGTTGACCCCTGACCTTCTGTAAAAGGGGAGGATCAGGCAGTGGAATCTTCACTCAGTGTGAGAACCAGACCCCACTCTCACTCCTGCTTTATGCCTATTGACTTGCCCATCATCACTGGTTGCTGTCCAATCCAAATACATGACTCCCTCCCTTTCCCTTATTATTGCAATTGTTAGGTGGACACAGGAGTCTGACCCCAGGTTTAGTGCTGACATCTGGCAGCTTTGAAGTCTCACCCTCCCTCCTCCACTTATGCCCACATCTGGACACGTGGGTGAGCCAGCCTGGTGGTCTCTCCTCTTCACTGGAGGGAGTTCATCCACTCCAGACCCTGCCCAGCACAGGAACACCCCTTGTCCTCACTCCCTGACACAGCTCACCCTGAGCCAGTCCCTTTCCCGGCTCCCTGAGGCCATTGCACCTGCTGGAGAGGAGTCCCTGCCTCCCGAGATGGAGGTTCTGTCAGAGCTGCACATCATCTCATCCCCTGGTGTGTGGGCATCCTCACACTCAGCCTCTGAAGCTGCTGTTGGCGGGAGCCCTGCTGTCCTTGCACAGAGCCCACAGCCATCATCTCTGCATGAAGGGGGCTGGGCAATGGCCACCCGATGGCCTCTCTTCTCCATCAGGACTTACAGCTCTTTGCTGCTGAGCTGTCTGTGCCCCGGTCATGACTCTGGAGAAGGTCCAGGAGCCAATGTCACATGAAGAGGAAACCCAGCTTCCAACAGAGTCTAGGCTGAGCCTCCCTCTGCACCTGCTCCTGGGGCTGCTCTCTTTGCTGTGGGTTCTTAGCGCCCTCTGGTGTCCCCAGCACGTCCTGTAGCCCAGCTCTGCTGTCTCCCTCAGGTAGTTTTGTGTCTGGGCTCACACTGACTTCCCCTCACTGTGTCTTGCACAGTTATACATGGCAGTGTCCTAGGTGGTTCTGGAGCTCAGCTGCAGGGAGAACTGGTTCCTGGAAGTGTCTCTGGAGATGGAGGTTTGGTTCTTGAGGGAGGGCCTGTAGTAAGTGTTCCCATCATAACATGTGCACCCCATCCACTCCAGCAACTTACTGGGGCCTGGCAGATCCGGCTCCAGCAACAACTGATGATGGAGGAACCAGAAACAATGCAGGTGAAGGAGCGGGTTTGTGAGGGCTTCACCAGTCCTGGACCGGACTCCTGCAGCTACATCTGGTTCAGGACACCTGGGGACAAGGAGCATCAGTCCCTGTCTGTCACCGTCAGACACAGCCATTCCGTGACCCCTGTCTGACTCCTGAGACCCTCACCTTGGGGGACTGTCACATGACCTTGTCCCTTTGGTGTACTTCCTGCCCCTCCAAACCACCAGGACACTGTCCCTGGAAGACCTCATGTGGGATCTCTTTTCAGGATCAAACATCAGCATCTTGAAAATATTCATGACAACCCATCCAATAGCCATAGCACACCCATGGTGCAGGGTGAGTTCTGGTCAGGAGAGATTTCTCCTCTCCCTGGGAGCCTGCACCTGAATCAGCTAATTCCCTTTCAATGGCTGGAGGGGAGCCCATTGGATGGGGCCATGGTGGCAGGTGTGTGTGGTGTCAGTTCCCTACAAGCTCAGCTCCTCAGAGGGAGGGGCTGAGGCAGCCTCCATGGCCCAAGCTGGGGAAGTCCTGATATGAGTGGAGAAGGCACTGGGAACACTGGAGCAGTATTGGAAGAGCAAGTCAGACTACTGAACTCTGACTTTCCTGACCTCTGTCCCCACAGATAAGCCCTCCCTTGCTGGGGCTGGGACTCACTCTAAATACTAATGCATTAAATTGGAGTTTATAATAGAACTAGAGTCCCGGTGCATGAAATCGTGCACTGGGGGAGGTGTCATTCAGTCCAACCTGCACCCTCTCCAATCTGAGACCCCTCAAGGTATGTCCCGTTTGTGGGACGGGCAGTCGGACATCCCTCTCACAATCCAGGACTGCTGGCTCCCAACTGCTTGCCTGCCTGCCTACCTGATTGCCCCTAACTGCTTCTGCCTGCCAGCCTGATCACCCCCTCACTACTCTTCTGCCAGCCTGTTTGCCCCCAACTTCCCTCCTCTGCTGGCCTGGTCACCCCTAACTGCCCTCTCCTGCAGGGTTGATCACCTGCAACTGCCCTCCCTTGCAGGCTTGGTCCCTCTCAACTGCCCTCCCTTGTAGGCAAGGTGCCTCCTAACTGCCCTCTCCTGCTGGCCATCTTGTGGTGGCCATCCTGTGTCCACATGGGGACAGGATCTTTAACCACATGGGGGCAGCAATATTGTGTGTTGCAGTGATGATCAATCTGCAGATTACTCCTTTATTAGATAGGATAGAGGCCTGGTACAGGGGTGGGGGCCAGATGGTTTGCCCTGAAGGGTGTCCGTGATCAGGGTCGGGTACCCTTGGGGCGTGGGGCGGCCTGATTGAGGGGCCTGTGGTGGTTTGCAGGCCGGCCACGCCCCCTGGCAACGCAAGCGGAGGCCCTGGTATCTGTAATTTATTTTCCTTCTACAATTGAAACTTTGTAGCCTGGAGCAGAGCCAAGACTGGGGCTCCCTCTGAGGCCCAAAGCCATTTGTGTTGGGGTTATAATTGAAACTTTGTTGCCTTAAGCGGGTGGGCCTGGCCTGGGTGTGTGGAAAGCTTTGCTTCCCCTGTTGCCGGTGGCAACCCTGGCCTGTTCTCTCAAGCTCCATTCTGCCGCCATTTGTTTGAATTTGTTTACCTTCTATAATTGAAACTTTGTAGATTGAGTGGAGGCTGAGGCCTGCAATGGCTGGCAGAAAGCTTGGCTTCTTCTGTTACCTAGGAAACCTTGCTCTCTGTGGCTGTAGCCATCTTGGTTTGGGTTAATTTGCATACTTGCTCTGATTGGATGATGGGTGTGGATTGTGGGCGTGTCAGAGGTATTGTCAATTTGCATATTTGTCTATTATTATATAGGACTAGAGGCCCGGTGCATGAAATCATGCACTGGGGGAGGTGTCCTTCAGTCCAACCTGCACCCTCTCCAATCTGAGATGCTGGCTCCCAACCACTTGCTGGCCTGCCAGCCTGATTGCCCCTAACTGCTTCTGCCTGCCAGCCTCATCACCCCATAACAACTCCCCTTCCAGCCTGATTGAAGCCTAACTGCTCCCCTGACTGCTTGATCGCGCCCAACTTCTCTCCCCTGCTGGCCTGCTCACCCCTAACTGTCCTCCCCTAAGGCCCAGTTGCCCACAACTGCCCTTCCCTTCTGGCTGTCTGTGGCAGCCATCTTGTGACCACATGGGGGTGGCCATCTTTAACCACATGAGGGCGGTTATCTTGTAGGAAGACTTGGTGGTAAATTTTCAGATTAACTCTTTATTATATAGGATTACTTAAGAATATTGCCAACATGTTTAATTTGATTAAGCTCCTAGGAAAGTCAGCATTGAATATAGTCAAATATAAAGGAACCAGGAGAAGGACATGATAAAGATAGAAAGTGGAGATTCCTCAGAAAGAGAACATGAGAACTTAATTGCAGAAGTTGAAAGTTATCAGTGGGGACAAAAGCTCGAGGAAGCTGTGCAGAACGAGACACTAAGCCATAGTGGGACTGTCTCCCATTGAATTGAGATATGCTTGTTTACAGAAGGTCTGTAATGGGACCAGACTAGGACTGACAATTCTAGTCTCAGTGGATTTGCCAAGACACAGAATCATCCTTTCAAATGGGAGAACCAAGAGTTTTTCTCTTTGAAACACAGTCCTCATCTTCCTGTGACACTGGCTATTTGTCTTGGTTTTCATAAATGTGTTTCCATCATGGACTCATCTATCCATCCTCATTTAGGTCTATTCTGTAATGTTGGCCTCGCAGATATTGATTGAATATGTGGGCTGTGGTCACTGGGGACAGTGGTGGCATTGGGAGTGACTAGCAGGCCAGCCTATTCTGGGACTGTCACCTGCTCCAGCACCCAGGTGCCTGTTCATCATGGTGCTCCAGCTGGCGGGACCGCCAAGATGATGGTGACCCCAGATGTGTGACTGTAAGAGGGGCCGTGGGGTCAGCATCCCACCGGACTCATGCATGAACCAGCTTGACCTGACATCAGGGCCCACGGGACCTAAACACACAGCTGATAACATACAGACCCTGATGAGGGGATTAGAGACAGGGCACAGGATGGGAGAATATACATACCTAGATATGAGCCCTGATGGCAGATTGAACCCACAACCCTTCCATTAACAGGACAAAACTCCACCCAATGGAGCCACCTGGCCAGGGAAACAGGCATGTATTTTTGTATGAACATAAAGATTCATTCTTCTGCCTTAGCTGGTTTGGCTAGGTGCATAGAGTGTCAGCCAGTTTCCATTCTGGTCAAGGGCACGTACCTCGGTTGCAGGCTCCACCCTGGCTCTAGCCCTGGTCAGGGCATGTACAGAAGGCAACCAGTCAATGTGTGTCTTTCACATCTATGTTTCTCTCTGTCATTCCCTCTCTTCCAGTCTCTCTTTAAAAACAAACAAACAAAAAAGATTAATTCTTCTGGAACAAACACTCCTAGTGAGACCACTGAGACACACGTGAAGTACATATTTATTTTTAAAAAAAAAACTCGATTCACTTTTTAAAGAAAATAGTAATGGAGCATACAGGGACTAGGTAAGGAGAGTCCCTATTCACTGCTGATATGTCATCTGAAAACTGCAATGTTACTTCCTCCTCTGGTGTCTGCAGTGAGAATATGAGAAATTAGAGTCACAGAGAGAGAAAGAAAGAGCAATTATCATCCTTCATTGCAGCTGAGAGATTGAGAGGAAATCCCTGTGCCCAATGGGAGGTCTTTACCTCCCCCCTTGCACTGCACCTGCTCCTGTGGTTGCACTCTGTGTTCTGGGTCCTTAGGGCCCCTGGTGTCCTGAGCGCCCCCTGCAGCCCAGCCCTGCTGCCTCCCTCAGAGAGGTTTCTGTCTGGGCTCACACTGACTTCCCCTCACTGTGTGTCTGTTGCATAGTAATACAGGGATGTGTCCTCTGTGGTCACAGAACTCAGCTGCAAGGAAAACTGGTTCTATGACGAGTCTCTGGAGATGGAGGTTCGGCTCTTGAGGGAGGGGCTGTAATAAGTATTTCCATGATAGCGTATGCACCCCATCCACTCCAGCCCATTCCTCAGGGGCTCGCAGATCCAGTTACAGCAGTAACCACTGGTGATGGAGTAACCAGAGGCATTGCAGGTGAAGGAGAGGGTCTGCAAGGGTGTCACCAGTCCTGGGCCTGCCACCTGCAGCTGCACCTGGGACAGGACACCTGGAGACAAGGAACATTAGTCCCTGTCAGTCATCTGCAGTCACAGCCATTTCATGACCCCTGTTTGACCCCTGAGACCCTCACCTTGGGGGGCTGTCACCAGGCACAGGAGAAGATCCAGCAGTCTCCTCTTCTTCTAGACCACAGCTCTGCCTTCCCAGAGACCGCAGCTCTGAGTGAGGAGAGAGCTGTGAACCTGCTCAGCCAGGAGAGGATTTATCCTAAAATTTGAACAAAAAATTGCATGTGGGGCAGCCTTTCCTATAAGTGTAGGGCCTGAGGTTGGGCTGCCCTGGTCTTTCTGGAGCCCCTCTTCAGGCATCTATTCCCTTGACCTCACTAAGCATGTAAGTCAGGGACAGGGGACCATATGAAGCACATTGGAATTAGGTCAAAGAAATTCCAAAACATCCCGAGCATAAGAAGATATGGTGGACTTGATGAGTAGGTTACACTTCTAACTTTTCATGCATATTTCAAACAGATGTAAAAAGGATTAGCATTTGTTTTGAACATTTCTAAATCTCAAAAATTTTCTAAATTTTTAATCTAATTTTATAAAAATAATACCTACCATTTTGAAAAATAATAAGAATAGCCATTTTCGAATGACTCATATCTTAATTTATGATGTTACTTTGATCTGAGAAACTACTTCCCAAGTACAAGCAGGTGAGATATTTGTAATTTTTTTTAGTATTTTTATTGATATTTATAGAGTCGAAGGGAGAGGGATAGAGAATTAGAATCATAGATTAAAAAAAAATTGATCAGCTGCTTCCTGCATTACCCCTACTGGGGACTGAGCCCACAACCCATGTTTATGCCTTTGGCTGGAATTGAACCTCGGACCCTTCAGTTCACAGGCCAATGCTCTATCCACTGAGCCAAACTAATCAGGACACATTTGTAATTCTTGATGTTGGAAATTTTGTGATTGTGTCTACAGCTTCCTGTGCAATGTTTAATGCAAATTATTTTATATGCAAGCTCATGTTCTATTGCAGCAACACTGAACTAGTTACATCAGAAACAGTCGAGTCTTTATTTTTATTTTTTTAAAAATACATTTCTTTATTGATTTTAGAGAGGAAGGGAGAGGGAGAGATAATAACATCAATGATGAGAGAGAATCATTGATCGGTTGCCTCCTACATGCCCCCTACTAGGGATCAAACACACAACCCGGGCATGTGCCCTTGGCTGGAATCGAACCTGGGACCCTCAGTCTGCAGGCCAATGATCTATCCACTCAATAAAATCGGCTAGGGTTTGTCTTTAAGTGGAGAAAGGACAATAAATAAAAGCAGTGATCATGTATGTGCACAACTGAGAAGCATTCATATGTTGAAATGACAATGGAAGGGGTTGGACCTGTTTTCTCAGTCTAGTGTTATCAGTGATGTTGGAGTCCACAGGGATGTGAGTGAAGAGAATTCCTACCAGAGAATTTCTCACTGGAAAGAAACCCTCAACCCTGAGAGGAATCCCTCACTCCAGCCTCCCTCTGTCCTTCCCTGGGAGATCACTGTGGTCACAGGGTGCTGGGCTCTCCCACAAACATATAACATCCTTAATATGTAAATTATATGTCCTCAGATCAGACATATGACTTAGAAATATATTCATTATATTAATGTTTGTGTTTTCATTTGCTCAATTGAATCTTGGCGGGACAAAAGGTTTTAGTTTTAACTAAATATAATTTAACAATATTTTCTGCAACAGATTTTATTTTGGGTGAATTTACAAAGAATTCCCCAGAAAATGTTGAGCCTCCACTGCCCATGCTGGTTGCCTACAGGAGCCATAGGGACTGGAGAAGCTTCTGGTACCAGAGGGGAGCGCTGCTGGGAAACTACCCATAAATCTGGATGTGACTGTGGAACTGGGTGAGGGGAGGAAGCTAGACTTGTTTTGAGTCACATGACAGAAATATGCCTGGTGTTCATGGACAGAGAGTCCTGGACATATGGGTTTAAAACCTCCTCCAGTGAAGGCCCAGATAGAAGTGCAGGGCATGATAGAGACAGTGTGTATCATCATAGGGAATATCTGACTATTTAGCAACAGGAGATTTTTAGAAATAGGAACCTTAAAGATCATGCAGGTAGGGATCAAGAGAAATAAAGAATGTTTTACTGCAACCTGGTGGGAAGGTGATTCTTATTTTCTACATGCACATTCTCAAGTTGTCTCTGTTCTAAGAAGTAACAGCTTCACAGATCCATGGGATACTCACTTGGACATCTTTGGGGTCATTACTGATCTCATCTCACCCTGAATCACCAAAGCTGCATAATTCATTGGGGCCCCATTTATGAAATCTTATAACACTGACAGGGAAGAGTGGACACCCCTCCTGCAGAAGCCATGGCGATGATGTGTCTGTATGAGGAGACACCATTTCATTGGATCAAGACCCTTTCCCAGTCATTGTCATTGTCTTATTCATCATCATCATCATCATCATCACCATTTGCTTACTTATAATATTTTTCTTATTTCTTGTAGACATGGTGGCTGTCTACACACAGTGACTTTTTAGCAGAAAATATATCAGGCTTCTCCTCTTTCAATGCCATTGAAAAACGGGAAACCCAAAGATTCAACTCTACGTTGGCACAAAGCCTTCTAAAGTACAGATTCCAGATTCATTGGGCCATGACCTATGCACAATTCTTTCATCACCATCGCCACCTACATCACCATCACCAATGTCACAATCATCATTTGCTTACTTATAATTGTTCCTCTCATTTTCTGTTGATCTGGTTTTTGAACACACATAATAACACTTTATCTATTTTTATGCTTATATTGTATTGTTGTTAGGTAAAATAGGTTGCCATACTCTGTTTTATTTTTTGTTGCACTGCTGAGAACTGATGGCTTATTCTTGCCTCTTCTCCATCTGCCACACACAAGAAATCTGATAAGAAATCATGGTTCTGTCATTAGATGTCATTGTGAGATTGAAACCACACAAGCCCCTTGAAGCAGAATCCCTCCCCTCCCCCACTCCTAAACAAATAAAATACCAGAGTCAGTCTCCTTTTCTGGCTCCATCAAAGCAACCCTGACTTCCTGAAGTGCTTCCCTGTGATTCCCAGGGATTTCAACTATGCACACAGTAAACATTCCATGTCCACAGTTTTGTGCTTGTTATCAGCCAGGACATCTGCACCAAGTTGCTGTGGTCCCTCTGCCTCTGCCTGGTCCTCTATTCCTGGTGCTGTGAGCATTCTAAGTAAATGACCTTCACCACCTACACCTTTCTTCTCTAGCTTTGGGGTCACATGACTCTGGTGCCTGCTTTCCAATCCAAGCATGTCCTGCTGGCTGGCTGGGGTCCTGAGCTGTGTGGGGCTGAGCTGCACTGTTGAATCAGCAGAGCCTCTGTTTGGATTTAGGTGAGGAGCGTTAGGAGATTACATGCTTATTATTTGGGCAAAAGCCTGTTAGAAAGAAACTCTGCAGTTTGTCCACATGAGTAAGTTGTTTCTCTTTACAGCAGACTTCTCTAACTCAGAGACTTCAGAGCTAAGAGGAGAAATCAGGAATCCAAGGAGGTTTCCCTAGGGACACTGTGACATGAAGAGGAAACCACACAGGAAACCAGCCCAAACCTTCAACTGTACCTGCTGCAGGAATGGTCTTTGTGTTCTTGGACCCTGAGCACCCCCTGATGGTCACAGCCTCTCCTGCAGGGAGGTTTGTGTCTGGCCTCACACTGACTTCCCCTCACTGAGTGTCTCTTGCACAGTAATACAAGGCTGTGTCCTCAGTTCTCAGGCTGTTCAGCTCCATGTAGGCTGTGCTTATGGATAAGTCTCTGGTCATGGAGATTCTGCCTTGGAACTTCTGTGCATAATTTGTGTTTCCATTGTTAGGGTAAAACCACCCCATCCACTCAAGCCCCTGTCCTGGGGCCTGTCGCACCCAGTGCATCCAGTAGCTGGTGAAAGTGTATCCAGAAGCCTTGCAGGAGACCTTAATGGAGGCCCCAGGCTTCCTCACCTCAGCCCCAGACTGCACCAGCTTCACCTGGGAGTGGACACCTGTGGAGAGGAGACAGGAGTGGATGGGAATCCCCCTTGACATTCCCTAGTACCCTCCTCAGCCCAGGCACTGGAGATCCCCTTACCTGTGGCCACGGCTACCAGGAGGAGGGTTGTCCAGCTCCAGTCCATGTTGAGGGCTGTGCTGTGAGCACTGCTGTAGGGGAGGGTGTGGCTATGGGTGATGTCCTCAGGGCACAGACATCGATATTTAACCTAGTCTGCCTCCTCCCTTTTACATATTCATGAGGCAGAGTATTTTATAGCAGAGGGCTTGATACCAAAGAGAAGATGAACACAGGGACCATTCTCAGAAGAAGTCTGAGTCTCCAATTCCTCATTTGTTTGTTTGTTTTTGTAATTGTGTCTATATTAGAGGCCCAATGCATGAAATTCATGCATGTGTAGGGTCCCTAGGCCTGGCCAGTGATCAGGGTCTATCTATGGGGTGACTGGCGGAGTGATTAGGCACCCCGCTGGCACCTGCTTTGGCCAGCCTGTTGCCACCTGCTCACCAGACCCACCCCTGCTGCCACCACCAGTCACCTCCCTCTATGGGGTTACCAGTGGGGTGATCAGGGTCTGCCACTGGCACACACCTTGGCTGGCTTGTGGTTTGTGAGCTGGGGCAGGTCCTGCATTGAGCGTCTGCCCCGTGGTGGTCAGTGCAAGTCATAGTGACTGGACGTTCCACTGATTGTTCAATTTGCATATTGAGCTTTTATTATATAGGACTAGAGGCCTGGTGCATGAAAATTCATGCACTGTATGGGGGTCCCTCAGTCCCGTCTGCCCCCTCTCACTGTCCGGGAGCCCTCAGGGGAGGGAGGCAACCCAGTGATCAGGGCAAGGTGACGCCCCCATCACACCTCTGCTGCTGCCACCACGGGCATCACAAGCCTTGGCAGCCCTGGTTATCTGAGCCATTTGTGGCCCTGGGCAGCTGGGCAGCCACCATCCAAGGCTTTCCTGCACCTCGAGCCAGCCCTGGGCAGCCGGGCAGCCTCCATCTGAGGCTTGTCTGCACCTCAGGCATTGGCTGGGAAGCCACCATCTGAGGATTGCCTGTGACTCAGGCCAGCCCTGGGTGGCTGGGAGGCA